>NW_027555958.1:372948422-374196933 GCF_003287225.1 Phascolarctos cinereus
TGAGAACAGAAAGGTTCCCTGACTTTGAATCACCATACACAAAGGCACCGACTCCTTCTAGCAATTATTCATAAAGAAAATCCTTAATTTCTTTAATTACATGTCAGTCATTCAGTAACATGTTCTAAGTAACCGTTGTATGTAGAAGTCTGAGTCGGTCTCTAGAGAAAGGAGAAGGCAGGAAGAGGATAAAGAGGACAAAAGAATTGCAGATCTAGACCTGGGTGGTACCTTAAAAACCATCTAGTCCAATCTTTTCATTTTATGATTCAGAAAATGGAGACCCAGGGAGTGAAGTGACTTGTCCAAGGTCACATAGGTAGTAACGTTTAGAGAATGGCATTGAACAAAGCTCCTTTTATTTCAGAGCCAGTGCTTTCTCTGCTATATCACATTGCCTCCCAAAGTGCAGTTTGCGACTGAGGATCATAAATATGGACCTGGAGGGACCTCAGAGCCCTATTTGAACCTCATCATTTTACACATGAGGAAATTAAGGTGCAACAAGGTTAAAGCCTTCAGACTTCAAGATCACAGAGTATTTAGTAGGGAAGAACAAATTCATGGGTATGAAAAATACTTATGAATCCTTCCAAATCAGTACAACAATGAATCTGTATCTTTTTTTCTTGATTCATAAATGAGAAAATCTCTGTGATTATATGCTTTTACCAAGTTGGCTGGAAAGGACCTTGGCCATTGTTGCATTATAGGAGAAATACTTCTTGAACGAATCAAATCTGAAAAGGTCCGTTCTGGGTAGGTACTTAGAGATCATCTGGTCCAGCTCTTCTCAAGTTTCACACAGGGAAACTAAGGCACAGAGATGGCAAATGACTTTCCCAAAGTTAATACACCTAGAATTAGCAGCAGGGTCAGAGCAGCCAGGTCTGCCATGATCAAAGAATTTGTGGTGAGTTCAGCCAAGCCTCCTGCTCAGATGGACCTTTGTTTAGCAAGCACATTCTGTTAATCATGCTGGCAATGGGACTGGAGTCCTTTTCTTTCGCTTCCAAATGCAAATAATTGCTTCATGAAGAAAGTGAGCTATGCAACCTACTTCTCGCCATGTTGCTCCCTTTGCTAGGGTGTTCAGATCAAGTCCTTACCCCATGACCACAGAAAGCACGGTGTGGGACTTCCCACCGCTCACAAGATCTGGGGTCTGAGCTGCTTCCTAAGTGCAAATCAGAAAGGTTAACAAGCAAGAAGGTCGTTAGTGTTTACTTTTTACTTTTTTTCTTAACCTTCAGTAAGCATTTTTAATAACCCTATCCTACAAAAATACCCTTCTGTTGACTACTTGCTAAAAACAAAAAAACCCAAAAACCTCCAGGAGCTGCAGAGCTGGGGACAGAGCTCTCAAGAGCATCGCCACCTAGTGGACCCGCTGATTATCAGCAGTCTAAAAGAAGAAGACAGCTGCAGAGATTTGTCTTAGCTCTGAGCTAACACGGTAGAAAGCATAGATAGCCCCGAAGCGTCAGAGGGAACCTTTATGAGGTTTTCAGGAAGCATTGGACTAAAATTAGCCTGGAAAATTGGAGATTTCTGCTATATTTAAGATTTAAATGGACTGAGAAGTTGGATATGCATATATATGTGTATATATACATGTATAGAATATATACAATATTATACACAAATATAAAACCAGATGCAATATATAAGCGCACATTATATACAACATACATAAAATGTTTATAGAGCATTTGCGAACCTGAAAATGTGTGTATATGGGTAGATAATAGAAATTATGTTTTATATGATATATATATAATTTTATATATATGTTTATACATACATGCACATATGTATGTATACATATACATACAAATAAACACACTACCCTCCAGGACTGTTGAGAGGATCATATGAGAAAATTTGTAAAGAGTTTTTCAAACCTGAAAGTATGTGTATATATATGCACATAACAGAAATTATATATTTTATATGTGTGACATATAATCTTATATGTGTGTATACACACAAAAATGTGAGTGTATGTATATGCACATACTACTTCTCAGGATTATGGAGAGGATCATATAAGAAAATTTGTAAAGAACTTTGCAAACCTGAAAGTGTGTGCACATATGTATAAATATAGATAGATATACATGCACATATATGTATATACAAGTATACCAATGAGTAGCTGTGTGTATACATGTATGCATACATATGGATATGTATGGATATGTATATACACACATACTCACACATACTTTCAGGTTCACAAAGTGCTTTATAAATCTCTTCTCATATGATCTTCACAACAGTAGGCACTGTTATTATATCCATTTTATAGATGAAGAAACTAAGGCTGAGAGAGATTAAATGATTTCCCCTCAGTCACATACCTAGTAAATGTCTGAGGCTAAATTAGAATTCAGGTCCTTCTGAATTCCAGTTACAGCACTCTACCCACTGTACCGCCTTCTCTCTTCAACCTGGCTCATGTATAGCTTGCTGTCTTCCTTCTACTTCCATTTTTTATCTGTAAAATGAAGGCGTTGGACTAAACTTCCTTTAAGGTTCTTTCTACCTCTAAATCTGTGGTGCTCTATGTTTCTACAACCTGTTCCAAGTCTTTCCCACAGGTCTAGGTACTGGAACTAGCCATAGGCGGTGAGGAGAACCTTATGTTAACCCTCTGGCAGTTAGGAAGAGACTTCTCTTGCTTTCTTTCCATTCCCTAACCTGAAAATTCATTCTCTAACTTTCCTCAATGCACAGCTCAATTGCTGCCTCCCATCCATGCCTTTGCTGATACCCAGCCCCTAGTCCTTAAGGCTCCCTCTCTCTTGAAATTACTTTCTTTGACTTTGTATGCACTTTGCATTTACTCACATGTATACTTCTTGTATCCCACTATAGAGTCAAGCCACTCAAGGGCAGTGACAACTTTATTTTTGTCCCCAAGGCCCCAGTGCCTAGTACAGTCTCTTAGACATGGTAGGTGCTTAATAAATGTTTATTGAATTAAATTATTAAATTGCATCTCTCTTCCATTCCTCCCCCTCCCCAAATGAGCAAACAAAATAGTCAGGGTTCAAGAGAGATGCACAGGAGAAATGAGATTGATGTTAATAAAGGGGAGAGAGGGGAAGTTGCAGCATCAGAATAGCAGTGAGATATAAGGCCATCTCAGAACATGGAGGAGACTGCTGGCTGTGTCAGAAAGCCCTTGTAAAAGGAAATTAAGCCGGATATAACCCCCTGTGGGAAATCGATGGGCACATCTTAGGTCTCTGGTTTAAATATTCAAAAGACCTTCAGCAAGAAAGAGAATTAATGCAGAGGGTCACTTGTCAGTAGAAAGGGAAAAAAAATTAGGGAAAAAATGTACAATTCTCCATCCTCCTGCTTAAGTCACACTTATTCCATGCAGAGGGTGTCCAGTTCCCTGTAAATGGGTCAGGAGAGTCTGTGCTTATTTTCCTCCCTTTTTGGAGGTCTCACTGCACTTGGAAATCTGAGCTCAAATTCAAGGGTAGCAGCCCCTGGGAGTTGGATATCCTTGGATGGAGAGGCTATCTTATTTAGCTTTGTTGTTTTACAGAAAAAGCCATTGCTAATGGAGGTCTTGACACAGGCTGAAATAGCCAGCCACAGATACGTTTGTTTTTCCTGAATGTTCTTCGTTAAAGAAGAAATATATTATTGGGGGAGGAGGGGAAAACATCTCTGTATTCCTAAGAGATAGGAGATTTCAGAGATTCAAGTCTGATTCACACGCAGAAGTTGCAACCCAAATGTGGACAGTCCCAGCCTATTGCCAAAGGTTCTTTTATGTAAATTAGGGACAGCCACATCTCCGCATGAGAAACCTCCTCTTCTACACTCTATCCTTAGCTGCTTCTTTTCAAAAGAGAAATAAAAGCATAAAACAAAGAAACAATCTATGTTTTGGTCAGAGTCATCAGGAGGTACATAGGAAGTGAGACGGCTGCAGTAACAGGAGGCTGGCATGGCATACTTTTCCTTTGAGCTCAGTATAATGGAAAGAGTCTCAGAATCAGAAAATCTGGTCACCACCTTTCTACTTTATGCGTTGTCTTCACCTAGTAAACCATGAGATCCTAGAGAACAGGGACTGTCTTTGCATCCTCAGTGTTTAGCATGGTGCCTGGAACATAGCAGACACTTAATAATTATTTATTAACTAATTGGCTAGCTCTGTGTCTGTCTATCTCTGATATGGCTGGCTCTCTCTCTCTCTCCCTCTCTCTCTCTCTCTCTCTCTCTCGCTCTCTCTCTCTCTCCCTCTCTCTCTCTCTCTCTCTCTCTCTCTCTCTCTCTCTTCTTCTCTTCTCTTTCTCTTTGCCTCTAATATCTGTCTCTCTCCATTTTTTCTCTCTCTCCATCTCTCTGCTTCTATCTCTCCCTTTCTCCTCTCTGTCTCTCTCTGTGTTTCTCTTCTTTTTCTCTTTCTCTCCTCTTCCTCTCTGATTTCTGTCATCTGTTCCTTCTCTATCTCTCTGTCTCTCTGCTTCTGTCTCTCCCTTTCTGCTCTCTGCCTCTCTCAGTTTCTCTGTCTGTGTCTCTGTTTCTGTCTCTCTCTATTTCTTTCTTTCTCTCCTTTGTCTCTCTGGTCTCTGTCTCTCTCTGTGTTTGTCTCTTCTTTTTCTCTTTCTCCTCTCTGATCTCAGTCTCTCTCCATTCTCTATCTCTCTGTCTCTCTGCTTTTATCCCTCGCTTTCTCTCTCTGTCTCTCTTGGTTTCTCTGTCTCTGTCTGTATCCCTCATGGTTAGCCCAGTGCCCAGCACACACTTCATAGATGCTTTTCCTTTCATTCTTCCTTTCCCTCGTTTGAGTTCCAGCCCCATCACTTACTAGCTGTGTGACCTTAAGCAGATCATTTTCACCTGAGTTTAGTCGTTCCCCCAGTAAAACAGGGACAATTCAGACTTCTCCAACCCACCACAAAAGGATGGCTGTGATCAAAAAGCTTTGTAAACTCTAGAGTATTATATAAATGGGACCTATGCTCATCATTGTTTGTTTGGCACCACTGCCTGAGAATCTAAAACTATGGGACTTGGTTGTCATTTCCACTCATGGCCCAGTGAGGGCTCATTGGAGAGCAATGAATGGAGTTCAGATTTAGCTGTTCTACTGACACAGGAAGAGAAGTCTAATATTCCTCTAAAGACTTTCTTCCAGGGAGTTTGACTCATGTTGCTTCCCTCATGTCTGCTCCTTCCTCCTCATGGTGTTCAGGAAAAATGAGGGATCCAGAGAAATTTACTTCTCCAAGATCAACTGAGATCAAGGAGTCAAGGATCATGGCAGATAAAATGAATGAATAAATGATCAAGCATTTATTAAATGCTTACTGTGTGCAAAGCACCGTGCTAACCTCTGAGGATACAAGTAGAAAAGCAAGACAATTCCTGCCCTCATGACGTTCACATTCTGATAAGAGGGAAAAATCATATTCAGGAGATTTCAGCAGCAAGTCAAAAGGAAAGAAAGGTCCATTGCTCTCAGGGTGTAGTAGCAGACAGATGGTAAGGTTATCTGCTTTACCTGTCATTTCACTGATAAAATCACATCTATTTCTGATGATTAATCATTTGACAATGCTAAGGCTTTTAAGTAAAAGAACTTTTTTTCCCCTAAGTTTTCAGTAGCTGTGCCTATTAAAACAAACTGTTTCTACATAGTTATTTATAGTAATTCCTTTCCCCCATTAGACCACAAACCCCCTAAGAGATACTCTCAGAACCTCTCACTTCTAAACCTCCGCACTCAGGACAGGTCTGTATTCATCAACATACCCATAACACTTCAGCAAATGATGGGGGCAGATGAACCAGGCTCTGGATCTCAAGACTCCCAGCACACATGACCTCGTTAGCAATTGTAGCTACAATTTCTGTAAGGAGGGGGAAAGGAACAAGTATTTATTGAGTCCACTAAGTGCCAGGCACAGTGCTAAGCACTTTAAAAATATTATCTCATTTGATCCTCACAACAACCATTGGGGGATAGGTGCTCCTATTATCTTTATTTTACAGTTGAGGAAACTGAGGCAGAGAGGACTTGCCCAGGGTCATACAGCTACTAAATGTCTGAGGCAGGATTAGAACTCAGGTCTTCCTGTTTCTAGGCATAGAGCTCTAGCCACTATGCCACCTAGAGCATTAAGGTTTGCAAAGTGCTGTACATGTGCTATTTTAATTGATTCCCATAACATATGATTTTGTTCACATTTTATAGATGAAAAACCTGAGTCTGAAAGAGGTTACTTGACTTGCCCAAAGTTGTTCTTGTTTTTCTGTCATACAATCATGTCTGAGTCATTGTGACCTTGTGGACCAAACTGTCCATGGGGTTTTCTTGGCAAAAATGCTAGAGTGGTTTGCCATTCCTTCTCCAGTGAATTAAGGTAAACAAAAGTTAAGTGACTTGCCCAGGGTCACACAGCTAGTCAGTGTCTGAAGAAAATTTGAACTCAGGTCTTCCTGACTCCAAGTCTAGTCCTCTTAACCACTGGCTGCATAGCATCATTAGCATTGTTTCCTCAAGTTCAGGACTCCCCTTTGTGTCCCTAAGTCAAACCTCTCCCCCACCCTCGATATAGCATCACCCGATTGCTCAAAGTAATCTTCGAGCCCCATTTCCTGTCCATTAGCTCTGTGGCAGAATGACTCCAGAGGAGTCCTGGCTAATGGTGAGAACTCCTGGGGATGATGAAATCTACCCTTAAACACTGCGTGGGGTCTACTCTCTGCTCTGTAGGTAACAAGATGTTAATGGAAGTCAATTCTCTAGAGGTGTGAGTGAAAAGAAAGGGACAGTTTGACAAATGGGGGAATCTTTAATATACTCTGGAGGGAAAAATTGAAAAAAAAAAGAATTCAGATGTTAAGAAGGAAGCTCTGTCAATTCTTTAACATAGACTACTAGAACCTTGGGGCCAGAAAGGATCTCAAGAGATCATCTAACCTATTTCTCTGCCTCTGGGCAGGACTACTTTGCAGATGTTGATAGAACCTCAAGTGAGAATTCATAAACTTTAAAGCCCTATATGTCTGTTATTATTACTGCTGTTGTTGTTGTTGTTATTATTATTATTATTATTATTATTATTATTATTATTATTATTATTATTATTATTATTATCCTATATGGGCCTCCCAAGCTAACTGCTGTTGGATAAATGAACATGTTGAAACTGACACACACTGACTACTGGAATGGGTAGAGCCAAAGACAGGAGAGGAGCCCTTGCCCTATTCACCCCTTCAGCCAAGTGTTGTAAGTGACTACTGACTGATGGCAAGGTGTACCCCTTACGTGGATAAATCATGTCCTTCTATGGTGAGACCTTACCTGTCCCAGAGATGTGTGTTGCAGTGGAGAGAGCACTGGCTTTGGAGTCAGCAAACTTAGATTCAAGTCTTAATTCTTCTCCTTAATATCTGTGTGACTTTGGCAAGGCACAGTTTGTTTGGGATTCAGGTTCTCATCTGTCCAATGAGGGTGCTGAACCAGGTAATAGGTTCAGGGGATCATAGGGTGAGAGTTGGGAGGGACCTATCAATATGTGATCCAGCACAGCCCTCCCCTCGTTTTACAGTTGAGGAATTGTGTCCCAAAGACACAATGTAAGATGCCAACCCCCCCCCCCCAGCTCCAGCAGCTCTAGATCTTCTCTCCTATGATTTGGCTTCCTAATGAGTAGCTGAGCCTGGAATTCTCTAAGCAAACACACTAAACAAAGCCAGCCTTAGACTTCTCCACAACGCCAGCCCCATTCAGGATGGGATGCTGGAGTCCAGACATCATGGTCAGGAAGGGGAGAGAAAAATGATATGAAAGCAGCTTGGATTTGAACAATATTTCAGGCATGGCTAGCTGTTAAAAATGAGCTAATTCAGAAGAGGCATATTTAAATAAATATAATGCAAAGGCATAATGGCACAAGATAATAGTTTTGAATGGGGAATTCTAATGACCAAGTGCATTTCACAGGGCAATTAATACACTTGGAAATGCTGCTATGTTCAGCAAAAGAAGGGGGGCAGAGAAACAAGGGCTGAAAACAGGAAACGGAGATGTCGGCAACTGATAAAAATAGGACTTGATTTTCTTTGCAGAAGGAGTAATACTTACAAATATAATAAAAGGGGAAAATAAGTATGTCAGGTTTTATAATACAGCTTGTAAAATCCAGAATGATTAGTTTTTGAAGAGGGCAATTAGACTTCTTTGCATATTCATGGAAGTTTAATGAAATCGGGCTGGGCTTTCTTTCTTTGAACCACACCCCACCCCCTACCCTAGGCACCCTTCCCCCACTACAAACTAAAATACTTATTTGATTACTAGCAAATTCAGAGTATACCCCAATTCAATTCATTCAGGAGACTCTGTAGGCTAATTGGTGCATACAAATACCCAGTACTCTCTTTAAGAAATTACTCATTTTTATTGTCTCTGCCAGGAGATAACAGATGAGGTGTGTAAATTTTCTGGGGGTGGGAATTTTTACAGGACAAGAGGCTGACCCCCGAGACAGAGAGGATATACTTTTTTTTTGCTGTTTTTTTCTTTTTCATCATCTACCAAGTAAAGCTTTGTGAGTGTGTGTGTGTGTGTGTGTGTGTGTGTGTGTGTTGTGTGTGTGATGCAGAAATCTGAAAGGGACCACAAAGGAAGACACATCACAGTCCTTTCCTGTCCATCTGGGTTTGAGGCCTGGTGGATTATTTCAAGGCAACCTGAAAGTATGTTTTTTTTTTCATTCTTTCTTCTTTCCCCTTTTTTGTTTATGTGCCTTTTAAGTGTTGCCTAGAGCGGGCAAAACTAGAAACCAAGTCATAAACAAACTCTAAACCTCCACAAAGCAGCCCAAATCCATTTCAACACAAAAGCAAGAGACCATGATGGCCCATCTGGTCTGGCTCTATCACTACAATTTCCTGTAAATAGATAAATAGATAGATATTTAGTTAGATAGATAGACTTAGATGTAGAATTATTATTAATTCAAAACATTTCTCTAATGCTTTCCAGCAGGAACTCCTGCCAGCTTCTCAATTCCCATGCCTCTGAAGCAGAGAAAAAAATGTTTCTCTTTCTATGACATACCCATAGCTTTTCTTTCCATTCACCCTGTCTTCCTCTGACTCTGAGCCTCATTTCTTATTCTGCCGCTGTAACACCAGACCGGAGTATCTTTTGAGCAAGAGCCTTAGACTTTTTTTCTCAATAATTAGCCAATTTTGAGTCCTTAGAAGTTAAGATACCTGAAGCCAGGTTAGGGAGAAGCTTGATAAAGCCACAAGTTGATGAGTTGGGGAATAAGTGGATGAAGGGACTTAGAATGTGAAGGGAACACCCATCCTGGAGATGTATAGACTTCCAAGATTGACTGGTCATTAGCTATTGCCCTCTTGGGATTCCCTGCTCTAGAGAGATGCTTGCCACCCTCTTGTGAATCTACAAATCATAAACCTAATCGACAAGGCAATGCTTTGACCTACCCTCTCTGCTAATCTAGAAGTAAAAGTATCGTACTTGATCCTCTATGGTGCTTAAAATGGACAACACGCCAATTATTTCTTCTGGTATTTGAGCCTTGCTTTTTCCAAAGCCCATATTTTGTTATAGTATACCAATGCCTTTAAAGAATTCAGAATTGATTCACCCAATCAAAAGGGCTCGTATCCCTGTTAATGCCTGCTGCCTGGAAGAGGCAACCCTATTCTTCATCTTCCCACTTGCTGGCTAGGGTCTTGTGAAACCTTCCCCTGCCAAGAATTCTTTCTGCTGGCACCCAGAGAGAGACTTCCCTGCTGTCCTTGGGAGGAAACTAGCCTTCACAGTGTGCTGCAGGTTTAATTCATAAATAAATATTACATGTACCACCAGATGGTTCATTAGCCAGTTGTTATGGCAATCAGCATTTCAGCCAATTAAAACCCTTTCCCAAGACTTTAAAATATGTTGATTGTGGAAACATTAAAACTCCTGAAGACCTAGTAGATCCACTTGAGTACTAGAAATAAGCAAGCGACATCTCTGCTGGATGGGAGGGAACTGGTAGGAGAAAGTGAAAATGAAATGAAGGAGGAAAGGGAAAAGGAAAAGAAGAGAAAGGAGGAAGGGAAGCAGAATGCCAAAGAATGCTCTGATCCCCCAGGGGAGAGAGATGGGATGGAGAGGTGAGGCAGGCAGCATGGTACCCTGGGAAGAATGCTCACATTAAAGCTGGGACACCTATGATTTCAGTCCTATAGTTTGCTAGCTCTGTGGCCCTGAGCAGGTCACTGTAACTCTCAGAATTTCAGTTTCTCTTTCTGTAAAAAGGTAGCAATATCTCTTGCCCTACCTGACAAGGTTTCTGTGAACAAAGTGCTTTGTAGGGCCTGATATGACTGTTAAAAATTAATTTACCCTTTCCCTCATCAGATGAGAAGTCCTGGAAAAGCCTTATGCAATCCAAGGGAGCTCATTGAATATTAATGCATAACAATGAAGTGAAGTGGCAGTCTCCATTCCTGCTAGCCTAACCAGCTTAGGACTAAACAAGCTTGCTGATATGTTTGCAGGGCCAGAGTGAAATAAACTCTGGAATATGAGATCCTTCACTAGCCAAGGGTAAAGGTATTGGGGAAGAGGACCGAACTAGAGTCTGTCCCTGCTTGGTGCCTAGGAGACAATTGCTAAAATGCCAGGAATGCATTGGATTCTGAAATCTCCTAGCCCCTATTTTCCGTACAAGTCATTTGGCACCAGTTTGTTTAATCAGCTGGTATGTTAGTTATCCTTCATCATAAATTTATGTTTTATGTCACTAAGTTCATTGAGGAGAGGGATGACATCATATTCATGAGACTTAGTGGTCAAAATTCACATCAGTTTAGTGTTTCTCTAGCACATTCTCTCTCTCTCTCTCTCTCTCTCTCTCTCTCTCTCTCTCTCTCTCTTTTTCTCTATCTCTTTCTCTCTCTCTCTCTCTCTCTCTCTTTCTCTCCCCCTCCTCTTCTTCCTCCTCCTTCTCCTCCTCTCTCCCCTCTCCTCCCCCTCTCTCTTTTTTCTCCCTCTCCTTCTCTCCCCTTCCACTCCCTTTTTTCCCCTCTCACTCTCTCCCCCTCCCCTCTCTCCCTCCCTCTCCCCCTTCTTCTCTCTCTCCCCTTCTCCTTCCACTCCTCTCCCCTCCCCTCCCCCATTTTTTAGTTTGATGTGCTAAGAAAACCATCCTACTCACATAGACTTTTCCTAGTCACTAGAAAAAGACTGAGTGTGAAGAGACTTTATTTCAAGATAGTAAATTTAAGAGGATAAGGATACCATATCTATACTGACCATTCAGACCAAGCAGATTCTTAACTGAAAATCACTTTTGTGTTTGTCTTCTTATTTTAGCAGACCTGAGCTCCCAAAGTAAAGACACATTTCAACTGTGTATCTCCTCCAAGAAGACTAGTTCAAGTCTCACCTCTGATACCTACATGAGCCTAACGAGTCATAACCTCTCAGTACAAGCAGATACTGATCTGTGTTGGTAGAGGATGAAATAATAGAGACAAATAAAAAATCAAACACAACAAAACCAAAATTCCCCCCAGTGCTAATTAGAGTGATCTGCATACAGCAGGTGCTTAATGTATATTAAATTGAATAACAACTCAGCACAGCGTCTTACCCAAACATGCTATTCAGCATATGCTTATTGATTTATTGATCTTTCAATATCAGCTTCCCCAAGAATGTTTGGGAAGCTAAGGAATTTATTTGGATCCCTTATACATGACTAAAATTCCCATCACCTCAACACTGGTCAGAGGTGTTGACTTTTTTTTAAATGTTTTGGAGCAGCCCTGTCATCTCATTGTGTCATTGATATAGGAATTCCTATGATTATGACTACCTTTGTGTTTGTACAGAAATGTCAGAGCAGAATGGCATGAATTCTTTTATATTCATCACTAACCATTTCTTGAGGGGTGGGGATGGAAAGGCTCTTTATGCTGTTGCTTTGATAGCTTAGCTTAAGCATGTTGTCTCTATTATTGCAAATTAGCAACTGTTTTACAACTTCTGGACTTAAGAGAGTTGCCTGGTTACACTGCCAGTATCTGTCAGAGCTGCACTATGAACCCATCTTCCCGACTCTGAATTCAACACTGCCTTTAATGCTTTGGTGGGAATGGAGACTTAAGGTTCTTATTTTAATCTTGACTTTTCCATTTCTTCCTTTGAGGGTCTCCTACCAATCAGTGCCCACCAAAGCTTAGGAGACAGCCATGTAGATCTGTTTGCAGAGTGAAGGGACTGATACTTCTCATGGCCCAAGAGCCAGGAAGAATTTTGGGGGTCTGGAATTACTTAGCTCTCAAGGCAGCTGGCACTGTTCCTAACAGGCAATAAACTCCCTCTCTCGCTGGGCAGGACAGACTGGCCCGCTCCCCTTAGATTTCTGCCGCCTCTGAAATTGTATTGATATAGCAGAGGGAAAGGAAGCACAGAAATAACATCCCCAGACAATCAGAGCAGATTATTTTAATGAGGACTTGGAAATGCGAAACAAACAGCACCAAATTAGCCTCACTCCCATTCGTCAACTGCGCTGGCGAAGGCTCTGTCGCTTTGCCTGAGTCAGCAGTTTGCAGAGCCAAGCTGGCTGCCTTGTGTTTCGAGACTGGCCTCCTCCTGGCAGCTCCTGAAGCTTTCCGCTAGCATCGGGCCCATGCATCTCTCAGCTTGTCATTGTCTCCGGTTTGCTGTAGCACACCGTGGCTGCTTCACGTCTGCCTTAGATTTACTCGAAAGATGTCCAAAGAGAAGGAAAAGACTAGATGCGCAAGAGCTCTACTTCCCATATGGACTGAAGAAAAGTAAATAAGAGGACCAAATTGCTCATTTTCTCCAGGTCTTGATGGACATCCCCAGCCCAGGAGGCTCCCTCTGGGTGGCCCACATGAAGGGATTAGGCTTTTTTTGTTTGTTTGTTTGTTTTTTGTTTTCAATTTTCCCCAAAGGGAACTTGTCTTTTTCCATTACCCATTAATGTTACTTGGCATTCACTGAGCATTGGCAATATACAAAGCTCAAGGCTGGGGTTGGGGTTGGGTTGACTATCACTCCACCAATCACGGTGTGGCATGATAACAATGATAATGTCTCGGAATACAGCTGGCCGGTGATGCTGAGCTGTTTCTGCAAAGGGGCCTCAGGTCAGAGTGGGAAACAGGAAGGGATTACAATAGATTATTACATTAAGCAAAACGAAATTGTTTCCCCGCTGGAAGGAAGGAAAATCATTAACTCAGGGTGTCCAGTTATCAAGGAAAATGATATCACATCTGCAGTATGTTTTGGATTGCAATTTAAGGGGGAAAATTGGAAGAGAATTTGATGCAGGGTGAAAGGTGTTGGATTGACAGCTGAGAGGATTGAAGTGTATCGTTTCTTTCTCTGTCTCTCCATCTCAGTCACTCTATCTTTGGGTCATTGTCACTTTTCCACCCTCTCTAACTCCACCCCCCCACACACACACTTTCTCTCTTTGCAGAGTAAGCAGGGTTTTGGAAGCAAAGTCAACTCTAGTAAATTCCATTCCCTCCTTGCTTTAGACCTTTGGTGTTCTGGGACTTCCAGTTCTGAAAAGACATTCCTATGACTGTGACTACCTTTGTGCTTGTAGATAAATGTCAGAGCAGAATGGCATGAAGTCCTTTGTATTTACACTAACCACTTCTTTCAGGGTGGGGGTGGAAAGGCCTTTTATGTTGTTACTTTGATACCTGAGTTTTCTCCCTTCCTAACTCAACCTCAGTTATGAGTCATGAGTCACATCACATTCAGCCCATTCTTTAAAGTGCCAAGAACCGCTTTCCTTTCATGAATTTCAAGATGAATACTTTACACGGGAAAGTCAATTATAAGTATGGTGGAGTTATAGCATTGAGTCCTGTCTGGCTTAGGTAAATCGTCCTCAGGGCTGGATTCTCTGCCTACTCTCCTAAACTCAGCTATTCTCAACTCTGTCTCTGAGTTTTTCACCTGCTCAGATTCCCAAGGAGTCTGGATTTTCTTCACCCTTCCATCCATAGCTAAAGTGAGAGCCCTCAATTTCCATTTACCTGGACAACGGGGAAATATTTAACTTTTCTTATTCTCCGATTCTCCCACTATCTTTCTTGAATCAGGTAGAACAAGAGCCTTGGAGTCCTAGGCAATGTTTGCTGCCTACCACTGTAGAACGCCTTCTATAGAGCTTCTTGGTTAGTCATGGGATCAATTAATCAATGAACTAACAAGTATTTATTAAGCAATAACTGCATGCTGGGCATGTGGGATACAAGTATAGAAAACAGATATTCCCTATTTGAAAAGGTCTTATGTTTTAATGGGGAATATAAGAAATACACATATGTAACAAATATTAAGTTATTGAATACAAATTCATACAAAATAGTTAAATATGTGATAGTTTGGTAGTTAGTGGAGGCCAGGAAGGTCTTCACACAGAAGATCTTGAAGTGCATCTTTAAGGAAGAGTAGAGACTCTATGAGGCCAAGGTAAGGAGGGAATGCATCCCAGGCATATGGGTGGGTCAGTGCAAAGCCTGGAAATGGATTGTCATGTATGAGAAACAGAGAAAGCCTGGGTGACTGGATATAAGAAAATTGAAGGGGAAGTAGCGAATGCCCAATGAGTTTGAAAAGATAGGTTGAAGCCAGTTTAAGAAGGACTTCAAAAGTTAAACAGAGAAATCTATATTTTATCCTAGAGCAATAAGAAACCATTGAAGTTTTTTAAGTCAGGGAACAACATGGTCCAGTCAGATCTGTACAGTTGAGGGTACCACCATCTTCTCAGTTTCCCAGGCTTGCTACCTAGGTGTCATTTTCAACTCTTCCCTCTCTCTCACTCCCCAAATCTAGTCAGTTGCCAAGGCCTGTCAATTACACCTTCATAACATCTCTTGTATATCCCTTCTTCTCTACCTCCAGCACTGCCACTCCCCTAGTGTAGATGATCATCACCTTGAGCCTGTACAATTCCAAGAGCTTGCTGGCTATTCTCCCTGCTTCGAGTACCCCCTCTCTGGTCAACTTGTATTCCCATTCCCATCCTCCAATCTGCTGTGAAAGTGATTTTCTTATAGTGCAGGTCTGATCAAGCTGCCCCTCCACTCTTATTCTAAACTCTAGTTACCCCTTAATTCTTGTGCCTTCCCTCTGAGATGATCACCAATTTATTCTGTATATATATTTGGCCCATACATAGTTATTTTCGTATTATCTCCCCAGTGCCCATGGTTTTCCCTTTCTTTGTTTCCCCAACACTTAAAAGAGTGCCTGATTTTTAGTAGCTTCTTCATAAATGCTTATTACATTGTTTAAAGAATATTCCTTTGGCAGCAGTGCATAAGATGGACCACAGTGAGAAGAGACATGAGACAGGGAGGCTATAGCAATAGTCTAGGGAAGATGTGACGAGGGCCCGAACTAAGGTGGAAGGTGAGTGAGTAGAGAGATGGGGTTGTAGACAAGAAATAATTGTGGATGTAGAAACAACAAGATTGGATAACTGATTGGCAATGTAATGTAAGGTGAAAAAGAGTGAGGGGCATAGGAAAATGCTGAGGTTATAAACATGGGTGACTGGAAGGATAAGGCTTCTTAAGCGGAAATTAGGCAATTTGGGAGAGGTGTAATTTTGGGTGGGAAGATAATGAATTCAATATTGGACATGTTGAGTTGCATATATCTGGGACAACCAGTTTGAAATTAAAAATAGGCAATTGTTGATGTGGGACTGAAGCTCAGGGAAAAGGCTAGACCTGGATATATAGATCTGGTAGTCATCTTCACAGAGATGACTCATACAATGTTAGACCCAGATGAAACCTTAGAGATCATCGTTCAATCTTTCATTCTGTAGATAAGACTAAGGAACAATACCTTATTTAAGATTGCATGGACAGCAACTCAGAACATGAATCCAGATCTCCCAACTCTTCACCCAAAGTCTTGGATCATCTACTGAAAACCAAGTACATCCTACGCAATGATCATATAGTCATAGATTTAAAGTTGGAATAAACCTTGGAAGCCATCTAGGTTAACTGTTTCATTTGACATATTAGCGAACAAAGGTAGTAAGTGCAAACCAGGATTTGAAGCCAGGCCCTCTGACTCGGCCTCCAACACTCTTTCCACTACCCTATATTACTTCACTATGAATTGAATGCAAAATATAAGACATCGTCCCTACTCACAGAGACCTTAGTTCCCCTTAATTTCCAGTGTTCTAGTTTCCTGCTGGCAATTTTATTCTAACATGGTTTCTAATTAATTCATTGCTCACTTTTATCATTTCTCTCAATTTTGTTTGACTTGTAACCTCCTTCCACACAAACTTATCTCTGACCAAGTGCTCTCTGCTCTCTCCCAGTCTACTTTTTGTTCTTCACAAATGAACAGCACACTTTGGGACTAATTCACTAGCACAACTGATTGGGTGAGGGTGTTATAATAAAGAGATAATTAGAGCTAGTCATCATAGTAGGGCAGGTATTAATCTCATTTCAGGTGTCTTCTTCCACACCAAGAGAATGAAACCCATCTCAGTGAAATCAGGGACATAGAATAAAGGCTAAAGAATACAAAGTCAGAGAGTTAAGAAAGGCTAATATGAATAGGAGAACTCAGTATGACTGGAATATCTTGGATGCCATAGAAAAGCACTTAACTGAGGGGCCGTATTTACAACTAGATTCCAGACGTGGGAACTGATATCTCCTCTGCCACTGTGTGGAGGAAACACTTGTCAGCCTTGGTTTCCTTCTCTGTAATGATGAGGATTTATACTATAAGATCTATACCCCTTCTAGCTCTTAAATTCTTTGGTCCTCTCTAGACTCTGCCATGTTGAATTTTAGCTGGTGCTGAAAAGCACTTCATAGGTTTATACTTGAAGAGATAAACCTGTTGGCATTTTCCTATATACTCCACTGGAAATATCTGAACCAATCTTCAAGTCTTCAGCTTTCCTGGTTGCTGTAATAGCTTATATGCCCCACATCCAGAATAAACAACTTACCCAATTTTTTCTTTGCTTAGAAAACATATCGCACTATGCCCTATTACACCTGGAAAGCTTTTTAATAAAACTGTCTACAAAGATTTTTCCATGTTTTCCCTTCCAGATGTCACTTTACTTCCCAGAAAAAACTTGAGTGTTTCTGCATCCGTGAGTGATGCTTCCAGATCATTTTATTATGAGGGGTGGAAGACAGCTTTCTCCTTTTGTGTCTGCTCAGAACTAAGGGATAGCTAGGTGGCACAGTAGATAGAGTGCTGAGCCTCAAGTCAGGAAGACTCATCTTTGTGAGTTCAAGTCCTGCCTCAGACACTAACTAGCTGTGTGACCCTGGGCAAATCACTTAATCTTATTGGCATCAGTTTCCTCATCTGTAAAATAAACCAGAGAAGGAAATGGCAAAGTAGTACTTCAGTATCTTTGCCAAGAAAACCCCAAATGCAGTCATGAAAAGTTGGACACAACTGAAATGATTGAACAACAACAACAACAACAGAACATGGCGTGGTTTCAAGGAGCCAGCTTTTTTTTTTTCTCACAAGTGAATTGACATTGATTTACAGTACTTGACTAGATTGTATCCTTTTCAAAGCATAGGCCATTACTTTGGCTCATATACAGCAAAAAAAAAACCTCATATCCCCAATTTCAGGTTCCTACAACAGTCTCTGTTCTCTTTCTTCACTGACTGTACAGCTTACATGAGTCCCAGACAAACAGCTTTTGCTTTCTCACTGGGTTAAGTCCTGGGATGAATGAGTGGGATATTTAGATAATGACTAAAGCAAGTCATCTTGGCTAAGAGGGATATGCCAACATGCCACTGGCTCTATGATCTCACTGATCTAGATATTCCTGTATCACAACCTAATCATGTTCACTCACTTGTACAGTTCTTATTGAATTCTCCCAAAGTTTGTCCCAAGGGGTCTGTTATGGGCTAGACCTGACTTGGGTCAGTCCCCAAATGATTTAGGTTTGATATTGGAAAAATGAGATATTCCTAAGTCATTTGACGATTAAAGAAAAGAGATTTGGATAGTGTGAGAAAGATAGCCAACAAAATTAGGCATTGAGGATGTCCCATCTTGGTTCAACTAAGAGAAGCTCCCCTGCCTAAATTACCTGTCATCATGGGCATGCTGCTAAATGTACGACAGCTGGCTCTCTGGGGGGGAATGTAAACATTTTAAAGTTTAATCTGAGTTATTAACATTTCCTCCACCATCATTTCTTAAGCCTAGACAATAAACAAAACAATAAATCAAGCCCTGATTTGAAGTGTTTTCTAGTTTCCCAGGTACAAATGCTCACACCGAAAACTTAACAATTGGCCACAGAGGTGGTGCCAACACACCCCTAGCCATCATCATCCACCAGCCAAGGATTTAAGCACTCCTAGAGCTCCTGATGGCTGCTTTGTACTCAGGCAATAAGGAAGTGACGTCAACAGTCAAAGACTTTATTTCACAAAGCCAACCAAGACTCAGGGAAGGTATCGATACTGTTTAAAGAAAATCTAATTAAGAACAGGCAAGGAGGAAACAAAACTATCACTTTTTGCAGTTGACATGATGGTATATTTAGAGAATCTACTGAAAAACTAAAATAATTAACAACTTCAGCAAAGTTTTAGGATATAAAATAAATCCACACAAATCATCAGCATTTGTATATATTACCAAGAGAACTCAGCAGGAAGAGATAGAAAGATAAATTCCATTTAAAATATCTGCAGACAGTATAAAATACTGTGGAGTTTACCTGCCAAGACACACAGAGGAACTATATGAACTCAATTACGAAACACTTTTCACACAAATAAAGATAGATTTAAACAATTGGAGAAATATTAATTGCTAATGGATAGGCTGAGCCGATACAACAAAAATGACAATACTGCCTAAATTAACTTACTTATTCAGTGCCATACTAATTAAAGTACCAATGAATTACTTTATAAAAGTAGAAAACAATAATAACAAAGTTCATCTGGAAGAACAAAAGGTCAAGAACATCAAGGGAATCACTGAAAAAAGAGTGAAGGAAGGCAGCCTGGCAAGTGGTAATCATCAAAACAATCTAGTACTGGATAAGAAATAGTGTTTGATTAATGGGAAAGATTAGGTGCACAATATACAGAAGCAAATTATCATAGTAATTTAGTATTTGATAAATCCAAATATCCAAGCTACTGAGGCAGGAACTCAATATTCAACAAAAACTTCTAGGAAAACTTCAAAGCAGATTGACAGAAACTAGGAAAATAAATACCTCTAATTACATAAACTAAAAAAAAAAGTTTTGCATAAAAAAAAAAACCTAATGCAGCCAAACTTAGAAGGACAGCAGGAAACTGAGAGAGAAAAGAATTTGGGATGAGATTCTTTAATAAAGGTGTTATTTTCCAAATAAAAAGGGAACTGAGCCAAATTTATGAAAATAAGAGCTATTACCCCATTGATGTGGGGGATGTGAAAGTATGTACACAAGCAATTTTCAGGAGAAAAAATCAAAGCTATAAGTAGTCATATAAAAATGCTGTAAATCACTAATAATAAGAGAAATTAAAATTAAAACAACTCTGAGGTACCACCTCATACCTATAAAATTGGCAAACATGACAGAAAAGGAAAATGACAAATGCTGGAGGTAATGTGGGAAAATAGGTACACTAATGCACTGTTAATGTTGCTGTGAACTGATCCAACCATTCTGGAGAATAATTTGGAACTATGCCCAAATGCACAATAAAATTGTGGTTACCCATTATCCCAGCAATAAAGCTACTAGGTCTATATCCCAAAGAGACTGAAAAAAAGAAAGGAAAAAGATTCATATGCACAAAAATATTTATAGCTCTTTTTGTCCTGGCCAAAAATTGGAAATTGAGAGGATGACTATGATCAATTGAGGAATGACTGAACATGTTGTGATAAGTGATTGTGATGGAATACTATTGTGCTGGAAGACTGATAAGCAGAATGGTTTCAGAAAAAAACCTGGAAAGACTTATATGAACTGATGCAAAGTAAAGTGAGCAGAACCTGGAGAACAATGCACAGAGTAACAGCAAATATTGTAATAATAACTATAATCTATGAAAAACTTAGGTACTCTGACCAATTGTAATGATCCATGACACTTTCAAAGGACTCATGATGAAAAATGCTATCCACCTCCAGAGAGAGAACTGATGGACTATGAGTAGAAATTGAAGCATATTTTTTCCACTTTCTTTATTTTTTTTAATTCAACGTTGCTAATGTAGAAATATTTTGCATGATTTCATATGTATAATGGGTATTACATTTCATGCTTTCTGAATGGGTGAGGGAGGGGACAGAGAATGAATGAATTTAAAACTGAAACTAGAAATTAAAAATATTGAAGGATTAATTTAAAAAGACTAATGCACCTTCTCTGATGTGGGCACACCACGCTGAGTGGTCCTGTACCAGTGTCTCCCATGTCACACAATCAATTCTGAAGTTCTTAAGAGACACTTTGAGAGTGTCCTTCTGACCACCGTGTGAACACTTGCCCTGTGTGAATTCTCCATAAAATAGTCTTTTTGGCAAGCATACGTTTTGCATTCGAACAACATGGCCAGCCCATTGGAATTACACTTTATGATGTAGAGTTTGAATGCTCGGCAGTGTAGTTCCAGAAAGGACCTCAGTGTCTGGTATCTTATCCTGCCAAGTGATCTTCAGAATCTTCCTAAGACAATTCAAAGGGAAGCAATTCAGTTTTCTGGCATGGCACTGATGTGCTGTCCACATTTCACAGGCATACATCAAAGAGGTCAGCACAACAGCTCTGTAGACCTTCAGTTTGGTAGTCAGTCTAATACCTCTTCTCTTCCACACTTTCCTTTGGAGCCTCCCAAACATGGACCTAGCTCTGAGAATGTGTGAATCAATCTCATTGTCAGTGTGTACATCCCTGGAAAGTATACTGCCAAGGCAAGAGAACTTATCCATAGTATTCAAAACTTCTCTGTTTGTTGTAACTGATGGTTCCATGTATGGATGGTGTGTGTGGTGGTGGCTGGTGGACCACTTGTGTTTTCTTGGTGTTAATTGTTAGGCCAAAATTAGCACAAGCAGCAGAGAATCAATCTGTACTTACTAGTCACGTGACTGGGCAAATGAATGATTTTCGTGTAGTTTTTCTATCTGAACAGTGGGGACAATAATGGTATTCACCTCCCAAGGTGGTCGTGAGTGTAAAATGAGATAAGATATGTAAAGCACTTCACAAACCTAAAATATATAAATGCTAATAATACTATATATAAATGTTATAGATTGCATGGAAATGTCATAAATATATGCTATTATTTATAGAAATATTATTTATATTTTCATTGTCATATAATAACATGTAATGCAATATTAGGATTTATATATTTATGTGACAAATATATTATGTTACTATACAGATTGTTATACTATGTTGGTCTAAATTATTATATTATGTAATTATAAATTTTTATAATTTATAATAAATTATTATATTATGCTAAATTGTATATTAAATATGTAATGTGATATATAATTTTATTATACTAAATATTATATTATAATATAAGTGTTATATGTAAATGCTATTACTGTTATTATTAATATTAAAGACAGAGAGCATTCTGTAAAGGAAAGAGCACTGGAAATGAAGCCAGAGAACCTGTGTTGACATCCAGTATCTGTATGCACTATCTGGATGATCTTGGGTCAGGTCACTCAGCTCTCTTGGACTCAGTGTGTTCATGAGTATCATTCTTTCAAGCTTCCCTATTTCTGTCAATCACCACCATTCTTGCATTCTCCCAGATAGGCAGGCTCAATATTATCCTAATCTTCTCGATGTTTCTCACCTCCCATATCTAATAAGCAGGGAACTCTTACCATTTCTACACCCACAACCTGTCTTACCTCTGACCCTTTGTCTACATTCACACAGTCATTACTTTTGTTCTGGGTCTTATCACCTCTCACTTGCAACAGCCTTCTGATTGGTCATGCCCTGCCTCCAATCTCTCATCACTCAGGTCCATCTTACACATTGATACAAAAATGATTGTCCTTAATCATAGATTGATCATATGACCAACTCACTCAATTCCAGTGACTGCCCTACTGCCTCTAGGATAATATATAAACTTCTTCGCCTAGCTTTTGAGGTCCTTCACAGTCTGGCCCCAATCAATCTTTCCGGCTTGATTGTATATCACTCTTGTTCTTGCAAGCTGTGATCCAGCCAAACTGGCCTTTTCTTTGTCCTTCATTCACAACACTCCATCTTCCCACTCCATGCTCTTGCAGTGCATGTCTTTCATGCCTAAAATGTACTCCCTCCTCTTCTACACTTCTTAGAATCTCTTCCTACAAGATCATGGGCTAGTCACGTGCCACTGCTACCTACAGTGTTTCTTGATCTCCCCAATGACCAGTGCTCTCCCTCTCTAACTACTTGTACTTAAGTACCTTGTACTTATTTTCTTTATGTTTACACATTATATACTTGTGGACTCCCCCACTAGTATTTTAAGGTCCTTCAGGGAAGATATAATTTCTTTTATTGTACTTGTTTCCCCAGTACCTAGCCCAGCATCTGAAAAATTGTATTTACTAAATGCTTGTTTGATACAATAAATATTTAATTGATTTATAAGTTGAGAGGTTGGACTAGATCAGAGGTTCCCAAACTTATCTGGCCTACAACCCCCTTTTAAAAAAAATTACTTAGGGCCTCCTTGGAAATCTGCTTTATTTAACCTTTTAATGTTTTTTTTAAAATTTACATCATTTCAAAGAATACATATTTTTTAAATGACACATCTTACATTTAATAATTTATTATGAATTTATGGGGGTTTTCCTGCATTGAAATTTTGATAATACAGTATTGTATCATGTAACCATATAGTATTGTATTGTAAGCAAGTCATTAACACACACATATTCCTGCCAATACATGCTGGACTTCCCAACAATGAGAGAAACACTTGCCTGCCAACACTTGCTTGTTAAAGCCTGTTGGCAGACTTGACCACTGATAGGTTATAACTTGCATTTTGTGTATTTATTTGGAAAATAATGTAATAACTATGTCTTTAACTCTGTTACACAACAGATGAAACATGCATGAATGGTTTTTCAAATTTTTCTTATCTTCTCTTCTTTCTGTATGCTTCTACTGCCCCCTTATTTTTATTCAATGCCCCCCAATTGCACCCAGGGCTACTACAGCCCCCCTGTATCATTCCAGCACCCCCAGGGTACAATATCAGCCATTTGGGGAACCTATGGATTAAATAATCTCCTATGTCTCTTTTAACTAAATTCTATGATCCTAGGTCCTACTTTTATGAGATTCAGGCAAAATGACCCTTTGGAGCTTCCTTTGAGTTGTTAAGTATCCTTAGGTTCTACATAGCAAAATGTAAAACATAGAAGAGGAGCAGCTTATTGCTTTAAACAGTAAGCTTCTAAACAGGAAAAGGCAATGCTGTGTCACCTTAGGCAAGTCACTTCAAGTCCCTTAGCTTTTTCATTGGTTAGACAGGAATTTAGAAAAACAGTGTATTTCAACTTTAAAGTTCTACTAGTCCATTTGTCATTCTGAAGATTAGATCCTCCCTACCCAAGCACTACTTAACAGTTATTATTTGGGCCCTGATAGCTCAGAGTGAATGTAAATAGTAATTGTTTCCCTTTTGCCCAGAAACCCCGAGGTTTCCCCTCCCAGTTTGATTTTGTTGTTGTTGTTTATTAAAGGGGCTTCCCTTGGCTCACTTGTTAAATAGCTCTAATCACCAAATGGGCATTGCCTCAGTCAAAGTGAGAACTTAGAAAGACCTTAGCTTAAAAAGGCCAAGGTCTCCCATTGCATCCTGGGTCTGATTTATATCTGGCCACCGGATTCAGATGACTTTGG
This sequence comes from Phascolarctos cinereus, assembly GCF_003287225.1. Classification (NCBI taxonomy): domain Eukaryota; kingdom Metazoa; phylum Chordata; class Mammalia; order Diprotodontia; family Phascolarctidae; genus Phascolarctos; species Phascolarctos cinereus. The sequence goes on from NW_027555958.1 coordinate 372,972,440, forward strand.
AGGGAAAAGTGAGGCTGGTGATTTTGCATAGCCCTCCCTCATCTAAATACAATTCACTTTCAAGTCATGGCATCACCTCCCTGATGTCAAGGTCCTCCCAGAGAACAAAGAACAAAACACAACAACACACACACAAAATCCCATACGTATAAAGGGTGAGGTGCAGTGTTAGGGTTTGGGTGAGGGTGAGTTAGTGAGAAATTAGTGTTAGGTGTAGTTTTAGGGTTAGAGTTATGGTTAGGGTTAGGGTTAGTGTTAGGTTTAGGGTTAGACAGCAATTAGGGTTAGGGTTATATATAAAGCTACAATCACCGGGTTAAGGGTGGCAGAGCAGCACATGGCTACCTTTAGGGAACCCCTGCCTCCATCCTTCTTTCCCCACTAAGATAGTGCCTCAGATATTGTTCCTTTCTTTCCTGCATTCCAAAATCTTTACCCAAATTGTGTGTGGCCCTCTGTCCAGCATTGGAAGGTGGAATGGAGTCTATCAGCCTCATCTTTGAACCCTCCATCTTATTTCCATGCTAATCATGATTTTTTGACATGTCTGAGGCTTAGTCTTTGTTCAAGAAAGGCAGCTGAGTTTCCTTTTGCCTGCCTCATTCCCCACCCTTAATTGACAGAACTCAGTTTGGTAGAGGGGATGGGAAGGAAAGATACACAGATGCAGGCTTCTGATAACTGGAGTTATTCACCAAGGTGTACATGTCCCTGATTTGGCAAGTGGTATCCTGGCTTATTGTAAACATCTCTACTTTTTAATAGAAAAAGAAAGCAATGAGCCAAAGGGGGGGAAAGATGAGAGAACAAAAGAAGCTCCCCACAATAAGGCAAAAACTTTTGCTAGCAGATTAAAGAAATTTAAAATGATGCCAAGCTTATAAAGAGAAACTCAATTTTTTTTTCATATATTATGGTTGTCTGTGTTTGTGTCTTACCTCCTAAAATCTAGGTAACATGATGAGACAGACCTATCTTATGTAAACTTTTTGTCTTTCCCTGTAACTAGCACAGTAATCTATGTAAGTACTTGGTAGTTTTGTTGAACTAAACTTGCTTCATGAATTATAGTTGTGAAAATATCATAGGTGGGGAAGAGGAATGCAACAAATCCAGTTGCTTGGATGAATCACAGAGTTTATGAGATCCCAGAATCCCCTGCTTCACTTCATTAGTCAGGCAACTAAACAACAGTGGTGAACTAGCTTCTTGGCAATATGGAGACTTGCCTTCAAAGAGTTTATAGTCTGATAGGGTAAATGAAAAAAACTAAGTATGCCTTCAAGAGAAATATATGAATTATAAAACTGATTTGTTTTTTACAGTTTGGAATGTGTCTGGAAACTATATTCAGGAAAAATTTAGGGTTTAGTATATTGTATTGTATGAAAATTGGTAACATGATATTCATTAATTCAATAAACATTTATTGAGCAGCTGCTATGTGCCAGACACTGTGCTAAGAATTTTAAATGGGATTAACAGAAGCCAGGGAGGTCAATTATCTGAGCAGAGGAGGGAGAGCATTCCAGGCATGGGGGATAGCCAGAGAAAATGCCCAGTCTGAGAGCTGGAGTTTCTTGTTTGTGAAACAGCCAGTGTCACCAGATCAAAGAGTACATGTCAGGCAGTAAGGTGTAAGGAGAATGGAAAGATAGGAGGGGACAGAGCAATCTGTATTTTTGAACCTGGAGGCAATAGGAAGCTGCTGGGTTCATTGAGTTGGGGGGAGGGGTGACATGGTTGGACATGCATTTTAGAAAAAAAATCACCTTGGTGACTAAATGGAGGATAGAATAGAGTGGGGAGAGATTGGAGGCAGACAGATCCACCAGTGTGCTATTGCAACAATCCAAATATGAGGTGATGAGGTCCTACACCAGTGATGGCAGTGTTAGTGGAGAAAAGGGGGCATATTTGGGGCAGCTAGGTGGGGCAGTGGATAGAGCACCGGCTCTGGAGTCAGGAGGACCTGAGTTCAAATCCAGTCTCAGACCAGACACTTGATACTTACTAGCTGTGTGACCCTAGGCAAGTCACTTAACTCCAATTATCTCACCAAAAAAAAAAAAAGAAAAGAAAAAGAAAGAAAGAAAGAAAAAAGAAAAGAGAAAAGGGGGCATATTTGAGAGATGTTACAAAGGTGAAATCAATAGACCTTGGCAAGAGCTTAGAGATGGGGGCATGAGAGATAGTGAGGAGTCCAGGATGACTCCCAGGTTGTGGGTACGAGGGACTTGGAGTTGCATTGGTGTTGCCATGGTATATAGAACAACTCAATTAAATGGACCATCCTATTTTTTCCCAACCATCCTGTATAAATAGGAGATTACTTTAACTTGAATTTCTAGAGTTTTATCCTAGAAGTAATTAGTCATATTTTCTTTCAACTTTGTTTACATCATCACTGGGAAAAAAGGAAATCAAAGAGGATGCTAGCATATTGGCATTTAGAGCTTGTAGGGGTTGCAAGATCTAATCTAATCCTTTGTTTTATACATGAAGAAATTGAGGTGAAGTGACTGTCTTGTTCAAAATCTCATAGGTAGTACTTGTTATGTCCAGAATTTGAACCCAGGTATTCTGATGTAGAATCCAGTGTTCTTCCTTCCTTCTTTCTTTCTTTCTTTCTTTCCTTCTTTCTTTCCTTCTTTCTTTCTTTCTTTCTTTCTTTCCTTCCTTCTTTCTTTCTTTCTTTCTTTCTTTCTTTCTTTCTTTCTTTCTTTCTTTCTTTCTTTCTTTTTAAGGCAATTGGGATTAAGTGACTTGCCCAGGGTCACACAGCTAGTAAGTGTCAAATGTTTGGTCTGAGACTGGATTTGAACTCAGGTCCTCCTGACTATATCCACTGCACCACCTTACTGTCCCGTGTTCTTTTCACAGTGGTATATTACCTCTCTAGTCTCTTTTTTTTAAAGCACTGAAACATACTCTACAATTGACGACGCCCTTAGTCCATGCCCTAACTCTAGGTGATTTACTATCTGTGACTCCTTCCTGAAATGTTCTCCCTGCCCGTCTCCACCTCATGACTTCTCTGACTTCCTTCAAGTCCCAGCTAAAATCCCACTTTGGACAGGAAGATTTTACTGATCCCCCTATTGCTACTGCCTTCCCTCTCTTGATTATTACAAATTTATTCTATCCATTTTGTTTGTATGTAGTTGTTTATATGCTGTTTCTCCCATTAAATTGTGAGCTTCTTGAGAACATGGAATGTCTTTTCCCTTTCTCCATATCTCAGTGCTTAGCATAGTGCCTGGAACATAGTAGGTGCTTAGTAATAATAGTAGATATTTATTGACTGACTGGTTGATTGACTAGTCCCAAATTTTCTCCAGGTTTGGAAGAGAAGGAAAAACTAAGAAGCATCCAAAGATGGTTTGACCAACTCCTAAGTATTGTTTCATGAGACTTTTAGCCTAAATTAGTATCAGGTATCTCACATTGGCTCATTTCTATTACTTAATATTGATGATATACCCTCTTTCAAGCCTCTATTTTTCAATGTGTCTAAGTTGTAAATATGATGATCATACACCATTTAGTTGTAGGGAAAGGCTACCAGGTGCTCTCCAGCAGGTTACTTAAAGTGTGGAGACAATCCAGTTCAAGACACCCAAACCAAACTATTAAGCAAAGGGAAGGAGTTATCTCATCCAGTCCAATTCAATCCAGTCTAATCCAGTTTAACAGGTGTGTGTTAAGTGTCTAAAGCATGTAAGGTGCTGTGCTAGGTGCCAGAGATACAAAGACCAAAATCCAACAGTCCCTTCCCTACACAGACTGCTTGCATAAAATCAGATCAGCACATTCATGATCATCTGAGGAGAAAGGAGAAAGCACAAACACCTGAAGTGATCTTACAAGCTGAATCCTGTTAAGGTTCAGTTTTTATCCTGGGAAAATGAGGGCTTGAGGGGAAACCTAGGAATGAGAATTTGGAGAAAAGAAGACACAGTTATCAGGGAGATCAGGGAAATCGAGTTACAAAGCCAGCGCTAGGAATAGTAGAGGGTAATGTCAGGTATGCTATAGCAGGACCAACAACATCAGAGTTTATGATAGAGGGTGGGCTAGGACCCCTCCTGAGATGACTCTCCTAACTTACACTTACACTGGCATGTTATATCTCTAGAAGGAAGCTAATTACTTCTCCTTTCTAGGTTCTAGGGGTAATCCTGAAGGATTAGTATTTCTAACACTCACTCACAAACCCTACTTGGTGTTCCTCCCAATATCAATCAGCCAGTAGAACTCTATTAGCTTTTAGAAAAAGGTATTTATTGAGAAGTATAGCAAGAATAGTAATCATAAAATATCCCCTACTCCTTGAACTTGAAGGCTTAGTCTCTACTTGCACAAAGTCTCTGGGGAGAGAGGAATCAAATTTGAAGTAAAATGGTAGTGAGGCATGTATTTAGGGAACACATGAGACAAAGTGATATCCTGTAACTGCCATCCTTGAGAGTCCTTTTCTCCTCTCTCATAGTGTATATACCAAGGTCACTTATGCTAACAGAGGCAGTGATGGTGGCTCCTTTCAGGGTATAATTCTTTTCTAACAGGTCAATCCACTATAAGGATGGCTGATTGACAGGGATGGGTTGAGCACATCACAGAGCCTTCTCATCAGACTTGCTTGTTCCAGCTATTTGCTCCAGTGGCCTTTGCTACCATCTTGTGTCACCAGGGGCTTTGATGGGGAAGGGGAGACTTCCTCTAATACACTTCCACATTTCCCAAACCCTCAGCTCACCTGGGCACTTCCACTCAGGATACTCATTAATCTAAGATTAGGAAAGAATAATCACAAAAGAAATAGAGGCACCACATGATTAATGACATATGATGGCCAAGTTAAGGGGAGTGGTGGGGAAGTGCTCCACTTTGCTTCTCTATGCAGGATTATAGATATCCCCACTCAGAAGATGTCAGGAAAGAGACTGAGAGACTGGCTGGTCAAACTTTTTGTATATATCCTCACTTGCAACTCAATGTCTCCTAAGTCATCAATTCTCCTAGCTCTGAAAGCAATTAGAAGGCTTTTCATCATCATATAATTGTTCCTGGCCCCTCAGTCATTCAAAGTTCCATAAATTGGATTGGAATTCAGCAAGAAATTTCTTTGCAGGTTTTGTATAACCCAGCAGGAATGGTAAATCCAAACATGCTCTAAGGAATGGGCCTTCCATGGCTATTTCTCTTTCTTCCCATTTTACTAGAAAGGAAAGGAGGAGAAGACAAAAAGGGAATCATAACACAACATGACTTGTTGAATGAGTGCCATTCTACAGCATTATAGTATGTGTGAAGCACTTGGCATATACCATCACATTTTGTCCTCACAATAAACCTGTGAATTAGGCATTATTATTATCCCTTTTCTACAGATGAGGAAACTAAGGACCAGAGAAGAAAAGTCACTTGTCCAAGGTTATTGTGTTGTGTTCTTCCTTCATTTTCAAAGAGGACCATGACATCAGGGCGATGATGACATGACTTGCAATTGACTTTGTTTTGAGTGAGGGAGGGCTATGAAAGGTCACCAGCCTCACCAGGCTCCTCTAGAGCCATGGGGGTCCAGTGGCCAGATATTCATCAGGATGACTGGAGATGGCCCAGGATGCAATGGAAGACCCTGGTCCTTTTAAGCTAAGGTCTTTTCAGGTTCTCACTTTGAGTGGGGCAACACCCATTCAGTGAATAGGCCTCTTTAAGAAGTGAGTCAAGGGATAGCTCCTTTAATTAAAAAAAAGAAAAAAAGAAAAAGAAAAAAGCAAACTGGGAGGGGAAGACCCTCAGGGCTGCTAGCCAAAAGAGAAACAGTTAATATTTACATTCACTCTGAGCCAAGGAGTACCCAAAAAATAACCATTAAGTGGTGCTAAGGGACCTATTGTTGTCCAAATCCACAAGCTCTGGAGTGAATTGGGTGTAAGGTTTGGAGTTTGAGAGAGAAATGTAGCCAGTAAACCCCAAATTAAGTAGGCAGCTTTCTGCCATCAAAGGGGAGGAGAGGAAGGGAGGGGAGGAGAGGAGAAGGAGTTACCCTGCTAGAAAATGTATTACAATGTGATTATCTTGAGGGCAGATACTATTTTTGCATTTTTTTATATACCTGGGATTTGGCACAATGCTTAGGACACAATAGGAACTTAACAAATGATTCTTGAGGACTTAACAAAGTATTTGAGTTTGAATTTGAACTGAGGTCCTTCTTCCAAGTCTGGTTCACCATATACCATACTACCTAACTACCAATAGAGGAGCAGAAGAAAAAAAAGCTTAAAAAGGCATACCCAAGACATCACATAAACTGATAACCTAATGGCAGTTCGTATGAATTGTATGCCAACAGAGGACAAAATTGTTGACCACAACACAGAGGCTGATGGAGCTACAGTTGTTGGCAGGTAAGGGCTGTGGTAGTTAGAGAGCTGAACCTAGAATCAGAAAGAACTAAGTTCAAATCCTTCCTCAGATACTTACTGTGTGACCCGGGGTAAGTCACTTAACTTCAGTCTGCCACAGTTTCCTTATCTGAAAATGGGAATGATAATAGCATCAACTTCCCAGGGTTGTTATGAAGATAAAAGCAGATAATATTTCTAAGGCATTTTCGAACTTTAAAGTGCTATATAAATGCTATTATCATAATTAGCAAAGCAAGGCTATGTAACCTTTCTCTAGTGGTATCAAAGATGACAGTTAACAGAAGACAGTATAATCAATTGAACACTGGACTCTTTTTATTGTTTTCTTTAAAGACCCTTACAAGTCTAGTAGATGGGGCCAGACTTTTTTGGCCATGCCTTTTTTTTTTTCCCAAGAAAGTCTTTCTTCTCTCCGAGCTCTTCCTTCCTTTTAGGGAGCTGGATGAGAAGAGAGAAAGGAGATCTAACTGAGATTAAATGAATACATGTTTGCATTGTCTTCCCCTGAAATCCCCTGGTATCTGTGGCTCTCTCCCCAGTGAGGTTCCTGGAGAGTTACTCAGATGAAGCATATGGAATGCTTTCTAACCCCTTCATTACTCATCATGGTATAGAAGTCACAGTGTTGGCACTCAGCTACCTGACTCATTTTAAATGTCTTTTGCTTCAGAAAAAAATGAAGAAAAAAGAGAAAAGGCAACCTAAAGATGAAGAAACAAAAGAAGCTCCCTAAAGCAAGACAGAGGCCTTGCCAATTGCATTAGAGAAATCTGAACCCTGCCAAAGTGATGGCGCAGATCAGCTTGCCTCATACACCAGGGTTGGGAAGCAAACAGGGGCCAGAGCTGCAAAAATGTGTTCTCAGTTTTAAATCAGGACAACATTAAATGTGTTGAAAGCTGTCTTCAAGTCAGTCCCCAACACCAGGGAGGAAAAGGCAGAGAAGCCAGAAATGGCTGTCGGAGATGAGAATCCCAATGGAATCTGATGAAATGGAAAAGCTGGTGAACTCCTAGAGGGAAGAGATTGTGTCTTTCACAGCGCCCTGCACAAAGACCTGTCTGAGTAGGGGCCTTTGACTCTAAGGATAATGCATCAGGTGTGAACTTAACTCAACAATTTGCCCCCTATTTCCAGCTCTGTAGTTTGGCCAATTGGAATGCTCAATATTCCCACCCCCATCTCCTCCCATCCCTGCCACAACCCCCCAACGATGGAAATTCTCATTTCATAAGACTTATGAATATTTCCCCTGCTTACACCTCTCTCTCTCCTCTTTTCATTTGCCCTGGCTACATAGAAACATGAGTGCACTCCATAGCACTTCAGGCTCTTATTTCAAACACCAATTATGATTCATCTCAATGATCCAAGACACTTGGGCCAACTCTCATCTTGATGCAGGCGAAAGGGATGAGAGTCAGGGAATAGCTGGACCTATATATAGAGAGAGAGACTTCAAACCTAGTTAATTTAAGCTCTCCCTCCACCCTGAAGTTTGATTTAATTTCTACTTTCACAAGGGGGAAAATAAATAGATTTTCTTCCTCAGTCCCATCCATCCGTTCTGGCAGAAATAATGTTCTCTGTCTCTCTAGCCACTGCTCTGTGTCTTCCCTCCCCCTTCTCTCCCCAACTCTTCCCATCCCAGTAATAACATAGCATTAACATCTGCTAGGATGTGAGGATTTGTCTTGGGACCAAAAGATCTCTCAAAATGGGTTAAACTATAAACCAGCTGTGGTTGAAAGTAAGGGACTTGGAGACATCAGATGACTTTACCAAGAAATTAAGGATGTCAGGATTGCTTGAGAAGTACTTGAATGGTAAAGGCTAAGGGTGAATTGTTAATGGGAAAGCAGTAATAGCCACTCCGTTTAAAAGTTCATGAATAAGAGATTGCATATAATATCTGAACTATGAATTATACACAGCCCTCAGTTGGAAAATGGGCAACTTACCACTCTCACCCACCACAACCAATTTCACCTTCATTCTCATGTCAACATGAAGCAACTTCCGTCAAATCTCCTTCCAGCTGGCTCTCTTTGGTCCTAGTGAAAAGAAGTTAGTTCAGGAGAACAGGTTTGGGATGGATTGATAATCTTTGACCTTAGTGAATTCTGAGGTATTAATTTCCTTATATAAGTCCCCTAGGATCTCTGAATTTCTTGATGAATTTCTCCAGGACCATTGAAAGAGACTTCTAACACACTTTATCGCTTCCAGTCTCTCCCCTTTCTAAACCATTCTTCATACCAGTGGCAGATTAATTTTCCTAATGCACAGTTCTGATCACCTCTCTTATTCAGAAACCTTTAGTGACTCCCCATTATCTGTAGAATAAAGAATTAGCTCCTTCCCCTGCCTGTCCAGCCTCAGCCCACCTTGACAATTATGCCTCCCCTGACTCTTCTACATGCACCTGCTGCTCCAGCACAAATCAGATACTCATCATTCCTCCCAGACAGAAATGGTTTATCTTTTCTCTGGATTCTCAGAGTGCTTTATTTGTGAAGGACACAGGCTGTTGCCATATCTGTAATATTCTTCTATCTCCTGAAATCAGTGCATAGCTGAAATAACATCTCCTAGACAATGGTCTTCCTGATTCTCCCAGTTCCTTATGCTCTTCTCCTCTCTGCAAAATGGCTTTGTTGTTCTCACCAAACTGGATGTAAGCTCCTTGAGACTTTATATCCTCATTAACTAGTACAGTGTTTGCCACATAGTTGATAAATAATATTTTTTTCTGAATAATAAAATAGTAAAAGCTAATATTTATATAACACTATAGTTTGCAAAATGCTTTTCATAAGTTACATTATTTTATTGTTAAGTTGAGTTAGACTTCTGATATATTCTCATGAGATAATAGCATTTTAGATTTAGAGCCGGAAGGGATCTTAGAGACCATCAGAATCAAACCCCTTCATTTTACAGATGGGGAAACTGAGTCACAGTGAGTTTTTTTTTTTAAATGACTTGCCCAGTGCCACACAGACACTAAATGTCTAAGGTGGTTAGTATAGTCTTTCCTGTACAACCTACAGTGAGTATAATGTACATGTCTCTGCCCCCCCCAATAGATTGTAAAATACCAAAAAAGTAGGACTCTTTTACTTTTTATCTATATGTATCCCTTGGCACTGAATGCAGTGCTTACATATGTTGGCATTGAGTAAGTGTACTTTGAATTGGATTATTCCACCATAACCTATCCAAATCCATTCTCCAACCCCACCCCACATTTCTATATTCATAGCATTGTCAAATGATAGTAGTGGAAGGTTGCCTAGAGATTAAGTTCTGATGGAGAAACTGAGATTCTAAGAGATGAAGTGACTTGCCTGAAATTGATGATAGAGCCAGGATTAGAAGCTGGATTTCCTGAAACTCAATGCATTGCTCCTTGAACTTTGTAATTGTGGATTCTTGATGTCCCCCAAAGGCAAAGGGTAGAGGAATTGAAAAGAAGAGAAAGAGAAAGCCACAAGGAAATCATAGAATCATAGAAGCTCCAAGTTGGAAGAGACCTCAAACATCATTCAGTCCAACCTAATAATTGAGGATTGGATTAAGACATAGTCAAAAGAACACACCGACTCTGGAGTCAGAAGAACTGGGCTCAATCCACTTCTGATACTTATTAACTGGATGATCTTGGATAAGTCACTTAACTTTTCATGGATTTAGCTTCCTCATCTGTAAGATGAGAGGGTTGGACTACATGGCCTCTGATCTAGATCTAGGGATTCTATAATTATATTACCTGAGTTGAAATTCCCCAGCACTGATACTTGATCCCTGTATAACCTACAGATAGTCAATTGACCTCTCTGGGACTCATTTTCCTCATCTACAAAATGGGGAGATTGAACTTAGGTGATCTCCAAAATATCTTCCAGTTTCACATCTGTGATCTGATGAGCCTTCTCTGCCTTTTATGACATTTCTGATAAGAGACCATGCAATCATCAGCTTGATGATTTCCAGTGTTAGCAAACTGTGTCCCATATTTGTAAGGTCCTAGTTCTTCTAATGAAGCTAAATAGAAAATGTCTGATTTTTTTTCCCTAATGACTACGTTTTAGTTATTGGAAGTTAGCTATCATACCCCTCCGTAGTACATCTCTTCTATGGGCTAATGCCAACTCTTTTCACTAAGTTCTCCTATGGCTAGATTTCACTTTCCTTTACCATTCTGGTCATCTTCCATTAGAAAAGCTCAAGATTGGAAATGTCCTTCCTGGAATTGAACACCCAGAGCTAGCAGGTGTTATCTGATCTGGGTAGCATACAGTGGGATAGTTATCTCCTTGGTTCCTGACATAATCTTTTATGAATGTAACTGAAATGGAATGATATTTTTAGTACAATAATAGTTTATAATTATAAAGTGTTTCAAGTTGGCTTTAGGGCTAGAAAGGATCTAGAGGGTTTCATTTTAGAGACAAGAGACCTGAACCAAAGGAAATTAAGTGACTTGTCCAAGGTTGCACAGGGAATAATCGGAAGAGGAAAGATTTGAAACCTGACTCCAAATCCAATGCTATTCCCCAAGAACCTACACTTTTGTTGCAACAACATAGGAAGAAGGAAATAGAGGTTATTATATTCTTATTTCACAGATGAGGAAACTGAGTCTCAGAGAAATTAAATGATCATAACTAATCATATCTAATAAACCACAGAAAGACAGGCACCCTCATACTCACTTGGTAGAGGAATGAATTGGTCTAATCATTACAGAAAAGAATTTGAAATTATACTGAGAAAGTAACTAAAATATCCATACCTTTCTTACCATTCCACTGGCATGCTTGACACCTCAAGGAGGTAAAAAATAGAAAGGTCCTAAATACCAAGATATTCCTAGTAACATTCTTTGATGACAAAGAGATGGTAACAAAGTACATATCTAATTGCAGTATATGAATTCCATGGAATATTACTATGCCATAGGAAACAATAAATATGAAGATGCAGAGAGTCATGGGATAACTGATATGAACTGATGCAAAATGAAAATAAGCAGAACCAGGAAAATTATATATATATATATATATATATATATATATATATATATATATATATATATATATATATATATATATATGTATATATGACCACAACAGTGAAAATGGAAAACAATGGAAAGAAACTGAACACTAATTATAATGACCGTACTTGCCTCCAAAGAAGAAGAAGAAAAACACTTATATCCCTTCTTTGGAGAAGTGTGGGCCTATGGGTATAGAGCATTGTTTATACTGTCATAATCAATAGACATGTTGGTGGGTTTTACCAAACCGCTTTCTTTCTTTCTTTTTCTTTTATTCTTCATTACAAATGATGACTCTAAGAGTGAGTGGGAAGGATATGTTTCGAAATGAAAGTAATAGGGAAACAAAAGATATCAATCATTTTGTAAAAGTTGCTTGAATGTGGAAGTTCTATTCAACTTTGATTAAGTGAATTTAAACAAATTGTGGTTTCTGATCTGATCTAATCTGTATGATATACATTTAATAGAAAAAAATGGCAATTTGAAAGCTAACATGATTAGATGATTGGAATTGTAATGCTCTCTGTGTTTATATAATTAAATGAAACTCTTTTTTGTTTTCCTAGACAGAAAAAGACAGAGGGAGAGGGAGAGGGAGAGACAAAGACAGAAAGACAGAGACAGAGAGAGACAGAGACAGAGACTGAGAGACAGAGAGAAATAGAGAGAGACAGAGAGAGACAGAGAGAAGAGAGAGACAGACAGACAGATACAGACACAGAGACACAGAGACAGAGACACAGAGGCAGACAGAGAGAGAGAAATAAGTATCAGAGTTAGGATTTGAATCCAGGTCTCTCAGGCCTCTCTGGAAAACCTAAGGTTTGAATGCAGTTTCTGTCCCCCTGCTTTTCTTTATGCAAAGCTCATGTTCCAGATTTGACAGAGAGCTCTAGCTGTGTCATTAGGAAAAGGATGGAAATGTAATTTACCTACATCTCTAGAACTCCCAGAGAGCCCAAATGACTTATTGTTGTCCCTTTTGAGATCATATTTCTTTTATCCTAACCAGTAGCTACAACATCTAAGATACACATCTTCAGGGTGGAGATGTTAATGATGCCTATTGATTCATCAGAGAAGCATAATATCTTAGAATTTATAAGCAGTTTCAAGGACGGTCTGATCACCAGGCAGGACTGCTACTAAATCACCCTCAGATAATGGTTTTGGAATATCTTTCCCTTTTTCTCTAGGAAAGGAGATCCCCAAACTTTACTTGGAAAAGTCCACACCAATGTCCCAGAGGCAAAGTGGTATATGAGTGGGGGGAATTTGAATTCTGCATACTAGTTCTGCCACTTGGTAGCATAATTGGGTTTGGGGTAGGGCAAGTCACTTTTCCACTCGGAGTCCCAGTTTTCTCATCTGTAAGATGGAGATGAAACTTTCACAACCTATCTCACTAGATGGTTGTGAGGAAAGCACCAGGTAAATGTGAAACATATTAATTCAGTTCAACAAGCATTTATTAAGTGCTTACTATGTGCCAAACACTATACTAGACTCAGGAGCCTCAAATGTTAAAAACAAAACAGCTCCTACTTTCAAAGAATTTCTGTTCTACTCAGATGTAATAATAATAATTATTACATCTAAATTTGGAAATTAAGTGGCAGTGGATAGAGCTGACCTCAGAGTCAGGAAGACCTGGGTTCAAATCTCACCTGTCACATACCCTGTCTATGTGACTCAATACTCAGGACAAGTCTCTAATACTGTAAATTGCAAAACATTTGTGCATTCATATTGGTGGAGAGAGGTGCCTCATTGGGAACTAATTAGACCACACAAATGAACAAATAATCTAGAATTCTTCCTGATATCTCACTTAAATTCCTCTTGATGTGTGCAAATGAAGCCCTTTCCCCTGGTTAGCCTCCTGTGATAGTCATTTACACCTTCGGAAATGGCTAGTAAGTCACTGTTCTGCATTCAGAATTTAATACTATTTATGAGGCCTTTGGGATTATTGCTCCTGCCTTCATCAGTATTTTTATTGATTAATATTGCATTAGTTTTAGTACATCAGCGCCACTGGCAAAGCTAAAAGGAAGGGGCTGCTCCCTTCTTTTTGCTAAAAGTAGGATTCTCCCTGGCCAGAAGTATCTTTTCATAAATTCAGAAGCAAGGAGCTATGCTATCCATACACCACACTATAATCCACTCCTGTCTCCCAGGGGCTCTGCGTTACATATTGGATATTTTTGAGTTTGCTTTAAAGCCTTTCATTATCGAATAGTGTTTGGGGAGCTGATGTGTAATGAGGAAATTGGCAGGCATCCCAGAGTGATCCGAGGGGCTGGGATTCAGAATGCTAAGCCACTATTCAAAATGTAAGTAATTAAAATTAATTAAAAATCATTAAACAAACCTTCACTCTTGCAATTTCAAGGTGCAACCCAAGTCACCAGAGCTCATAAAGGATGTGCATGCCATCATGTCTCCATGAAATATTTCCATGACCTGAGCATTGACTAGGGGGCCAGAGCTGGCAGAAGCAGGGGCTATGTGCCAGGACAATTCAAACCCTGCATTTAAACAGAAATAAAGGCAAATAACAACACATCTCCATGAATCCAATCAAGACAATGTCCTTGATGGTGCATTTCCTGCTAATCAACCAATTGGTTATCAAGTACTTATGGAGCCCCTGCTATTTGTTTGGCATAGTGCTGGGCCTAAAGGCCCCAGTGGAAAGAGCCTTGACTATAAGCCAGAGGATCTGGGTTCAAATCTCCCATCTGATGCTTTTATTGACTGTATTACCTGAGACGGGGGGGGGAGGGGGGGAGTTGATCAGCTGGTCTCTTCTAGCCCTAAACCTAGGCTCTCCAGCACTGCCACTTACTGTCTGTTTGACCTCAAAGAAATCACATAATATTCCTGGGCCTCAGTTTGCTCATCTGTAAAGTGAAGGAATTAGACAAAAGTGGCCTCTGAGGCCCCTTTCAGCTCTATATTTATGATGTATTTATATATCATGATTCTATATTTATGATCATATGCATAATAACAGGAGCCTGACATGACCTTTGCTCTCAAGATAAGAAGGAGCTTTAAATTCAAAGCAGAAGACTTTATATTTATTCTGGAAGGTAATAGGAAGCCAGGGCAGCTGGATGGCTAAGGGCAGCTAAGTGATGCAGCACCACAGGGCCTGGAGTCAGGATGGCCTGACACACATGATCCTGGGCAAGTCACTTAACTTTGTCTGCCTTAGTTTCCCTCATCTGTAAAATGAGCTGGAGAAGGACATAGCAAACCATCCCAGTCTCTTTGTCAAAAAGGAACAAACAAAAAAATGGGGTCGCGAAGAGTCAGACATGACTGAAAAATGACTGGACAACAATAGGAAGATGCTGGAGTTTCTTAAAGGGAAGGAGCAGGGAATGATCAGACGCAGGCTGCACAAAGAGCACTTTGACCCATCTAAATATAGAGCTGAAAGGGGCCTCAGAGGCCACTTTTGACCCCAGAGTGGGGAGGTAACGGAGGCCGGGAGACCAGTCCAAAAGCTATTTGTTGCAACAGGCCAGGAGAGAAATGATGAGGGCCTGAGCTAGGGCAGTGGCTGAATCAAAGTTTAGCTTACTGGATTTGAGTTTTGCAAGCTCTGTTCTCTTGTCTCTCTCTCTCTCTCTCTCTCTCTCTCTCTCTCTCTCTCTCTCTCTTTCATTTTCTCTCTCTTCTCCCTGTCTCTCTCTGTCTCTTTCTGTCTCTCTGTCTCCCTCTTCTCTCTTTCATTCTCTCTCTGTCTCTCTCTGTCTCTGTCTCTCTGTCTCTCTCATTCTCTCTCTCTGTGTCTCTCTTCTCTCTCTGTCTCTGTCTCTCATTATTTCTCTCTCTCTCTGTCTCTCCCTGTCTCTCTCTTTTCTCTCTCTCTGTTTCTCTGTCTCTCTCTCATTCTTTCTCTCTCTTCTCTCTCTCTCTTTCTCTCTCTCTGTGTGTCTCTCTGTTTCTCTATCTCTCTCTGTCTCTCATTCTCTCTCTCTTCTCTCTCTGTCTCTCATTCTCTCTGTCTCCCTGTCTCTCTCTCTCTAATTCCCTCTTCTCTCTCTCTCTCTCTGTTTCTCTCTCTGTCTCTCTAATTCTCTCTCTCTTCTCTCTCTCTGTGTCTCTCTATCTCTCTGTCTCTCTATCTCTCTCCATCTCTGTCTCTCATTCTCTCTCTCTTCTCTCTGTCTCTGTCTCTCTCTGAAAACTAGGACATTTGCCCATCTCTAATCTTGTGGAATCTCATCTGTTTTCCATGACCTTTTCCATCTCACTAGCAGTGACTGAGGAATCACATCTCCCATTTCTTTTGGGATCCAAAGATATAGTTCATCTGGGCCAGGTGACTTGAACTCATCAAGGACAGCTAGTTGCTTTCCTGCTACCTCCTTACTTATTCTGGAGATCAATTCCTTGTTAGTCCCTTTGATTCATCATTTCCAGAGAAAAGGTTATTTTCCTTTGCAGAGAAAACAGAACTGAAATAATAATGAAGCAACTTTGCTTTCTCTCTGTGGCCACATATTCTTGTTCCACATTGTCCCATCAACTCTAAGCAAAAGTTTTCTCTCTTCTTTAATTCTCCGCTTTCTCTCAAAATGGTCAAAATACAAAAATAAAAACCTTTTTTTAAAAATTTTGCTTAATTTATTTCCTCAGCATCAATTCCTTCTGAATTTTAGCATTCTTCAGACTATTTTATGGGAGCGTTCCATATTCTTATATTTTACCTTGTTACTTGGCCTTATTTCTATAATTCTTTAAATTACATTTAAAAATCTCATCTGTTTGGTGAGTGCCCTGTGTATCCACGTTGATCTCTTCAGACTGGTTTCCTTTAGATCTTCAGAACTTCATTCTTCAGTATCTCCCATTCATCATGGGTTAACTTGTCTTGAAGCATTTTATTCCATGGGATCTCACCTATCTTTCTTACAGACCCTTTGAAATTAGTTCTCCTAAAATTAAGAATGCATGGCAGATGATGTTCAAGTTTCCTCTCCTATCACAAACTATAAGATGGAATAGTGACCTCTCTCCGAGGTTCTCATCATGGTAAAGAGCACAGCCAGTATTTGAACTAGTCTTGTGACTCCAATTTTAGTTGTCTTGAAGTACATCACCCTAATAGTAGGAAATAAATAAGAGTACAGAGGGTCCTGACAACCAAGTTGCAGTCTCTCTTCATCCCTTCTCAAGGAAAAATACTCAAAATAATAGAATCTATGGGTTAGAAAGGACCTTAAGAAATCCTACCCACCTCTTTGCTTCTTGGCAAGACCACACCTAAAGGACATTAGGACTGTGATCATTTCTATGTTACGTCCCTTTCAAAGTGCTGTTATGAGTATCCATCACTTCTTCCTCATCACCCTACTGTGGGGCAGGAATAGATCTCCTGGGTATGGATGAACAAATCAGAAATATTTCACCTTGCCCATGATCACACAGCAAGTTAGAAAGAACAACCAGGACTAGCACAAGCATCTTGGGCTCCAGTCCAGGCAGGACTTGGAGAGGGAGGAGGTGAAGATGTGCTACCAATGATGATTGCAGGTGCTCCTTTTCCAAAGATTTTGATGAAGAGACAATTATTTATGTAGGACGGTTTGAGTGCAAAGCTCTCTGGAGATACAAGGATGGATGAGATGGGCTCACTCCCCCAGACTCTGGCATGTAACCAGCCTCTGGGGTAAAGGGACTTTGTCTCACTGAGCTCCCCTTGAGGAATCAAGCAAGGAAGCTGGTGGTAATATGACCATCACTTCCCATATTGCTGTAAAGAGAAGAGGAGTTGCTGGAATGTCTGACAAAACAGCTGCCCTTTGACCTGTATTTTACATTTTCACACATGATTAGTGTGTTTAAAGAAAGCTTGCCTCGCCATGCTCAACAATACCTACGTCTTCCTGTCCACCTCTCCATCCCCAGATGGGGGATTCAGCCTAATTTAACATGAGTGACAGTTTCTGCTCAGGAGAAGACCCACGCCTGAGTTACCATGGAGACACAATTACCTCTCTTCCTTCCAGGTCAGGGCCCCAAACAGGATCTTTTTGTTGCTCTGCACCTGTGTCAGTGAAAAAGCATACACACACACACACACACACACACACACACACACGCACACACACACACAGATGTACACAGACACACACAGACACACACACATGTCAGAGCCTCCTTCCCAATCCTGAGTGTCTCAACAATGCAGGCTAATGGATAGAGGGCCTTGGGCTGACACACACAGGATTTCATCCTCTTTCTGTCCTTGACTCATTGGAGAAAGCAGCTTCATCCCTAAGGAACTCAGTTTCACCACACATTAAATGGAGAAAATAACTTTTACTCTTCTTTGCTTTACAGAACTGGTGAGAGGAAAAAGAAAAGGAAACCTGTGAAGTGCTCTGAGCTATGAAAATCAAGGCAGTGATATCGGGTGGGAAGATGGTGCAGTGGATGGGTGAGAGGTTCAACTAGTAGGCCCAATAATTTAGACAGAAAGGACACAGATCTACCATGAATCCATAGCAGGATAATTTGGAAGATTAGGCCATACTGAAGAGAGTAAGCAAGGAGCTCTGTTCTGGTCCCTGTCCAGAGATCTGCGCAGGGAACAAGGTCAGAAGCAGAGTCAAAGTATACAGGCAAGGGCTGGGGTGAAGGTTATCAAACTTACATGGTTCTATACAAAAAAGAGGGGAAAGCCAGTGAATGGAACCTGGAATGGAAGATAAGGAAAAGCATCTCAGGGTCCACCACAGGTGAGATGAACCAAAGGGACTGGGAGCATCCTCTGTGCTGGTTGTAAGCACCCGCATGGATAGCAGCTCATAATGCATAGCAGGGGTAGAGTGAGTCAATTAGGTGGCACAGAGGATAGAATATTGGACCTGGTATTAAGAAGATTTGAGTTCCAACCATACCTGCAACACTTACTAGCTATGTGATCCTGGACAAGTCACTTAACTTTACCTCATCTAATCTGTTTCCTCCACTATAAAATGGGTATAAAATAACACATACCTCACAGTATCATTGTAAAGATCAAAGAAGATATGTTAAAAAGCTTTGCAAAGCTTATAAATGCTAGCTATATAATAGCTAGCTAATATATAATATATAACATATTATAATGTAATTATGCTGGCTAATACAATAGTAATAATGCTTTCCTTATTGAGGCATTCACTCGTGTAGTTATTAAGCACTTACTGTGTTTAGTTGTTTGGGACTGGTGACTGCAGCACAGGCTTTAGGCTAGGTCTACCGAAGAGTCCTCACAATTCTAACCGATAGGGTACTTTCAGATGAGATAACGTGTGTAAAATTGCTTTTGTAAACATCAGTGTACTTTACAAATGTCAGCCATCATTATCATGCATGCCACTCTTTATTGTTCTGTATCTCTGTGTGGTGCTTCCAAATGGTTTATTTTTGGACTTAAGTTTCCAAAATTCAGCGTCTGCTGCTGCCACCATCCCATTCTGAGCTTTTAGCAACAATAGTCACAGAACCCTGTGAATTGGTAGAGAGCTCTCCAGTTTCCACAGCATGTTCACAAATATCTCATTTGATTCTCCTGCCAAGTGATCTTATTTCAACTTGACTGCTGAGGAAAGACACAGCGACATTACAGGACTTGCCCATTGTCATGCAGGAAACAAACGATGGATCTGGGACTCAAATTTAAGGATTCTTACAATAATGATAATAAAAACATTTACCTAGTGTATGCGACACACTTTACAAATGTCTCATTTTATCTTTACAAAAACCCTGGGAGGAAGGTGCTATTATTATCCCTATTTTACAGATGAGGAAATCGAGGTAGATGGTGACTAAATAATCTGTCTGTGATCACACAGCTAATATCTAAGTCTGGATTTCAACTTTGGTCTTTCTGACTCCAAGTCCAGTTCATCATCTAGCTGCCTCCATATTTTTTCTATTTTCAATAATTCCATTTGAATTCAACAATTACATTAAAATATTTCCATGACATGCATCATTACATGGTGCTGTTCTGAGTTGCAGTTTCTCTAGCTATAAAATAGAAGCAACTGTAGATGTGAACATTCTTCCTTCTTTCTTCATTCATTCATTTAGCTAATATTTACTAAAAACCTACTATATGCAAAAAATTATGCTAGACATTAGAGGAGATACAGGATTCATAAGACACAGTCCCTACTCCACAGAATGTATGGCCTAACTGGGGAAGACAAAATACAGATAGGGAAAAAATATAATGTGAATTAGATATGATAAATGCAGAAAAGGAGTATAAATGTCTCTATATAATAAAAACTGACATTTATATAGTACTCTAAGGATTGTGAAGTGCTTTACATACACCTCATTCAATCTTTACAAGAACTCTGTGAATTAACAACTACAGTTATTATTTCCATTTTACAGATGAGGGAATTAAGACTAAGAGATATTAAGTGACTTTCCTTGGGTCATCTAGGTAATAAGTTATGAAATCTTTGAGGCAGGATTTGAACTCAGGTTACTCTGGTTTCAAGAATGGAATGCTTTCTACTGCTTTCTACTGTGGCAGGAGAAAGAGAGAGAGAGAGAGAGAGAGAGAGAGAGAGAGAGAGAGAGAGAGAGAGAGAGAGAGAGAGAGAGAGATTGTAGGTGAGGGATCACAGAAGACTTCAAGGCCGCTAGAAGGCTCAGTGGATAGAGAGCACTGGCCCTGGAGTCAGGAACACCTAAGTTCAAATTTGGCCTTAGATCCTTACTAGCCATAGGACACTGGGTAAATCATTTAATCTATTTCCCTCAGTTTCCTTTACTGTAAAACAGGGATGATAGTAATAATAACAGCTCCCAGGGTTATTGTGAGGATCAAATGTAATATTTGTAAAGCACTTAGCGCAGTGACTAGCACGCAGTAATGCTTCATAAATGCTTATCCTTCTTTCCTTTCATCCTTCCTTCCTTCCATCTTTTTACTTTGTGAAGAGGATGAGGAGTGGAGCTATGTTTTCCAAAGTGAAACATCTGCCATTATAATGAGGTTATTTGTCATTTTGTTTGTTTGTTTTAAATATTTTTATTTCATTAAATATTTCTCAACTTCGTGTAAAAAAGTTAACAATAATTTTTTTTTACACTTTGGGCTTTAAATCATCTCCCTCCCTCTTATATTTAATTTCAGTTATACATGTGAGGTCATTCAAAACATATTTCCTTATTAGCCATGTTGCAAAAGAAGACACAAACAGAATAAAACAATAAAAATATATATTTTTGAGTATGCTTCAATCTGCTTTGAGTTCATCAGTTTTTCTTCTGGAGGCAGACAGCATTTTTCATCATGGGTCCTTTCAGACTGTCTTGAATCATTGTCTTGATCAGAATAGCTAAGTCTTTCACAGTGGATCATCCTTACAATATTGTTATATACTAGTGCTTCTTAAACTGTGGGTTGCCACCCCATATGGGTTTGGGTAACGGAATGTGGGGGTCATGAAAAATTTGGCAATAGTAAAAGGTTTCTGAATGTGCAACAACCAAAAATTAAATTAAACGCATAATGAATCCGAAGTACTTCTGGCACTGTTTGCCTTTGTTGCATTGCACAACTTCACTGCAGCCTTGGTTCTGAACACACAACGTGTGCGCTTCGCACTGCACATGCCATCACACCATGCAACACCAACAAACACTGCCAGAAACATCTCAGCTCAGATTTTAAACTATTATATGTTACAAACTGCAGTGTTTTTACTGTACATACAAAATTGTTAAATGAGTTTTGGCTTAGGATTAGGACAGAATTTCCAACAATTTCTGAAATGGCCCTAAACATACTTCTGCCATTTTGTACTACATATTTGTGCAAAGCAGCATTCTCAGCATTGAAGTTTATAAAATCAAAATATTGATCAACTCTGAAAAACACCGAAGATGCTCTGTGTCCTGCAGTAGCAAATACTCCGCCAAGATTTAATTCTTTATGTAAAAATAAATAAGCACATCTATCTCATTAGTATGCAAATTTGCTTTCCTCTTTAATAAATGGTAACATTATATGTATACCAAAGAATTGTTTTAAAACAAATTTTTTATGATTTATTATCAGTGAATGTTTGATTTGTATACCTATTTTATACACCTATATACCAAGAGTCACATAAAAATTTCTCAGGCAAAAAGGGGTCACAAGTGAAAAAAGTTTAAGAAGCCCTGCTGTATACAATGTTCTTCTGGTTCTGCTCACTTCACTTTGCATACATTCACATAAGTCTCCTCAGGTTTTTCCGAAACCATCCTGCTTGTCATGGCACAAGAGTGTACCATCACAATCACATACCTCAACTTCTTCAGCCATTCCCCAATTGATGGGCATCTCCTCAATTTCCACTTATTTGCCACCACAAAAAAGAGCTCTTTTAGAAATTTTTTGCATATGTAAGTCCTTTTTTTCTTTTTTTTTTCTTATTTCTTTGGAATACAGACCTCCTAATGGTATTTCTGGGTCAAAGGACATCTACAGTTTTATAGCCCTTCGGATGTAGCTCCAAATTGTTCTCCACAATGGTTGGACTAGTTCACCACTTCAAATTTCACCAACAGGACATTAGTGTCTCAATTCTTCCACATTTCCTCCAGCATTTGTCATTTTTCTTTTCTGTCATATTAGCCAGTTTGATAGGTGTAAAGTGCATTCCTCTAATCAGCAGTAATTCAGAGCATTTTTTTATGTAAGTATTGACAGCTTTGATTTCTTCTTCTGAAAAATGCCTATTCATATCCTTTAACTATTTTTAAAATGGGGAACAGCTCTCATTTGAATTAAATTTGGATCCATTTTCTACATATTTGATAAAGAAGCCTTTAGAAGAGAAACTTACTGTAAATTTTTTTCCTTTAATTTCTTGTTTTCCTTCTAATTTTGGCTTCATTAGTTTTGTTTGTGCAAAACCTTTTTGATTTTGTGTAATTGAAGTGATCTATTGTATTCCCCATATCTATATATGGGGAATATATCTTGTTTGCTCATAAACTCTTCCCTTATCCATAGATCTGGCAGGTACATTTTTCAGTGCTCCCCTGATTTACTTATGATATCACCCATTGTGCCTAAATCCTTTATCCATTTTTACTTCATCTTGGTATATGGTATGAGATGCTGCCTAGTGTCTGCTAAACTGCTTTTTAGTTTTCCCCCAAAAAATTTCTTAAATATTGAGTTCTTACTCCAAAAACTTGGATCCTTGGGCTTTTCAAACACTAGATTATGGGTTAAGAAAAGTCAAATATGTAACCCAGAGGTTGTCCCACAATTATACATGAGTAGAGCCTCAGGGGGGAAAAAACAATGTCTTACTGAAAAGGATTCTTTGAGTAGATGGAAAAAATGAGGCAAACATTTTTCTTGATGAAATTGGGTTCTTGAGGGACAAAAAATGGAAAGAGAATAAAGAGCTTAGAACAGGTCAAAAACATAACCCATATAGTAGACTTATATAGTAGAATCATATAGTAGACTCCATGGAAAAAAGAAGAAAGTAAACAGAGTTAATGATTCAGTGAAGAAAGAATGTAGGAAAGCATTTATTAAGCACCTACTATATGCCAAGCACTTTAAAAATTTTATCTCATTTGATGCTCCCAACAACACTAAGAGATAGGTGCTATTATTATCCCCATTTTACAGTTGAGAAAATAAGCTAACAGGTATCTTAACAGAAGGTCACACAGCTAGTAAGGTTATGAGGCTGAACTTGAACTCAGATCTTTGTGACTCTGGACCTAGTGCTTTATCTAATATGCTACCTAATAGCAAATGAAGCAGTAAGAAATATTAGAACAAAGCCAAAAGACTGAAAAATTAGAAGTATGAGGTGCTTATTATCAAAAACAGCTAGGTGGTGCAGTGGATAGAGCACCGGCCTTGAAGTCAGGAGGACCTGAGTTCAAATCCAGCCTCAGACCAAACACTTGTCACTTAACCCCAATTGCCCCCCCCAAAAAAAACAGCTGATCTAGAAAATTGGCATAAGAGAAATCATGAAACTATGGGGGAAGTAGAAGGGCAAGAAAACCTGGATACTATATTTTCAAAAATATATAAGAAAACATCTCAGATTTACTAAAACCAAAGGAAAAAAGTAAAAATCAAAAGAATTTCAGTTACTTTCTAAAAGAACAAACTAATTGGAAAAAAAAAAGGTTTATCATAGCCAAAATTCAGTTTCCAGGTCCAAAGAAAAAAATGATGCAGGTTATCAGAAAAAAAATCTTCAAGTACCAAGGAACCACAGTCAGGATCACATAATACTATACTGAAATTACAATAACAGAGTAGAAATCTTAAAATACAATACAACAAAAGGCTTATAACCAAGAATAACATCCTACAAAACTAAGTATAATCCTTCAAGGGGAAAAATGGATCTTTAAGAGGAAGAGGGACTTTCTTGCATTCCTGATGAAAAGGCGAGAGATGGGTAGACTCTTAGAAACAAAAACCCATAAAATGAAACCTAGAAAGGAACAATTGGAAGGGGAGAAATCATAATCAAGTGCTTACATTCAGATGGAGGAGAAGAGACATGCTTCCTCTCAGGATTCCACTATCTTCAATTGTCCACACAGGGAGAAAAGAAAGATAGTTACAGGGCTTGGGTGTAGTTTTGTTCTGTTTTGTTGTTTTTAAGGGGGGGGGAGAAGGGGGGGAGAAAGGTATACATTAGATAAGAAATAAGGAGGAAAGAAGAGGAAGTTTCTGCTACTCATAATTGGGATGAGCCAAAAGAAGATTATACAACATGGAGGAAGGGTTTTGGGCAATGAGTGTCTCATGAATCTCGTTCTTATCTGAACTGGGCAGAGGAGGACTGAACACATGCATGCAAATAATTTGGAGAAGAAAGATATTAAATTCAATAGGGAAATAGTTCAGAAAAAGAAGAGAGAGGTTAAGTGGGAGATGAGAGTTGTGGAGGAAATCACCACAAGTAAAACAAACCATCTTCAAACGGGCAGATCACAAAGTGGAGAGGCATATACTTTCAAACATGGCCGGTTGTGAATTTTTGTTTGAATATATCTTTTTGTTATAAGTAAGAGCTTCAATTGGGTGAGAGTTTTAGGGAGGTTTGGTAGGCAGTGAGAGTGATGCAAAAAAAAAAGGGGGGAATAAAATGGAATTCATTAACCATGTTTTTAAAAATACCCAGAAGAGAGCAGAAAGAACATTCAAAAGGAGACACAGAGAAGCAGGAAAGTTTTGTTACTATGGTGTAACATTTAATATGTATTTTAAGAAAAGCTAACTGTTATAGACATTCATAGATTTATACAAAATCCTCTTTTTCTGTTCTCTGAATATTTAAACATACACGTCTGTAGAATTCATAACAAAAGATTGTGAAAATTTGAATTTTTAAGAAACTTAAAATTTTTAAAGGAGTTTAAGTACCAACTAGTTATAGACGATCCTTTTCTCTGCTGTGGGCATTTTAAATTATCTTGCCCTAGTCTATTATGTCTGAATTTGTATTTTTTCTTTCTACTTTTAAATGAATGGTAGAAATTCACTTTTGTGGACTTCAGTGTAGTGGCAGAGGGAAGGAGGAAAGGAAAAGGTGGCAGGCAGATAGTATGGCATCACAATTGGGGTGCCCATTTACAGAAGCATCAGGGAAAAGAAAAAGAAAAGAGATTATATGAGTTTAACTGAATCTCTGTTGAAGTGAAAAATAGGATGAATCAATGATTTACCTCCCTAAATGCTAAATTGAAAATACACAGGATTGTCATAGCCAGAATCCATACCATGGAACAAACACTTTAAACAGTGAGGAAGAAAGTACTTAAATATCAAGGAACCATAGTCAAGATTGCATAGCGATCTTTGAACCCAGGTCAACTAGCAGACTCAAGGACCAGGAATATTTAAGAAGTTTGGGACCTTGGGTTGGAGTTCAGTGATGAGGAAAGTCTAGATAAATTAATGAGAAATGAAAAAGGACCAAAGATCCAGAACCAGAACCACTGTGTGGCAAATGGAGCTTTGCCCCAAGGCACTAACATGGGCAGGATGTGCTTCTTCTCTATGGCAACAACTGTCCCTGAATTCTAATTATCAGTCACAGAGTCCTGCCACCATGGGACTTTGCATCTGCTGCTCTGCCTGGTTTCAACTCCATTGTCTCCCCTTTTCCCACTTTCCTGTCTCCTTTTGTGTGGTCTCAGTAGATTATAAGCTCCTTGAGGTCAAGGACTATCTTTCTTTTTATTGATGGTATTCCCAGTGCTTAGCACAGTGCCTGGCACATAGTAGGTGCTTAATTTTTAAAATATATATATTGGATGGGATTGGATTAGATGGGCACCTTTCTCTTGGATTTGATCCACCTTCCCTCTCTACCCCTAAAGAAGCAAAGATCAGGGCTTTCTAGGAAACTAGCAACTTTCTCTTGGTATCATCACACCTGAAGATGGATCATCCTCTATGCTACCTCATCTCACAGATTAATTGCCCCCAGTACAGTTCAAGTTCCTTATGACTCTGGATCAGCTCCAAGGAGGAGATGGTGCACTAGGAAGCTGACCAAGATCACAAAGGCATAAAACCCAAAGTTGGGTCTCATATAAGCATCTAATACTCTATTTAACTCTACAAAAATTCTTTGTGACATGCTTAGTTATACAGGACATGATGGCTGTCACAAACCATGGAATCATTTTCTTTCTCTCTACTTCTGTTCCACCCCTACACCCAATGGTTTTCCATGGATACCAGGATTATGACCTGCAAAACAGAAAAGGCAGCTTAAATATCTAGATGGTTAGGAATTTGGACACCCAAGGAATTCTTTTCTATGTTATCTTCTAACACCTAAATACTATTTTAATAGACTTATGATTTCATGAGTGGAAGCTGACATGGTGAAGGGAGTTGGAGGAGCAAG
The DNA here is from genome assembly GCF_003287225.1 of Phascolarctos cinereus. Classification (NCBI taxonomy): domain Eukaryota; kingdom Metazoa; phylum Chordata; class Mammalia; order Diprotodontia; family Phascolarctidae; genus Phascolarctos; species Phascolarctos cinereus. The sequence goes on from NW_027555958.1 coordinate 372,998,881, forward strand.
GGAACAACTATTTATTAATCACCTAATCTGTGCCAAGCACTGTACTAAGAGATTTACATCTCACTTAATGATCACACCAACCCTGAAGAATAGGGTGCTATGACAATCCCCATGTTATAGATATGGAAACTGAGGCAGAAAGACATTAAGTGACTTACCTTAAGTCACACAGCTAGTAAGTATATGAAGTCAAATTTGAATTCAAGTCACTCAAGAAGTTAAGTGTCTTGCCCAGAGTGTTTGAGGGCTTAATTTGAAGGTCTTCTAAGATCAGTTCCTTAGCCACTATGCCATGTTTTCCCTCATTGTTACCTGCCCTAAAACTTACAGTCTTAGAGAGCAACCTGGTGCACTGGGAGTTTAAGAGATTTAATTACTCAGGGTCACAATGTGTGTGACAATATGTGCAGAATTTGAAGCTAGGCCCAGCTTCTTGCCCAGTGTGCCATCTATCATTCAGGAAAACAATCTTTGAGAAATGCAACCTGGCAACTTCCTCCAGGTGCTACAGGCCCTATGTCCTGTCACTAATACAGAACCAGACAAGAAACCAGACAAGAAAATTCTCTCTGCTAAAGTCTTTGGAACCAGCACATGGTTCAATGCCAGAAACGGATATGGTTTTATCAATAGAGATGATGTGAAGGAAGATGCATTGCTGCTCCAGCCTAAGGACCACCTGGACTCTCACAACTTGCAGCTGAAACCTCCTATATGTTGTGTCTCCCCCTATTAGAATGTGGACTCTTTGAGTGCTGGGCCTCTGTTCTATGTGCATCACCAGGGTTTTGCACATGATTAGTCCATAAAAATGCTTTTTCATTCATTCATTCATTCATTCATTCATTCATTCATCCATCCATCCATTCCTGACTCTGCAGTAGATTCACTAAGTCATTGATCCTCAAACTTTTTGGTTTCAGGATTTCTTTATAGTCTTAAAAATGACTGAGGATGCTTCAGTAAGCTTTTGTATATGGCCTACATCTATCAATATTTATCATATTACAAATTAAAACATATTCCAAAAATAGTTTTGACCTTACAGACCCATTGAAAGAGTCTCCAGGACCCCCAGGCATCCACACATCATACTTTGAGAACCATGGCACTAGTCCATGCTACCTCAAAGAAGCCATTTTGCTTTTTAATAACTACCCACAATTCCCTCTGGCCTCAGAGCCTGTGAGAAGGCCACATATACAGAAGAACATAAAACAAAGTTGAGTGAGTAATTTAGTGTTAGGGGATGCTAAGCAGGCAATGCATCCCCAGCTCTTTTATTCATGAAGTAAATAAATTCAATTATTCTTTATTCAAGGCTGTGTAACTAGTTCCTCTCTTGTATTCTACCCTGCCTCTCCCTGCTGGGTTTGTGTTTAGATTGGAATGGTTACAGGTCTACCTATGGAAGATGAAGGGAAGAGCAGGAGGGGATATATCAGCTAATGTGAAAGAATAAACTTAAAAGATCAGGGTACAGGGCCACTCCAAAGCTTCTTCCTTTGTCTATGGCTTTTATGTGGAGGTGACCAGGGTCATAAGGCAATATGACTTAGCTCCAGCTTTGTTCTGCTAGATCAGTGGAAAATGAGAGGCCACATATCTGCCTTTTCACAGGAGATTTCCTGGCTTTCCCATGGAGTGACAGCTGCCTTCTGGGCTCTGGAATGGCCATGAACTCTGGCCTTTTGGCCCAATGGGGCAATCAACAATTCTGAGGGTGTAGACCCTGGAGAGATCTAAGCAGCATACCCACTGCAGGAGAGTAAGGGGGTTGGCAACACTGAAGCTGTCCCATGTAGATAAGATCAGACCAAAAGCCTAAAAGAAAAACTATAGGATTCTAGGACTATGCATGACCTTCCTAGGACCCTTCCATCAATCCCCTAGTCTCTAGGTTGGCTTTGATCAAAATAATTCCCAAGACAAGAAGGTATTTTGTTTTCAAAGACCACCATAAAATTATCCTTGACAATATTGTACCAAAAAATAAGAATATGGATTGTGGATATGCAAAAGACATTGGAGACAATTTAGTTCAAGGGTTCTTTTTTTTTTTTTGTACTCTAGACAGTAACAGTCTGATAGAGCCTACGGACCCCTTCTTGGAATTAATGTTTTTAAATAATAGGAGGAAAATGTTAAATTTCAGTAGAGGTTAGTGAAAATGAAGATGTAATATTTTCCTCATCCAAATTCATGGATTTCCTGAAATCTAATCATATATCTTGGATCCATGGACCCTAGTAGGCTAAGAACACGTGATCTAATCTAATTCCCTCATTTTAAAGATATAGTAACTGAGGTCCAGAAACAAGTATCTTGACCAAGATCACACAGGAAGTAAACCAAAGACTTTGAATCCAATACTCTTTTCTACCACACTTTTCATCCTAAAATCTCATCTCAAGCCTTCATGGTACTAAATCTCAGCATACTTTTTCCTTTTGTCTTAGAAATTGTAGAGAATAATTTGCTAATATCATGAATGCCTGGAAGGATATGTGATGGAAAGGAAGACCAACCTGATAACACCTACTTAATAACATCTGTGCCAGCAAGACCGTTTCAATAAAATCTCAGACAGAAATGAAATAATGTAGTTTAGGTCAGTTATTTGATTTAGGTGATATGGCTAAATGGAAAAAAAAATAAAGAATATCTGAAAATAAATAATATGTCCAAAATAAAGGAGATGATCATCCCACTGTATTCTGCCCTGGTCAGGTCGCATCTTGAATAAGTACTGTGCTCACTTCCAAATGTCATACTTTAAAAGTGATATAAACAAAAGAATATGCAAAGGTTAAGAAAGATGGAAAGAAGACTGGAGACAGTGTCATACAGGGACTGAGTCACAACCTCCCTGAGACTCAGTTTCTTCATCTGCAAAATAAGTGAATTGGACTAGATTCCCTCTGAGGTCACTTTCAGCATTAGATCTATGACTTTGTGATCCTATGAGTTGGGGATGTTTAGCCTAGGAAAGGGAGGGGCATGAGAATCATCTTTAAATATTTTAGGAGCAATCATACAGAAGAATGATTCAATTTATTTTGATCCTGGAAAGCAGAACAAGGTCAAAAGGGCAAATTATCAGAAGGCAGATTTTGATTCAACCTAAGTGTATTAGGAGATGAATTGGACTTAATTTTTTTATTTTTTTTTAGTCTGTGTTTTCTTTCACAATATGACTAACATGGAAATATGTTTTGCATGATTGACATGTATAAACCTATATCAAGTTACTTACCATCTCATGGAGGGGGTAAGGGAAGGGAGGAAGAGAATCTGAAACTCAAAATTTTAAAAAACAGATGTCAAAAATTGTTTGTACATGCAATTGGGAAAAATAAAATATTATTTTTAAAAACTGCACTAAGACTTTTGGGAAAGAATATAAAAAAGCACTTGCTACTTGAAAGCCAAAAATAATACAGTATTTAAAATGTTAAAAAAAGATCTTTGGGGCATCTCATGTATAGTTATTTATCTACATATTATCTCCTTAATAGAATATAATTTCCTGGAAAGTAAGTACTATTTCATTTTTGCCTTGGTATCAAGACAAAAATTGCCTAGCAGAATGCCTGACACATGGTTGGTGCTCAAAAAGGGTTTGTTGATTGATTTAATAAAAGTATTTCCATCCATTCATTCATTCATTCAAAACACAACAACAAAAAAAAATGATTTGAGTTGGGGTACATCCCCAGACAGCATGTGCAGAGCTGCCCTGCTTGTGTACCAACCAAGTGTGCTGGCTCAGCACTGAAAGGATCTTAGTGTTTTGAGATGATGAAGCAATATCCTTATTGGCACTGGGCATGAAAAGCTGCTGCCTCTGTGACCTTCCCATTAGTTTCTCTCACTTCCCATTTGCATTGGGTCAGGATAATTCAGGTTTCCCTGGAAGGATAGAGAGAGAGAAGGCAGCTGTCCTTCTCCCTACCCCTACTCAACACAACACACATGCATGCTCACATAGGCTGGCAGCATGTACTACTCTCACAGAATAGCTAGAGAAAGAGGACTCAAGTAGCCAAGCTTGATTATGAGTCTTTGGATGCCACTTCTGCCTTGCATTCCTTTCCTAAGCATAGGTGACTGAATGTCTGTGTCAAAAGCAACATCACAACATAGTCAAAGGAGGCCTAGATTTGGAATCAAAGGGTGCTGCTGCTGTTGAGTCATGTCCTTCACTCTTCGTGACCCCATTTTGGCAAACATACTGGAGTGGTTTGCTATTTCCTTCTCATTTTACAGAGGAGGAAACTGAGGACAAGAAGCGACTTGTCCAGGATCACAGAGCTAGTAAGTGCCTGAGGAAAGATTTGAACTCAGGTCCTCCTGACTTCAGGCCCATCAGTGTATCCACTATCCGACCTAGCTGCCCTGAAATCAGAAGACCCACATTCAAAAATCTATTACTTTTCATATGACTTTGGGCAAGTCAATCTCTCTGGGCTTCAGTTTTTCACCTATTAAATGAAGGGGTTGGACTCAATGGCTTATAAAGTCGCCTGAATCTCTAGGTCTGTGATTCTATGTTCAGACTTAGAGGCAACATTGTGAGCTTGACATCATGAGTGTGTCAGATCGAGATAACTAACAACAGTGGAATTTCTGCATCAGAGCAGATGATCCCGAAAGAGGATGAAACCAAGCCCTGGTCTGGCTTGCTAGAAGATGTGGACCTGGAAGGGAATTGTTTACAATGCCTGAGGTAAAATGTTAAAAAAAATAATAATCTATTCTTCAGTCCCACCAAGTGCCTTATGATTTGATGATTTGAAGTCTTGACCTCCCAGGGTAGTATAATGCTAATCATAAATTACTTCATTCTGGTTTAAGTCTTTGTTAATGTGTACTTGTGAGAGCCTTTTGTATTTAGCAGTTCTGTTGTGTAGAGGAAATAAATTGCAGCCCCATTACTAATTCATATTGTACATAGAATAACTGTCTCCTCCCCTCTTTGGGGAAACCCTAGGAATGAGCCAAATATATGCTTTAAGTAATTTTTCTTGAGAGAAAAAAGGTATGTAATGAGTCCTAGAATTTGAGAAAAGGAGGTTAATCTTTCATTAAAGACCAGGCTCCCTCAGGATTGAACCCAATCACCATGTCTATGGATCCAGAGCAAAATAGTCTTTCTTAATAGAGAGGAAAGGGGCATGGTCCCAATCCCTTGAGTCTAGCAGTATATACTATTTTTAGAAAAGGAAAAAAAAATCCTGATAATTTTGATTGCTCAAAACCAAAGTGGGTTGCCTCAAGACATTGTAGACTTCCCCATTCTAGCTCCAGAGGTTTTCAAGCAGAGCGTTGGTGACTATTTATAAGGAATATTGTAAACAGAATTTCTGTCCAAGTCCAATATACTAGATGGCTCCATAAGAGAACTTCTACTAGGTGATGAGGACGTATAAAAGCAGTAAGATACAAGTTCATCCCCCAAGAAGCTGATGGTCTACCTAGGATACCTGGGTAAATAAAATATATGCATACAAGCAGATAATAAAACTGCTTGTTGTTGTTCAGGTGTTTCCATCATGTCTGACACTCTGGGATCCTATTTTGGGTTTTCTTGGCAGAGATACCAGAGTGGTTTGCCATTTGTTTTTCCAGCTCATTTCACAGATAAGGAAACTGAGGCAAACAGGGTTAAGTGACTTGCCCAGAGTCACACAGCTAGTAAGCGTCTGAGGACAGATTTCAAATCATAAGAATGATTCTTTCTGATTCCAAGCTCAGTCTTCTATTCACTGTGACACCTGTCTGCCCAATAAACCTGGACTTGAAGTTAAAAGCCCTGCTGTGGATCACACTCTTCCTGTAATAAGCTATGTGATCTAAGGAGTCCCTTAATTACTTTGAGCCTCAGCTTCTTCATCTCCAAAATGGGAGTAAAAATAACCACCTTCCTTGCCTTACAATAATATTGTGAAGTCGAAAATTAAATAATGTATGCTAATTGTATTATTTTAATAGCAGTAGTCAGGATATACAAGGCAAGCTATTGAATATCAGGACTGTTTTCTGAAGTTGCCTATTTTCCAGTACAGCATGTGCTTTGACCTTATTATTTAAATGCACATAGAGAATGAAGGAAGGAGGAATGAATTGTCTTCTCAGGTACAGTCTATTGTCCTTTCCTTGAATATTTTGTAAAATGACTCCCACAACCCTTTTGTCCTCACCTGTTCCCACCACCAATTCTTGGGTTTTATTAGGTCTAATTGAGTAGTCAGAGAACAGAGACATAATGTGAACATACATTGTAGGTTGGTCTTACAAAGTTTGGTTTTGATTATTCTGAATTACATAGGCAACAATAATAAGTGGCAAAAATAATATTTTTTTTTCATCTTACATAGCTCTTTGGGTAATGTAAAGTATTTCAAAAAGTGCTTACTATGTGTTAGTTTGGGAATAGAAATGCAAACAACAGTAACAACAGAAATAGTCCCTGCAGTCAAGGAGTTTACAGTCTAACAGGAAGGTACAACACATAAAAGGAAGGTGAAATCAGGAGGGCTATAAGTTGCTATAGAGGGAAAGGGAGAACTGAACTAAGGTTATGGCAGTGTGACTAATGAAGATACAACATGAGTGTAGAAATGACTAGCTTTGGCAACAGATCACAAATGTTATATGAAGGAAAGTGGGGACTTGAGGGTGATGCCAAGGTTTTGGACCTAAGTGACTGGGAAAATGGTGGAGCCCTCTACAGTAATAGGGAAATTCATAAGGGGGAGAGGGAAAGGGAGGAAAAATAACTTGTTCAAAAATAACATCAAGTTTGAGATGAGTACAGGTCATCCAGTTTAATATATTTAAGAGGCAGCTGGATATACATGGTCATAGTTCAGGAGAAAGACTAGGATTGGTTAGATAGGCTTGGGGCTGGTCTAGTTAGAGATGATAACTGTATCGATGGAAACTGATGAGTTCATCAAATAAGATAGCATAGAGGGAAAAGAGAAGAGGGCCCAGGACAGAACCTCAAGGGACACCCAAAATTAGTGGAAGTAACATGAATGAAGAACCAGCTAAAGATACTTGAGAAAGAGTAGCCAGACAAGTAAAGGGAGAACAAGGAGAATGGAATCATGAAAACCTAGAGAGAAAAAAATATCCAGGAACAGAAGAAGGTTATTGACAGTGTTAGAAACTTCAAAGAGGTCAAGAAAGCTGAGGACTGACAAAAGGCCATGAGATTTGGTGGTTAGGAGGTTGCTGATAACTTTGGAGGAAGCAATTTCAGTTGAGCGATAAGGCAAAAGGCCAGATCACAGAGAGTTTAGAAGAGAATGAGAAGAAAGGGAACCAGGAAAAGTTCTCCAATGGGAGGAAGCAAAGAAGCCCAAGTAGAGATGAGAAGGAAGTGCATCTTAGGGATTGGAGATCGCCTTTGCAAAGGCACAAAGGCAGGAGATGAAATACTCATTTCTAGAACCAGCAACTAGGCCATTTGGGCCAGAATTTAATGTGAAGGGGGAAATGTGAAATAATTCTCAAAAAAAGTTGGCTGGAGCCAGACTGTGAAGAGTTTTAAATGTCAGTGTGAAATGTGTATATTCTATCCTAGAGGAAAATAGAGAGACCTCTTCTGTGAGTGAGTTTCAGATTGTGAATATAGGCATTTCAAGCTGTTCCACAACTTGTATTTTCCTGTAGTTCAGTCAGCTGAGCTCATGCTTAAAAACATTCAATAACCCTACTCTTCGTACGGGGGGGGGGGGTTCATATTTAAGGGTGCTAATGGTACCTTCCAATATCTCTTCTCCTTTGTCCTATGGCAGGGGTCCTGTTCCCCATCTGTTCTTACCACCTGCCCACTTGATCTTGGTAATACTATGCTACCCTAATCCCTTTTCCCTTCTGGTCTCCTCTTTGAAACTCCTCACTCTCAACCCACATAAATCATCAGCATTTCTATATATTACCAATGAAGCCCAACAGCAAGAGATAGAAAGAGAAATTCCATTTAAACTTACTGTAGACATAATAAAATATTTAGGAGTCTACCTACCGAAATAAACCCAGGAGCTCTATGAACACAATTACAAAATACTTTTCACACAAATAAAATCAGATCTAAATAATTGGAAAAACATCAGTCGCTCATGGGTAGGCCAAGCTAATATAATAAAAATTACAATCCTACCTAAGCTAATTTACTCATTCAGTGCCATACAAATCAAACTACCAAAAAATTATTTTATAGAGTTAGAAAAAGTAGTAACAAGATTCAGTTGGAAAAACAAAAGGTCCAGGATATCAAAGGAACTAATGAAAAGAAATGCAGGGGAAGGGAGCCTAGCAATTCCAGATCTTAAATTGTATTATAAAGTAGCAATCATCAAAACTGCTTGGCACTGGCTAAGAAATAGGGAGGTGGATCAGTGGAATAGGTTAATTATGCAAGACACCGTAGACAATGACTATAGTAATCTATTATTTGATAAACCCAAAGACCCCAGCTTCTGGGATAAGAACCCACTTTTTGAAAAAAAACTGCTGATAAAACTGGAAAAGAGTATGGCAGAAACTAGGCATAGACCCAAATCTCACACCATATAGCAAAATAAAGTCAAAATGGGTTCATGACTTAGATATAAAGGCTGATACCATAAGTAAACGGGGAGAACAATCTATCAGATCTATGGAGAACAGAAGAATTCATGACCAAACAGGAGATAGAGAACACTGAAAAGCAAAATGGATAATTTTGATTACATTGAATTGAAAAGTTTTTGCACAAACAAAGCCAATGGACCTAAGATTAGAAGGAAGGTAGAAAATTGGGAAAGAATTTTTACAACAGTTTCTCTGATAAAGGCCTCATTTCTAAAATATACGGAGAATTAAGACAAATTTATAAGAACACGAGCCATCCCCCAATTGATAAATGGTCAAAGGATATGAACAGACAGTTCTCAAATGAAGAAATTAAAGCCATCTATAGTCATATGAAAAAATGCTCTAAATTGTTACTGATTAGAGAAATGCAAATCAAAACAACTCTGAGGTACCACATCACACCTATCAGATTGGCCAACATGACAAAACAGGAAAATGATAAATGTTGGAGAAGATGTGGGAAAATTGGAACACTGATACATTGTTGGTGGAGTTGTGAAATGATCCAACCATTTTGGAGAACAATTTGGAACTATGCCCAAAGGGCTACAAAAATGTGCATACCCTTTGATCCAGCAATAGCACTTCTAGGGCTATATCCCAAAGAGATCAAACAAATGGGAAAAGGACCCACATGTACAAAAATATTCATAGCAGCTCTTTTTGTGGTGGCAAAGAATTGGAAATTGAGAGGATGCCCATCAATTGGGGAATGGCTGAGCAAGTTGTGGTATATGAATGTAATGGAATACTATTGTGCTATAAGAAATGATGAACAGGCTGACTTCAGAAAAACCTGGAAAGACTTGTATGGTCTGATGCTGAGTGAAGTGAGCAGAACCAAGAGGACTTTGTACACAATAACAGCCACGTTATGCAATGACTAAGATTGTTAAACTGAACCTTCTCAGCATTACAAGGATCTAAGACATCTCCAGAGGCCTCGGGATGGAAAATGCTGTCCACATCCAAAGAAAGAACTATGGAAGTCGAATCACTATCACTTATTTTTACCTTCTGTTGAGTTTTGTTTCATCTTTCTGATGGTTCCTCCTATTGGTTTTAATTTTTACTTACAACTTCACTAATGTGAAAATATGTTTAATGGGTATGTAAATGTAAAGCCTACATCAGATTGTGCACTGTCTTGGGGAGGGTGGGGGGGGGGAGAAGGGGGAGAAAATTTTTCAACTCAAAAGCATATGGAAGTGATTATTGATAAATCAAAATAAATTAATAAAATTTTTTTAAAAAGAAAAAAAAAAGAAACTCCCCATTCTCAGCTTGTCTTTTTCTAGTTTCTGCTTTAGATCCTGTTAGGAAAGGGGCCAATATTCAAAGTCATACCCCAGACTCAGAGGGTAAATGATGAGTTAACAGGTGGAGTTTAAGGTGCTATCAATAATCTCATTAGAAATATCCAACACCTACCTTACCACAATACTGTGGAAAGATAAAATCAGATAATTGAAAAATGTGAAAAAAAGAGAAATTTCTAGGTATTTTCATATAGAGGAACTAGAGCAGACGTGATGTACTCTATGGAATGTGTTTAGAATTTGTAAAGAAATGGCTGGAAAGCAAATCCCATTTTCTCAATGATTTTAATTATGAAATGGGGGGGGTTACCAGAGTAGGGGAGAGGGTCAGAACCTGAATCCAAGATGTAATCGAAAACATTTTGGCCTGGTCCTTGGAATATCCAATGTTAAATGGGCAGATTCTGGGGAGTTGGCTTTTTCATTGAAAGAACAATTGAATTTCCTCCACAAATCTGAACACCAGTCTAACATACTTCATTGACTTTTCACAATGATAGAAATTTTTCCCTTGTCTAGAGATCCCTTTGCAAGGTTCTGCATGATAGAAGTTCTTTGCATTAAGTAGACACCGAATAAATAATAGTATTCATGTAACACTTCAAGATTTGCTAAGCTATTAGTACATGCTTTCTTAAGTGATCCTCTCAGTATTTCTGTGAGGACTATTATTATCCCCATTTTACAGATAAGGAAGTAGAGGCAGACTAAGGTCAAGTGACTTTCCTGGGGTCAGAGAGCTAGTGAGTGTCCACTTCCTCTACATTAGTTGAATTGAATTGGATTGGATTGAACTAACATTTGGATTTTTAAGGAAAGCTCTATAAGGTTGTTGTTTGTATGTTAAAAAACAATTGCTAAAAGAAGTTCTACCATTTGGAGATTTGAGTTAAATCTAGTCAGTCTGCTATTTTTGGAAATATCCATTGGGATAAGGGTGCATTTTTTCTTGAGAATAGATTGGAATAAATAGCACTGCCAAACACACCACCACCAAACACCACCACCATCACCAGTAACAAGTACATACACCTGACTAGAAAGAATTAGTCATGGAGGGTCGCATTCTTTTAAGGCAGAAACTTAGTTCTCTGACTTGATCTTTTCTTCTGCCTTTTGGAAGAGTAAGGAGGCTGCTCTTGTGACTCCAGATTCAGGTAATGGATGTGGGGTCTAAAAATACAAGTGGGGAGCAATACAATATCAGAAATGAGGTTTGAGGGACAAAGAAGAGCAAGAGAGGGAGAGAGGGAGATAGAGAGAGAAGGAGGAAGAGGGAAAGAGATGGGGGAGTTCAGAGGGAGAGAGAAGAGAGGAGAGGAAGACAGAGAGAAGGGGGAGAATATTGAAAGAGATAAGGGAGGACAGAGGTAGAGAGAGGAGAGGAGAGGAGAGGAGAGGAGAGGAGAGGAGAGGAGAGGAGAGGAGAGGAGAGGAGAGGAGAGGAGAGGAGAGGAGAGGAGAGGAGAGGAGAGGACAGAGAGGAGAGGACAGGAGAGGAGAGGACAGGAGAGGAGAGGACAGGAGAGAGCCAGATAGAGATGGACAGAGACAGAGAGAAGGGGGAGAAGACAAAAAGAGATGGAGAAGGACATGGGGAGAGAGAGAGAGAGAGAGAGAGAGAGAGAGAGAGAGAGAGAGAGAGAGAGCACAAGACAGAGAGAGAGATCGCAAGACAGAGAGAAAGAAAGGGGAGAGAGGGAGAAAGAAGAGGAGTTAGGGAAAGAGAAAAGGAGAAAAGTGGAAGAGAGCAGAGGAGAAAAAGAATGAGAGAGGGGGCATGGAGAGAGAGACGGGGGAGTGGAGAGAGGGAAAGAGAGACAACACAGAACACAGTAAAGAGCAGGTTGCCAGCATAGACTGTGAGAAGAGTCAGAGGTCAAAGGCTGTGTCCGTTTGCCATAACTATAGCCAGCAACAAGGAAGTCACAGAATCAGAGCCAGAATGGAGCCAGAAAATCGCAGAACTAGGATTAAAACAAAGATCAACAAAACTAATAACAGGGTGAGTCTGAGTAAGGGACTGAGTGGTGCAAATTGTTTGCTGCAATTTGCTCCACTCAGCTGGTAGGTAGCACCTGCAAGCTTTTAAATTAGGGCCGTGTGGCTAGCGTTACTCTAGGAGGCCCTGGTTCACCTGTACATCGTCTGGAGTGAGAGACAGCTCTCTAAGGGAAAAATAGTGTGGGAGAGAACATTCTTAATTGATGCCTGGGGCCAAAACCAGGAATCAAATTGAGTTGAGGTTGATTTAATTAAGGGATGATGAGAACTGTACCTATATACTTACAGAGAAAGCTTGCTCTGTGGTATTGTGGATATTGTTTATGTTTAGCCGTTTTAATAAAAAGTTATATATTTGGAGGCTGCTAGGAGGCGCAGTGAATAAAGCATCGGCCCTGGAATCAGGAGGACCTGAGTTCAAAGCCCGTCTCAGACCAGATACTTAACATTTACTAGATATGTGACCCTGGGCAAGTCACTTAACCCCAATTGCTTTCCCCTCCCCCCCCAAAAAAAAAGAAATTATATTTTTGTGAAAATATGGTAAATTCATAGTACTAACCTGGATCAGAAGCAAAATACATGCCTTACAATTTGAACCATGAACCCAAAGGCCCAACTTGGGGCTTACCTGATAGAAAAATACATCAGAGGAATAAGGATGACATGCAAACATAACATTAGAAGATATGGGTGATGGCAGATGGAACAACTCCATACTTGCAAATCCTCCAACTTTGCCAGCTTCCTCCCTTGTTTTTACCAGTATCTAATAGAGATAGGCTATAATACCTTGCTTCAAAAGTAGGGATAGTAATGGTATACTCCAACCTGAATACAGCTTAGGCTCTAACCTTTTGATCCTGAAAAAAAAGAATTATGCTATTCTCCTAGAATTTTGGGTCTAGGTCAGTAATTCTATTGACTTAGAGAACTCCCAGTGAGGACTCTTCCTTGATCAATATAAACTGTCAATGATTTTGTAATAAATAGCTTTAAGAAATTACCTGAGGTGCTGAGAGTTTGACTTGCTGAGGGTCCCACAGCCTGTAGTGTCAGAGGCAGGACTTGAACCCAGGTCCATCTTGATTCTGAGGCCAACTCTTACCCACTAGACCATGCTGCCTCTAAATCTTCTATTTTATCAATCCTGTAAGTTCAAATTAACATAAAATGAATTATTGAAAATAAGAAGTATTTTCAGCTGTCACAGAATCAGAATTGCTGAATCTCAGAAATCAAAGACTGTCTGGTTCAAGCCACATTGTAGCAAGAATTCCTTCTATTGTATTCCCAGTAAGTGGCCAACCCAGCCTTTGTTCGAAGACCTCCAATGAGGGGAGTTCACTACTGTACAAGACAATTAATTCCACTTTGAGATAACTTTCTTTATTAGCAATTCTTTCCCAAATCAAGCCTAAATTTGCCTCTTGAGCCAAGCAGAACAATTCTAATCTAATGTTCACCTATTGGAAGACCATTGTCACATTGCCCCTTAAATTTTCTCTTCTCCAGTGTAAACACCCACATTTTCTTGAAAAGATCCTCATATGTCATCAACTTAATACCCTTCACCATCCTGGTTGCCATTTTTGGGACATGCTCCTATGTCCGTGTACTCCTTTGAATACATGTCAAGCATTCAAACTCTACTGTAGAGAATGCAACTGCAATGGGCTGTCCATGTTATTTGAATGCCAAATGTACATTTGCCTAAAAGACTATTTTATGGAGAAATGACATGAGGCAAAAGTTCACGTGGAGATCAGAAGCAATACAAGGACAGTCTCAAGGGCTCTCTGAAGAACTTTGGAATTGATTGTATGACATGGGAGAAGCTGGCAAAGAACCACACAACATGGCATACATGCATCAAAGAAGGCACTGTGCTCTATGTGTAAAGAAGAATTGCAGTAGCTCAAAAGGAACATGAGATGCACAAATTTAGGGACATCTCTACTCCAAATGTTCATATGGACTATTTGTGCACAGCCTGTGGTAGAGCCTTCTGAGCTCATATTGGTCTGATCAACCACAATTGGACACACTGTACCTTGACCCCAATGGAGAGCTGTCATTTGGGTCCTCTTCCAGAGGGAAGGACAACAACCAACCGACCATCTCCTTTGAGTCCATGGAAACATTTCAAGAGAGAATCAAGGAATAAAATTTGACTCATCTGTGTGAATAGGATGAAACTCACTAGGTAGTGTGTCTATCTCACACTCTCCTTAACTTCCTTCTGGCCCTTTCAGGATCCTTATATTTCATTCGCCTCCACACACTCTGTGATTCTACTAAAGTAGCCTTATTCCTCCCACAAAATACTCCATTTCCCACCTCCAGGCCTTTGTCCCTCTTGGGACAGGCTGAGCCCCTTGCCTTCTTTTTCCTTACCTCCATGTCTTCAATTCCTTGGCTTCCATTAAGACTCGGCTCAAATCCTACCTTCTATAGGAGGCCTTTCCTGCTCCCCCCAGATGCTCAGGTAACCTCTCAGGTTATCTTCCACTTACTCTGTGTATATCTTGTACCTGCCTCATTACTTACACGTTGGCTCCCTCCTTAGAATGCATGCTTCTTGAGGGAAGGGACTGGTTTTACCTTTCTTTATATGCCCAGCACTTAGCATAGTGCTTGGAACATACTTAATGCTTATTAATTAATGATTGATGTGGCCCACTGTCAGAACTGGATCAGTTAAATTTGACAATAAACTTTTTTGTGGTTTAGTCATTTTTCAGTCACGTCTGACTCTTCATGACCCCATTTGGGGTTTTCTTGGCAAAGACACTAGATTTCCTATTTCCTTCTCCAGCTCATTTTAAAATGAGGAAACTGAGGTAAACAGGGTTAAGTGACTTGCCCTGGGCCACATAGCTAGTAAGTGTTTGAGACCAGAATTAAACTCAGGACTGTTCCACTGAGCTGTCCAACAAACATTTATTAAGAGTCTAATATGTACAAAGTGCTTTGCTAAATGCTGGGGATGCAAAGACAGAATAAAATAGTCCCTGCCCTCAAGGAGCTTACAGGCTACCAAGGGACTATAACAGATGCACAGATAAGTACATAAAAAATAATTTCCAAAGGGACAAAATATTAATTACGATGGAGATCAAGAGTGACTTCCTATAGATGTCTGCAAGTTGTGCTTTGAAAGAAGTTGGCCGGGGCAGCTAAGTGGCACAGTGGATAGAGCACCAGCCCTGAAGTCAGAAGGACCTGAGTTCAAATCAGGCCTCAGACCAAACACTTGACACTTACTAGCTGTGTGACCCTGGGCAAGTCACTTAACCCCAACTGCCTAAAAATAAAAAAAAAATAAAAAAAAGAAAGAAGTTGGCCATCTACAAGATGAAAATGAGGTCACCATGATTCTTACAACTTTCTTTGTTCTTCTTTCCTGGTGATCCTTTTTTTTTCCCGGATCCTTACCCCCATCCAATGTTTACCTATTGAAATAATATCAAATCTAATTTTGTATCAGATTATAAAATCATAAAATTTAGAGCTGGAAGGGAGTTTAGCAATCACCTTGTCCAACCCTCAAATTTCACTGATAGAAAACTGAGGCTCAGTAAGGTGACATGACATTCCCTTGGCTGCTACACATCAAAGCTGAGATCCAAACCCAGGTCTCTTGACTCCAGTCCCAGTACTGTTTCCACTCCACCACTCTGCCCATTGTGAGAATCACAAATCACTTGTTTCCTCAGTGCTATTCTGGGGACATAGCTTCATAGCTCCTCTTTGGATTACTGAGCCTGCCAATTCTCCCTTCTGGCTGCCAAGCTTTAGTGGTATCAATAAATGCTCAGGAAAGAGTCTGCTGTAAATAACCCAAGTTTCCACCCTTGTAATCAATAAATAAATTGTTTATGGTGGTTCTGGGTAGTGGCCCATCTTGTTAGGGGGTCTGTCTGAGTTTTCCCAGGGCCCAGGTTTTAGGTAGCACTCCCTGGCTCTTGGCAAAATGTGTCAGGCCGAGACCTGGCTCAGGGGGCAATGGAATCAGGGACAAATGGATGGAGCCATTTCTGAATTACATAGGGTTTTTTTTTCCAATCCATCTTTAGCAAGGACTATTTCCAACTGCAGTGAACCAGACAGGAAACAAAAGGATTGGATTTGTAAAAGAATGAACAGTTTCTTGTTTGTCTCTCTCCACGGACAGGTGCCACTGAGGATGCTAAAAGAAGAGAAAACCCAAACAATAAAGGGAGCCCCCTGCCCATGTATTGTCAGATGTTTGATGGAGAGAAAAATCCATTGAGCAAATATAATGACTGTGTCTCCTGCCTTTCCTGTAGCACAAAGCTGGACTGGACAGCATTAATACCATCATCTCCCATCCACAGTCCTGTCCCTTCCTCCTGCATTTGTTTTCATTCCAGCTCTTTGTTTTTCTAGCTCTACCATCTCCCCTCTCCCTATCTACATCATTTTCTTAACTGGCAGTGATTTGTCAGCCTAGATCATATTTTTAATTCACCAAACATTCTTGCAGTTCATGGAGCTATTTTGAATTTACGAAGCAAGGGAAGGGAAAATAAATCATCCTTGTTTGCAGGTAGTTAGATGTTAAGCCAAGAAGTTGGGGTGGTCAGGAAGGGAGAAATGCCATTCATTATGAAAATCCATTATGAATTGAGATTATTCTGGCATCCTGGTTGCACCTGTTGGTTCAGGACAATACCTGGGGGACCATGTCTCTGAGCAGAGATTTTTTTTTTACAAACTCTAAAGACTGGTGCCCAGAGGTTTCTGCCTTTAGGTTAAACTAAGCCTGGGAGAAGGGGAGAGATGTATGTATGTGTGTGATGGCACTTGGCACAATGCCTCATACATAGTAGGTGCCTGATAACTATTTAATGAGTGGAAACAGTGAATGACTAAATATTGACAGTGTCTAGTGAATGATGTCATTCTTTATATTTGTTTAATATTATTATCTATGCTATATAAATGTCTTTTCTGGTAAATCAGTTTGGAGATGTTTTTCATCAATTCCTTTGTAATCTGATAAATCATTTTCAAATCTTTTTCACCAACTCCTTTGTGATCCTATTTCTGTCATAGTCAATGTTTCTACTTCCTGTAAATAGCCACATGGGGGCACAGAAAAAAATACACTAGACAAGGCATCGGAAGACCTGCATTTGAATCCTTTCAGTACAGAGACAAATCAATCCAACTCCCTCCTCTTATGGATCAGGAAACTGAGGACAAGAGAGATGAAATAATTTGCTCAGGTCACACAGCTAACAAATAAAAGAACCAGGAACCTAAGTCTTCTGATTCCAATTTCAGGACTTTTCCCAATTTTTCCATCCATATTACTTACCTTTTCTCATTTTCAATTGCCTCATCTGCTAATTAAGGATTATAATGCCTCTCCTATCCTACTTGCCTCTTGGAGTAGATGTTCTGATTGAATGAGATAATGGATTTATAGAACATTATCATCTATATGGTAGTATACACAGAGAAGGCATTTTTATTCCTCATTAAATTGATTATTATGCAGATACTATTGCTTATTGTTAAATTATATCATTTGATTTAATACCCTTATGGAGAGAGTGCATTCAAATTCAGCCTCAGATACTTACAAGTTGTGTGATCTAGGGCAAGTCACTTAACCTCTGCCTACCTTAGTTTCCTCATCTATAAAATGGAGATAATAATAGCATTTACCTCACAGGGTTGTTGGGATGATAAAATGAGATATTATTTGTAAAGCTCTTTGCAAATCTTAAAATGTCTATTTAAATGATAGCTATTGTCATCCCCTTCCTCCTCCTCCTCTTCCTCCTCTTCATCATCATCATTCCAATTTACAGATGAGAAAACAGAAATTTAGAGAGGTTGTAGGGTCATGGATCCAGGGTTTGAAGCAATCTTGGAAGTCATCTAGTACCAAGGGGTCAAACACACAACCTGCAGCCCACTCTTCAATGAGGGTCAAACCAGATTAAAATGTAATTGGGAAATATTTGGCAAAATAGGAGAACATAAATAATGTTATGAGTCAACATTTCTAAGTCAATATGCAAAAGTAGGGATCTTCATGTCCAGGTTAATGGTTCTGGTTCAATTTGAGTTTGATACCACTGATCTAATAATACAACCTCCTTTTTTACAGATGAGGGAATTGGGGCCCAGAGAGATTAAATGATTTGCTCAAGACCATGCAGGTTGTGAATGACAGAGGCAGGATTTAAACCTTTGTCCTCTGACTCCAAATCCAACTCTCTTTCTACTGAAAAAATGACTTACCCAAGGTTGCACAAATAATATGCTTCAGAACCCATATTCGAACTTGGACTTTCTGGCTCTAAGTGCATCTCTTCTTCTATTATGATTCAATGGTCAGTCCTTACAAGTTGCTCTCTGAGAAGTCAAAGTAAATGTTTTATTCCTCATTGTATCCCCCATAGACTGTCTTTTTTTTTTTTAGGCAATTGGGGTTAAGTGACTTGCCCAGGGTCACACAGCTAATAAGTGTCAAGGGTTTGGTCTGAGGCCGGATTTGAACTCAGGCACTCCTGACTTCCGGGCCAGTGATCTATCCTCTATCCTAGCTGCCCCCACCCATAGACTCTTACACCCAATAAAACAGTTGTAGAATTGCCTCAAATTAACGAGGAGCTGATATCTAACAAAATGGAAAATAGAGAGGAGACTCAAACCAGAAGAGAAAGCATCTAGAACACAAGTCTCAAACTCCAGGGCAGAGGAACTCTGAGTAGGGGGAGCAGAGTTGCTACTGGGTCTCCAGTTAGGTCTGACAGTTAGCATGATGTCAGTGGAACATTGACAACTGAAGGTGAGGTATTCAGTGTCTATGAAGGAGCAAGCACAGAGATCAATTTATACATACGAATTTTAATACATCTCAAAGAATGTCTTAACACCTTAACAACACAGGGGAAGCACTTGATTCTGCAGGAGATGCTGCTCAGTGTGGCATGTGCCTAACAGGTAAGGTTCCTGGGTAATTGAATGATCACTCACTGTCAGACTACCCTTACCAAGGGTGAGAGGGTGCATAATGCAAGATGGCACAAACTGGTTGGACCTTAGAGCACCTGTGAGTTGATTCTGAAGTGACCTTTGAAATCCAAGCATGTGGGATGGCTGCAGAAAAGGTGGCCAACATGCGTTTGTCGCTGAACAAACCTCAGGTTTTGATTTGGGGCTTTATTCTAGGCAGCGAGACCTGGGACAGAAATGCCCCATTAATGAGGGAGAAGGATGCCGCCACTGGTGGCAATGCTGGAAGTGAAATTTTATAAATGATGGAAGCAAGAGGTCCATGCCACAATTCAATGGAAGAAATGAGGAAATAGATGAGTTATTTCAGGGATTGAAGTCAGAGGGTCACACTAAGATAAATAAAAACTCATCTCATCCAATTCTCCAGCATTATAATAATTCCTTCTACCATGTCCCTGAAAAGTGATCATCTAGCTTTTGCTCAAACACCCCCAATGATGGAAAAGTCACTACCTAATATGGTACCCTATTCCATTTTTGGAGTGCTTTAGTTGCTATATTGACATCAGATCTACCTCCCTATGACTTCTGAGGACATGGGTAAGGAAGAACATTGAGAGGTAGCTAGGTGGCACAGTGGATAGAGTACGGGCCCTGGAGCCAGGAGGACCTGAGTTCAAATCTGGCCTCAGGCACTTACTAGCTATGTGACCCTGGGCAAGTCACTTAACCCCAATTGTGGAAGGAAGGAAGGAAGGAGGGAAGGAAGGAAGGAAGGAAGGAAGGAAGGAAGGAAGGAAGGAAGGAAGGAAGGAAGGAAGGAAACAGAAATAACATTGAAATGCTTAAAAACAATCACAGGAGGGCAACAGGATGGCAAACATTTAAAGCACATTCCATTTGAGAATTTGAATGAACTTTAAAGAGAATGTAGCCAAGAGAAGAGAATTTTAGGATCAAAGATCTAGAGCTAGAAAGGATCTCAGAGGTCATCTAGTCTGACCTCCTTTGATCCTGCAATACAGATGAGGAAACTGAGGCCCAAGGACACTAAATGATTTACCCAAGGTCACACATGCATCATGGGATACACGATAGCTGTCTTCAAGTATTTGAAGGGTTGTCATACAGTCAAGGGATTAAATTACTTCTTCAAGGGCCCAGAGAGCAGAGCTAATTGGTGGAAGTTGTAAAGAGTTGCAAAAAGTTTAAATTTAGGCCTGATGTTAGGGGGAAAATAATCAATAACAACAATGTTACCTTCTAATTGGAGCTATCCAAGTGTATCCGAAAGAGGCTATCTCAGAAGGGAGTAGTCTTCCTTGTTGGAAGTCTTGTTGGAAGACCTTTGGAAGTCTTCCAACAAGAGGTACATCCTCCGAGTTGGACAGCCCAGCCTTCAACTGGGATGGTCACTTGTAGGGGATGTTCTAAGAGATATTCTTATTTCATATGTGGTTTGGATGAGAGAGCCAGAGTACTAAGTGGCCAACTGAAATTCTTTACTTCTGGGATTCTACATCCCTTGACCCTAATTCCACCCTCTGGAAGCAAGGAAAATGAGCCTCTTCTTTCTTCCATGTGACATCCCTTTGAATATTTGAATGGACCTCTGTCTTTTTTTTTCCCCTCATGACTAAACATCACCAGTTCTTTGCACCATTCCTCATATAACATTGTTTCAACATTTCTCTCCATGACATTCACTTTCTTTTTTCTGAATTCCCTGCAAGGATCAGTGTTCCTCCTAAAATGGCACAAAATGAGAGTAAACATTTGCAATGTGGGCAGTGGCCCAAATACAGTCACACTTTGTATATTCTCCTCTCCCTACTCTTCTACCTTTGGAAGGACTATGGTTGTCAATTGTTAGCCCTCCTAGACATATTTCTTAGGGAAAGGTAGTATGTTAATGTAGAAGCACTAAATTTGAAGTCAGGAAGACTTGGGTATAGGTACTGTCTTAGATACTTACTAGGTGTGGGACCCTGAGCAAGTCACTTAACCCCTCTCAGCCTCAGTTTTCTTACCTGTAAAAATAGAGATGTAAATAATAGTATATACCTAACAGTTTGTCAGGAGGATCAGATGAAATCATGTAGGTAATTTTTTGTTAAGTCATTTCAGTCATATCTAACTCTTCATGATCCCATTTGGAGTTTTCTGGGCAAAGATACTAGAATGGTTTGCCATTTCTTTCTCCAGCTCATTTGACAGATGAGGAAACTGAGGCAAATAGGATTAAGTGACTTGCCCAGGGTCACACCACTAGTTAATGTCTAAGGCTGAATTTGGACTCAGGTCATCCTGACTCTAGGCCCAGCACTAAGTGCTATCTAAATGTCAATAATAATATTTATTGTTATTTTTTATTCAGGGAAGGACTTGAAATTGGTGGCCCAATGGCCATCAAGTGACCAATTTCTAGACTTTCTGCCTTGCAGACAATAGGATCTTCCTTATAGATATGAGGTTTTGCTCACATAGAGAGAGAAGCAACACTGGCCCTCTGCCTTTCTCCTCTGAAGTCACAGGGGCTGTTTTTACCCAGTAGTACATACACATAGCTGCCTGTGGCACATAAGTAGCTGCTATTTACCACAAACAAACAGGCAGTTAGACAGACAGACAAGCAGATGGTCTCCTGGACCTGATCAAATACAATATGTGAATCTACTGGGCAAATAAATGAAAAAATGAACGGGGAGAATTCCAGGCCCTCCTGAAAAGGAGTGAGATGACCACCCATCTCAGAGCTCACTACATTAAGTACTGGCTGGGATTCAATAAACATCAAGACAATAAGCCTGAGATCTTGCAGATTGTGGGGAAAAAAAGCCCACACATCATCAATGTTACAGGTCAAACATGCCAGAGGGCTTGTGGGTGGTCACTAGATGGATTATCTTAGAAGCTGTGTGACCTCTTACAAGCAGTTTAGCCTCTCTGAACCTGAAATGTTTACTTGCATGACTTAGTTCTCCCAGGGCTGTTATCAGGATCAAAATATATAAAAAATACTTAGAACACTTGAAAGTGCTATGTAAATGTCAGCTCTTGTTACTGATATTATACAAGCTAGAGATACAAGACTTAGGAGTGTTCATAAGAGGAAGGAATTACTTCCATCTAGGAAGGTCAGAAGGTTTCATAGAAGAGCAGGCACAGTCATTATTCTGCAATTCCTCCTCTCCCCTCCCTAAATCCCTATTAACCCAGTTCAATTCAATCTGAAAAGCACTTGTTAAGCTTATTATGTGCCAAGCCCTGTGTCAGGTGCCTGGAATTGTCTCTGCCAACAAGAAGCTTACATTCTATGGAGGAACTCTGAATATAGGTAAATAAATACAAAACACCCACAATGCAAATACAAACTCCAAGGGGTAGTAATGATAAACAAGGGGGCAGAGAGAGAAAAATCAGTAAAGGCTTCCAGTAAGAGATCCTACTTGAGCTGAGTTATGATGGAAGTTAGCGATTCCAAGGTTACAGAAAGAAGGTCTTGGAGGTGAGGAGGAAGAGCATAGCAGGAATGGTGGACAGCCTATACAAAGACAAGGAGTCACGTCAGAGAATGTCCTGTATCAGAAGCAGGAAGCATGACATTTTGGTTAGAGCATAGAGCTCATGAAAGGGAGTAATGTGAAATCATCCTGGAAGAATAGGTTGGAGCCAGTCTGTGTTGGACATTAAACACCAAACAGAGACAATAGGGAGCCATTGAAACTTTTTGAGCAGAGGAACAAAATGATCAGACCTCTGTTTTAGGAATATTGATTTGGAAGCTGCGTGAAGTAAAGTCAAGGATTATAGAGGAGAGAGAATGGAAGCAGGGGGACTAATTAGGAAGTGACTCCAATGGGAAGAAAAGAAACAACTATTTGTTAAGTTCCTACTATGTGCCAAGCACTTGTTAAACACTTTTCAAATATCTCATCTGAGTCTTCTTTACAACAGCACTGGGAGGTAGGTGCTGTTATTATCGCTATTGAACAAATGAGAAAACTCAGTCAGATTAAGGTTAAGTGACTTAAGGAGTAGAGAGAAGGGGAAGAAATAAGCATTTATATAGCAACTCCTATGTGCCAAGTACTTGCTAAACACTTTCAAATATCTCATTTGAGCCTTCTTCATGACAGCACTTGGGAGGTAGGTGCTGTTATTATTCCTATTGAACAAATAAGGAAACTGAGTCAGATCAAGGTTGAAAGATTTATGGAGTGGAGAGAAGGGGAATAACAGCACTGTGTGCCAGGTACTGTGCTAAGTACTTGACTCCTTTGATATTTACAACAATCCTGTGAGGTAGGGGCTGTTATTATCCCCATTTTACAATTAAGGAAACTGAGACAAACAGAGGTTAAGGGGCTTACCCAGGGCCACAGAGGTAGTAAGCATCTGAGGTCAGATGGGAACTCAATTCCCCCTGATTCCAAGCCCAGTACTTCATTCACTGTAGCCACTCAATGCCTCTGTAGTCTATCCAAAAGGTGATAAGTGACCAGAGTGAATTCATTCCTCCACCACCAACAACTGTACCACTAGCTCTCTACCTCCCCGATGACCCTGCAGACCAGAGCCAGTAAAGGTTAAGTGGCCAGTGGCTTCATGCTATCCACAGGCAGCAGTGCTGGGAAGTCTGGCTAGATGAGCTCCATTTCCAGAGCCATGATTTCTTAGGGGATAAGGGAGTATGGCCATCAGGATAGGGACAGTCGTGTGAGGTGGGGCAGGGGGGAGGGAGATCCATAAAGGAAAAGGGGAAAGCTTTCTCAGCATTATTTAACTTGGATCTCAGCAAAATTGTCCTTTCCTTTTCCCTCAGTTATTTATACTTTTTAATTCCAGACAAGAGCTCATAATTAATTGATCATGGACACAGAGCTTTCGTCCAGGTTTGATAAGGGAGACTGCTTTAGATCCTTCCAAGTGATAAAAGATACTCTCCTTTGGTGCCTGTTAATAAGTCATCAGGAGGAAGGTAGTGGCCAATAAAGCCATTTCAAAGAGGTTATCAAGCCCACACATTTTCATCTTAACACCACAGACACCAGTGGGGCTGTAACCTTTACATGTGAAAAGAGAGGAGGGGAGGGCAAGAGGGAGCCCAGCGCACTGCTCAAAAAAAAAAAAAGTCAGTGCCTTACTGTCTTCATCCTGAACTGTTTTCTTCTTCTTGCAGAAAATGCTTCAAGTTTACATTATGCTTCTATCCCTGAATAAAAGTTCAGGAAAAGTAAAGATTCAAGTGCCCTTTAACATATCCTCCCACTTAAGATTTCTGCTGCATCTTCATTCAAGTGGGCAAACAGAAAGCCATGAAGCAGGTCCATAATCTAAGGCTTACCATGGTTTCTGAAGGTGGAAGAGTTGGTAGACTGAGTCCTCTTCACAAGGGCACAGCCTTGCTCTGTGGGAAGCATTTGAACCAGAATGACCAAGCACTTGCAAGGGGCCAGGTGCCATGGCCAGAGCTGGCATCACAGTATCACAGAGCCAGCTCAGATGTCTGCTACCATCACAACATGTCTTGTTTAAGCCCACTTCTCTCTACTCATACAGTCACCATTCCAGCTCAGGCATGTGCACACACACACACACACACACACACACACACACACACACACACACAACACCCCACCTGTGTTGGCTTGTCTGAGAACACCAACCTACAATCATGCCAAAAAATATCTATCCAGCTAGCAAACCACACATGTGGAGATCATGCTTAAACTCCACTATGATGGAAAATATTCTTCATTCTCAAAACAGAAAAAAATCTCTTCTCCTGTTATTAGTAGTTCTGAACATTAGAGTTTTTTAAAAACAAATTCCAGTATCTTCTATCACCTCCAAGGTCAGTTATAAAATACTCTGGCTTTTAACCTGGTCCTTTCCTACCTTAACACCATATATATATACTATAACACAGTGACATTAGCTTTCTTGCTCTTCCTCACATAAGACACTCTGGGCATTTTCACTGGTTGTCCCCCATTCCTGGAAGTCTCTTCCCCCTCATCTTTGCCTCTTGGCTTCCTTGGCTTCCTTCAGGTCCCAGCAAAGACTAGCCTTCTTACTGTTCCTCAGACACGACACTCTAACTCTGGATGTCATGCCTTTTTACCGGCTCTCTCTCAATGCCTGGAACGCTTTCCCTCCTCATTTCGGCTCCTAGCTTCTCTCGTTTCCTTCAAGACTTCACCTTCTGCAGGGGCCTTTTGTGGTCTTCCCCCAAACTCCAAGCCTTGCATCTGAGATTTCTTTCCCTAGTTATTTGCCTGTTGTCTCCCCAGTATAATATGACCCCCTTATGAGTAAGGGCTATGTTTTTGCCTCTGTATCTTTAGCACAGTTCCTGGCACATAGTAAGCACTTAATAAAGTGACATGCCAAGGTCATACATATAATTGGTACTAGAGCAAAGGCTTGGAAGAGATTCCAGGGAAAGATGAGGGATTATATTCTCCACATGAATCACAGGGAACTCAAGCCTGGAGAAATTATCTCTTGAGAGAGAAAGGGGGAAAAAGGCTTGGTCCGTGTAGTACAGCTGATTTGTTTTGAAAAGAAATTTAAGATTAGAAAAGAAAACCAAATCTGCTCCATGAAATTGAGCTACAGATAATAAAAGTATCAAAGTGAAATGGTGGTCAGAAAACTGACTCTGGAGGGGAAAAAAATCATAGTTCAGAAAAAAAAATCAGGCACCTTGTCAATGTTGATCTCATCCTTCTCTGTGTCACCCTGGCAGCCGATCTGCTTCGTTTACTGATAACAAAAAGAGAAAAGAGGCAAAGAAGAAAGTTTTTATTATCTTCCAGCTCAGCACGGCAGGGCCAATATGCCGTGGCCATGGAAGAGTGAACTGCCTTGTTCCCAGCCTCATGCATCATCAGGCGAATTGACAGCTGAGTGCTAACCTTATTCACACTTCCAGCCCCCAGGATGGGGGTGGAAGGGTGGTTGTGGAGGGGACAGGGAGAAGGCAGGCTCTCCTGGAAGCAAAGGACGACCTGGGGAGAAGGAGCACAAGATTATGACAGGACAGTCTCAAGCAACGAAAGTTAGACGGTTACAAAGAAACAGGTTTAGCTCCTTGCTTCAGTCTTTATTAGCTCAGTGACCATGTGCAATTTACTTCCCCTTTTGTCTCCCTCCTCTCATCTGGAAAACAAGGATGATTACTATCTCCCTCCCAAGGTTGTGATGAGGGCAGTACTTTATAAACCTTAAAGCACTATACAAAGGGAAGTCATTTTTATTGTTGTTTTTATAATTTTCTCATTCTTTTCATTTTATTCAGATGATTTCAGATAGTACAAATTATTATCCTACTGTTCTTTCATTTTTAATTCTCTGTACAAATGGATAAAACAATTCATAATTGGTATTGGTGGTAGCAGGAGCAGTATAGAGGCTATGTGGCAATAGCAGATAAAATGCTGAACTTAGAGAAGAGACCTGAGTTCAAATCTCACCTCTGACACTTGGCAGGCTCAATGATGAGGCTTGGCTTCCCTGCCTGAGGTCTGGAGGCTTTTATCTTCTTTGTCCATAAGTCAAAGGATCTAGACTCAATGGTTTCCACCAAGGTCCCTCAAGCTCTAAAAGTCTTTGCTTTAATCACTAGATGGTTGTCAGTCTAAGTACTCACAATACTATTAGCCTGATAGGGTCTTTTGTGGGCCCTGCCCAAGAGGAGATCTGACAAGGCTATATTTGAGTTGTTTACTCGAAAGAAAAATATTCCAATTTGCATGTGGTTTGCTGTCGACAACACTCATCACTGTTCTAAGAATAAAAATCTCCTGTTCTTTTCGCTTCAAACACCGTGGCTCTCAAACCACTGTCAGGCAGGTCTATCCCAGCCTGGAAAATGACTGGCTGGATTCTGCCTCCCTTGGGCCCAGCCTCCGTGGAAGGGGAATTACATCTAGCCAGTTCCCAAGCATCCAAAGCGGGAGAGATGAAGAAGGGCATCGGCTCTCTTCACCAAGTTCATTGCAACTCTTCCCAGCTGATTATGTAACCTTATTTCCATCAAGAAGAATCAACAAGGGGCTTCAAGATGTTTGCTAGTCCTTGGCAGAGTTCTCTGTTTCCATAGAAGGGAAAGTGCCTACGCAAGATGATTGCAGGGTGAAGGGGAGGGAGGGTTGGGGGAAGAAAGAGAATAACATTTTTAAAAATTTAAGCTGCATTTGCAAGGCCCTGTATCTGTTGAAAGCATCTGCCAAAGCCCAGAGAAGTCATTTCTGAACATCCTGGCTTATACCTATTCACATGATAATCCTTGTTTAGGGTATTACAGCACAGGCAATATTCAGCAAGGAAAATACTTATGAAAGAGGAAACAATTAGTATCTCTTCCTGCAAAAGCAACATAATTTCCTTTTAAAAAATCCCCTGGCCCTTTCCCTCAACCTCAGAAAGATGCCCTTTGAGGATGATTTTCTATCTCTCTTCAAAAGCACCCCCAGCAGATTCCTCTATTTGCCTGAACCATGATCACTGCCTAACACTGTAATCTTCTTTCAATAGTTCTAAGTCCTCGATGGAAATCATCTTTTCTCCCCATACATCTTCTCTGCCTCCCTTATACACACACTCCCTTTAAATCCATAGCATCTAAGACCTGAGATACAAAACACAAATGACGCCACTGAAATTATATGCGTATCCCTTAACACACACACACACACATCAAGATGTATGTGTGTACACATAGTGATATGAAGATTTAAGAGAGATTATAGCTGCCTCTCTATGTATACAAAGCAAGAGGCCTGCAGACTAGGCTCCAGGTTCTGGCCTAAAGGGAGAAATGGAAAGTCAGGGCAGATCAGGGCACTTTTTCTGGAAGAAGAAATAATTCTCTGCTTTTCATCTCATACTCCTCCCTGCCAACACTCAACCTCTGCTACCCATAGCATCCCCAGGCCTTCAGGCTCTGATCTACTTTAGGTCAATAGCAACCTAAGATCTCAGTGAACAAATAGTCATTCAACCAAGCCCCAGAACTAATCTTAGTAGTTTCCTTCTCAACCTACCAGATTAGCCTGGGAAATGAAACTGCCTAGCCGGATGCCTGAGCTTCCACCTGCAGGGACTATGGGAATTCCCGTCTTGCTTCCTCCATTTCCCATGGAGGTCCTTCCTGAATGGCCGTGCCTGATTTTTCCATTCTTCTTCGTAACTCATCAATCAGGATGTACATTTTCCCTCAGAAACAAAAGAAGGCTAAATTAAAGGATCTGAAATCCATTGGGATAAAAATGTAGCCTGCAACCCTGTACTGGCACCTAGAACCAATGGTCTATGATTATAAACACCCAAAGGCTAAACCTTGCTAGAAGTGGAAAGAGTACTAACTCTGAAGTCAGAGAATATGGCTTCGAATCCCACCACCGATAACCTGGGCAAGTCACTTCATTTGCATGAGCTTCAGTTTCCTCATTTGTAAAACTAAAGGATTAGAGACAGTCTCTGAGGTGCTTCCCAACTCAAGATCTATGAACCTTGCTCAATCCTATTTTTTCAGGTTCATAAAATTAAAAGTTAGAAGGGTTCATCTAGTCCAGAGGTGTCAAGAAATAGATCTCTGTGAACATATACTGACTTAGAAAACCACATGTTAACATTACCTGTATTGTATTTTTATTTATTTCAGTAAACATTTTGTATTACATTTTAATCTGCTTCAGCCTCACTCTGGAGTTTTGTGGGCCAAGTCTGACACCTCTGATCTACTCCAAGCCCCTCATTTTACCTATGAGGAAAAAATCCAGAGAAGTAAAATATTAGTTGAGGAATATGCTGTCATGGAAAGACCCTCTGTTCTCTTTCCCTGTAGTGTGTTATGTGTTGTGTTTTGTGTGTGTGTGTGTGTGTGTGGTGTTTTGTGTGTATGTGTGTGTGTGTGTGTGTGTGGTTCTTCATTCTTAAAGAGTTTGACATCAATGGTGTCAAACTCAAATAGAAACAGATCAAAGGTGGCCACATATTGACCTAGAAAACCACCAATTAACTGCAAGTTGTATTTTATTAATTTCATTAGATAACTAGTTATTTTGTTAACTAAGTAGTTATTTTATTGAGTAATTAGATGTATTCAAGTGGGGAGGCAAGGAAACTCATAAACCCTCTCTGGGAAAGGAAGCCTCAGGATCTTATCTCCTGACCTGGACCACGGCCAACTTCACCTTGAGCACACTGTCTCATTGTTTGTGTCTTTGTGTTATCTATTCTTCCTGCTTTTAGGTGAAGGAATATTGGAAATGGCTACAACCTCATGAGCTTGGAAAGGTCAGGAGAAGAAGCTATAAGAAGTCTGGGAGCTGTTGCATATGCCATAAGCCAAATAGTGAGGAGCAAAGCTCCCTGGTGACCTGTTTGAACCAGCACAGATCAAAGGAAGCCAAAGGGAACTATAGTAGTTGGTAAAGATGCATTCAGAAGTGAGCTTGCTGAGGCAAATGCTGTGTAGAAGTTGCTTTAAATTTTAGCCTACATTTCCAAGAGACCAAGGGGAAGAGTATGCCCCCAGGGGTTAAAAGGAAATGCTTTGTAATTTCTGTTCTGGCTATACTTTTACAATAAATATCCCTTTATAAAAGTGCTTTTTTTTCTCTTTTTAAATTGTACTTGGAGTCAGGAAACTTGGGTTCGAGAGCTAGATCTAATATTACAAGCTATTAATTACCCATAAGCTTATCACCCATAAGCTTTAATTGCCTCATCTCAACAATAAGGATCATGGTATTTGCATCAGCTGCCACTTCTTGCTAGGAAGGCACTTAAAAATGTGAGCTATTGCTAATACCTATTTCCCTGAGTTGTTTCACAGCAAGTGAACCCATAAAGGACTCTATAAATGTGAGGCATTATTAGTCAGCCCAGGCTTGTTAAGCCCAGACCCTGCCCTTGGGGAGTTTGCTTTCTAGTAATCCTAGCTATGTCTCAAGCTTATAGAATTCTGGACCTCCACCAACTTCAAAGCCCTTTGATACTTCTACCCTTCAGAGCTGGCCAAGTTCTGGACCCAAGAGGGGCTGGGATTTCTCTTCAGTTCTCCTTCCCTCAGAGGTCTGTGGCTTCCTTAATTTTAATCCAATTAAAGAGGAGAAAAACCAGTGGCTTTCTAATGCTTGGGGGAAAGGGCTGAATCGACAGCAGTTTAATCATGGTGTATGGAGAGGTTAATTTCCTTCCTTGGTCTCTAATAGACCTAGCTCTGGATATGAATTTTTCAGTTGATGCCAGACCCAGGTCATCTACCTGCCTGTCCTAATCAGAGGGATTTCCCAACTCTAATTTCTCTGTTTCTAACTCCTCTCCCAGTTTTCTCCTCTAGACTGAAGCACCAAAGCCCCCAGAGCTAGGAGGTTGAGTTCTCCCCACACCCCCCTCCCACAGCCCCAACCCATCGGGGTTGTTCCAACAGAAGAAAGCTCATCCCAGTGTACACAATATACAGCTCTTTGACCCACCAGATGCCAAGGACCAGGGAGTCACTGCAGCATTCTCTAACCTGCTGATGCCAGAAAGATTAAAGCAGAAGGGGGAAGATCAATACAAATTAAAAGCAAATTAAAAACTGTACCAAGGGCCAAAGCACGTAGTTGAAAATCCATTAGCTGCTGATTTATGGTTTGGTGACCTGTGATTGTTTGCTGGGTGATAGAAGTGAGCATGAAATCTATTAACTTCTTTGGTGTGTTTGGAGAAGTCCATACAGCTCTGGAAACTATCTCTCATTGAGAGTGAGTTGAACAAATCCTCTCTGAACACATTCTGCAGAAATGATGGGCATTAAGCAAAGCATCTCCAGGACGAGGGGTCCTATGGAAGATAGGACAAGAGTGAAGGGGAAAGAGGGGAGGATGGCAGGAGCTAGTGAGGAGAGAAGGCATTCATAGCACTTCTGCGTGGAGGATTCTGGAAGGAACTGCCTTCATGAGTAGTGTTTTATTGATTGGCTTCTTGTTGTGCTGTTTTGGCCTTGGGATGTTTAAAAAAAAACAAAAAAAACAAAATCCAAAACCAAAACAAAACAGCTGATGACAGTGAAATCAAGTGAGTAAAAATGAATGCATGAGTACAAAAAATTTTTTTAATATATTTTATGTATATTTAAATACATATATATCACCTATTATATATAGGACATATGTTCAGTGCTAGGGATATAAATAAAAAAGTAAGTCAGTCCTCAGCCTTTAAAGAGTTTACATTGTAATGTGTATATATATACACATATACATGATACCCCAAAAGACTTAGTGAAGTGCTAACTTTAAAAGCCTAATAATAATAACAATAATAATAATAGCTAACATTTACATAGTGCTTATTATGTGCCGGGCTAAGCACTTTACAATTATTATCTCATTTAATCCTTACAACAAGCCTGGGAGGTAAGTACTATTCTTATCCTCATTTTACAGATGAGAAAACTGAGATAAACAGGTTAGCTGACTTGCCCAGGATTAATAAGTGTCTAAGGCTAGATTTTAACTCAAGTCTTCCTGTATCTAGGCCCAGAGTTCTATCACCTGGTTTCTGTGTATGTACGTGTGCGTGTGCGCATGTGTATCTATGCCTATACAGAAATATAGAAATATAATATGTAGAATATATTATGAATATATAGACTATATATTACATATATGTAGAAAATAGAAATATAAACACACCTATATATATATGCCCATGTATGTATATATACAGATAGACCAGGGGTGGGGAACCTGAGGTCTCGAGGCCACATGTGGCCCTCTAGGTCCTCAAGTATAGCTGAGGATCTAGGGGGTCACATGTGGCCCTGAGGCCACAGGTTCCCCACCCCAAATGGGTTTTGGGTCACCTTGTATATTGGTTGTTCTTTGTTGTGGAAAAGGACCAAAATGGCATCACTATGTTGGAGTCAGGTACAGTGTGTCCAACTATGGCTTGTCAGATGAGCTCAGAAGGCTCTACCACAGGTCAGACACAATAGTCCATATGATAGACTTTTGGGCCACCTTGTATATATACACATACATATACACAATTACATATACACATGTCGTTTTGATCTGAGAAGCCATAGGAATGATGAGTAGACCCATTGGTCTATTTATTGTCGTTCCAGGTGAGTGTGGAACTAGTTGAAGGACTGGTCCCAAAGAGAAACCATTTAGACCTTATGAGTTCAATGATAACCTGAAAGGAGGCCTCTTCTCAGGGATCTGTGCTTGGCCCTGGGCCACTGGGCATTTTTATCAATGATTTGGATGAAGGCCCAGTGCCAAGATGGCAGAGTGAGGAAGGAACCCTCTGAAGCCCTCCAAAATTCCCCTCCAAACATCTAGAAAACTGACTCAGAATTGATCTAGGAACAAGGAAATAGCTTATTAGCGCTGGAGGAAAGGTGTTTCACTGGGGTGGGAGGGACAGGAAGTCTTAAGAGCACAAGCAACCAGCCTCACAGCAGGGGGCCTGCAACAAGGTTCCAAGCCTAGGGGAATCTCCCCCACCCTCCTTCAAACCAGCAGCCCCCTAGACAAGTGAGCAGTCTGTACAAAGCAGCAAGGCCCCACCCCAGGGACCACACCCCCAGCACAAGCCACCAGAGGCCTTGAACCCATTGAGCAGTAGTGAAGCCTCACCCTGGGGCTGGATAACAGTGAGATCCTGCCCCTGGAGCCTGCAAGCAGAGAGACCCTGTTTCCACAGCAACCCAGCAGCAGGGTCCAATACCTGTGGCATGGAGGGAATACAGAAAGAAAAATAGAATAGAGGTAAACACACAGTTAGTTATCCTAACTATAAATGTGAATGGGATGAACTCACCCATAAAACAGAAGCAGATAACAGAATGGATTAAAAACCAGAATGCTATAATATGTTGTTTACAAAGAAACACAACTGAAGCAAAATGATACACCCAGGGTAAAGGTAAGGGGCTGCAGCAGAATTTACTATGCTTCAGCTGAAGCAAAGAAACCTGGGGTAGCAATCATGATCAAAGACAAAGAAAAAGCAAAAATAGTGAAGTAGTAAATTCATCCTTTTCAGATCATAATGCAATAAAAATTGCACTCAATAATGGACAAAAGAGATTAAGAATTAATTGGAAATCAAATAATCTAATTCTAAAAAATAATTAGGTCAAAGAACAAATCATAGTAATAATCAATAATTTCATTAATGAAAATGACAATGATGAGACAACATACCAAAATTTATGGGATGCAGCCAAAGCAGTACTTAGCAGAAAATTTATATCTCTAATTTCTTATATCAACAAAATAGAGAAAAGGCAGGTCAATGAATTAAACTAAAAAATAGAAAAAGAACAAATAAAAAATCCTTAATTAAACACCAAATTGGAAATCTTGAAAATCAAAGTAGAGATTAATAACATTGAAAGTAAGAAAACCATTGAACTAATAAATAAAACTAGAAGCTGGTTTTATGGGGTGGGGAGAACAACAAAATAGATAAAGCATTAGTTAATTTGATTAAGGAAAGAAGAAAATCAAATTACTAATTTCAAAAATGAAAGGAGTGAATTCACCACCAATGAAGAGGAAATTAAGGCAATGGTTAGGAGGTATTTTGCCCAATTATATGCCAACAAATTTGACAGTCCAAATGAAATACATGAATATCTAAAAAAA
The DNA here is from genome assembly GCF_003287225.1 of Phascolarctos cinereus. NCBI lineage: Eukaryota > Metazoa > Chordata > Mammalia > Diprotodontia > Phascolarctidae > Phascolarctos > Phascolarctos cinereus. Next base: position 373,032,521 of record NW_027555958.1, read on the forward strand.
AGTAATTAACCTTGGGAATGTGTTCCCTCTACTTGGGAAGCAGAGCTCCACTTTAGCATAGAGTTAAATCAAGAAATGGGCTAGAAAATAAGCAAGCAACAGAAAAAAAAAGTCTGACCATAGAAAGTTACTATGATGACAAGGAAGATCAAAACACTCAGAAGACAACAAAGTCAAAATTCCTGTATCTAAAGCCTCCAAAAAAAAATATGAATTGGTCTCAGGCCATGGAAGAGCTTGAAAAGGATTTTGAATATCTAGTAAGAGTGGTAGGGGAAAAATAGGGAAAAGAAATGAGAGTGATGCAAGAAAATCATGAAAAGAGTCAACAGCTTGGTAAAGGAGGCACAAATACTGAAGAAAAATAACACCTTAAAAAACAGAATACATCAAATAGTAAAAGGGGCACAAAAATTCAATGAAGAGAAGAATGCCTTGAAGAGCAGAATTGACCAAATTGGGGTGGGGGGAAGATATACAAAAATTCATTGAAGAGAAGAACTTCTTAAAAAGTAAAATTGGCCAAATGGAAAAGGAGGTGCATAAGTTCACTGAAGAAAATAATTCCTTAAAAGTTAGAATTGGGCAGGTGGAAGCTAATGACTTTATGAAACATTCAGAAACAATCGAACAAAATCAAAAGAATTGAAAATAGAAGAAAATTTGAATATCTCATTGGAAAAACAACTGTCCTGGAAAATAGATCCAGGAGAAATAACTTAAGAATTATTGTACTACCTAAAAGTCATAATTTTTTTTAAAAAAATAAGAGCCTAGACATCATCTTTCAAGATATTATCAAGGAAAACTGAACCAATATTTTAGAACCAGAGGGTAAAGTAGAAATTGAAAGAATCCATTGATCACTTCCTGAAAGAGATCCTAAAGTGAAAACTCCCAGGAATATTCCAGACTTCCCAGATTGAGGAGAAAATACTTCAAGCAGCCAAAACAATTCAAATACTGTGGAGCTACAGTCAAGTCAATGCAAGATTTAGCAGCTTCTCCACCAAAGGATCAGAAAATGTGTAATATGATAGTCCAGAGGACAAAAGAGCTAGGATTGCAAGCAAGAATTACCAGGAAAGCTGAGTATAATCTTTCCGGGATTATAAAATAGACATTCAATGCAATAAAGGACTTTCAAGCATTCCTGATAAAAAGACCAGAGCTGAATAGAAAATTTGACTTCCAAATATAAGATTCAAGAGAAGCATAAAAAGGTAAACAGGAAAGCAAAAGCATAATGGATTTGATATAGTTAAACTGTTTATATTCCTACATGGGAAAATGATATTTATAACTCCTACAAACTTTCTCATTATTAGGGCAGTTAGAAGGTGTATACATAGACAGAAAGCAGATGTGTGAGTTGAATGTGATGGTATGATTATCTAAAATAAAAAATGAAGGAGTAAGAAAGAAGAATTCACTGAGAGAAAGGGAAAGGGAGAAGTAGAATGGGATAAATTATCTAACATAAAAGAGGCCTGAGGGAGATTTTACAGTGGAGGGGGAAATGGTGGAAGCAGGGAGGGGAGCATATGAACCTTACTCTCATGGGAATTGGCTCAAAGAAGTAATAATATACTCACTCAGTTGGGTATAGAAATCTATCTTACCGTACAGGAAAGTAAAAAGGGAAGGGTATAAAAGAGGGTGGGGAGCTGAGAGAAGGGAGAGCAGTTTAGGGGAGGTAAAAGTCAGAAGCAAAACACTTTTGATAACAGATAGGGTAAAAGGAGAAAGAGTAGGATAAACTGGAAGAAAATAGGATGGAGGTAAAAACATAGTTGGAAATCATTACTGTGAAAAAATATTTGCAGTTTTTCTGTTAAAGACTTCATTTATCTAACAAATAGAAAATGGAGTCAAATTTGTAAAAATAAGAGCCATTCCTCAACTGATAAATGGTCAAAGGATATGAACAGGAAGCTTTCAGACAAAGTTATCCAAGCTATCTATAGTCATATAAAAATGCTCTTAATCACTATTGATGAGAGAAATGAAAATTAAAACAACTCTGAGCTACTACCACACACTTGTCAGATTGGCTAATATGACAGAAAAGCAAAATGATGAATGTTGGAGGGTATGTGGAAAAATTAAAACCCTGATATACTATTGGTGAAGTATACTGATCTGACCATTCTGAAGAGCAATTTAGAACTATGCCCAAAAGGCTATAAAACCATGTATACACTTTGACCCAGCAATACCACTACTACTTCTGTATCCCAAAGTGATAAAAAAAAAACATAAAGGAAAAGTTATTTTGTGTGCAAAATGTGTGCAAAAATATTTATAGCAGCTCTTTTAATGGTGGCAAAGAATTGGAAATTGAAGAGATGTCCATCAGTTGGGGAATGGCTGAGCAAGTTGATGTATATGATTGTGATGGGATACTATTATGCTTTAAGAAATGATGAGCAGCTTTTTTTTCTTTTGTTTTGTTTCTTCTTTCTTGTGGTTCCTCCTGTTGGTTCTAATTCTTCCTTGCAATATGACTAATGTGAAAATATGTTTAATAGGAATGTCTATGTAGACCGTATATCAGATTGCATGCTGTCTTAGGAAGGGAGGTGGGGAGGGAGGGGGAGAAAATTTAAAACTCAAAAGCTTATGGAAATGAATGTTGAAAACTGAAAATAAATAAACAAACAAACAAACAAATAAATAAATACAGGACTTCCTCAGAAAAAGAAAAAGAAAGAAATGATGAGCAAGATACTCTCAGAAAAAAACTTGGAATGACTTACATGAACTGATGCAAAGGGAAATTTTCAGAACCAGAAGAACATTGTACACAGTAATAGCAATATTGTATGGTGATCTACTACGAATAACTTAGCTATTCTCAGCAATACAATGATGCAAAACAATTCCACAGGTCTTATGATCATAGGTGCTGTCCATCTCCAGAGAGAGAACTTGTGGAGCCTGAATGCAGATCAAAGATGCTTTTTTTTTCTTGGGGGTTTTTATCTATTTTTTCTATCACAGAATAACTTACTTGAAAATGTGTTTTGCATGGCTACGCATGTATAACCTACGTCAAATTGCTTGCCTTCTCCATGCATGAGGGGAGAGCATTTGGAACTCAAAATCTGAAAAAAATGTTAAAATTGTTTTTGCATGTAAAGGGGGAAAAATAAAATATTAAATGAGACTAAAAAAAAAAATAAAGGCAGCAATGATAGCCAAAAAAGGAAAAGAAAAAGAAATAACCTTCAGGACCAGATGGATTAACAAGTGAATTCTATCAAACTTTAAAGAACAATTAATCCCAAAACTGTTTGGAAAAATATGCGGAATCTTAATAAATTCCTTTTATGACATAAATATGGTGCTGATACCTAAACCAGGAAGAACCAAAACAGAGAAAGAAAATTACAGACCAATTTCCCTGACTAATACTGAGGCAAAAATTTTAAATAAAATACTAGCAAAGGAATTACAGCAATGCATTACAAGGATAATACACTGTGACTGGGTGGGATTTATACCAAGAATGCAGAATTGTTCGATATTAGGAAAACTATTAGCATAATTGACCATATCAATAACAGAACTAACAGAAATCATATGTTATCTCAATCAATGCAGAAAAGGCCTTTGACAACATACAGCACCCATTCCTATTAAAAACATCAGAAAGCATAGGAATAAATGGAGCTTACCTTAAAATGGTAAATAATATTTATCTACAACTGTCAGCAAACATTATCTGTAATAAGGATAAGCTAGAAGCCTTCCCAATATAGTCAGGGATGAAGCAAGGATGCCTTTTATCACCTCTATTATTCAATGTTGTACTAGAAATGTTAGCTATAACAAAAAAAGAAGAAAAAGAAATTAAAGGCAATGAGTAAATTAAATGCACTCTTTGCAGATGTTATGCTTAAAAAATCCTAGAGAATCAACTAAAAACTACTTGAAATTATTAACAATTTTATCAAAGTTGCAGGATACAAAATAAACCCACATAAATCATCAGCATTTCTACGAAATTCAGCAGCAAGAGATAGGGAAATTCCATTTAAAATAACTGTAGACAATATAAAATATTTGAGAATCTACCTGCCAAGACTAACCCAGGAACTATATGAACAAAATTACAAAACACTTTTCACATAAATAAAGTCAGATCTAAACAATTGGAAAAATACTAATTGCTCATGGGTAGGTTGAGCCAATATAGTTAAAATGACAATTTTACCTAAATTAGTCTATTTATTCAGTGCCATACCAAACTATCAAAAATTATTTTAAAGAGCTAGAAAAAATAATAACAAAATTCATCTGAAATAACAAAAGCTCAAGGATATCAAGGGAATCAATGGGGAAAAAATGTGAAAGAAGGTATCTAACGATACCAGAACTCAAACTGCAATATAAAACAGGAATTATCAAAACAATCTGGTACTGGCTAAGAAATAGAATGGTGAATCAGTGGAATAGATTAGGTACAAATTACATTATAGTAAATGATCATAGTAATCTAATATATGATAAACCCAAAGATCCATGATGCATATGAAGTGAATAGAACCAGAAGAATGTTTTACACAGTAGCAGCAATATTGTTTAATGAAGAACTGTGAATGACTTAACTGTTCTCAGCAATACAATGATACAAGACAATCCCAAAGGACTAGTAATGAAGCATACTATTTGCCTCCAGAGAAAGAACTGATATTGATGGAATACAGACTGAAGCATGCTATTTTTCACTTTCTTTCATTTTTTTCCTTTTATTCAAGTCTTCTTGTACAAAATGACTAATATGGAAATGTTTTACATAATTGCACATGTATAACCTATATCTGATTGCTTACCATCTCAGGGAGGGAGGAGGGTAAGGAGGGAGGGATAGAATTTGGAACTCAAAACTTTAAATAAAAATGTCAAAATTTTTAAAAAATGATTTGGATGAAGGCAGAGATGGTATGCTTATTAAATTTGAAGATGGCACAAAACTGGGTAGGAGAGCCAAAATATTGTATTACAAGGTCAGGATCCAAAAGGATTTTGACAGGCTAGAATACTGGGCCAAATCTAAGATGAATTTTAATAAGGGTAAATGTTCCACACTGTTTTTTTTTCTTTTAATCAGCTTCACAAGTATAAGATGGGGAGGCATGACAACAGTAATTTGTCTGAAAAAGATCTGAGAGCTTTAGTGGACTGCAAGTGCAATATGAGTCAACAATGTGATATGGCAGCCCAAAATAAAGTCAGTATTTTAGGCTGTATTAAAATAGGAATAGTGTCTAGGAGTAGGGAGGTAATAGTTTTTTCTTTATTTGTCCTAGGCAGACCTCATATAAAATATTCTTTTCAGTTCTGGGCAGCACACTATCTAAAGCAGCACTTCTTAAACTGTGGGTCATGCCCCTGTATGGGATCACAAAAAAATCTGGCAACAGTAATAAGTTTCTGAACATGTAATCAGCAAAAATTAATCAAAAATCAAATACATAATGAATTCGAGGTGTTTCTGGCAGAGCTTGCCTGCATTGCATCTTACAACTTCACTGCGGCATTAGTTCTGAACACAAAGCATGTGCATTTTGCACTGTGCATCCTCTCAGGCCATGGGATGCCAACAAATACTGTGCAAAAGTGAAAAGGAGTCATCAGTAGAAAAAGTTTAAGAAGCCCTGATCTCAAGGAAGGCATCCAGAATGGCATAGAGGCTTGAGTTCAAGTCATAAAAAGTTTATTTAAAGGAATTGGGATATTAAACTTGGAGGAGACTTAGACTGGGGAGACATAATAACTCTTCAGGTAGTGAAGAGCAGTCATATGGAAGAAGAAACAGACTTGACATGGGTAGCATTTGCATGAGTAGATTTCACCTCCACATAAAGGAAAAGCTTTCCAACCATTTTGTTGTTGTTCTCGTTGTTGTTGTTGGCTTGTTCTAGTTGTATCCAACTCTCCATGACCCCATTTGGGGTTCTCACGGCAAAGATACTGGAGTGGTTTGCCATTTCCTTCTCCAGCTCATTTTACAGATGAGGAACTAATTAGAACTGTCCAAAAACAGAATAGTCTACCTTGTGAATTGGTAGGCTCCCCTCTTTAGAGTTCTTGAATGACCATTGCCAGGTATTTTAAGGAGGGTGTTCTTATTCAGGTGGTGTTTGGAGATGTCCTCTGAGGTCCCAACCAATGGATATTCTTTGATTCTGTAGTACATATAGTCCAGTTTAGTTGGAATCTAGAGCATATGAAGAAATGCAATGTGAAATGAAGCCGGAAAAGTAGATTGGAACCAGATATGAATGACCTCCCTTGGGTGAGGAAGCCATATTTCTTTTCCTTGTCTTTTGTAACAACAATGATGATGATGATGATGACGACAATGATGATGATGATGATGGTACCAGTCTAAGGAATTTGTATTTTACCCTGGGACAATAGGGAGTCACTGAAGACATTTGAGTAGGGGACAGATGTAGTCAGAACCAAGCCTTATGAGGACTATTTGGCAGCCATAAACAAAATTCTATATTTTTCCCCTAAAGTGATAAAAAACAATACTATTTTGAAAGTCTCCAATCACCAGAAGGACAAAGTTCTCCCAAAGTCACACAGTTCACTTGGCATTTTTAGCAGATTTACCTTTTGGTGCCTGGTCTGTTTGGGCATCTCATTTTCAGCAGTGTTGTTCTTGTCAACATCTAGAGAAGGACTGTAGAGAAAGGAGATTAGACTTACACACAATTAATTTTTTTTAAAAATTAAGTAACACAAGAGGCAAATAGTCAATACAGTTTTAGAGCAGAAAAGGATCCTCATCTAAACCAAACCCCTTATTTTACAGATAAGAAGACTGAGGCATAAAGCTCAGCCAGTCAGCACCATGTGCCAAGCTCTGTGCTAAGCACTGGAAATACAACACAAGCAGAGAGATGGTCCCTGCCTCAAAGTGCTTACATTCTAATGGGGGAAGACCACATATAACAGAGAACTGAAAAGGTGGGAACGGGCCAGTAGCCAGTGTGGGGGCCTGACAGACAAAGTCCTATGGAGACGAGTTAGCAGTACAGCCTGGAGAGGGGTAGAGATGAAATGACTTAACATAATCATAGAATATATATTAGAAGGGACCTCAGAGGCCATCTAATTCAACCTATGCCTGAAAAGGACTTCTCACTGTAATGTACCTGATGAGTGGTTATTCAGCTTCTGTTGGAAGGCCTCCAAGCAAAGGGAACACACTACCTCTTGAGGCAGCCTTAAAAATAGCAAGCTAAATTTTCAGAATAAAATGAATCAAACCTATAACAAGAAGCATTTGCCCAAGGTCACATGGTCAGTGAATAAATAAAAAAGTCAATAAACGCTTGTTGAATTGAAGTGGCAGAGTGAGAGAATTTGAATCCAGGTCTCCTGATCCCAAATCTAAGACTCTTTTCACCATAACATGCATGTCTTCAGGCAGTATGAGACAAGCATCAAATGAAGAGGAAAGATTAGGAACTCAGAGGTGGTAAAGAGCTCTATGGACTAGGGAGGTTTCATGAAAGAAGAATTTAATCTGGGTCAGGAAATCTGGGTTTGTATAAGCAGAAAGGATCACAGATCTAGAGATCTTGAAGGAATCTCTGAGGTCATCTATTCCTCTCATTTTACAGATGAGGAAACTGAGGCTCAAAGAATTTAAGTGACTTTCTCAAGGTCACACAGGCAGCATGCATAAGAAGCTGGTTTTTAAACTCAGGTGTTCTGACTCCAGAGACAACACTTTGGGACATGTATTACATGTTGCTAATTTCAGCCTCTTATATCTTCCTTCATAGGTCTGTGGCCACCAGTAGCATCCCCCAGAAGCCCCTGGGCTTCTGAGCCACTGAATTGTGTTGCTATCCCTCCCTTTGCACTCCCCATCCCAAGACTGTCCTCTCTATCTTCTTGACATGTCAGAGGATTGAAATGTCTAGGAGCACCCTGACCTCTATTCTTACCCCTCTCTCTTCCTTCATGCCACCCCCTCTCGTGTCACCAGATTTCCAACCACCAGCATAGCCTCTAATCCAGCTAAGTAGCATTTTCCACTCATAGGCAATGTTTCTTAAGGAATCAGTAGTTTGATTTACAATTATCATATCCAGTAATTCTCCTGTTGCAAATGCCAAGCCTTCACTGTGAACTCTGGCTTCTCAGATCTTTTCTCTCCCATTCTGTACCCGAAGGTGAAATTCACACTAAGCAAGAAGAGGCCCTTTTGTATCTAACCCAGGAAGCTTCTGCGACTTAAATGCTGCTGCCTTTCTCTTCTCGAAATTTTGTTTTGGTTTGTTTTGTTTTTCTTCTTCACCTGATCAATACCTTCCCCTTCTGAAGCTGCAGAACTGGCCTGGTTGCCATTCTCTCCTTGCTTTTGATTGGCTGTGAGGAGGGAGGGGAGAAAGGGGGTCAGAAACTATATTTAACCACAGAGATGATTCCTTCTCCTTTACGTGACCAGGGGCTCTGGAGAGGCTTTGACATTTCAGGAGACTGAAGAGCAAGAACAGTTCCCAGTTGTCAGGCCGTGGGAGCAGAAGGGAGAGGATACTGTTGGGGGGAAAAGAGATGCAAAGATTAGGCCGCATTTGGTTTGGGGGTGGGTGCTGGACATCTGCTTCCCTGGGAACAGGTACACAAATGCACTTGAGGTTTTTTCTCCGTGAGACTCATGGAGTGAACATCACTGACAGACTCTAGTCTAGGTTGGATCAACAGTTTATTCACCTGCTCACCAAGTTCTAATGCCTCACCATTCCTCTACTTCTTGGGTTTTTTTTAAAATATAGATAGGGGCTTAATTACTGAGGTAAATAGGGCTTTGCCTCAGGGCACTAATATCCAGGGTGGTGTGCTTTCTCTCTGCATGCACAATGCAATATTCTACCTTTCTTCATGATTCTCCAGAGGTACACAATGCATATACTCTCCCAGCCAACACTCCCAAGGTACCTGACCATGGCATGCCCTCAACCTATGCCCATCCCCCCCCTTTAACTTTAATTCATCAGCTTAGATGTAGGAGGGATCTCAGAAGCCATCTAATCCAATTTATGAATGAAGAAAGTGGGAAGGAGGGAGGAGGGGAAGGGAATAAGCGTTTATATAGCACCAACCATTTGTCAAGTACTGTACTAAGCAATCACAAATATTATCTCATTTGATTTTAATAACAGCCCTGGAAGGTATGTGCTGTTATTATAGCCAATTTACAGGTAAGAAAACTGAGGCAAACAGTGGTTAAGTGACTTGCATAGGTTCACACCGCTAGTAAGTATCTGAGGCTAGATTGAACTCAGGTCTTCGTCACTCCAGCCCCAGCATTCTGTCCACTGTACCACATAGCTACCCCAGCTAGCAGGGCCCACAAAGGTTAAATGACTTGCCCAAAGTCACATAGTCATTGTCGGAGAGGGTATTATAGGCAAGCTTGATGCCAGCTCTGTTAGTTCAGGCTCAATGTTGGGATGAAACAGATCACTGAACTCAAAGGTCACTGAACAGTTAAAAGGAAGTTTACTTAGCCCTATCATGGTAAAGATTGGCACCAAGGATACAATAGTACCTAGACTGGGACTTCCTCATCTCCATTTGGAAATTCAACCGTTTATCAGAGCAGAGTTCGCTGATTCATATTCTTCAGACATCCATCAAGTTGGAGAGGAGCCAACCTCACATGGATTGGACCATTTATGCCCTTAGAATACCTGGAGGTCAAGTCAGCACACCCAGAGGCCAGCATGAACCATAAGGATGGCATAGACTCCATAGCATCCCTGACAAGTTAGCCATTTGGTATCTTACTTGAACACCTCCTTTGATGGGGAACCCTTTCTGCTTGGGAATGGTTTTAATTGTTAGGAAATTTATCTGAGGATCAAGAAGCTTACCTTAGCATATTCACTCCTTCATTCCTCTCTGGGCATCACTCCTGACTCTCCAGACTTCTTTTTCTGCCATGACTCAGCAGCCTTCTCACTGTAGATCATCCTACCCCTCTGGTTCCATCCTCTGATCAGTTGGCTCCTCCAGGAACATCTATTTTAGGAAAGTGCCCAGGACAGCTATGTTCACTCCTGCATTCTTCTCTGGGCTCTACTCCTTACTCCCTGAAAGTCTTTGCCCTCCCTGCCCCAGCCCCATACAGCTAGGTGGCACGTTGTATTGAGTACTGGACCTAGAATCAGCAAGATGTGAATTCTGCCCTCAAGCACTTATTATCTTAATAATCCTATCCAAACCACTAACCTCTCTCTCTCAGTTTCCTTAACTGTAAAATGGACATAATAATTGTTGTTCTCAACTCTTTGTGATCCCAGAGGGAGTTTTCTTGACAAAGATACTACAGTGATCTGCCATTTTCTTCTCCAGAAAATTTTATAGATGAGGAAACTGAGGCAAACAGGATTAAGTGACTTGTCCAGGGTCACAGAACTAGAAAGTGTCTGAGGCTAGATTTGAACTCAGGAAGATGAGTCTTCCTGACTCCAGGCCTGCTGCTCTTCTATCCACTGTTCCACCTAGCTGCCTTGGGGATAATAATAGCACCTCACAACTCCTGAGGGTTGTGTAAGTATCAAATGAGATGATATTTGTAAGGTGATAAGCAAAGTGCCTAGGACACACTAGGTGCTTAATAAGTGCTTGATTCCCTTCCTTCCTTTGCCCCACTGTTTTCAGCTTCCTTTTATATATTGTCTTCCTCCACTAGAATGGAAGCTTCTTGAGGACAAAGGTCTTCTTTGCCTCCCAATGCCTAACACATTGCCTGGCACATAATAAGTGCTTAATAAATTTTTGCTGACTTGACTTCAACCCAAACCTAGCTCAAATCTGCATTTCTTCTCCTGGTACTAATGCTGCTTCTACTCTACCCTCCAAACTAAACCCTCACAGACCATCTCTAGGGAGAGTTAAGCCACTCATGTTGTACTCTCTGGGACTCCGTATCTTCATCATCATCCCAGCCATGTTCTACCCTATTCCTTATTCCCAGTAATGGTCTCAAAATCCAACCCATCACCCATTTTCCAACGTCAAGCTCCATGGCAAAGAAAAAATGCCAGCTGGGGTTATATACAGTGGGGATTCTAAAACCACTGAGACTGCCATAGTGACCATGAAGGCCTGGCAGGAACCTTGAAACACTGGCCAACTGGGCTCTGGCAATACCACTGAATGGGTTAGTAACACTGGCCAGAGTGATAAAACAGCTTCTAGGAATTTAAGAAATAGACAGGATGACATTGGGTTACCAGATGGCCCTACTACTCAGTCATCATGATGGTGTGCTCCACATGGAAGACTACAGAATGGCAAGATACTTTGGAACAATTCAGTACCCCACTTGCTGGAAATGTGTCAATGTGGATGGGACTGATCACCAAGGTGGGCAAACCTTGAGTATCTATGAAATGGCCTGAAGTCATGAATACTTTTATTAAATGCTAATAAGCCAGCAGAGAGCTACACCTAAGGGAAACTTCATGGAGACTTTACAAAGAGAGAAAAGGGCCACCAGTAACTAGCTGTGACATGCCCCATTGCCACAAGTGTGCTCTGCATGTTTGCCTCACAACCATTGTCCCTTCATTTTCAGGCCACTCTCCCCAGAGCCCTTCTTGTGCAATGGGAGAACAGGCATTCAGTTTGGGAAGAATATTTTTGTCATTACTCTTCTTGCTATATCTTCTCAGTAAAATCACTTTACTAAAAGCTAATTAAGTCTGACCAGCTGATTGTCAATAAGAAAACCAGTGGATGGGGCCTGTTCATGTTAGCCGCTTAGGTTTACCTTGAGAATCCTGAATGCAGTAGCAGCCACCCTCTAAGGTCTCAGCCTGTTAATGCAATTAGGAGCTGAGGAATAACCTCAGAACAGGTGTGGGTTCCATGTGCAACATCTCTTCAGTTAGATATAGTGAATAGCAATACTCCCTTAATTTTACAAAGTATTTAGAGACCTATAGGGCTCTCTAGGTTGCATATCTAGGAGGTCTGAATAAAAAGGACCTGCTTTATTTTCTTGGCTTGTTGAAGCTTCGACCAGAGTCCAGCCAGCGATGCAAGAGGGTTTCTGTCTCATGTTTGGCAGAATCTTTACCAGGCCTTCCCCCTGCTGCTAGAAACAGGAGCTAATTTTCAATAAACATTCTTTTTGCAACCACATTGTGTCTTTCATTATCTTTATGTCTTTCCAATTTGAACCCATACATGCATCAGGCTTTATTTGCCTTAACTGGCAGGACTGTGGGACCCTCAGGCCAAGGTCACGATGTTATTGGGAGCAAAATGTTTACAAATTTAAAAAGATGGAGGTAACATCAAACAGCCATTTAGTGATGGTGTCTGCCTCCTGCTGCCTAGGGACTTTTTGCATACCTAATTGGCTGATTTGTGCATTTGTAGTGGAGACCATACCCATTCCATAGACCAAAATAGAGGAATTTGGACAGAATAGAGCTGAAGGAAGAAGATGATTTGAAATGGGTACTGCTTACTATGCTCTGCCACATGCACGATTGTTTGATTGCCGTGTGGACTCTCACAGAGAGGGTCATCAAGACCAGACAGAAATAGAAGAAAGGGAAATCAGCCCCCTTCTTGCTCATGATTAAGGAGCCTGTGCTGGTGGAGGGCTCAGGGTGGGATCCCTGAAGCTGGGATGGTAGGCTCGAGGAAATGACAGAGGGATCGAATAGAGTGACAGTAATGACATCAACTATTTAGAATGGAAGGAGGAAGAATAGGAGGAGGTGGTGAAGGGGCCTTTCAGAGGCCAACCTTGGACCAACCAAAACCACTTGAGATTACATCAGACTGAATTACAGGTCCAACTAACTAACTGACACCTGAAACGGAAGTCAAACAGAGCAGGCAGAGAGAGGGACATGGAAAGTGCCCAGTGCACATGTGGGATGCAGGGAACTGAGATTTGGTGCCCCTCTCTCCCTGGGAAATACTCCACTGAGTAATTGTATTTTTCTGTCTTAGCTGGGTTTTCTCTAAAAATCCATAGAAGAGATTATTCAGTCATTTTTCAGTCCTATCCAAGTCTTTGTGGCCCCATTTGGGGTTTTCTTTGGAAAGATACTGGAGTGATTTGCTATTTCTTTCATCAGCTCATTTTACAGATGAGGAAATTGAGGGAAACAGAGTGACGTGACTTGCCCAGGGTCACACAGCTACTAAGTGTCTAAGGTCACAGTTGAACTCAGGTCTTCCTTATTCCAGGCCTGGTGCTCTACCCACTGGGCCACTTAGTATCCCTAGAGGGGATAAAGATGGCAAAGAGGAGAGTTGCAGCTGTGTGGGGAGTTTATTTTTCTCTCACCAGGGTCTGATATACAGAGCCTTTGGAGGCATGATAAAGAGAGGCTGACCCTGTCATGAGAGACAACCTGCATGCGCAATCACAAAGGAATGAAGACCACCCTAGACAATCACTGGCTGTACCTGGACCTCAACAGCATATATAAAGGCTCCAATTTGTCCAAAAAAACCCACTCCTGTTATTAAAAGCTGCTTTGTATATGCAACTTTCTACTTAACCCACCTCCCATTACCACAACCACCCATTCAAACAAACTGGAAACCTATTAAAGCCCTTTTTGTAGACTGTAGGGGTAGACTGTAGGAGATGGTATTTTGCAAAAGAGTTTCTATAGAAAGATGGAATGGACACAGGGTCTTCTTTCTTGTTTTCAGCTACAGTAAAGACTATGATTTGAACCTGGCCACCGGAAGCCTAGTATTTGATACCTGTTCAGCCATGTATAGCACCTTTATCCATAACAACTTCCTAGAGACCTACTCAACTAACTAAGTCATATTGTCTAGGAGTGGTCTGAATAAAAAAAAAACTGTCATAATTGGTTCCTTAAAGACTCCACCCAAATAAAGCAAGTGAATCTGGAAGGTTCCTGTAGCCATTCATAGGTCTTTACCAGGACTTTCCCCTATTCCTATTGGAATTGTGAACTCACAACATTCAATCAAAAATTTTTTCCTACTAGCTATGGTTCTGATTGTCCTGGTGCCCCCATGATTAGAACCCAGGCCTTTCAGGCATTAGTGATCAATGTAAATTATTTAAGAAAATGGAAAACATGCAATATGTCACTGCAGGCTATAAAAACTTAGCGCCTACTGAATAACTACAAGGTATGACCTGGCATCCAGAATTATACAGCAAGGTTTCACTATCTTTAATGGACCAAAGATAAGAAATCCTCATAGAACAAATAATTTGTCAAAAAATCCCAGAAAACTCAATCAATAAATTGTACCAGGACTGGAGCATTATCACACACATAATTGTTGCCCACCATTACCCAGACATAACAATAATAAGCCAAAACTTAAGAACAGTATTTGTAATATATTTTACCATACCAAATGTTTATGATCTCCAAGCCACTAATAACAACAACAAAAAAAAAAAACCCCTTCAAATTATAGAGACTTAGCATATGATCAAAAACACATGGGAACAGAATGAGCTGTACATTATCCCTGCTATTCTACTGCTTCTGGAGCTGTCCTGAGAATGTTTTCAGTAAGTTACAAAAGATAGTTTACCACTTTATTTAATTACAAAATACCCAGTTATTTTATCTATCTGTGTAAAAGTTAGAAAAACATTAAACATAAAAGAATAATAACAACTCACTCCAAGACAATGTCTATACAACCCCCATCAAAAGAGATGAGAAGAACAAAGTTACAGTAACACAATAAGCAGTTAGTCTATCAACCCATGAAACACTAAATAGAAAATATTTTAATAATATATAATGATATAATATAAAATAATAGCAGTGGTATAGTGACTTTTTCCAGGCCCACTTCAACTTGAACTTCATCAAATAAGATGATAATTTTTTCCTATAAGAATAATAATAATAACTCTGCCCCTCCCCCTTGAAGCTAAATTATTAATTGCAAAGTAGATAAATGCTAGCCAGGGTGATGTAAAATGGTCTGTTCATGTGCCCCAGGATAACTATAGTAGCTATGAAAGCCTGGAAGGCTAGGACAAGCATTCTGTGGAGAAGCATCTTGAGAAAGCTACAATCTTGAAGACCTATGAGAGAAACCATTGACAGATTGTATCAGTATCTATCTGGTATAGACTGTAAAAAAAACCTGAATACCATATCTCAGGCAAGGGAAATAAGTCACTCAGGATGCAGATCATTAAACAAACATATCAGAAATTACTGATACCCTTGATCAACAGTTTTTTTTTAAAAAGGTTATAACAATGTTAAGTCAAAGCAATACAAAGAACAAAATAATTCAATATAAATCAGGAACCGTTCCATAGAATTTTGAGAAGGAAAGAAATTAGAGGAGAGATCTCAGGATCATTAATATCTGATCTTATTAAAAAGGATGAGAAGAATAAAGGAATAATACTATAAAAAGTAGTTATTTTATCAACCTGTGCAATAGTTCATAGATTATAAGAATACTTTTTTTTCTGTGATAATGATAATAATAACAACAAAAATAATAACAACCCTCGCAAAGATCAACCTATAGTCCTTGCCATGAAGAATGGTAGAGTTGGGGTGGCAATAACAAAGCAGATGAATGCCAACTGAGGAAGGAGGGTGTGAAGAATTCCTGTTTGTTTGTAGGATCAAAAGAAGTCCAACACAATGAAAGACCAAGTGAAATAAAAAACAAGACTGCTTGTGTGCCATGAATGACAGAATGGTTGTATCAAGGAAAGTTGCCAAAAGTTTTAACTTCTCTAAAACACTGGAAGGTGGCAGATCCAGCTAAGATCTGTAATTATTGGCCCGAATGCCTCACAGTGGTGCATAAATTACAAGCAAAACACTTAACCAGCTTCCTGTTTGATTTAATCCTGATCACATGTTTCTTAACAGAAGGTATCCCATATTTATTACCAAAAGTTGAGAATACCAGTGACCACTCCAAATATAAGCCAATCGCACATTTACATATTTTATACTTGACTTATATTGCTGGGGGAAAAAAAACCCACTGTAAACACTTATAAGAAAACAATGTATTAAATGAGGAGCAAAATATGTGTGCCAAAAATTCCCTGGGGGGTGCAAAGAACAACTCCTCATCAATTCAGTGATAATGGAACAAGCCACTCACAAGCTTTGTAACGTTTACACTATTTTTATTAATTATTGCAGAGCCTTTAACTCAGTCAATTCTCGAGTACTGGAAATATGTAAAATAGATCCAAGAATAGTGAGCCAGGTTCTCCGACTTCAAATATCTTGTCTTTTATTGTATCACAATGTCAATCACAAAAATAAAAACAAGAGAGACTGCTCATAAGGAATTTATGTTTTACTGTGGGGATAAAGGACCCCATACACACACACACACACACACACGTACAAAATAAATGCTGATTGATTTCATGGTGCATCATTAGCTACTAGGGGCATCAGCAAAGGCCTTCTAAAGAACAGTTTTATATGTGGATGTCAAATACCCTGTAATTCTCACTAGACTTGAGTCTCATATATTTGCAATACGTGAATAATCCATGAGTGCAGAACTGAATCAGAAGGATGGCATGATGCTGGTACATTGCATGAGGAGTAAGAAATACCTGGGTTCAAGTCCTTTCTCTAATATTTCCCAGCTGTGTTCTGAGCCTCTATTTCCTTTATCTCTAAAATGATATTGATATTGAGTTGTTTCAGACTCTTCATGACCCCACTTCGGATTTTCTTGGCCAGGATACTAGAGTGGTTTGCCATTTCCTTCTCCAGCTTATTTTATAAATGAGGACACTGAGGCAAAGTTAAGTTACTTGACTAGGGTCACATAGTAAGTGTCTAAGGCTAGATTTCAACATAGGTCTTCCTGACTCTAGGTCAGGTGCTTTATCCACTGTGCCACCTGAGAATGTATTAAATGGTCTCTAAAGTCCATTCTAGCACTATAACCTAATTTCACTAATGTTCTCTTAGGCTTTGAGAAGGACAGCATGGCGCAAAGCAAATTAACCTGGATGCAAAGTCAGAGGATCAATCAATCAATAATCAATGAACATTTGTAAAACCCTCACTATGTGCCAGGCACTGTGCTAAGCACTGGTTATGATAAGGGTTTGAATCATGCTTGTGATCTCAGAGAATTCACTGTAACTCTCTGGGCCTCCATTTCTTCTGTGATAAAATGTTGGGGTTGAAATTGATAATTTCAAAAATCTTTCAGCTGTGTCATTCTGTCTTGGGAGCAAGGGGAGCTAACTTGGGCTAAGTTTTTGACAAGTTCAGGACCCTTTGTATATTCCTTTTTTCAATGTGAGGATTTAAAAAAACAGAATGAGCCCGTACCATTAGAGGCTGAAGAATAGATGAATACATAATAATAAAAGCTAGCATTTATATACCACTTTAAAGTTTGCAAAGAGCTTTACAAATATTATCTTATCTGATCTTCGCAACAACCTGGGGAGTTAAGTGCTGTTGTTATCCCCAATTTACAGATGAAGGAACTGAGGCAAATAGAGGATAAGTGACTTGCCCAGGGTCACCTAGCTAGTGACTGGAGGCTAAATTCGAGCTCAGGTCTTCCTGACTCCAAATCCAATGTTCTATCCAGTGTGCCACCTAGCAAGTCATAGCTATTGCCCCAACCCACTTTACAGGAGCATAATACAATGCTGGGCACATAAGGCATAGTCAATATGTTAGAATCCCAGAATATCTTGGGGCTAGAGAGGATCTTAAAAGTCATTTAATCCACTCCCCTCGTTTTTTCAGTTGAAAAATAATGTGGATCAGAGAGGCCAAATGACTTCCCTAGGCTATGCAGTTAGGTAATGAATGTCTGACCTGGAACTAGAACCCAGGTCTCCTGACTTTCATCCCAGGGAACTTTCTATTCGTACCCTATCTAGCCTTTCCAGAAAATTTAACTGAAGTGAGTTTGCAATTGGTTTCTTTCTGCCTACTGGGACTTCCCAGGTATAATCAGTGACCAAAAAGGAATACAGACAGTCTGAGACCTGAGGGAGATGAGACAAGAGAAAAGCTGATGAAGTAGTCTTCCATTCTTACTAGAGACTTCTACAGGGTTCAGGGTTGAGCTATTCAAAAGAAGCTCTGTCTACTTACAGATGTTTCTGGGGGAGTCCTAATTGACGGCTAAGACCCTTGGCCAGACTCCCATGTGGCTCCTCCAATGTTAGCCTTGCTCCTCACTCTGATGGATAACCTAACATAGAACCTATCATGTGGTATTACATTGCACCATGGGGTCTAATCCAGTATGATGTGCAGCCCTGAGTTATGCCAGGGCACAGATCCAAAGGATTCCAAAGTGGCTTTATTTCTAAAAATTTAAGAAAGGCCCTCAGGGTTTGGTAGGAGTAAGAAAGTTGTGGGGGGTTTTGCCCCTCCCTACCACCAATCAATCATTTTCCAATAGACATTAAATATTACAACAACCTAATCCCTGATGTCCCAATGTCTTTTCTGCAGCTAAGCCAAGGACTGGGCTTTCTTTTTTATTTTCTTTTTCTTTTTTTACATTTTCAGTTCAAAATTCTCTTTCTCCTTCTCTATATTATCTTTCTCCATCAGGGCTATCTTTATTAATTAATTCTTTCACTTGAAGTTAAATTAGCAGGACCCATCCATCACTAGTCCATTATTTAGCCTTTTAGAGTCATGCAATGTATGTTGGATACATGATAGGGAGAAAGGCTGGCCAGTGACTTCCCTGGTGTGGGGAATTCCCTGGTGGACAACCTCCCACTACCAAAGTAGACCAATACTTACTATAGAATTTAAAGGCTTAGAGAGTAGCTTGGGGTTCTGAGTGGTTAAGTGACTTAAGTGACTTGTCCAGAGCCATACAGCCAGGACAGGTCAGGGGTGGAACTCAAACCCAGGTCGTTCTGGCTCTAAGGCTATCCTCTATCCTAGCTCCCTATCCATTCTTCCATGCCATTTCTCAAGATAGGCACATGAGGAAGAAAACACAGTAGCAGCCCTTTCCTGAATCCCTTGTCATCCAAATATGGAGACTTATTTTTCTTGATGAAAGGAGATATGAGTATTTCAGGCCTGGGGGAGATGGAATGAACAATACTTTGCAACCCAAGGCTCCTATGAGCTTTCATTCATTCATCCATTCATTCACTCATCATTTACTTATGTATTTAATATTTAAGTACTCTATGTGTGCAGAACAAAATAACGAACACTGCATAGAGATGTATAAGACATGGTTCCTACTCTCAAGGAATTCCCAGTATAGATGTATATAAAAATCACAATTTCAAGATACCTTCCCCACTGGAGAAGATAAATTCTAGAGATTCTCTTTGTTCTATATAGCTTCCCACTCTCCCTCCAATGCTCTCACTTTTCCTCTGCTCTTTCATGATTTTAATTATATAGAGGAAATCTTTCATTTATTAAAAAAAGATTTATTAAGCTACTATGTACAGGGTGCTGAGCTAAGTAATAAAGATATGAAGATGAAAATTAAACATTCTCTACTCTCAGTGGGATTACATTCTTCTGAGGGGGAACGACATGTAGAAGTGAAGTCAGTACAACATTTATACAAAGTGTTGGTGGGGGAAGGACACCTATAACTGAGGGTATTAGGAAAGGTCTCATGTTGGAGGCAGCGCCTGACCTGAGGGTAGAAAGAAGCTAGGTGTTTTATGGAGTAGAGATGAGAAGGTAATCCATTCCAGGCACTGGGTACCACCTTAATGGAAGAATAGAGAATGGAGGGGCAGTGACATGTACAAGGAACAGATGCAAAATATGTTTTTAGTCAACAAGCATTTAGTAGATGCTTACTATGTTCCAGGCACTGTGCTAAGTGCCAGGCAGTACAAATAATAGTGGGAAAAAACCTAGGCCTTGTCCTTAAAGAGTTGATATTCTAATGAAGAAGATAATATGAAACATTGTAAAAACAAGATATAGATGGTGTTGAGGATTACTTTGGCCTTAATCTCCTAGAACAAGGCTGGAACATCTCCCCTTCTGTATTGTAGGGGTGCCCTTCAGGGGAGCAGGTGGATCTTCTCTAATTCTGTAGGACTAAGCTGCTATTCTGATATGTGTGTCCCCCTCATCGTTAGTCACTACTAAATGGACAATTTCCATTTAACCAGTTAACATCAATTAGTTTTTACAATGGAATATATACTTAGAAAATGTAGTAAGAATGGAAGTGCAAACATTTTCCAACATCTGGGTCACCTTTTACCGTATACTATCTCAGTCCTTAGGGAGAGAATGTTTAGACTTCATGGATTCTATATAGTATTCAAGCCACCAAGGTCACTTTCAAATACACCATGGATGATAGGTAGATGAGTCCACATCTCTGCTACTGTTACTGGGAGAGAAAGTCACACAAGTCCCTCTGGACTGTAACCCTTACTGTCTGGTTACCAACATGAACTCCATCATGGACCTCAGTGGCTCTCTCTCCTGTCCTTTTGAAGCTCACAGTGTCATAGCCATCTCCAATCTCTTTCATCTAAAATAGGAAAAAAAACAACTGCACAGAAGACTGTTTTCATGGCCACATATCAGCTTTGGGTAATGAGGGCATGAGGACTTCTTCTCTCATTATTATTTCAGTGGAACAGTTACTGGGCCAAAAAGAGCTTGACCAATCAAAGTAGTACATAACTTCGGGTGGAATGTAGAAAGGTTTTAAAAGCCACAGAAAGATGTGTATATTTTATCTAGAAGGAATAGAGAACCGCTGAAGTTTCTTGAGTATGGTCTGACCTGGACTTTAGGAATATATGATATGTGATATATTCCATATGTAGGTATTCCTACATATTGTATGCATATATGTATACATACATACATATGTATATGTATGTGTATATATATACATATATATATATACACACACACATATATACATTTATATGTAGCTAGATGAAATTTGGATTGTTGAAAAGAGAGATTGGAGGGAGGGAGACATGGACTTTAGGAATATATGATATATTCCATATACATGTATACATATGTGTATGTATATATATATATATATATGTATATATGCATATATGCATATATGTGTGTGTATACATATATGTGTGTATATGTGTATATATATATGCATATATATATACACACACACATGCATATATATATACACACACATATATGCATATATGCATATATACATATATATATGTATATATGCATATATGCATATATGTGTGTGTATACATATATGTGTGTATATGTGTATATATATGCATATATATACACACACATGCATATATATACACACACATATATGCATATATGCATATATACATATATATGCATATATGCATATATGTGTGTGTATACATATATGCATGTGTGTGTATATATATGCATATATATACACATATATATGCATATATATATATACACACACATGCATATATATACACATACATATATGCATATGTGCATATATACATATATATAGATGCATATATGCATATATGTGTGTGTATACATATATGTGTGTATATGTGTATATATATGCATATATATATATACACACACACATGCATATATATATCTATATATATGTAGCCATGTGAAATTTGGATTGGACAGGAAAGAGATTGGATGTAGGGAGATCAACTAAGATGATATTGCAATAGTCTAATTCAAAGGTGACAAGAGCCCACCGTGGAGGAGAAGCTGGGTGAGCTTCTTTCTACTCACCCAACTTCTCCTCCACAGCGGGCTCTTGTCACCTCTCAATCGGACTATTGGACTATTGCATATAGATCTGTTAGAGATAGAATTGAAAGAAATTTGTAATATTGGATATTGAGGAGGAGAGTTAAGGAGGGGTAAGAGTCAAGAATGCCTACTGGGTTATAAAACTGAGTTACAAGAGGATAGTAGTGTGCTATCCAGAAAAAGGGAATTTAGGAATAGTGGCAGGCCAGGAGTAAAAGATGATTTCCATTTTGGAAATCTTGAGTTTGAGATGCCTATCGGACTTCCAGATGGAGACATCAATAGACAATGATAGTGGACTGACACCGAAGCTAGAAACCATGGCTAGATAGATAGAGAAGCAACATCCAGATTAGTGATGATGGAATTCATGGGAATTAATGAAATCACCAAGAGAGTGGGTAAAGAGAAATGAAGGTAGCCTGCTATTCCCCAAGAATAAAGCCTTGGGGAACACTGATAGGGGCGGGATATAGAGGATTAGCTATCAAAAGAGAATAAGAAGGATATGCTAGACAGGAAGGGAAATCTGGAGAAAAAGAAAGTATGTCACAAATGTGGGAGTGGGAGTGAAGGGGGGGCGGGTATCCAGAAGGAGGGTATGTTCAACAGCATCAGATGTTGGAGAGTAGTCATGTAGGATGAGACCTGAAAAAAAGGTCATTGCATGTATCAATCAACCATGGAAAAAGCAGTTTCAGTTGAGTAATAATGTCAGAAACCATACTATAATGGTATGAAAAGTGAATGAGAGGAAAGAAGGTAAGGGCAAGTGCAGACAATGTAGATGGCTTTTTCTGGGACTTTGGCTATGAAAAAGAGGAGAGATAGAGTAAGAAAGCTCCGAAAGATTGTGTGGTTAAAGGAAGGGGTTTTTTTGTTTTTGTTTTTGTTTTGTTTTATTGTTGTTGTTTTTAGGATGAATACAATATGGACTTGTTTATAAGCAGCAGAGAAGGAGCCAATAGATAGGGAATGAAGATTAGTGAGAGCAGGATGGCTGAGGGGACATGCTTCAGGGAACAGCCAGGCAGGGATGGGAACAAGGCCACAAGTACAAGGGTTAATGGCAAAGAGAAAGATTGCTTCTTCAGAGACTGGAGTTAAGGACAGGAGAAAAAGTATGAGGAGTGCTAATTGTTTTCAGCATTTCCCTTTAAGATCTACTGTTTTGCCTTTTAACAGGGAGAGTTTCTGGCACACTGAAAAAAGCAATGGCAGCTTGTGGTCGGGGGTGATGTGGAGTAGGGTGGGAAGGCAGGGTGGGGAAGAGGCAGTGAGGAAAAGGAAGAGATGAAGAAGCACCATGGAGCAGGAGTCTCTGTTCTGTTTGAACAGCAGAAATGTTCAAAACCTTAGCCTCTACTACATCTGGGAAGCAGACAAATTTCCCGTATTAACTAGGGAGAATAAGAATAAGTACATTAAATCTGCAACAAGCTAAGTGGAGCGCCACTGGGCCCCCTTGGCCTCAGCTAAACAGAAGCCTCTCTGGCCTCAGGGCTTCCCTGGGCACGCTTCAGCACTGTTTCCCAGCACCCTTTCTCTTAACATTCTAACTTCATAAAGACAGCTTCCTTCTAGCCCTGGGGCTACCCCTTGGGACTCTGAGGCCCCAGCACTGGGGAAGCCTCAGCCCCTGCAGGCTTTTTTGATCTCAATCTTATTCCTTTGTGAGAGGCACAGGTTGAAACTGAAAACTAAGATTTGGGGAAGGAGGGCAGAGCCAGCCTTCTGGAGAATAGGCAATCTCCAGGAAGCTTCCCTACCCTAAATAATTTTCCCCAGTTACACCCCCACACACCTTTTTAAATCAATAGTGATTAGTTCTTTTGGATTAAGCTCAGTTAAAATTAAGATATTTCTGGGAAAATTAAAACAGTAAATCCCCCGACACCTTCAATTCAATGAATACTTATTAAGTACCTACTATGTGCAATGCTAGATGTTTGGCACACAGACAAAAATGTACCAATCCCTGCCTTGCAGGAAGGAAGCGGAATACATGTTGTTGAGTCATTTAAGTTGTGTCCTACTCTTCATGACCCCATTTGGGGGTTTTCTTAGCAAGGACGCTAGAGTATTTCTTTCTCCAGCTCATTTTACAGATGTAGAAACTGAGGTAAATAGGGTTAAATGAATTACCCAGGGTCACCTAGCTAGGAAGTTGTCTGAGGTCAGATTTGAACTCATGAAAATGAGTCTTCCTGAGTCTAAGTCCAGTACTCTATCCACTGTGCCACCTAGCTGCCTACATTACATTCACAGACAATTAAATTAATTCAAGCAGGGAAAGAGAATTAATTACTATAATGAACAGGAAAGTTTGAACATTCAGAGCCAAAAGAGAACCTAAGGATTCTTTGAGGCAGAGGTGAGGAGGGGATGAATTTCAAGCGCATTGGACCTTCTCTGCAAAGGTGGTCGTCGCTGTTGTTGTTTGTCCTTTGCTCTCGAAGAGGACCATGACAGCAGGAAGGTGATGTCATGACTTGCAAGTGAATTAGATTTAAGTGAGGCAGTGCTGTGCAAAGTCACCAGCCTCACTTTCTTCTCCAGAGCCATCTGCATCCAGTGGCCAGATATAAATCAGGATGACTGAAGATGGCCCTAGATACAGTGGGAGACCTTGGCCTATTAAGGCTAAGGTCTTTCCCAGGTTTCAGTTTGTCTGAGGCAAAGCCTATTCAGTGATTAAGGCTAGCAATTGTTTCTACTTTGGCCAGAAAGCCTCAGGGTCTTCTCTTCCCAGATTGATTTTTTTTTAACTAGGTAAAAGAAGCCATTGTTTGCCTCATTTCTTCTCTCTGCAAAGGACACACAAGATGGAACATAGAGTTCAGGGAGCAACCAGGAGAAAGCCTATTTGGCTGGGAGTTAGAATGTGTGAAGGGGAATAATGTGAAATTAATCCAGAAAGGTACACTACAGTCAGGCTTCCAAGGGCTTTGAGTGAGGAGTCGAAAGCTCATCCTACAGCCAATAAGCAGATTTTTGAGCAGTGTAGTGATATGGTCAGGCATCTGTTTTTGTAATAAGATGACAGCTGAGTGGAGGATAGGTTGGAGGAAAGCCGGTGAGACTGTAAAGGAGGAATCCCCTTAGAAGGCTATTAAAACTGTGTGGGCAAACAGTGGTGAGTACCTGACTTACGAGGGAGGCCACTTAAGTAGAAAAAAAAAAAAAGGTCAGATTCTTAAGGCTGTGGAAGGAAAGTCTATAAGACCTGGAACCTGATCAAATGAGGGGAGTCCAGGAGAAGGAAAAATCAAGGCTACCTCCAAGGTTGTGATCTTGGCAGACTAGGAGGAAAGTAGAACCCTCCAAAGAAAGAAGGGAAGTTTCCAAGAGGACAGGTTGAGAGGTTTTGTTTGGAATTTGTTGAACTGATGTGTCTTAGTGTGAGTAAATGTATCAGACAAAGTGATCATGGCCAGGCTCATCATCGTCTTTTTCATGTTCTTTTTATATAGCTTTTAAAGTTTTACAGAGTGCTATTACATGAATTATCTCAACTGATACCACATCTCTCCTAGGTAGGCACTAATAATTGTTGTTATTGAGTCATTTCACATCTGACTCTTTGTGGCCCCATCTAGGGTTTTCTTGGCAAAGTTACTGCGTGGTTTGCCATTTACAGATGAGGAAACTAAGGCAAACAGGGTTAAGTGACTTGCCCAGGGTCACACAACTAGTACGTGTCTGAGGCTGGATTTGAATTCATGAAGATGAGTTTTCCTGATTTCAAGCCCAGTGTTCTATCTACTGCACCACCTAGCTGCCCTCTCAGCACTACAATTATCCCCATTTTATCAGGGAGAAAGGGAGGCAGCACCGAGGATAGAAAGCTAGCCTTGAAGTCAGAAATATGTGGTTTTCAGTCCTGCCTTTGACTGGACTGAGTGACCCTGGGAAAATCACTTCTCAGTGCCTTAGACAGCTCACTAACACCATAAGCTGCAGGTATAGACCTGCATTCGTAGAGGGCGTTTCATCACTAATAGTTAACTTTAACAATTCAATCAGTGGTTGTTTTAGTCTGATTCTCTCCCCCCAAAACATAAAAAAAGTTTAAAAAAACAGATAAAGAAACTGAGACTGAGAGAGGTTCACAGTGACAATAGGTTTCTGATAAGGAATTCAAACCCAGGTCTTCCTGACTTCTATTCTAGTGTTCTATACACTACCAGCACAAAAAACAACAGGAAGAATAAAGAAAAATGAGACTGGGAATGTTAATTAATACTTTGCTCAGAGCCGGACTTGGCAGTATTGGGAAGGTCTTATTGCTTTGTTATTCAAACCTTGATTAAATAATATAAGTATAAAGATGATTGGGGGGGTCATTTCCTCCCTATCTCATCATTTGGGGTATGTCTTTCCCTACATCATGTGGGGATGAGGGGAAAAATTTTTAAAAAAATCTAGACCTTGTCATTACAACTATTACTAGTTAGCCAGACAATGTAGGTCTGGCGAGAAGGGAGAATTGGTTTTTAGCAGCACCAGAAATATCTATTTTCCATCTAGAGCCCTCAGAACATTTCTAACCTTGGGGTTAGAGTAGGATTTGCTAGAAATACTTGAACTAATGTGAGTATCTTGTATGTTTTCTATATCTGTTTATGGTTTCTTGTGAGTTCTTTGAATTTTTTACATTTTCTTTGGAGTCAAATAAAAGTTGTCCTATATGACGTGGGTTTATTACATTGACTACTTGCATAGGCGTTAAGGACTCTGTTACCCACATTCGAGAAAGTATAGACACAAGCTATATTTAAGCTTTGTTTTGGAGATTTTTCAGAGTAGACTTTAGGATAGGCTGCAATGAGCCAAAGAGAGAAAACAACCCTTTAGAGTCATAGGAGCATAAATTCAGAGCTGGAAAGGATGTTAAAAGTCATTGAGCCCAACCCCCTCATTTTACAGATTAGAAAACTGAGGCACAGAGAGATTAAATGACTTTCCCAAGGTCATGCAACTAGTTAGTCTCTAAGGAAGGATTTGAATTAATTCAGGGTGTTCTGGAGCAAGCTAGAACCAACTCTCTGAGAGCTGATTGTTAAATTTTCAGTGTGAGCATTTATACTCTTGAAATCAGAAAACAAACAAACAAACAAAAACAGGACTTGATTCATTGTTTTGTTGAGTATCTAAACTTAAGAAAATGGTAGAGAAAAATGTTCATAACACAAATTGAACTTAAAAGTATGCCCTGCCCACTTTTTTTTTGAGAGCTGGTTGTTACACATTTATCAGAACACTCCTGAGTATAAAGTCTTCCTGATTCCAAGTCCAGCATTTTATCCACTACCCAACTGACTACTGGTCCATGTGAGTCCAGGGTTTTGGTGGATAGGAGAAGGAAAGAGACTCTGAATGAAGGCACACAGAAATTAAGAAAAACTTCTTAACAATGAAAGCATCTCAAAACTAAACTGGGCTATCTTTGTAGGTAATGGATTTTTCCTCGGGAGAAGTCTTCAAGCAGGGTCTGGATGTTGCAGAAGGGATTTTTGATTCATTGTAAGTTGGACTAGTTGGCTCCATAGTCCCTTCCAACTCTGAAATTCCATGATATCCACCTGTCTAAAATGGGAATGGCTGCCTCAGAAGGCACTGAATTCCAATCAGTGGAGAAATTTCAATAGAGGTAGGTCCAAGCACATTAAACAAGACACTTATCTTCCAAATCTGCTCATGTTGTCTGGCTGCCCCCCATGCCTGAAGCTTGCTTCCTCCTCATCCCTACTTCCTAGTTTCCTGGGCTTCCTTCAGGTCCCAGCTAAAACCCCATTTTCTACAGGAGCCTTTCCTAATCCTTTTTCATTCTAGTGCCTTCCCTCTGGTGATTATCTCCAATTTATCTTGCATAAAGTTTGTCAATAAGTAGTTGTTTGCATGTCGTTATCCCCATAAGACTATGAGCTCCTTGAAAACAGAAACTATCTTTTACTTTTCTTTGTACACAGTACCTAACACATAGTAGGTGCTTAATAAAAGTTTGACACTTGTCTAGCCATTTCTAGAGATGACTCCTGCATCAGGTGTAGGGTGGAGTAGATGATCTCTGGAGCTCCTTCTGATTCCAAATATTATTATTGTTCAGTCATTTCAGTTGTGTCTGACTTTTCATGACCCAATTTGTCAAAGATACTGGAGCAGTTTGCCATGTTCTTTTCCAACTCATTTTCCAGATGAGGAAACTGAGGTAAACTGGGTAAAGTGACTTGCCCAGGGTCAAACAGCTAGTAAGTATCCAAGGCCAGATCTGAACTCAGGTCTTTCTGACTCCAGGCCCAATGCTGTATCCACTGTGCCACCTAACTGACTCCAATAATCTACGTGTAAATGGGTACAGGCTTCTTTGACTTTGAAGTAGATCCCATCTGGTTGCATCCAAATATCTAATCATAGGATCACATAGCTAGGGATAGAAGGAATCTCAGAGGCAATTCTATTCATTCTCCTCATTTTACAGACAATAAAACTGAGTTTCAGGAAAGTTAAGCCAGTTGCTCAATCGCACCAGTAGGGTCAGGATTTGAATTCAGTTTCTTTAACTCCATAACCAGAACTCTTTCCAGTGCACAATAATATGACCCTGCTTCCCCTCTTGCATTTACAGTTGGCTATGGTAGTGCTTCTTGCTTCTGTCTGTCTCCCTGGCTCTCTGTCTTTCTCTTCCATCTCTTCTCTCTCTGTCTTTCTCTGTCTCTCTTTGTCTATGTTTGTCTCTATCTCTCCTATCTTTTTGTCTCTCTATGTCTGTGTCTCTCTCCTCTCTCTGTCTATCTGTCTATATATGTCTCTGATTTTCTTTCTGTGCTTTTCTTTCTCTCTGTGCTTCTGTATCTATGTGTCCTCTGTCTCTCTCTCTCTCTCTCTCTCTCTCTCTCTCTCTCTCTCTCTCTCTGTCCCTTTGTCTCTGTCTCTAATTCTCTTTGCCCTCTGTCTCTGTCTCTCATCCTCTTTCCCTTCTGTCTCTCTGTCCCTGTCTCTGTGTCTCTGTCTCTCTGTCCCTCTGTCTCTGTCTCTGTCTCTCCTTCTCTCTATGTCTGTCTCTGCCTCTGTCTGTCTGTCTGTCTGTCTGTCTCTCTCTCTCTCTCTCTCTCTCTCTCTCTCTCTTCTCTCACCTCTCTCTCCACTCTCTCTCTCTCTCTCTCTCTCTCTCTCTCTCTCTCTCTCTCTCTCTCTCTCTCTCTCTCTCTCTCTCTCTCTCTCTCTCTCTCTCTCTCTCTCTCTCTCTCTCTCTCTCTCTCCACCCCTCTCTCTCTCCCTCCTTCTTTCTCTCTCTACCTATTAGTAGCTTCCCTTTCTGCCCTGAGTGTCCCTTTGCTTAGGCAGGATGAGTGGATTCTAAGATTGCTTAGGAATCAGAGAAGCGTGTGTATTTGTCTGACTTTGATGTGCCAACGTTGCTCTGCATATGTCTCCCTTTGCGGTGTTTGGAAAACGTGGGCCTCTAAGATGAAGTGTTACCTCTTGTCTTGGCAACACTTTGAATGAATAACCCAGTCACTCTGAATTCATTTGGTGTTTATGGGAATATCATATGTAGTTCCATCGACATCCCCTAACCATTATAATGCAGTTACCGTAGATAATGCTTTCCTAGTGCAATATGTTATCACCGTTTTAACAGCCTGACATACGATCAGCTCATATTATCACTTAAATGAATCCATTAAGCTCCTAGAGGCTTCCAGGAATCAGATACAAGAGTATCGAATGGGCAAACCTGCACCACTTTCTAGGGCTGCAGGCCATGTCAGCAGGATGGAATTCCCAAACATTGTCTAAAGGCAACTTCAGTGGCTTCTCTAAGGACCAAGGACAGAGATAGACCTCAGAACACTGTCAGGAGAGAGGATAATCAGACCTGACTCACCCAGTTGGGACAGAGAAAGAATCTGGAACCCAAGAGTAACACTTTGAGCTAGAGCTACCTTCAAAGTCAAGTGATGATAAGGATTTGAGAGGTTTGTTTTGGAAGGAAGTAGCAGATGACCACTCCAATAGGACTGGGCATAGCTAGGGTAATTGGTTGCCTGTGGGGTACACCTATAGGAGCAATTAGAAGCTTCTGCCTACTTTCAAATTATCCCCTCTCCCACCTATTGCTTCATTTAAAAATTCCATTATTAGAGATTGTCCTTGAATTAAAAAAGCTCCCCAATAGAATGCAAATATTCCTGGGAGGGGGAAAGTAACACATTAATTTGGGTATCAGTCATCTGCACTTTATTATGGATGTGTTCACAGAAACAGAATAAAGTTTATTTTATCAAATATTTTCCAAATGAAGGACAAGTGAGAACAGGTTTGAGGAGGCATGGTGAGAAGGACATAGGCCATTGAATGGGGTGGGGTAAGGGTGACTCAAAAGTAGAAAAGGATGGGAAACTGCCTGTTTCACAGTTGTGTTTGTGTGCATGCATTTCCTCCAGACTTTTTATTGCCTGGATATAGGAAACTTCTGATAAGAAAATACTTTGTTATCAATACTTATGTTCAGTTTACAGTTATAGAGGGAGAAGTTAAATGACTTGCTCAATATCATATACATGTCAGCAGTGAGACTTAAATCCAGGTCTTCCTGACCCCATGGTTGGCATTCTATCCATTACTGCCTGTCACCTAGGGGTCAATAGGATTAAAAAAAAATTGTTCTGCTCACAGAAATCTGGCACCAAGTAGAAGGGTTTATGCTTTTTTTTTCTTTTTTTGGAGACTCTCTCACCTCATCTCAGCCTGCTTGGATCACAAGTCTAATACCGTAACTAATAGGCATGGAAGGTTTCATATGTTTGATTTTTCTGACCTGGGCAGGTTGGCTTCTTACCATCTTCTGCTCCCAATAGCTCACCATGTTGGTGCTAGACTTAGTTCAGACACTTGACTAGCTTTAGTCCTGGAGCTCAGTACTCCCAAACTCAAGCAATCCACCAGCATCACCTTCCCCATCAGCAGGGACTACAGACATTTTACACCATGAAGCTCCTACAGACAGTATGTGAAACTGGGGTTCTTAACCTTTTTTGTATCCTGGACCCCTTTGGCATTCCGGTGAAACCTATGGATACCCCTCTCAGAATAATGGCTTCAAATGCAAAAAAAAAAAAAAGCAATACATAGGATTACAAAAGAATCAATTACATTGAAATACAGCATATTTTATATATATAATATGCTGTGTATATATATATATGCTGTATATGTATGTGTATATATAATATGCTGTGTATATATATATATATGCTGTATATGTATGTGTATATATATGCTGTATATGTATGTGTATATATATATGCTGTATATGTATATGTATATATATATGCTGTATATGTATGTGTATATATATATGCTGTATATGTATGTGTATATATATATATGCTGTATATGTATGTATATATATATGCTGTATATGTATGTGTATATATATATGCTGTATATGTATGTGTATATATATATATATATGCTGTATATGTATGTGTATATATATATATATATGCTGTATATATATATATGCTGTATATGTATATGTATATATATATGCTGTATATGTGTGTGTATATATATATGCTGTATATATATATATGCTGTATATGTATGTGTATATATATATGCTGTATATGTATGTGTATATATATATATATGCTGTATATGTATGTGTATATATATATGCTGTATATATATGTGTATATATATATGCTGTATATGTATGTGTATATATATATATGCTGTATATATATATATGCTGTATATGTATGTGTATATATATATATGCTGTATATGTGTATGTATATATATATATATGCTGTATATGTATGTGTATATATATATATATATGCTGTATATATATATATGCTGTATATGTATGTGTATATATATATGCTGTATATGTATGTGTATATATATATGCTGTATATGTATGTGTATATATATATGCTGTATATGTATATGTATATATATATGCTGTATATATATATATATATATATATATATATATATATATACATATATATATGTTTGTGTGTGTATATATGCTGTATGAACTTTCAGGTTCAGAACCCCTGGAAGTCAAACACAAAGAAATAACTTTATTTGCCAGTAAATAAATGCGTTGGGTAGTGAGTTACAACTTAGCTGGTATTTACAAAGATGCAGCAACAGAACTATGCCATAGAGTCATTCCAGAATCACAAAGACGTTAATGAGGTCATTTGGTCCAAACCCCTGTCACCAATAGGTCTGTACCCAAACTATTCCAGATGAACAGATGGTGAACACTCTTTGTCAGCTATCCCAACAGAGAGATACAAAAGAAGTATATGCTATGGAAAAAGAATTTCGTGCTCTGCCCTACTGACTTCTTTTATCCTGTTCTCTGAAATTTGGACAAGAGTCATCGAGCTTTCTCAAACCCCAGCAAAAAAGTTGAGTGCCTCTGAAAAGGAAACAGTCTTCACTTTCCAGAGCCAGATTCCCTATAGGGAAAGGCTGTAAAGGGTTCTGCCCCCTCCCTGGTTAACGGGGCAAAACATGGCACTTCCTCTGCTTTCTAGGCTGCCACCATCACATAAATTGAAACAGACAGAATTACCATTGATACAAATTAAAAACAAATAAAAAGGGTACACAGAGCTGATTCTGAGAGTTCAAACTCCATTACCAACTGATTTACTGTGCACTGACCTGTGATTGTTTGCAGGGGAAGAGGAGCCCGTATGGATCCCATCAGCCTGGTGGCCACGTTGAACACCAGTCAATAAGCTATTTAATTTAATGGGAAACAGTATTGACGAAGCCGGGAATGCAGCTCACAAAAGATGCAGCTGCAGAGAGCAGATAAAGTCTTCAACCCAGCTTCAGTCTTTGGGTGTCCTATCTCCCTTCCCAATCCCCACCCCCATACCCATTCCTTTGGGGCATCTTGTTCAGGAAAGTCAGAGAGTCTATCCAAGGGATTCTGTAGGTGTTAGAAAGCCAAGGGGTTAAGGGGCCCAGGGGAAGATTAGTTGTAGCAAAAAGTAGTCAGAGGGCAGGGGAGCTATTGGAAAGAAAATGGAAAAGAGATCATCGAAAGGACAATGTTGTGCTCTGACCTTTCAGAATGAAGGCAGCCAGAGAGAATGCAGTCTTTCGGGAAGGAAAAATATCGGATGTGGCTCAGGAAAAGGAGATTTAGCTCATCTGTTTGACTTTCCTTAATGTGGTCGATTCAAGAATGAAGTGCTCTCAGAACCGACTCGGGCCACAGAAGTAAAGCTGGGAAAATCAAGGCCACAATCCACTAAAACCACAGTAAGGGATTCTGAGTGAGAAAGAGAAGCTTAGGACAGTAATGGATTTATTCAGCTTTTGAAAGCTGACTGAGCAGTTTCTTCTCACATAATCCTCTGAAGGCAACTGGGTTGAGCAGTAGATAGAATCCTGGACCTGGAATTAGGAAGACCTGTGTTCAAATCCAGCCCAAGACTTACTAACTATGCAACCCTGGCAGGTGACATAAATTCTGTCTGCCTCAGTTTCCTCAGTTGTAAAATGGAGAAATAATATCACCTTCCTCCCAGAATTGTTATGAAGATTAAATAAGATAATATTTGCAAAGGGCTTTCCAAACCTTAAAATGCTATATAAATACTTCTTCTTCCTCCTCCTTCTCCTCCTCCTTCTTCTTCTTCATGGAATTACCTCAGAATTATAGGATTTGGACCTGAAAGTGACCTGAGGCATCAGACTATTTAATCCCCCCTCATTCTACAAAAAGTATAAGCTGAGGATCAGGTAATGAAGATCACTTACCCAGGGTCACACAGGTAGTGCCAGCAGCTGGATTTGAACCCAGGTCCTACAAAGTAAGTGTTCTTTCCATCATGACATAAATTTCTAGATGAAGAAACTGAGGCTATTCCAGATACAAGGGGATCACATCATACAAAGACACTGAAATTGAAAGGAAGTGACTTAGTCAAGGTCATGCAACTAGTAACTGTCAAAGCTGGGACTAGAATATAGGTCTCCTAATTCCTAGTTTGATGCTGTCTCCACATTGCCCTGAATAGTGTAATGAATTAGGAATGAACATGTTCAATTTCTTCTATTCTCACTCTTTTTGATTTAGTTTCCATTTATTTTTTAAAATTAATTTATTTTTGGTTTTCAACATTCACTTCCACAGCATTTTGAGTTCCAAATTTTCTCCCTATTTCTCCCCTCCTCTCACCCTAAGATGGATTCTAAATACCCCTTCCCCCAATCTGCCCTCCCTTCTATCACCTCCTCCCCCTTCTCTTATCTCCTTCCCCTTCTATTTTCCTGTAAGGCAAGATAGATTTATATACCCCCTTGCCTGTATATCTTATTTCCTAGTTGCATATTAAAAACAATTTTTAACATTTGTTTTTAAAACTTTGAGTTCCACATTCTCTCCCTTCTTCCCTCCCCACCCACTTTCATTGAGAGGGCAAGCAATTAGATATGTTATACATCTGTAGTTATGCAAAACACTTCCATAATAGTCTTGTTGTGAAAGATTAACTACAATTCCCTCCACACTATCCTGCTCTCCTGTTTGACCCTGTCCCTCTTCAAAAGTGGTTGCTTCTGATTACCCTCTCCCCAATCTGCCCTTCCTTCTATCATCCCCCCCTTATCCCCTTTCCCCCTATTTTCCTGTAGGGTAAGATAGATTTTCATACCCAGTCTAGTATGTGTATTATTCCCTCCTTAAGCCAAATGTGATGAGAGTAAGATTCATTCATTCCCTCTTATCTCCTCCTTCCACTCCACTGTAAAAGCCTTTTCTTGTCTGTTTTATGAGAAAATTTACCCCATTCTACCACTCCCTTTCTCTTCCAGTATAATTCTCTCTGCCCCTTAATTTTATTTTTTTATATGTCATCTTTTCATATTCAACTAACCCTGTGCCCTGTGTCTATATATATATATATATATATATATATATATATGTGTGTGTGTGTGTGTGGTGTGTGTGTGTGTGTGTGTGTGCATGTATACATATATATATATATTATTCCCTCCAATTACTCTAATACTGAGAAATGTCTCAGAAGTTACAAATATTATTTTTCCATGTAGGAATGTAAATAGTTCAACTTTAATAAGGCTCTTATCATTTCTCTTTCCTGTTTACCTTTTCATGCTTCTCTTGAATCTTGTATTTTGAAAGTCAAATTTTCTATTCAGCTATGGTCTTTTTAAAAAGTCCTCTATTTCACTGAATGTTCTTTCCCCCCCCCGAAAGATTATGCTCAGTTTTGCTGACCTTCAGAATATCATATTCTAAGCCCTCTGATCCCTTCATGTAGAAGCTGCTAAATTTGTGTTATTCTGATTGTGTTTCCACAATATTGGAATTGTTTCTTTCTGGCTGCTTGCAGTATTTTCTCCTTGACCTGGGAACTCTGGAATTTGGTTATAATATTCCTAGGAGTTTACCTTTGGAGATCTCTTTCAGGAGGTGATTGGTGGATTCTTTCAATTTCTATTTTACCCTATGGTTCTAGAATATCAGGGCAGTTTTCCTTGATAATTTCTTGAAAGATGATGTCTAGGCTCTTTTTCTGATCATGGCTTTCAGATAGTCCAATAATTTTTGAATTATCTCTCCTAGATCTATTTTCCAAGTCAGTTGTTTTTCCAATGAGATATTTCACATTGTCTTCTTTTTTTCATTCTTTTGGTTTTGTTTCATAATTTCTTGATTTCTCAAAGAGTCATTACCTTTTCTTTGCTCTATTCTAATTTTTAAGGAATTATTTTCTTCAGTGAGCTTTTGGATCTCCTTTTCTATTTGGCCAGTTCTACATTTTTAAGTCATTCTTCTCTTCACTGGCTTTTTGGACCTCTTTTGCCATTTGGGTTAGTCTATTTTTAAGGTGTTATTTTCTTCAGTATTTTTCTGGGTCTCCTTTAGCAAGCTGTTGACTTGTTTTTCATGATTTTCTTGCATCACTCTCACTTCTCTTCCCAATTTTTCCTCTACTTCTCTTACTTGTTTTTCAAAATCTTTTTTGAGCTCTTCCATGGCCTGAGACCAATTCATATTTTTCTTGGAGGCTTTGGATGTAGGTGCTTTGCCTTTCTTGTTTTCTTTTGGTTGTATGTTTTGATCTTGTTTGTCACCAAAGTAAGATTCTATAGTCTGAGCTTTTTAATGCTATTTGCTCACCTGCCCAGCTAATTACTTGAGTTTTAAACTTTTTTTTAAGATAGGGGTCTGCTTCCAATGTGGAGAATGTACTGTCTAGAGCTTCAGGGGTTTTGTGCAGCTGTTTTTAGAGATACTTCTAGGGACCTGTAAATTTTTAGTTCTTCCAAGGTGGTATGATCAAGTGTAAGTTGTTTACTCCTTTCCTGGCCTGTGCTATGGTCTGTGAGTGGCCACAAGCACTCTTTTCTGCTTTGCAACTGTGAGGAGGATTCTTTCTTCACTGCTAAAACAAGCTCTGCCATGCCAGTGCTCCTCACCCTAGGACTGCCACCCAGAACTGCAACCTAGCTCCATGCATGGGCAAAGCAAGAGAATCCTGCCTAAGCACCAGCAAAGAGATCCCTGAAAACCATATCTGATCAGAAGTGTTATACTCCCACTGTCTGTGGGCCAAGAGCTCCAGAAGCAGCCCTACAACTGCCACGTTGGGGCTGTGTCAGGGCTGGGACTAGACTATGTTCCTCTCTCACTGATGTCTGACAGATCTTTCCCACCAACCTTCTAAGGAGTCTTTGACATTTGTGGATTGAGAAATCTGGAATCCACCACAGGTGCCCCATGATTCATTCCCCTGAGGCTTGCTCCAGGTTTGCTGGGGCCCCATCTTTACCTGCATGGCCCATGTTTGAATTGTGCTCCTTTCCCAGACCAGTGCAATAGATCTTTCCTGTCAACCTTCCAGGTTTTCTTGGGCTGAACATTTGTTTCACTCTGTCTCTTTGTGAGTTCTGCTGCTCTAGAATTTGTTTAGGGTCATTTTTTTTACAGGTATTTGGAGGGGTTTGGGGGAGAGTTCAAGTAAGTCACTGCTTTTACTCTGCTATCTTGGCTCCACCCCTCTATTTCCACTCTTAACAAATATTCTGGTATCTTTATAGGTAAATAAATGCAAGGATCTAAGGTTCATGGAAGGAGCACACATGACAAAGATTGGCTGAGTGATCTATTAGAATGAGCTAAGGCAGCAATTCTCCAACTTTTTGGCTTTAGAACCCCTTTATACTCTTAAACGTTATTGAGGATATGCCAAAGAGCTTTTGTTTGTGTGGTTATAGCTCTTGATATTCACCATATTAGACACTAAAATGTGTTAACATGATTAGAAGAATAATTTTGACCTTGAGGACCCATTGAAAAGGCAGAGGACTCACAAGGGTCCTCAAACCACACTTCGAGAACTGATGCTTTGGGAATGCTTATATGTGACACGACCTGGTTCTCATCTTGGCTCTGCCACATACACACTAGGTGATCTTGGTCAAGTCACTCAATTTCTTTAGACCTTAGTTTGTTCTCATTTAATGAAGGGGAAAAAAATCACCCTTATCTCATTAAATTAAGGACTTTAGAAAGACAAATGATACAAAAATGGTCAAGTCATTTGAAAGGTATTAAAGGAAAACAAGGTATTCAAACAATTCAGTAAATCTCATTTAATATTCACCTACTTTCTTCCTTGAGTTACCAATTTGATTTGTCAACAAGCAGTTTATTAAACATCTTCTCTGTGCCTGGCACTGGACCAAGGCTTTAGAATACAAAGATAAAACCAAAGCAATCTCTGACATTGAGAAACCTATATTTTATTGGGAGATGCAAGAGACATACAGATAAGTATAAACAAAAAATACAATGTAATTACAAAATCATTTCATGGAGTTGGGAGAAGGGCAATAGTAGGAATAGAAAAGGTTTCCTATGGTATATATCTCTTAATCTTAGAATTATAATAGATAGAAGTAAGGAGTAAGTAGATTCCAGGCATGAGGACCAGACTATGCATGGACACTAAAACAAGAGATGAAATGTCATGGGCGAGTAACACTAGAGTAGGTAGGCTAAAACATAGGATATGCTAAGTAGGTTAATATACTGAAAGCCTGGAAAGGCAGACTAGTGCTAGATTATGAAGCCAACTAGTGGGGTTTGTATATTATACTTGAAGCAATCAGAAGCCACTGTATTTTATTGAGTAGAGGAGTGACATGGAAAAACCTGTGTCAGGTATGTGGAAAATAAACCAGTGAGAAGAGAGACTTGAGATGGAGGACAATTAGGAAGCTGTTGCAATAGTCCAAGGAAGAGGTGATAAGGTCCTGAACTAATGTGGTGGCAATGTAAATAAAGGTCCAGGGAGAGAGGTGAGAGACAGACATAAGAGATATAGAATCATTGGGGAAGGCATGGGATAAGAGACAGCATAGAGTTGAGGATAAATCTAAAGTTGTGAACCTGGGTACCTGAGAGGAAGGCAGTGCCCTAATAATAAATTCACTATGCATAAGTATTCCTCCTTAAGGGTGTCCCCCAAATCCAATGCTGCTGGGATTTGAAGAGATAATGGCTAGGAATGTGGGAGGAGACAAAACAAAAACAAAAACATTCCCCTTCTCCATCCTCTTCCCCTAAATGATGTGGATCCTTCCCTCTAGCCTTTCCAGTTAAAAAGGCAAGGAAGCAAGCCTTTCTCCCACCTCAGTGAAGTCCACAAGGCAGCTAATCCACTTCTCTCTGTCCTCAACCCTCCCTCTTTCCAATCACTGCAGAATGTGGTGAGGGCCAAGGCTAGTAGGAAGTGATGGGGAATGGGAATATTCATGGGGACAGGGAATCTCCATGATCACCTTGGGCATGTTCTAGCAACCTGAGGACTCCCCTCCTACTAATTTCTATGGCAACAGTCAGAGGCTTGGAGATGAAAGTTGTGCTCTGAATGTCATAGGCAGCTCTAGAATGTGTGGGGAAAATCTTTAAGAAGTAGAAGGATAGCAGTTTGGAAAGATAAGCCTGTGCCAAGCATTAATGAGGTCCTGCACCCATGTGGTCTATTCTCTTAGAGGATGGGATAAACCAGAAGGAGAAGGAGGATAGTCCAGCTGAAAAACAGGACAAAGAAAGACGCTGGGAGAGGGAAGGAAGAATGCTTTCCTCACTCACTCAGTTATCATGCATTTATTAAGCTCCTAGTGCTATGTGTGTCAGGCTCTGGGGATAGAGAGACAAAAATGAAACATTCTCTACCCACAAGGAACTTATATAGCATTGAGGGAACAACATATGCATATATATGTATGTATATGTATATTTTATATGCATATATGTGAATGTATATAAATATGGATATGGATATCACTAAATCTATAGATATAGATACAGTTATTGATAAAGATATAGATGTAGATGTAGATATAGACATAGATGCAGATACAGGCAGCTAGGTGGTGCAGTGGATAGAGCACCAGATCTGAAGGCAGGGAGATTTGAGTTAGAATCCTGCCTCAGACATTTACTGGCTATATGATCCTGGGCAGGTCACTTAACCTTGTTTGCCTCAGTTTCCTCATCTGTAAAATGAGCTAGAGAAGGAAATAGCAAAGCACTTCAATATCTTTGCCAAGAAAATTCCAAATGGAGTCATGAAAAAGTCAGTCATGACTGAATAACAACACACACATATGTATATATGTATGTATGTATGTGTGTAGGTATATGTATGTGAGTATGTGTGTACATATGGAAAGAGAGAGACAGAGATGGCGAGACAGACAGAAGGAGGAAGAGAAAGAAATGGGGAAGAAGGCCAATCTCCTCAATCTTACGAGTAATTGTAAAGAGTTGTAGAAGCCTGAGAACCCAAGGACAGGATCAGAAGGACATAATTCCAACGTGGTGGGCATATAACATTCATTCATCCTCCATGCCTGACAGTCCCTTCAAGAAAGAAATCTCATTTTTCATGTCGATAATGTTTCCTAGCCACCTGGGCCTTCACCAGGCTCCTTGCAGGAGACGGTCCCAGGAAAGAAGTCCTGAGGACATATCCCATCTTATAATTCTTCCATGTTTTTTTTTATTCTTAACTTAAAAAAAATTAAGTAAAATGAGCATCCAAATGCTTATGGTAAAATGGGGGGGGAAGGATTGTACATGAAACTTTGAATCTTTATGTTTAGCTTGCTTTTCTTTTGAACATTATGATTTCATTTATAAGAATATAAATTATAATAAATTAAAATAAATTTTAATAGAATAAAGTTAGTACAATTTTTAAAACTGTTTTGCTCATCTGTGATCATATCTGCCAATATTTTCCTACTCAGTCCTCTTTTGAGCTATAGAAACCTTGACCCCATGGTACATTGTGAGCTAGTTCATGCCAGGGGAATGTGGCTGCTTTTCACCATACATATTTAAGTAGTCCTCAGTGCACCCTGGAGCTTAGGAAGCTAAGGACTGGTGCAGGCTATGCTGAATTTAGGATGCCACTTCAGGAATAATAAGAATAGACACAGGGCTGCTGCTGTCCACTTCATTTTGTGTACTGTTCAACAAACATATTTCACCCTGTAAATCCACCCCAACACATTGCTATTGGAACCTGAATACTGACTGGCTTATAGTTAGGGCAGGTACACTGAGGAAATCAGAAAACCAGAGAGGTTAAGCATCTTCCCAAGATCGCACAACTTGAAAATGGCAGAACTGAGATTTGAATCATGTTTCCTGACTCCATTTCCAGGACTTTTTTATACTATATGATGCTATCTCCTAAAATGAAAGGTTCTGGAGAGCAGCACGTTAAGAGGGAGGCTCACAGAATTAGAACAACAAGGATTTGGGTGAAATCCCAGAGAGAATGTGTTGATAATCAGGGCGATGAGAGAGCAGAAGGTACTCACAAAGAAGGGCGGGGCCTGCATCCTTCTCTAGTGAAGCCAGGATGTCTTACTTAACAGAACTCTGCCAGGGCCCAGCATCCACCTGTAATTCAATAGACTGTGGAAAACAGAGCTGGCACTCTGTTCATAAGGCCATATTGAGATTAGCCAAAGCCCCTGACTCTTTTCTGAGTCCAAAGCAAACAGC
This sequence comes from Phascolarctos cinereus, assembly GCF_003287225.1. Taxonomy (NCBI): domain Eukaryota; kingdom Metazoa; phylum Chordata; class Mammalia; order Diprotodontia; family Phascolarctidae; genus Phascolarctos; species Phascolarctos cinereus. The sequence goes on from NW_027555958.1 coordinate 373,073,393, forward strand.
ATCAGAAACGGAGAAACCCTAAGGAAGCAAGGGCCCTGTGGAGGGATGCTATATTTCCACCTGGAGGAAGCCAAAGATGCCAGGCACATTTACAATGCTTAAACCACCCAATTCCCTTCAACAAACATGCCCAGCCAAGCAGTGTCAAAGCTGCAGGCTGGCTGTTTACTCTGCAGAAGCGTAGGCTTTGTTCAGACCTGAGATGTGAGCATATTATCAAGCTCTGGGCCTGGAAGGGGTGCCTGCTGATAAAGGAAGGTCGAAACTCCTGTGGGGTAAGGACAGAGCGAGCCCTCAAAAGCCCTCCCCCCCCGAAGCCTGTCATTTGCTAAAGCGACTTCAATCAATCAACTAAGTAATCTTCCAACAAATGGAAGAGTTAGTCCAGAATTAAGTTCATGAAGGTTTTTAAGATGCAAGTTCTATTCCCAGGCAAGCAATAATGATGGTTGACAACTGAAAGTTTGCTAAGAATAAGAGGCAATAGGCATAACCACGTCTTCTTGCTCTCTTATACCATATGACCTCTCGAAAGCCAAGTAGATAAATAGCTTATTTCTACTTTTCTCTATGTTCCCAAGGGCAGCTAGTGGTGCGGTAGTGTCGGGCCTGGAGTCAGGAAGACCTGAGTTCAAATGTGATCTCAAACATTTACTAGCTGTGTGACCCTGGGCAAGTCACTTAACCCTGTTTGCCTCAGTTTCCTCATCTTTAAAATGAGCTAGAGAAGGAGATGACAAACCGCTCTAGTATCTTCGCCAAGAACACCCCTAATGAGTTCATGAAGAGTCGGACACAATTGAAACAACTGAACATCGAATATATTCCCAAACAAGTTCATGCCTTTCTCAGCGTGTGGGATGAGCTTTTTGAACCCAATTGATTAAAATGTAGAGCCTTAGCTTTTGTTTTCTCTGTCATAGAATCCCAAGATCTCAGAAAGTCAAAGCTGGAAGTGTCATCAATGTTCAGAGGTCATCCAAGTCCCCCCTACATTTTACAAATGGGGAAACCAAGGCCCAGAGATGGGAAATGATTTACCCCCAAGTCACAAGCTAAATAGTGTCACAGAATCTAAAATTTTGGTACTTCTTTAAGGTAATTAGATTGTTGCTTTGTTAGGTTTCCTGAAAGTTATTTTGCATACTAGTGATATATTATAATATGATCAAGGGAAAAAAAAGCTATTAAGCCCCTAGGACCTAATCTGTTACAATTTTGGTCTTGGAAAATGACACACCAACTCAATTACCAAAGTAATGCCTTTTGTGCTCCATGTAAAGAAAGAAACATTTTCAGTCAAATTCTACATCCAGATATGAACAGCATGATTGGGGAATTGCCATTAGGTGCATTCATTTGCTAACTAGTAGCTTAAAGTTTAATGTACTTTAGTGTGAGTGGGAAGTAATATTATATGAATATTAATAAAGTCATTTATTCTACTTTTCCCTTAAATAAATAAATAAATAAATAGTAGCACAGGCAAGATTTGATCTCAGGTCTTCTGATCCTCTGGTCTGCATGCTGCACTACTATGAGAGGCATCTTAGCCTCCTACCTCCCTTCTGGAAACTTTGCACATCATACATATTTATCCTTTGTCCATTAGAAACATTCTTTCCACACTTTTCAGCACAGAGGTAAGGAATTTCTGCAATGGAAATTTTCTTTCAATTTTTTTTGCCTTTAAAAAGCAAATCGCAGCAAACCTATCACCTGGGGACCTCACATCTAAAAGAATAGCCATTTTTAATTAAGGGGACAAGAAGTTATAGTTGACCCATTATACATGACTTATAAAACAATAAATATTATATTCTCCAAGAGTGAAAAAAAGTACAGAAGCAGGATCAAGCAATATTTAGTGGGAGCAATAAAAAGATTTGCATAGTGTCAGAGAGGCATTGCATCATAATGGAAATAATGATGCCTAACATTTATACTGAGCTTTATGTTTTGGAAAGTCCTGTATATATGTTATCTTTTGATCATTACAACAACCTTAGGAAGAAGGTGCTATTGTTATCTCCTTTTTTACAGAGGAGGAAACTAAATCCAAGAAAGATTAAATGATTTTCCCAGGGTCACACAGCCAGTAAGTATCTAAGAATTTAAACTTGGGTCTTCCTGACTCCAAGTCCAGCACTGTTACCTACTGTGCCACCTAGCTGTTTCTAGTGGAAAGAAGGCTAGGCTCAGAGACAGGGGCCAGGGTTCAATTCATACACCCGTCATTTACCTTTACTTATCATTTAACTTCCATGGTCCTCAGTTTCCTTTTCTATAAAAAGAGAATCAGTAACATCTATAACAGTACTACCTACCCACAGGGTAGCTGTTAGGCTCAAATGAAATAAGGTATGAAGAACACTATATAAATATCGGTGGTGGCTATTTTTGTGTAGGCTTTTACCCCAAAGTTTACCAGTTCCCATTTTTTTAACTGAGAGCCTAGGAGGGCATATTTGTTTGGCTAAGATCTTTTCTAGAAGGGAAAGGAGGAAACCAACCCCTCAGACTAGTCTTTGTCAATACATTTCCCTTCTTCCCATTTCCCATCTGGGCCTCGGCCCAAGCACGAGGGGCTTAGCTAATCTCAGTATGGCCTTATGAACAGAGTACAAGCCCTGTTCTGCACAGACTATCGACATCCAGATAGATATTGTAAAACAAGAGATCTTACAAGTAAGACATATTGAAGCATGATACCCAATACCTAAGACCTTCAGCTAAGCATCCTTCCCACTAGCTCTCAATCTTACAGCTATGTGGCACAGTGGATAGGGTACTTGGTCTGCAGTCAGGAAGATGAGTTCAAATCTGACATCAGATACTTACTAGCTGTGTGACCCTGGGCAAGTCATTGTAAAATAGGAATATTAATAGCACCTACCTTCCAGGATCAAATGTGATTAATATTTAAAAAGTGCTTGGCATAGTGTCAGCTGCATAGTAGGTCCCTAAAACATGCAGGGTTTCTTCCTCTTCATGTGAGATGTCTACATGCTAGCCTTCCCTCCACGAATATAAATATCCTTATAAGGGTTCATTGGACACAAAGCTCTATTCAACAGGGGCTAGTAGCTAAACGGCAAAAGGCTAACTTCAGGGTTACCGAATTCAGGTGGGGCTTTGCTGAAGTTCAAAGGTATCCCTCTCTCTGAACAAAGCTCTTCCTAGATGCCATCTAGACAGGGACACACTCTCCCAGGAGCACCCAGATCTCTCTCCTCCTCAGTTGCACATTCCCAGAAGAGACAGATTTTCTCTTCTCTTCCCCCACCATACCCCAAACACGCCTTGTCTCCATGTCCCCTCTGGTCAGAACTATGAAGCTTTCCTTTGGGGAGACAGCTGGTTACTCCTGCTGGAGAGATATTTAAAGTTAGAGGAGTTTGGCACTTACAGAGCATAAGACTCAGAGATTGGGTATTTTTAAAATGTGAGCATCTGCATTGTTGGCTAATAAATGAGTCATTATTTTTTTTTCTTTTTGCTGAAAACCAAAATAATAATAATGGAGATGCCTAGTCATAGAACCCTAGCTTCCATACTCCCGGTGCCTTTGCCGATTTTGCTAAAAATATCCTTGAGAACAGCTGAGGTCTGTATGGCACTTTAAAATTTCTACAGCACTCGGTGTACACCATCTCGTTTGAATTTTTGATCTTCACAACAGCCTTGTCAGGCAGGTGCTACAGGTGCTATTAACTCTATTTTATAGACAGGGAAACTGAAACTCAGAGAGATTAGAAGACTCAAGCACAGTCACAAAGCTAGTTACTAGCTAAGGCAGAATTCAAACCTAGATCTATCCTGACTTTCTTATTCCATTGTGAATAAGAGATGTTGTGAGATAGGCAATGGACAGTTTTCATTTGAGGAGATTCAGAAGGAGGTACCAATGTACAATTGGCTGTGTGACAATTCACACAGCATGGAATGATAGAGGAAGGTATCATGGAGGTCCAGCCCCCATTTCAGTGTCTTCTAGGAGCCTTGTTTCTATTGTTCATCTAGAAACTGTAGACAAGGGCTCCTCAGCCAACCAAGAGATCAAGTTGTTCAGTGTCAGAATGGGAGGTAGTTATGAATGCTGAGCCCCATGAAGGGGACGTACAACCTACACCTGCCTCTCATTGATAATTTCTTGAAAGATGATGTCCAGGCTCTTTTTTTGATCATGGCTTTCAGATAGTCCAATATTTTTTAAATTATCTCTTCTGAATCTATTTTCCAGGTCAGTTGTTTTTCCAATGAGATATTTCACATTGTCTTTTATTTTTTCATTCTTTTGGTTTTGTTTTACAATGTCTTAATTTCTCATAAAGTCATTAGCTTCCATTTGCTCCATTCTAATTTTTAAGGAAGTAGTTTCTTCAGTGAGCTTTTGAACTTCCTTTTCTATTTGGCCAATTATGCTTTTAAGGCATTCTTCTCTTCATTGGCTTTTTGATCTCTTTTGCCGTTTGGGCTAGCATATTTTTAAGGTATTATTTTCTTCAGTAATTTTTTGGTCTCCTTCAGCAAGCTGTTGACTTGTTTTTCATGATTTTCTTGTATCACTCTCATTTCTCTTCCCAGTTTTTCCTCTACTTCTCTTACTTGCTTCTCAAAATTCCTTTTGAGCTCTTCCATGGCCTAGGACCAATTCACATTTTTCTTGGAGGCTTTGTATATAGAAGCTTTGGCTTTGTTGTCTTCTTCTGGTTGCATGTTTTGATCTTCTTTGTCACCAAAAAAAGATTCTATGGCCTTTTTTTTTGCACAGTTTGCTCATGATCCCAGCCAATTGCTTGACTTTTAAATTCTTTGTTAAGGTAGGGGTCTGCTTCCAGTGTGGAGAATGTACTGTCCCAAGCTTCAGAGGTTTTGTGCAGTATCAGAGATACTTCTAAGGACCTGTAAATTTTCAGTTTTTCCAAGATGGTATAATCAAGGGCGAGGTGTTTGCTCTTTTCCTGGTCTGTGCTCTGGCCTATGAGTGACAACAAGCACTCTTTTCTGCCTTGGAACTGTGAGGAGGATTCTCTCTGTACCACCACTACAAGCTCCACCACACCAGCGCTCCTCCTTACCCCATGACCACCACCCAGAACTGAGACCCTGATCCAAGCATGGGCAAAGCAAGAGAATCCTGACTCAGCACTAGCAACGAGATCCCTGCAATCCCCCTCCGATCAGCCACTTGATCCCCACTCTGTCAGCAGAGAGCTCTGGAAGCAGCATCCGCCCTATGGCTGCACTGGGACTGGTCCTGGGACTGAGCTTCTCTCTCATAGCAGTCACGGAATTTTCCTACCGACCTTCTAAGTTGTCTTTGGTGTTTGCAGGTTGAGAAGTCTGGAAACTGCCACAGCTACCTGTGATTCAGTCCTCTGACATCTGCTCCAGGTTTGCTGAGGCCTGGTCTTTGCCTGTATACCCACACAGAACTGTGTTCCTCTCCCAGCCTGGCACAATAGACCTTTCCAATCAACCATCCAGGTTGTCTTGGGCTGCAAATTTGTTCCACTCTGTCTTTTTATGGGTTCTGCTGCTCTAGAATTTGTTTAGAGCCATTTTTACAGGTGTTTGGAGGGATTTGGAGAGAGCTCAAGCAAGTTACTGCTTTTACTCCATCATCTTGGCTCTGCCCCTCTTCCTCTCCTCCTCCTCCTCCTCCTCCTCCTCCTCTTCTTCTTCTTCTTCTTCTTCTTCTTCTTCTTCTTCTTCTCCTCTCTGTCTCTCTCTTTCTCCCCTCTTTTTCCCTCTCCTTCCTTTCCTCTCTCCCCCTTTCTGTTTTCTCTCCTCCAATCTCCTCTCTTCTCTCTCCTCTCTTTCTTCCTCTCTTTCTTTCCACTTCTCTCCTCTGTCATCTCATCTCCTCCTCCTCCTCCTCTCTCTCTTTTTCTCTTTTTTCTCTCTCCTTTCTCTGTCTCTCTGTCTCTGTCTTTCTCTCCCTCCTCTCTCTCCTTATCTTCTCTCTCCTTTTCTCTCTTTCTCATCTCTGCCTCTGTGTGTGTGTGTCTGTCTGTGTGTGTGTGTGTGTCTCTCTCACCTATCTCTGTTCTGCATTCTCTTTATCATTTGCCTATGCTGAAGGAGATGGAAAACCTGGAAGAAGAAGCCAAGGAATAGAAAGTGAATGTTGTTACATTGCTTACAAAAGAAAGATCTGATCCTCTCTCCCTAGAAGAAAAAAAAACATAACAAAGCTCCCTCTCTCCTTTGGTAAGTGCCAAGTAAAGAGACCTCTAGTGCAGTGGGCTAGAAAGGCAACATTCTTTTCAAAGAGACTCATGGGCTGCTTAGCCATTATGTGTGCCTATGGTTCCTTACTCAACTTCAGGGAGGGGCATCTCTACTCCTATGTGGACCTCCTTCAGATTTTGGAACAGCTCTTTGAAAAAGAAAAGAAAAAATGCAGATATTTAAAGTTAACCCCCCCCAACTCCCCACCAAGTAGCCCAATTCATTGTCTCTTGTACTGGAGCTTCCTTACATGTAGCTTAGTGCCTATGATTTTGTCTGCCACTTAACTGCGATTAGCTGGAAGCAATCTGCTTAAAGTTTAAGCATCAACTTATCACTTTTTAACTGTGCATTTGTTTTCAAAGGGATGGTTAACTTTAATTGGAATGGGGTATTGAATAATGTGGCAACAGGTTCTGTGACATGTGGAAGCCAGAAGGGAAGAGAGAGGGCTTCACCATCAGATGCTGTAATGGGATAGGAAGGAGCTAACTAAACACTGGGAACAGCTTTTTACTGGCAATTACCCAGAGGTGGAGGCTAGAGGACTCTCCTTTAGAAAATCCTGTGCCTGGTGGTGCTTAGATCACCCTGTTCACCAGGTGGTAACGAAGCCTAGAAGAGCCACATCCTCAGCCCCAGAGAAGGATGCCTCAGGTCGTTCTTTCACATGGCAGGACAAATTACAAAATCACAGAATCTGGTTGGAAAGAACCACAAAGGCAATCCAGTCCAACCTGTACCTCAACAGTAAATGCCTCTGCAACAGAACTGACAAGTGGTCAGCTAGCCTTTCCTTAAAAGACCTTCAAAGCACCCCATACCACTTGTAAATAATTCTAATTGGGAGGAAGTTTTTGTAAAGTGCTTAGCAGGGTGACCTGCATGTGGTAAATGTTTATATAAATGTGAGTTATTGTTGCTGCTGCTGTTACTGCTACTGTTGCTTTCCTTACAACAAGCCCACATTTGCACATATGCAAATATCACATCTCATCAAATATCACACATATCACCTGCTGCTTTGAGCTCTGCCTTCTGGAGCCAAGCATGACCAATCTATTCCCTCTTTCACATGGACCACCCATAAAGTTCTCTGTTTGACATTTAAAGCTCTTCACAAGCTGGACCCAACCTACCTTTTCAGCCTTAGTACACATTATCCTCCTTCATAAACTCCATGGTCCAGCCAAACTGGCCTCTTTACTGTCCTTCACAAATGACACTCTGTGCTTTTGCAGCAGCTGTCCCCTAGGCTTGGAGTGTATACCTCCTCATCTCTGCCTCCCAGAATCCTTGACCTTTTTAAAGATCAGCTCATGCTTCACATTGTACATTAGACCTTTCCTGGTCTTCCAAGCTACTGGTAGACTATCCACTAAAATCACTTTATGTCTACTTATATCTATGATATAGAGATAGAGATAGATATGTGTATGCACTCCCATTCACATATATCTTTCTCTATCTCTCTAGCTATCTCTATATCTGTATCTATCTATCTCTATGTATATCACTATATCTTTCTCTATATCTCTACCTATATACCTCTCTCTCTCTCTCTCTCTCTCTCTCTCTCTCTCTCTCTCTATATTATATATATATATATATATATATATATATATATATATATATAAAATACATATATATGATGCATATATATATACATGTATATACCTTTATATCTATATCTATCTCTATCACTATATCTACCCTCTATCTCTACCTCTATAGCTATCTATTTCTATCTATTTCTATCTCTATCTCTAACTCTATCTCTATATCTTTCTATATCTCTATCTACCTATCTACCTATGTGTCTCCTTCTCTAAAATGTAAGCTCCTTGAGGACAGGGTGTGCTTCATTTTTGTCCTTGTATCACCATCACCCAGAACAAGGTGCTTGATAAATGCTTGTTGACTGGTTGATTGATTGATTGAAAGGGACTCAAAGATTAGGTAGATTGCAGATGACTTCTAGGGTCCCTTGCAACTATAGGATCCTTTGACTCTCTAACCTTAGAGTGGATTTCATCCTACCCTTTTCATTTTAGGATGAAGAAACTGGAGGCTAGAGAGGGAAAGTGAGCTGTCTCAAGTCCCATCATAGCAGAATCAGGATGGGAACCCAGGTCCAGCGGTGCTGTTATTCTCTCACTCTACAGCCTTCTTTCCCAGGGTATCCTTGACTGCCATCTCAAGAGAAGTTCACATCCTACTGCTGAGGTGAGAATTGAAAGCAGGGGTGCTGCTGAGGATGTAAAGTTGTGTGCAGGATACTTTTTTTTAATTTAATTTGCATTATTGACACTTTTTTAACTCTAGACAATCAACAAAACAATAAATCAAACCCTAATTTATAGCAAGCAGAGGTACAAATGCTCACATTAGAGTTCTGAAAGGCAGAGAGCACAGGATCCTAGATTTGGAGCTGGAAAGGAGTAAGAGGAGATTTTATGATTCCCTCTCCTTTTGTAGATGAGGAAACTGAGGTCCAGAGAGGGTAAGTAATTTACCTGAAGGCATCAATGTCAGGGCTAGGATTTGAACCCTCACTTCAAATCCAGCACGGTTTCCAATCAGTGCTAGGCCTCCTAGAGGGGATACATTCAAGCACGGGGCTTAGCTTGTGCACATGAGCAGTGGGACCCACATAAACTCCCATCCTGTCTAGCACCACTCAGAGTACAAGATAGTAGTAGCTCATTGAATATTTCTTAACTGGCTAGCTCCCACCCGGAAACAATTTTGTTCATTTTGCTCTCCCTTTATGGTACCCACTCACATAAAAGGCCCACATGGCCTTTCATAAATTATTCTGCTCTTTACCAGAGCCCTGCTCTTCCCCTCTGGGTACTGGCCCATCACCCAACCCCATAGACATGAGTAACACTGGCAACCTGGAGTGGAGAGAGCACTAGCACCACACTGACTGTTTGGGATTTCACCAGATAAAGCTTTCCTAAACGGAGATTCACCCGCTGGGGAAGCGGCAGCTGCCAGAAATAACTGTGCTCTTCAGATGTCAGCAGGTCTGGGGCTCTGTTCCTCCAGATTCACTGGCCCAAGGACACAGAATTATATTACAGTAGCCTTGCCCTCCGCAGAACTGAGATTTTGGCCCTCTTTTCACCTGGCTAGTCTGAATCACTGTAGGAGGGGAAGGGCACAGAGCTCCCCTCTGAGCCACCTTCCCCCTCTCCCAGCTGTTTTTGTCTCCTCCCCCCAACCCTGGCCCAGTACTTCCTTGCCTGAGTCTCAGCTAAAGACTGGGTCTCTTTGCTCTTCCTTCAGGTAATCAACCCAGCTGGGAATACATGAGGCCTTCACAGAGAGAGGGATTTACTGTTTGTTGTTAGACTATTAACAAGAATAGGCTGTTAATGCTCTCTGATTGATTTCTAGATGTCTTTCCTTCTGGGCTGCTAAGAACTCCCTTTGCTGTGGAGGCCAGAGTCGGGAAACAAAGTGCTTCATCACAGCAGCTGCTAGAAAAGCCAGAGGAATTTGTGAAGTGAACACACAACGGACTTGAATGTGGCCTCGGGACTTGTACGACAGCCTCCTAAATCACATCTTCCAAGGGATATCTATCTCCACGGGATTAGGGATGGTGAACTGTGGAACCATATATTCTAAGAGTTAGGAGGGCCTTCATCAATAACCATTTATTAGATGGATAATTTATTAAGATGCTTTATCTTAATAAAGCAACAAAGTGGCCCAGTGGATAGAGCTCTGGACTTGGAGTCAGAAAGACCTGAATTTGAATCCTGTCTTAGACACAACTAGCTGTGGGACCACAGGCAAATGATTTACTCTTGTTCAGCTTCAGTTTCCTCATCTGTAAAAGGGGATAATAATACTCACCTCACAGAGTTATTATGAAGATCAAATGATACCATATATAACATATATATATATATATATATATATATATATATATATATATATATATATATATATATATATATATATATAGTGCTATGGAGATTTAAAGCTCTATGTAAATTATAGCTAATATTATTATTAAGTGCTTTGTGAGAGGAACTGTGCTAAGCACTTTCAATACAAATACGATCAAGTAAAGCTATCACTGACTTCGAGGAGCTTATGTTAATGGGGGAAGAAAACACATAGAAGGGTACAAAAAAGGGAGAGGAGAAGAGAGAGAGGGAAAATAGGAACATGGTGAGATGACCCAGAAATGGTTTGGAGACCCAAGCCTGGGTAAGTTAAGGCCAAAGCTCCCCAATCAGAGCCAGGGATAGGATCCAAGATTCTGGTGGGACAGTGATGGCCAAAGACCAGATGTCATGGGGAAGAGTATAGACACTCCTGATGTGCCAGGCACTCTGCAGTCCAAGGAAAAATCAAAAAACAGCCCCTGCCCTCAAGGAGTTTACATTGTAATACAGAAGACAACACACATACAAATAGGCACATAAATATAATTGTTGTTCATCCTTCATTTTCAAAGGGGACCAAGAGGGTGACAAATTAACTTGCTCATGAACTGGATTTAAGTGAGGCAGAGTTGCACAAAGTCATCAGCCTCACTCTTTCTTCCAGTTATTGAAGTCCAGCGGCAAGGCAACAATGGCCTAGAATGCAGTGGATGACCTTGGTGTCTTCTATATCTTATCAAGCTCTAAGTGCTCCACAACACCTATTTCAGCCACTTTCATGGCCATTGGAACAAATTGTTCTCATCTGTCCATTCTGCCAGAGGAAGTTTTCACATGCTTGGGACAGATACCCTCTAACTTACCAATGGGTTTGAGGCCCATTGGTTACCCTCAATCTGATTTAACCCATCTGCCACAATGGTTTTACCAACACGTGGCTGCTGTGCATGCTACAGCTTCTTGTAGCCACAGATGAGAGTCGGCTAACATGTGGACACCAAAGGCAGATAAGCAGCCCTAAAAAGAGCTCTGCAAGCCCTCACGCTAAAGGTGTTAGTCCTTCCTGAACACGGGATTATATATTCTATACAGATTATAAAGAAGGTAACCTTAGAGTGAAAGGCACTGAGAGCTAGGAAAGCCAGGAGATGCCTCCTGAAGAAAGTATCATTTGAGTGGACTCTTGAAGGAAGCCAGATCTTCTAAGAGATGAAGATGAAGGGAGAACATTTTAGTATGGAAGTTGGAAAATACAAAGGCATGGGGATGGTAGATGGAGCACCAGATGAGAAACAAGGGGTATAGATGAACCTTAGAGGGGATTAATGTCTTTGTGGTTTAGTCATTTTTCAGTCATGTACAACTCTTTATAAACCCATTTGGAGTTTTCTTGGCAGAGATACTGGTTTGCCATTTCCTTCTCCAGCTTATTTTACAGATGAGGAAACTGAGGCAAATAGGGCCACACAGATAGTAAGAATCTGAGGCCAGATATGAAGTCAGAAAGATGAGTTTTCCTGACTGTAGGCCTGGCCCTCTATTCCCTATGCCACCTAGGTGCCCTGTAATGTGTTTAGAAGGATAGAAATATAGGAAGTGGTATGTTGTGAGGGACTTTGACAAGGATACCTTCTACAAAATTGGTGACAAGTATTCATATATGCCTTGCTTAAGGACGGCCAGTGAGGGCATATGGGGTTGAGAGGGGAAGTGGGGGAGATGGGATCTAATTCAGGAGGGAATTCATTCCAATAGGTTTTCACGTTGTCATGGCTAGGTCTTCCAGGACCTTCCAGGCAAATATGGCTGTTTTCCTCAGTTTTTACCCACCCAAGAACACTATAAAGGCAGGCCCAGGCCCTGGGATGATAAAGATTATAGATTTAGATTTGGAAGGGGCCTTGAAGGTTTTCTTGCTCAACACCCTCATTTTAACAGTCAGGAAGATGAAGTCCAGATATATGATATGACTTTATGGGGTCATGGCTGTAGAGCTGGCATGACCCTTAAAACTCATCTAACCCAATCCCTTCATTTTATGGATGAAAAAACTGAGGTCCAAAGAGGTGAACTAATTTGCCCAAAGTCACTCAGATAGTAAATGGAAGAGCAAGGACTTGAAACCAGGTCCTCTGCCTCCAAATCCAGATTTCTTTACACTGTACACAGTGAGAGAGATTAGAATACATTATCCTTGGAGAGCATGAACACAAGCTTTGATCAGTTTAAATTTAATTCAACAAATATTTATTGGGTCTCTGCAAGATGACTAGAAGGTCAGAGGAAAGGGCAAGATAACTTCAACTTCACTGGTGAAAAGTCTTGGAATCCCAGAGTAGGTCACATCTACCCCTAGAAATTATGGAATTTTCTTGGAAGAATTTATAAGAAAATAATAGCAGGTATTTTTCTAGTATCTCTCACTGGCCTAGCAGTCAGAAGACCTAGGTTCCAGTGCCTGCTGTACTATTAATTACATGTATGACATTAGACAAGTCATTTACCTTCTCTGAACCTCTTTCCTTAATGGTATAATAAGGATTACCCATTGGTGAGTTAGGGAGTTGTCTACCCCAAGTATGTGAAGATTTCCCCTAAAAGAATGGGCAGATGAGAACAATTTGTTCCATTGGCCATGAAGGCTATTGATGCAGGCACTATGGAGAGCCAGAACTTGGTCAGACTCTGAAGACACTAAGGTCATCCATTGCATCCTGGACCATTGCCAGTTGTTTTGACTTTTGTCTTGTCATCAGACTTTGATGACTCTGAAGGAGAGAGTGAGGCTGATGACTGTGTAATTCTGCCTCACTTAAATCCAATTCACATGCAAGTCAAGACATCATCCACAATGTCATCGGTCCTCTTCAAAAACAAAAGACAAACAACGTCAATAAGGATTACAATCTTTCTTTCCCTGCTTGATGGCTCTTACATTTTCTAGAGATTTAAGGAAATGACTCAGGTACTTTGAATAACTCCACCCATTTGGGAGGGGGAAGGAGAAGTGAAAGGACAATTAGATAGGAACTGATGTGCTCCCCCTTAGTCCCTAGACCTAGCACAAAATATTGATGCAAGTCAACAGTACAAGTGGGAATAAGAGAATACAAATGTTCATAAGTCACTTCAAGCCAACGTGGACTTGGAGAGAAAGATCAGCTTGCAAAAGACAATAAAATTAGTTCCTCTAAGTCCCTTAAAGATCTGTTGTATGTAAGTCCTAGATCTGTGGGGACCAGGATACAAAAGAAGGCTTGGAGAATGAAGGGATTTTTGTACAGAGATGCATTTTTAAAGCATAAATATATCTTGTGTGTTCATTCCTTATAGGTCAATTGTCAGAGAGCTGGTCTTCTGGGAAATGAAATTAGTGCCATCTGCTAAAGATTTAGAAGACCAGAAGGATTTCCAAGTGATGGAAGATTGGTGGCATTAGAGAAAAAGCCACTACCTGTTGAGAGGTGACAAGAGCTTGAAGAAATAGAATTTCAGAGAATAACAACAGGGAGCAGAGATTTGTGATACCTGCTATAGGCAACTGGAGGTAAGAGTTGCCAGAAATGAATGGTTCTGCACATAGACAGAGGCAAGTGCCAATTTGGAGAAGCAAAACTCAACTAATCTCTGCTGGACCCCGACATCAGTATAGTACTCTGAGTCACTGAGACTATGTAGGCCTTTTTAATAGGTAGAATTATTGTTGTTGTTGTTGTTTTATCAGCTCTGATGTAAGTCCTGTCTGTGTCTGTGAATTTGTAAATAAAACTGCTCAAATTTTGAGCCTTGTGAGCCTGTGTACTTGTATGGAGCACTAGTGACCCTTGGGAAGCAAAAGATACTGAAGTCCCAAGGTGATCTGGGAAGATGCAATAAGCCAGAAATAGGAGAAATCTCCCAAAGTATTTCCAGGTCCCTTGTTTTAGGAGGGTACCTCTAACATAAGTCTTATATTGTAAATTGAGGAAGATAAACTAAATGTTCTCCAAGACCCCTTCCAGGTCTATTGAAGTCTCTGTATTTAGGTACAACCTTGGGGACACAGAGGTATTAGCTAAATGTTTTTTCAAGGTTCTGTCCAATACTAGAATTCTTCAGCTATTTGGTATTTAGTATTTTATATATTTATAAGGAATGTAGCCACAATACACATTTTGTATTAAGAGGGACTTCTGGTCCATATATATACAAAGCCTCTGCTGTTTTGCATAAGTCCCACAAATTCTAAAGGAACATTTGGGGATGTTTACCCCCAATCAGACCCTCTGAAACTTCAACTACCCCTATTTATCTTTAGCCTTAAGTGAGAAGAAGTGGCAGGTTCTGCAGGCAATGTGGTTAAAGCAATCACAGAAGGGCTGGGCCACTGCATCAGTGAAGACTTCTGAAAAATTTACCAGCATGCTGTTGCTTTCAGAGCTGAAAGTTCTGAAAGGGAAAATTGACAAGCATTGCCCAGTGGGAGAGGGGGGGAGACCTGCTTGCTTTATGGTTGCTTTCTAATTCATTCTCAATTCAAAGTTGATAATGGAAATGCACTTATGCAGTTTGCTTTCCTCTATATATGGAGAGAGCATAGCTTTGGATCCAAAAAAGCCCAGACAGCCTACAAAAGCAAAGCAAATTAAGATGTGAGTCCTCCTTCCTTTCTTCTGTTCCCCAAGTTTCCTGGGCCCACCAGCTCCAATGGAAACAGAAGAAAAATCTAACTCCAATAGCTGCTTCAGTGTTAAATTATGTAATAGGAGCCCTCCTATTGTCTTAATGTTCACATTCAATGTGATAATTGGTGAGCATGGAATTCAATTTCACCTCTCCCCTGGGAACTGCAATAAGCAAGCCATGAAGATGTGCTAGCTCTAGGTAGAGATATGGGGAGAGGGAGGAAGAATGGGGAGGAGGGGAGATAGACTACCTGTGGCCATCATCTCTTGCCTAGTTTTTACTGGGCACCCCCAAAAGTTATTCCCTTGTCTCTTGACCCAATCCTTCCTACCTAGCTCTCCACATTTGAGGATCTGGGAAAAAACAAAGATAATCCCTTTTCCATGGAATTTTTGCTGACTATAATCATCACAGATTACTGAGTTTCTTAAACTTTCTGCTTTATGAGTTCCCACCTCTTCCTCTCTTCTGAAGCCTCTGGAAATAAGCTGCCTTCTTGTCATTTGTCTTTGAAATCTAATCGCTCTCTTTCTCCAGAATCTCTCTGGGACTTTCCCATCTCTGAGAACTTGGAACACAGCTAAATTCTAGAGACTAAAGGGATGGGTGGGGAAGAGATTATTTTCCCAAAGGATGTTGGACTAATCTACAGGAAACTTGACATGAGTAAAAGCATCCAGAGCTCAAGTTACTGCTGTTACCTCATGTCCTGGATAAGGGCAGAAGATGCCAGTTTACCCTTAAACTACTTGCGGGAATGTTTACTAAAGGCAACCTGTGTGCAGAGAATTGTTTTAAGCCCTGGGGAAGATACAATATTTGGATAAAACAATACCCTTTCCCTTTAGGACATTTCAGTCCAGTAGGAGGCACCAGGATTCCCCTGAAAACTAGACTGAAGTTCCTAACTCATCTATTAAACTATAAAGTTTATAAATCTTCCAGATGCCACAGCAAGCACATAAATTCAAGACAGGAAACATTTAATGAAGCATATTATAAGGTAAATAGCAAAAAATTGGATCAAGCGTTAAACATTCTCAGCATCCAACTACAGATGACTTCTTTTCCCAACCATATTTTGGCGTAAGTATGCAGAGTGGATAGGCTAGGTGCTCAGCTCATGATCTAAGAACATCTATACTCCTGGGAGCCTTGATACCCAATTAACTACTCTTAAGTCTCCAGCATGAGGAAAAGGTGATAGGTGCACAGCCTTTAAAAATTTACTGGCCCATTAAGGAAGGGTACCCTCAAACTCTTGAGGTTTACTTTTCCTCAATTTGAGGCTCTTCATGGTCAGTACACACCAATCACAGCTCCATCCAGCTGCTCTCTGTCTCTGTCTCTGTCTCTCTGTCTCTCTCTCTCTCCACCATTTTCCATGTCTACTCACCCTGATCTGTACAGCTCCTCACCGACCAGTGTCTTCCACCTCTCTCCATCTTTATACCCTGGATGCATGCTGGCTTCTTCCTCTAGTTATTTATCATCACCCCAGTCCCCAACCCCAAGATTTCCATCTTCCTTTTGAACTGGGTATGCCAGGTTCATGCATAGACTCCTGGGAGATAGTGTTTGATGACTTCTCCAAAAGGAGCAAGGCCTTAGATTCCAAAGCATTCTGGAAATGTCACTCTGGAGTGGTTCTCTACATACAGTTAATACATCATAAATGCATAAAAGAGATGCAAAGTGCTATGTGGGATCAGAGCAGGAAAAGATCATTAAGAACTAGGGAGATTAGGAAAGACTTGCTGGAGGAGATAACATTTCAATTGGGCTTTCAGGGTGACTTTAAAGGAGTAGTAAGGGTAGTAAGAATGGGGGGATTTGGGATATAAATTTTATCTGTATAGCTTTAAGGTTTACAAAGCACTTTATATCCATTATCACATACTCACAACACTCCTGTGAGGTCTATGGGACAAGTGTAATTATTCCCATTTGACAGCCAAAGAAACAGAGGCTCAGAGAATTGAGGCAATAGGATGAAACAGGTTAAGTATTTTCCCTGAATTATAGGATCATAGATTGATAAAAGTTGGAAAGGACCTTAGGAATTATCTATCCACTCATCTACCCATCTGTCCATCATTCTACTCTCTCATTTAAGAGGTAAGAAAAGTAAAGCCTTGGCTTAGACAAGGCCACATAGCTAGTAAATAGAACTGGGATCAGAACCCAAATCCCCCAACTCCAAATCCAATCTTCTCTCCTCTCCACTATGCTCCTTATGTCCCAGAACCTCAGTCCCCAGAGGGCAATCCTTTCATAGCATTCCTAAAACTAGCCAGCTGGAGTACTAGGGGATTAAAAAAAAAAATTGTTCCTGACACAGGGACCTGGGTCCTTTAGGCAGTTGCTGCAGGGGACACTGGGGCTCTCTTGGATGAGGGACCTTGCTTATTAACATCATAACTCAAGCAAGTTGCTTGGAGTCAGTGCACATGGAAAATTGCATTCTATAAAGTGTTGAAGCTGCAAAGTCACCAGCTGAGTCGATAGACTTTTATTTTAACGATGTTTGTGATCAATATTTAAACAGGATTGACCGAGCCTGCTGCCTAGTGCACCTCTCTTTTTCCAGCTGTTTGTGAAAGATAAAAAAAGAAAAAAATTACTCAGAGGATACACTACATTGAGTTAAGGAGGCGTGCGTTACTGGGTCAGGGTATACAAGCACATTAGAATGAAAGGGAGTGGCATGAAGGAAGAGTTCCATAAAGAGCATTAGCACTGGATGATAATGAGTTCTGGTGCCTCACGTGCTCAGTGTCTCAGGAGCTCTGGCTCTTGACATTCATAAAATCAAAGAATGGTAGAACTGGCAAGGAACTTAATGATTATATATTCCAACATGCTTGTTTTACAGAAGAGGAAACTGAGGACCCAAGAAGAAAAATAACTTGCCTAAGGTCATAAAGCTAATAATCAGCAGAGCCAAGGACTTGAACACAGAAATTCTGACTTCAAATCCCATGATTTTTCTACGAGGCTGTATTGCCTCTCAACACCATATCACTTTTACAGACAAAGCTGTGAATTCGAAAGGATTTTTTTTTCAGGTGGGATTGCTTGGCTTCTCTTGGAGAATGGTTTTATTTGCTTTTTGATTTGCTTTTTGCTTTAGGTAAATCCTTAGGTCCTTGCCTGGATGTAATTTGCCTTTGAAATTTTCAGTGTTCAGGCAACAAGCATTCATGAAATGAATCCAACATGGTGGCTGCTGTGCTGGGCATTGTATATGCAAAGATAAAAATGAAACAGTCTCTATTCTTGAGGAACTTATATTTTATTACAGTAAACAATACAGACATTTAAAAGTATACACAAAAAAATTAAAAGTAAATATGAGGTAATTTGGGGAAGCACCAATAGCTTGGGGGATCAGGAGAGGCCTCATGTAGTATTCTTGAACCTTTACTAGTAGTTCTTTTTTTTTTAGTACTATTTTATTTTTTCCCAATTGCATATACACAAATTTTGGGGGTTTTTTATTTTGATTTCCAAATTCCCTCTCTTCCTTCTCTTTCCCCTCCCTGAGACAGTAAGCAATTTGATTTAAGCTATACATGTGTAATCATGCAAAACATATTTTCCTATTGGTCATGCTATGAAAGAAAACAAAGACAAAAAAACCCAATAAAAATGAAGAAAGTTTTAAAAAGTACGTTTTAATCTGCATTTAGACTCTATCAGTTTTTTTCTCTGGAGGTGGATAAAAGCTAGTAGGGAATATATTACAAGCACGCCAATGCAAAGGACTGGTGATGGAAGATGGAAAGCCATATAATGAATAGCAAGAATGTTAGTTTATCTAGACTATCAGCAGAATAAGTCGCCCTGACAGTGAATATGATGGTGAATACACTGAACTGATGGCTAATTCATGAATTTGCAGTAATTTGATTCAACAAGCATCCAAGTATTCACCTGGCACTGTGCCTCCTGGGCCCTCTTCCCTTTTCGTTCTATACTCTCTCATTAGTGACCTCGTCAACTCGCATAGGATTAATTGCCATTTTTCTGCAGATCTATGTATCCAGCCTTAGTTTCTCCTCCGGGGGGCATAGCCAATTGTCTTGACCTGTGTCTTACCACTGGACTCTGATAACTCCAGAGGAGAGAGTGAGGCTGATAACATTGCAGCTCTGTCTGCTCTGCCTCTGCCTCTCTTAAATGCAATTCACTTGCAAGTTGAGATATACCTCTCCTGATGTATTGGTCGTCTTCAAGAATGAAGGCCACACGACAACAATGACAACAACGACAACAACAACAACAGCAGAAACATCAGTTTCCCCCGTGCTCTAGCCGTGGATCTAAACTGCCTATTGGACATTTCAAACTGGATGTCCCATCAGTATCTCAAACTTACCGTGTTCAAAACAGAACTCTTATTTTTCTCCCCCAAATTGCCCCTCTTCCAGGCTTCCCTGTTTCCACTGAATATTCTCAATTCTCCCACATCCCACATAACCAATCAGTTGCCAAGTACTGGAATTTCTTTGTACATAACATCCAAAGGTTATTGTGAGGCTCAGATGGGATAATAGATGTAAAACATTTTGCAAACCGTAAAGCATTATATAAAGGTCAGTTATTATTATTATTATCATTATCATCATCCTATATATTATTATTATCTCATAGTCACTAGGTCTCCTTCTGGTGATGACTTCATTCCATGAGCCTTCTACTAGATTACTGCTGAGCTCAAGCAATATTTAAATAGCAATACTGGTATATGCTGATAAATGTTTAATAACTGGTCTCAGGAAAAATGTATACATACATAATACAACGGATAGAAGTTTAATTTGTATTATTAATGCTTTCTTAAGACTAAACAATCAATAAAACAACTAATCAAGTCTTTATTTATAGCAACTAATGATTTCTGAAGTGTATAAATGTTCACACTAAAAACTTAACTACAGGGTCTCCATAGCTGGTACATCTTTGAACATCCCATCTGTCCCCTTCTTTCTACTCACATGCTCCAGGCCCCAATCATCTCGCCTGTGAATTATTGTAATAGATTCCTAAGTGTACTTCCTGTTTCAAATCTCTTCCCATGCTAATCCATCCTCCATGCAGTTACAAAAGTAATTTCCCTAAAGTATAGATCTAACCAAGCATCTAGATAGAGTGTTGGGCTTGGAGTCAGGAAAACTCATCTTCATGAGTTCAAATTTGGCCTCAGACCCTTGTGAGCTGTGTGACCCTGGGTAAGTCATTTAACTCTGTTTGCCTCAGTTTCCTTATGTGTCAAATGAGCTGGAGAAGAAAATGACAAACCATTCCAGTATCTTTGCCAAAGAAAACCCCAAATGGGGTCATGAAGAATCAGACACAACTGAAAAAATGACTGAACAACAACATAGATCTAACCAGGTCACTCCCCAATTCACTAAACTCCAATAGCTCCCTACACCCTCTAGGGTCTGTTTGGCTTTTAAAGACCTTTGCAATCTTATCCTAATACCTTTCCAAGCTTATTATACATTACTCCTCTAGTCAAACTGTTCTTCTTGCTGCTTCTTGAATATAACACTCCATCTCCCATCTACCTTTGTATTGGCTAGGCACTTCCTCTTCATCTCCATCTCTTAGAATCTCTAGTTTCCTTCAAGACTTAGCTTAAATTCCAACTTTCATATAAAGCATTTCCAGATCCTCTTAGTTACTAGTGCCCTACCCACACTCACATTTATTATGTATATATTCCATATGTGATTGCCTCTGTACATCATCTTCCTCCAATAGAATGTAAATTCCTTGAGGTCTGGGACTGCTTCATTTTTTTTGCCTGTGTATCTCAAGTGCCTAGCATTGTGCCTGGTACATAATAGGTACTTAATTATTGGTCATTGACTGATTGGTTGATTAGTTGATTGATACCAAGAGCCTAAAATCCTGCTGGTCTCTGGATGGAATACCTGACCCCAATCTCTCTATTTTAAATCCATCTGCACCTAGCCTAGTCTTCCGGAAATGCCATTTTCACTATTAAACTCTCCCTGAGAACTTCCAAGGACTCCTGCCTGATTACTATATGAAATCTAAACACTGTTGCCTAAATCTCAACGATATCCACAGTCTGACTCTACTCTACCCACCCAATAATTAATTGCCCCACTTTCTATCACATACCCTTTCATAGTGCCAGTTGCATTGCTGTTTTCCACATTAGGCATGCTCACTCAAACTTCTGTTTTTTTTTTCTCTGTAGTCCCTATAGTATAGTTTTAAGTACACAATTAGTCTTCAACAGATGCCTGACTAATTGTTGATTCAACATGACATAGGCAAATCACACTTAGTCCCTCCATAAAAAGCCAAAATTTCTGGGGTATTCATAAAGTACAACCATTAGAAAGCAAAGAAATTGAACAAACCCAGGTGTACTTTTAGGTCTGACTTGCCTATGATTACTATATTTATACATGTTCAAGGTTTTTCTTAACTTAGACCTGTGATTTTCTAAAGTACAGTTGAAAATCTTGTATTCTGTATTATGTATTACATAGCAGGATGGAAGCCCTGAGGATAAGAGACCACTTGGATTTTTTGTACTGCCCTAGGTACAGTCCCTGGGTTGGGAGTTTGTAGCAGCATATTCCATCATCTAGACAAAAGCTGAGGCCCAGTGGTGGCCATACTGTTGAGGCTGCACCTATGTCTTTGTTACATATTTTCCTGGAATGCTTAGCATCAATGGAACAGGGTAAGTTTGCTGAATGTGATTGACATCTTCCATCCTTGAATCTCTTACAGAACTGGATCCCAAGAGAAGCACAAGAGTGAAACTCTAAGGCAAGTGTTCTTAGCCTTTTCACGTCATGGATGCCTCTGGAAGTCTATACATCTTTTTTTAAAAATAATGCTCAAACCCATAATATGAAATAAATCAGATTACAAGGGAAACCAATTACATTGAATAAGATTGTCAACATATTTTTCCCATACAAGTTCATAGAATGCCTGAAATCTACCCATGGACTCCTTGGTTGTTGTGGAGCACAGATTAAGAACTCCAGCTCAATAGGCAATGAGATTGATTTCTATGCGTGCTGTGTAGAATCAGTCTCATCGTTCCATACACACACTTTATATACAATAAGCTCTTGTCCTCGGGGAGCTTCCAAGACAAAATAAGAGAACAACCCAATAATAAAATGCCATAGTATGCATTGTAGATTCTCAATGTTGTAGGGGACCACAGTAAAGAGAAATAGATCAATGTTGGCCAGATAATAAAAGGGGAGAAGGGAATGAAGCAGGGATAGGTAAGGGACAGAAAGTGGTCTTGAATTTTCAGATGGAATTTGAATCAGGCCTGGAAAGTTGGACACAACATGGAGAAGTAATGATCAAGAGTGTGAGCATTACTTACAGGCAAGGGGAAACAGCATGAGAGCTTCCTTCCCAATGGAGAGAAGTCAATGACTTATTTGTAGGATAGTGAAGAGACTGGCTTCCCCTAACTAAAGGGTACATGATGGGAAATAATGGGAAACAGGTTTGGACGGATTGGATGGCACCAGATTATAGAAAGCCTTCAGAGGCAGTATGAGGAGTTAGCACTGAATTCTTTAGTGCACTAGTCAGGGCAGGGACATAAGAAGGGCAGTGTTTTAAGACATTGACTTTCCTACTGATTTCTTAAAGCACAGGAAAAAAAAAAACAAAATAAAACAAAGGGTTAATCTAAAAACCAAACACTCTCCCAAATACAACAGGGGAGTCTATTTGTTCAGGATTCTCTACCTCTGGCACAAACAGTTGGCAGAGTTCAATAAGTCAGTCTCTGGCGTATGGCTCCTAATGATTCTGATGTTACATTGGCTGGCCAAATGACTGACTTTCGCCATTGATCGCAAGAGCCTAAGATATGAATGATGGATTGAGCCACCAGAACAGCAGCCTGTGGGAAGTTTGATTTTGTTCAGATGAACTGTTCCAGACAAACTCTCCTCCCCTGTCCCACCTGACCTTCTCTGTCTCCCTTTCCGCCTCTTTCTGACACATCCTCTGTTTCTTATTCTCCCTCCTTTTTCCTCTCTTTTTTAATATCCATCTTGATTTGGGAAAAGGATGCAGAGGGAGAGAGAAAGAAAACCAAATCATTGAGAATCTTCCTTTAAAAGCATGGGCTGGGATCCAAAAGTCCTCTTAGTGCATCCACGGGTCTTAGAGTCACATCTGCTGCATTTGTGGCTGAGGGAATTGCATAAGCATTACCTATGGGAGCCTGGTCCTGTCTCTGACCTGGTATCCACACCCTAGGGCTGCTCAAATCTGGACACAGGACAGGAGGCAGGGGACCCATCTGCTCACTCCTTGACTAGTCTTCATTGAGGTGTAACAAACAGAATATCAAGGCAGAGAGTGACACTCTAACTTTGCAGACCCATCCATTGCATGGGATTGCAGCACTCTATTTCAAGGATTCAAAACAGATGCATATAGAAGATGGGTTTACTTTGGTTACTATATGAAAGGCTGAACTGAAGCCAATATGGATTATTTTAAAAGCACTGATATATTTTAAAGTCAAATTAGTGTGGATCTTATTAAACTCAACTTTCCTCCATGCATATATGGAGGGATGCTGGGGATACATATAAGTCTAGGTGGGGTTTATCCTGATCCCTCTAAAATGCTGTAAAGTTATCCCTAATTTATATTTTTTATATAGGCCTTCTTTATATGTTTTATTCCCCACTCATCACCTCAAAAACCACAGTCCTCAGCAGAGGGGCTAATCACAGTTGGATTCAACTCCCTGTTGGTATGTTGTAAAGGTGTCTGAGACCACATCTGAGTTCATGGGTATGTGTGTCTGGGTGCTACTTATCAAAGCTAAGATGAGAAAACTGAAACCCAGATTTGATTTGGTTTGTGACAAGAATTGGGCTGCCCAAGGCAATAAGCCACATGGGCTGTCATTGCATGGAGTCATTCTGCTTGATTGCTTTTATAGCCACTTTTTTCTAACTCTCAACATACTGCAGACTCTCAGACACCTTCGTAATCCATTTGTGTCTGTGTGTCGAAACACATCCACAAATCCACATATACATATTTGAGCTTAGAGGGGTCATCTAAGCGTAGGATATTTTACACAGCAAAATGGATTTCACTTTTTCTTTGTTATCTTTGTAAGTTCCTTTCTTCCTGCATGAATGTCCTTTCTTCCAAGAAAAAAGCTTTCGGTTGGTAGGTGTGACTTGTGTGCTTCTAACCCCCATGCATCTACTGTACTCTGTCCCTCTCCATTGATGTCTTCCCTGTTAGTTTGAAATATAATTTTCTTCCATATCTTAGAAATTCTATTCAACAAATACTTAATAAGCATTTATCAAGCACCTTCTATATTCAGGTTGGACAGCTTGGTGGCATGGTGGATAGAGTGCTGGGGCCCAGAGTCAGGAAGACCTGAGTTAAAATCTGGCCAATGTGACCCTGGATAAACTATTTAACTCTGTCTGTCTTCATTTCCTCAGCTGTCAAATGAGCTGGAGAGGGAAATGGCAAACCACTTCAGGACCTTTGCCAAGAAAACCCCAAATGGGGTCATGAAGAATCAGGCAAAACTAAAAAACGACTCAACAACAATAAACAAAGTTGGAGTATTTGTATAGAAGATACAAATAGTAGATATAGACAAAAATGAAAGAATCTCTGCTAATGAGGGACTAAATTTCTATTGCCTTTATTTCACTTGATCTTGTGGTCTTTCTTGCATGCTACCTTCTTCCCTCCTCCAATGGTGTATGATCTACATTATCTCCTCCTAACTATAACCTCATTATAACCTCATAACTGTAACCCCATTATCTCTTCCTAAATATAATCTCAACCTGTGATTGTCCTCTGGGACTCAGTCTTCATGCTCATTTAGAATTAGGGAAACCTGAGTCTGATTCCTGTCTCAGCCTCTTATAAGCCATGTAGCCCTGAGTAAGTCACTTAGCTTCTTCTATCTCATTTTTTTCTCATCTGTAAAATGGAGGTAATAATAGTGCTTACCTCACAACTCACAGAGTTGTACTAAGGATAAAAATTACATAAATGTATAATGTACTTGGAAACATTAAAGTGTCATATAAATGTTAGCTGTTATTATCATTCTCACTTTATACTCATTCCTTTGGAGAGCTCATCTGTCTTCACAGCTTTGATTAATATTGCCTTGTCCTCATCTGATTCTATGAAGTTCATATAGAAACATGTCACAGGCCTGCTATTATCTTTTTGTAGTTAATAGTCTGCAGACTATTTTACAGGTGGGTAAAATGACTGGGTTTTTTTAATGGAATTAGAGCATTTCAATGTCATTTCATCTTCTGTAAGCTCACTAAAGACATCTTTGGTACAATTCCAGTGGCAGACAGGATGATGGAGGTTTCATATACCAAATCTGTTCTCATGCGGTGTTGAATTCTTCCAGTAGAGCTCTATGTATTTTGAAAGCTTTTTATTCTATGTAGCTTGTATATTATGTGGTTTTTTTTATGCCAACATCCATTAGGAACATTGTTCTTAAATTTTTATGGATGCTATGTCTATTTGGACTGGCAACAGTTCTGTCTATATTCTAAATATATAGAGAACTGAGTCAAATTTATAAGAATACAAGTCATTCCCCAATTGATAAATAGCCAAAGGACACGAACAGGCAGTTTTCAGATGAAGAAATTAAAGCTATCTATGGTCATATGAAAAAAATGCTCTAAATCACTATTGATAAAAGAAATGCAAATCAAAATGATTCTGAGGTACCATATCACACCTATCAGATTGGCCAACATGACAAAACAGGAAAATGATAAATATTGGAGAAGATGTGGGAAAATTGGAACACTAATACATTGTTGGTGGATTTGTGAAATGATTCAACCATTTTGGACAGCAATTTGGAGCTATGCCCAAAGGGCTATAAAAATGTGCATACCCTTTGACCTCACAATAGCACTTCTAGGGTTGTATCCCAAAAACATCATACAAATGGGAAAAGGATCCACATGTACAAAAATATTTATAGCACCTCTTTCTGTGGTGGCAAAGAATTGGAAATTGAGAGGCTGCCCATCAATTGGGGAATGGCCGAACAAATTGTGGTATATGAATGTAATGGAATACTATTGTGCTACAAGAAATGATGAGTAGGTGGACTTCAGAAAAACTTGGAAAGACTTGTATGGACTGATGCTGAGTGAAATGAGCAGAACCAGGAGAACGTTGTATGCTGTAATAGCCATGTTGTATGATGACTAACTTTGATAGACTTAGCTCTTCTCAGCAATGCAAGGATCTAAAACATCTCCAAAAGTCTCATGATGGAAGATGCTATCCATATCCAGAGAAAGAACTATGGAGTTTGAATGCAGATCGAAGCATACTATTTGGTCTTTTTTTTTCCCCTTCTGCTTTATTTTGTTTCTTCTTTCTTGTGGTTCCTCCTATTGGTTCTAATTCTTCTTTACAACTTGATCAACATGAAAACATGTTTAATAGGAATGTGTATGTAGAGTCTATATCAAATTGCATACCTTCTTGGGGAGGGAGGTGGGGAGGGATGGGGAGAAAATTTAAAACTCAGAAGCTTAAGGAAGTTATTAAAATAAAATAGAATAATTAATTTTTTAAAAGTTCTGACTATAATGATGCTCAAAGATAGTTTGTTCCTTGAATTCTCAAGGCTATTTTGGGGCTATTTTTTATCATTATCATTATTTTACATATTAAGATAGTAATAATCATTAGTAGTGTATACTATTACCTCCATGTCAATGACTTTTAATTCTGTATCATTAATTCTGACTTGATCTCTAGTCTCAACTTTCCACCTGTCTGCAAGACATTTTTAGCCAAATAGCCCATTGTCATAACAAACTTAGCATGTCTAAAATCAAATTCATTTTTATCCTTCCAAAATTCCCCATTCCAGCCTCTCCATTTTTGCCTACCACCAATCCCCTGGCACCAAGTTTAAAGTTTAAAGTATCTTTGCGTTCCAGTAGCCAAGATGGCAGAGTAAGCAGTAAATTACTATAACTCTTCCATATTCATCTCCAAATAACCATAAAATTGCACCCAAAAACAAATCCTAAAACAGCAGAAACTGCAAAAAGATGGGGTGAAACAATATTTTAGCCCAGGAAATTTGCAAGATAAGCAAGAAAGGTCAGTCTTACTTGGGTAAAAGGGGAGCACAGTCCAGAACAGAAAGCATTGTAGAACAGGAAACCATCAGCAAGCCCCATTTTAGCAAACCAAGGGAGATACTGAGCCCCAGTTCAGTGGAGCAGGCAAAGGCCAACACCAGGATCCTCCATGTACCTCCACATAGCCAAGGGAATGGGCAGACTTCAGCTCTGAGAACATCCATGTACTTCAACACAGACCCAGAGGAAAAGATATTGCCAACCATATGGGTACCTAAGCAAACACCGTAGCCACCAGGGCCAGCCCCACCAAATGTTTCAGTGTAGCCCTGAGCAAACAGGCAGTTTCCAGTGACCAGAGCACTAGTGCTTCAGTGTAGCCCAGGGAAACACAGAAATGCCCTACCAGCCTCAACACACACCAGACACCAGCACTAGGACCTCAGCTCAGCAGGTAAGCTGCCAGACCCCTATGGCCTCCAGCAGCACTAGCCATCTCCCACCCCACCCCCTCAGTGCAGTGCTAGACACAAGAGTCCCCCATGGGCCTTAGGACAACATCAGTGCAGCACCAGGTAAACAGCCAGGGCCTGCAGCTCCTGGCACAAGAAGCCTGAAACAAGTGCCCCTTCCACTGCAGGAGCAGAGCTCAAATTTAAAGGACAGGAACAAGACAAAAAAAAAGATAAGCAGAAAACAAAAACAAAAAGAATCTGTCCATGTAAAATTATTATGGTGAAGATCAAGTTATTATGGGAAGATCAAGACACAAACCCAGAAGAGGACAACAATGTCAAAACACCTATAGGCAAAAACCCAAAGAAAAACAGGAAGTGATCTCACTGAAGAACTCACAAAAGAGCTCAAAAAAGAGCTTTAAAAACACATAAGAGAGGTAGAAGAAAAATTGGGAACAGAAATGAGAATGATGTAAGAAAATTGTGAAAAAAAAGAGTCAACAGCTTGGAAAAAGAAAACAACTACTTAAAAAGTAGAATTTGCCAAATGGAAAAAGAGATACAAAAATACACTGAAGAAAACATCTACTTAAAAAGTACAATTGGCCAAATGGAAAAGGAAGTACAAAAGCTAATTGAGGAAAAAAACTCCTTAAAAGTTAGAATTGGGCAAGTGGAAGCTAATGACTCTATGAGACATCATGAATCACTTAAATAAATTCAAAGGAATGGAAAAAATGGAAGAAAATGTAAAATATCACATGGGAAAGATAGCTGACCTGGAAAATAGATCCAGGAGAGACAATGTCAGAATCGTTGGACTACCTGAAAGCCATAATCAAAAGGAAGACCTGTATAGCATCTTTGAAGAAATCATCAAGGAGAAATGCTCTGATATCCTGGAACCAGAGGGCAGAATAGGCATCAAAAGAATTCACCAATAACCTCAGGAAAGAGATCTCAAAATAAAAACTCCAAGGAACATTATGGAAAAATTATAAAACTATCAGGTCAAGGAAACAATACTTCTAGTGGCCAGAAAGAAACAATTCAGATATTGGGGATCCACGATCAGGATTACACAGGACTTAGCAGCTGCAACATTAAAGGATCAGAGGTCATGGAGTATAATATTCCAAAAGGCAAGGGAACTAGGACTACAACCAATAATAACTATATGGTAAAATTAAGCATAATACTTCAAGGGAAAAATGGTCATTTGATGACATAGAGATATTTTATGCTTTCATAAGGAGAAGACCAGAATTGGACAAAAAATTTGATCTCCAATATCAAGAGATGCATAAAAAGGAAAAAGAAAACATAAGGGACTCAATGGAGTTGAACTGTCTATGTCCCTATATGGAAAAATGATTCTTGTAATTCTTAAAAATTGTACCACTAATAGTACAGCTAGAAGGAATATGCATAGACAGAGGGTATAGGTGCGAGGTGAATTTGAGGGAATGACATTAAAAATATAATTAAGGGATGAGAAAGAAGAGTACACTGGGTGATAAAAAAGGAGAGGTAGAATGGGGTAAATTATTTCACATCAAGTGGGATGGAAAAACCTGTTACATTGGAGGGGAACATGGGGGCAGGGTGCAATGGCATCACTTGAACCTTACTCTCACAAGTATTTGCTCAAAGAGGGAATAATACACACAACAAGTTTAATATAGAAATCTATCTTACCAACAGGGAAAGTAAGAGGAGAAGAGATTAAGTAAAGGGGAAACTGACAGAAGAGAGTGCAGACTGGGGGAGATGGATGACAGAAGCAAAACAATGTTGAGGAGGGAAAAGGTGAAAAGAGAGAGAGGACAAACAGGAGGAAAAATAGGATGGAGGGAAACACACAGTAACACAGTAATCACAAACTGTGAATGTGAATGGAATAAACTCTCCCTTGAAATGGAAGTGAATAGCAGTGTATCAAAAACCAGAATCCTACAACATGTTGTTTACAAGAAATACATCTGAAACAGGGAAAGATGCACAGAGCAAAGGAAGGAGCCTGGAACAAAATCTATTATGCTTCAGCTGAGGCCAAAAAAAAAACAAACAAACAAAAAACAAAGATAGCAATCCTGATCTCAGACAAAGCAAAAGCAAAAATAGACCTAATTAAAAGAGGTTAAGAATGAAACTACATCTTGTTAAAAGGTACCATAGACAATGAAGTAATGTCAATTCAAAGCATATATGTTCCAAATAGTACAGCACCCACATTCTTTTTTTAATGTTTGCATTTTCTTTTCTTTTTTAAAAAATGTTTTAAAAATCAATTTATTTTTAGTTTTCAGCATTCACTTCCAAAAGATTTTGAGTTCTAAATTTGCTCCCCATTCCACTTCTTTCCCACCCCCTTCCCAAGATGGCATACAATCTGATATAGGCACTACATATACATTCATGTTAAGCACATTTTCCCATTAGTCATGACGTAAAGAATAATTAGAACTAATGGGAGGAACCATGAGAATGAAGTAATAAAAAAAAAAAAAACAACAGGAAAAGGAGAGCAAATACTATGCTTCCATCTGCATTCATATTCCATAGTTCTTTTTCTGGGTGTGGATAGCAATTTTAGCATACAAATTCTTAAACAAGAAGTTAAGTGAGTTACAAGTTCATGACCAAACAAGATAGAAAGTATTACAAAATATAAAATAGATTTTTTTATTATATTAAATTAAAAAGCTTTTGCACAAATAAAGCCAATTCAATCAAGATTAGAGGGAAAGCAGAAAGCTCTGAAACAAGCTTCACAGCAAGTGTCTCTGATAAAGGCCTCAATTCTCAAATATATAAAGAACTGAGTCAGATTTATAAGAACACAAGCCATTCCCCAATTGATAAATGGTCAAAGGATATGAATAGGCAGTTTTCAGATGAGGAAAATAAAGCTATTTATAGACATATGAAGAAGTGCTCTAAATCACTTTTGATTAGAGAAATGCAAATTAAAACTGAGGTACCACCTCATACCTATCAGATTGGCTAATACAACAAAAAAGGAAAATGATAAGTGTTAGAGAGGATATGGGAAAACAGGGAAAGTAATGCACCATTGGTAGAGTTGCAAACTGATCCAACCATTCTGGAGAGCAATTCAGAATTATGCCCAAGTGCAACCAAACTGTGCATACCCTTTGTTCCAGTAAAACCACTACTAGGTTTGTATCCCAAAAAGATCCAGAAAAGGGAAAGGACCTACATGTGCAAATATATTTATAGCAGCCCTTTTCCAAAATGTTGGAAATTGAGGGACATTACCATCAATTGGGGAATGGCTGAGCAAGCTGTGTTATATGAATGCAGTGGAATACTATTGTGCAATAAGAAACGATGAACAGATTTCAGAAAAACCTGGAAAGACTTGTGAAAACTGATACAAAGTAAAATGATCAGAACCAAGAAAACACTGTACACAGTATTAGCAACATTGTGTGATGATCAACTATGAATGACTCAGCTTTTCTCAGCAACACAACGATCTAAGACAAGCACAAAGGATTCATGAAGGAAAATGCTATCCAGATCCTGATAAAGAACTGATGGACTCTGAATGCAGATTGAAACATTTTTTTTAACTTACTTTATTCTTTTTCATGTTTTTTTCTTTTGGTCTGTTTCTTCTTTCACAACTGTGACTAATATGGAAATATGTTTTACATGATAACTATATCAAATTGCCTACCATTTTAGGAAGAGAGGAGAGGAGGGAGAAAGAAAAATTTGAAATTCAAAATCTCATAAAAATGAATGTTAAAAATTGTCTTGACGTGGAATTGGGGGAAAATAAAATACGATTACATGTTTTTAAAATAAGTATCTTTGGCTTCTCCCTCTCTTTTATCAGCCCTTCTCCCCTCCAAAAATACTCATCACTTGCCCAGTCTTGTCCTCTGTCCAGGATGAGTGGCATTCATCCAAGATTCTCTGGGGTGTGTCCCAAAACCTCTCCTACTCAGGTTGGGAGAAGGTAAAGTTAGTCTGACAGGTGTTGTGAATGAGTTCATGGGAAATGAAATGAGGCTGGCAGTTAGGACTAGTGAACAGGTGTTGAAGTTGGCTGCTTAGTCAGAAATTGGCAAGTACTAGCAACAATACTGAGGAGTCTGAACCAAAGTCAGAGTGAGGGTAGTCAGGGGGGCAGGAAAGGGTGCAGGTGGGAAAAGAAGCACAGACTTCTCACCAGAATAGGCAAGGTAGGGTATAGTTTGGCATGAAATAGATAATGATATAGGTAAAGAATGGGTAAAGCAGAGCTAGGGAAGGTAGGAAGGACATAGGAGTCAGTGCTAGGCAGAGATGAATGGAGACATATGGTCAATGGACTGGGTCACAGACAATAGCTGGACTCTTTTCTTGAAGAGCAAGATGCAATGACAGAGGCTTGTCAAAATGCTAAATTTTAACAAGAAAGTGAAGACTTTTCAGTCAAGTAAAAAAAAAACCATTTATTAAGCATCTACTATATGCCAAGAAGTATGCTAAGTACTAGTGTTACAAAGAAAGGCAAAAATAGTCACTGTTCTCAAGAAGTTCACACAGCCTATTGTGAGCCCTGACATGGTGATATTGTCTTTCCCACCCTTAAAGTGGATTGGGTTGTGTATGAGGAAGTTGGGATCATGTACCTTTGTAAAGGCAATGGCTTCATCTTTCCTGAACCTCTCTCTGATAGGAGAGGCCCAGCACTGCATAAAGTGTTACACTCTGGAGTAAGCATTACTATTACCCTTCTCCTTCCTCTCTGGGCACACCCACCCATGCTCTAGGTAACCTTTAGAGAAAGTGTTATGACTTCTCCCAGTTTCTTGTCATCATGGAGAGCTAATTCCTGAGCTCAGAACCTCATAAGATCTATATTAGGATGTTTGATCCAGCTTCCAGGTTTCTGCCCTAAAGGCATAAACTGGCAGAAAAATAAAAATGTAGGTGAAGTTTTACAGGTTGTCTATCCAACTACACTTCATTGTCTAGACAATGAGCCTTTTTCAAACACTTGGTTTATCAAAGAGGACAATTAGGTCTCAGCAAGGTATTAAAAGATCAATGCCAAATGTTTCATTGGAATACAACTATTGCCTTAAATAGCCTGGTCAACTTCACAGTACATTCACAATGACCACTTATAGTCCAAAATACAGTTATCCATTCATTCCCTTTTCTAAATTTGAACCTGGATATATGTCCCTGGGAAGTCCTGTTTGGTGCAGACCAAAGCCATCCACAGGTGGCTGAGCAAATTTAGGATCAGTGGAAGGAACTAATGGTGGAAAAAACACTCCACTCGGGGTTAGAAGATCTTAATTCAGACCTACCTCTAGCATAAGGCTAGTACAGCCAAATAATCTGAAGCGTGGAAAGCACCTGGAAGTCCATCTAGTACAATCTATTTTCCAGCTGAAGAAAATGTGGGCCAGAGAGGAAAAATGAGTTGTCCAAAGTCACACAGCTAGTTGGTATCAAGCCTAGGACTAGAACTAGAATCTCCTAATTATCTAGTGCTCTTTCTACCACACCATTTCTAATCAATCAATAAAGATTTATTAAGTGCCTTGTGAATATGTCAGTTTATTTCTCTGAGCCTCAGTTTCATCATCTGTAAAATTATTATAATAGTACCTTAGACTTACATATCTTTTTTTTTAACTTACAAAGCACATTTTCACTTAAATTAGTTCATACAGTCTTCACAGGGATCCCATAAGAAGCACAAGTGAAAACTGCACGAGCTATTTTAATATACTTTGTAAGTTAAAAAAAAACACCTTGTGTATATGTAAGATACTACTATGGTGATTATTAATAATGATAACATTAAGACTATTATAGGCATAATAATCATTATTATTTTTACTATGATGACATTGAGAATGCTGTTCCATGGTTCCCTGTATTTCTTTTTAATTAAAAGGACTGGGGCCCCTGCAGGGGAAGCAGAGAGACAAATGAAATTTCACCACAAATTGGTCTCAATGGATAGAAGTCATAGCTGTAGTAGAATGGAGAAAGCACCAATTCTTTGAGTCAGAAGACCTAACAAGGTTAAAATTCTAGCTTTGCCACTTACTAATATTGCTAGATAGATGGCATTAATATGGTGCTTTAAGCTTGGTAAAGTGCTTTATGCATCTTCAATCTTCTGATCCTTGCAACAAGCCTCTCAGATAGGTGCTACTATTATTCCCATTTTACAGATGAGAAACCTGAGGCTGAGAGAGTTTAAGTGACTTGTCAAGGGTCACATAGCTAGTAATTGTCTGAAGCGGGATCACCAAGGAAACCAAGTAACATTCAGTATAATTCCCTGTTAGTGATTCCCAATGATCACTTGAAGGTTTTAAGTTAATAAAATGTGAGCTCCTTGAGAGCAGGGACTATCTGCTTATATCCATTTGTATATCACAGTGCTTAGTACGCAGTAAGCATTTAACATTTTTATTCATTCATTCACTCATTCATTTATTCATTTATGTATTACTAGTGAACAGCTGTTAATAGGAAGTGTTGGTGTTTTCACAGATTCTGCTCAATAAATTCCCCATATGCCCCCAAAGCCATAAATAGCTACAAAAGTAAAGAGTGAGATTAAAAATCTAGGTCATAACCTAAGTAGGTGATCCAGCCCTTTGGAAGTTCCACTAGAACAGGGCCAGTGAACTTCTCCCTCCTTAGATACAGTTAGTCAGCTAGCAAAACGGGCCCAGCAGAGTGCCCTCAGTTGGCTCCAGGAAACGCAAGAATTTGCTTTTACCCAGGCTGCCTCTTGTCTCTCTTTTTCTCTGATAAACCAAAGAAAAGCCACCCCAACCCACAACAATTCACGGTCAGTGTCCTTTTTCTATAAAGGATCTCAGTGAAATGACAGCTGAAGGAAAGTAGGGATAATGTCACCAAAGAAACAAGTTTTTCTCCCAAAAAGAGATAAGAGGGAGCCTGGATAAAGTCAGCCTTATGTTCACAAATGAAAGACACTGGGGTTTGGAGATCTGACCTGAGGCTAAGAATTTCTGGGGTGTTTAGCACAGCTGAAGGCCTTGTGTGACACCATAGAGGTTGCCCATTAAAATAGTTCATCATGAAGCAGCTTTCAGTCATTCTGTGGCAATGTTTGTGGGTTGTGCTTTCGTGCGTGCATGTGTGTGTGTATGTGTGTGTGTTTTGTAGAAAAAAAAATTCCACAAAAATAAACAACAAAAAATCTAGCCACTGATTCTAAGATCTATTCTTTTTTTTCTTGGTTAACCAGACTTTTTTGTTTGGGAGGTTCAGGAGGGGAACAGGAAACCTTACGCAGCCAAAATGTTGGCTTGGACCTTAATATTCTGATTCTTTTCACTTACCCAGAAGGCTACTTATGTGGAAGTAAATTCTCATCCTATAACGCCCAAAAAATGAGTGGACTTGAAAGTCTTCCATCACATAAGAGTGGGTTGGCACAGGCTGTCTGGCTAGGGGTAACAAAGGTCAATTCAACCTGAAGATGTCACCAGTTGGGTCAGGAACTGGAATGGGATTAGATCAGGAAAGGGTACAAAGAGTCTTTAGTAGAGCAGGCAAACTGTTTGGGTCAGTACAAGAAGGTCAACAATATTGGATGGGTGGTATAGGTCAATTCAGGAAGGGAGAAACAGAGAAAGAGGTGAGGTTGGGGCAGGATCAAGGACATAGTCAAGAGGCACAATGTCTCCCATGTTGGTCTGACGAAGGCTTCCCATCAAGTGACATCTTATAAATGGATGATGTGGGTTTCTTCCAAATGTCCAATCCCTGGGGGTAGAAGGAATGATAATAATGTGAGCAGAAATATCTTCTAATTTTAACAAGCTCCAGGCTGTCCTGTTTCTATACTCATTGTAGTTCCATTTTCCTTGGCATAGGCATCTTGAAAATCTAACACTGGAGGCAGTTCTATGTCCTCAAGAAGACAGAGATGTGCCAGGACCCAGATGGGTACCACTTCCTCTTATATCCTTGAGGTAATCACTGTTGGATTTACCTCATAGTGTCAAGGCCAGAGGAACTATCCTGGGACATTTTCCCAGCGTCCCAACACTAATTGCTATTTCGTAATATCACAGAATCTCTTTTCTCTCAATTCCCACAACTACCACCTGAGCCCAAGCTGTCATCAGACTCCCTTGGTTTTCCAAAACCACTTTGTAGTTATTTGTCTTGCCCCCAAACCTCTCTGTGCTGTGATCCATTCTGTAAGCCACTGACAAACAAATCTTTCCAAAGTATTCTTTCCATCACATGAATCCCTTCTCTGGAACTGATTGTCTTGAACTACTGCATCAAATCCAAACTCTTTAGACGTTCACTTGGCATTCAAGGCTGTTTACAATTTGATCCAATCTTACCCATCCAAAATTATCTCTTACTGTTCCTTAACATAGCCCCTCCACTCTACTCCAGTCAGACTGATTAATTTTTCCTATAAATTTAAACAAATATTTATTGTATTTCCTGTATGCTGAGCACTTACTGTCCCTAAACGCCCCCCATTCTTTCCTCAGCCCATACTGTTGCTAACATAAAAGACATCCCTCCCCTTCTCTCTCTCTTTTCCTAAAGCTCTGGTCCCATACTCCTCACAAACTCAAGGCATACCTCCAACCCAAAGCCTAACCTGATTAATTCCATCTCTATGTCCTTTACTTAGAATTCCAACAGTTCAATCTATTCTTCATTGTTTCACACTTGTCCCTATGTCTTTTTGAAATTATTCTCAAAAAAAAAAAGTAGCTATGGGGTAGAGGATAGGAAGTCTTGGGGCAACTAGGTTGCACAGTGGATAGAGTAACTGTCCCTGGAGTCAAGAGGACTTGAGTTCAAATCTGACCTCAGGGGCTTACTAGCTGTGTGACTCTGGAGAAGTCACTTAACTCTAATAGGAAGGAAGGAAGGAAGGAAGGAAGGAAGGAAGGAAGGAAGGAAGGAAGGAAGGAAGGAAGGAAGGAAGGAAGGAAGGAAGGAAGGAAGGAAGGAAGCTGGTCTTGAAACTAGGAAGATATGGGTTCAAATCCTACTTTTGACACTATATTGATTTTACGTCCTTGGGCAAGTCATTTAACCTCTAACTGCTCTAGGTGGTTCCCTAAGACTAAAGGTGGCAGACAAGGTGCCAAGGGAGTTCCCTATATCAATGAAATCACAGATTTAGTCCCTAGCCCCTGTTTCTCCTATTTCAAGACTAATGTCTCCAACTAAATTACAGACACTTTGAGGATGAAGCCCATGTTCTTGGTATACTTTTTATCCCTCAAAAAGAGCCATGTGGCTTGTTGAATACATAATAGTCATTAAAAAAAAATGAGGCTTCTCTTTTTTTAAGTGATGAATGACTGTGAATGAGTTAATAAATGAATGAATGGATATGGATGGGGTGAGTAATATTTAGGGAAAAGGGATGTTTTTACTATATCACTTTTGAAGGGAATTGTTATTCTGGTATGGAGAAGAAGGTCTCAGGAGGGATAATTCAACTAATACTATCAATCAATACGCATTTATTATGTGCCTACTATAGGCCAGAAATGGTGCTAGATGACAGAAATACAACTACAAAAAAAATGAAATAACATCTCCTTGCAAGGAACTTACATTCTATTGAGGAAGAAAATAAGGACATATATAAGTAAATACAGAACAAACATAAAAAGAATAAACATAAATAGATGCAAAATAGTTTTTTATTTTACAAAAACAAAGCCATTTGAGAGAGAAGGTACCAGCACTTGGGAAGATCAGAAAAGGTTTCATGCAGAAAGTGATGCTCAAACTGTGTCTTGAAGAAAGAAAGAGATTCGATGTGATAGAGGTAAGAAGGGAGGACTTTAGGGAGTGCATCATCTTTTCCTACCCTCATTTAAACAAAGAGGGTTTCTGAAGGGAGGTCAGAGTTGGAACACACTCTGGTCTTGTTGTGATATCCCTTTTCTATAAGGTCTAACTCTTTTCATTGACCACAGTTGAAGAAAACCACCTTGGATACAATATTTAAAATAAATATAGAAAACCTGTTGTAGGCTCAGAACTAAAAAGAAAACAGAAACTTGCTTTTTAAAACCTTATTATACCATGGTAATTATAAAGTGGGAGGGGAAGGGAAGTACTTTTATTCACATTTCTAAAAGGATTTGGGTGAACTAAATTTATAAAATTAAATGAGGAGAGTCTTAGTATTTAATTAATATTTATTAAGTTTTTAGTACAACAGGCATGGTTGGAGTGAAAGGCTGATTATCAGTTTAAATCTTCTTACATAAAACTTGACCTTTCCCTGCTGGGATTCCTTCCAGCTTTCTGAACAAAAGATACTTATATGCAATTCCCTTGCCTACAAGGTGGAGAAATTGGTTTTGAAGGAAAGAAATCCAAACTATGCCTTTTCTTTTTCTCCCTTAATAGAATGAGCAAATTCATTGATCTGGTCTTCCCGCCAAACACTGCAAGCCCCCTCCAGGTCTGTCTCTGTGCCCTACAAATGCAAGAGTATCTGGCAGGAGGCAAAGCATCCAGGTTCCCAAATGGGTCTCCAAATTGGCCCATTAAACACATTGCATTTTCCTTTCCTCCAGTTGCTTGTGGCCTTCACT
The DNA here is from genome assembly GCF_003287225.1 of Phascolarctos cinereus. Classification (NCBI taxonomy): domain Eukaryota; kingdom Metazoa; phylum Chordata; class Mammalia; order Diprotodontia; family Phascolarctidae; genus Phascolarctos; species Phascolarctos cinereus. Next base: position 373,111,459 of record NW_027555958.1, read on the forward strand.
CTCTAAGTGGAAACTAATAGGAGTCCATCACATGGGGGTTTAGAAATGACTTTGGGTAGTAGAACGGGAACTTCTTATATCATGGCAATTTGGAGGAAGCCTAAAGGCACTCATAAACAGTTCATCAAGCCCATTTCTTCTTGCTTAGCCAAGCTGACCAGGCATTGAGCCACCCCTGGCTGACCAAGTTAACTCACCAACCTCGTTTCAAAGCATATATGATTAGAAAAACTCACAGAGAAACATCTTTCAAGGGGGCCCTGTGGAAGAAAAACTATTGGCAGAAATGTGTGAAATGAGAGGAGAAGGAAGAAAATGTCGCATCCCTAAATTTGGCAATCCACCCCCAAAGTAAATTAGAAGAGCCAGGGGGTCATGTTTCAGTTATTCCTTAGTCAGGGGAATAGAGCTACTGCCCTCCATGCTATTGGCTCAGTTCATTGAGTAACTTCTCTTCCCACACTATTTTAGTCTTATTTCCAAATTCTATCAAGCATCACAGCCACACTTCTTCCTGTGCCCTGAGAGATGGCAAATTATATAAAAGAACCTCTTGTACTCATAGTATCAAAGCTGGAAGGGACCTTAGCAACCACCTAGCCAACTTCCTTATTTTACAGATTAAGAAACCAGAGAAGTGAAATGACTTCCCCAGCATCACATAGTTAACAAGTGGCAGAGCTTAGATTCAAACCCAAGACTACTGATACCAAATTCAGCGTCCTTTCCATGAACATGATCATACTGCTTCCTATTTCAATAAAAATTTAATGGGTATCTACCAAAACGAAACCCCTGTCCTCGGTGCTGATAATACAGCTTGAATAGGATGGATAAAAGTAGTCCCTGCCCTCATGGAAACTATAATCTATTCAGGGAGACAAAAAGTAGGTCAATAACTAAATGGTAAGGCAGAGTGTAATGTGTCACAAGGTAAGTACAATCCAAATATCACAACAGTCAGTGGGGGACATTGCTTAAAAGTACTCAAATTTAAAACCTGAGGTTGAATTATGGCAAAAAAAAAAACCCACCAGCTCATAATTTTGAGAAGCAAGTCAAGAAAAAACCTTATTCAGATTGTTATTACAAACCATGACAGGGAGAGGCACCAGTTGGCTCAGAGAGAAAAAAATTCTTTAACCAAGTGGACTCTAATTACAAACCAATTCTCATCAGTACACAGAGAGTATAGAATGAAGAGGAAGAATAGAAAAAGACAGTTAGTATGGATCACAAGCTGTCTGAAGTTGATCTTGGAAGAGGGACGGGACAGTTTGTTATTTTTAAGAAGAGAGAACAGATACTTGCTAATTTTCTAATCTTTCATTTACCTGGCAGGAGGGAGAACAAAAGCCTGATGACTTATTTTTGTTTTTATTTAACCTTGCAGACAAATTGGGGTAAAGAGAACATCTAAACACAAGGAGAGTGGATAGAACTCCTCGTTTTTGCTGAAATGTAGGCTACTTTAAAGATAAAATCACTCCTGTCCAGAACAAAGATACAGAGCTCCTTTCTTTTTGCCTCCACAGAATTCTAGCAGTCTTATTTACTACCTTGTGACCTCAAGCAGGGCATATGTCTCTGGGTCTTATTTTCCTTATCTACGAAATGAGAGTTGGATTAGTTGACCTCTGAGGTCTTTCTAGTTCTAAATCTTATGACTTTTAATTGGAAGATCAAGGAAGCCTTTGATGTTTTAATCTTTGTCTCATGGGTTCCGGGTTCTAGAGCTAGGGAAAATGATGGAGATTTTCTAGTTCAATTCTTTCTTTTTATAGATGAGGAAAATGAAGTCCAAATATGTGAAGTGACTTGCCCAATGTCATACAGAGAGTAAGCAGCAGAGACAGAATCTTAATCTTCTTTCCATGACACTATGTTGTCTTGTCATCCTATCTGTCATTGTTGCCACTCTACCTTGTCATTTTCTCTTAGCCACCAAAAGGCTTCCATCCAAATAGAGTCTTTTCCCAAGACTCTGGAGGAGTAGAGGACTTAGTGACTTAGTTTGTGTTTATATGAGAAGAACTAGGAGGAAAATAAACTGGTTTTGACCAGTATATGCACCTTGACTACTCGACTGATTTTTTTTCAGACTCGATTGACCAAACTGGTTAATTTCCTTGACTTCACACAATTATTGGAAGTTTCAGCGTTATATAAGATAATGTGTAACAGCCAAATTCTCAATGATCTGTTTTCATTCTCTGAATATTGAAGTCCTTTGAGTCAGCCCTACTAGCTATTGTACATGAAGAGAAGGAGAAGGGAATAAGCATTTACTAAGGGCCTACTATGTGCTGGACACTGTGCTAAGCGCTCTTTACAAATACTAACCCATTTGATCCTCACAATTCTGTGAGGTAGGTGCTATTATTATCCCCATTTACAGTTGAGGAAATGGAGGCAAGCAGATGTTAAATGGTTTGCCCAGAGTAATGCACTAGTAAGTTTATGAGGCTACATTTGGACCCAGGTCTTCCTGACTCCAGGCCAAGTATATTGGCAGCTGTCTCTAATACTTTTGAAATAACACCTTCCTTTAAAAAAATACTATCTCTTGAAAAATGCTGTATCAAACCTAATGGCCAACAAGACTCATGAATTTTTCATGGCTAGGAGATGAAAAGCCCTTACCATTTTCTGATTTAGCTGTGAATGAGGTGTATGTGTTGGGGGGGGGGGCGCAATTTGGTTAGTTGTTATTTTTAAGCTAAAATAGAGCTTACTTTTCCATAAACAATTTTCATTTCATTGTTCCTTTCTTCTCCTTTCCAATAAGCCAATCCCAACCAAAAGAGAAGAATAAAAGCCCTTATTTGGCAGTTTTCTGTGCTGGGGAGGCCCTTGAGAGAAGGAAGTAGAAGGAGGCTACTGCTATTTTTTAATTAGCAATCTACATTAAATCCAGAAACTTGGCTATTGCAGTAGGATTTGGGAAAGGCAACAGGCTCCCTTTTCCACCCCACTCTTCTATTTCTGCATTTAGACCCCCATCTTGCTTCCCCCTATCAACCCTTCTGAATCACAATATCTAACAAAATGTGACTATTTGCACAAAATCAATACCATGATTCATGCACATAAAACCTGCAACACACTGTATAAGTAATTTTTCATGAACCAGACTCTTAAGTGCTTGCCAACAAGCTAAATTATCCTCTTGTTAAGTGCTATAGCGTATTCTTTCTCTCTTTCTTCTTTTCCATGTTCCTCTTAATATTGATAAGCCTTCATTATTTGAAGAGAACATTTACATTATTTTCCCTTAATACTATGCCTACCAACCACATCAAAATATCGTGCCTTCTTTTCCATAGCTGAATTGTGTTAAATTCAGGCTCTGATTAAGAAAAATAGTGTCATACTAATAGTTAGAGAAAATGATTGATGAGAAGCTCAAAAGTCAGTTCTAGCACATATCAATTACTATAAATCTATTGAACTATCAATGCGGTGTGCTCAGCGTCTTTAGGTGTTATGAAAGATTGGATGAAGAAAGGAGAATATGCCCTCAGGGATCTCCTAATTTAGTTCAGGACCTACATTGGTAAATTCTATCCAGAACCTCCATTTTGTTGAAGGGCTCAGACCAGCCATACCTTACTCCTCAAACTTTACCACCATCTACCAGTTGCCTTCTCACCCTGGAACATCCCTCTACCCTTCTGGCTTCCTTTTCCCAATGGGGAGTTACTCTGGGAAAATTCATTTTGAAGAAGGGTTCAATCCAGTCATTCTTTATTCTTTGGGTTTTTACCACAATGTCCCTTTCCCTCTCCTCCCCTCCCCTCATGCCCCATCCCCATTGAAATGTAAACATCTTGAGGATGGTGATTGTCTTTCTTTTTGTTTATATTTTGCATATCCTAGTTCTTAGGAATATTATATACCCAACACACAATAATGACTTGACATTTAGAGATAAAACTAACAAACTAACAAACACACAGACACCAACACAGATGACAAAAGCATATCATCATATGAGTCATTGAAGCATAGAACCCAAGAATTTCAAAATTAGGAACTCAGACATGATCTAGGTAGGTGAATAAGAATGCCCTATACAATTTAAGCAAAAATTCACCATTAAGACTTTCCTTGAATAGTTCAGATCTATGGAGAACAGAATTCATGACCAAATAGGAGAGAGAGAACATTACAAAAAGCAAAATATATAATTTTGATTACATTAAATTGAAAAGTTTTTGCACAAACAAGGCCAATGCAACTAAGATTAGAAGGAAGGTAGAAAATTGGGAAAGAATTTTTACAACCAGTCTGTCTGATAAGGGCCTCATTTCTAAAATATATAGAGAATTAAGACAAATTTATAAGAACACAAACCATTCCCCAATTGATAAATGGTCAAAGGATATGAACAGACAGTTCTCAGATGAAGAAGTTAAAGCCATCTATAGTCATATGAAAAAATGCTCTAAATCATTATTGATTAGAGAAAAGTGAATCAAAACAACTCTGAGGTACCCCATTACACCTATGAGATTGGTCAACATGACAAAACAGGAAAATGATAAATGTTAGAGAAGATGTGGGAAAATTGGAACACTAATGCATTGTGGGTGGAGCTGTGCAATGATCCAACCATTTTGGAGAACAATTTGGAACTATGCCCAAAGGGCTACAAAAATGTGCATACCCTTTGATCCAGCAATAGCACTTCTAGGGCTATATCCCAAAGAGATCCTACAAAGGGGAAAAGGACCCACATGTACAAAAATACTCATAGGAGCTCTTTTTGTGGTGGCAAAGAATTGGAAATTGAGAGGATGCCCATCAATTGGAGGATGGCTGAGCAAGTTGTGGTATATGAATGTAATGGAATACTATTGTGCTATAAGAAATGATGAACAGGCTGACTTCAGAAAAACCTGGAAAGATTCATATGGACTGATGCTGAGTGAAGTGAGCAGAACCAAGAGAACTTTGTACACAATAACAGCCACATTGTGCGATGACTAATATTGATAAACTTAACCCTTCTCAGCAACACAAGGGTCTAAGACATCCCCAGAGGCCTCGGGATGGAAAATGCTATCCACATCCAAAGAAAGAATTATGGAAGTTGAATCACTATCATTTTTTTTCTCTTCTGTTGAGTTTTGGTTCCTCTTTCTAATGGTTCCTCCTATTGGTTTTAATCTTCACTTACAACTTCACTAATGTGAAAATATGTTTAATAGGAATGTAAACATATAGCCTGTATGAGATTGTGCACTGTCTTGGGGAGGGTGGTGGGGAGGAAGGGGGAGAAAAATTTTCAACTCAAAAGCATATGGAAGTGATTGTTGATAAATCAAAATAAATTAATAAAATTTTAAAAAAAAAAAAATAAAATAAAAATAAAAAAAGACTTCCCTTGAAGACATTTAGTGAGGAAGAAATTGTATTTCCTGAGTCAGCTCCTTCAGATTTAGGATAGCTCAAATTGTTATGTAGTTTTGACTTGTATAGAGCCTAAGTCTCCAACAATGACTGAATGGAAACCAAGTTAAGGAAGTTGATGGTTAAGAGAATATGTAACTGCTCTCATTTAAGTTTAAATCATCAGACATGAATTAACTACATCTGAAGAACAATTAGATAGTATTAAGCATTTATCAATTATCTTGGAGAGGTCATGAATAAAAGAGGTGTCATAGAACTGAATGCAGGAAAACATCCCAATTTCCAAAAAAAGGAAAAATACACATCCAAAATGATACACAAATGACTTTGACTGATCCCAAGCAAGTCACTGCCTTTACTGCATCATCTTGGCTCTGCCCCTCCTCCTCCTCCTCCTTCTTCTTCTATTAACAATAAATAGGATCAAGGTTTAAATCCTAGCTCTGTGTGACCTTGCATAAGTCACTTCAGCTCCCTAAGACTCAGTTTCCTCATCTGTAAAATGAGGGATTAGCATGACTAGATAACCACCAGACTCTTTTTTAACGCTAATTCTGTGATCACGTAAAGCAGTTTGCTGATTTCTGCTGATGGGAGAGAGGGTTACCACAGCAGGCTTACACACTTTCTAGTACAAATAGTTACAAGAGCCAAATGAAGAGTGAGTCACTTCATGCATCTATCATTCTGTGAATCCCTTCAGCCTGTCATGTGGTTCCCCCAATTAAGTCAGTGCTCCTGGAATTCAGCTTCTGCCTCTACCTCTGTTTTTACTTGTAGATCTGCTGCATCTACTTTCATCTCAATGCAGTTGATCATCTCCTAGGGTAAGCCTTATTCCATGCACTCAGGCTATCTTACTCTAAACACTTGTTTCACTTTACTCCCCCTAACGTTCTCTATGTTCCAGCCAAACTTGCGGAAACACATTCCAGTGCTATAAGACATTTCAATGCTATAAGACATTCCGTTTCCCACCTCCATGACTTTACACAGGCTGTCCCTGTGCCTAAACTACTCCTCTCATCACTTTGGAATTTGTAGTCTCCTTCAGGGCTCATCCTAAGTGCTCCATCCTACAGGCAGATTTGTCCTTAGGTGTAGCTAGTAAAAGCAGCATCTAAATTTGAATGGATTTGAACCTCTGACTTCAAATTTAGCACTCTTTCATGATGATGATGATGATGGTAATAACTAGTATTATATAGTTAAGGATTTGCAAAGTGATTTGCATACATTATCTCATTTCATTTTTTACCGTAATCTTGTGTAGGCACCATTGTTATCAATCTCATTTTTTACAGATAAGGAAAACCAAAGATAAGAGGGGTTGAATGACTTGCCTAGGAAAACACTGAGTCATATCCACTCATGGCAAGATTTGAACTTCGGTCTTCCTGACTTCAAGTCCACTGATCTATTCACTATATCATTTAGCTGTACATTTCCATGACATACCAGGTAGTACAATGAAAACAGAATTAGGCTTAGAATCAAGAGACTTGGACCGAGTCTTGCTCCAACACTCACTAGTTGTATGATACTGAGCAAGTCACTTAATTTCACTTGGCCTTGGTTCTCAACTGTAAAATTAGGGATAGTAATACTGTAATAATAATACTTGTAGTATCTACCTCACAACATTTTATGAAGAAAGTACTTTATAAACATTTAAAGATTTATATAAAGATGAGTTATTTTAAGTCAAGAACCTACAAATGCCACACTAGCTCCCTATTGACCATTGCATCCAATCCAAACTCTCAGCTTGCTATATATAACATTCCAACAAATAGTTTTTCTAAACTGAGATAATTTTATAAGAATAAGAGCCATTTTCCAATTGACAAATAGTCAAAGATATCAATAGGCCATTTTCAGAGGAAGAAATCCACACAATCAATAGCCATATGAAAAAAATTCTCTAGATCACTAAAAATTAAAAAAATGCAAATTATAACAAATGCTTTCTATAAACCCTATTTCCTCTACATCATCAATCTCATCTCTTACTATTTCATTACCAGGACTCTATACTCTACTCAAGCTAATCTACTGTCAAGCTCTGCACATTTACTTTCTCTTGTTTCAATACTTTTATATGTCATTTTCCTGTCCTGAAATCCTCATCCCTTCCCCCATCCATCGCCCCTTCCAGGTCATGAAAGCTCTGACCTCACCTTCTCAAGGAAACCTTTCCTAATCACTCACTTCATCTCCTCAGCATGTTTATACTCACTTTGTACTTTAGAAGTTACTTATCATGCCTCCCATTTTTTAGGTGGTGGGTTAAATCCTCTTTCCTGGAACACAGGAACTCCATAAAACCTGAAATCAAAAAATCAACCGCCTAAGGGTTAGCCTTAAATGTGGATATTGGTCCTGCTCCCCACTACTAGCATAGCAAATGGAGGTTTCTGCATTTTATTCATTATTTATTATATGTTTCTTTATGATGGCTATCAAGTCATTTCAGACTCTTCCATGAACTGTATCAGAAACTTCTATGTCTATGTAAATGTCTCCTGGCAGCAGGTGAGCACCTGGTTCTATACTCAGTACATCTTTTTGGTGGATGGACTCATAACCATTAGACAACCCACTTAAAATTGGCTTTGGTTAAAGGCCAAGTGTTCCACGAGACATCATGGAGAAAAGAGAAAGCAAGCAGAGTGGATGAAACTGTCTGATGACCAAGAAAAAATGGAAGAGAAAGGGAGGGACTTTACAGAGGGCTCTGCCCCTCCAGGTGGTTCAAGATCCATTATGACTTTTACTCTCTAAAAGCAAGACTTCACTCAGGGCTCTTAGAGGGTGATTTCTTTCCCCACTCAGAAAAAAGCACAAGGAATTCTAACCTTCAAAAACAGGGAAAGGTACCTGAATTATTTTTTTCCTCAACAGGATAAAGAATACACTAAAAATGGAAAATGTATAGGAATTTCATAGTGTATCATCAAATCACTACCCCAAAGAGTAGAGTGTCAGGAGTATCTGCATAGAAGAAGAGGAAGGAGAGCCCTCCCAACCTGGGCAGGGACAAGAATGTTGGCCTTGTCCCATCTTTCCATCTTTCCCCCAGACACATAACCAGCTTATATCCAATACCAGTATCTTCTCTTTCAGCATTTGAACTCTCCCTGAACTGTGTGCCACTGTTCCTGTGGTCAGGTGGTATTTGTTGAAATGTTGAAATGGCCTCTTTTATGGAGACAGCTCAGAAAGTAAATTCTGCATGAATGTGTGTATATGTGTGTGTGTCATGCTTGTACCCACATGGGTGAGACATAGGTTTGTGGAATGCCTGTAGCTAATTTTTGGTTCTGCTTACGTGATCACTTAGTTTCACATACTGATGGGATAGTAGTTGTTTTTGCCCAGCATTGAGAAACCATATGCTATTTTTTAAATTAACTTTCTCTGTAAAGGAAATGTGGCATGTGACATAATACAATGAAAGGAGGCCACTGTTAGCAGCACCCACTGAAACATAAACAGGAACCCAGCCTTCTCCAAGCTTGCTCAGTCTAGGGAGTCTCCTTCCTCCTGAAGGGCACATCCCCATAATGAAGAAATGCACTTGCTAGCTATGGAAGGGTACCTGACAAATCAGAAGCAGATGAACAATCATCCATCTATATGTGGTCCACTGGATCTCCAAAGAATATTGGCAAAGAAGAAACATCTCTTCCCTCTAAGATTATTATCGGTATATCTCATCATGGATGCCCGTCAAAGAGAGGCATTATTACATAGTGAGGAGAGATCCAGCCTTGAAATCCAGAAGACCTGGGCTCAAGTTCAGTCTCTGACACCTATTGGCTGAGTGGCCCTAACAAGACACAATCTCTGAGAGCCCACCCAACTTCCCAGACTTAGTTGCAGATCAGGTGGCAATCTGCATTGAGGGAAGGAGTTTCATTACCAGACAGTTCCCTATACCAGTGAAATTACAGATACGACAGTCACAATCCCAATTTCTGTCCCTTTTTCTTATCATTTCATTCCCATGCTCAATACCATCCAATATTCTCAGTTGTCTACCAAATAAAGACCAGGCTCCTTAACCTCCCCTTGAAAACCTTCCATAATCTGGTCTTAATCAACCCTTTGGACCTGATTTCTCACTATTGCTCTATAGCAGGGGTTATTCTTCTTCTTTATGATACGAATTCCTTTAGTAAACTGCTAAAGACTATGGACCATTTCTCAGAATAATGTTTCTAAATAATTAAAGGAATTGCTATATTTCAGTTAGAGGTGAGTTAAAAAAGTCATGTTTTCTCCATCTAAGTTTGTGGACCTTTTGAAATCTATCCCCAGACCCCTCACCCTCAGGTTAAGTACCCCTGTTCTATGTGTATCCATAAGCTATACCACACATGCCATAGGCACAAATTTATTTACTCAGTGAACCTAACCCATTCCTCTAAAACAAAGAAGTAATCAATAACACAGTCTTTCTGCCTACATGCTCATACTTAATTTAGGGCTCATGCTATTTCTTCTCTTCTGTTCCCCACCAACTCCCATCTCCAAATGATTAGTACTCTCCTCTCTACCTGTTGAAATTCTATTCATTATCCCACAGTCACCTCAAACCCCGCCTGCTTTGTGAAATCTATATTTTCCACCAGAACCCACATGGATTTCTCCCTCTTCTTCACCTTTAAAATGCTTGCTGCCTGCAGAAGTCATCTGGTACTTATGATATATTGTACGGTATTGTTAATTGTTTTCTCAGATTTATTCGTTTAACAGTTATTTCTTGACTGACTACTGGGTGCAAAGCATTTTTCTACCTGCTGCATGAATACAAAAATATAAAAGACACAGTCCCTACTTATGATCTAGTAGGGGGAGACAAGGTCTGTAAAGAAATAATTATAATACAAGGTAGTATGTGACAGATAAAATAAGAATGATTCAAATAAGGAGCTACAGGAACTCACAGAGGATGGGGAGAATAATCTATGGCTATGCAGACCATAGGAGACTTCAAGGAGGAGGTGGTATTTAAGTTGGACTTTTATGTATGGGTAAGTTTTTGATAATTTGAAAATGGAGAGACAGTTATCCCAGGCAAGGTGAATATAATGATCAAAGTTCTAGAGGCAGGAAAATGCTTTTCTTGTGTAAAGAAAAGGGGTGTTTTGATTTAACTAGACTAGGGAATCGGTTGTACAGTGGATACATTGCTGGCCCTGGAGTCAGGAAGACTCACCTTCACAAGTTCAAATCTGGCTTCAGACACCTACTAGCTGTATGACCCTGGGCCAGTCCCTTAACCCTGTTTGCCTCAGCTTCCTCATCTGTAAAATGAGCTGGAAAAGGAAATGACAAACCATTCCAGTATCTTTGCCAAGAAAACCCCAAATGGGGTCACAAAGAGTAGAACACAATTGAAAAACCACTGAATGACAGCACCAACAAAGATAATAGGTATGAGAGAACAGTAAAACAAAGACCTGGAAAGATAGAGGCTGGACTCTGGAGAATCTTTAGTGACAGAATAAGGAACTTGGAATTTATTCAGTAAAGATGCCACTGAAAGATTTTTTTGCACAGGACTAAAATGACTGAAACTTTGTTATTGCAAGATTAATCTGGCAGCAGTATGTAGGATTGATTGGAGTGAAGAGAGACTAGAAGCAGGAAAACCAGTTAGGAGATAATACAGGTCTGGATGTAGGCTAAGGAAGTGTGACTGAGAAGGAAGTGATGCCTGTGAAATGCATTGCAAAGAAAGACACTGCAAAACTGGAAGATGGATTACATGGGGCAGGCGCAAGGAGTGAAGTACCATGGATAACTTTAAGATTTCAAGCCTGGGTAGTTGGGAAAATGTTGGTGCAATAGATGAAGAAAGGGAAATCAGGAAGACCTTCCTTTAATGGGGAGAGATAATAAATTTGGCTTTAGATAGGTTGAGTTTGAGGTACTAAAGTAACATTCAGGTAGAGGGGACCAACAGGATCTTGGGAATTCCTGGCTGCTACTCAAGATAGAATTCATGAGACAAAGATTCAGAAGACATCTAACTAACACTTCCATTGGGAGCCTCTCTATGGAAGAATGAAGAGATGAGGGACAGAACTTAAGGAATGTTCACATTTGATGAGGCAGAAGGAGGAAGAGAGGTGACATGGTACAGTGGAAAGAACACTGAATTTGGAATCAGAGGAACTGGGTTTGAATCCCAACTCTACCACTTACTATGAGAGGTAGCTAGGTGGCACAGTGGATAGAGTGCTGGACCTGGAATCAGGAACACCTGAGTCCAAATTCAGTCTCAGAACCTTACTTGCCATGTGACCCTGGGCAAGTCACTTACCCACTGTCTACCTCAGTTTTCTTGCTTGTAAAATGGAGATAATAACAATGTCTACTTCTCAGGGTTGTTGTGAGGATCAAATTATGCAATATTTGTAAAGTATAGCATAGTGCCTGGCCTATAGCAGGTACAAACTCACTTCAAATCTCAGGGCCTCAGTTTCCTAATCTATAATGAGAGTCATTGGACTTGATGACATTTAATATCCCTTTCAGCTCTAAAGCCATGATTTTTTGGAGTAGGGGTCTATCTATTTCTATTATTGTATTAGTATAGGTAATTCTTATCAATTTTAACTCTTAAGAACTGAAACTTTTCTGGGGGGCAAGGGGGAATAATGGGTGGTTATATGATTTGACTCTTGGTCACATAACCTGTATTTGTCCAAAGATGAGCTTGAACTCAGGTCTTTCTGACTCTGAGGCTGTCTCTCCATCCACTCTGACATGTTGCCTCTCTCTGATTCTTTGAGACAGAAATGTGGTCAAGAAGGTGGGAGAGGAAATACAACTGAACAGAATGTGTTTGCTGAAGGCAATGTCACAGAACACAAGGAAGGAAAATTGAAAGAAGGATGGAATGGTCAACTATATCCTTTAACACAGAGAACTGGAAAAATAAAAGGAGAGAGGACCTGGGAAAGGGCCAATGGATTTGTCATTTAGGAGGCATGTTGGAACCTAGAGGGAGAGCAATCTAGGCAGCATGATTGAGACAGAACTACATTTTCAGCCATTAAGAAATGATCTCTCTCAGGGGCAGCTAGGTGGCACAGTGAATAGAGCACCAGCCCTAAAGTCAGGAGGACCTGAGTTCAAATCCGGCCTCAGACCAAACACTTGAGACTGACTAGCTGTGTGACCCTGGGGGATAGAGAGACAGACAGACAGAGAGAGAGAGAAGAGAGAGAGAGACAGACAGACAGAGACAGAGAGAGACAGACAGAGAGAGAGAGACAGAGAGAGACAGAGAGACAGAGAGAGAGAGAGAATCAGTGGAAGAGGTTAAGTAAAGAAGCAAATGTATCCAGTACTCTTGTATTCAATAAAACACAAAGACTCTAGCTTAAACACAAACACCTTGAACCTTTACCCAAGATAAGCTCCAAATGGACAAAAACAAAATGTTGCATTATGAACAAATTAGAGAAACATGGAAAGTTCATGACCAAACAAGAAATAGAGAGGATCATAAAAGATAAAATGGCCAATTTTCATTACATAAAATTTAACCTTTTTTTGCGCAAACAAATCCAGTAGATCTAAGATCTAAGGAAAATAATTACCTGGAAAAAATTGTAGGGGAGTTCCGCTTCCGGGAGCCAAGAGGGCAGAGTGAAAAGATAGTCGCTCTCACTCTCCCCTATCAACCTCTGAAAACCCAGAAAATATCAGCCCATGAAAAAAAAAAAACATGGAACACCTGAACTAGAAGAAAGACAAGGAGCAGCAGTGCAATAGCCCAGCAAACGAGTCTCCCAGTGCCTCAGCAAAAACAAGGGGCCCCAGGCGGATAACTACCCTGCGGCATTCATCTGAAAGGAGGTGAAGAAAACAACCTAAAGGCTTCCTAAAGCCCCAGCCTTGCTGATTCCAACCCAACACCAGGTGAGCTTTAGGAGCCCTGAAGCCTCCAATTGTGAAGAAATCCTGAAGCCCAGGTGGTAGAGCAGGCAAACACCAACACCTGGACCTCCCAGTGCCTCAGTGAGGGCGGGGGAACTGGTGGAAACCAGCTCAGAAAACCACCAGAGTCTCAGCAGTCCACGGCAAAGGAATCTCCCAGTGCATTAGCAGAAAGGAGGGAGACAACACTGCAGGGGGCCCCAGGCAGATAAACATCCTGCAGCAGCCATCTAAAAGGAGCAGAAGAAAGCTAATGGAAAGGAAAAGCAGGCAACCTAAAATTGCCTGAAAGTTCCAGCCTTGCTGATTCCAGCCCAACACAAGGTAAGCTGAGAGAAACCTACAGCCTCCAAATCCCAGCATAAGAGGCCCCAGAACGCAAAGACAGTGACCAAGACCTAGGTTCCCAACACAAGAAGCTTGGGTCAGTATCCTCTTTTCCCAGCAGGAAAGCTCAATCTCTTTAAAGGCCAGGGAATAAGGAAACACCATGAGTAAAAAAAAATGTACCATAGACTCATATTATGAGAAGAGTGAAAATCAAGACAGAAATTCTGAAGAGGACAGCATTGTCACCAAACCCACATCTGCAACAACAAAAGGGAATATGAACCGGTCTGAAGCCCAAAAAGCCTTCTTAGAAGAGCTCAAGAAGGATTTTAATAGTCAAATGAGAGAGGTAAAGAGTCCTTCAAAAATACAATTGGCCAGTTGGAAAAAAAATACACTGAAGAAAACAAGTCCCTAAAAAACACAATTGGCCAATTGAAGAAGGAAGACAAAAACTAACAGAAGAGTACTGAAGAAACAAGTCCCTAAAAAACACAATTGGCCAGTTGAAGAAGGAAGTACAAAAACTAACAGAAGAAAACAATCTGTTAAAAACTAGAATTGGACAAATGGAAACTAATGTCTCTATGAGAGAGCAAGAATCAGTCAAACAGAAACAAAAAAATAAAAAAAATGATGAAAATGTAAAATACCTCATCAGTAAAACAACCGACCTGGAAAATCGACTCAGGAGAGACAATTTAAAAATTATTGGACTACCTGAAAATCATGATGAAAAAAGGAGCCTGGACAGTGTCTTTCAGGAAATCATAAAGGAAAACTGCCCAGAAGTCCTAGAACCAGAAGGGAAAATAACCATAGAAAGAATCCACCGATCACCACCTGAAAGAGATCCCAAATTGACAACAAGAAAATAATAGCAAAATTCCAAAATTACCAGATGAAAGAGAAGGTGCTGCAAGCAGCCAGAAAGAAAGAATTTAAATATCATGGAACCACAGTCAGGATTACACAGGACCTTGCAGCTTCTACATTAAAAGACCGCAGGGCATGGAACATGATATTCCATAAGGCAAAGGAGCTTGGAATGCAGCCAAGGATCAATTACCCAGCAAAAATGAGCATCATTTTTCAAGGGAGGAGGTGGATATTCAACAAATAGGAGACTTCCAAACTTTCCTGATAAAAAGACCAGAGTTCAGCAAAAAATTTGATCTTCAAGTACAGGACTCAAGAAGGACTTAAAAAGGTAAATGGGACAGAAGGATACAATATGTTGTTAATAAGGGGGGGGCTGTTTAAACCCCTACAAGGGAATATGAGACTTGCAACCCTTGAGAACTGTATTGTTATTACACCTTGTTAAAGGAGTATACATAAAGAGGGTGGATATTAGTTGACTTTGATGTAATGATAAAAAAAAATCTAATCAAGTGGGTTAAATGGATCCAAATAAGTGGATCAATCTGATCTTAGAAAAGTACTGAGAAAGGAGGAGGCAGACAAGGGTAAATTACATTACTGGAAAAGACACAAAATCCTATTACAGCAGAGGGAAAGAAGGGGGGGAGCATTGTTTGAACCTTACTCTCATCAGATTTGGCTCAAGAAGGGCATAATATAATCAGTTAGGTATAGAAATCTAACTTGCCCTATAGGCAGTAGGAGGGAAAAGGGGAAAGAAAAGGGAGGGGGGAAAGAAAAGGGAGGGGGAAAGAAGGGAGGGAAGCAGCAGTAAGACTAAAGGGGAAAAAAAGGGAAAGGGATAATAAAAGGGGGAAGGGACTGAAGGAGGCAGTGGTCAAAAGCAAAACACTAGTGAAGGGGAGAAAGGAAAAAGGAGAAAGAAAAGCATAAATAGGGGGAAAAAGGATGGAGAAAAAGACACAGATAGTAATCATAACTGTGAATGTGAATGGGATGAACTCTCCCATAAAACGGAAAGGATTGCAGAATGGATTAAAAACCATAATCCTACAATATGTTGTTTACAGGAAACACATTTGAAAAAGAGTGACACATACAGGGTAAAGGTAAAAGGCTGGAGCAGAATATATTATGCGTCAGCTGAAGTAAAAAAGCAGGGGTAGCAATCCTGATCTCAGACAAAGCAAAAGCAAAAATAGATCTAATCAAAAGAGATAAGGAAGGAAACTACATCCTGCTAAAAGGCACCATAGACAATGAAGTAATATCATTACTAAATATATATGCACCAAATGGTATAGCATCCAAATTCTTACAGGAGAAGTTCAGGGAGTTACAGGAAGAAATAGACAGCAAAACTATACTAGTGGGGGACCTGAACCTCCCCCTCTCAGCACTAGATAAGTCTAACCACAAAATAAAGAAAGAAGTTAAGGAGGTGAATAGAACATTAGAAAAGTTAGGTATTATAGACCTCTGGAGAAAACTGAATGGGGATAGAAAGGAATATACTTTTTTCTCCAGTACATGGCACATACACAAAAATTGACCATTGAGGGCATAAAAACCTCACAATCCAATGCAGAAAGGCAGAAATATTAAATGCATCCTTTTCAGATCATGATGCAATAAAAATTATATGTAATAAAGGGCCATGGAAAGATAGACTAAAAAATAATTGGAAACTAAATAATCTAATCCTAAAAAATGATTGGGTCAAACAACAAATCATAGAAACAATCAATAATTTCATTCAAGAGAATGACAATAATGAGACAACATACCAAAACCTATGGGATGCAGCAAAGCAGTTCTTAGGGGAAGTTTTATATCTCTAAATGCTTACATAAATAAAATAGAAAAAGAGGAGATTAATGAATTGGGCATACAACTAAAAAAACTAGAAAAAGAACAAATTAAAAATCCTCAACTAAACACCAAATTAGAAATATTGAAAACCAAAGGAAAAATTAATAAAATTGAAATTAAGAAAACTATTGAACTAATAAATAAAACTAAGAGCTGGTTTTATGAAAAAACCAATAAAATAGATAAGCCTTTGGTTAATTTAATTAAAAAAAGAAAGAAGAAAACCAAATTACTAGTATCAAGAATGAAAAGGGAAGCTACCACCAAGGAAGAGGAAATTAAAACAATAATTAGGAATTATTTTGCCCAACTATATGCCAACAAATTTGACAATCTTAGTGAAATGGATACATATTTACAAAAATATAAATTGCCCAGATTAACGAAGAGGAAGTAAAATACTTAAATAACCCCATCTCAGAAAAAGAAATTGAACAAGCCATTGATGAACTCCCTAGGAAAAAATCTCCAGGGCCAGATGGATTTACATGCGAATTCTATCAAACATTTAAAGAACAATTAATTCCAATACTATATAGACTATTTGGGAAAATAGGTGAAGAAGGAGTCTTACCAAATTCTTTTTATGATACAAATATGGTGTTGATACCTAAACCAGGAAGAGTCAAAATAGAGAAAGAAAATTATAGACCAATTTCTCTAATGAATATAGATGCAAAAATTTTAAACAAAATACTAGCAAGTAGATTGCAGCAACTTATCACAAGAATAATACACTATGACCAGGTAGGATTTATACCAGGAATGCAGGGTTGGTTCAATATTAGGAAAACTATCAGCATCATTGAGCATATCAACAACAAAACCAACAGAAACCACATGATCATCTCAATAGATGCAGAAAAAGCTTTTGATAAAATACAACACCCATTCCTATTAAAAACACTAGAAAGCATAGGTATAAATGGAGTCTTCCTTAAAATAATAAATAGCATATATCTAAAACCTTCAGCAAGCATTATATGTAATGGGGACAGGCTAGAAGCATTTCCAATAAGATCGGGGTGAAACAAGGATGTCCATTATCACCACTGTTATTCAATATTGTACTGGAAACCTTAGCTTTAGCAATAAGAGAAGAAAAAGAAATTGAAGGCATTAGAATAGGCAAAGAAGAAACAAAGCTATCACTCTTTGCAGATGACATGATGATATACTTAGAGAATCCTAGAGAATCAAGTAAAAAACTACTTGAAATAATAAACAACTTTAGCAAAGTTGCAGGCTATAAAATAAACCCACATAAATCATCAGCATTTCTATATATTACCAACAAAGCCCAACAGCAAGAGATAGAAAGAGAAATCCCATTTAAACTTACTGTAGACATTATAAAATATTTAGGAGTCTACCTCCGAAACAAACCCAGGAACTCTATGAACACAATTACAAAACACTTTTCACACAAATAAAATCAGATCTAAATAATTGGAAAAACATCAGTTGCTCATGGGTAGGCCGAGCTAATATAATAAAAATGACAATCCTACCTAAGCTAATTTACTTATTCAGTGCCATACCAATCAAACTACCAAAAATTATTTTATAGAGTTAGAAAAAATAATAACAAGATTCATTTGGAAAAACAAAAGGTCCAGAATATCAAAGGAACTAATGAAAAGAAATGCAGGGGAAGGTGGCCTAGCAATTCCAGATCTTAAATTGTATTATAAAGCAGCAATCATCAAAACTGCTTGGTACTGGCTAAGAAATAGGGAGGTGGATCAGTGGAATAGGTTAAATATGCAAGACACAGTAGTCAATGACTATAGTAATCTATTATTTGATAAACCCAAAGACCCCAGCTTCTGGGATAAGAACCCACTCTTTGAAAAAAACTGCTGGGAAAACTGGAAAAGAGTATGGCAGAAACTAGGCATAGACCCAAATCTCACACCATATACCAAAATAAAGTCAAAATGGGTTCAGGACTTAGATATAAAGGCTGATACCATAAGTAAACTGGGAGAACAAGGAATAGTTTACCTATCAGATCTATGGAGAACAGAAGAATTCATGACCAAACAGGAGATAGAGAACATTATGAAAAGCAAAATGGATAATTTTGATTACATTAAATTGAAAAGTTTTTGCACAAACAAAGCCAATGCAACTAAGATTAGAAGGAAGGTAGAAAATTGGGAAAGAATTTTTACAACCAGTCTTCTGATAAAGGCCTCATTTCTAAAATATATAGAGAATTAAGACAAATTTATAAGAACACAAGCCATTCCCCAATTGATAAATGGTCAAAGGATATGAACAGACAGTTCTCAGATGAAGAAATTAAAGCCATCTATAGTCATATGAAAAAATGCTCTAAATCGTTATTGATTAGAGAAATGCAAATCAAAACAACTCTGAGGTACCACATCACACCTATCAGATTGGCTAACATGACAAAACAGGAAAATGATAAATGTTGGAGAAGATGTGGGAAAATTGGAACAGTAATACATTGTTGGTGGAGTTGTGAAATGATCCAACCATTTTGGAGAACAATTTGGAACTATGCCCAAAGGGCTACAAAAATGTGCATACCCTTTGATCCAGCAATAGCACTTCTAGGGCTATATCCCAAAGAGATCAAACAAATGGGAAAAGGACCCACATGTACAAAAATATTCATAGCAGCTCTTTTTGTGGTGGCAAAGAATTGGAAATTGAGAGGATGCCCATCAATTGGGGAATGGCTGAGCAAGTTGTGGTATATGAATGTAATGGAATACTATTGTGCTGTAAGAAATGATGAACAGGCTGACTTCAGAAAAACCTGGAAAGACTTATATGGTCTGATGCTGAGTGAAGTGAGCAGAACCAAGAGGACTTTGTACACAATAACAGCCATGTTATGCAATGACTAAGAATGTTAAACTGAACCTTTCTCAGCGTTATGAGGATCTAAGACATTTCCAGAGTCCTTGGGATGGATAATGCTGTTCACATTCAAAGAAAGAACTATGGAAGTCGAATCGCTATCACTTATTTTTACCTTCTGTTGAGTTTTGTTTCATCTTTCTGATGGTTCCTCGTATTAGTTTTAATTTTTACTTACAACTTCAGTAATGTGAAAATGTGTTTAATGGGTATGTAAATGTAAAGCCTATATCAGATTGTGTGTCATCTTGGGAGGGTGGGGGGGAGGAAAAGGGAGAAAAATTTTCAACTCAAAAGCATATGGAAAAAATTTTTAAAAATTTAAATTAAAAAAAAGAAAAAATTGTAGCAAGTTTTCCTAATAAAGGTCTCATTTACAAGATATAGAAGGAATTGATTAAAATTTATAAAAGCAAGAATTGATAGTCTAAAGATATGAAAGGCAGTTCTCAAGGGAAGAAACCCTGGCTATCTGTAGCCATGTGAAAAAAAAATGCTCCAAATTACTACTAATTAGAGAATTGCAAGTTAAAGCATTTCTATGATTACACTTCATACCCATCAGATTGGCAAAAAATGACAAAAAATGGGAAATGAGAGATGTTGGAGGTGCAGTGGGAAAACAGTGAGTATTGATGAACTGTTGGTGGAGCTTTGAATGGGTAAAATCACTTTGGAAAGCAATTTGGAATTACAATACAAAAAGTTACTGAACAGTGCATGTGCTTTGACATGATATACTACTTGTTAAGTCATTCAGTTGTGTCCAACTCTTCGTGACCCCATTTGGGGTTTTCTTGGCAAAGGTTTGTCATTTCCTTCTCATGCTCATTTTACAGATGAAGAAACTGAAGAAACTGAGGCAAAGAGGATGAGGTGACTTGCCCAGGGCCACACAGCTAGTAAGTGTCTGAGGTCAGATTTGAACTCAGGAAGATGAGTCTTCCTGACTCCAAGCCAGGCACTCTAATTACTCCATTACCTAGCTGCCTCAGCTATACCACTAGTAGGCTTATATCCTGAAAGACATCAAAGACATAGGAAAATATCCTTTGTTTACAAAACTATTTGTGGTAGCTTTTTTTTTTAATGGCAAAACCTGGAAACTAAAGTATGCCCATGAAATAAAGAATGGCTCAATAAGTCACAGCAGCTAAATGGTGCAATAGATAGAGTGCCTGGCCTGGGATCCGGAGGACCTGAGTTCAAATCCAGTCTCACACACTTACTAGCTGTGTGACCTTGGGCAAGTTGCTCAATCCCGTTTGCCTCAGTTCCCTCATCTGTAAACTGAACTGAAGAAGGAAATGGCAAAACATTCTAGTATCTTTGCCAAGAAAACCCCACAAGGGGTCGCAAAGAGTTTGAAATTACTGAAAAACAACAGCATGAATGGGATGGAATAGTATCATATTATAAGAAATGAGGAAATAAATGATTTCAAAGAGACTTGGAAAGAGATATGAACTGATGCAGAGTAAACTGAGCAGATCTGGAAGAACTAGTCTTTCTCTCTAACATCAATATTATGAAAATGATCAATTTTGAAGACTTTTATAACCTGACCAAGAATTAAATGAGCAGAACCAGGGAACCCATGCATACAATAAAAACAACACTCCAGAGAAAAACAAATTTGAAAATTGTAAGAATGGTGACCAATACAAGGACCTTCCATAAGGGCCAGAAAAGCAATGATGAAACATACTTTCTACTTCCTTCCAGAGAGGTGGGCAGAATGAGATGTAAATTTTTGTATACAACTAATGTACAAATTTGTTGTGCTTGGCTATGCATATTTATTAAAAGGGATTTGCTTTTCTTTTATCTCTTTTCCCCAGTGGGGTAGGAAATAAGAGGGAGAAAAAATAGATTTCTGTTAATTAAAAAATAATTTTATTTTTAGAAGTGGAGAGGTGGGGAGTACAATAATGCAGAATGCAGCCTGCACCTTCAGATAAGGTAACTACATTGTTAATTTTACTGTTAATTGCCAAATTTTGCTTCAAGAGACCTCTCATGGAGTGTGTTTGGGTGGGTGGGGGGAGAGTGATCTAAAAATGTTTGCAATGTAAAAACAAAGCACATCAATAAAACTTTACAAAAAACTTGACTCTGTGGTCAATGAAACTGGGCTTAAATTCTGCCTTTGATATTTACTACCAGTGTGACTGTGGTTAATTCAATTATGCCTGAGATCTCAGTTCCTCACCTGTAAAATTACCTTCCAAGGTCACTTCCAGCTCTGTCTATGATCTCTCATGCATCCCAGGTCAAGGACTTTCTACTGGACTCTGGAAAACCAGGCTCTTTTTCAGGAATAATATTCAAGGAAGTGTAATGTCTTTCTTCTACTTTTGGGAGCCCAGAAAAACTGAGGCTTTCTTCTTCAGAACACTTACTTTTAGGAAATGCCACCCTCATCTTCCAAATTCCTCCCTCACACACCTCCATCTCTATAGCTCCCCATATAAACACACACTCACAGGCAAGGTTAGAGTGTTCTATTCTTCCTCTCTGACTTCTAGCCTAAGGCATTTGAAACAGTGGAACTTTGCAATTAAATTCTCCCCTCTGGCCAATGTGACCGCAAACCACGGTTATGAGACCATCGTGTTTTTATCTTTTCCCTCCTTGTGTGTAAGGGCACACAGAGCAGTTCTCCCAAGCAGGGCCACTCCACTTCGAAAGCCTTTATCTCTGAAGGGCCTGGAGGCCACACCGGGAACTGAAGGTGGGGATATCTCCAGCCTCAGGAGTACTGGGGATGGGGGAAGGGCTGCTTTGGCCGCACCACCCAGGTGTCTTTCCAAAATTGTGGAGCAGGTCAGGTTTATCTCTAGCCTGTTCTATTTTTCCCCTTCAATACCTTCTTCAGCCCTCTTGAGATATCCTCCATCTGGTGACCAGTGCCCTCACATTGCCTCCCCCCAGCTGTCCAGGGCCCCCAAGGGTTTTGTCCTGCAAAAATTATCTTCTTTTGGAAGCATATCATGCCCCGAAACCACCTCGCACCTCAACAACATAATGTTTCCATGGTGGGGTGGAAACAGGAAAAAAAAAAAAAGGAAAAAGTTGATAGTCCCACTTTCTAGGAGAGGTAATAAGAACAAGACCTGCTTATATGCTTCTTAGATGAAATAAGGGGAGCTAGCCTTTGGTACAATTGAAGCAAGCATCTAATATGTAGTCAGAGGGTCTGGGTTTAAAGTCTGGCCCTGAAACTCACTGCCCTCATAACCTTAGGCCAGTCACTAAAACCTCCCCAGAATTGGGTTTACTCATCTGTAAACTGATGGGTTGGACAAGATGGCCCCTAAATTCTCTTCAGGTTCTACATCTAGGATGACGTCTCATATCGATGAGATACTAAATCCAAGAGATCAGAGTGCAAGGGAGAATGGTAGACTCCCTTCTCATAGGATCATCGATCTAGGTTCTAAGAAGGATCTCAGAGATCATCTAATCCAGTCTTCTTCATAAACATGGAAACTGAGGCCCAGATAGGTTAAGGGTCCTGCCCAGAGTCGCACAAGGAATAAATGGCAGTGGCAGCATTTGAATTGTAGATGTCAGGACTTTGTGTTGAGCCACATAGTGTCAGATGGAGGTTGCCCAGCCCTCAGAAGAGTCAGGGTTTGTTTTATAAACATTTGCCTTTGGAGTCAGGGGGAGGGGTAATGGGGAGAATGGGGGGGACATATTTCAATATGGTACAATCTATTCTGTAAGTATACTTATAAATGGAAAAATATATAAGGAAAAAATTATAAGGAATCAGGGAAGAGAAAACTCTTACTCAATAAAAATCTAAAAAAAAATCACTCCAAGGAATCTCCATCAGGCAGTAAGCAATAGAAGTACACGGCCCTGGTTGTATTTGTTGAGGCAGAAAGTTCATACCAAAAATCACAAAGGGCCTTCTGGTTCCAGATTTCCTTCTCCTGCTCTAAACCTTTCCTCATCCCATACTAAATCAAAACTGACTTGTCCTGAGTTCCATTTCATCTCGACTATTCTTCTCAGATGTCCATTTGGCAGACTAATCAGTGCTAAGGCATTATAGAGCTGAAAGAGGCATGATTAATTTCCTCTGCAATGAACCTGGCAGTTTTAGTGGCCTGCAAACTCAATGTGAGGCAGGAGAGCACCATGGTGTCCAAAAAGTGTAACACAATCTTAGACTACATTACGAGAGACCCAAAGTCCAGAATAAGGAGGTGCTGCATTTGGATAAGTTCTGGGCATTACATTTCATGAAGGACATTGATTAACTAGAGTGAATTCAGAGGAGGGGGAGCAGAGATGGTAAAGGACCACAAGATCAGGCCATATAAGGATAAAGCGAAGGAATTATGTGGGGCCCACTAGCTAGCTTTAGCTACTTAAGGGTTGTCATGGGGAAGACAGATTAGACTTATTCCATGGTTTGGAATAGGGCAGAACTAGAAACAGTGAGTAGAAGTTGCAGGAGAAAAAAGTAGATTTTGGCTTAAGGTAAGAAAAACTTACAACACTTCAATAGCAGCAAGAAAGGAATCCTTTGAGAGAAACTATTTTCCCCTTCATTGAATGTCTTTGACTGAAAGCTAGATGATCATTTATATTCTTTCATTTTATTATTTATTTATTTTAAGCATTTACTTTTTAAAATTTTTGAGTTTCAAATTCTCTACCTCCCACCCTTACCCATTCAGAAGACAAGCAATATGATATCAATTATACATGTGAAATCATGCAGACATTTCCATAGTTGCAAAAAAAAAAAAACGAGAAAAATCAAGTAAAAAAAATTATGCTTCAATTTGCACTCAGAGTTCATCAGTTCTCTCTCTGGAGGAGCGAGTAAGGCTGGTGACTTTTCAGATCCCTCCCTCACTTAAATTCAACTAATTGCAAGTCATGGCATCACCTTCCTGATGTCATGGTCCTCTTCATGAATGAAGGACAAACAACAACTCAGGAAATGGGTAGCTTCTTTCATCATGAGTCATATGGAATTGTCTTGAATCATTGCATCAGTCAGAGTAGCTAAGTCTTTCACAGTTGTTCACTGGATGATCATTTATGAGAGATACAATTCAATTCAGCAAAACTTTGTCATGGTAGGTGTTACAGATCTATCAATTAGTCAGTCAATCAATAAGTATTTATTTAAGTGCCTAGATGCTAGGGATACAAATACAAAAGAAAAGAAAGTCTATACTCAACAGTCCCTTGCCTTTAAGCATCTTACATTCTACTGAAAAGATGTAACATGAACTAAGATAAGTAACAAGGTAATTTGAGGGGGTGGTAGAAGTACTTAACTGGAGAGATCAAGAAATGTTTCTTATAGGACTGGGCGATTAATTAATCAATCAACAAACATTCATGAAAGGATTACTGCACTCCAGTCACAACGCTAAATGCTAGGGATATAAACAGTCCCTGCCCTCAAGGAGCTTACATTCCAACGGGAGAGACAACATGTACATAAATAAGCTTATACAAGGCATATGTACAGCAAATAGGTATATGTAAAATACATACCAAATAGATGAAACCTTATACAAGGAGGCACAAGCAGATAGGGAGACCAGGAAAAGCATCCTGCAAAACCAGGTGTCTGAGCTGTGTCTTGAAGGGAGCCAAGGATTCTAAGAGGTAGAGGTGAGGAGAGAGAACATTTCAGGAATGAGGGTCAGTGGGTACAAAAACCCAGCAATGGAAGACTGAGTGCTACGTTCGAGCAACAGCAGTTTGACCAGGATAGCCATGGAAGGTAGGGATGATAGTAAGATTACAAGAAAAATCGAAATACAGGAATGGATCTGGTTATAAGAGTTTTGAAAGAAAAAGAGAGAATTTTATATTTGATCCCAGAAGTAACAGAGAGCCAGTGGAATTTATTGGGAGAAGAGAGGAGAAACTGGAAGCCTGGTGAGTAGTTAGAAGGCTATTGTAATAGGGCAGGCAAGAGGTGATGAGGACTTCTGAAGAAGTAAATGGGTACAAGGAGATTTAATTCATAAGGTTTTACAACTGATGAAATGCTGAAGGTGAAAGCAATGGGAGAATCAAGGATGACTTTAAGATTACTTGAGTGACTGGAAAAAATGAAGATGCCCTCAAGAGACGTGGACAAGTTTGGAGGCTTAGCAGAGAAGAAAATTAGTTCTGTTTTGGCCATATTGAGTTTGAGGTGTTGAACATGCTGTCAGCAATGTGAGACTGTAGTTCAGGAGAGAGATGAGGGCTCAATCTATCAATTTGTGAATCATCTGGGTAAGGTGATCAATGAATTGTCAGGATGTTGTGAAGGGGGATTCTCTGACTTGTATGAAATTTTGTGATTTTGTAACTTACAAGACCCCAATGTTTTATTCTGGCAGCTAAGTGGTGCAATAGATAGAGCACCAGCCCCGGAGTCAGGAGGACCTAAGTTCAAATCCAGCCTCTGACAGCTATGATAGCTGAATGATCCTGAGCAAGTCACTTAAACCAGTTAGCCTCAGTTTCCTCATCTGTAAATTGAGCTGAAGAAGGAAATGGCAAACCTCCCTAGTATCCTTGCCAAGAAAACCCCAAACAGGGTCAAGTCTGGAAGAGTCAGATATGACTAAGCAACTGAACAAAAGCAATGTTTTATTCTATCCTGGGACAGTTACATTTTCGCAAGGGATTCTGAGAAACTGTGCTGCCTTCATCAAAAACCTCTGTTACCTCATCTTTAAAAGGATGAGCTTGGCCTAGACTAGAGTATTGGAAAATTCGGAGTAATTTCAAACTCACTGATGCTATGAATTAAATTCCAATGATGGAAGTTTAGGTCAGTTGGGGAGGGACCGTGAGCCCTAGAAGTCTTCAGGGCACAGTCTAGATGTACACTTTCCACGAATGTTACAAAAGAGACACACACAGGGAGAAGGGAAAGGAAGGAGGTAATAGCACTTGCTACATGCCAGGCACTGTGCTAAGTGCTTTACAAATATTTTCTTCATCTGATCCTCACAACAACCCTGAGAGAAAAATGCTGTTATTATCCCCATTATACAGCTGGGAAACCGAGGCAAACAGAGGTTTATTAACTTGCCCAGGATCACACAGGTAGTAAGTGTCTGAGGCTAAATTTGAACTCAGGTCTTCCTAAGACAACCTAAGGTCCCATTCATACATTTGATTCTGTTTTTCGGAGAGAGTGAGGGGTTGCCTTTCAGTACCTTTCAAATCACACCATATAAACAAATTCCTGTTCTGGAGCAACATGAGACAGGCTCTGGAGGACATAGATTCCTATTATAACCAAGGGGATACTGATGGGCCATGTGCTGGCTTCCTTCTCCTTGTATTCAGGAGATGTTGTTCAGTAAACACTCAATTCTGAAGCATAAAGAGGTGGGAGAAAAGAATATGCAAAAATGTCTATCATGTGGAAGCATAGAACACAGTCCCATGGCCTGAAAGGCTAATGTGTGTCATTTAAAAACCCTCATACAAAGCATTCATTATTTCCCCCTTTATTTAGAAATAATGGTTTAAAGGCCCCTCAAACAGCAGTGGGCTGACTCCTTGCTTAAACATATGATTTTCTAAATCACCAACACTCAGAGTCCCGAGGACTCCTGGATTACTGTTGCCTCTGTACAAATGCCCTCAGAGGGGTTGCCCAGCCTGCTGGGAGTTCTATGAATCACCTCTCCCCATTTGCTAGGGTTAACAGGAAACCAGCCAGTTAAAAGTCATGGTCAAGATGAAGACCAAGCTATCTCTGCTGGGCCCTGCCATCACCCCCAGGATAATAGCGTTGCAGCTTCAGAAACATAAGGACAAGAATTGGGAGGAAATTCTTCCCACGGACTTTTGGTGCCCCTTGCCTAGGGAGGTAAGGACTAGATATCTTGACTACAGGTATGCTTTTCTTCAAGCAGAAAACATTATATGGAAATGAGAACTTACAGAACTGATAAATTAGAAGGTGGGTGGTTTCAGGCATTTCAGGCATTACAAAAAAGACCTCTTTAAATAATATTTCCTGCTATTGCTCTGAAATGTTTGCTTACAAATTGCACCTGGCTGCTTGACAGGGAGGCTTTTGGAGGGGAACAGGAGAACTAAGTGAAAGCTAAATCTAGAGATCCAGTGTGGTACAATGTAATAGGAGGAGTACTGGTTGGGTAGTCATAAAATCTAAACTCAGGTTCAAGTCTATTCAATCTAATAAACATTTATAAAGACCTGCTATGTGCCAGCTACTATGTGGCTACAAAGACATGAACTCCTAAGGAGTTTACATTCAGGGGGATGGGGTGCAGCACATGTACACAACCAAATTCATTCATTATCAAGTAGGTAAAAAGTAATTTGGGGGTGGAAAGGGGATAGGAGAGTATTGATAATCGAGGAGAAAGGAAAGGCCTCCATTTGGAGATGAAGCTTGAGCTGAACCTTTAAGGGAGATAGAGAGGGAGGGGGGACATTCCAGGCATAGAGGACAGTTTATGCAAAGGCATAGAAATGGAAAATGGAATGTCATATATGGGGAATAGCAAGTATGTCATATTAACTGAAATGTAGAGTCTGTAAAAGAGAGTCATTAAAAATCAGTCTAGAATTTAGGATCATCCTTCTACTGCCTTTGTGACATGGAGAGAGTTAATAGACATCCTTGGACCTCAGCATCCTCGTCTTTAAAATAAGGATTTTAGACTAGATGATCGCTAACGCCTCTTCCAGCTCTAATACTTGTGGTTCTATTTGAGGATCTAGTGAAAGGTTAGGTAGAAAGTCACTCAAGAAGGGTAAACGACAAACCTCTGAAATTATAAGTAATATTAATCAATTGGGAAATGGGGTTTGAGGGACACAAGTTCTATGCGTAAACAACTTGAGGACATAGGACAAATCAGTGTTGGGAAGATAATAGAGACAGAGCTAGATGGGACCTCCAAGGCCCTCTAGTCTAACTCTCATTTTACAGATGAAGAAACTGAGGCATAGGGAAGTCAAATGACTTGCCTTGCCAAGGTCATGTAGGGATTCAGGATCAGAGATGGGATGACTGAACATCTTCCAGTTTTGTCACTTGGAGCCTACTAGCTCTCACTGACTTCTCTACCTAGCTTCTGTTTGAATACTTGGCCCCTGTGACTGCACCTTCTGTCCTGAAGGATCCATAGGCTCAGTGATAGGCAAAGGACAGCTTGAATACTCGCTCAACACCTCCTCAGTCTTGCTGCCCTCTGCTTGGAGGCCTTGAGGGCAAAGCAGTGAGCTCCCCCCCCCAAGCCCTCCATTTATAGAGGGCTAGGACTTTCCTAGCTAACTCCACTTCCCATCAGATGCTCTGCTTTGTTTAGACTCCACAATCAACATGCCCCCATGCCAGGTACTCCTTGCTGCTTCTCCTCTTCAGCTTTTTTCTTTACTGATGAGAATGTAAGTTCCTTGAGGGCAGCGACTGTCTTTCTTTTATATGCATCCCCAGCACTTAGCACAGAGCCTGGCCCACAGCAAATGCTTAATAAATGTGTTTTGACCATTATTGGCTATTGACTGACTAGCAAACCTTCAGTAGGGCTGCTCTCCACAGCTACAGAACCCATATTCCCTGAAATGTCATCTCTGGGAAAGCACATTGCCAAGGAAAGACGAGAGGCAGGAGAGAATCCAAAAGTGAGACCACCAGGATTTTGCAGCTCTATGACCCCAGGATTTTCTACACACTAGGGAAGTACAATTTGTATATAGACAAGCAAATGCAAAATATACTCAAGTGAGGGACTGCACCTGTATTTTTATTGGTATAGAGAACTCCTGGGTAAGGAAACTCCCTCCACCAGTTTCAGGGTGGCACCTTCTCTTCACTTTAAAGGATTCTAAAACTGTGTTTACCATTCTGCCTCCAGAGAAAGGTCTGATATTGTCTGAATACAGACTGAAGCGTACTATCTTTCTCTTCCTTTATCTTTCCTTCCTTCCTTCCTTCCTTCCTTCCTTCCTTCCTTCCTTCCTTCCTTCCTTCCTTCCTTCCTTCCTTCCTTCTTTCTTTCTTCTTCAAGTCTTCTTGTACAAAATGACTAATATGGAAATGTTTTACATAATTGCACATGTATAACCTATATTGGATTGCTTACCTTCTCAAAGAGGAGAGAGAGGAGGGAGGGAGGGATAAAATTTGGAACTCAACTTTTTTTGAAAATGTTAAAAAATGTTTTAACAAATAATTGAGGAAAAACAAAATATTGCTTTAAAAAAGTATTAGTGGTTACCTAGAACACAAAGATGTTAAGTGATTTTCCCAGGGTCACACAGCCAGTAGAGGTCAGAGGCACTACTTGAACCTAAGTCTTGGTGGCTAGCTCTCCACAACTATGCCAAGCTGTCTCTCTTGTGCAAACTAACACAATTTCCAAAAAGAGAGAGCACCGACTACCAGGGCTTGGCAATGGGTGGTGGAATGGGGAAACGGAGGGGAGGTAGGATCAGGAAAAGCTTCTTATAAGCGGTGATACCTGGGTTGTACTTTGAAAGATGTTTCATTTCTAAGATTTCTGGAAACAAAGGGATGCGATTTTCAGAAGACAAAAGAATGCTGGAGTCACCCAGCATTATATCATCGTGTATTTGGAGTGCTTAAAGTACAGCTGAGAGAAGGCCTGATCATGTCAACATATTCACACTGAAAGCATTTTCGCCTTCTTATTCTCACTCATGCTATTTTCCCTGTGTGCAATGTTCTCTCTCCATCCAAATCCTACCTAGCCTTCAAGTCAGTTCAAGTCCCACTTGATCCATGGAGCCTTCCCTAAATAATCCCACGTTCAGTAATCTCCTCTTTTGGCAAAATTCTTTATCAGTCTGTAGCACACAATTCAGCACTCGGCTATGGGTATTTCTATTTTAAGCCAGATATTCTTGCTGCTCCAACAAATAAAAAAACCTCTATGAGGACAGGGATGGGGGTCAGCTCTGGGCTTCAGTTTCTTCACCTAAAGTCTCTCCAGCTGGAACATTCTTCCATATGATTCTAAGATCTGTATAGTCCTGCATGGGCGACTAGGTGGCTTGATAGAGAGAGCACTAGACCCAGACTCAGGAAGAACTCAGTTAAAATATTGCCTCACGACTAGCTATGAGACCCTGGGCAAGTCACTAAAGTGCTGTCTGCCCCAGTTTTCTCATCTGTAAAATGGGAGCAATAATAGTACCTAACATTCAGGGCTGTTGTGAAGATAAAATGAGATAATATTTGTAAAGTGCTTTGTAAACCTTAAGGTACATTATAAACCTTGGTTACTGTCATTAAATGTTAGCATAGCACTTCAAACAGAGCACAGCATGTAGCAGGCCTCTGTCAGTAAATATTGGTGACTTTTTTGGATTTGGCTTTAAAAGTATAAGAGAAGGCAAAGTTGCCTATTTTTTAAGAAATTTACTGACTCAAAGTATTGCTAAATATTGAAATGGACAACTCCATAAGGCTATGTGTCTCCTTCCCTAAATATCTTTTAAAATGCATTAATAAAAGCTGTATTACATAGTGGAGAGGGTGCAAGAGATGGAATGGGATCTGGGTTTGAATGCCACATCAGATACTTAACAGCTGTGTGACTCTAAGCAAATCACCTAACTTCTCTGAGTCTAGTTTCCTCATTTGAAGGGGGGGTAACAGTAGTACCTGCCTCACAGGACTGCTGTAAAGAAAAAGGAGATAATGGATAGATAGAGAGATGGGTAGATAGATAGACAAATAGATGAAGGAAGAAAGAAAGAAAAAGAAAGAAAGAAAGAAAGAAAGAAAGAAAGAAAGAAAGAAAGAAAGAAAGAAAGAAAGAAAGAAAGAAAGAGAAAGAAGCCTTTAAAGTGCTTTCCAAATGATAAAGTCTTACTTTTTTTTTTTTGGACTAGTCCTGTGATCACTGGACCAATGCAAAGCCATGCCTGCTCTGGAATTTATAGCCTTAGATGGTGGCCATGAGATGACACATAGCCAATATGTGTCAGAGGCAGAATTTAAACCCAGATAATTTCCTTTCTGAGATCAGGTCCCTATTGACTACCTCTCTATGTAAAGGTCAACTCATCATATTATATAATTATTAATATATTATAAATAATAAATTATATTATATATTATATATTATAATAATATAATAAATATATTATGAAATTATATATAATTATCTTTCTGGTAGGGTTTGGCTAGCTTTTCGTTTGCTTTTTAGAGGCAATAGAGGTAAAGTGACTTGCCCAAGGTCATACAGCTAGTAAGTCTCTGAGACCAGTTTGAACTCAGGTCCTTCTGACTCCAAGGATGGATCTCTAGCCATTATGCCGCCTACCTGACCCACCTGGGTACCTTTTTGAGATGAGTAACTGGGACATGCCAGAAAACCTTGCAGGTTCCATCCCATTCCAAGACTATAATTCTAGGCCTTCAAGTGAATCATTGCAAATTATTTTCACACACATCTCCATTCACTCATCCCCAAAACATCTTCCCTATATGCATTGAGTCTCTCTTCCTTTCACAAAAGAGCCCTGGCCTAGGAATAAGGGAGACCTGAATCCTAGTCCCAACTCTATCATTAACTAGCTGTGTGACTTAGGGAAGTCTCTACCTCTCTGGGTATCATATTCTTGGAGTAGAGGGTTTCAAAGATCCCTTCTAGTTCTAAAAGCCTATGATCCTATGACTAAAATCCCTGCTAGGTCTAACTCTCTAGGGTCACATGATTCTGAGCTATGAAAGAATTTCTCCAAGCAATTATTACATGAAGTATAGTGGAGGGGACACTGGGGTTGGAGTCAGAAAGCCTTGGTTGCAAATCCTGCTCCAGACACTACCTCTGAGATCCTTCACCCATCTGTGCCTCAGTTTCCTCAGCTATAAAATGAAGGGAACTGTACTAAATTTCCTCTAATGTCCCTTCCCAGTTCTAACTCCATTATCCCATGACAATTCTGTGGTTTCAGAGGGCTTTGGAAGATTAATGAGAGAATCCATCCTATACAGCATTCTCTCTCCATCAAACAAAACCAAACCACCCAAATCAAGCCAGAGATTTTTGGGCCTCCAGCTTTAACTCTTCCCCAAGAATCTAGAGAGAAACCAGATTCCCTTCCCTGATAAAAACAGAAATATTTTTCCCCCAGTTCACCAGCAATCATGGCATGTTCTACATAAAATGCCCCTAGAAAGCTTGCACTTTTATGCTTTGCCAAAGCTGGCTTTGCTCCTGGCATGGGACGGGGAACAGAGGAAAAATTATGAGTGCGGTTGGATTTGTTGGCTTGTCTGAGGCTGAAGCGACTACATGTATCAGTAACATGTAATGACAGCCTCCCATCTGTTATTGGAAGCTGTGGGTCTGAGCCTCCATCGAGTTGGAAAAGTTGGAAGGAGGAAACGTAGAGGAAGCCGGATTGGTTCATATTCATCCTCAATTGGGCTTGGAAATGCCTACAGGAAGCAAGCCCCCCATGGGGAGATGCTGCTCTTAGCACAGAAGGAGGAGGGATGTGCATATATGGGCTGGAGAAGGAGGCAGCTAAGCCCCGTTAGGGCTGGGCCTGGGAAAGAAGTGATGGCTGTCAGAAGGTCTCTGGTGAAAGGAATCATTTACGCGCCCTCAGCACCATAACAAAACCTCTGACCACTGAAACATTTTCTCAGAGATGAATGGAAATTTAAGAAGGGGCCTCAACTCTCCCTTAAAAAGAAGGTCCCTAACCAGGGCTGAAAATTCAGGGCCAGCCACCACTGGAACTTGCCCAGTGGACCCCCTGGTGGACAAGCGGAGAAAAACTGACCCTGGTCAAGACTTCTGTTAATTCCTCTTGGGGGAGGGAGAGGGAAAGAGGGAGGAGAGAAAAGGAAGAATAGCAGAGAAAGAGGAATCCTAGGTCTGGAGTTGGAAGGCACCTCAGTAACCTTCTCCAACACCTTCTCTAGCTCGCTTTATTACAAAGTCTATAATTATACTAACTTTATTTGCATAAATACTGCCATACTGTTCTCCAATTGTTCCCGGCATTCACCTGTTACCTCCCTAACCAAACTGCAAATTCTTCCAAGGAGGCTAAAACTGGTATTAGAGTTCACTTAATTTTACAGATGAGGAAACTGAGGCCCAGAGAGATTACTTGACTTGCCCAAAAAAGAGAGAACAGGGTTTGACCTCAGGTCCTTGGATTCCCAAGCTAATGCTTTTTTCCAGGGTAATCACACTGTCCTCTAGGGATTCAGAAAACAACTTAGATACCCTCCCTCAACAACAACAATTAAAAAGAAAAATCCTGAGGGTGAGGTTGTGCTATTTTTATAATACTTAGCAAGATGGTGCCTGTCCAACTTTCCAGGATATGGTATCAGTCTGTGCAGGCACCCAGGAGTCAGGAGGCAGCCTGGGCTTCTGGGACAGGCTGCCCAGAGAAAGCAGGCAAACAGAATACAAGTTACATCCAGGCCTTGTCTCCAATCTGAGCAGCAACATTGCCAGCGAGCATCTATCAAGGTGTGATCTGGAAGCCCAGGGCTGCTCATGTTCGCCTCAGGCGACTGATTAGCCAGCAAGAAAGCTTATTAGGTGCCCCACTTCCCTCCCATACCCCCCCCAAGAAGCTTCCCCCTCAGGGGACAGGAGGGGTACATTTTCATGGATTTGATAAATGCTAATGGGAATCTGAGATCATAGGCTTGGAATAAAAGGGGAATGTGAGCAGGCGATTATGGAATTTGTTGAGGCTGGAATATGGCATGTGAGCTGCCAAGAGGAGGAGGAGGAACTGGAGAAGGAGCCTTTGGGCTAAAAGCAGGACTTGACAGGCATTTGGGCCATGCATGCATAAGGACCTTTCTCTCCTCCTCCTCCTCCTCTCTGAGGCTGCAAATCCCCAAGCCCAAGCAGCCTCCACAGCCCCTGTACCCCCGGCATATCTCCAGACACCTGCCTTGCCCCTCTGGAGAAACAACAGCCCCTGAAAAAGGCCCCCTGAAATGTGAGACGGAATGAGAATTCTTGTGGATTTAACACTCCAGACTGCTGCCAAGAAGCCTTGGGGGTTGGGGTGGGGTGGGGAAACATCGGCAGAAAGAAGCCACACCAACCATTAGAGGAGTGGGTATTGAATACCCACTGTGCGCCGCGTTTGGTGCTGGGGCTGCGAGGACTCTACAGGGGCTCTGAAACCAGACCCTTGCTCCAGTCTAGAGGAATCCAGAGTCTTGTTAGAAGGGAGACAGGGCTGTGCTTGGAACAATATGAGAAGATTCTAAGGCAATATTTCAACAAATGCAAAGTAATATGGTTATAGACTTTGCATAAAAGAGACGTAGAATACTTGTTAATGATAGATCATTGTAGTCTGTGGTTGGCTAGGCAAGAGTTCAAGGTAGTTGGAAATGCACTGAAATTGGAGTCAGAGGACCTGGGTTCAAATTCAAGCCCTGCTATTTACTACATGAATGACCTTGGGGAGCTTATGGCCTTCAATTTTCTCACCTGAAAACAGAAATGAAGGGTTTAGACCAGATGACTTCTAAGGTCATTTCCCGCTCTAATAATAGTAATAGCTTACATTTACATAGCACTTACTATGTGCCACACCTTATGCTGCAGGCTTTACAAATAGTATTTCGTTTGATCCTCACAACAATCCTGGGGGGTAGGTGCTATTTTTTTTTCATCATTTTACAGATAAGGAAACTGAGGCAAACAGAGTTAAATGACTTGCCCAGGATTACACAGCTTGTAAGTGTCTGAGATTGGATTTCAACTCAGGTCTTCCTGACTCCAAGTCCAATGTTCTACCTACTGTGCCATCTAGGACCTCTAAATCTATGAGCTTATGATCCTCAGACAAAAGTCATCACCTAGACCTGGAAAGAAAGACAGATATATATATATAGAGAGAGATGTAGATATAGATATAGATAGATATAGATATAGATATAGATATAGATATAGATATAGATATAGATATAGATATAGATATAGATATAGATATAGATAGATATAGATATAGATATAGATATAGATATAGATATAGATATAGATATAGATATAGATATAGATAGATAGGTAGATGGATGGATAGATAGATAGATAGATAGATAGATTAGATAGATAGATTAGATTAGATAGATAGATAGATAGATTTGAACTAGTAAAGAGGAAATGGGGGAAATGCAAGAAATTATGAACAAAAGCTGGGAAAGCATTGGAGGGCTTTTAGATGTCACTTGTTCATTGTTCAGTTGCTTTTCAATCATGTCCCACTCTTCAGGACCCCATTTGGGGTTTTCTTGGCAAAGATACTGGAGTGGTTTGCTATTTCCTTCTCCAGTTCATTTTACAGATGAGGAAACTGAGGCAAACAGGGCTAAATGACTTGCCCAGGGTCACACAGCTAGTAAGTGTCTGAGGCCAGATATGAACTCAAGAAGGAGAGTCTTGCTGACTCTAGACCCCTGGCGCTTTCTCCTCTGCCCTACCTAGCTGTCCCAGATGTCATTTAGTTCAACCCATTTATTTTGCAAGGAAACTGAGGCTAAAACAAGGGGAGTGGGCTTCCCATGTTTACACAGTCAGTCAGTGGCAGAGCTAAGAGTTGTACCCAGTTCCTCTTTTAAATCTAATATTCGTTCCATCATCTCACACTGCCCCTGCTATCTGCTCTGCTCCTATCTTTTCGGTTCTGTGGCCACCAATCCCTTCAGAGTAGGAGTGAAGTCTTGTATAGGTAGCTCTTACCTACCTGCTGTTCCGAGGCAATGTCTATGTCTCAGCAGGGCCAGACCTAGAAATCTCACTTTTATCATTTACTTACTCAGTTAATGTGTCATTTGGCTACATGTTCTAGGACAAAAGAAAAGGTAAAGTTTCAGTTTCCCAAGAAGACCAGCCTAGCCATAGAAAAGTTTACAAACTTATAAGGATATTGGGATTTAGATGGGAAAGAATTTTAGAAATGAACTAATCTGACCCCCTCATTTTACAAATGATGCCCAGAAAGATGAAGTGATATACCTAATTTATATGGGGAATAAACAGTGACTCCAAAGCCAGTGTTCTTTTCAATACTTTATACTATGAGTTCTAATTTAAATTAGACAAGCAAACATTAGGTGACAGTGGATAGAGGGCTGGGGCCTAGAATCAGGAAGACTTATCTTCGTGAGTTCAAATCTGGTCTCAGACACTTCTTCTCTGTGTGACCCCAGACAAGTCACTTAATTCTTTTTCCTCAATTTTCTCATCTGTAAAATGACCTGGAGAAGGAAACAGCAAATCATTCCAGTATCTTTGCTGTGAAAACCCCAAATGGGGTCACAAAGAATCAGGCACAATTAAACAACATCAAGAAAAACAAAAATACTTGTACAGAATATAAATAGTAAAGCCTATCTCTTCTGAGGGACAAAGGCCATGATTCATTCATTCCCTTCTTGGGCCTGGTTAAAACAAGACTTTCTTGGACAGTGTTGGGATTTAGAATGGGATTTTTAAAGAGAACTGATTAGCAGACAGTGCAGAAGAAGAAAACAATCATTCTAGACAGGAAGATGACTTACCCTTTGGTAGATTTCTTACTAACATAAAAATCCCTTCACTAAAAGGCACCTCCAAAGGTCAGCTAATCCATCTATCAGTCTCCAAATAGGACAACCCTAAACCTAGCCTAGACAAATGAATCTATCCACTCAATAATCCAATCCATCACTTACCAACCATTTCTGTTTTATCAGTCATTTAGCAAGTATTTGTTGAATACTTACTATCCAAAATAAGCAAACAATTATTATTTGTGCCAAATTCTGATAACCACTCTTTAAATTTCAGCATGAGCTATGTCCTTCTTCCCCTAAGGAAAAGATTAGTACACGGAATATCAGACCTGAGAAGTACCTCCAAAGCCTATAACTGTGCAGAAATGTCCTCTGCAAAGTCACTATCCAGATCTTGCTAAAAAGTGAATTGAGTTTATTGGCTGATGATCAATGGAAAGCATGGGGCAGGGAAGGGAATTAGACACAACTCTGGACATCAAGCCCTAAAACCCTAAGGGGAGAACTAGGCTATTGTTGTTTGTCCTTCCTTTTCAAAGAGGACCAATGACTTCACTCTGATGTCTTGACTTGTGTGTGAACTGAATTTAAGTGAGGCAGAGTTACACAAAGTCATCAATCAGTCTCTCTCTCTCTCTTCCTGAGTCATCAAAGTCACCCTCAAAGACCCATCCTAACAAAACTATTTGAAGTTGGAGAATTAGTCCTGCTAATTCCCATTGCTCCTAATGCCTTCTTCTCAGATCAAGTTAAATCGGTCTAATAATCCTTCCTCTTCAAATATTTAAAGTCAATTAGTCTGCCCCTCTGATGTCTTATTTTCTGTGGGATGTATAGCCTTCATTGCTTTGAACGATCTTTATACGATATGGTCTTGAGATCTTTCACCATCTTAGTCTCTCTACTGTAGACACTTTAGCTCATTAGTGTCTAAAGTATATCATTGGTTTCTGAAACTCTAAAATATGACATCCCAAAGGGAACTCAGTTCTCTAGGTGTAGTCTAAATATGGCAGATTACATGAAGCCATCACCTCCCACATTCTGACCACTAGGCATCTCTTAATACTAGCTAAGATAGCATTGTCTTTTCAGACTGCTGACTCATGTTGAGCTCATAGTCAACTAAAACCCACAGATAAGATATAGTTTCTTCCTAATGGAGCTTATGACCAAGTAGGTGGATATGACATATACACAAATAGAATTAGAGAATCTCAGAGTTAAAAGATGCCTTCAGAAGCCATTGGGTCCTACCTGAATAACTCTAAGATGAAATGATAAATGAAAAGCATACAATATAAAGTACAAATAAAGTTCTCTGTTACATAGAAGGAAGGATCATTACTGATGGAGGACATCATGGAAAACTTCATGAAAGAGGTGGGTTTGGAAATAAACTGTAAGAGATGGCTGGGACTTCACTTGGTGGGGGTAGGGGATGACTGAAGGTCAGCACAAATACGGGGAATGGCAATAATCTGGCCTACGTGTAGCACAGGGTTCACAAAGGAGAAAAGGATGTTATTGTGGTGGACTTAGAACTCCAAGTGAAGGAGATTGATTTTTAAATAAGATCATGGAATCAATAGATTTAGAACTGCAAGTATAGTCATTCTCATCCAATCCATTTATTTTACAGAAGAAGAAACTGAGACAAAAGGAATTACCCAAGTTTACCAAGTAAATAGCAGAGACAAATTTGAACCTAGGTCCTCTGATTGCAAGTCAAATCTTATGGCTTTATACAAATGCAAGCTATAATTATGAAAGGGGCTATTCTAAAAAGTTACTATATAGTGACTGTGTTGGAAGTTAGATTCATCAGCTGTTCAAAAATTAATACTTGTTCGTTAGTTTAGTTTGGGGTGGGGAACCTGTGACATCGAGACCACATATGGCCTCACTGAAGTTTGAATTCAGTCAAAGGGCCACACTTGAGGACCTAGCAGACCACATGTGGCCTCAAAGCCACAGGTTCTCCACCCCTGGTTTAGATAGACCAATATAGGACTTTCAAAAATGAACTAATCCTGTATCAGAATCAATCAATCAACAAACATTTATTTAATGCCTAGTATGTTCCAGGCATACTATGCTAGGTGGTAGAGTTGCAAAGAAAAGTTGAACAGTCTCTGCTTTCAAGAAGCAGTTTCCCTCCCATCAGGGGAAAGAACATGTACATAGATAAACATATACCACACATGCTTAAATATTTATTGTCTTAAATTGGCTTCAAAATGTGCAAATAGGGAAAGGGACTCTTCCTGGGTGGACAAGGAAAGGCTTCATTTCAAAGGTAGTGTTTGAGCTCAATCTTAAAGGAAACCAGTGATTCCAAAAGTCAGAGGAAAGAAGAAAGTGATTTCTAGGTATGGGAGACAACCAGTGAAAAATCATGGAGAGAAGAAATGGAGCATGGCGTAAGGAAGACCAAAAAGACCAATTTGGTTGGATGGGCAGGGAAGGTCCAGGGGAGTAATATTGACCCAGCTGGGGGCAAGTGTGAAGAGCTTTCTAGAGGTTAGATGGAGCCACCAGATTTTTGAGGAGTTTGGGGAGAAGGGGTAGAAATAACATAAGCAGCCCTGCCTTCATGCTTTAGGAAAATCACTTCAGTAGCTGTGTAGAGAGTGGATCAGAGTGAGGACATATTTGTGGCTCACCTAGCTTGTCTGTGTTTTGAAAGGGGAGCACTTCAGAAAGATCCTGGCAGGGATGTGAGAGCCAATCATTCGATTTTCGATATAAGCATTCATGCCTTGGAAATCTGCAAACACCACAAATCAAGGCTTGACTTAGCATTTTGTTGATTGACTAAGATTTTTTAAAAAGATGGAGAAAAATTTTTCATAACGCAGATTCAACTTTAAAGTATATATTTTGGAGAATCAATTGTTAAACATTTACCAGTACACCCCTGGGTCCAGGCCTAGGTGATAGTAATAATAAAAGTAAAGCCAGTAGCAATCCACTTGGTAGTGTAATATAGTGGAAGAAGTGCTAAAGTTATAGTCAGAGGACCTGGGTTCAAATTCAGGCTGTGCCATTTACTACCTATGTGACCTCAGTACATTATTTAAGGTTTCTGAGCCTCTGTTTTCTCATCTGTAAAATGAAGGAGGGAGGGCCAAGATAGCCTTGGAGGTTTCTTCTAATTCTGAATCTCTGATCCTAAGCCAGGAGTGGAGAATCTGTGGCCTCGAGGCCAC
Organism: Phascolarctos cinereus; assembly: GCF_003287225.1. Taxonomy (NCBI): domain Eukaryota; kingdom Metazoa; phylum Chordata; class Mammalia; order Diprotodontia; family Phascolarctidae; genus Phascolarctos; species Phascolarctos cinereus. The sequence goes on from NW_027555958.1 coordinate 373,151,584, forward strand.
ATGAGAAATCATTCTGTTCTAGGACTGTCCTTTACTCTAAGGTGGTGGGTGGTTCCCCAATAGCCCATGTTTGCCATTTGTAAAACCCTCCATTTCAACTGTGAAGAAAATGCTATCGTGTTTATATATGAGACTGTGCAAGAGACTGAAATAAGAAAAGGAAAAAAGAAAAGGAGGGGAGATAAATATTGAGCCAAAAGAAGAGACAGAAAGAGGTAAAGGAGGCAGATGGAGACAGAGACAGAAAGAGAACAAAATAATTTCCATCTAAAGGCTATAACAGGGAGAAGACAACACGGTGTGGTGAGTAGGCTCTGTCCTTGGACTGAGGAAGACCTAGATTCAAATCCTACCTCAGATACTAGCTGGGTGACCCTAAGCAAACTGCTTAATCTCTCTATGACATGGTTTCCTATCAACTGTAAACTGTGGCCTCTTAGACAACACCCTCCCAAACACACACACACACACACACACACACACACACACACACACACCCCTAAGACAGCTAGGAGGCACGGAAGAGAGAGTACTGGGCCTGGAGTTAGAATTACTCATCTTCCTGAGTTTAACTCCAGCCTTAGTCACTTACTAGCTATGCGACCCTGGGCAAATCATTTAACCTTGTTTTCCTTAGTTTCTTCATCTGTTAATATTAACTAGAGAAGGAATGGCAAATCACTCCAGTATCTTTGTCAAGAAAACTCCAGAATGGAGTCATGGGGAGTCAGACACAACTGAACAGTGGTAACAACAACAGAGCCCTTCTAGTTCTAAACCTATGATACCATGAAAGGAGAGGACCCCAGGGTGAGGAAGGAGGTCACTGTACCTGTTATGAGATAGATCCACACTTTTTCTTCTTATCCACATCAGAATTAATTCAGGAAGAAGGGCTATGTGGAGCCATAAGAATTGGGTGAGGATGAAGGTGGGGGGGGTGAGATAAAGGAAAGGGAAGGAGAGAGGAAGATGTGCCCTTCAATCCTTATCCATCATTTTCCACCTTGACAACATGCAAATCTGCAAGAGAGCTGAGGCAGCAGTCGATCTGTATTCACTCTTAATGCATCACCCCCTGGGGATCTGGTCCTTTCATCATGACAGAGTCACGGAGACAGGCAGCTCTCTAAAGACCCCAAGTCACTTGAGCATCACCGCCCAAGCCACGCTGGCAGTGTGATGTCTCCACAGCCCCATCCTCCAACCCCTGAACATAGGTGAATTGTCATTAACTCCTCTCTGCAAAGGTCACTGCTAGAGCCTGAGCAGATCCTGAGTCCTCTACACATTAGATTTGTCCACAGACCATTCTGTCTGCTCGCGGGGAGAAGGAGGGAAAGGGAAAGGAGCAGAGGAGGGGAAAATAAGACAGAGGTTGGGGGGAATGATGATTGAATTCTCATGATCTCACTACTGGATTACTGTGAATGTACCAGCCTCCTAGGGGTCTCTCTGACTCCAATTTCTCCCCCCCCCAGTCTGTCCTATGTATCAAAGTTAGATGAATCTGAGCTAAGCACTAAGCATCGTTTTGGGCATGTATTTTATGATTGCTTATTGTTCGTTCGTGTACAGCCTGTATCTTCATTTCTCACAAGGCCAGTTTCTCTGGACTTGTCCACCTAACCCCAGAGGCCTCTTCATCCTGAAAGATCGTTTAAACTCTGGAATTCACAACTCAGAAGTACCTTCCATCCCTTTAAGAATCTCCCTTTAAGAATGGTACTTAGGCCAGCCATCCAGCCATTTCTTAACTTCTCTCTCATCCTCCAGACTTCTTCACGGCCTCTCTGCCCTCCCTCCCCCAACCAAGCTGGGCACCTTCTCCTTTCCATCACCTTTCTAGTTTCCTTTTATGTATCATTTTCACCATTTAAGTGTACGTTCCTTGGCTATCTTTCTTTTTGCTTGTATTTGTACTCACAGTACTTAACACAGTGTTTGGCACATAGTGATAATAATAATAACTAACATTTACATTGTGTGTGTGTGTGTGTGTGTGTGTGTGTGTGTTTGTGTGTGTGTGCACGCCCCAGGCACTGTGCTGAGCATTTTTACAATTATTATCTCGTTTGCTCTTCAACAACCCTGGGAAGTAGGTGTTAGTTTTATCTGTATTTTAGAGATGAGGAAACTGAGGTAAACTGAGGTCTAAGTGACTTGCCCAGGGTCACACAGCTAGTAAGTGTTTGAGGCTGGGTTTGAACTCAGGCCTTCCTGACTGCAGGTTCTGTGCTCTATCCTCTTAGACACCTAGCCACTTAATAAATATTTGTAGACTGTATCTTCTCAATTGAATGTAAGCTCCTAGAGGGCAGGGATTATTCCCTTTTTGCCTTTGTAAACTGAGTGTCTTAACAAAGATTGAGTTGAATCAAATTAATAAATTGAATCAGAAATAAATAATTATGAATTAAATCAAATTGTATGCCCATTAAATAATTGCTGAACTGAATCAAAAGGAATTTCCTGAGAGTAGGACTAAGTCTTACTGAGTTTGAGAACCTAACACTGCCTTGCACATGATAGGTGCTTAATAAAACCTGTTGAATTGACTTCATGGAGTTTTTATTTGGTCTTATAGGCCATGAAGAGCCACTGGAGTTCACTGAAAGGTAGTGGGGGTTGGAAGCAGTTACATAGTCAGATCTGTACTTTAGACTTTCCCACCTGAATTACTTCTGACACAGGCAGAAAGAAAAAATGTGGATTCATCTTACAACAGGTACAGAAACAAATTGGCCTCTCCCTTTGGGCTCCTCTGTCTTCTCACAGTACCAGCCTTGTAATGGAAAGCCTCAATTCCTCAGACTTTCAAGGCCCTAGAAAACATAGACCCACCCTTAATTTTCCACTACTCAATCATTGGGGCAACCAATATGCATTTATTAAGTTCCTACTCTGGGCCACAAACTTTTCTAGGCACTGGGCTTGCAAATTCAAACATGAAACAGTCCCTACCTTCAAGGATTTTGCATCCTATGAGTGGAGGTGATAATAATAACAAGAACAATATATAATGATTTCAGCTTTACAAAGCACTTTACACATATTTTCTCATTTTGTCCTCATTGCAATCCTAGGAGATAGGTGTTATTATTATCCCCTTCATACAGATGTGGAAACCGAGGCAGACAGAGGTTAAGTGTCTTGCCTAGGGTCACACAGCTAGTATTTGAGGCTAGATTTGAACTCAGGTATTCTTGACTCCAGGTCCACTCTATCCACTGTATAAAATAAATTGAAAGTAAAGTTTTTTTAAAGGGAGATACTAGCCACTGGGGTGGGGTTGGGGGACCAGATCAGAAAAGGCTTAGTATATAATGGAAGGTATGTCTTAAGCAGAGTTTTGAAAGAAACAAGGGATAATTCTGATAGGAAGAGGTGAGGGGTAAGTGAGGGCACTCTCCAACACTTCTTTAATCAGTCCTGTCTCCACACTGTCCCCTGATTATACCCTGCTCATTTCCCCCCTCCACAGCTTTATTCCCATTGTGTCCCTAAACTGGAACATCCTTCTCCATCCCCTCTGACTATCTATCTCTTTCAAAGTCTAGATCATGTCTTCCCACCTCCTTGAAATCTTTCAGAAACACTTCCTTGGTCATTATTGACTTCCCTCCTCTAGACAATCCTTACAGAATTAAGAAGCCCTGCCAAACAATGTATCACTTAATATACTGTCTTGCATTACTCCCTGTCAATTCATGTGTATTTGTCTTCCCTCCCCAATTAGGGAAGCAATTTCATCAGGACAAGAGGCCTTGCCTTCTGCTTTCATATCCTACAGTGCCTACTACAGATAGATTCCACCCCCCCACCCACCTAGTTCAGGGGCATATGATAGGCTGATTAATTGTTGATTGATTGAAAATGAAGAGATGTCGTCTCTAGCTTTGCATCTTAATCAGGTAAAAGACCATAGATTTGAGGAGGTGAACTGAAGGTAGGATACAGGGGTCCTGGCTCCATTCAAATCTATTTTCCCATATAAGGCAATGCTGTTTTAAATAATAGCTGACATTTATACAATGTTTTAAAGTTTACAGATCAGTTTATATGCTTTATTGGGGTAGGGTGGGTGGGTGGGGGCTCAGGCCAATGATTTTCATTGGTATAGGGAAATCTCAATGAAGATACTCCCTGTAGCAACTGAGACTAGCATCTAGTCATCTTAGAGAGTTGCTTGGCACAATGAGAAATTAAGTGACTTACCCAGGATCATATAATCAGTATGGGTCAGAAGAGGTTATTGAACACAGACCTTCCTGAGTCCAAGGCCAGCTCCCTTTATACCAGGTCATGCTGCCTCTTTCAGAAAGAAAGATAGATATACAGAGATAAAGACAGAGATAGAGATAGATAGAGAGACAGACAGACAGACAGACAGGTAGATAGATAGATAGATAGATAGATAGATAGATAGATAGATAGATAGATAGATAGATAGATAGATAGATACAGAGAGAGTGAGAGAGAGAGAATATTTGTTAAGCTGTTAGTATACTCCTGGCACTGTACTATACTGCGGATACAAAAACAAACAGACAACCCTTACCCTCAAGGAGCTTACATTCTAATGAGAGAAGACAACCCAGAAAGGGGAACTAGAGGATGGGGAAGACCGTGACAGTGGCTTGCTTTGGTGTTGATGGTGGGGAGGCTTGATTCCAGGAACATTAAGGTAAAAACTCACTTATCTGAGCTTTTTATCTCATTTATATATTTTCTTACTTATTCCTCATAATAACCTTGTCTAAACTGTTCTGCCCTCCAAAGGAGACTATAATTCCTGCCAGGAGGGGAAGCAGGAGTTTAAAGATATCTATCTGCTTCTCATTTTTAGACGACGGTATGTGATCAGGTTCAGATGAATTTCTGATTGCTGTTTCTCATTACTGGGGGGAAGGAGGACGCCAATCTTTATATCCAGACCTTTCCCACATGATACCAGTTCCACAATGAACACACATAGTGAATAGTAAAGAAATTCATGAATTCAAATCATAGTAGAATGGAAATCAAGGGAAATATCCATAAGAGAACATCCACCAGACAACACAGAATGAAGGAGTTCTCCCATGGAAGTGAGATAACTTAGTTCAACTGAGAGAGAGTCCCAGAACTCTCCCAAGAAGAAATTTTCCTCAAAGTCTCTAGAGTAGCAAGCTGGGAATAGAGAGACATGATAGAGACTGCCGGCTCCTCTCATGCCTTTCCAGAGTCTTTTCCTTCAATAACCTGAAGTGGGGTTGGCCTCTATCCTATTCCATCTCAAAATTAGAAGCCCAAAGCGCCAGAAGAACCAAAAGTGACTAGAGTCCCAACTCCACTTGAAGCTTAATGAGTCCCAAAGAAGACTGAAGGGACTGAAGGTTTCTCCCATGCTGGACAACTCTACCCTACCCCTCATGTAGGGGTTCATCTCCATTAATGAGAAGAGTCTCATACTGATGGGCTTTGGGACAGGAGGTTACACTTGTATCATTATCTCCACTTCACAGCTGAGGAATCTGAGGCTAAGAGAAGTTATGACTTGCCCAAGGTCAAACAGCTTCTAATTGGCAGAACAAGAACCTGACCAGGACTTGTAGTCTGCCAGTGAGAAAATCCTGGTGAGTGTGGACTAGGCCTCCCAACAGTGACATGTCCCTCACTTTGGCTCTACGCATCACCTTCCACCAAGAAGGCTCACTGGAAAATCTAGCACAAGTCAAGGGAACTTGCCTGGTCTCCAGAGAGTGAGGGAAACTGCAAAGCAAAAAAGAAAAAGAAAATTAAAAGTTATTTTTTTCTTTTTTGTTGCTTGTGAGATCCCTGCCCATTTCATAATTGCTTTCCTTCCCCAACTTAAACAATCCTGCTTCTCACTGAGTCTGTCTTGGGCTTGGTCTCATTCTCTGGTCTCTATCTTGGTCCTTCTAATAGTTTGCTCATCTTCGTTTTTCCTGAATAAAAAGCTAAGCTGTCTCTCTAACTTTCTGATATGAATAAAGAATATAGTGGTGATGTGTGTATGTGGAGGGGGTCTTCATGTTTCATTTTCATCAGAAATATTCCACCGCCCCCCCATAATTGCTATAGAAACACCAAATCCCCTTTTATCCTTTTGTGTATGAAGACAGGCATCACCTTTAACTTCTCCTTCACTCAAGCCCATTCAATCTGAGTCACCTTCCAAGTACATCGATGCATGGGGGTTTTTGTAAGAGTAGATTATAAAACAGTCAAACAATCAGTCAATCAATGAACATTAATTAATCACCTACTATGTTCCACATACTGTATTAAGCACTAGAGTGAGTCAACAAGCAGTTTTTAGATGCTAGAGATATAAAAAAAAAAAGGCAAAAATAGTCCCTGCCCTCAAAGTCCCCATTCTAATGGGGGAGAATAGGAAAAGAGCCAGTAATGTACAAGATATGCAGAATCTATAGAAGGTAATCTGAGAGGGTAAGGTATTAGCAGGAAAGACCTCCAGTAGAGGGTAGGATTTGAGCTAAATCTTGAAGGAATCCAAGGGAAAAATAGGAGGTTAAAAAAAAAGGGAGGGAGAACATGGAGACACAGCCACTGTACAGAGAAGAAATGAAGTGTCATGTTTAAGGAAGTGCTCTCGCAGGCCAGCATGACTGGATCATAGAGCATGGGGAGAGCAATAAAGGGCAAGAAGACTGTGGAGGGAAGAAAGGGTCTGTCCTACTGATGCTCAATGTGCCATTATCTACTCCAAAATGATTCTTTTGCCCTATCTTCGGATTCAGTGCAGATGGTCAAAAGTCAGCCCCCGCATTGGCTAGGCGATGGTTTTTGGAATTGGCTTCTTAGAGGGGAGTGAAGAAAAAGCCACAGGAGGGAGCCAATGGTGAATCTCAGGGAGAGTTTGTGTCTCTGGAATTGCTTGCATTTCCTCTTCTTCCGGTAACACCGCCACCTTGGCCTATGTCATAGGATGTCGGACCTAGCCCTGGCCCAAGGGCCTTGGAATTTCACAAGTGCTGAAGAGAAAAAGTGAAAGTTCTTTCTTTGGGCCCAGATCCTTATGTCCTCTCTGTATATGTCCATTTGGCAGCTTGGATGATTCTTTCCAGAAATGAGGGAAACCAGGAAGTTTTTCCATTCTCTAGGCTGGACTTAAATGCCCTGGACTTCTGGAAACAGGGCAGAAGCTTTCACCTACACCCTGACAGATTATTATGTCCTCCTTGTCACTAAAATTTCAAGGGTTATGAGGAGACATATTCAGGAGAAGGTAAGACTAGGGCAGCCTAAGAGACATCAGTCATAGAATGAAAGCCCTAAGGGCCCTAATGGAAAGAGAAATTTCTAAGTGTGACTGGGCTGGACTCTGATTACAGCAACTGGGTAGGCATTTAGTAAACCTGACCCTGGGAACCCTGGGGAGGGACTTGGCTCTACGCTATGAGACCTATCCAGACTGCAATTGGTAGTGAGTTATGCATTATACAAAATTATCCCATAAACCCTGGAATGCTTTTTTTTTTAACAAAACAAATCAAGATGAATAAATATTAATGAATAATCTTCTCTTCTCGGCAAGAGGGATGTGAGATACAACTAATGACTCTGGCAGCAGATAACATCAGCTATAAATATTTAATAGAGCTACTCAGTTGGACCTCATAAACTGGGGGTCCTTCACCCACACTTGTAACGTGTAGTACTCACAGATTTGCAAGCACCCCCAGGAGAGATAGAAGAGTTTTCTTGACTTCCTTTCTGGAAGAATGCCCACATCTTCCAAAATATCTTCCAGAGTTAAGCTACTACCTGTGTGACATTGGGTAATTCACTTAAACTTTGTGGACCTCAGTTTCTGCTGTGGGAAAGGGGTCAGAGTAGATGACCTCTAGATATATGACCCCATCATAACAGGGGACTGACCAACAAGTCTAGTTTGTATGAGCATCAGCATGCTCAGCTGTTTGCAATTCTCCATGTGGAAGAGGCTGGGGAACGTGCTTCCTGGAGATCAGTGGTGGTATGCAATGGAAGTACCTGTGGACAGATTTGGGAACATGTGTAGATAGTCTAAGCCAGTATCCTGTTGCACTATGAAAATGTAAGCCCAAGGTAAAAAGTCTTTATATCCCTTTTTACTCTCCAGGCTCAGGGAATGGAGTCTGGAGCTCTTTCTCCCTTGTGCAAGTTCTCAGATGGATCAGGAACTTGCCATGTGCTCCTCATCCTGTGTGTGTGTGTGTGTGGTGCTAAAGAAAAGGAAGACTTCTAAACTTCTCAGAAAAGTTGAAAAATTCATGGAATAAAGTCTCTGCCCTGTGATAGTTAATGCCTACATTCTGATCTCTTCTGGAGATGTAAGTGATATCATAGTTACTGCCATCATCATTATTATTGTTATTATTATTATGTGACTGCCAAGGACATGAACAGGTGACACAGGCATGGAAAACCTTACAGACAATAAGTGGTTCTTCAGAGACATCCTGACCCCCCCCCTTACCAGCCCCCAGGTGCTGCCAATCATACTTCTTTGCTTAAGCACCAAATTCACTTAAAACATTTTTTTTAAAAGAAGAAATTAACAAATGGAGCTGGAGCATACTTTCCCCCAGCCTTTCCCTGACGTTTCCCCACCCAGAGGCAGATAAAACGCTTCGCTTGTCAGTCAGCAGTAAATACCAGGTTTGGGCTTTGTACTGTACATCCCCAGAATAGACATCATTAATGGACTTGATGACAGCCACTGGTTTCTGAAGCATGGAGAGAGGGAGGGGGAGAGAAAGAGAGGGAGAATGAGAGAGAGGGAGAATGAAAAAGAGAGAGAGGAGAAAGAGACAGAGAGGGAGACAGAGACAGAGAGGGAGACAGAGGGGGAAGAAGGGAGAGAAAGAGAGAGAGAGGGGAGAGAGAGAGGAGAGAGAGAGAGAGAGGAGAGAGAGAGAGAGAGAGAGAGAGAGAGAGAGAGAGAGAGAGAGAGAGAGAGAGAGAGGACGGGAGAGGGAGAGACAGAGAAAAGAGAGAAGGGGAGGAAGGGAGGGAAGGGTAGAGAAGGGAGAGACAGAGAGACAGAGGACAGAGAGAGGGGGAGAAAGGGAGGGACAGAAAGAGAGAAGAGAGAGTTCACTGGAGGAGGTAGGTGGTGTTTTGAGGCAGACTTCCATTTCTTTCTTGGGGTTTCATGCTCTCTGTGATTTCAGTCCTACTTTCTTATTATCGTCTGAAAGATTTAATGGAGTGGATACTGTGTTCATTTCACTCAGCAATTTTTTTGTTGTTTTTGTTAGGAGAACCATGAAAGGAAAAGAGTCACAGAGGACCAAAGGAAAACAAATTCACCAGTCTAAATAATAGAATTAAGGGGCCAGACAAACATACCCAGATTCTGAGGGTTCCCTTAAACACTTCTCATTAGTGGCAAAATTTTCAGCTTGACATAAGAAAATAACTTTGTAAACAATTAAAACCCTTCCAAACAGAAAACGGCTAGAGAGGTAGGGAGTTTGGCATCAGTGGAAGGGAAGGATCCTTTAAGGGAAGGCTCAATGAGAAGTGGTGTGATGGTGATTCCTGGTCATATACAAGGTTGGTTAGACGGTCTCTGAGAAGCCTTCAAGCTCTAAGATGTTCCAATTTTGTGGAGTCTGGTTTCATGAGGGACTCAAGTTTGTCCCCTCCTAGGATACCATTTCCCAAAGGAAATGCAAAAATGAAATAAAAATATGCTTTCTGGCGCAGTTTGTGTGTGGGGAGTGGGAAAGGGAGGGGAGGAGGAATGGTGTTTGGTTTATATAACAGAATAGACTTTGGAAATTCTCCTTGGTCCTTGAAGACTGGGGTTTAATATCTTAACGTGCCCTCTATTTCCTCTACTTGTCAGGGCTTAACTGCTTCTTTGATGCTGAGTTTTCAGGTATACACCAGCAGGGCTCCTGTGTCCTGGTTCATTAGGGAACTCGTGACCTGCCCTGCATGAATGTGTTCTATAATAGAATTATAGGAGCTGCAGAGGCAGAGGTATTCTCAATGATGGGCACTTGCCCAGGACCTGAGAATGCTAAGTCCCTGTCACTGACAAGTCCCTCTACTGCTCTGAACAATAAGACTGTGCTAGCAGCCTGCTGGCTGCTATATCAATGACTCCAAGGATTAAATGTGGGAAACACTGGATTTTTCTATTTAACTGGGCATCCACCCAAACTGTGTGTGTCTGCATAAATAGAAAGAGACGTGACTTGTGACTGGTGGTGAAAAAGCTGAGTGTGATGTGACACCTGCATAGGGGATTAATGAAGTTGGTTATAGGGCTTCTTGGGAAGAGATACCGAGAAGAAACAGACCTGTAGAGGAATCCATCTCCTCCATGTGCCCCCAACTTCCACCTTCTGCCTCAGAGACTTCTAGAATGCACCTCCTTGGGTGAGATCAGGTCTTCTCTTGGTTTGAACAGAGTTCTCATCTCATTCCCAGCTAAAGAGATTCCTCACGCCTGTATTCTTTGGTTCAACAATTTATATTTGTCTATTCATTTATTCATTCATTCATTCATTTGTTTACAGAGTAACAGACAATGGGAGCTCAAGACATCAGCAATGGAGTCTACTTTGAGGATTTACTGAGATAACTGGGAGTTCCCAAGAAGAAAGGATCTTGGGCTGCTTTGAGAGGGACACAATTGCCAAGAATACAGAGGGGATGGTCCTGCTGTACTCTGTCCCCACCAAACAATCACATATGGAATATTGTGTTAAATTCCAAACACCACAGTTTAAGAATAACATTGATAAGCTGGAGTACGTCCAACATAATCAGTACTTTGAAAGACCTTGAAGTCATTCTATATAAGGATATATAAGAAAGGAAGTAGGGGTATTTAGCCTGGAGAAGAAAAAATTCAGGGGAGGCATAATAGCTTTCTTCACATATCCAAAGGATTGTCAAATGGAATTGGGGTTAGACTTATTATCTTTGGGCCCAGGAGGCAGCAATGGGGCTTTGGAGACCCTTTCTGGATGTAGAGATATGATCTTATGATAACTGGCAAAGAAAAAAAAATTTAGGCTGACTGTCAGGAAAAAAAATTTCCTAACAATTTTTGTTGTTATTGTTCAGTTGTATTCAACTCTTTGTGACTCCATTTTGGGGTTTTCTTGGCAATGATACTGATATAGCTTGCTTTTTTTTTTCTCCAGCTCATTTTATAGATGAGGAAAATAAGGCAAACAGGATTGAGTGATTTTCCCAGGGTCATACAGCTAGTAAGCGACTAAGACAAGATTTGAACTCAGGTCTTCCTGACTCCAGGCCTGTTGCTCTATCATTGTGCCACCTAGCAGTGTTAATTCCTAACAATTAAAGCTACCCAAAAGCAGAATGAGATACCTTGGGTGGGGGTAGTTGGTTCCCTCTCTTTGGAGGTCTTCAAGCAGGGGCTGGACAATCACTTTTCAGATGTGTAGATCATATTGTGGGGATGGGTTGGATTAGATCAGGGCACCTTAGCCCCCTTTTGTGGCATGAGCCTTGTTGGCAGGCTGGGGAAGCCTATGGACCCCTTCTCACAATCATCCTTTTAAATTACTGAAGGAAATGTTAAATTTCAGTTCAAGGTTAGTAAAAATAAAAATGAAACTTTTTCCCACCAAAATTCACAGGTCTCCTGGAATCATAAGAACCTCTGGAGTAGATGGGAGGTTTCTTCTGACACTAAAATTCTGTGATAGTGCAAATCAAATACTTGAGAGCTAATAAAGGGAAATGCCCCTGATTCATACCCTGAACAATGATTCTCATTCCACTCCCAGTTCCTACAAGAGACCGTATAGTCTATTCAGTACATTCTTCATTACATTTCACTGGAAGCACGCACCTTGGTTAAACTGAGCTCCTCATCCTATCTGCCCTTCTCTCTGTCTAGTGTATGGCTGCATAAATAGCAGGAATTGTTCAACCCTTATACCCCTTGCAGAGACCAGGACAAGGATAAAGGGTGAACCCCTTCAATAAGGAAGGGATGGGCATGCAAAGACCTCACTGTCAGCCCACCCAGGTCAGTAGGCACTGGCCATTATCCATAAGCACCAGAGACAGATGACAAATTGTGGGAAGCACCCTGCATAGTAATAAGGGTGACCCTAAAGACCAGAAAGACAGTGACCATAGAATATAAGAGCATTGGGTAGAATTAAGAGTTAGGAGACCTGAGTTGAAACCTGATCCCACCACTCATTCATTATGTGGCCTAAAGCAATCACAAGTGAGGTCAATAAGAAGTCTCTGTTAAGGACCTACAATGTGCCAGGTACTGTGCTAAGCTCTGGGGCCACAAAGGCAAAAACAGTCCCTGTTCTCAAGGAGCTAGCAGTGTACTAGAGGAGATGACATGCAAGAAATTATGTACAAACAAGACACATACAGGATAGATTAGAAGTAATTACAACCTGTCTGAATCTCAGTTGTTTCATTTTCAGAACAAAAAGGATGGCCAACATCTCTAAATTCTAGTGACCTGTGAACATCTGTGAACTAAGACATAAAAAGGTAAGAGGCCCCCAGCCTAACCCTTGCACCCCCAACTTAAATTCCGCTGTGGGTGCCTTAATCTTCTTCCCTCTAATTCCACTCCCTCCCCTCAGAGCTCACTACCTACCTTACATCTAGATGCACACATTCCTATCATTTATCCCAGAGTGACAGTATCTGGAGACTCCACCTACTCCTCTCCCCATGATGCAGACAGGAAGGAGTCAGAGCCCTACACTCCCTGAGAGGCCATTCAATCAAATAGGACTCTTCTTCATAGACAATCCATGTTTCTTCTTGCTAGACAGCAGCAGCCAGAACTGGGACAAGACATTCATGATCCCTAGTCAAGGCTTGGAAATCAAACCCATTTCTATTTAAAAATTGACTCCCCTAAGGTCCCCATCTCCCCCCAACTCCATGTGTTACTTACCACCCGCCAAAGTCTTTGAGCTTTCACTGTCACATAAGTAACTTGACATATCACAAAATAAATACCCTTGAGCCAAGGACAACAGTATTTTCTGGCATTGAAAAGTATGTGCATTTTAAAAAGGTAACATTTAGAAAGTGTCTGTAAGGTTGCCCAGTGCTGTCCCAAGCATCACATTCTAGGCACTAGAATTAGGAGCAAACTCAGCTGGTACGACTCAGATAAGCAGTACCAGCCGGGATCAGTTATCACAGCATCATCACTCCTCCCACACTTCTACATGATATGGTGGAAAGGGGGGAAAGGGAGGAGGGGCAGAGAGGATGCTCATGAGGCACACATGACACCAGCCTCCATTCTGGGGATAGCCCACAATCCACACAAACAAAGAGAGGAGACAAGGCTGTGTGGTGCAATGGTCACTGGATTCAGAACCTGAGGGCTTGCGTTCTGATTCAGAGCTCTGCTGCAAACTACCTGTACGTCTCTAGCCTTCCTTTCCTTCACGTGAAAAGCAAGAAGGTTGGATTAGATTTATTCATTCATTCATCTAAAATTTATGAAATACCTATTATATACCAGGCACTAGGCTAGAGACCATGGATACGAAGGCAAAACCAAACCAGTCCCTGCCTTCAAGGAGCTATTGTACTGGGGGGAAACAACATCAAAACAGACAAATTTATCCATGTGTATATGTATATGTGTATGTGCATGTGCATATGTATGTTTGTGTGTATGTGTATAAATGTACACACATATGTGTATCTGTATATATGTATATTATATAAATCTGTATTTGCATGGGGCAGCTAGGTGGTGCAGTGGACAGAGTACCAGGCCTGGTGTCAAGAAGATTCACCTTCATGAGTTCAAATCTGGTCTCAGACACTTACTAGCTATGTGTCTCTGGGCAAGTCACTTAACCCTGTTTGCCTCAGTTTCCTCATCTGGAAAATGAGCTGGAGAAGGAAATGGCAACTGACTCCACTATCTTTGCCAGGAAGACCCCAAAAGGGGTCATGCAGTGTACATGAGGACACAACTGAAAAGTGACCAAAGAACAACAATGCATTTATATGTGTGTATGTCATGTATGTCTACATGGAGAGAGAGAGAAAAAGTAAATACAACATAATTTCCAGAAAGATGGTATTAACAAATTATAGATCACAGATTAAGAATTAGAAGGGACTTCAAAGGTCATTAAGCCCAACTTTCTAATTTTATAGATGTCACAAAACAGGTCGAGAGAGGTTCATCTACTTGCTCTGAGTCACACAGCTAATATATCTGAAGTAGCATTTAAGCCCAAGTGTTCCTGACTCAGCTCCAGTTTCCAATCCACTATACCAAAGCTGCCTCTCTCATAGGACCACAGTGGGCCTCATATAAGAGTCAGCCCTTGAACTGAGCCTTGAAGGATCCTAGAGATCTTACAAGGTAGAGATGAGGAAGCATTCCAGGCATGGGGGTGGGGCAGCCTCTGCAAAAACAAGGGAGGTGAAACAGGAAGTAAAATGTTACACGTGAGAAACATTGAGCAGTACGGTTTGCCTGGAAGGCAGAATTTGTGAAGGAAAATAATGGCTGATAAGCCCAGAAAGTCTAGCTAGAACCAAGTTGCAAAGGGTTTTAAATGCCAGAGGAGCCTGAAATCTGTTCTAGAGGCAATGGGGAGCCACTGGAGTTTCTTGAGTAAGGCAGTGGTCAAGCTAGAATTGCGCTAAAGCAATATCAATTTGGCAACTATATAGAGGGTAGATTGGAAAAACGAGAGACCAATTAGGAGGCTCCTGCTGCATACCAGGTAAGAGGTAATTAGAGTTTGAATCAGTGTAGTATATGTGTAAGTGGAGAGAAGGGGAGAGTTGCAATAGATGTTGTGAAGGTGAAACAACTAGACTTGGTGAGTGATTTGGATATGAAAGAAGAGGGAGAGGCTCTGAAAGAGTAAATCCAGGTGCCTGGATTGCCCTCAACAAATATGTAAAATCAGAAGGAAGGAAGGATTTGAGAGAAAAGATGAATTCTGTTTTAGACCTGAGTTGAGTTTGAGATGCCTGTAGGATATCAGGTAGAAAGAAAGAATGAAGAATGAATGAATGAATGAGTGAAAAAAAATTCTTAAGTGCTTACCATATGCCAGACACTATTGTAAGCATTGGAGATATAAATATAAAAACAAACAGTCCCTGCCTTCCAGGATCTTACAGTCTAATAGAAGAAAAGTGTCATTTATAGAGAGGTGGTAGGTATCCAGAAGGGGGAGTTTTGGTCTGGAGAGTCACAGAAATGGTGACAGTGAATATGACATGGACTTGCTATAAGTAGTGGCACTATTGATTTGATTACTGTGGTCACAGCTAAAGGTAGAGGTTAGGTGTGGCAAGAAGGTAGGAGCGTGGTGGACACTAAATGCTAAGATGACCTGTCTAAGTGGCTAGATGGGATATGAAGGGGAAGTATATAGCTATACCTTCCACATCACAAGGGTTAGGGGTGCAGCACCTCCACAATCTGGAAAATCCGCATAAAATTTTTGGCTCTCCCTTTATACCAGAGAAGAAGTCTAAATTATTGTTATTAAAAGATAAGATATTGATATTATATAATGCTATGTATACATTTTATGTATTTCTGAGCTTCTAAATTTTTTGTGTCATCTGTTGGCCTTTGCATGTCGTCCATGACTTCCACAAAACTCCCCCAAAAAAGCCCATTTAATTTCTTATGCTGACCCATGATACATCAGAACCACAATGGGGAAAGTCATGATGTGGAAGGGATAACTATGTGTTGTTGTCTAGAGACAGGCAGCAGATACGGTGGGTTACGCAGGCTTTATACTCAGTCACCAATCAAAATTGCTGGGCTCCAGAATAGAATTTCCAAATATGAGTGCATTAACTTCCCCAGGATTTCAGAGGTCCAGGAAGCAGAAGTCCAGCTCCATTGAGAAAGATCAGAGGATATGGGGCGGGGGGGGGGCAGATGATGAGATGGCCTGGATGGCTGAATGACTAGGTAGAATGCCCAATAGACTGTTGTTGGTGTGGGAACGGAGCTCAGCAGAGAGACTACAATTGGATATTTACATCTGAGAGTCACTTGCATGGAGATATATAGCTGAACCCATGGGAGGTGACAAGATTACTACAAGAAAGCACATAGAGTTGGTTCTAATTCTTCTTTACAACATCACTAATGTGAAAATATGTTTAATAGGAATGTATATGTATAGTCTACATTAGATTGTGCACCATCTTAGGGAGGGAAGTGGGAAGGGAGGGGGAGAAAAATTTAAAACTCAAAAGCTTATGGAAGTAAATGTTGATAATTCAAAATAAATTAATTTTTTTAAAAAAAGAAAACAAGCACAGAGTAAGAAGAGAAGAGGCCCCAGGACAGAATTCTGGGTTATATCCACAGTCAGTGAGCATGATATATATGACAATCCCACAAAGGAGCTTGAGAGGGAACAGCCAAGCAGATAGGGGGAGAATCAAGAGTGAGCAGTGTCCTGAAAACCCAAGTAGGAAGAAGAATCCAAGAGGAGGGGTGATCAACAGTGTTAAATATGACAGAGAGTGGAGAAGGATGAGGACTCAAAAGATGCCATGTGATTTGGAAATTAAGAGGTCCATGGTAATTCTGGAAACAGCGGCTTCCTTTGAGTGATGATGTCAGAAGCCAGCTTGCAAGGGGTAGAGAAATGACCGAGGGGAACAATAGGGGCAGCGAGTACCAGCAGCGACTCTGATATAAACCTCAGCACACCAGTCTCGTAGGCTTATAGATTTAGATCTGGAAAGGACCTCAGAAGCCCTCAAGTTAAATCTCCTCATTTTACAAATGAGGAAACTGAGGCTCAGAGAGATTGTGACTCAACAGAGTCACTGTAACCACTGGGTTGTACTGCAAGACAGCTGCCTACCTTGTCTTTCTTTAATGTAGACTCTGGCCACTGCTGGAAGGATTTGGGGGTAGGAGGGGAGTAGAGAAGAGTAGAGAGATGGTATTCAAAAGTGAGACTTCATCAGTGCAGGTAAATCCTGGTGAGGAAACTCCCTCTATCAAAATAAATGGACAAATTTATAGCCTTAAAGAGTCTCCTAGGGACCGCCAGTGGCGCAGTGGATAGAATACCGGCCCTGGAGTCGGGAGGACTTGAGTTCAAATCCATCCTCAGACACTTGATACTTACTAGCTGCATGACTGTGGGCAAGTCACTTAACACCATTGCCCAGACATAAAATTAAAAAAAAAATTAAAGAGTTTCATTTGGTACTGAGAGGTTACAGAGCCAATGTGTTAAATGTGAAACTTGAACTCACCTCTTTCTAACTCTGAAGCCAGCCCTCTATGCCCTAAGCCATATTCCTTCTCTTTTAAAAGACATAAGCATGTACACATATGGGCCAAAAACAAGAGGCTACAGAGAAAAGGAATACATGTTGTTCATTTATGCTTGCTTATTCCTCTGCTCTAGTTTCCCTAACCTGTAAAATGGGGACATCAATGATTCCTGACAATCTCGAAAGTTGCAGTGGCCCTGCAGACACATTGGCACTTGGGAGGCAGCCAACATGTGAACGTTTGTAGGTGTGCATGTGTTGGATTTTTGTTTAAGGCATAATGAAGTACTCTTTTCGAGGCCATCATCTCTAGTCTTACTTCCACTCTATTCTCAGGAGGCCTGCCCCCTGCGCTCTCTCCAGAACATCAACTTTAATTTAAAGGCCCGTCAAAGATCTTTGAAGGCCTAAATCTTTCCTTCTCCAGCTGGTCAGAGATATTGGCATATTAATCTATTTAGTAATTATGCGAACAAGCTCCAACCATGTGTTATTGAAAATTAAACTATCAAAATGTGTCCAATCAAATCGCTCAATTCCTCAATCCCGTCGTGTCCTTAGATTCAGCACCAAGATTAATTATGAAGCAATGGGCCAGGTTCACCAGATGTTCAGCTGACTCTAGTCAAGGTGCATCTGTTTCTGCTTCCAGCCCCGCAGACTCAGCCACTGAGCTCCGAACCACACGTTGTCGCCAGGATTCCATTAGCCAGAACCTGCCACCTCGAGACATGATCAGTATCTTTGCTCATTGCAGCTGATGTTCAAGGCCACTGCAAGGGAATAATTGTCTTCCCGCCGCATTTCCCAAAAAGGAGAGTTGTGGGGGTAGGGAGATGGTAAACAGAAGAATTACAAAGTTGGGGGGAACCTCCGAAACCATTTAGGCCAACGAGGACCTTGAATCTGCTCTACATGTGTTCTGTATATACCTGCATGGATTCCATGGAGCATTTGTGAGGATGGTCCCCTTGCTAAAAAGACATGTAGAACAGATGTCCTCTGTCCTGTTGCTAAAAGACATTCAAAACCAGTGGCTCTTGGCTGGATCTTCGGTCTCCAAGATGGAGGGTAAGGGGGAAGTGAGAACTATGTTAAAGGTGATTGGCAACTGATGCAGAAAGATCTACCCACTCAGTACTAAGAACTAAGGAAAAACAGCTTCCTCTCTCTTTCTCTCCATTGGAGGCGTTGTCTCTGGGGACTTGGACAGTCTTTCCCTTGGGCTTCCTGAAAGAAGAAGGAGCAGATTTCTCTCCTCTCCTACCTCCCTCAGAAGTTACGGTGGTTACCTCCACAAGGCAGCAAGGATAGGCATTTGCCTAAAAGAACCTAAGACTGGGCCTCAAGTCCCTAGCTATGTCTTCTGCTTTGTGTTTCTTTCTCCGAGTACGGGAGACCAAACAGCAGTTCTGAAATGGATGGCTGAGATATACCTTTCTAGCCTTGGCAACTATTCATGAATTCAAGCATTCAATAGTTTTAGGGTCAGCTGCTGACTGCCAGCGGGAGATGATTCTTGCAACTGAAGTGCTTCGCAGAGAAAGAGCTGTACCACCTCCAGGAGAATTTTTCAGTCTAATGACTAAAGTCCAAGCTATACCCCAGCTGGCCAGAGATCTGAACCTTGACTTCCTGTTCATATTGCTCAAACTAAGGTGAAAGTTAAATCTGTTCCACAGCCTCACAAAGTACTTTATTTTTTGAGAGTATATAATAGAATTGGTAGATTATAGTTTGCATCCTAAGTATGTGTTACTGTATGTTTAGGAGTCTTTTGTGTTCTAAGCACTTCTTTTGTGGGAAAAGAAATACATGGCTGTCCTATATCCAATATGTACTACTTTGTACAATAAGTATCTTTCTAGAAAGTACTCTGATTATCATTTTTGGGGAGAACATAGACAAAAGCCAGGCTTAAGCTTTGTTTTAGATTTTTTTTTCCCCTCAGTGTTCTACTTTGTTGTGGGAGCATGAATTAATGAATATGAAAAGAAGTCTAACTTCTTTCTCTGGGGTCAAACTCCCAGAAGAGTAGAACCCATCTTCCTAAACCCAGAGCCAGAGACCTTTATCTGGGGGAACGCAACTTTTGTTGTGTGAAGTCTCACATTCACATACATGTATGCATGTGTATATGTATATGTATATGTATATGTATATGTATATGTATGTGTATATGTATGTGTATGTGTATGTGTATGTGTATGTGTATGTGTATGTGTATGTGTATGTGTATGTGTATATGTATATGTATATGTATATGTATATGTATATGTATATGTATATGTATATGTATATGTATATGTATATGTATATGTATATGTATATGTATATGTATACGTATATGTGTGTATACACATATGGACATACAGATATATCCACATTTCGTTTTGTCTAAAAGACACATGCACGCGCACACACACACACATACACACACACACAAACACACAGTTGTTCAGTCTTTCAGTCATGTCTGACTCTTCATAATCCTATTATGAGGTTTTCCTGGAGAACATACTAGAGTGGTTTGCTATTTCCTTCTCTAATGGATTAAGGTAAATAGAGGTTAAGTGACTTGTCTAGGATCACAAACTAGTAAATGTCTGAAGCCAGATTTGAACTTAAATCTTCCTGACTCCAGGCCCAGCACTCTATCCACTGAGCCACTTAGCTGCTTACGTATTTCTGTGTACATACATATATTGTGTCTTTTGAATATATCTAAATGCACATATGTTTGTATATAATATTTAGACATGTACATAAGTATATGTATCTATTAAGACATATACAAATATACATGTATATGTCTTTTGAATATATTTAAATATGTCTATGTCTCTCCCACCCAAACATAAATTTCTTAAGTTCAGGGACTTTTTGCTTTTATGTTTGTATTACCAGCATCTAGCATAGCTTCTGACACATAGTTGGCTTTTAGTAAATGCTTATTTGTCTGATGGATGAACATGCCAAGCAAGACTCCTCACACGAAATCGGCCAGCCGTTGCTTTGAAGACCTCCAGTGAAGAGGAATCCACCATGTCCCTTGGCAGTCTCTGCCACTTGGAAAAAATAAAGTTAAAAGCACTGGGAAGCTGCTCATTTTGGGTCAAGCCCAAGCTTTAAGACCATTCATCCCCCTACAAAATAGGTCTTTAAAAACTGCTTCATACCCCAGTGGCAATGCCCCATTCTAGTAATAATGGTATGAGTTAGTTTGGGTATAATGGTGTGGACTAGCCAATGAAAGCTCAATCCCTACAACACGTATAATATACCTTGCCTGGTACCAACCATGTGGAGAGGTTTGGTGAGCCTACTTGTAGACATACATAATGAAGGGTCTCTTTCTATCTACTTAGAGCATATGCAGGTATACTCTATTTCCTGTTGGCTTACTGGTGACAAATATCTTTTTTTATTATTGAATACTAAGCCAGGGTTGAATGTGCATGCAAAAGATTTTAATAAAGCAAAAACAACTATGAGCTGGTGGCTAGGTGAAGTCCATTCCTCAACTGGCCACCATATGGCCACAAATGCACAGCACCTCTGATCTCTCATGTTTATTCTTTCCTAATCTTAAGTGAATCGGTATCTGGAGACAGAACAAACCAGGTTACAACCTCATGAGTTTTGAAAGTGTTTCAAAGGTCAGAAGAACTATGAGAAATCCAACAGCTAGAATCAGTAGCAGACTCTGCCATCAGCCTGATGAGTCTTAGTCCTGTTTGATACAACCTAGCAAGGAGTCAGCCTAGCTGAGGGAGGGAGCAATTTGTCTGTCATCTGGGCCACACACAGAACAGAACTTGGTAGGGACTCTGTAAAAGGAAAAAAAGACACCTGCTGTCATGAAGTGACCACACACACACACGCACACACACACACACTCGCACACATACATAGCACATTGGGGATGAGGGATTTTAAATTTTAAATTTGAGTCAGCTCTCCCCAGGACTGAATGGGTGTGCAGAGGGGAGAGTATACCTCCTGGTTTTGCAAAGGAAAGTTGTTATACTTCAAGACTTGCTGGGTGGATTTCAGGAAAACCAGCAAAGACTTACATTAACTGATGCTGAGTAAAGTGAGCAAAACCAGGAGAACATTGTACACAGCAACAGTAATACTGTGCAATGATTAACTATGCTCTTCTCAGCAGTACAACGATCTAAGACAATTCCAAAAGATACATGATGGAAAATGCTAACCACATCCAGAGAAAGAACTATGAAGTCTGAGTACAGATAGAAGCATTACTATTTTCACTTTTTTGGTGTTTTTGTTTTTTTCTTTCCCATGGCTTTCCCCTTTTATTTTGATTCTTCTTTCACAACATGACTAGTGTGGAAATATGTTTAACATAATTGTACAGGAATAACCTATATCAAATTACTTGTTGGGGAGGGGAGAGAGGGAGAAAGAGAAATTTGGAACTCAAAATTTTTCAAAAATGAATGTTGAAAACTATCTCTACATGAAATTGGAAAAAAAATACTATTAAAGAAAAAAAACTTGCTATATTTTCTCAGCAATTATCCCTTAATAAATGCTAATTGATGCTAGTTTGTTCATCCATATCAGGAAATAACTGAATTAACTGATATCAGGAGCACACCAGATGGGGACTCTTGAGCAGTTGTACTGGAATACATAACCCCTAAAGAATGCCCCCTAGATCCCTGAGGGAAGAAGTAGCAGCTGCCCTCTGGAGAACTGCTTTGCTAGTTCCAGTGAAAGAAGCACAGAGAGTAAGCCCAGAGCATGTGTTACCTGAAATTTTCAAAGCAATTTACATGTTATCCCATTTGATCCTCACAACAACTTAGTTGAGGCAGGTGCTATTATTTCTCCCATTTTACAGATAAGGAAACAGAGTTTCAGAGAAGTTAAGTGGCTTCCCAGGGCACCATACCTAACAAGTGGCCACCGCAGAATTGGAACTTGTCTTTTTTCTCTCCAAGTCTCAAAATCTATTTATTACACCAAACACCAAAAGCTATCCATCACCCATCACTACATGATTCTTGATCTTCCATTTCCTTCTGCCAGCCTTAGGGTAGAGATTCAGTGGAGAAGGCTCTCCAATTCACTGCACTGTGTTGTAGATTTATTTATGTAAAGAGTAATTTATTGTGAATTTAACTTTAAACAATAACAAAACCAATTAAACTTACATTGACAACTAATTAAAATTTTAAAGGCATCTTCAGCATGATGACTCAAAGCATTTTCGGATTCTACCAGGGGTGACTGAGGCAATATTTTGTAGCAGAAGGAATGCTGTATTGGAATGAAGAGAACCTGAATTCAAACTTTTGTTCTGTGAATTTCTACCTGTGTGCCTGAGGACAAGTCATTTGATATAGCTGAGGAACAGTTCTGTAAAATCAGAGGGGTTTTCTTCATGACCTTGAATGTCTTTTCTAGCTCTAAATTTGTGATCCTGTAATTCTAAAATTTGCACAACAACTTCTTGATTTTTCCCTCTATGTTCCTTTCCTTGGTCTTTGTGCACACCCCCTACTCTGGATTTGTTTGTATCTTCATATATATACATATACATATACATATACATATACATATACATATACATATACATATACATATACATATACATATACATATACATATACATATACATATACATATACATATACATATACATATACATATACATATACATATACATATACATATACATATACATATACGTGTATATATACATATATACATATATATATGTGTGTGTATATATACTCATGAGTGTGTACACTGGTTTATGCTGGAGAACAGCATGACATACTGGACAGTGGCTGGCCTTGGAAATCAAGATGAGAGTTTCAGGTGTCGTTTCTGACACATGCTAGTTGTGTGACCATGGGCAAATCACCCGATCTCTCCATTTTTCCAGAACTTTGGCTACAGAAAACTCAAAAACAAAGACAAGTCCAAAATGACCATTGGCTCTGGGTATTCCCTACAGCAGAGATGGTAGTAGAGTATTAGAAAAGGAGGCAGAATGTTCTAAGAATCACACAATGAGTTCATCTATAAGCATTTAATAAGCACTTACTATGTTGCAGGCCTTATGGGATTTGGGATACAAAACCCAAAATGAAACACCCCAGGCCCTCAAGGAGCTTACTTTCTAGCAGAGAGGAAAAGTATGCATAAATAAATACATGCAAAACTGAATAAAGTAAACACAAGTCAATTTGGGTGAGAAGGAAGGAGGGTACTATTAGCTAAAGGGACCATGAAAGGCTTCATGTAAAACAAGAGACTCTAAGAAATGGAGCTAAGGTAGAAATTCATTCCAAGGATGGCGGTGACCAGTACAAAGCTGTGGAGATGGGAGAGGGAATGTTGTGTGAAAGGAATGCTAACAAGGTCAGTTTAACTAGACTGTAGAATGTAGGAAGGAGAATAATATATAATAAGGTTGGAAAGATAGATTGGGACCTTAAAAAGTTAAACAAAAAAAATCTTATATTTGATCTTAAAGCCAACAGGGAAGCTCCGGGATTTATTGAATAGGGAAGTGACATGGTCAGACTTGCCTTTTAGAAACAGCACTTTGGCAGCTACATTAGAGGGTGGATTCAAGTGAGGGAGACACTTGAGACAGAGAAACCAATTAGGAGATTATTAGGAGATATTGTGGAGGTAGAAATGACAAGATTTAGCAGCTGATTAAATGTGAGGTGAGGGAAAATGAAGTCAATAATAATGTCAAAGTTTTGAACCTTGGCTACCGGGAGGACGGTGGTTTCCTTTATAGAGACAAAGAATTTTGGGAGGGGGGTTGATTTGAAAAAGAAAGATAATGAGCTCAATTTTGGGTATGTTGAGTTTGACACGACTTTGAGACAGCCAGTTTGAAATATCTAACAGGAGTTTGGAGACTCAAGACAAGAGTCATTCAAGACTAGGGGATAGAAATTAATGTTGGATATATAGAGTTAGGAACCATCTGCTTAAAGATAATAATGAGGCCCATGGGAGCTAATGGGGTAGTGAAGTGAAAGAATCTAGAGAGAAAGAATAAAAGAGTTGAAAGGCATATGCCCACAGTTAGGGAGAATGACATGGAAGATGAATCTACAAGGAAAACTAGGAAGGCTTGGTTACATGGATAGAGAACCAAGAGAGACCTCTGTCACAAATAAAGAAATGAATGAATGAATGAAGGAATGAATGAATGAATAGATAAATGAGTGAACGAATAAGAAGAAAAGAGAGGAAAAAATGGTCAAAAGTACCAAATACTACGTAATGGTGAAGAATCAGGATTGAGAAAGTGAAACAATATGAATGAAACCATAATCTTCCATTCGTTGCCCATGAACTGTTGCTTAGTCATGGCAAGTTGATAGGATTTTATTGTTGAAAGGGACCTTAGAGATCACCTAGTCCAACCTCATTTTAAAGAAAAGTAAACTGAGAAAGGTAACCTAGAAATGGGAAATGCCTCGACTAAGCCACCCAGGAAGGAAGTGTGGCACAATGTAAAGAGTCTTGGCTCTGGAGTACCCCTGTTCAAATTCTGGTTCTACCACTTAGCACCTTGATGACATTGATCAAATCACAATCTCTCCTGGTCTCAGTTTCCCCATTTGTAAAATGAAAGTATTGTACCAGAGAAGCCTGAAAATCACATCCAGATCAAAGTATGATCCTATGAACCCAAATGCTCTCATTTCAACTTCCATTCAATAGGCATTTATTTAAAGTCCTTCTGTGTGCCAGCTGTTGTACTAGTCACTGAGGATGGAGATTAGATATGCGTTTTCAGTGGTATAGCAGCTTGCCTATACCAATGACATTCAGAACCTCCCCTGGTTCAATAGATAAGTTGCACAGAGTTGCCTGGGACAGTAAGAGGTTAAATGACTTGCCCAGAGTTACACAGCCAGCATGTGTCAGAGGCAGGATTTGAACATGGTTCTTCCTAATTCTGAGGCTAGCTTCCTATCTGCTAAGTCACCTCTCATCACTGAGGATAAAAAGACAAAAATGAAAACAGTCCTTGCTGTCAAGAAGTTTGAATTCTACTATAGTGTGCATGGAAAAGGTATGGGTAAGAAATCCAGACTTTTCACTAGCTCAAAAAAAAATTCCTAATTGATCCTTCAATATTGTGCTTCACTCCATTTCCAAAGCAACAAATATTTATTAAGCACTTACTGTGTACTAAACACTGGGCATGCAAAGAAAAGCAAAAATAGTCCTTGTTTTCATGCAGCAACCATATCACGGAGACAATATGCAAATACTTACAAACAAGATACTTAAAGCATAAATTGGAGATAATCAGCAGAAGGAAGACACTAGAATTAAGGGGGAACCAGGAAGGCTTCTTGTGAAAGGTGAGATTTTAGCTGGGACCTGAATGAAGCCAGGGAAACTAGGAGCCAGACATGAGGAAGGATAGAGTTCCAGGCATATGGAAAAGGCTGTGAAAATGTCTTGAGTTAGGAGATGGAGTATCTTGTGTGAGAAATAGCAAGGAAGTAAGTGTCACTAGTTAAAAGAGGATATACAGAAGAGAAAGGTATAAGAAGACTGGAAAGGTAGGTGGGGGCAAGCTTATGAAGGAATTTAAATGTCAGAGAGAGGATTTTATGTTTGATCCTGAAAGTAATAGGGAGCCATTAGAGTTTATTGAATTATGGGGTAGGTGTGGGAAGGGATGACATGGTCATATGAGATTACCAATTTATTTTTTCCATACAATTATTTTATTTTATTTTAATTTATTTACTTTTAGTTTTGAACAATCACTTTCACAAGCTTTTGAGTTTTAGATTTTCTCCCCCTCCTTCCCCAAGACAGAGCACAATCTGATATAGGCTCTACATATACATTCCTATTAAACATATTTTCACATTAGTCATGTTGTAAAGAAGAATTAGAACTAATAGGAAGAATTAAAAGAAAGAAAAACAAAACAAAACAGAAGGAAAAAAAGAGCGAATAGTATGCTTCAATCTACATTCAAACTCCACAGTTCTTTCTCTGAATGTGGATAGCATTTTTCATCATGAAACTTTTGGAGATGTCTTAGATCCTTGCATTGCTGAGAAGAGCTAAGTTATCAAAGTTAGTCATTGCACAATGTGGCTGTTACTGTGTACAACATTCTCCTGGTTCTGTACTTCACTCAGTATCAGTCCATATAAGTCTTTCCAGGTTTATCTGAAGTCCACCTACTCATCATTTCTTATGACACAATTGTATTCCATTACATTCATATACCACAACTTGTTCAGCCATTCCCCAATTGATAGGCATCCTCTCAATTTCCAATTCTTTGCCACCACAGAAAGAGCTGCTATAAATATTTTTGTACATGTATGTTTTTGTATGTGTCTTTTTCCCATTTTTATGATCTCTTTGGGATACAGCCCTAGAAGTGGCTTTTATAGTCCTTTGGGCATAGTTCCAAATTGCTAACCAAAATAGTTGGATCAGTTCACAACTCTACCAACAATGCATTAATGTTCTAATTTTTCCACATCTTCTCCAACATTTATCATTCTCCTGTTTTGTCATGTTAGCCAATCTGATAGGTGTGATGTGCTACCTCAGAGTTACTTTGATTTGAATTTCTCCAATCAATAGTGATTTAGAGCATTTTTTTCATATTTCTATACATAGCTTTAATTTCTTCATATGAAAACTGCCTGTTCATATATCTTTTGACTATTTCTCAACTGGGGAACAGATTACCAGTTTAAATAGACCATGGAAATAAAGAGCTAGGAAACCCACCAATATGAGTGGGGGCTAGAGCCCATCTGAGGAGCTAAAAGGTGGGAAGGGGCAGTACCTACCTAAGACAGAACACAACCCAAAAATAATTAACTGTTGAAATGTTTTCAGCAGGTGATCTGCTTGACTCATTAGGAGAGCTACCAGGTTCATTAGTCAATCAGCCTGGTTCAGTGGATAATATATTTGATTAAACAGGTGAAGTCATTTCTTTTTAAAAATGAACCTTTTCCTCCCCTTCCCGAACCATGAAGGATGTGTCTGATCAAAGCAAATTTTGTTTGCTTCTTTATTTCTTTTACTATTTCTTCTTAAGTGCCTGGTGGAAGCTGGGTGTGTGTGTGTGTGTGTGTGTGTGTGTGTGTGTGTGTGTGTGTGTGTGTGTGTGTGTGTGTGTGTGTGTGTGAGATGTATTTGTAGAAGAGGCTGATCCAAATGGGAATCTGGAAACTGGTTATTTAAGTAACTCTGCTTGGGACCTACCAGGGTGTTTCTGAATTCTGTTGGAAAGCCCTCAATATGCTCTCCAGACAGAATGGGGCTGTTTTTAGCCTGCTGAGACTCACAGCTATAAAACCTTTGTTTGCAAATCATTCTGCCTTTCAACAATGCTGGGTGCTGAGCCCAAAATAACAGTTCCAACGTCATTTCTCTCCCCAGGCACCTAATGCAAGTGAGACTAAGGCATCCCCCACGCTGAATAGCCTTCAAACTTGCTGCTTCCATTACTACTTGCCCAAACCCATGGCATGATATTGGCATGATAAAGGCATATTTGTCCAGTTACCCTTGCAGAGGTAGAAACAGAGAGCAAATGCAAACTGCTACCCCTAGAAACCTGCCACGGTGCATAGTACCCTGGCAATTTGTCTAACTTGCAGATGAAACTATTCTGTAATCCCCCCATTATTGTTCTTTGGGAGGGTCAGAGGAATCAGAGGTGGTGAGGGTACTCCTGGTACGTTGGAAAGAGCTCTGGGATTTATCGTCAGAGGAACTGGATTAAAATTCAAGTTCTATCGTCTACCTGTGTGAATTCATGCAAGTGACTTCACATCTCTGACCCTCAGTTTTCTACTCAGTAAAATGAAGGGGTTGGACCAGAGGACCCCTAAGATTCCTTCCAGCTCCGCATTTTTTGGTGGTAATAGAGTGCCCAGAGCCCTAGATTGTAATCAGTAAGGAAACTTGGACACTTCCAAAGGTGCTAATAGTAGTGTCCACCTCCCAGAGTTGTTGTCAAAGTAAATAAGATAATATTGTAGCTCTGCAAATTTTAAAGCACTATTATAAATTCTGTTATCATCATCATCATCATCACCATTATCACAATGAAAGAAATGTATTGCAGGGGTGTTTATCCTAACCAGACATGCAATATACTCCCTGTCCTAGTTGAAATCTTATGTTTAAAGGAGGAAAGATGTACCTAGTCTCCATTTTAAAAATTATTATCAAAACTCTCATCAACATTACTGAAGTGAACACACCAAAACTCACAAGGAATTTATTCTGCTCTGGACTCCCTGAGAGATTTGGGGGTAATCAGTGTAATCTTTCTCAAGCCTCAGTTTCTTCATCTATAAGCTGTGGATAATGATATTTGTACTAGTTCCCTTACCAGTTTGTTGTGAGGGTCACAGGCTTGGGACCTCCAAAGCACCTTAGACATTATCTCCTTGCCCCCCCCCCACTTCACAGAGTAGAAAAATCAGTACTAGAACAGGAAAGTACCAAATTAGATAGCGTATACATTAATAAATGCTTATTGATTGATTGTATGTGAAAGGGATTTTTTTGGCAACTGATAAGGCCTATGTAAATGTGCATTGCTATGATTGTGAGCTTTAATGAGGAGGGGGAATATTTCAAATTTTCGTATTCTTTGGTTGATTAGAATGTAAACTCCTTGAGTAGAGAGATCATTTTTTTTGGTCTTTGCATCTCCACCTCTATATCAGGACCTGGTACCTAAGTCCTTATTAAGTACAGATTTAATAAATATGTCAGTTTAAAAGGTTGCTTCAACTTGTATTTGTTTCCATCTGTTGAGAATTGGTTACCCTCACCCTAACTCTAATGCCTAACTCTAATCCTGAAATGAATGGTTAATTTTTCAAAGGTAGGGATCCTCTTCTGTTTCAACTAAATTCAACAAATATTTATTAAGCACTTACTGTATGCAAGGCACTGCCCCAGACATTGGGGAGAATGAGACGACACAGTCCCTGCTGCTCTTAAGGATGCTGAGGGAAGAAGGACACAACATGTGTATAGATAAGGAACCTTAAAGTAGATAATGTAATAATGAGCAATTTCAAGAAAGAAAGTGTACTAGCAACTGTGGGGGATCAAGAAAGGTCTCATGGAGGAGGTGGTACCTGAACCGTGCTTTGAAAAAAAAGATGAAACATTGCATTTAAAGAATAGCTACAAGAATAATCTGACAGAAAGAGACACAAGGTAAAGGAGAACAATGTGAAATAAGCCTAGAAGAAAAATTGGGAGCCAGATGGTAGAGAGGATGGATAAAAGAGGGGAGAGGCTATAATCAGAGAGAGTAATTAGGATGATTTGCAGTAATCTAGATAAGATTAAAGGCTGGGATTATGGTAAAGGTAGAACTAACAAGGTGGCAGCTAAAAGGCACAGTGGACGGAGCACTAGGGGCCTCGAGTCAAGAAGTCTCATCTTCTTGAGTTCAAATCCTGACTCAGACACTTACTAGCTATGTGACCCTGGGCAAGTCACTTAACCCAGTCTGCCTCAGTTTCCTTGTCTGCAAAGTGATCTGAAGAAGGAAATGGCAAACCGCTTTAGTATCTCTGCCAAGAAAACCTCAAATGGGGTCATGAAAAGTCAGACAGGACTGAAACAACTGAACAACAACAAGAATTAACAAGACTTGGCAACTTAATCAACAGATAAGTAAGCAGAGGATGCAAATCCACAATTCTCAAAAGAAAAGTATAAACTGTTAAAAACCTCATGAAATATTGCTCCAAATCAACAACAACAATTTGCATTTCGCAAATTATAACCACCACAGTTTTATCTCATAAGCAACAAATTGGCGAAAGACGACAAATGACTGGATTAGCCATTGCTAAAGGTGCTGAAAGAAGACAGGAACACTGTTACACTGTTGGTGGAGCTGTGAGTAGCTCCTGCTGTTATGAAATCAATTTGGAATTAGGCTAAGAAAATCACAAAAGTTCCCCAACCCTTTGAATCAGAGATCCCTATTGGGAATATGTATGTTGGGCATATCCCATTGGGACTAATCCTCAAGGAGATCAAAGGCAAAACAGGAGGGCCCTTACACAGCCAGATATTCAGAGTTATACTTTCTGCTGTAGAAAAGAACTGAGAGCAAAATAGGTCTCAACCAGTTTGGGGAACATAATGGAATATTGCTACACAATAAAGGAATGAAGATCGGTTTAGAAAAACAGAGAAAGTCCTGTGAACTGATGCAAAGTGAAGTAAGCAAAACCAGGAGAACCAAATACCACAATGACTACAACAATGCAAATAGAAAAAAACAATGTAAGGGCAGAGAATGTAATGCAATCGTAATGACCAAGCGTTGTCCTGAAGAAGAGAGGAGAAAATGGACCTTTTCCTCTTCAGCACCCCTAGATGAGCAGCCCTGCCTCTTGCCTGCCCCACTTCCCAAACAAGGAAACAATCCCTTTGGAGATTTGACTGGGCAATTGCCCCTGCAGGTACCTTTGCCTCCTCAGCAGACACAGCTACTGAAGACCCAGAAAAGAAAGTTCTTGCCATCAAATCCTTGACGTAATTGAATAGTTTGGCATTAGAAACCCATATAGCTTTATTCGTGGAGATGGTATTAAAGGAAGTGCATTACCATATGTGCTACTGACACACCCTAAGGGACAAGTGGACTTTTCCATCTAACTTGGGAGCTGAGCCCTACTATGTATGTTGTCTCCCTTTATTAGAATGTGAAGTCCTTTGAGAACAAAGACTGTTGTGCTTTTCTCTATATGTCTTCATTACTTAGCACATAGTAATTATTTAATGATCATTTTTTCATTCATTCATGGAGAGGCAGTAGAATGGGGGTGTAGAATATTACATATGCTGTTTGTTACAGTCAATATGTAATTGGTTTTGTTGAACTTTTTTTTTCTTTTTTAACATTTGTTACAAGGTAAGGCCTACTGAGTAGGGTCAGGGGGTGGGATACATTAGTAAATGAATAGAATCAATTTTTTTAAAGTTATCATTAGGATATGGAAGGTGAAAAAGAGTGAAAGATGATTCCAAGGTCATGAACCAGGATAACTAGAAGATAGGTGATGTTCTTTACTAAACTACAGAAATGTTGATCATTTGGGGTGAAACACAACATTTCTTGTAAAAAGTGTGCAAACATTTTTATTTCGAGATACCTGTGGGATATTTAGGTATAGTTGTCTAACAAGTGATGGTATGTGAGATTGGAGTTCAGGAGGGAGATTAGGGATGGATAAATAAAGTTGAGCCTCAGGACATAGATCTAGAGCTAGACAAGACCTTTAGTGGCCTTAGAATCCTTTCAAGAGGAAATTGAAGCATGGAGAATTATGCCTTGCTGGGTATCTAGCAAGTACCAGAGGTGAGCTCAGATCTTCCTAATTGCAACTCCAGTCTCTTTTGACATGCAGCCTCTGTGTAGAGGTAGCGAGTAGAAGCTTGGAGGCCCAGCTGTTATCTGAGCTATGAGCTATTATTACAAAGCCTGGTGCCACGTTGGGCACACTATACCATCACCATCTAGGCCTGATTGATGGACAACATTGGGTTGGGCTGATGATCCCCACTCCTCAGCAGCACCAAAAGATGAGAATTCATCTGCTTGCTTATACGATAGAGATGAAGAGCAACCAACTAGCTTCCACTTTAGCTTCAGCACACACTTCAGAAGCAATTTAAAGAGGTTTTATATACACTGAATCTGTGTGTCAAAGCAAATAATACTCTGGGGTACTTTCTCACTTTTTTCTTACTCTCACTCTGCCGTATCACTGACTGTTCCCTCTCGTTGCTAGTACCTTCCCCTCTGACACTGCTTCTCATCTACTCTGTATGTATCTTATTTAGACCTAGGTATTTACATGTTGTCTCCCCCAGTAAAATGTAAGCTCCCTGAGGACAGCGACTTTTTTATCACCTTTGTTGGTTTCCCCAAAGTTCAGCATAGGGCCTGGTACAGAGTAAATACTTAAAAAATTCTTTTGGATTATTGATTGTCCATCTAGTCAAACTCCTTTATATCATACAAAAGGAAGTTAAGAAGTGAAGTAACTTACTCAGAAATAGTTAATGTGGGATATTGGGATGTAGATAGATAGAACAGGTTTTAGGAAAGAAATATAGGCCAACTCATTTCATAGCCATATCAATTCAGTCTAACAAACATTTATCAAGTAACCATGACACACAATGGAATAGGATCTGGTAATAAAGAAAGAAATCACAAAATTGTTCTCAGAGACCTTACCATTTAAAGATGGGGGTGGGGGAGCGGGGAATGAACACAAATAGCTATGATATGATACAACTGCAACCAACAATAAACAAACGTGTTATCTGCCTAGTATGTGCCAGGCACTGTGCTAAAAGCAAATAGAGTACTAGATTTGCCCATGCTCCTTTTCTACCTATGTTAACTCTCTTCTATTCATAATCTGATGGTTTTCATAACGATATTCTTAGCATTAAGTTCAGAATCCATTAATCGACCAACAATCATGTATTCAGTGCCTTTAACACACCAGACACTGTGCTAAGTTAAGCTGTGGCATTAGAAAGACAAAATGTAAATAACCTCTCTTCTCAAAGGGCTTCCATTCTATCAGAGACAGACCAGAAAAATTTAGATCCAGGGCTGTGCTGGAACTCAGGAGAGCCAACTGTTAAATTTTTAATGTGAGAATTTACACCTCAAAAATCAGGAAATGATAGATAGATAGATAGATAGATAGATAGATAGATAGATAGATAGATGGATGGATGGATGATGATGGATGGATGGATAGATAGATAGATAGATAGATGATAGGTAGGATTAGAACCCAACATTTCTACTCCAAGTCTAGTGTCCTTCCTACAGCACTGGGGAAATACAAATACTGTAAAATCTAGCATAGGGAAATAAGTCAAGTACACAAACAAACAATACAAATTAGATACGAAGTGCTTGATATCAAGAGGGAGGAATTGTTTCCATCTGGAGGAATCAGGGAAGGCTTAACAGAGGAGGCATTTAATTGATTCTGTAATACTAGATAGACTATTAATAGGTAGATATTGGAGGCAGAGACTGGTAGTCATTTGGAGCAACTTGAATAACAGCATAGTATAGAAAAAACATGGACTGCAGCCGGGACTGCAGAGTAATCCATTCTGGCTAGATAGTCAACAATGAGAGGGGAAGTTGTGTGTGAGAAGAGTGGAACCAGATTGTAGAGGACCTTGAAAGCCAGACCATATATCGAATGAGGGCTAGATAGATTCTGAAGATAGGATCAACAGGAATCAGTCACTGAGTAGAAATGGATTTTTTTAAAAAAGCAGAGAGAGGAGTCAAAGGTGACTCCTAAATGACAACATGGGTGCCTGGAGGAGAATTAAGGAGGTCAGGAAGAGAAGTATGATTTGGGAAGTATGATTTAATGAACCTCTAGTTGAGTTCAGTCCCTCATCAACTCTCACTTGATCTATTGCAATCATCCCCTCTTGTAATTGGCCTCACTGCCTCCAGACCCTTGCCTGGCCAACCTATCCTCTGCATCAATCAATCAAATTTATTAAGCACCTACTATATGCCAGGTGCTGTGCTACACACTGGGAATACAAAAAGAAGCAAAAGGCAATCCCTAACCTCAAGGAACTTGCACTCTAGTAGGGGAGACAGTATGCAAGCAAATCTCTACAAAGCAATCTATATTTATCTATCTATGTATCTATCTATGTATCTATCTATCTATCTATCTATATGATAAGTAGGAAATAACGAGCAGAAGGAAGGCTCTAGAATCAAGACAGTTTGGGGAAGGCTTCCTGTAGAAGGTAATATTTTATCTATCCTGCCCTAAAGGAAAATTTAAGGGGAAGGGGATAAGAGAAGGGAAGGCAGAGATAGAAGGGAGGGCAGATTAGGGAAAGGGTTATTCAGAATGCATGCCATTTTGGGGTGGGGGAGGGATGAGATGGGGAGAAATTTTGGAACTCAAAATATTGTGGAAGTGAATGTTGAAAACTAAAAATAAATAAATAAACTAAAACCAGGGGGAAAAAAAGTGGTAATATTTTAGTTGAGACTTAAAGGAAGCCAGGGAGGTCAGTGGTTGGAGTGGAAGAGGGAGAACATTCTAGGCATTGGGGGCAGCCAGAGAAAATCCCTCTAGCTCTTTGTGATCCTGTGATATTCCTGAAACCAATTCTCTCCATGCCACTCTCCTACTCACATACCTTCAGTGGCTCACTCTTGCCTCAGATAAAATACAAAATCCTCACCCTGGCATTTTCAGCCTAGCATAATCGAGCTTCTACCTGCTTCTTTAGTTACATTTCTGATTTCTCCCCTTCACCCGGTCTCTGTTTCCATCAAATTGGCTCTCTTGCTGTTCCCTGACACAGCCCTTCATCGTCCTTCAAAGCACAGCTCAGTTGTCTGCTCCTACACAAGCCTTTTCCTTAACTCTCTGTTATTAGCCCTCTCTCTTGATATTCTTTCTATTACCTTATATTTTGTATCAATTTAGGCGAGTGCAGTTGTCTCTTCCAGCAAGAATTTAACAGTAATAATAGTTCACACTTATATAGCACTTTAAGCGTTTACAAAACACTTTAGAAGCATTATCTCATTTTAATGGTGAGGTAAGTGCTGCTATTATCTGCTTTTTAAAGATGAGGAAACTGAGGCTGAGAAAGGTTAAGTTACTTGCCCAGGGGAGACAACACGCAAACAACTATGCAAAAATAAGATAGATACAGGAGAAATTGCAGATGATCAAGAGAGGGGAGGCACCAGCATTAAGGAAGATCAAGAAAGGCTTCTTGCGGGTGAGATTTTGGCTGGCACTTGAAGGAAGCCAGGGAAGCCAGGAGGCAGAGATGAGGGAGGAGGGATGGGGGACAGCTAGTGAAAATGGAATGAATATCTAGTGCAAAGAAAAGCAAGGGGGTATCCCAGAGTATGTGTTGGGGTGGGGAAGATGTTAGGGATAAGAAAGCTGGAAAAGTAGGAAGGAACTAGGTTGTTATTATTGTTATGTTAATTTTTGTTGTATATAATGATATTAATTATTAAATAGAACAATTATGTTATATAATTAAATAACAATAATAAAAACTAACATTTATATAGCACTTACTACATACCGAGCACCTTACCAAGTACTTTACAAATATTATCTCATTTGATCCTCACAGCAATCCAGAGAGGTAGATGTTATTATTATCCCTGTTTTACAAATGGGAAAACTAAGACAAACAGAGATTATGTGACTTGCCCAAGGTCACATAGACAGAAAACATATGGGGCTGGATTTGAACTCAGGTCTTCCAACTCTGGGCCTGGCACTCTATCCACTGCACCATGTAGCTCCTCCTGAAGGGCTTTAAAAGACAAGATTTTATCATCGACCCTGGAGGCAATAGGGAGCCAGTGGAGTTGATTGAGGAGAGGAATGACATGATCAGACTTTTGCTTTCAGAAGAACTTGATCCAGATGTCCCTGTCTCCTAGCCCAATTCCACTCATTCTACCAGGCTCTCTCTATGAAAACTCCTTAAAAGTAGAGATTATTTCATTTCCATCTTGTATCCCCAGCTCATAACAGAACATCTGAAACAAAGGGGGCACTTAAGGTTTGGTGCATTGACAAATCCTCACAACAGCCCCAAGAGGCAGATATTACATATAGTATTCTCCATACTTAACAAATGAAGAAATTGAAAACCAGAGAAGTCAAAGCGTCAATGTACATGGCACTGGACTTGGCATCAGGAAGTCCCAAGTTCAAGTCTAGTCTCAGAAACTTAGAGTTCTACTTCAGTTCTCTCATCTATAAAACAGAGATAATAACAGCACCTACCTCCTGGGATCGTGATGCGGATATTAGATATTTGTAAAGCACTTTGAAAACCTTAAAGTGCTATGTAAATAAATGCTTGTTATTATTACTATAGTTGTTATTATTAAGTGGTTGCACTTCGGTGAGGGTGGTGTTCAGTTGAACAAATGTTCAACTGAACAATGACAATAACACCTACGTAAAACCACTTAATAATAATAACCACATTATGGGGGGGGAGGGCTTTCTTGGCAAAGATACCAAAGTGGTTTGCCATTTCCTTCTCCAGCTCATTTTTTACAAATGAGGAAACTGAGACAAAAAGGATTAAGTGACATCCCCAGGATCACACAGCTAGTGTTTGAGGCTGGATTTGAACTCAGGAAGATGAGTCTTCCTGACTCCAGGCCTGGTGCCCTTCTAACCACAGTGCCACCTCACCACCCTAGATTACATAACTACTATTAGAGTTACTCCTCTACCCATATCTCTCCAGTTTCCAAGCCTGGCATACTTTCAACTTTTTTCTCCACCTTCACGGGCAGGTCAATTAACCTCTGAGGGCTTCAGTTTCCTCATCTGTGTAGAACTCTCTTTGAGATACATGATGAAGGAGCTCTTCCATGTGCTTCAGGGCAGGCTCAGATAATCCTTTGATTGCTTCTTGCCTGAAGTGAGAGGGGAGAGGTCTCCTCCTTCCTATATCCTCAAGGGGTGCCACATCTGTAAAATGAGAGGATTGGAATAAATGATCTATAAGATCACTTCCAACTCTAAATGCTGCAATATGAGCAATGGGATGATATGAGCAGACTGGGCTCTAGGAAGATCAATCTGTCTGTAAGATGGATTGAGGAGAAAAGAAAATGAAGCAGGAAGGTCTATTTGTGGACTGTTTCAATAGTCCACTACCAAGATGACAAACTGTGTAACCTTGGGTAGTAGCTCACATTTATACACTAAGTGCTTTATCTATGTTGAGGGGTTTCCCAGCCTAGGCTCCATGACAGCCTAGGGAGAATTTCACCCACCACAAGGTCTGCAAGATGAGGGGTCAAAAAGTAAATAGACAAACTTAAAAATTTTATGACTCTGCCGAGGAAGGCTGCTTGGGCTGCTAGCAGCTTCAGCTTCTTAGGGTAAAGATTGGTTCTTTTTTTTTTTTTTGGCTTGTTTAGAGTGGACAGCCAATCAGCAGCATTCCATGGCGGAAAGAAAAGGGGTGAGGGAAAATATTACATGGGATGATAAAGATCAGATGAAATCTTTGTGTAGGAGAAGGTATTTCCCTGTAGTTTGAGTGTTTCTATTGACACAAACCTATAGCTCTGTTTTTTTGGCCTTTGCCTTGGGGGAGATGCTTCCCTCAAGTTCACAGCATTCATGTCCCTCGACCTTTCCAACATATACATGATCTCTTTTCAAAATGGAGCTCATTATGTAATAGAAGTAGAAATATTCTGGAGATAAGATCAACAAGGATCAGCCACTGAGTAGACGTATGTGAAAAATTAGAGAAAGGAATCAAAAGTGACTCCCACATGACAGCACAGATGCCTGGAGAAGTACAGATCTCAAGAAGAAGAATGGGATTGGGGTAAATATGATGAGCTTGGTGGCCCAATGAAACATTCAAGGGGAGATATCTAGTAGGCAGTTGGAAAATAGTCTGCAGCTTAAGGAAGGAGTCAACAGTATGGGATTCAAGATTTGGGAGTCACCTTCATAGAAGTGATGGTTGAAATTGAGAGTATGAATGAGATGGTATGGGATTCAAGATTTGGGAGTCACCTTCATAGAAGTGATGGTTGAAATTGAGAGTATGAATGAGATGGTTAAGGGAGAGAAGGTAGTGAGGGAAGAGGATGAAGGACAATTTATAGAATCGTAGGACGAGCATTAAAAGTAGGACCTCAGAGCTCAAGTAGCCCTACCTGTAACCAAAACATGAATAACTACAGCCCACGTTTACATACCTTTTAATGTTCATAAAAGTACTTTCCAAACATTAACTATTTTGATTCATACATCAATTCTATGAAAGAGGTGTTGCAGGTGTTATTATCTACATCAGCGCTTCTTAAACTGTAGATCACAACCCCGTATGGGATTGTGTAACTGAATATGAGGGTCACAAAAAATTTGGCCACAGTAAAAGGTTTCTAACCATGCAATGACCAAAAATTTATTCAAAATCAAATGTGTAATGAATCCAAGGTGTTTCTGGCAGCGCTTGTCCATGTTGTATCATGCAACTTCACTGCAGCCTTGCTTCTGAATACACAACATGCACACTTTGCACTGTACATGCTGCCATGCCACACAACACCAGCAAACACTGCCAGAAACACCTCAGCTCAGATTCAAGACTATTGTGTGTTATGAATTGCAGTGTTTTTACTGTGCATACAAAATCGTTAAATGAATTTTGGCTTGGGATTAGGACAGAATTTCTAACAGTTTCTGAAATGGTCCTAAACATACTTTGAGGTGGCATTCTCAGCATTGACGATTATAAAATCAAAATATCGATCAACTCTGAAAAACATTGAAGATGATCTATGTCCTGTAGTATCAAATATTCTGCCAGGATTTAATTCTTTATGTAAAAATAAACAAGCACATCCTCATTAGTATGAAAATTTGCTTTCATCTTTAATAAATGGTAAAATTATATGTATGCCAAAGAAGTATCTTAAAATAAATTTCTTTCTGATTTATTATCAGTAAATACTTGATTTGTGTACTTATTTGAAATATCTGTATGCCTGGGGTCACATAAAAATTTCTCGGGTGAAAAGGGGTGGTGAATGGGAAGAGTTTAAGAAACCCTGATCAATATTATCCCTAAGTTGAGGAAACTGAGACTTAGATTACTTAAGTGACTCATCTAGTCACACAAGGAGTATTAGAGGCATTCCTATTCCCTCCAAGTTCATTACTCTTTCCATTATATCATGCTGTCCCTCCTGAAATCTGATTACAACATCTCTCAAAATGGTCATGGAGTATCTCCTTAAAAATCTGTAGTGCCATAATAGTACATTCAACCTTTAGATAGTTCTAATTGTGAGAAAATGTCCTTTCATATTGAGTTGGAATCTGTCTTCCTATAACTTCCACTTACTAAACCTAGGTCTGCCCTCTGAAGCAAGCAAAACAAATTCTAATTCCTCCCTCATGCCCCACCTAACAGCCTTCCAAATAGTTGAAGGCACATCATTGCCTCCCTAAGTTCTCTATTCTCTAAACATCTCCAGCTGCTCCAACCCAGTCCTCAAATGGCATGATTTGAATCCCCCTCACCATCCTGGCTCCATTATTGTACTATTGATTTGCTCCAACTTGCCAATGTCCTTTCTAAAACATGGTGTCAGAACTAGATACGGTACTCTAGGTATGTTCTGACTAGGGCAGAGTGCAACAAAACTATCATTTTCCTTCTTCTAAACATTAAAGTTTTATTAATGCAACCTAAGATTGCACGGATTTGGGGGCTGATTTACACATTAGGCTTACAGTACACTCAAACTCGAAGGCCTTTTCTCTCAAGAACAATATTAGCATGTATTTCTTGTCCTGTACTTGGGCAGTTGTTATTTTCCCAAGTGTTAGTTTCATCATCTTTATTCAATCTATCGTTTCGATCTTATTGAAAGCTTGTTGGATTCCAGCTCTGTTACCTAGCATATTAGCTCTCCTTTCTAGCTTTGTATCATCTATGATTTTGATTGGTATGGCACTGAATAAATTAGCTTAGGTAGAATTGTCATTTTTATTGTAGTAGCTCGGCCTACCCATGAGCAACTGATGTTTTTCCAATTATTTAGATGTGACTTCATTTGTGTGAAAAGTGTTTTGTGATTGTGTTCATATAGTTCCTGGATCTGTTTCACTAGATAGACTCCTAAATATTTTATAATATCTACAGTAACTTTAAATTGAATTTCTCTTTCTATCTCTTGCTATTGGGCTTTGTTGGTAATATACAAAAATGCCAATGATTTATGTGGGTTCATTTTATAGCCTGAAACTTTGCTGAAGTTGTTTATTATTTCAAGTAATTTTTTTTACTTGATTCTCTAGGATTCTCGAAGTATATCATCATTTCATCTGCAAAGAGTGACAGTTTTGTTTCTTCTTTGCCTCTTCCAATACCTTCAATTTCTTTTTCTTCTCTTATTGCTAAAGCTAAAGTTTCCAGTACAATATTGAACAACAGTGGTGATAGTGGACATCCTTGTTTCACCCCTGATCTTATTGGAAATGCTTCGAGCTTGTCTCCATTACATATGACGCTTGCTGAAGGTTTTAGGTAGATGCTATTTATTACTTTAAGGAAGACTCCATTTATTCCTATGCTCTCTAGTGTTTTTAGCAGGAATGGGTGTTGTATTTTGTCAAAAGCTTTTTC
This sequence comes from Phascolarctos cinereus, assembly GCF_003287225.1. Classification (NCBI taxonomy): domain Eukaryota; kingdom Metazoa; phylum Chordata; class Mammalia; order Diprotodontia; family Phascolarctidae; genus Phascolarctos; species Phascolarctos cinereus. The sequence goes on from NW_027555958.1 coordinate 373,192,174, forward strand.
TGCATCTATTGAGATGATCATGTGGTTTTTGTTAGTTTGGGTGTTGATATGATCAATTATGCTGATAGTTTTCCTAATGTTGAACCAGCCCTGCATTCCTGGTATAAATCCTACCTGGTCAGAGACAACATATAAAAGGAAGTTAGAAATAGGGGTGGAATTGTGCAGGGATTGGAAATGACATAGGGTTGAGTGACATGGAGACAGGATCCAGGTAAAACAGCTCAGAAGCTCACAGAGTCCAGGATTGTCCTTTGGGGATGGGGAGATTGGTGGGCTGGTTTTGTTTCCCTTTGTACCCTATCAGTGTAGCTTGTTACTTGTTTCACTGTTGGCTCTTTAGCAGTACTGGGGGGAGAGTGAAGAGTGAGGTAGAAAAGGCACAGGAAGTTGACCCCTCAAGCCTCCCTTCTACACCCAGTAAATGGCTATGTAAGGACTCCAGTTCTGCACTTCAAGTTTCCTAACCTGCAAAATAAGTTGGCTGAATTAGATAACTTCTGAGGTCTTCTCCGGGTTCAAATTTTGTTTGAATGAATGAACGGAAAAGTATAGATAATTCTCTTACTATTTGCCAGGTATTGTGCTAAGCAATGGGTATTCCATTACAAAAGAAAAAAAAATAAGACTGCCCTGACCTCAAGGAATTTACACTCTAATAGAAGAAGACAACACATAAAGGGAAGATAGAAATGGAGTGGGGAAGTTATTATGATTTGGAAGTGGATGAGGAGTGACATGGTTCCAGGCAGCGATGTGCTAGTAAACATTTAACAACCATTTCTCTGTAAAGAAAAAAAAAATAAAGTTTACATGACATATTTTTAAATTTAATCTGCATTATTATCATTTTCTCATTACTTTATTAAGTCTAGACAATAAAAATAATAAATCCAGCTATGATTTTTAGTGTTTGCCAATTTCTAAGATATAAATACACACCCTGAAATTTTAATAATAAGCATTCCACATCCCTAGCCCAGGCAAGATAGCTTAAAACTCACTATTAGAGTACATGTGGACCACTGGAATCAAGATCCAGTGCTCTGGAGGGAGAGGCATGAGGAGATTGAGGACAATGGCCATGAAGGGAATGGAAAAGATATGCATGGCAGCACAAGATGAAGATGTCTGAAGTGCAACATGGTGGGTCTGGTTCTAGGCTAGATATGGAAAACTCTCAATAAAGCTGGAGTGCTGAGTGAGAAGTGGATACTGGAGCAAGAAAGTATGAGTAGAAGTCTAATCTATAACTCAACGAGACACTAGGAAGATACAGCCAAGGTTTTAACTTACTCTGTACCCTCTGGACCTGACATACTTATCTCATAGACTTAGTGACCAAATCCACCATGTCCCATTTACATAGAACCAATTTATGTAGAATCAAAGAATGTTATCACTGGAAAGGACCTTGGAGAACACCTATTCCTAGCCTCCTCATTTTGTAGATAAAGAAACTGAAGCCTAGAGACTAGTAGCAACTTGCTCATAGTTACATAGCTGGTAAATGACGGAGGCAAGATGCAACACGTCTTTGAATTTTAATCATTTTAAGTCTAGAGCTCTTTCCCCCAAGCCACAGTGTCTTGACAGCTAGTCACATCAATCTGGTTCCCCTAAAGGATTATGGAATCAATGTATTTAGAGCTCAAGAGGAGCCTAGAAAACAGGTCATCTAATGTCTTCATTCTACAGATAAGGAAAGTTATGAGCAACAACGAGGTGGAAAAGGAGCAGGATTTGGCGTCAAAGGACCTGAGTTAAAATGCTGTCTGTGCCACCTCTATGACCTTGAGGAAGGCCAGTAAAAAATCTAAAAATGAGTGGTTTGGACCAGAGATTGATAAAGCATTTAGTATGAGCCAAGCACTGTGTTAAGAGCTGAGCATATAAATGCAAGCAATCAAGACAGTACCTACCCTCAAGGAGCTGACACTCTAATGGGGGAAGATGGTACATAAATGGGAGTTGTAAAAGTGGAAGAGGAAGAAGGATATTTTCTGGGAGGTAGTGAAGATAGGTAGATGGCAGATAAGTAGAAGGAGGGAGGAATCTAGAAAAAAGAGGTCAGGCATAATGAGGGAAAGGGAAAAAAAATACTTTAGTTCTCTTCTAACCCTAAATCTATGATCCTATGATAAAAAACTTGCCCAGAGAATAGATGACAGAGTTGAGATTCAAACCTATCTCTTGACTTCACAGCCAGTGCTTCTTTTCCCACCCCATCATGCAAGGCTTAAAAGGAGAAGGTTACTTTTAAATCAGGGCCAATTCCTAAGTCTCTTGCAAGCAATGCTTTCCAAAACTGTGTCTTTCACTGAAAGAATGAAAGCTCCCTGAAAAGATGAAAGCTCCCTGAAACCTCCCTGTGTTAATGATGGGCTTAGCTTTTCTCTAGGGAGATACTGACTCTATTTGTTGGTTTTTTCACAATCTTATAGGATGTAGAGGAAAGGAGTAAACACTTCAGAAGTCAACCCCACCTACCCTATTCCTTCAAACTCTGTTGAGGGAGGGAGTTGTTAGCACCTGAACTCTCCCAGTTTGGCTATCTATACAAGCTGAATTATCTTGGTAATTACTTGACTCTCCATAGTACATGACTGTACAGATATAACCAAGATAAAGTTGGGCATTAGGAGTAAGATGATTTTTTTCCAAATAGCCAGTAGTCAACAAGCGGTTATCAAGCACCTACTATGTGCCAAGCATTGTATTAAGTGTCAAGCATAGCAAAGAAAGGCAACAAAAAAATGGTCCCTGCCCTCAGAGAGTTCATGTTCTAACCGGCAGGTAGAATAATTCTATGCTTCAGCTCAAGAGTTTTATCTCCCAGGTACCCTGACAACATTTTTGTAGCACTCAAATCCGTCTCCATCCCTTTCCTCAAGATATCCTTCCCCCCACCCCATTCCATCCCATTTCCTTTCGGCTTCTTTTTTGTTGTCTTCCCCATTAGACTGTAAGCTCCTTGAAGGCAGGGAAAATTTCTCCATATATATATATATATATATATATATATACACACACACACACATACACACATATATATGCACATATATGTGTGCATATATACATATGTATACATATATACACAAATATATATACATATATACATACATATATACATATATACATGTGTGTGTGTGTGTGTGTGTGTATGTATTTGTACCCTCAGCACTTAGCATGGTGCCTGGCATATTAGTAAGTGCTTCATAAATGTTCATTGACTATTGCCCAGAATCAAACCCAGGGGAAGAGGATCCACAGATTCTCCTGGAATAATCTAATAAACTCAGCCAATTCTGACCTCCAACACCATGGGAGAACTGCAGAGAAGGTGCCTTGCTCCTTGTGCACAATAACCAAGCTGAAGTTTCTCATTTTTTTGCTTTTCCTTGTTCCTGTCCCCCATTTGCCATTCCCCAGCCTACACCATAGCTGGGAAAGGAGGGACACCCAATATTCTTTTTAATATAAAAGTCAAAAGCTTTAGGAGGAAAAGAAGTGACATTTGCCAAGAACTATGCAGTGAGTCATTTAGAAACGCTTGCATTAAGTTATCAGGGATCTATTAGGATGAGCACATTTATTTCTCCCTCTTGCCAACGTGGGTCCAAGATACCTCAGCCCTATCTATAAAGCAAATGTCAGGGAAGTTGTAGCTGCTGCCTTCTCAGGTAGCCTTTAATAAGAATGGTGAGCTGCTAATGCCCTGAATTAGTTATTGGCCTCTCCAGCATTTTCTCAGAAACTCCTTTTTTTATCGGCATCTTAAACATATTGAGACGTTTTGGGGGCAAAGAAAAACACAGTGAGGGTGAATAGCTTCCCTTAGAGATGATCAGAATGCATTCTCAGATGCTGGCAGACCTGGCCCTAAGTCCAAACTGCAGTGATATTCTTGTGCTTTCCAGAGACCGTAGCTTCCCTTTAAGTGTTAACTGAATTTTCCCTTTGTCCTTAATTGGTCAGATTTAAGAAGATGAAGTCTGCAGAAGCAAGAGGGCTAATCCTCTCTGTTGGAATGCACTGGTCTATGGGTAGTGTTTATGTCAGCAGCATGCAGGGAAACAGAGAACATATACCCTGGTTCAGCTAAGAAAGGCAGATAACAACGTACCTGAAGGGAATCTCACTCTGAAAGGGGAATTGATTAACCACACAGTATTTAAAAAAGACTCCAGCAGTATGAGGCAGTTGGTGATTTGGAAACTGGCCCACTGCCATTCTGCAGTGGCAGATTGCAGAGCAGAACACTTGGAGTATGAACAAGATTTGCGAACCCTCTTCCACAGAGGTGGACAGTACAGCCAGATTATCAAGAATTCCTCGGTCCATTCCCTTATATGTGAATGTTCTATCATACTCTGAGTGGTTCAGCTGGCTCAAACAGATACCCCGAGGATGACTCATATTTCTTTTCCCCAGAGGAGGAGTAACCTCTGGAAGTGCACTTTGTTGTGTCTGTCTAGGGTTGCAAAATTGTAAGGGTGGAGACTATGCAATCACCAAGGGGAAAGGCTAGTGGCAAAATGAGTTATCCCCAGGCTCAGCTGTAATGGTGTGTGCCTGACATCCCACTGTAGTCTCCCCCACATCACCCAAGGGTAATGCCCTCAACAGAGGCCTATGACAATTTATAGATCTCATGCACAATCAACTTTCCATTATCTACAAAAATGAAGAAGCCTGAAGGATGAACACAGAAACATCCCCACTAGAAGATAATCTAAAAGCAGTGACATTTGATTGAGAAATATAAATCTACTGGAAAAAAACAAAAAACAATCATAATTCCAAATTATCGTCTGCTTAAATGAAAATGAAAATGAAAATAGTTTTGGATTCCCTGAGCACATACCATAAAACGATAGGGGAAATGACTCACAGGAATACTGAGTAAAGTGTGAAAGAATGGGAAACAATGGGTTGGGAGTCAGAAGACCTGGGTTCAAATCTCAGGTTTTCTCTTTACTACCTGTATGACCTTGGGCAAGTTGCCTAGCCTCTCTGGGCCCCAGTTCACTCATCACTTAAATGAAGGGGTTGAACTACAAGATCCCCAAGGGCTTTCCAGCCTACAAGTGATTAAGGGAAGACTGCCCAAGACTCCATTAAGTTATAAGCAATCTATTCTAAATACTCCAGAGATAATTTCATAAAGAGAATTAGTACTCAACCTCAGAGTGGTTAGGTGAGCTTGGAGCCAGAGGAAGGTTGCAGGTGCTCCCAGGTGTCACTCACCCAGCCCCCTGTTCCATTCTCAAGCCAAGCTCCACGGTCTGGGCTGGTAGAGCTGAGGCTTCCTTGGATCTTTCCTCCAGCTCTCATACACAGCTTCACTTTGCCATTGTGTGACTGGCTCTCCCAACCCAAGATCTTCATCTGCAGGCTTTTTTCATTTGGTTTCTCTGGATCACGACAGCTTCCTTTAATTTGTCGGACTTATTCTTCTTATGAGGACACCCATACCAGAGAACTAGAGGGGAGATTTTTAGATATCAGTAGGTAACTAGGCAAGTGACCTTGAAGGAGTTATACAGGTCATTCTCAAGTTCCCAAGAAAGCCCAGATTTAACCCTAGACCAGACAAATAAGTATTTATTCCATTGTAAAGACTTGCAAAGAAATTTACTCAGCCTTACTGAGAGGTAAGGGCAGCAACATGGCTCAGTGGATAGAGTGCCTGGCCTAAAGTCAGGAAGACCCAAGTTGAAATCTAGCCTCAGATACTTACTTACTAGCTATGAGAGTCACTTAACCCTGCTTGTCTCAGTTTCCTCATCAATAAGGTAAGCTACAGAAGGAAATGGCAAACCACTCCATTCTCTCCACCATGAAAACTCATGAAGAGTCAGACATGACCAAAAAAACAACTGAACAACAGCTGAGAGACAGCCATGGTATTGTGGACACAGGGCTAGTTTGAAGTCAGAAAGACCTGGGTTCAAGTCCTGCCTTGTATAGTAATAATGACTTGCATTTATATAAAACCCTTTAAAGTTTGCAAAGCACTTAACAAATATTATCTCAGTTGATCCTCACAACAACCTTATGGGGGCAGAGGTAAGTACTATTATTATCCCCATGTTACAGAGGAGGAAAGTGAGACTAAGAGTGACAGAGAGATTAAGTGACTTGCCCAGAGTCATTCAACTAGTAAGTGTCTGAGGCTAGATTTGAATTCTTCCTCACTCCAAGTCTACCACTCTATCCACTGGGACTAGACATGTAGTCTTTAGCTGCCTTTGACACATACTGACCTTGGGCAAATGACTCAACACCTCCATACTCTGGGGCTAGGTAATTCTCTATAGTTGCAAAGAAAGTGCTGACCTGCATATTAATGGAGGTAGAGGTAGAAGAAGTTGTTAACTAAGACCTGTGAAATAGCCAATCCAGTCTCCAGTTCTAGCCCTACTCAGTCACCATTTCAGAGGTTATCAGAAAGGTCTTCCTCATGCAGCAGAAAAGAGCATTGAATCAAGACACAAAGGACTTGGGTTCAAATCCCTGCCCTGCTACTTACTACCTTTTTGACTTTAAACAAATCACTGTCACCTCCCTAGTCCAGAGTTTGCTTAGCTATAAAATGAGGATGTTGGATAAGTTGAGCTCCAAAGTTCCTTCCAGCTGTAAATCCTAAGTGCCTATAATCCTGTGTTCTCCCACTTTCATCCTTCTGCCCCTTGTCTAGAGTGGTTCTGCTGATCACATCCAGTTGATGGCCCAATAACTACAAAGAAGAAATTTCGCACACCCTAACGGCTTTGGAATCCTTTGAAGGGAATATATTTATGTATAATGGAATCCACTTGTAGAGAAGTCTTATCAGATCAATTACAGTAAATGTTCCAAACAGGTGAAATTGATTGTAATGTGTGAGCTGTAGTTCTGATTAATAGAGCCTCCATTTAGAAGGGAGCATTTCTGAGTAAGGGAAGAAAAAAAAAGAAAAAAGTATTTGCTGTAGGCAGCTGCCAACATCCTGAAGGATCCCATGCGACAAACATGCCAATTGTCGCTGCAAAATGGTCTTTGTTTGCAACTCCCTGTGCCTGCCACCTGTAACATGCAGAGCAATTCTCTGCTTCAGTGAATCTAGTGCCTACATGCTTTAGAGACAAAGCATGGATGTCTTTGGGAAGTTGGAAGAAATCATCTGAGATGGTGAAGTAATCTCCCTCTCTAATCTATTCTCAAAGCACTCTAAACTCCTCTTATACCCTACCTTTTCACCTTTGCCTCCTATAATACTGAGCTGCCTTCAAGGATTTAACTCAGGTGCTGTTCCCTGGGCAAAGCTTTTCTCAGTTCCCCTAATTATCAGTGATCCCACCATCCTCAAATTAAATTGCATTTGTGTATCTGTTTAAATTTTATATCCATCTTAGACTCTACCTTCCTGACGGTGGGGATATTTTGTCTTTATACACCCAAGCACCCACCACACACACACACACACACACACACATATTCTTTTTCTATATATTTTTCTTTTGTGTGTGTTTTTTTTGGCAGACCTGTAATTTCACTGGCATAGGGTTCTCTAGATAAGGAACCAATACAAATTGGCTCCTTCTTTGAAGCTAATAGTCTTAGGGCAAAGGGAGGTCATATGACTTGCCCAAGGGAATGTAGCCAGTGTTTGCCAGAGACACGACTTGCCAGGTCTTCTTAACTTAGAGACCAACTCTCTTTCAACTACACTATGAGGGCCCAATAGTTTTTCACTTTGTTTTTGTATCCTCAAGTCTAAAACAGTGCATTGCAAACAGTAGGTGCTTAATAAATGCTTCTTGCATTTAATAAGTGTGTTGAATCTATATTCACCTTACCTTTCCCCACTGAACTGGAATATTATCCTTCCTCATCTCTGCCTCCTAGACTGCCTGGCTTCCTTCAGGTCTAAGCTCAAGCCCTACCTTTTGCATGAAGCCTTTCCTGATTCTCCTTAATCTTCGTGCCTTCCCTCTGAGACTAGTCCCAATTTATCCTGTATATGTCTTGTTTGTGCACAGTTGCTTTCCAGTTGTGTCCCCCCATTAAATTGTGAGCTCCTGGAGGGCAGGGACTGTATTTTGCCTTCTTTTGTATGCCTAGTACTTAGCACAGTGCTTAGAACTTAGTAGGCTCTTAATAAATGCAAATTCATTTGCTGACTGTACCAGTCCCTCCTTGAGGGCAGGGACTATGGCCTTCTTATTCTTCTTTGCATGTCGCCTTAAGAGCTAGCACAATGCACTGTGTGTAGTAGGAACTCATTTAAATGAATGAAGGAACATAAGATTCCCTGGTCTACTGGGCTGCAAGTATCATTTTAGTATTCCTGCATGTGGGGTTGTCTCATGTATCTTAATGACGTACAGTGCGGGTGACTCACTACCACTCGTTGGGACCTCGCCTTGACTTCTCTTAACTTTGAAGTTTCAAATAGAAATGCCCTAGTGGTCTTTTACTTCCTTCCCCTTCAGTTCTGGATCATTCATCTTCACATCTATCCTTTGCACTCACATATGTATTCATTTGCCTGGAAGCCTTGGAAAATGTTAATGTGAAATTGAGTTTGAATTCTACAGGCCAAACTCCAACTTCAAATATTAATCATGTGCAGATATATGAGGGGAGCCTTGGCCATTATAGACAGAAGGTATAAATATTGCCCCTGAGCACATCAAGCCAAGCTAATCGAAATACCCCTTTTTAAAAACACCTTTCTCCCCAGCTGCCTGTTTATTTTCCTCAAGTGTACATCTTGTTTCTGATCAGATAGATTCAGTGATCTGATCAACTTTTCAATTGAACAAGAAACAAAACAAGACACAGTCCTGTGTTCTGGGCAATTCACATTGTGTTTCACTGGTAGTTTTCTGATGGAGACTTATTTCTTTGAATTTCATTTTTTCTTGTTGTTTTTGACACTGACTCACATTAGCTTTTTTCTTCTCCCCCCATTCCCCTATTCTTTCTCCTTGTCTTTCTGAAACCCTTTCTTCCACACTGGAAATATGAATAGAGAATAGGACTTAATGGACAACATGAAAAAAATGGCTGATAGAACTCAAGAAAATAAGCCCTCTTTATAGCAGCTCTCTTTGTGGTGGCAAAGAATTAGAAATTGAGAGGATGCCCATCAATTGGGGAATGGCTGAACAAGTTGTGGTATATGAATGTAATGGAGTACTATTGTGCTATAAGAAATGATGAACAGGCTGACTTCAGAAAAACCTGGAAAGATTTGTATGGACTGATGCTGAGTGAAGTGAGCAGAACCAAGAGAAGGTTGTACACAATAACAGCCACATTGTGAGATGACTAATATTGATAGACTTAGCCCTTCTCAGCAATGCAAGGATCTAAGACATCTCCAAAGGCCTTGTGATGCAAAATGCTATCCACATCCAAAGAAAGAACTATGATGTTTGAATGTAGATCAAAGAATATTATTTGCTATTTTTTTCTCTTCTGTTGAGTTTTGTTTCCTCTTTCTGGTGGTTCCTCCTATTGGTTCTAATTCTTACTTACAACATCACTAATGTGAAAATATGTTTAATAGGAATGTATATGTATAGCCTGTATCAGATTGTGTGCCGTCTTGAAGAGGGTGGTGGGAAGGAAGGGGGAGAAAAAATTTAAACAAAAAAGGATATGGAAGTGATTATTGATAAATCAAAATTAATTAATAATTTTTTTTAAAAAAGAAAATAAGTCCTCCTCTGTCTCTGCTGCAATCACCAGCCCAGGGTATTACAGTTCCCTGCCTAGCTCTGTATGAGTTGCCTTACCAAGGGAATAGTCTCCATGAAGGAGAATGTTGAAAGATGATCAAAAGTTATGCCCCACATACTCTGTTGTGTAGACCCTCCTGAACTAGATCCCAAGTCACTGTTCCCATTCTTCCCCTCTAAACACTATTCCCTACCTATTTTCTTATCCTCGGCTAAAGACCTGGATGGTGATCACTGCCTGTATCCTTGAGTTATGCCTCTTCCCCTACTTTCCTGTCCAGTCTGAAGCTCTTGAGGCTGGGTCTAGTCTGTGTACTCAGACTCCTATCCTCTCCTTGTATATTCCCTCCAGTTTGGCCCAGATCTCAGCATCACTCTCTGGATTCATGACATATGCATAATCCTCTTTATACTTACAAGATCCTGGTTGTGATGTCTTGCTTGTATGCATAATAACCATCATGCAGGCATCCTTCTCTGGGTTCTTTCTGGTGATCCCTATACTACTGGAGCAGCTAGATGGTGCCATAGTGCCTAGAGTGCCTTGCCTGGAGCCAGGAAGACTATCTCCCTTAGCTCAAATCTGGCCTCAGACACCTACTAGCTATGTGACCCTGGCTAAGTCATTTAACCTTGTTTGCTTCTGGTTCTTCATCTGTAAAATGAGCCAAAGAAGGACATGGCAAACCATTCCAGTATCTTTGCAAAAAAAAAAAAATGGAGTCAGGAAGAGTTGGACACAAGTGAACAATGAGATACTACAACCACCTATGAAGCAGCACTGATATTAGCTTATGCCTCTGCTGCCAAACAGACCCTGGCACACAGTTGTCTAGTCTCACAGCCTCCAAACTTTATCATCATCACTAGCATTTATATAGCACTTTAAAGTTTGCAAAATGCTTTACAAATATTGACCCATTTGATTCTCTCAACAACTCCGGGAGGTAGGTGTTATCATTATCCTCATTTTATAGATGAGGAAGCTGAGTCTTAGAAAGGTTAAGTGATTTGCCCATGGTCACACAGCTGGCAAGTGTCTGAGGATGGACTTGAACTCAGGTCTTCTTGACTTCAAGACCACTATTTACTCTATCTTTCATATTCTGTCAATCACTCTACCCATTGTATCACCTAGTTGCCCCATCAGTACAAATTTTCAAGTATGTAATATATATTATATATATATATACATATGTATATGTACATACACAAATACATGTATATTTATAAATTATATATGTGTACATACTGTTGTACTAATATATTGCATTATAAAGCATAAGTGAAATAGAAATTTTAAAGGATGAAATAAAGATTAAATCCTATTTTAAAGGAATATTTATTTTATTTATTAATAGTATAAAATTCTTTTGCTCTCACTAATTTATTATTATTAATAGCATTAATAATAGCAATAGGTAGCATTTACATAGTGCTTTAAAGTTTGTGAAGCACTTTACAGATGTTACCTCATTTGATCGGCAGAACAATCCTTGGAAGTAGGTGCTATTATTATCCCCATTTTACAGACGAAGAAACTAAGTCTGAGAGAGACCAAGTGACTGGTCTAGGGTCACATAGCTAAGAAGTGTTTGAGGCACAATTTGAACTCAGGTTTTCCTAAATCCAAGTACAACATTCAATCTACTGTGCCACCTACCTGTGTTATTAATTAATAATGCTATTGGTAATATTTTAATTGAGAGTGATGTGATTGAATGTGCTTTTTTTAAAAAAAATCATGATTTAACATTTTGTGGTACAGCATTTAAAAATTCTAGTTCTAAGTTTAATTTATTTCACTACTTGATTTTAACAGCTGTCACAGCAGGAAAAAAAAATTCTCACAAACATGCATACATCTAAATGAAAGAAGGGCATCATTGGCTGGGTATGCTCAATCATTTTTCAATCCTACCCACTAATTATGCAAAGGTTTGAGTAGAAATTTGGCCAGTAAATTTCCATCTTTCCCTCATGCCAGTCAGGTGTTCTTGCAAACTAATTAGGTGTTGCATTTTTACATTTTAACAAATAGGTTCAAAACATACTGAAATTCTTCATTTGCACAAATTTTAAGGAGGTTGAAAAATTCTGCTTTTACATTTTTTAAGTGTTCAGAGATGAGAGTTTTTGAAAGTATCAATTTTCAGCCACAAAAGAATTGGCTTTAAATGTCTTTCTATTCATGATGGTTTCATACTATCTCAAGACAGGATATACATTTAGGTTAGGTGCCTCATTAATGATAGTGAATGTAAATCCATACTTCAAAAAATCTTTATATCTGAATGGGAGTAGGGGATGACCTTGTCAGATATGATTAGATTATCCTTGTTTTTGCCTGTAATGTGGCTGCAAAGAGCTTATACTAGGAGCAGTAGAAGTACCAGCTCTTTCATTTTCTTGTTGCTCACTTGTGCTTTCATCATGAGCATTATTATTAGCATTTTCTTTAAATAAATAGTTCTAAACCACTTTTTCATTTTGTGAAGGTTAATTTAGTTTAAATTATTATATAATCCATAAATCCACTTAAATTGGTACACATAAATAGCAATCCTCCTTGACATAGTTTAACTCAACACATGACTGTCACTGCCAGCTCCTCTATGTCATCGTATGCCCACTCTTCTCTCAGTATATCTCACGTTCCACGTGACCATACGACACTCATATTGCTCGAGGCCATCAATGTGAGACTCTATATTAAATGTTAATAAAGCTCAATTTCTTTCTTATTTTTAGATGAAAATAAATGTTTTCATATTTTCTTCTAGCTGCCCTCCCCTCCCCCCCTCGTGGGCTGCCTTGTGCACTCCACTGTGGAATGCACCAGCCTAATCACTCCCAGGATAACCGAACCCTGACCTTAGCATCCAGGGCACTTTGAGGACATTGACCAATCAATCAAGGGCAAGGTCTTTCTGAAGGCTGCCATACACATGGAGCTCTATTTGGAAGTTGGGGGAGCAGAAGGCGGTGGACTGAGACAGAGTATTTGATAACTCTGGATTCAATGAGAAAAAACAGGAATTACAGGATATCTGTGCTGAAAGGGATTTTTGAGGTTAAATTGCACCTTAATCAGTCAATCACATCTAAATCTGCCTCTCTGAAGCCTCCAGTCATTGCTCCTAGTTTGAGTCTCTGGAACTGTTAGTCTAATTTGTCTTCCATGAAACATCCTTCAAAAACTTGGGGACGGTTATCATGTCTCCTCCCCCTTCACCTAAGTCTTCTCTTCTCCACAACAAAAATCTCCACTTCTTCCAAACACTTCTCATATGATTTAATTCCCTTCACTCCCTCTCAATTCAAGCCAAACTGATTTGTTTGCTGCTCCCCATGACCAGCTAGTCAGTGCCATAATGCATAGAGCACTGGACCTGGTATCAGTAAGATTCCTGAGTTCAAATCCAGCCTCAGACACCGACTGTGCAATCCTGGGCAAGCCCCTTAATTTCTGTTTGCCTCAGTTTCCTCATCTGTAAATGAGAATACCTATAGCACTTATCTCAAATGGTTATTGCTAGAATCAAATGAAATAATTGTAAAGTACTTAGCCCCGTGTCTGGCACACAGTAGGTGCTTAATAAATATTTTCATCATCATCATCATCCATTTCCTGCCTCTGTGTCTTTATACAAATAACTCCTCTCTTTAAGGCTTCACACAGTATTCCTGGAATCATACAAAGCACAGCTCATGTGCCACCTCATAAATAAGGTCTTTCTTGATCTCCCAATTATTAAGGTTCTCTCTCTCTCTCTCTGTCTCTCTCTGTCTCTCTGTCTCTCTCTCTCTCTGTGTCTCTATCTCTCTCTCTGTCTCTCTCTGTCTCTCTGTCTCCCTCTGTCTCTCTTTCCTCTCTCCCCAACTTTGTTGTATATTTGGAGGGACTAGCAAGTTGTACATGGTAGATTTGCAGTGTAATCATCTTTTTTATTGTACTGCATTATGAAAATGCTTATTTTGTTCTGCGAATTGAAAATAAAATAAATTATTTTTTTAAAAGTAAAATGAGAGGGATAAACTAGATGACCTCTGAGGCCCCTCCCAACTCAAAATCTATGATCCTATGAACGGGAGAAAGGCCTCTTATCATATGGTGGTTCTTGAGCTGAGCTTTGATGAGTACTAAGGATTTCAAGAGGCAAAGTATTTTAAGAGTGGAAGGCAGCCTGTGCAAAGGCCATGTGGGACAGAAGATGGAATACTATACATGAAGTACAATAAGGTGGCTAGTTTGGTTGAAATATAGATACCTAAGAGGGAATAATTTGCAAGCTGCTTCATAAGAGATGTTGGAGCAGAATGTGAAGAACTTTAAATGCCAAATAGAGAAGTTTGTATTTTATGCCACAGTGAAACTCCTTGAGCAGAGTAATGACACAGAGAGACCTGTGTTTTAGGAATAGCAATTTGGCATCCATAAGGAAGATCTATTAGAAAGGGGAGAGGGGAGAGTCAGGGAGACCAATTAGAACATTATTGCAATAATCCAGGTGAAAAGAGACTGAACTAGGATGATTGTGGTATAAGCAAAAAAAGGGGAGGGGAGCAGGAGATGTTGTGGAAATAGAATCACCAAGAGTAGATAACTGTGAGATAAGGAAGAAGAAAGAGGTGAGGATAACTTCAAGGTTGCAAATCTGGATAACTAGAAGGACTGTTGCCCTCTCTAGAAGCACAGAAACTAGAAGGAGGAGGAGGCGGCAATAAAATGCCAACTCCTAATCCCACCCTCTGGCCCAACAAGGGAGCTGATTATCCCCTCCTTTCCGCACTCCCTTTCCCACAGGCTGTCTGTGGTTGCCTTCTGCCTTTTTGTCTCTCAGCTGTCTGCCTCAGGATTCTTTTGTTGGGACTATGGAAAAACCAGAAACCAACAAAGCTCCCACACAGACCAGGCAAAATACAAACAACTCAGAACCGTTCTCCATTTCACTTAGATTAATCTCAGCTACGCCTACTGCAGTTTGTGGTATAGCCCCATCCTGATTCTAACTTCTTCCCACCCCCAACCTGCACTGCTTTGAACTGAAGCTCTCTGGTCCTGTTGTTTTCTTCAAAGAGAACTAGTATGACAACAGAGACATGGAATTTTGAGTGTCAGGTCACTCTGCTGTCCATGGAGGGTATGGGGAAAACTAAGGGAAAAATACAGTTGGGAGAAAACGTTTCTATGTCTCTAACTGTATTTTCTGGAGAGCAGATTCCATATTAAAGTGATAAATTACAGTCAGTAAATTGAACAGGTTTCTTAGTTTGAAAGATTCTTATTGGAATTTCCACGAGCACCTAATGGTCTGTCTCTTTTTTAAAAAGTGCCCCAGGACATTAGATGTCAGAAAAGAAAGTAAAGTTCTTTTGGGGATCAAATCAAATTTTTACTATAGTAATAAGACACAGGATAGTATGGTGGATAGAGATCTGGCCTCAGAGATAGAAATATAGGTTCAGGTCCTGACTGGTGGGTACCAGAAGTATGACCGGAGGCAAATTGCTTAACCTTTCAGTGCCTTCCCACAACTCTCTAAGATTGGCTGGTCTGCATCTGGTAAAGGAAATTTCCATGCCCTATGTTCCCTACATTGACAAAAAATTAATGCCATTATCCCTCCCAAACATTTAAAAAATGTCCTCTGGGAAGAAATTGGACAACCTAGCCATGCTGTCCCATGCCACCATCACATTCTCTACCTGATGCATTATACTTCTTCATAGAGGAAGTCACCCCATTTGTATTTTCAAAGCAGAGTCCTACCCTGGAGATTTTAAGAAATAAGCATCTTTCTCGGCACATTTCACAGACTTTCATGGCTTCCCAACCCCTCCCACACTGTAGGCTAGGCAACAAGCATTTATTAAGTCCTTACTACTTGCCAGGCACTGTGCTAAGCACTGGGGATATAAATATAAACAAAAATCATAACTGTCCCTGACCACATCAAGTTTCCATTCTAATGGGACAGATAACACATAAAATGGAGCTAAAAGCAGGAGGCAGATAAGATTTTAAAAGTCCAAAAGTGAGAAGCAGAGCTGGGAGGAGAATAAAGATTGGCCAATCTGGGCCCATTTCCAAAATGGACTTTCCAGGGTGAAAAGATCATAGGGACAGTTGAGTTAAAAGATGGAGGAAGATTTATGCCCAATTTGCAGAAGTGGCACTGTCCCAGGGGAGTTAGTAGTCTCTCTCTCATTGGAGTTCTTCAGTGACAAACATTGACTAAGTGTCCATTTGGTACATGGAACCATCTTCCAGCAAAGTCTGGGTGACCACTTGTCAGGGAGATGGTAGAAAGGATTCCTACATGATTCCATGGAAAAAACACTAGATCTACAGCCAGGTGACCTGGGTTCAAATTTTGCCACTTGCTACCTTGACCTTGAACAAGTGATTTAACCTTACAGGGCTTCCATTTCTTCATCTGTAAAATGAGAAGGTCATAATGTCTAAGGTCCCATCTACAGTTATCCCTTCCACATCATGAGGGCTAGGGGTGCAGCACCCCTGCAATCCAGAAAATCACTTAAAAAATTTTTGTCCTTCCTTTGTACCAGAGGAAAAAATCTAAATTTTCCTTTTTCTTTTATGGGGTGTTTACAGTACCTTATTGTAAAATTCGGGTTAAATACTTGGTCATAGCTCTGTGTCATCTGTTGGCCTTTTTATGTTGTCTGTGGCATTTCTAAAATTTCCCAAAATTCCCATTTAATTTCTTATGCTGACCATGATATATTGAAACTACGGTAGGGCAAATCGTGATGTGGAAGAAATAACTATGGTTCGTAAATCTATGACTATGTATACACACCTTGGACTGACTCTCTCAACCCATACACATATAACAAGTTAAATTCCCAGAGCTCAGGGCAGCGAAGTGGCACAATGGATAAAGCACCAGCTCTGGAGTCAGGAGGACCAGAGTACAAATTTGGCCTTAGATAGACATGACACTTACTAGCTGCATGACTCTGGGCAAATCACTTAACCCTGATTGCCTCACCAAAAAGCAATAAATAAATAAATTTCCAGAGCTCAGCAAGGCTATTGCTCCTTCTCAGGATTCTAGGAGTACCCCGCTAAGAGATTGGGGTATTTTCCTAATTCTATCAGCTCAAGTTTTTATTCCAGCATGTTCTCCTCAATGTCATTGATTGACACAGTGATTAGCGCCCACTATCAATTTAATCAGTTAATATCAATTAGCTTTTACAAAAGGATATTTACTATGAAGACATAGAAAGAACAGAAGCATATAAAAAAATTCCCCCAACATCAGGAACCTACTTCTCACTCTAAAGCCTCAGTCCTTTGGGAGAGGATTTTGGACAGTTGCTTTAACTTAAGGCAGTTGTACAAAGCATTTGCCCTATCCTCCTTAGTTCCCTTTCACATTCAGCATAGACAGCACTCCTTTGCTGTAGGACTTGGCATCTTGGCTACTGGGTGAAACAGATTGCTCCTCGATGCCACACAGGCACATTGGTCTTAGCTGCCAGCAAACTCTGGTAGGGATCCAATTCCCGGACCTCTGGTGACTCACTTCCGAATTTTCAAAGCTTGCAAGGTTATAGCTATCTCTTATATCCCTTCACCAAAGAATAGAAAATAATAGAAACAAGACATAGATATAGATACACACACACACATATATACACACACGCACAAATACATACCTACATACATACACACATACACACATGCACACACATGCAGCTAGATCATATTCTTGCCCACTGTTGTCCCAGGTGGAGAGTCATACCACCTCTTTCTTTATGTGGAGGTGTGTAGCAGTCCTTGCCTCAAACACCACCAGGAAAGAGAGAGAGCAAACTGGCAAATTAGTGTCTTTTTCATGTACCCCAGTTCTAACACACTAGCCAATCTAAAGACTTCACTTCGTAAGACGGTAAGCTGCAGGAACTAGTCACAGAATACCTTTCCACGGTTTGAAACAGAGAGTTATGCCTTTTCTTTTCATTTCAAGAACTTCCAAAAAATAAGGTCACCCAACACTCATGCTGGTGATTGCATCAGACAGAACATGTTCCTGAAAAATGAACCCCCCCGTTACAACTAGATGGTTTCTGAGTTCTCTTCTGACTATGAGATTTTGTGATACTCCTTTGCCTAGGAGGGTCTGGCTCTGGCTCTGCTCTACTCTGCTCTATAACTGTATAACTGTCCAACTGTCCAGGTAACTATGTTCAATGCAACAAACATTTATTAAATTTATTGTCTATTATGTGCAAGGCATTGCTCTAAGTGCTACGAATACAAAGAAGAAGAAAAAACAGAATAGTCTCTGACCTCAATAAACTTATATTTTACTTTGAAAATAAAACATTCATGCAGATGAATGAATCCAAAGCAATCTAAAAAGGAGTAAATGCTAACAACAGGCAGTGGGGTAAGAGGAGGTTAGGGAATCAACTAAAAATTGTAGAACCTGACATGAGCCTTGAAGAAAGATAAAAATTTAGAAGCCCATTGATGAGGAAGGAGTGCATTCCAGGTATGGAGGATAGCTTTTGTGAATGCATGAAGGTAGAAAATATAATGACAGATTTGGCAAACAGAATACGTAGAATCTTTTAGCATTCCAGTTTGGCCGGAAAAAAAAATTTGTAAAGCAGCATTATAAAATAAGTTTAGAAAGGCATATTGGAGAGAAATTATGGAGAGTCTTATGTGTCAGGCTCAGGAATTTGAATTTTATCCCACAGATAAGAGGGAGCTATTGAAGATTCTTTACTGGGGAAATGACATGATGAGACTTGTGCCCACAGAAAATTATTTGGGTAATTATACATTAGCTAAATGTATGTTTTCACAGAACCAACCCAATTTATTCCAACTAAAGTTTAGAAGTATCTACTATGTGCAAGGCAAGAGTAGTCAATAGAGGGCAGCCTCTGAGTCAAGAAGACCTAGATTTAAATCTCTGATGTGTGACCCTGGGCAAGTCTCAATCTCTCAGTGCACCCAAACAACTTTCTAAGGCTATAAAGTGCCAGTCCAGTGAACATAGGCATTGATAAAGAGAGTGTCCTCCCTGGAAGTTCCCTATACCAATAAAATAACAGATCTGGTTTTTTAAAAGGTGCTGGAGATGAAACAACAAATTGGAATACAGTCTATGCCTTTAGGAAACATATTCTACTGGGGAAACCACTTGATTGTCAGACAGAGCATTACTATACTGAAACTTGCAATCAGGTGAGACTGTTATCACTAAATCAGTTCTCAAATATTTATTGAATCCTTTCTATGAGTAAAGTTTCAGCCTACAGTCTGAGAGAGAAGCAAAAAAGTGTCCCCTGCTAAGAGGTCCCTAAGGATCTACAAACTTGTCTGAGGGGGAAAATATGCTCACATAAGATAATTAAGGAATAAATCAAAGCAGTTTGGTCATTCTGAAATGAATGGTACAGATAATAAGTTCTATTGGAAGCCATATTGGAGTGGTCAAGGAAGGCTTTTGGGAAAATGTAGGGCTGAAAGTGGGCTAAAAAGATGGCTAGGTTTCGTTATGTATGCTAATGCACTCTTTCTTTCCTTCTTCTTTTCACTCTTTTCTTCCTTTTTCTTCTCTATCTTTCCCTCTTTCCTCATCCCTCTCTCTCACTATCTTGGTCTTGCCTTCTCAGATTCCCTGTCTCTATCATCTTTTCCCTTAAAAAAAATGCATCATCCTTTCTGTGATACTTGAGCACATGAGCACACATACACTCCTCCAAACATCATTTTACTGAGCCTTTTTCTATCAACCAGGAAGCACTCTTTGCTATTAATCCAGGTTTCCAGGAGTTTTTTTTTCTGCCACTAATCCATGGGATTATGGATCTACATTTTTCTTCCTCCTCTAATCACCCAGCCTTAAGGTAAGATTGCAGATCAAAGCTAAAATTGCAGAATACAGAAGTACTCAGCAGAGCTTTCCCAATATTCCCCTTCAAACAAATTTAAAATAACATCTTTGAATTTTGGAATGGCAGAGCCAACAAAAGGTCAAAGTGAGACATCCTTCCAACCCAACACAACATAGAAAGTCAGAAAGAGAAATCTGTGGCATGGGAGAGGAGGCTGGCCTGGAGCCCACATGGATAAAACACCAGTGGTGGGAGTAGGTGTTGGAGACAGAAGCAGTTCCAGCTTGTGAAGTTCTTAACCCAGAGATGGTAAGGCGACCTGACTACTTATCAGAAAGAGATTATAGGGGACCCCTGTACTAGCACTGGATGCAGAATCAGATGATGTTTGACAATTCCATTGCCTATACCCACTACTGGGTCATAGCTCAAGGGTAGAGAGAAGAACTTTCAGTAAAGAGAGAACAGAAGCCAGTAAAACTGACAGTCTAAGTAAAATGGATAAATGTTTACAAAAATACAAATTGCTCAGATTAACAAAACAGGAAAGAAAATACTTCAATAATTCTATCATAGAAAAAAAGAAACTAAATAAGCTATCACTGAGGTGGCTAAGAAAAAATTCTCAGGACCAGATGGACTTACAAGTGAATTCTATGAAACATTTAAGGAACAATTAATCCCAATATTATACAAACTACTTGAAAAAATAGGTAAAGAAGGAGTCTTACCAAATTTCTATTGTGACACAAATATAGTTTTGATGCCTAAACCAGGGGGAGTAAAAGAGAAAGAAAACATTCTTTAATCAATATCAATACAAAACTGTAAAACAAAATACTATCAAGGCAATGTATCACAAAGATCACATACTTTCACCAGGTGGGATTTATACCAGGAATTCAAGGATGGTTCAATATTAGGAAAACTATCAGCGTAATTGACCATATCAATAAAAACAACAAAAACCACGTGACTATATCCATAGATGTAGACAAAAGCCTCTGACAAATTATAACATTTACTCCTATTAAAAGAAACACTAGGAAGCGTAGGAATCAATAGAACCCTTCTTAAAATGATAAGTAGTATCTATCTAAAACCAAGAACAAGCATTATCTATGAGGGGAATAAATTTGAAACCTTCCCAATAAGATCAGGAGCAAAACAAGAATGTCCATTATCACCACTATTATTCAATATTGTACTAGAAATACTAGCTATAGGAGTAAGACAAGAAAAAGAAACTGAGGAATAAAAATAGGCAATGAGGAAACAAAACTATCACTCTTTGCATATGATATGATGGCATACTTAGGGAACTCTAAAGAAGCAATTAAAAAACTAGTTGAAACAATTAACAACTTCAGGAAAGTTGTAGGTTATAAAATAAATCCATGTAATTCATGAATATTTCTATATACTACCAACAAAATCCAGCAGGAAGGATAGAAACAGAAATTCCATTTAAAATAACAGCAGAAAATATAAAACATTTTGGAGTCTACCTGCCAAGACAAATTCAGTGACATTATGAACACAATTACAAAACACTTTTCACAGAAATAAAGACAGATCTAAACAATTGGAGAAATATTAATTGCTCATGAAAAGGTTTCACTAGTTTGATAAAAATGACAATTCCACTCATGTTAATTTAGTTATTCAGTGTCATATTAATCAAACTACTAAAGAGTTATTTTATAGAGCTAGAAAAAAAATAGTAAAATAGTAAAAATTCATCAAAGAATGAAAAGTAAAAAGTATCAAAGGCATCAATAGGAAAAATGTGAAGGAAAGCAGCCTAGCAGTTCCAGATTTTAAACTATATTACAAAGTAGTAAGCATCAAAATAATCAGGTACTGGCTAAGAAAAGAGTGATGGATGAGTAGAATCAATTAAATATACATTACATAGTACTAAATGACCATAGTAATCCAATATTTGATGAACCAAAGACCCAGTCTTTAGGGGTAAGAATTCAACATTTGACACAAATTTCTGGGATCATTGGAAAGCAATTTGGCAGAAACCAGGAAAAGATCAACATCTCACACCACATACCAAGATAAGGTCAAAATGGATAAAGGAATTATAGGTAAAGTATGATATAATAAGTAGATCAGTGGAGCATGGAAAAATGTACAAGGCAAGTCTACAGATAACGGAAGCATTTATAATTAAACAAGAGAAAGAGAGGATTACAGAAAGTTAAAAAGATCATTTTGATAACAAGAAAGTAAAAAGGTTTTGCACAAACAAAACTAATGCAGCCAAAATTAGACCAGGAAAAAAATTTTGCAGCAAATTTCTCTGATAAAAGCCTCATTTTTCAAATATAGAGGGAACTGAGCCAAATTTATAAAAATCAGAGCCATTCCCCAGTTGATAAATAGTCAAAGGATATAAACAGGCAGTTTTCAGAAGAAGAAATCAAAGCTGTGAATAGTCACATTAAAAAAATGCTCTAAATCACTACTGATTAGAGAAATGCAAATTAAAGCAACTTTGAGATACTACCTCACATGTATCAGATTGGCTAACATGACAGAAAAGGAAAATAACAAATGCTGGAGAGGTTGTGGAAAAATTGGGACACTAATGTACTGCTGGTAGAAGTGTGAACTAGTCCAACCACTCTGGAGAACAATTTGGAACTACATCCAAAGGGCTATAAAAATGGATACTCTGACTCAGCAATACCACTACTAGATCTATGTCCCAAAGAGATCAAAGAAAAAGAAAAGGACATATATGTACAAAAATATTTATAGAAGTTTTTGTTGTTGTTGTTGTTGTTTTGTGGTGGCAAAGAATTGAAAATTGAAGACATGCCCATCAACTGGGGAATGGCTCAGCAAGCAGCTACATATGATTGTGATGGAATACTATTGTGCTGGAAGAAATTATGAGAAGAATGGTTTAATAATACCTAGGAAGACTTATAAACTGACACAGAGTAAAGTGAGCAGAACCAGGAGAGCATTATATACAGCAAGTGCAATATATTAAGGATGATCAACTGTGAAAAACTTAGCTACTCTGATCAAGATGGTGATCCAAGACAATTCCAAAGGACCAATGGTGAAAATGTTATTTACCTCCAGAGAGAGAATTGATAAAGTCTGAGTGCAGATCGAAGCAGACTTTTCAAAATTTTTTTTTGTTTTTTATTGTTTTATTTTGTATTTTTTTTGCCATATGGCTAATAAGAAAATATGTTTTATATCACTTCACATATATAATCAATATTAAATTGCTTGCCTTCTCAAGGAAGGGGATGGGGTAAGAGGGAAGGAGACAATTTGCAACCCAATTTTTTTTAAATGTTATACAAAAAAATCAGAAAGGCACATGAGAATGACTATAAAGTTATATGACTGATTTGCTTATGAAACCAATCTCATTGACTTCTTAGCCATGCCTGTTGCTTCCTGATTCATATGAGTGATTACCATGGCATTATAGCAGGATTTCTCATTCCCATTTCTGGGGCTAACCAGCTTCATGACTTTGGGTTAGTCATTTAAACTTTCTGAGCCTTGTTTCCTCTTATGTCAAATGAGAATTACGATATCTCACAGAGTTGTGAAGATGAAATAAAATTTTGCATAACATATATACATATATATATATATATATATATATATGCCCATACATGTGTATGTAATGTCTATGTGTATATATGTATGTATTTATATATACATACATAGAATTTATTAGTTGCCAGTTATCATCATCATCATCATAACTTGCCCATCTGCAAATAGATAAGCCCTCTCAGATTTGGAAAACTACTTTAGGACTATGGAAGAAAACTGAAGACTCAAGTTACAGTGTCAAGTTACTACTGGTTTACGATAAGTAGAAAGGGGGTGGTGGTGGAGCAATGAGCCTGTTTGAGTAGGGAATCTTAACCCCTTTTGAGTCATGGACTCTTTTTATGGTCTGGGAAGACTATGGACCCTGTCTCAGAAAAATGGTTTAAATGCAAAAAATAAGCAAACATAGAATTGCCAAGGAAAACAATTATCAAAAACAAGTTGAAGTCAGTCAACAAGCAATTATTAAGCACCTACTATGTGTCAGTGCCTAGTGTTAAGTACTAGCAATACAAAAAAAGGTAAAAGACTGTCCCTGTTCTCACAGAGAGCACAGGACCCCAGATTGAAGACCTCTGCATTGAAAAGTACCTTGAGACATTTAGATCCCAAGAGTTCTTTTGGTCAATAATGATGAAAATTATAATACTTAGAACATACAAGTTTTACAGTTTGCAAAGCATTCTACATATGTTATCGCTTTTGATCCCTGTAACAAACCCTGCAAGGTAGGTGCTATTATTGTCCCCATTTTAGAGATGAGGAAAACTGAGGCTGACAGAGGCAAAGTAACTTGCCCTGAGTCACACCTGCTAAGTTCCAAAGGAATTTATTCTAATCATCTGATTATCTCTAGCCAGATGAAATATTTCTAATAGTTTCAACCAGCACAAAATGATTGCCCTGGGCCAAGGTTCTCTGAGCAGATGTCTACATATGGGCAGCAGCATATAAACAACTACCTGTAGACAGCTCCTCTCTACAGGGCAGCTCAGGGTCATCTTCTCCACTCTTTTTGGAAAGCTGCCCAAGAAAGTGTCTAATAACGTGCCCCTAGATGAAGATGAACATCTGTGAGAAGATGGCACTTTCCATAAGAATTTAGAGGTGACCAGTTAACATTTCTTTCCCTCCTCCTCCTTATTTGGAGCCTCAGGGAAATGGCTATTTTAAAATGCAAATGTGGGGTCACAGGTATTTTTAAATGTTTAATGAAAGTAAAAGAGAATTTCATTTAACATGCAAATATATATTACAAATCATAGAATTCAAATACTATAAAGAAAGTATAATCTGCAATTCCGTTCTGAGCACCGTGGTTTAAGAAGGACATTAATGACCTGAAGTGCCCAGAGCAAGGCAACCAGGATGGTGAGGGGCCTTGAGTCCATATCCTATGATGATCAAATACAGGAACTGTGTAGGTTTAGCCTGTGGAAGAAAAGACCAGGAGGTTCATGATAAGTCTTTTCAAATATTTGATGAATTGCCATATGGAGGAGGGATTTGACAGGTTCCATTTGTCCCCAGAAGGCAGAAACAGGAGCAATAAGTGAAAATTATTAAGAATCAAATTTAGGCTTGATGCAAGAAATACTTCCTAACAGAGCTATCCCAGAGTGGAAATGCTTGCCTCTGAGAGGTGGTAGGTTACCCTCTTTGGAGGTCTTCAAGCACAGGCTGGAGAACCACTTGTTGGGTATGTTATAATGAGGATTCCGTCACGCATGGGTTTGAATAAAGACTACTTAGTGACTAAAAAAAAAAAAAAGATGAAATGGGTGGTGGAGTAGAGGAGAGAACATAGAACTGAGGAGGAAAGGAACTGGTCAAGACCTATTGGCTTATATTCTTTTTTCCTCTCCTTTCAGAACAAAAACAAGACAGAGAAGTGTCCATGTCACAGACAGAAGAAAACCAGAATTCCTAGAGTAGAAAACAATTACATAGCAACCAAGTTGGTAAAGGACCTTTGAAGAGAGATCTTTGAAGTCAGCATAGTTCAGCCAGAAGCCAGAAATGACCATACGAGAAAAAGCTTTCCCCTTTCAGAGACCAGAAAAGGGCACTAAAGACAATAAGTAATTTTAAAAGCCGATCAGAAGAACCATAATCCTGACAGTCAGGCCCTTAGAGGAGAGCTCTGCAGACTAAAAGGAAGTAATATCAGAGATTGTTGGAAAGACTGGTTCAGATTTAAACTTGAGATGAAATCGCTTATGATATTATTAATGTAAAGTTTATTCCTAGAATTTCTTTGCATTGTAGTAAAGTTTTCTCATATATTGAACCACCCGTAAGTAGTAGACTAGATAGGTAAGGGAAAAAAGAGGCACTGTCCAAGAAACCTGAGAAAGAAAAAGGAAAATGGGGATCCAGGAGTTTAAGGACATCTCCATACTTTTATTTTTAACTATTGATGGTTGCAGCAAACAGTGAACCAGAGCTCCAATGGATAAGCAGATGAGAAATCCAAAATGAAGGTGTTTACAAGATTCCTTTGGCCACACTATCATAGCGGAAAATGCAACTGTCAAGAAAAGAGTCAGGGAAAGTAGAGTATAACAGCCACATGATCGATGATCAGCATCACAATACCACAAGTAACAGCCTCACTACTATCACATTCACTATCATCAACATCATCATCATATTAGCAGACATTTATTTATCATCACCATTTATTTATCATCACCTTCAATCTCACCACCCCCATCATCATCATCATCCAGTGTTTTGCACCTAGTAAGCACTTAATACATGTTTTTTTTATTCATTCACTTATTCACGCATCACCATCATGATCATTTTCACCATCATCACCAGCACCAGTGCCATTATTAGACGCCTTTGCACTACAGATACTAGTACTGAGTGATCAGAGGTCTGACCTTTCAGGCTTAATATCCCAGCACAGAAAATAAAAACAACAAATGAATGTCAAGATAACAAAGCTTTTAAAAGGGTAAGATTCTCACATATCATTGATTTCTCCTTCACCTCCACCTCAAGCTACATAGTTGGATCATCTCCAACTAGTTTTGATAATTTACCAGAGAATGTACCAAAGGAAATAATCCCGCCTTCACTGCAGGAGACAAGATAAAAGATTTTTCATAGCTCTACTCTGTTTTCTTGAGCTATGACTCTCAGTCAGTCCCATATTCCCAGAAGGATGTGTTGTTTCTCCACACTTCCATTGTGGAGTTGCTTACGTCTGTACAGTTTGCTATGATGATACGTGGGGTAATAGTAGTTGTCATCATCATCATTAGTAAATAATATTTATACAGCATTTCAGGTTTTATGAAATTATGTAGAGGGTCTCCCAAAAGTCTTAGTTTAATTTTAAGCTGTAATAGATTACATATGTCTGTATATTTATACATATAAATACAGATAGGGATGAATTTGTGTGTATATGACATATATAAGCTATTATAGCTTAAAACTACACAAAGACTATATAAGCCATATATGTACATATACACACATGTGCATGTACATATGCATATATATAGTTTGTATACATACAGAGTATATAATGTTTATGTATTATATTACATGTGTATATAAAATGCACATAGGTATATGTGCACATGCATATATATAATGTGTATGTGTATATATGCATATATACATACACACATATTGATTACACATTACACATTTGATTCTAATAATAACACTATGAGGTAGGTAGGTGCTATTGGGACAGAGAGAAATTGTGACTTGCTCAAGGGCATGTAGGCAACAAGCATTCATTAAACATTTACTAGGTGCCAGGTGCTGTGCCAGGGGTTGAGGATTCAAATAAAAGCAAAAACAAAGATAGCCCCTGCCCTCAAGGAGCTTCCATTCTAATTGGAGAAGATAGGGCGCAAAGAGGAGCTGAAAAGCAGGGTTGGTGGGGGAAGGTATCCTATTCGGAGATATGGTAGTAAAGTCTGACCAGTCAGGAGCCTGGCTGGGAAAGGAATGAAGGTTGGCCTGCTGGGCCCTTCCGCAAAATAGAGGCTGCAGAAGGAACTTATCCATAGGAAAAGGGGGCTGGCACAGTGGATGGATGTCCATTGAGAAAGGTTAGACTTTTTGGGAAAGTTAGACCGCTGGGAAGACATGGTGTTGAAATTTGGCAAGTTAGAAGAGCAGTGGGGAAGAGAATGAATGTTAGCTCATAAGTGTCTGAGTTAAGATTTGAACTCAGATTTTCCTGATTCCAAGTCTGTCTACACTATATACTAGATACTATCTACTATATGCTATGTACTGTACTCTATCTGGTATAAATAGATCCCAGAATTTGGAATGAGAGGAGCTGGGTTCAAGGCCTCTCCCTGTGTGAACTCATAAGCCAAGCAACCTTGTTAGTTCTTAGTTTCCTAATCTCTAAAAATCCAAAGGTTTGCACTAAATATCCTCAGCAATCCCTTCAGCTTTCGGTCTGTGTTTCTCTGTCTTATTAAAAATTAGATGTATCAGCTCAGTTTGTCTCTTTAGACAATAGGATTACTGTAGGAGCCATCCAAGTGAAACAGACAGCCACGCAGCCCGAGAAGGCATTCCGCACGCCGCTGAGGATCATCTGGGATGATCTGACAGCACGCCCCTCCTCCGTGCCAACACAACTACCCAGGAACGCAAGCAAGAGTATGATCTACGTGTACTATTATACCCACAATCGTATGTCCAGACGTGTGCAGACACAACTGTAATGCACACACAACAGGCAATAGAAAGAACACAGGGCCTGGAGTCAAAAGATTGATGGTCAAATTCCAGCACTGACTCTTAATATGGACGCATGAAATAAATCAGGTTGTAGAAAAAAATATAACTATTTGTCTTCCAGCAACCTAGAGAAAAACCCAGAAAAACAACGATGTGCAAGACGACCAATGCCAGTCAGTTAACGAGCTTAAACAATTACACACTTATTATGTGCAAGGTACTGTGCTGGTACTTACTAACCCAACAAGAGTGTGCCCACCTAGGCAGGGGGACATCAGACAAGTCACTTATTCTCTAAATAGGGTTGTTAACCTTTTTTTATATCAAACTCCTTGGGCCATCTGATGAGGCCTGTGGAGCCCTCCTCAAAATAATGGTTTTAAATGTATAGAATATAATACATAGAATTACCAAGGAAGCCTATTATATTGAAATACAGTTATCATTTATTTTTTAAGTTAAAGCACCCAGCATTAAGAAATCTTGCTCTAGGTCCTCCATTCCTCACCTATAAAGTGAAAATAATATGCAATCTATGTCGCTGGGTGGTTACGAGAAAAGCATTTTGTGATGCAGAGCTGTGAGCTATATCATAAGTACCTAAGATGGGACTACAAGCTCACATATACCTCAACACACATACTCAATAACAATGCACACACGCAAAGGTCCAACTCAAACATATGTTCCTATGTACCTAACTTATTCCCATACACATGTACACAAATACTTGCATAAAAATATGCCCACAAAGATTCATATTCGCCCAGGACACAGGTGCTAGTAATCACATGACTATAGGACATGTATACATGAGTATATACACAAAATTATGCTGTCAGGAGCCATATACTGCAAAACATATTCAAAAGTAGATATGTTGACATGTTTACAAGTACTTATCCACCCGAATATTTGCACAGGCACACATTTATACACATACCCAAAATTATGTATCTCCCTGAATGCACATGTAAGCATAGACTGAAATCAACGCAGCAAAGGCTCATGGGCAGAGAGCCTTCACAAAGGCAGGAAAACTGAGACTTTGCTCCAGAGCACCAAAATTTAGAAGGTGCACAAATTTATACCAGATAAACTTCCCTCCCCCCTCTTCCATAGGTGGTAGCCTCCTCTAGAGAAACCTCTGGTGCCCCAGGGACTTCTCCATTGAAGGCCAGTGTCCTGTCATCTCTGCCTCACAACCCCCCACCTCAATTTGTCTTTCCTCCCAAAGGCCTGGTGTGGAGGAAGAATCAGGGGAAAGGTTCTTCCAACTGCCCATGGTTGATTTAAGGGTGCATTCAGTACCTCTTGTCCAGAACACCCAAATTACAGGTTGCAGGTTTGCCCATAAGTGTACACAACCCGCAAATGGTCCCTCCCACACACCAGTAAATACATTTTTGTCGCACAAAAATGCACACAACCTGGGTTCGCACACATGCTGTTTTCCCCGTCTCCTCCGCTGCTCCAGAGGCATACAATTCCGCTGAGCCAGGCCTTCCAGCGCTGTCGAACCTAATCCTCAGAGATGTTCCCTTCTGCTTCAGTTTCCTGACTTTAGCTGTCAACAGTTCCAGCCCATCATCTCTCTAACTGTCTCATTTAATATCAGTAGTATGGATCTGGACATTGTCTGAATCCCCATCGCCATCTCCAGCATCTGTCTCCGTCCCTCTTACCTCTCTTCTTGGGTTGGTTTTCAGCATTTTCACTCCACTAAGAGGAGGGCACTGGCAATTTCCCTTCTTGCCATGTTTACTTTATGTCTTTGCCCAATATCTATTTGTCATTTTTATTGCATTTCTCTCCATCCGCATTCATCTTCAAGCGAGGCCTTGTCCTTAGCATTTGCCTTATGAATAGAGAACAGGATGCTTCATGGAGCTAGGGATTTATAGGCAAAGAATATTCTGAGTCACCGAGTCACTGGTTCCAATTGAACCCAGCTTGGTGAGAACAGCAGAATATGGTCATTATTCTCCAGTGATAATAATACAGTAGAGAATCAGAAACACAATGCAGTGAAGAAAGCACTGGCCTTGATGTCAGGAGGCCTGGGTTTGAATCCTTATTCCAGTGTGTGACATTGGGAAAACTAGTTCACCTCCGAAGCCTTGGTTTTTCATCTTTAAAACAGGGATAATGATACTTTGTGTACTTCACAGAGTCATGGTGAAGAAAATAAGCTGTATAAGGGAATGTTAATGTGAATTATTATTACTTTTGCAAAATGTTTATGTATTTTTTCAAATCATTAATTATTATAATTATCGATGATGTTCAAAGGGCTTTCACGTTTGATCTTCACCAAAACCCTGTGAGAGAGTCTTCATTTTACAGATAAGGAAACTGAGCCCCAGAGAGGTAGGGTGAATGGCCCAAAATCACAGGTCAAGTTAATTAGCGGATCTCAGAATTAGAAGGAACCTTTAGTCCAGTCCATTCATGAATAAGAATCCTTCCCTTTAATCCATCTAGCAGCAAGGACTAGAATTCCTAATCACGCGCTGCTTCTGTTGAATGATGGCGCTCATGTCCATATGAGAGTGGGGACGCAGAGCAGAGCAGAACGGGATGAGGTCCATAGAACCAAAGGTAGCAAACTGGAATCTGAGTTAATAAGTATAAAGCTGAGCACAAAAGAGTAATAAAACCAGCCATTTCCCTGCCAATCTGAGTTTAAATTGTAGCAACACAGGTTTAGGTTAGACAGGAAAAGGAGTTTCCCAGCTGCCTGGATTGCAAATCCCTGAAGTAGGGGATTTAAGAGTTAATGTGGAATTTCCCATTTCTAGAGATGTTAAACAGCAGGACAGAATCCTACTTCCCTACCTCCAAAAATGCTATAGAATGAAGGGAGAGGGTCATGCCTAGAGCAAAAGCCAGGCACCAGATGATCTCCTGCATAAGGATTCAAGGTCTTTTTTCTCCTAGGAAGATCCAGGGCCCTGAAATACCCGTCCAGAGTAGGAGATGTCCACTGCTCCCCTCCACCCCTTAACCTCCAAGCTGGGACTCCTCTGCCCAGGAAAGCAACAAATCACCATTCACTATAGCCAGAGAACTATGATGCATGGAGTCATTCAATGTTAGAGCTGGAAAGCCTATTAAGACATTATGTCATTCAACTACTTCACTTAACAGTTGGAGAAACTGAGGCCCAGAAAGTGAAAGTGGCTTTTCCAAGGTCACACAATAAGTCTAGGCAGAACTACAACTTGGATCTTCTAATTCCCAGCCTAGTGTTCACTATGCCATACTGCAGTATGGTGCAATGGATAGAAAACCAGCCTAAAAGATCTGGGTTCAAGTTGTGCTTCAGACAAATACTGACTGTGTGACCCTGGGTGGCTTACTTAGCAATGCTTTAGGCATCTCTCTGAGACTCCAAATTGCAGAGCAGGTGCCAGCTTGCCGTGGTAGGAAGATTTCCCTCACTTTGGAGTTCCCTATACCAATGAAATAACAAATCCAGTCCCTCTTCTTCCTTCCCACATTTCCACCATCATGATACACGAGAACCAAGGAGACTGAATTTAAGGGATATATGTAAGAGGCCTCCAGGAGAGCTCCCCTTCTCTCCAAGCATTTTCTCCCCTTCTACAAGTTACCTAAACCAGGTTGGTAAATAATTCATATTTTTGTCTTTTTTTCTTTTCTATTTAGTTTTCCATGGCCTATCATTTGTGGCTCCAGCACCGGGGCAATTTTCTGACTCACTGAATGATTTGACTCTTTTAAAAACATCTCAGCTCACCAAAGGATTTTCTCCCCAGTGAAAATACATCAACTGGCTTCTCTTCATTCCTCAACTGTGATATGGTTGCTGGGGCTAAATGTTATTTAAATGTATTTACATACCAGGCCACAACTGGTCTGAAGAGAGACAGTCAAAAAGCAGGCTTGGGCCATGTAAATGAATTGCAAGCTGAAAATGACCTCAGCTTTTAGTAGGGAAGTTAAAGACACTTCAGCACAAACAAGATGAAATTACAATATTTTCTTGATTCCAAACAACTTGATGGAAACGTCTTAGATTCAAACCCAATTGCTCTCTCTGGAGATAAGAAAAAAAATTTTTTTTAATGGCTCTCTTGATAAGAGCCAATGCATCTCTCTCTCTCTAATTGCATTCAGCTTGACCCTCCCTCCTGATTAAATGCCTATAATTTTTCTCCCAGCATGTAATTTTTTAATTATAATATGTTTGAAGAACATCAAAATTGTTTGGCTGTTTGCAAGAGGGGGGGAGCGAGTTGTTGACAGAAGAGTCAAACCATTTCTTCTCTGATCTGCTAGGGGGACCTCAGCAGGAGCTTGATAAATATTAATTGATGATTATGACAGAGGTGTCCCTTGGTGGATGGATGTGGGCTGTGGGGGGAGCTTGTAGAGAAGTGTGAGCGGAAAGGAGAGAGGCTGGGATTCTCTGGATAGAAAATTCTTGTTTCATCCTCCCATTTGGGTTGTTGAGAGATGGAGAGGAAAGACATCAGATTGTCTTTCCAGTTTCCATTTGCCATAGTGAAATTTCTGCCCAAGTACCTCTAATGAGTTGGTCTGGTCCAGTGCTTTCTGGAGAGTGGGGTTGGGAGCAACACACAGAAAATATTTCACTGAATGTTCTTTATTTGGGAAAACACTTTTTTCCCATAGTTACAGCACACATACACACACATACAAAGCAAACCAAAACGTGTCATTTTTGGAACCAAGAGAAATAAAATTCTTGGAAAGTGTGGGAGACAGGAACAGCAACTACAAAAAGATTGATCTACAATAAACAGCTTTCATCAGGATTAGAAACTGAGGTAGACTTCAATCTCCCCAATTCAGTTAAATATAAGAAAGCCCTTCCTGACGGAAGAGAGCAACAGCACAAGGAGCATAGCTTTCTGGGAGACCTTTAACAAAAGCCTCAATTGCCTAAAGGGCTCTTCTCCCTGAAGGCAGGGGGATGGACTTGATGAGGTGCAGAAGGACCACTCCTGCTAGAGGAGTCGGTGGGGCTTTGTCTTCGTAGTCATGACCTGCAGGCTCCTTTAATCATTTCCCTTCTTGTTACCATACGGTCTAGGAGGCCATAGGTTACTCCCCCTCCCGCCTTGGGTCAACAGTCTGACCCCCCAGACCTGAAAAGGATACAGAATTGCCAATTCAATTTACCTAGAGCTGGTGGAGCCTGAAAGCCTGTCTCTACATTGACATACAGCTAAGCTAATACAAATTGATTTCAGTTTTTAAATCCAAGCAAGTTGAGAAATTGCAGCAGGTTTGGGGGGGAAAAAAGAGGGAGACATTGCTTTGCTTGCCTGCCATAGGGTTTCTCTTTCCTGCCACAGGGTTTCTCTTTTGCTGCAAGCATGTTCAAGATATTGCTTGCTCTAGTCCCATTATTACAAATTTGTTATTCCTACCTCCTGCCAAATTCAATTCTGGAGCCCAGTGCATCCTTGGAGATGCAGAATTCTGGCTAAGAATTCACTACCAGGTTAGCTGAGTTGGGTTCAATGAAGTTTTGGAAACAGAATAGGATGGCTTCCTCAAAGCAGACTGGGAAAATCATTATAGTTATTAGTGTTATCATCATCATCATCATCATCACTACTTACTGAACATCTACTCTGTATAGGTAACCTGTTAGATACTCAGAAAGTAAAGAGATATAAGACACAATCTATCAACAAGCATTTATTAAGTACCTACTACATGCCAGGCATTGAAGATACAAATGCAATAACCAACACACTGCCTGCCCTTAAGTCAATTACATCCAAGATCTGTTTATGAAGTGCTTTCTATGTGTAAGGCACTGGGCTAGGTGCTGGGGATGCAAATGTGAGAAACCAACACAGTGCCCGCCCTCAAGAAACTTATTATGTAACAGAGATCCAATAGAGAAGACAGACACGCACATAGACAGAAGAGGTGGAGGGAGGGACAGGAAGAGGAAGAGAGAGAGAGAGAGAGAGAGAGAGAGAGAGAGAGAGAGAGAGAGAGAGAGAGAGAGAGAGAGAGAGAGAGAGAGGGAGGGAGGGAGGGAGAGAGGGAGAGAGAGAGAGAGAGAGAGAGAGAGAGAGAGAGAGAGAGAGAGAGAGGGAGGGAGGGAGGGAGAGAGGGAGGGAGGGAGAGAGAGAGAGAGAGAGAGAGGGGGAGAGAGAGGAGGGAGGGAGGGAGAGAGAGAGGTGGAGAGAGAGAGAGAGAGAGGGAGGGAGGGAGGGAGGGAGGGAGAGAGACAGAGGGAGAGAGAGAGAGAGAGAAACAAGTCAGAATTAAATGCATAGGAGAGCTCAAAGAGGCAAAGGAAATGAAGAAAGGACAGATCAATTTTATTTCTGGGATTATGAAAGAAATAGCCCCTCAGCTGGGGCTTTGAAAAGCAGAAGTTGTCAACAGGTAAAGAAGCGAGAAGAATCCCTCATAGGCAATAGTGACTACAAACATAAAAACATGGCGACAAGAGAGGAATGTAAAATATGTCACCTTAAGCATAACAGATTTAGATCTTGAAGAGACTTTAGAGGTCATCAAGTCTAACCCCTTTCATTTTCTAGATCAAGAGAGTGAGAATAAAAGAGGGCACATAACTTGCCTGTGGTCACATTGCTAGTACAGATGAGGTGGGCTTTGAACCCACATCTTTTTGACCCCAAGTCAAGGTCTCTATCCATTATACCACACTGCCACACATAAAGACCTTATGATTGAGTTTAGGATAGATAGCAATAGAGACAAAGATAAAAATAGACATAGAGATAGATCCAAAAATAGAGATAGAGATGAAGATGGTAGAAATATATTGCGGCAATATTCAAGACTCTAAATGAGCAGTGTAGAGCAGTGATGTCAAACTCAAATAGAAATAGGGGCTATTAAACTCTACACAAGGATCCCTGTGGAGCATACGCTGACTTAGAAAACCATATATTAACATCATTTATGATCTATTGTATTTTTTATTTATTTTGTTAAATATTTTCCAATGATATTTTAATATGGTTCAGGCAGTATGGGTGTATGTTTGGCACCTCTGATACAGACTACATGTTTTAAAGAGTTCAGAAAAGAGGGAGATCATAGAGATAAGCAAGATCTTGATCTGGCTATGGAAGGCACTTAGATAAGCTGAGAGGAGGGTGGGCATTTTAGGTGGAGAAAAAAGTCCAAGAGAAAGCATGGAGGTGGAAGTGAACAACGCATATGGAGGGGAAAGTGAGTTGCACAGCCTGGAAGGAGTGAGTTTGTGTTTGCCCAGAGAGAACCCAGGAATCCTAACTCTTTCCATGAGACTCTTTCCATGAGACCCATTGTTGATGAAGTACTAGGCCCTCTGACCTCATGTTAGAGAACAGTGAGAAATAAGGTTATAAAGACAGATTGGGGCCTGGAGTGTCCTTCCTAGCACATAGTAGAGGCATAAGAAATCCTTCCTTGATTGAATTGAAGGGTTATGAAAGAAGCTTTTACAAAAACCTGAACTACTTGATATCTCTCTGGCATCCTGATTCTTTTGAGGGTATGGTGGAGGTAGAGAATAGGAAAAGGGAGAAATAGGTTGTATTTGTAAGGTATTTCCTCCATGAGTGGTTGAGAAGCTTATGGAAACTCATACAAGGTAAAGGGATAGAGGCAGCAAGAACCAATAAATAAATGAAAGAATTGAGACCCTAAGAGGTACCCATGATGGATTCTTCTTGTGATGGCAGAGAGAACCCAGGCATCCTACTTCTCAACACAGATTCTATCCATCAGACTTCATTGTTAATGAAATAATAGGTTCTCTGATATTATTTGATTGAGCATTGAGGTTTGCAAGAAGTATGTGTTGCATTTTCAGAGGCAATAGAAGATAGAAAAGTCAACCTGATGCATGGGGTGGGGGGGAATATGTGGTTGGCCATGAGATAGAACATCATCTCCATTAGATTATAAACTCCTTGAGGACAGGGACTGTCTTTTGCCTCTTTTTGTAATCCCAGTACTTAGCAGAGTGCCTGGTCACATGGTAGGTATACAAAAAAAAATGCTTATTTTTTGATCAATTAACTTGAGAGTGATTGGAGATTACCTGGCCTCAACCTTACCCCACCCTCAAAAATCTAGTTTCTTCAACATCCATCCACGGTGCCTGAAATTTCACCACATAGCTATGTGGCATAATGGATAGATCACTGGACCCAGAGTCAGGTAGACCTGAAAATCCAGTCTCAGATACTTAGTAGCTGTGTGATCCTGGGCAAGTCACTTTACTTCTGTTTGATTCCATTTCTTCATCTGTAAAATGGGAATAATAACAGCACCTACCTAATAGTATAATTTTCTCCATATTAGGGATGGGAAAACTGGACCCAAGGAAATGACCTGCCCAAGATCACACAGGTAATAAATAATGGAGCTGAAACTCAAACTCACTCTTCTAACTTACAATCTAGTGATCTTTGCACTTTAAAAACCTGATGAGGATTTGGTTGTCTGGGAAAGGTCTGGAGCAGAGGGGGTTGAATGTCTGGACAAGGCAGGGAAGTGTAAGGTCCCAGAGTGGATTGTCTTAAAGAACCAAGGGACCATCATGAATATTCTGCCTGGCAGAAAGAGTAAGCGCTACCCTCAACAAGCAAAGGAAGTGGAGAGTGGGCATGGAATACAAGGAAGTGCTGAGCAGATCAAGGGTATGAATCCAACCTCTGACTTGTTACAGCTGTGCAACTATGGGCAAAGCAATTAACCTCTCTGAGACTCAGTTTTCTCATTTGTAAAATAGTGATAATAAAATCTGTACTACCTACATCACAGGATTGTTGTGAGGATCAAATGGGATTATGCAAAGTTCTTTACACACTTTAATGTGCTGTATAAATATCAATTATAATTACTTCACAGCTTTGCTTAGGGCCCTAACTATAGAACCTCACCAGCCCCACCCCCATCATACACTTTTTT
Organism: Phascolarctos cinereus; assembly: GCF_003287225.1. Classification (NCBI taxonomy): domain Eukaryota; kingdom Metazoa; phylum Chordata; class Mammalia; order Diprotodontia; family Phascolarctidae; genus Phascolarctos; species Phascolarctos cinereus. The sequence continues at coordinate 373,229,076 of NW_027555958.1, forward strand.
TTTTAAGTCCAGAATTGTAATTTCATCAATGTAGGGAAATATCAGTACGGAAACTCCTAACACTGGTGCAGTTTAGCAACTATCTGCAACCATACAAGCATGGCAACTTTTTCCACAAATACAGATTAACAACTCATCTACAATCTCTCTGTGGTCTTATGTAATTGTCTGTAGTTTGTTAGGACTTAAGTAATTTACCTATAATGACACAGCTGGTGTGTGTCAAGGCAGGAGTCAGGACTTTCTGACTTCTCCATGTACTACATCAGACTATGTTTCCATAATCATTGTGGAAGGGGGAAGAAATGGGGGGAGGAAGATGAATGATAGATCCATAGCTGAGAAAGCTTTTAAAGACCATCTAGTCCAATCCCCTCATTTTACACATGAGGAAACTGAGGCCCAAAGACATTAAGTTACTTGCCCAAGATCATGCAAACAGAGGCATAGTTTTCTGACTCCAGAATCAGTAGGCTTTTCCCTGTAACCTGCTGCCTTTCAAAAGGTAGAACAAATTTTGTTATGTTGTGCTACGTGGAGGGAGTTTATATTATGGAAACTTTATAAATGAAATAAATCAGATAATTAGTTAAGTGCGTGTATTCAGATCTACCTGAAATCCACATCTTTCTCGTTTCTGCCTTTCAGCCTCTGTATCTTCCTTCTCCAGGTACTGCTCCTACAATAATAAGATCATAGATTTAAAGCTGGAAGGCCCCTCAGAAGCCAGTTAGGCCAACATTCTTATTTCATAAATGAGGAAACTGAGGCCCAGAGAGGTTAAGTGATTTGCCCAGGGCCACACAGGTAGAAAGTGCTGACGGGATGCAATCCCAGCTCTCATTCCTCCAAATGGAGCCCTCTTTCCATAACATGTATGTTCACTGCATGCTTATATGCACATCTCTTCCCTGATCCATGTGTCTGTGTGTGGACATGTGTGTGCTCACAAGTGCTGGGCTCTGTCTCTATTAACCACAGCTCCAAAGTGAAAAAAAAATGAAACCAGCAGCTCCATATCAGAGCCAGGCTGTGCTGGGCCATCCTGTCAACCATGCTCACTCAGTGCAGCACAATCTAACATCGCATTCAATTAACCTCCATCCTCAAGTGGGTTCTCATTTTCCTCTTGGGAAATGCAATTTAGGTCGCCCCAGTTAGGCTGGCTTCAGTTTACAAAATAACTCAACCTTTAGGTTGCACTCGAGAGGAGATGCCCCCCGCCCGGAGCAGGGGTGAAGGAGAGTTGTGATGACGTCAAAGCAGCGTTATGGGGCAGAGGGTCACACATGCAGGGCACCTCCAACGAGGACCAAGGCTAAGCTAAAAATGAACATTTTCTGCCTGAGGATTCCCTCCTTCTGATAACCAGGCCTCTTGCCTTCTAACTCCCCTGCAGCCTTCCATGGGTGGTCTTACTAAAAACCTATAGTTTGGATAGTATCAGAAGCAAAGTAAACACACAGCAGCATTCCAGCTCTTGCCTTTTCCCAACGTATACAAGAAGGAGAGGAAGGAATCAGCAGCTGCTCTGTTTCTCCACGGCTGTTCAGCTGAATCTCTTCGCTGCCATATGCCCTCCAATGTGTTAGCTGCTTGGGGCTTTCAAGAGCTCTCATGTTAAGTTGAATGAAGCCAAGATGGCAGATTAGAGGCAGCCACTTAACCAGACTCTCCCGACATTCCCCTCCAAACAACTTTAACATAATGTCTCAAATCGAATTTTGAAGGGGTAGAGTCAACAAAAGGTTGAGACATTATTTCCAGCCTGACAACTCAGGATGTCAGCAGGAGAGGTCGGTGACACTGGAGTCCGAGCTGGTCCAGAGTGTGCAGCAGCTTCCGGAGCCCTCAGCCCAGCGATGGCAAGGGGGTCAGATAATTAGTCACAAAGAGATTGCAGGGAATCCTCTGCTTGGCACCGATCGGTAACTATTGCCCATGCGCCGCTCTGGGTCACAGATCCAAGGCAGAGAGGAGTGCTTGTGGCTGCAGGAGGGCAGGGGCCCTGATCACAGCTCTAGGGCCAAGAGTAGCACTTGAGCTTGCAACTGCAGGGAAGCAGAGGCCTTTCCTGAGTAAACCAGATAAGCAGTGATCACATCTCTCCCTGGGTGACACTATCTTGGAAGTACCAAAAACTTACAGACCCCAGAACTGCTAAAAATGGCAGTACAAAAAACCTAAAGCTCGGTACAGTGCCTCCTAACCTCGAGATGAGCAGAGTTTAACTTTAACATGAAGTACAAAGTCAAGAAAAAAGCTGGAGAAATTAGCAAACAACAACAACAAAAAAGAACTTGACCATACAAAAAGCTATTATAGTGGCAGGGAGGACAAAGGCACAAACTCAGAAGAAAACAGCAATGTGAAAACCTCAATGACCAAAGCGCAAAGAAAAATGTTATTTGGACAAAAGCCTAACAAGAATTCCTGGAACAGCTAAAGAAAAAGATAAAAATAGTAAAGGAAAAAATGGGAAAAAGGAAAGAAATGAGGCTGATACAATAAAATTGTGAGAAGAGAATTAACAGTTTGGTAAAAGAGGCACAAAAATTACTAAAGAAAATGAAACTTTAAAAAATTGGCCTAATGGTAAAAAGAGGCACAGACATTTATTGAAGAAAAGAACTCCTTAAAAAGTAGAATTGATCAAATGGGAAAAGTGGTACAAAAGCTTACAAAAGAAAATAATTCCTTAAAAATTGTAGTTGCATGACAGGAAGCTAATGACTCCATGAGATACCAAGAAACAATAGAACAAAATCAAAAGAATGAAAAGCAAATAGAAGAAAATGTGAAACAATCTCATCAGAAAAAAATCTCACCTGGAAAATAGATTGAAGAGAGATAATTTAAGAACTATTGGTCTACCTGAAGCCATGATTTAAACAAACAAAAAAAAAAAGGTCCTAGACATCATATTTCTTTTTTTTTTTCATTTATTAAGTACTTACTATGTGCCAGGCACTGCACAGGAAAGAGCCTGCATTCTAATGAGGAACATAATGTATACACATGCAACACATACAGATCAAATTCAAGGTAATTTTGTGACAAGATCTAATAGCCAGAGGGACCAAGAAAGCCTCCCATTCAGTGGGGAAGTCATTCAGTAGGTCTGGAATACAGCCAGAGAACCCAGCAGACCTTCTCGTCATTACCAACACTGCCTTTTTTTAAAATTAATTAATTTATTTTTAGTTTGCAACATTTATCTCCACAAGATCTTGAGTTCCAAATTTTCTCCCCATCTCTCCCCTCCCCCCACTCCAAAATGGCATGCATTCTGAATAACCCTTCCCCTGATCTGCCCTCCAGGTAAAAGGCAAGAACATTGGGTGGAGATTCAGAAGACATGGATTCACATTCTGACTCCAACATTTGTTTGTTGTTTGATCTTGGGTAAATTGTTTCACCTCTCTGAGACTCAGTTTCCTTTTCTATAAAGTGGGAGTAATAATGTTTACATTTCCTGTTTCAATATTTAAAGTCAGCAGCTGTTATTATTTTCTACTGTCATAGGTTCATAAGAGCATAAAATGATAGACCCTAGAGATCTTAGGGACAATCTAACATAACATCTTTGTTTTATAAAGAAAACTGAGACCCAGAATGGATCTACAGCATGGACCAAAGCCAGACATCTTGTAATACTACCTGGGTGTGCAAGGCCAGGGCCCGGAGGTAATGTTTTCTAACCTTGCTCATGAACACAGATTAGATCATTATTACCTTGGAAAGTACAGAGAGCCTGGCACAGAGAAAATAAGACACAAGATAGTTAATTTTTCAAGAAAGGGAAGGAATCGTGACAGTAACTAGCTTCAAGTGGCTGGGAAGGGATCAAAAATGTACAGAAAGACACTACATGAGGAAAATCCTGGCTTGGTCAGCTCAGGAGGAACAGTGGAACAATCAGGGACAATGAGAGATCCCTGGAACAGGGAAGACAGAGCCTAAGCCTTGAGAAACTTGGGGCAAGAGCCTAAGGAAGGCTATAAAAAAAGGGAGAGAGTTAAAAGCAAACAGCATCCGAGGGCCTACAGGTTTCTCCTCTTTAGACTTAGGCAGCTAGGTAGTTCAATCAATTGAGCATCTGTCTTGGAGTCAGAAAGGCTTGAATTCAAATCCAGCCTCAGATCCTTGCTAGCTGTGGGAACCTGGGCAAGTCACTTAACTTCTGTGTGCCTCAGTTTCCAAATTTGTAAAGTGGACCTCCCAGGGTTTTTTTTTTGAGGATGCAATGAGACAATATTTGTAAGAAGCTTTGCAAACCTTAAAGAACTATAAAAATTTTTGTGATGATGATGATGATGATAGTGGTGATGGTGAAGACAATGATGATGGTGGTGGTGGTGGTGGTGGTGGTGGTGGTGATGATGATGATGATGATGGTGGTGGTGGTGGTGATGGTGACCATATTGTTGAGACACTGGCATTTGCCTTTCACTTCTACCTTTACCCATCCCTGGTAGAGGTCCTTAAGCACACAATGCATAGACTCACCCAATTAGCCAGTGGGTGCATAAGCGGTCTTAACTGAGGTTGATAAAATATTACACATTTCAAATAGGCTGATGCCTTGCAAATATAATGCTCATAGATTTAAGTTAGCTCCAAGAAACTTGATTTACTCATCAAGCTCCAAAATGGTCTCTAATTTCCCTTCCTAGTTCCCCTTTGCTATTATTACCCCAAATCTTGCCCAGGGTCTCTTCTCTTAGCACACTGGGGCAGTGAAGAAGAAAAGCGTTTCTTTCTGGGCTTTTTTATCCTCTATTGTTTCAAGTCAAAAATCTTTCCACAAGTGTCTATACTCAGTTGAATAATTCTATTCTTCCATAGATTCCCCCACACGCAAATTTCCTGAACTAGTCAAAAATAGCCTCTTGTATCACATCAATAATTAGTTGCTGAATTTGAATTTTAAAAAATTCAAGCCACTTTTTCTCTTTACTGCCTACTAGTTAACTTCCCTAAGCTACCCTGGCCTTCAACAACTTGCATCAAGTTATCCTGCTGTCTCATTTAGTTCTTCCTAAAAGCTCCCTTCTTTTTTATGTTCATATTCCAGCATGCAAATCCCCACCTCTGCTCCATCACATACTCCCCCAACAGCCCAGATGAGTACTTCAGAAGTCACACCTTTTCTGATCTTGTCATTTCTCAGTACAAATATAAGCATTTTCCCACATTTATAATTTTCTCTACAGTGGAAAAAAAAAGCAGCTATAAATTTCACAGCTTGGAGGGGGAAAGGAGGAGGTTGCCTCAGGGTTGTACCTCAGCTGATAGTGAGCTCAAAGTTTCACCATATGCCAATTCGCCACCAAGAAAACCACTTTTGGCTCCCAAACTTGACTCTGAAGAAGAGAAATCAGTTCAATATGACAAAGTTTTTTCTCTCAGCCCCTTAGAAGACAGATTGTATCTGTTCATTGAAAATGGGAACATTCTTGAGTACAAGCACCCACTCATGTCCATAAAGTGCTGAGCTCAGAGAAGGTCTATCAGGCTAAGCATAGAGGGGATTTAAGGGAAGGTAAAGTCATTGCAATGATAAGATCATAGCATTTAGAGCTAGAAAGAAGAAGAGAAATGGCTTTTCCAAGGTCACATGGGTAGTAAGTAGTAAAACTGGTACCCATACACAATTCTTCTAACTCCAAATTCAGTACTCTGTCCATTACTTTGGAAAGTATATGAACCCTAGTCCTTCACACATAGATTATTAACCCTCTCCTTCCGATCTCGCCATTAGATTATTAACCTTCTCCTTCTGACTTCACCATTTCTGCCAATGGCACTACTGTTCAACCATTCTCTCATGGTCATAACCTTGGTGGTATTTTTTTTTTTTACTTCTTCTTCTCACATTCAATCACTTAGCAAGTGTTGACTATTCCATCTCTGAAAAATATCTTTATTTTCCGTCCTCTCTATTCCCACTGCCACCACCCCAGCATGAGTTCTTTGTTACTTTCAGTTCTAACAATTCTTAGTAAACTCCTACTATATCTTCCTGCCCCTCTTCAATCTATTCTTTATACCACTGCAAAATAACCTTTTAGAATCTCCATGTGTCTACTCAAGTATTTTTCTATGATCAACTGAGCAAATTCCAAGTGCCTTTGACTGGTATTCAAGACCCTTCATAATCTAGCACCACCCAGTCAGTCCTCCTATCTCATGTTACTCCTTTCTACGTATTCTAGGCTCCAGCCCAACTGGACGCTCTTTGTACCATAAAACACAAAGTGTGGTCTCTTACTGTCATATCTTTGTCTGAGCTGTTTTCCATTCCTAGAATGCACTATATCCCTCTCTTCACCTATTGAATTCCTATTCATTCCCTCAGAGCCCTACTTAAATGCTACCTCCTTCGTGATCCTACCAGACAACAATGACCTTCCTCCTCAAACCTCACATAGCACTTTCTTTCAAAATTCTTGAATGTGTTTATCCGGTAATGTTGTATATTCTATTTATCTATGTTGGTCTTATCTTCCTACAAGACTATAAGCTCCTTGAGGCAGCAACCATATCTAACTAAATTTTGTTAACATCTACAACACCTAGGCAAAGAATTGGAGATTGAGGAGATGACCATCGACTGGGGAGTAGCTGAACAAGCTGTTACATATGATTGTGATAGAATACTATTGTGCTATAAGAAATGATGAACAGGATGATATCCAAAAAACCTAGAAAGACTTACATGAGCTGATGCAAAGTGAAATTAGCAGAATCAGGAGACCATTGTACACATTAACAGCAATATTGTGCAATGATCAACTGTGAATGATTTAGCTATTCTCAGCAATATAGTGATCCAAGACAATTCTGAAGGACTTAACAATGAAAAAATGCTATCCATCTCCAGAGAAAGAACTGATGGAATCTGAATGCAGATCAAAGCATACTTTTTCTTTGCTTTCTTCATTTTTCTCAGGGTTTTTGCTGGGACTTTTTAGGTCTGTGTTTTCTTTCACAACATGACTAATGTGGAAATATGTTTTGCATGACTGCATATGTATAACCTATATCAAATCACTTGCCTTCTCAATGAGGAGGAGTGAGGAGGAAGGAAGAAAATTTGGAACTCAAAAGTTTTTAAAAGCAGAAATGCTAAGGATTGTTTTGTATGTAATTGGGGGGGGTAAAACATTAAATCATTTTTTACAAAATATCTACAATACCTAGTACAGCACGATATTCAGCACAATGTAGTTGCTTAAGGAATATTTGTTGCATTGTATTTGTGTTATTGCAATGTTCTCCTATCTGTTCTCTTGGCTTCCACTCTCTCTCCCTTCAACACATCCTGAACACAAATGCCAAAGTAACTTTCCTAAAATACTGTCACCATAATATCACTTCCCTCCCTCCCAACCCTCTCTAGTTAAAAAAAAAAAACAACTTTCAATCAATCTCCCCTCTTTAGTCTAACAATTAATCAATTAATTAACAAGCATTTATTTCATGCATACTATGTACCAGCTGCCTTGTGCATATCCTATCTCTCAAACAATATTATAAAGTCCTCAGGGCAAGGACTGTGTTCCCTTTAACCTAGCATGTCACTGAAAAGCTCCAGTGATTTTCAAATAGAGAATACACAAGCCCCTGCTGAGGACACTATAGACAGGGCTTCCAATTTGTATAGAAATTAAATAAGATTATCATGTAGCCTAACTTGATGATTCTATGACAATGATTTTATTTTAGTTTCAACAAACATTTAGTAAACCTCTACTAGGGGTAAAGAACTGTGCTTAGTATGGGGAGGTTATACAAAGTTTAGATAAGGCATGGTGCCTTCACGGAATGAATGAATTTTTAAAGATCATTTATTTAACACTTATTACGTGCCTAAATGCTAGAGATATGAATACAAAAATAGAGAAAAACCTCTGTACTCATGGAGCTTATGTTCTAAAAGGGGAAGAGAATGCTTATGGGAGAGCAGTAGCCAGGGAAGGGAATTCTGGTCTGGGGTTGATGAGCTGATCCATATGATCCATCCAACTGAATGATGTGCACCTTTTAAAAAATAATGGTAATATTGATTTGATTGTTATGTTCAGAGCAAGAGGTGAAAAGGGGATGGATGGAGTATATCTGGCAGATAACAAAATGGCCTGGGTAAACAATTAGATGGATGTGAATGTGAAACAAGGTCTGGAGTCTGGGACCAGATAGATATACTAAGTGGACTAATTTATGCTTACTCAGTCATTGATCAAGACAACTAGACCTCAGGATAAGATTCCCAAAGATGAGTAAATTAACTTTCTCAGGACCAGGGGACATGGATTCTAGCTATCTGGTGCAGAGGATCAGTGCTCTGGAGGTAATGGCACACATAGGGAGAAGTGGGACAGTGACAGTAGGCATTTGGCAAGATGACATGGGTGGATGGCAGGATGGCATGGAAAAGTGAACCATGGATGGAGTTTGGATGGAGTAAATTATGGTGATGATGGTAGACCATGCATTAGAAGTACAGATCCAGCAGCCAGAGGTCACATCTATTAAGTAGATGGATGAGACCAAATGGAAAGGAGGCTGCCCCTTTCCATTACAGAAAAAGAAGCATGGTACAATGGAAAAAGTGGTGAACTTGGAGCGAGTGGAACTAGGTTCCAGTCCTGGATGGGTCACTTCCTACCTCTATAACTCTGAGCAAATCATTTAACATCCCTAGTCCTCAGTTCCTAATCTGTAAAATGAAGAGGTTGTACTAGATGACCTCTGAAGTTCCTTCTATCTCTAAACCTACGACCCTATTATTTTCCCACAAGGTCTTGGGTATGTTACAGTACACCTAAATGGAATAAGTCAATCACCAAGCATTTATTAAAAGGGACCATCAGGGGAGCCACAACCACATTGGTGGGAGGTTGAAAAGAAGGTGGCTTAGCAAGGAAAGACTAAGCTAGAGGGACCCAAGAAAACCAGTATATGCGGTTTAATGGGAATAATATAGAAAGGATTCATGGAAGCCATTAGTTGCACTTTTTTAATTTAACCTTAACCATAGCGAAGTCCAATCATTCCCTTCTTAGTTCCTCCCTTCCATCAGAAAACTCCATTTCAATTCCATTTCCAGTTTCCAGGAATAATCAGTTACCTCCTCCTTAATGCAACTGAGGAAGCCACCAGCCTGCCTCTGACCTGTCAGTTACAAACCTTCTCCCCACTGCTGCCTAAATTGACAGCAGGCACTCTAGGCTGGCAGCCCCAGTGGAGCCACTGACAGAATGGAGCTGGCTTTTGGCATCTCCTGGGGCCCACTCATTTATTTAGCTGCTTTGAAAGAAAGTTTCATCTCGGCACCTCTGAGTCTACTGTCATCTGGCCCTGCATTTTTTGAGCACTCCAAACACATGATCACAACCCCAGCCACAACTACGCAGCTTTTGCATGGAAAGGATAGGTCCTCAATCAAGTCCCTTAGGCAGCATGATATTGTAACAAGAGCATTGGCTCTGGAGTTGGGGAAGGGGTGTTGAATGAAAACCCACTTCTCCCTGCCATTTAAAATCTTTGTGACCTTGGGCAAATTTGACTTTCCTGGACCTCAGCTTTCAATCCATGAAATGATGGTGCTGGACCAAAAGGCCTCCAAGGTTGCTTCCAGCTCTAAATCCTAAGATGATCCTAAGATTCTAAGAATATGAGGCCCAGGACAGCATAGGTTACTATCTAGAGTCCACTACCATCATGCAAGAACCTCTGACCACAACTCTAACTAGGGTGAGATAACTAAGTCTTTTCCCAGTGTGCCAGAATGTACAGGGGGCAATGACAATACTTTCAGCATAATAGAAACAATGAAGCTTATCAACTAATTAGCAAGAATAATGAGTTAAAAAGGGAAGCTACCACCCCCAATGCCACATTCCTGTTAAGCTTCCCCCAAGCCTCTCCCCTCACCCTAATATTGGTCTCCTTGGCAGGCAGCATCATAGTGTCCTTAGATCTCTATCCCCACCCCTTATCAACGAAGTTGATGACATGCTTTCTGTTGCTGCTCCTGGGCACAAAAATCACTAATTATGGCTCTTCTCCTGACCTACCTCTCTCCCTCCCTCATAACCATTTTCTTGGTTTCTTGGTCTAACCCTTTTGCTGCTCATTCCAGGACTAATGGAATAGAGCAAGAGTTAACAAGTGTTCAAGCCCTTGGATCTATTTAGAGGGAAGGCCGATTTGCTTTGATTAAATGCAAGGTAGCATTCAATTAGGGGAAGATAAACACAACATATCAACCCTCGATGATAATTTTAAAATCCAAAGTTAGTGCACACATAGGCTCCCATAATAAAAAATTTACTAATTGAATGATGATGGAGCTTTTAAGATCTTGCCATTCTTATACAGTGTGTATGAAGGACACCCCTAATGTTAATCAGAGTTCGCTTCATTAACAACTTAACCGAAAGGCCACACTTTTTGAAATTATTTGGGATCCTATGAGGAATGAAAGTTGATGGAAGGAAATTACCATGAGTATCTTTTACATCAGTTAATGAAGGGTGTGATGTATAAATCATTAACGAGGGCCATATGGTGACAGTCAGCAAGAGAAAGGAGAACGTGCTACTTGTGTAAGGAGGCTGGACAGATGGCTACAGATAATGTGTGCATGCACATGCCTCTTCATACATGTGCCCCATGTGATGGGACAGACATGCTTCACCATGAGAACTGCAGGATGGCTTTATTTTCTCAGATAGCTGTGGCTTACACCTCTTACATCCTTTTAGGGCAGAATTCATCCCCAACAGAGTGCTAGAGCTTTGACAGGATGCAAATGCTTAATGATTCATTATTCATTAGTCTGTGCTCTTATTAGAAGGATAGCTTTCTGCCTATGGTAGACTCACCCACAGCAGTCCTAGTAGGAGCATATCTGTCTTTTGAGAATGTATGTTATGGGCCATGATGATCACAAAAGCAAATGACCTGCTAGGAGACAGGGACCTTTGGTATAGGGTCCAACTCACCGAGAGTGTAGCAGCTGCTGTTCTACCCTGGGAATGTCAAGGTGGTCTGTTATTCTTATAGTCCCCAATGGGGATGGTATAATAACATTCCTCAGGAATGAATCACCCTCTACATGGTCTTATACAGGATCATAGGTCTCAAGCTGAAAGGGATCTTAGGTAAGACACGGTACTGCCTCATCCATTCCAACCTCTTATTTACATATAACAAACAGGCCCAGAAAGGTTGTGACTTGCTCAGGGTCACAGTGATAAGTAAGTGGCCAAGCTTGGATTTGTATGTGGTTTCTTTGAATCTAAATCTATATCATGTGCGGTAAGGGCAATATCCTAATTCCTCCCCTTCCCCATGTCAGTTAAGCCAGTTTTTCTTTAAAAAGTATTGAGACATTCCTCAAGATGTGGTTGGCTCCAAGAGTGTTGACATCACCTCCCTTATCATCTAAGTACAAAGCATCCTAGGATCTGGGGACAGTCAAAACATATTTATTAAGCACCTACTATGTGCTAGGCGCTGTGCTAAGTGCTGCCCCCAGCCCCCAGAAGGGATAGCTCTCAGGTGCCTGTTTGTTGGATCTCAATGGAGTCAGCTGAATCGACTCAAAGGGTCTTCGTACTGCGCCTTGTTGAATAGCCTCCTGCTATGGCTAAGTAAATTTCCTTTTGTTAATTACTGAACGATCTATGAGTCAAAACGAATGCCTCATTTTGTTCCACTGTTGAATGCAAATTACCAGGAGACTGGCCTAAGTTAGAACTAGCCCAGAGTACCATGCAGCTTTGGAAATGTGGTTAACATGACAATGAATAAAAAAAAAAAGAATCCAGTCTGGCATTGCACAGTGAAAAGAGCACCAGTGCTGGTGTCCGAGGACCAGGGTTCAAATCCCACCCATCACATAATACGTGTAACTTTGGGCAAATTCGCTTAACTTCGTCTTCCTTGTCTGTAGAATGACGGGTTTGGACTAAGTGACCTCTGAGCTCTACATCCATGATCTTTTGGTCCTGGTTGGCTAAAGAGAAAGAAAAGGTGTTAATAAATCTTAAGTACTTATTTGCTCATCCCTCCACTGAGTTGTGGGGCTGACCCTGAATTCTCTAAGGCCATGCCAGTGACTTGTAAACACTGGCAGGTCCTAGAAAAACTAGAAAAACTTTGAGTGAAAGTCTGACAATAGATGTCTGTCGTCCAGGGCCCAGCTTAGCTAAATTTAGACAGGCTCATCACCAGAATTGGTTACCTGGTGTTGAACTTTTTTTCCCCCCAGCAACAGCAAATTAGAACTGCACGCTAAAGGATGGAGGAGACTACAATCTCTGCTGGCAAAAGAAGCACCTACATCAAGTGGGGAGGCAAATCCTTGAAATATCAAATCACTCCTCTGCAACCCGTTAAATAGACTGCAGAGAAGGAGCAGGCGAGACCATCTCAAGCACCATCCTGGGAGTGCCATGAATGAACAATGGACTCCTTGATTGGCATCTGTTTGGGGGCATCTTCTATAGGTACCTCAGGCTACTCTACTGGGAACAGATTAAAACCTAACCAGTCATGTGGAATATGGTCTGACCCATTTGCTCCAAGCAAGAGCATCCTTAGGGAGCTGCAGCAGGCCTGGGATTCCAACAAGACAGCTCTATCCAACAGCCTGTTGCAAGTGCAACTCATCCTTCATTGTCTGGCTTAACCCACACAGCAGCAGCAGCAGTGACTAGGAAGGTTGTAAGATTCTGGGGGCAGTGGTGGGTAAATGCTCCCCAACCCTTTCTTCCCAGCTCCCCAAAGCAACACAGATCCTGCAATACGCAGAGCCATTAAAAGGAGTTTCCAAAATTGCTCTAGTAGACGGAGTGTGGTTCTTTATTAAGATTAGGTTGGCTCATCATTGCATGGCAGAGATGTCAGGAGTCAGCTGACAGTATGGGACAGAGACTGGCCCACTCCTGACTCTAATTAGGAGGCAGTCTTCTGGCGGATAATACAGTGAAGATTGCCAAGCAGCGAATACAGGGAGAAAGCAACTGTTCTTAAGAGATTCCATTAGCTCAAAGCACAGGCCACTTTTATAATGCAATGCTATGGGATGAAGCCTATTTGCTCACAACTGTACTGTGCCCAGGTGAGGTGGTCACAGGAGGGATTATAATAAATAACAATAATAGCTTGCATTCTGAGTGTTTTACAATTTATAATGCACTTATCAAATATTATGACGTTTGAGCCTCCCAAAAACCCAGGAATCATTGGTACAAGTGATTCATAATACAACTGTCTCTATTTCCATTTTACAGATAGAAAAAACAAGGTTCCCACAGGTGAAATGAATTTCCCAAGGACATAAAACTAAGTGATGGCAAAGCCAGAACTCAAATTTGGAGGGTTTTTTTTTACTCCAAATCCAGAGGTCACAACAGTAGAGAGCCTAGGTTGTAGGACTCCTGGAGTCTATGTAGGCACATGAATTTGAAGATAGAATGTCTTTCTGAGAGCTCAGTTAGATATGGTGATGAGAAATTCTAGGGCAAAAGCTACTTAAGAATATTAAAATCTATTGCACACAGTATCAACAACATTATGTGACGACAAACTTTGATAGACTTAGCTCTTCTCACCAATACAATGATCCAAGACAATTCCGAGGGACTCATGATGGAAAATGCTACCCACATTCAGAAAAAGAACTATGGAGTCTGAATGCAGGTCGAGGCAGACTATTTTCTTTTTTTTCCTTTTTCCTGGCTTTTCCTTTTTGTTTTGATTCTTCTTTTACAACATGACTAGTGTGGAAATATCTTTAATATGAGTGCATATGTGTAGCCTATATCAGGTTGTTTGCCGTCTTAGGAGGGGAGGAAAGAGGAAGGGAGGGAGAAAAAAATTTGGAACTCAAAATCTTATAAAAGTGAATGTTGGGGGGGGGAAAGTAGGTGGTGCGGTAGATAGAGCTCCAGCCTTAGAGTCAGGAGGACCTGAGTTCAAATCTGACCTCACACACTTGACACTTACTAACTATGTGACCCTGGACAAGGCACTTAACCCCAACTGCCTCACCAAAAAAAAAAAAAGTGAATATTGAAAACTATCTTTACTTGTAATTGGAAAAAATAAAATACTATTACATGGGAAAAAAAAGAATATTAAGAACTATCATATTGCTTGCTTTCTCAATGGAGGAGAGCCTAGAGATAGATATTCTGGGACTCAACTTTTCTTTAAAATGAATTTTTAAAAAAATTTAAAAGAGTATTTCAAAGCACCCACCATGGACAGACACTGTGCTAGGTATATTTTTTTAAAAGTCTCTACTTTCAAGGACTTTCCTCTCTAGCAAAGGGGAGGATGGAGTTGAAATACAAGATATAATGCCCATCTCAGTCCTTTTTTCCTAGTCAAATATTTCCCCCCAACTAAATACATCCTTCAAAGCAAGTCTCTTGGTCAGAGGTGTAGAAGGCCAGGAAGGGCTCAGTGGGCAGAGCAGATGGTATAGATATGTGTGTTACCTGGGAGAAACCAGACACAGCCCAGTCTTCCCCTTCCCACCCAGCACCAGTCCTTCCTGCAGAAAAAGATTCAGTCCCCCTAACTAGGAAAATCAATGGACTTCCCCCCCCCCACCAATGTCTAAACAGCTATTTGACTGTGCTCTACAGTGGGAGGAGCTGTTGAACAAAAGGTCAGAGCTGATTTGAAGTATATATATATATATATATATATATATATATATATATATATATATATATAGTCATTTGTACATTTGTATGATTATATATATGTATATATATATACACACACATATATACATATATACATATATATATATACATATATATAATCATACAAATGTACAAATGACTTTATAGCTTTGATTAAGTGAGTTCTGAGGAAGTAGCCATATGAATTGTTAAGGAAAACTAAAGATATGGTGATAAGGAAGCTTCTTTGAAACTCTGCTTTTTAAAAAAGAGATGTCATGAGACATGAATGTGACCAAAGGCCCTGATAAAAGCCATGTCATCCTTTTGCCATCAAGGCTGCTGAGGTATGAAAGAATCCACCAGGCTAGAGCTCTTTGACGCCTTTAAAGTGGGGCTGATTAACATGCATTCAAGTCTTCCTGAGAATGGGTCCGGCCAAAGGTTATCCGTGAGACATTATTTTAATGAGCCCTGGAAAGCCAGCACTGAGAGGAATTTGGGGCAGGCTGGGGCATTTCATGTTTCGGGAAGGGAAATAGTAAGAGAAATTCATTAATCCAAAAGTTGATTTTCCCACATAGCATCCATCCCCTGTGGTCGGGGAAACTGCAGCTCGCTCGGACTCATGTTTGAGATTAAAACGTCCTACCCAGAAATAAGAGAAGCAGCAGGATGTTGTCATGGAGAAATCTAGTCCTAGATATGCCGCTAATTAACTGGGTGACTTCTTTAGGCCTCAGTTTCCTCATCTCACCGCCACTTTCCAGTTCTGGAACCATAATTAAATTAATACTGACATTGTTACCAGAAAGGGTGTGTCCAACAAGGTTCCCTAAGGCTCCAGTTGCCATCCCTGTGACTTCTCAGTTCAAAACAACCCTCCCTGGCCACCACTTCTTTAATATGTACTGTTTCCCCCACAGGGGCACCTCGGTGGCATAGTAACTAGAGCATTGAGCTTGGAATCAGACTCCTCTTCGTGAGTTCAAATCTCGCCTCAGACACTTCCTAGCTGTGTGACCTTGGGCAAGTCACTTAACATGGTTTCCTTCAATTTCTTCCTCCATAAAATAAGCTGCAGAAGGAAATGGCAGACCACTCCGGTATCTTTGCCAAGAAAACCCCGAATGTGGTCATGAAGAGTCTGTGCTGACAAATAAAAACTTTCCAGTCTGGAGAAGAATTTTTACAAAGACTGAGCTGCATGATGGCGAAAGTATTGCAATGTGACTGCCAGAAGATACAGTGGGTCCACTTGGCCTCTTGAATGACAGGTACTGTTCTCTCAGGAACGTAAACAGTTTATGGAAACCTGACCCTATTAGCACTTTTGGCAACAAACCAGAATTCTCTTAAGAATCATGAGAAGTCTAAAGGTAATGAAAAATGCAGATAAGAAGGAAGTGTCGTATAGCGTCAGAAAAGCTAGACTTGGAGTCAGAAAACCTGGGTTCACATCCTCGCTCCAAAACTTACCAGCTGTGTGATTTGGGGCAAGTCTCTTTACACTTTCTGGACCCTTGTTTCAGACTCAGATTTCTAGTTTCTTTCACATTTTCTGATTCTGTGACGTTCAACCCAACAAGTCCTGTTTGATGATAAAATCTTTATGGTATTACTGGATTTACAAAGAGAAGAGACCTTCTGCCTCCTATAGAAGGCAAGTTCCTCAGGGGCAGGGATTCTTTCATCATCGCCTTTGCTTCCTGCAGGCCTAACACAGTATCTACTATTCATTGTTGTTGTTGAGTCATTTTGGTAACATCCAGCTCTTCATGACCCCATTTTGGGGGTTTTCTTGGCAAAGATACTGGAGGGGTTTGCCACTTTCTTATGCAGCTCATTTTACAGATGAAAAACTGAGGACAGGGGGCAGCTAGGTGGTGCAGTGGATAGCCTTGGATTCAGGAGGGCCTGAGTTCGAATCCGGTCTCAGACACATAACACTTACTAGCTGTGTGATCCTGGGCAAGTCACTTAACCCCATTGCCTAGCCAAAAAAAAAAAGAAAGAAAAGAAAAGAAAAACTAAGGACAACAGGGTTAAGTGACTTGCCCAGGGACACATAGCTAGCAAGTGTCTAAGGCTGGATGTGAATTCAGGAAGATGAGTCTTCCTGGTTCCAAGCCCAGTACTCCATCTACTACACCACCTCGCTGCCCAGTATCTGCCATACTGTAGCCATTTAAGAAATGCTTGCTGACTGTGTGATTGGAGACCCCTAGTCCAACATTTTTGTTTTATAGATGAAGAAACTGAGACCCAAAGAGGGGAAGGGAACATACATTTAAGCACCTACTATGTGCCAGGCACTGTGCTAAAGACTTTACAAATATTATCTCATTTGAACCTCACAACAACACTATGAGGTAGGTACCATTATTATTCCCATTTTACAGTTGAGGTAAGTGAAGCAAATAGAGGTTAAATAATTTGCCCAGGGTGACAGATGGTAAATGTGTGAGGCCAGATTTGAACTCAGGTTGTCCTGACGCTAGGTCTACCACATTATCTAGTGTATGAACAGCAGGGCACAGTGGAGTCAGAGAGCCTCAGTTCAAATCTTGCTTCGACCTGTGTGAGTTGAGGTAACTTACTTCTGGCCCTCAGACTCTTCCTCAGTAGAACAAGATCACTGGACCAGACGATCACTAAGGTCCCCTCCAGATACAGGTTAGGTTCTAAGTCGCTGAGCTAGGAAGAAACCCAAAGTCTCTGAATCTAAACCATAATTTCCCAAGACCAGGCTATTAGAGGTATCAAGTGAGTAAATATGTAAAGCATTTTTTAAACCTGAAAGCATTATATAAATGCTAGCTATTATCCTTATTATCATTTATAAAACTATATAGACTGTCAAAAGGCACAAGATAAGGCAATCCTACTAGTTGGAAAAGAAAAACACCCCCAAGGGGACTAAATCTTAGCATGTATGTTTTCTTTAAGAATGGAATCTCATCAAGTCAGGCACACACCTGGCTCTTCAACTTAGTGCATCCCTAAGGCTGGTTGTACATTAGCAAAAGGAGCCAGCATATGCAAAATCATAGCTCACTTCAGCATTGCATTGACATTGCTACAATGGCTTGCCTCTCATGTGGCTAACTTCAAGCCAAGGGATGTATCCTGATACATTTAGATTCTTGCCAGCTGCCACACTGGCATCATGCTGTCCAGTTTCTTAGCTTTGGCTTGGCTATGTGGCATTGTTAGTAAAAATCTATCTAGGTAACTATGTTGATACTATTCATTCATGGACTCTACATGTATACGTGTGTCTATACACATACATGTATAGACATACATATATATATGTATGTCTATACATGTATGTCCATAATCACATAGATGTGTGTGTTTTGTATGTATGTATACACACATGCACATATATTCATCTTGTAGAGATTTTAGTTGTAGTGTGTTTATGAAGATTGCAAACAGGATTGCTGGGCTATATATTCATACTCGATTAATAAAAAGATAAAGCTGGATTTACACCCACATAAGAGGCAGAGTCATAGCTCACATTACAAAGAGCCACCATAGATGACAATAACATCTGCTTGTCTCAAGTAGAGTAAATCATCTGCACATTTCACCTCTTGCAAGCCTGGAAGAGGGGAGAGAGAGTCAGCTATTGGAAGGAGGCTTCCTTTGCATCTTGAATCAAGAAATGGTAATTCTCCTGGAGACTCGACAGAGACAGAAATATGTGATGATACTGAGCATCTTCAAGGAGAAGAAATATAGGAACGTATTAGTAAATACGATGAGCTGTATTTCAGTGGTTCAAAAAATGTGCAACCGGTAATTCCTATAAATATTTAATAATAAGTGGGACATACAAAAGACAAAGGGGGACACAAACACATTTGTTACATAGTATTAAAAATACATCATAAACATTTGTTGACTAAAATGATATTTCAATTTACATAATTCCTCTCAGACACAGTTTCATTTGTGATGACAAACAGTGGCATCACCTAGAAGAGCGAGATGAAAGATTGAAAGATGCTTCTTCCTGGATCCTGAGCCCTCTGTTGCGTATTTTGGAAAAGCCAAATGCTCTGCTTATTTTCCACCTTGACAAAAGTGGTTGGTCACAAGGACAATCTGGTCATCCAAGTCACTAATGCAGAAATTCTTCCTCTTTCAAATGTCGGGGGTGGGGTAGGGAGTCTTCATAAGACTGCTAAGACGCTGCCATGCAGAAAAAGAAAATGGAAGGGAAAGGGAAAGCCCTTTCATCCTAGGCATGGACTAGGTTAGCATGGGGAAAAGTCATAATGGTCACATCCGACTTTCTGCAGCACTTCATCAGGGAAAAAATGAACTGCCACAAACAAAGGAACATTAGGCCAGAACAGCACAGAAGCCTAATAAACCTCTTCATAAAAAGTTAAAATTGCTGCCTCATTTATCTGCAGCAAGAGGCAGCCAGTACTGGGAGTATGCCTCTTCCTTCCTCTCCAAATCCAGGGGCAATTTACTGGCTTCTAAATAAAAAAATAAATAAAGTAAAAGGAAGGAGGCTCTGTATAGTCAATGATTTATTCATGGAGCTGAGAAAACTCTTCCCCTCTAAAATGATATTTTCCTGGGTTCTAACCCTTCAATCTTCCTCCAGTCTGGGAATATGTTTCTCTCCTCTATGTATTTTTCATTGGTTCCCATTATTACATGACACACCATTCACCTCAATCTACGGTGTTGACATCTCAGTGGGGTTGCTTCTGTTTGGAGAGGTGGGCTGCTCCCTGACTTAGAAATGAATGCTTCATCTTGCCTGAAGAACTGAGCAGTTCTGTCCTCTGGGAAGTGGCCTGAGAACCTTTCTCCTCCCTTCCCCACAACCGCAAGAATCCTTGGCCAGAGAAATGAGAAACAGCGAGATCTGTGGTTGATGGTGCCCACAGTTTATACTTGGGACATTTCAGGTCACCCACCTCAGAGAAGAGACAGAGAACAAGCAAATGACCCTGCAACCCACTTCTGGAGGAGATAGAGTCATCATTCCCAATCCTTGGGGGTTCCAAGCTGCCAGGTCATCTAGTGTGGTTGCCAGTAGAGGGGAAGTTAGACCTACTGGAGAAGTCCTAAGAAATCTTAGTAGAAAAAAAATGGGCGTAGAGAAAGCCAATGACTTTTCAGTAAAAGAACAGCCCGTCTATGGGGTGTTCCAGTCTAATAACTCCTCAGCGTGCAAGCCCAGGAACAAAACATTGATTTGATAATGGTTGATATATCCCAGAGCTATATATTTACACTCTCAAGACTTAGGGGGCATACTTCCTATTTAGGGTTCTGAACTTGACATACCTCTAGTCTTCGTACTCCACCTGACTATACCAAGAAGCACAACCTTAGTCACTCACTTGGCCTCAAAGCATTCTCCCAGATGCTTGTCTCCATGCTCCACCTCTCCTAGGAGTTATCTTACTCCCTAACTCACACAGAGATGAGAGTCTGATTCTCTGAGGAATGCCCTACTCCTCCTCCTAGAACAATTGTATCCACAATCAGATTGTCTCCTGTGCCACTGCCACCACTGCCTTCAAATGTGTTTGCCCTTTGAACAAACATTCCTTATTATGACTCTAAGCAGACTTACAAGCAAATCTTGTAAATCTTAGACAGAGCTAGAACTTCAGGTGATAGTATTTGTTTTTAGGGACATTCATTTCAATAGACTCTGAGCTAAGGGTCTATCTGTTCTGACTCATCTCCCATCTTTTCTCTCCATTCATTAGAAGAGAGGTGGTCATGGGTGCCAAAGAATGAACACCACCACTGCCAAAGCTATTCTTCTTGCTGTTGCTACAGGTTGGCTTCATTATATAATAAAAAAATAAAACAAGCTCTACATTTATAGTTTCATCCTTCTATTAGACATATATGGTGTTTGTTAAGTTCAGAATAAAAACAAAATGAGACTAAAGTTAAAGAAAAAAAAGAAGAAAAATCAAATGGCCACCCATCCATGCATCCTATCATATTATTGCCTATGCCTGGTTCTTCACAAAGGACCCACCCAAGGTGCTTGGGCTAAAGTCCTCCCTTTAAGTCTTTTTGTGTTCCAAAGGTGGCAATGGAACACTCGTGTTCTCAGCTTATTATCCTCCATTTGTGCCACATGACTCATCCACTTCCTCTGCTTATCATGAATCTCCAGAATAATATATTCATCATGATACTACGTGAGTAAAGGTCATCATTGCAAAGAGGAAGGAGCTTGGTTGATATTTTAAATTTTATTTTTCCCAACTACATGTAAAAACTATTTAACATTCATGTTTAAAATTTTTGAAGTACAAATTCTCTCCCTCCTTCCCTGCCCTCCCCCTTCATTGAGAGGCAAGCAATTTGATATAAGTTATACATGTGCAGTCATGCAAAACATATTTCGGTATTAGTCATGTCGTGAAAAAAGTACAGATAAAAAAAAGAAAAATAAAGTTTAAAAATATGCTTTAATCTGCATTTGGACTCTATCAATCCTTTCTTTGAAGATAGATTTTTCATCTAAGTCTTATGGATTTATCTTGGATCATTGTATTGCTGAGAATAACTAAGTTGATCATCATACAATATTGCTGTTACAGTGTACAATGTTCTTTTGGTTATGCTCATTTCACTTTGCATTAGTTCATGTAAGTCTTTCCAGGTTTTTCAGAGAGCATCCTGCTCATCATTTCTTATAACACAACACTATTCCATTACAATCATATGCCACAACGTGTTTAGCCATCCTCCCATTAATGGGCATTCCCTCAATTTCCAATTCTTTGTAATCACCAAAAGAGTTGCTATTAATATTTTGTACACATAGTTCCTTCTCCTTTTTGTTTTTTACCTCTTTGGGACACCAACATAGTGGTGATATTGCTGGGCCGTAGGGCATGCATGGTTTTCTAGTCTTTTGGGCATAGTTTCCACTTGCTCTACACTACAGTTGAATCAGTTTGAATCACTCTACCAACAATCCATTAATGCCTTGATTTTCCCATATCCCCTCCCATATTTGTCATTTTCCTTTTCTGTCATATTAGCCAATCTGATAGGTGCAGGGTGGAAATTCTTGTGCTATTTCAAATCTGTGTATCCCCAGGACCTCTGCATATAGTAAGTACTGTATAAACATTTGTGGGATTGAATCAAATTGTTGCTGGTCTTTGACCATGCTGTCAGTACCTTTCTCTCTCACCCCCTCCTCCTTTTTTCTTTTCCTCCCTTTCTTTTTTCTCTAATTCTTCTTTTTCTTCCCCCCCCCCTTAAGTCTCTAAATTGTCCATTAAGAGCATTTTATAGCTTAAGGGTCCCAAACTTCTCCATTTCCTTGAAGTCTGAGGATCACTAGAGGTTTGTGAGGATGTTTCCCATTAGTGAAGTCCCAAAACATGATAGCAGTGAAGGTGAGGGTGATGCATCTGCCAACTATGCTCTCCTCCTCCTTATTAGGAATCCTGGCAGAACCTGGGTGGCAAAGACAGTGTGTATGAGAGCAACAACCAACCAGGAAATCTACCAGGTAAGAATCTACTGTCTTCTATTACTTGCCAATCTACTGGTGGAGAAGCTCTTGATTTAGTCCCAGGACTAGAAAGTTGGTTTAGAAAATATATCATGATTAATAATAACTATGCTACCCATTCCCTGGTGGAAAGGTAATGGATTCAAGATGCAGAATGAGCCATATGCTTTTGGAAATGGACAATGTAAGAATTTATTTTGCTTGACTATACTTGTTTATTACAAGGGTCTTGTTTTGCTTTTCCTTTTAAACTGGGAGAGAGGAGATGGAAGGGAGAGAAAATAAATGCTTATTAATTGTGTTTTTTTTCAATGTAAAAATAACAACAAAAATAGCCTATGTTTTTCCTCCATTTTCAAAAGTATCCACTGCATAAAAGACACAATGAGCTCAGTCCCTGAAGCAGTCCAAGGTAAGCTTAGCTCAGTTCCCAGAGAAGCCCTGTGGGGATCTGGGCTTATCTAGGGGTCCGCTGGTGGAATATATATTCAAGACTTTAAAAGATCTATGATTCCCTCAGTCTGGATATTTCCCCCACTGACAAGTATAACAAACCCCTTCTAAGCACCAGAGTAAACAATGTTCATGAACTTCTGGGACTAAAAATCATTAGCTTCTAGTGATAATTTTTCCCTCAGATGTAATTTCATCATGTAGGGAACTCCTGTTGTAGAAATTTCCTTCACCAATGCAATTTGGCAGTTCATCAAATGAGATAATATTTGTAAAGTGCTGAGCACCGTGCCTGGCACATAGTAGGTGCTATATAAATGGTTATTCCCTTCCCTTCTCCCTTCACCTCCAACTTATAGTCTGAGAGTTTCCTAAATCACTAAGAGATATGTCATAAAATATGCGGCAAAGGATTTATGATTTATTCAGTATAGGGAATTACCAGATGAAGAAACTCTTTCTACCAATGTAGGTAAGCACCTTCTCAGCAATTTTGGACGTGAGAGAGATCTTAGAGAATTGACTGAAGCATTGAGAAGTGACTTACCCAGGGTAACACAGTCAGTATTTGTCAGAGGCAGGACTTGAACCCAGGTCTGATTTTGAGGCCAGTTCACTATCCATTATACCATACTGTCTCCCTATAAATATACATATAACAAGAACTAGTATGTGTTACACTTATAAGTTTGCAAAGTGTTTATATATGTTATTTTATGTGATCCTCATAATAATCCTATGAAGTAGAAAGCTAATTTTATCATCATTTTACAGATAAGGAAACTGAGGTTGGGACACTAGAAGAATTAACCAGTCATATAACTAGCTTCCAAGGCATGATTCAAATCCAAGCCTTCCTGACTCTAAGCCTAACACTTTCTCTTTTCTACCATCTTACAGCCTATAGATATGCAAGTAGTATTATAAACACATATCGATACTATACATATATATACAAACATATATATATATCTATAAACATATGTCACACAAACACACATAGAGTAATTAAGAAAATCTACAATAAGTCAATAAACAGTGAAATCAATTAAGCCATTTTGTGGTAATGTCTATTAGTGACATCTCAATCCTCTCTAAACATAGTACTTTGCAAGATTCTAGATGCAGCAATTCTGAGACATACCAATGGAGCCCATGGTATTAATCAAATTCATGAGTGGCTGCTATAGCCCAAATGCCTAGGACTGACACATCATAGCATGCTCGCACCCATTGTGGGAAGAAAGAAAGCACCAGGGCACTGTGACGTCATCAATCTAAGCAGAAGTATGGAACAGATTTCCTGATTACTAGGTTAAGTGATGCATCAAGCAGGAGCAGGCGTGGGTATTGCTAATCTTTTAAATTTAGGGAGACTGAGCTCAGCGATATTATCAGGCTGACATTAAAGAGTGGCTTCTCTCTGATACCAGGGATATGTTGGTGTCCTTTCTGGGATTTATTATCCAAGGAAGCCAATGGATGGACTCCCTGCTTTCCACCAACCTGTGGCTACCAGGGCCCTCTGCTAGCAGAAATATGTCTTCCTGAGCACCTCTGGCCCCCTGCCCCATGGTGATCTCCTTTTAAGACCACATATCCCCAAAGAAGATAGCATGCAACCATTCAGGAAACTGCACTTATATAGACAACACCAATTGAAACATCAAGCCCCAGTCTACTCCCAAACCACTTTGCTCTGTGGTGAGATTTTTGTCTTTTTGATGCCCTTTTGACCCTTCAGTCTTGTGGGATCCCTACAATCTGTCAAATCTTCTTAGAATACTCTTTGGATTTAGTTCATGAGAGTTGGGGGACTCTAGGTCTTCCTGAATCCACTATGCCCTGTTATCCTGAACAATAACGGACACATACGGCACTTCAAATTCTCAAAGTTTTATATACATTATATCACAACAACTGAGTCTGTTAGGCTCTATAGACAAGCACCAGGCAGGAGTCCTTCTTCAAGAATGGAGACAGAATTTGTCTCATTTGTCTGAATAGACCCTTGACACTTAACTCTACTAGTCATTTTGCACAGGGTTACAGTCCCTGGGGTATGGTTGCTCACAAAGAGTAGAGAAGGAGACCCAGGCCTAGCCATGGCTCATCCTAAGCAGGCTGGATATTGATTGGCTCAGATGAAACTGTAGACTTCTAGCCTCGGGGTCAGTCTTTCACCAAAGACAGGACCCAGCTTTAGGGTGATAGAGCAAGTAGGAATTGAACATGAAAATGGAGAGAGCAGTCCCACCAATTTATTTCCCATACCCTTCATACTACACCCTCTTCCTTCCCCATACAAACTCCTCCTCAAAGATGAGGGACATTTGGCAAAGGGGTGAATTTCCTGGGCCTAGCAATGGCTTGTCCTAGGCAGGTTAGATGTTGATTGAGAGTCATAGGACTTCCAGTTTGAAGCCTACCTCTGTACATCCCCTCTTCTAGATTCAATTCTGTCCCCTATAAAATGAGGGGACAGGACTAGATGACCTCTAAGATCTCTTCCAGCTTTATATCATATAACTCATGGAACATGCCCACTATCCCCTAGCAATCGAAGACCATTTACTTCGGTTCTCATTTCCTTCCTATCCCCTGGCTCACTTTCACAAAGAAAGGCAGACATGGCCAGGGTTTACTATCAGCCCTGGCACTGTTCCCATCTCTGAAGATGTTCCTGCATAATCTGGAGCATGGGGGGTGGAGGGAGAAAGATAAATCCCTCTGTTCCTTGCAAGGAGCAGGGCGGGCTGAGGGGGAAGGAGAAAGGGAGGTTGCAACCTAAATGATTTTTAATTATTTTCTGATCTGCCACATCATTAGGAAGACAGAGAAAACCGTTAAGACATAAGACATGCTGATCTAATGTCATTGATTTTCACATATATTTTATGGTTGATGAAATATGATGAAGCTGGGACTGAAAAACTCTTCAAGTATGATATGAATAGGGAACGTCCAATCTCATTAAGAAGGCGAGCAGCTGGGCTTCCCAGAGTCCAGAGCCAACTTGCCCTGGCTCATTTTGGAGCCTTTTTGCTTTGCATCCAGAAACTCTTTTCCTCTCTGAAAACACACTGAAGGTATCCTGGAATCCCCCAAGCCATCCTCATCCCCACTTTCAGTTTTCAATTCAATAAATATTTCCAAAGTACCTACTATGGGCTTAGCATTGTACCAGTGAAGGCTATAATGTCTGCAGCAAAGAAAACATTATACATGCAGATTTAGAATAAATACATTGTTACTTCTGTCTTCTTGCAATGTAATAATGTGAATTTTGAACAAATACATTATTACTTTTATTTTCTTGAAATACAATGATATGGGTTTTGAACAAATATATTGTTACTGTTATTCTTGAAATATACATTTGATGGTGATATTTTTCTAATCAAAGTGTAAATAATTTGGATTTTAAAGGTTTGAGTTAGAGATTTACTCCATATTTTATGTGATCTGATTTATTTGTGTTTGTTGAAAGCTATTACATTTATAATAACAATTTTTATAAAGAGAACCTTAGCAGACTAGTGTTCCTATCAATCTAGAATGTATGTCAAAAGTAAAACCTAGCTTTTTCAACGTGTAAATATCTGACTTTTTAAGGAGACATCCTGCCTTCTCATTCAATTATCCATTTCTTTGATCTGTGTTAAGCACCCACTATGTAACCAGGCATACTAAGCAATAGGGGACCAGGAGAAACAGAGATGAAAAGAAGCATAGCTCCTGCTGTCAAGGAGGTTACACTCTAAAAGAAGGGCAGATAGGAAGAAGTAAATCAGACATGGACACTAATAACTGTAATACAAGTTGGAATGTGGTAAATGCACAGGGGAGAGAAGGAAAAAAAGAGATTATAGTCTTGGCACAGTATCCAGTACCTAGGACAGAGCCTTGCACATAGAAGGTGCTTGATAAATGTTTATTGAATTGCTGAATTAGAAGGGGAGGGCTCACTCTCAACTAGAGGGAACTAGAGAAGGCTTCAAGGAGGTGCTAGACCCAGAATTGACCTTGGATAGAAGGAAAGGATTTCCACAGGCAGAGATGAGAAGAGTATCCATTCTGGGCATGAGAGGTTCAAATAAATGTGCAAAGTAGGTAGAGAACAAGATGGGATTGGGGGATAATTGGCAGTTCAATCCAGCTATAATGTGAAGTGTATGAAGGAAAGTTGCATAAAATAAAACTGGAAACATAGGTTGGAGTCATATAGCAGAGGGCTTTGGATGCCAGGCCAAGGTATTTGTATTTTATCCTTAGGCACTGTGAATCCACTGACAGTATTTAAGTAGAATAGTGACGTGACTTTACATGTGTTATTAGGAAGATTACTTAGATAGTAATGTACAGGATGGAGTGTAGAATGTAGAGCCTGAAGGGTGATAGAACATTTAGAAACTATTATAATAGTCTAGAAAGAGGCAATGAGGTCTTCAACTGGGATGGTAACAACGAAAGGCGAACAATGCAATAGGTGTTTCAGAAGTAGAATCCATAGGACTTAAGAGAAATAATAGTAGCAGACATTTATACAGTATTTTAAGGTTTGTAAAATATCTTATATACGTGATATCATTTGATCCTCACAGAAACTCTGTGATGTAGATATTATTATTACCCCTCCCCTTTTATAGATAAGGAAATTGAGTTTCAAAGAGGGATGGGCTACCCAAAATCACAAAGCTAGTAAGTCATTGAGATGAGATTCAAATCCAGGTCTTCCTGACTCCAAGTTCAAATCATCAACTTAATAAACATTTATTAAGTACCTATTATGTGCCAGGCATTGTACTGAGCACTGGGGATACAGAGAAAAGCAAGAACAGGACTGTGAATGGCTTTTTCCAGAAGGTGAGATTTTAGCTGAGATGTGAAAGAAGCCATGGAAGCCAGGAGAAAAGGACAAGGGAGAGAATTCCAGGCACAGGAAATAGCCAATGAAAAGCATGGAGTTGGGAGATGGAATGTCTTGTGTAAGAAACATCCATGACACCAGAGACATTGGAACATAAAGTACATGGAGGAGTATAATGTTTAAGAAGATTGGAAAGGAAGGAAGAATCCAGGTTATGAAGGGATTTAAATGCCAAACTGAAGGTTTTGTATTTGATCCTGAAGGCTATAAGGAACCAATGGAGTTTATAGATTAGGAAAGTGACATAATCAATCCAGCACTCTAACCATTATAGCATGATTACATGGCTGCTTATTGGACATGGGAAATGAGGAAAAGGAGGAAGGAAGGAAGGAAGGAAGGAAGGAAGGAAGGAAGGAAGGAAGGAAGGAAGGAAGGAAGGAAGGAAGGAAGGAAGGGTCTTTAAGCTTTCAATTCCAGGTGAATAGGAGACTGATGAGAAGGTGGATGTGGAGATGCAAATTTGGGGATCAACAGCTCAGAAGTTATAAGCAAAGTCATAGCAGTAGATGAGATCTTCAAGGGAAACAATGTTAGAGAGAGAACAGAATCTTGCAGAATATCTGCCCTTAGGAGACAGGAAGAGAGAAAAGAAACTAACAAAGGAGACTAGGAAAGGGTGATCAGAAAGGTGGGAGGGAAATTAGGAAAGAGCAATGTCACAGAAGCCAAGGAAGGAAAGAGTACTACAATGGATGGAATGACCAAAAATTCCAGTGATGTCAAGGAAGAAAAAAAGTCAGATGGGTTTGGCCACTTTGGGTGATTATGGTGGAAAGCAGTTTCAGAGAGACTAAAGAAAACAAATAAGTAGGTGGATTGTGATTTAGTAGAGGCAGAAAATATGAGCTACCTTTTCTAGAAGATTGGTAGTTAATGGGAGAAGAGGGAAAGAAATATGATCACTGTTTGAGGGAGATAGCAGGAACGATGGAAATTTGTGGTGGTGGTGGTGTTGTCATATGCCTTTTTTTTTGTTTGTTTTGGTGAGGGCA
This sequence comes from Phascolarctos cinereus, assembly GCF_003287225.1. Lineage (NCBI taxonomy): Eukaryota > Metazoa > Chordata > Mammalia > Diprotodontia > Phascolarctidae > Phascolarctos > Phascolarctos cinereus. The sequence continues at coordinate 373,257,705 of NW_027555958.1, forward strand.
AGGAGGATTGGGAAGACTTGAGCATGTTTATAGGCAGAAAGAAAGAACTACAGAGAGATGGAAAATGAAAGAAAAATGAGCATGATAGATTAATATCTTGAAGGAAACAGAAAAAAATGATATATCATGAGCAGAGTTTCTCAAGAAGTTTATAATCAGTTAAGGAAAACAAAACCAGTACCAATGAAATAAATTTGATGTGAAAGAGACATGTACAAAGCTTAATATATCTAAATGTCAAAATGTATATGCAGTACAGATGTTGGACCCCCTCTAGGCTACTCCAACCAAGCACTTCTAGGTTTTCAAGTTGAATTTCCACAGTATTTAGGGTACCATGTAAATCTGGGTTCCTACTACTATAACTTAGATGCCTCCACCAGTATGCTTCCCATTAACAAGCAGCCAATAGATTTAATTAGTTCTAAGCAAAATAAAATAAAATATTTACAATATGATATAGTAAGAATAGTAGCTACAAACAGTTCCTCTTCCCCCAAAGAAACATGGAGACATGCTCATCAACAACTACATGCAGCATCGATGAGGACAGTAGCAACTTAAAGTACAAATAGTTTTGAAGTATACACCCAGGGAACACAATGGGGACCAATGAAATTCACAAGTCAAAACTTTAGGGCCTCATCTTTTCTCTCCTAGTGGAGCATTAACAAAACTGCTCTGGGCAGATTGTTCAGTTGAGTTCCCAGGATCTGGTCCCCTTTGCAGCTAGATTCCTAATTACCAGGGCTGTTTTATGCATTTATAGCCAGTTCCCTTTTCTGTTGTCAGGGGCCAAAAAAAATCCTTGAAGTTGCATTTGGTTTCAAATGATTGCCTTTCTTTATTTGCATTTGTTTGGAGTTGTGTCTCTGTTCCCTCAATTGTTCTTCAAAATTTCTGTATCTGATTTAATGCCAAGGCTGATGGAGGAGCAAAGAGAGAGTACTTCCCCTCCCCTGAGAGGTGAAGACCTGGGTTCTTCCCTGACTGGTGGCTACTGGCAAGACTGCCTCTAACTCTTGAATTTCTGGATAGCTCCAAGGTTGAAATCCCACAGGATCACGGTGAATTTTCAGACCAGTCAATCAAATTGCCCATTTTCATTCAATCAGAAACAGTTGTCCCTACTTTGTAAAGGGATCATCAGATGTTAACACCTTATTTTTACAACATCCACCTCTTGTCATCTCAGACTATATCCCATGACTGTATCAACTGAGCTGAAGGCATGGAGAGGAGAATCAAATCCCTCCTCCCCTAAACAGATAAAAAGTGCCATGAGTAGTTAGAAAGAGGAGAACAATGATGATGACTCCAGTAGTGATTAGAGTCATTAAGGAAGGCTTCATGAAAAGGTTGGAACTTGACCTTGACTTACACTAAACAATTCCTCCTTTGCACGTAGGTGTACTGATTTAACATTTGTTTCTTGGAGAGCTCCTAAGGACTAAAAAAATAAATATGCCTAGAGACTTGTATTTAACACAAAGCACTTGTATTATAAATGCATGTTTTTAATTAATCAATAAAAATTGATTATGTACCTATATAGATCTTAGTACCATTTTAGGTGCTACAAAAAATTCAAAAGTATGATGGTCTTTACTCACAAGAAGTTAATAATCTAGCTAAGGAAAAATAGGTATATATGGTTGAAAAATTAATGCACAAGTAGAAAAATGTATAGTAACATCCATACTGATGTAATAAAGTATTAAATTATGCATTAGAGACAATCAGAGAATAGGAAATTGTATAATAAGAGACTAATTATTCAGTACATGGAATGAATGCAAATAAAGCCAAAAAAGAAAAATAAATGTAGTCTAATGCTGTCTGGAAGGGCTTCATAGAGGAGTTAAGGCTTGAGCTAAGCCTTGAAAGATAAGGAGGATTTGGATCAGCAGAGGGAAGGGCAGAAATTGACTAAGTCAAAGAATAGAGGTGGCACAGAGGTGGTGTTTGGGAGGACAATAAATTAGCTTTCCTTACAGGAGCACCACGTATAAGCGGAGAATAGTGGAAGATAAATTTGAATAGGTAGGGTGAGTTGAGACTATGAAAAACCTTGAAATGAAGGTGAGGAGTTTAGATTTGACAGACAATAGGAAGCCATTGAACAGAATTTTGAGCACATTTGAGAGGGGTTTTGAACAGAAACATGATGAAAGTGATATTTTAGGAAGATTAATCTGGCAGTCCTTTGTAATATTGCCTGATAGGAGAGAAAATGGAGGCAAGGAAATGAATGAATGAGTAAGTGAATAAGTGAGTGAATAAAGCATTTATTGTGTGTTTATCATGTACAAAGTACTATGCTAAGCACTGGGGATACAAATAAAAAGTGAGGCAGTCTTTATTCTTAAGCAGATCATATTCTAACATGGGAGACAACACATATAAGAGGATCCAACCTCTAGGGCAGATGGAAAATCCCAGCGGTCCTTAGGGTTCAACGGCAGAGCAGATGGTAAGACCAAATGATCTAGATGGCAAATAATCCAGTTTAGCTAGAAAGTGGAATGGAATCTTCTTTAGAGTCATTCGAATTGTGAAAACCATATCTGTTTCTGATGCTGAACTATTTGTTCCAAGGATTCTGACAAAAAACTTTCTTTGCACTAGGCACCATCAATACTCCAAGCTTCAGATAATAGGGGCTTGGATTTGAGTGACAGCAGTGGAAATGGAAAAGAGAGGAAAGGTTGGATCTAGGAAATATTATGAAATATTAATGGGTTTATCACACGTAGAAAATTTCATTATACTTAATAGCATACTGAAATTAGTCAAGACCTGGGTTCAATTCCTGCCTCAAACATTTACAAGTTGTGTGACTATGGGCAAGTTACATCTTCACCCATATTTACATATAGTACATTGGGGCTTCCAATGTGTTGCATAAATTACTTCATTTTATTTTCACAACAGAATTGTGAGGTAGATATCATTTTATGGATAGTGAAACTGAGATTTCATCGGAGAGGTTAATAGGATTGTCCCCAGTTACATAATTAGTAAGGCAGGATTCATATGCAAGTTCTGAATCCAAACTTATTGTTCTTTCTGCTATACTATGCTGCCCCACAGGACCTCAGTTTCCTTAAATGTAGAATGAAGATAATAATAACATCTACCTCCCAAGGTTGCTGTAAGGATCAAATGAGATAATAATTGTTAAATGCTTAGCACGGTCTCTGACAAATAGTTAAGTGCTATATAAATGTTAGCTATTGGTGGTACTATTAGTGGTAGTGGTCGTGGTGGTGGCTGTGGTAGCAGTAGTAGAAGTAGTGTACCAAAGGCTTGGAAAATATCTCAAAATTTGCAATTACCCCCCCCCAAAAAAAAAGACTGAGACAATATTAATAATATTGGGTCAAATATTTATTTTCTCTAGCTCTATAAAATTTTTTATGAGAACAGTGTAGGAATTCTTTGAGGACATCTTTGATGAAGTAAGGAGAAGAGAGCAGGCAGATTCTTGCAAATAATATTCTACAGCAGACCACATCCCTTACAGCCACCCATTTGGCTGAAAGGTTTAGAGAATACATAATCCCACTGCTCCCACTGTGTATTCAGCAGTATTTAAGCATTAGTTTAAGTAGAGCAAAGTGTTGTTTTTAGGGGTTCTCCTCTCAAAAGATGTCTTGTCTTCCCTGTGTAACTTTTGATTTGTCTAGGTTTGGAAAGTAAAGGCAGAAATGAAAGGAAAATACTCTCTCCTCTGGCTCCAACCTTTTTTTCCTCCTATGAGGTATTTCCTACTTCCTAGGCATCACTTTCAATTTCACTCCTTTGTGGGGAGTAGAGGAAAAATAAAGGAGGAAATATGAATTAACAAACTAGACTCCTCCAAGACAGCAATGTTTTTTTTTAATTTGTTTTAGCCTGAGGACATAGAAAACCCCAAATCCAGCTTTGTCTACCTTGGAGTGTTTATAAAAATGAATAATCCAGTATCAATAATATTCTCTCATTTGTTAAGAACCCCCAGCCAAGATAGCATCCTAGGGTTTTAAACAGAAGATTTGAACCTCTACCTATTTCTATACACAAATATTGGTCACTGTCTTTTTTGTAACTGCCCCCTATTCAGAATTAGTGAAATACACAAAAAAGAGTTATGATTGATTTTAATTTTAAATCTAAATCAAGCCAGATTTAAAGTACTAATTATATTAGGAATTATTAACAAACATAAACAGAGAAGTTTGGAAGTAAATATGTCTTTTTTAGACAGAAAGAAAAAAAGGAGAAAAGTTAAAACATTTTGCCATCTATCTCAGGTATCCCAAAAAGAAAAAAATTCCACAAGCCTCAATCCATTCCAGCTAAGTCTCTTAGGGTCTGTCTGGACAAGATGAGACAGCAGCTAAGAAACCAAATGGTCTCAATGTCACATATTCTAATCCATTTCTTCAGCCTCCCTTCTCTCTCCTTCCTTCTGTTCACTTAACTCCATCTGAAATCACCTATTCAGCATCTCTCCAAGACCAAAATTCCAACTAAAATGCCAAATTCCAACTGCTTGCTCTGCCACAGTAGTACCACACTCAGAAATGAGTCTCTTAGTACCTCTTAGGATGGTAAGAATAATACTCTTTGGGGGAGGGGATACTACCTTTCCCAGAAACTTATGGAATCAGGTTCTAGAAATTTCTCTCTACCCACAGAAACCAATTCCTCAAAGTCTGGTGCACATACATAGATAGAAGTCATACAAGATTCTTTGAAACATGTGACAACAGAAATAATATCATGATCCTCTTATCATTAAAACCAAACAAGGCATAAAATCATGGGATGTATACTTGCCAAAGCTGTTTGCCACTGTCATGGAGAACATTCAGTATATAGGCTAAATTGAAGAGGAATTCCTTATCAGTCGTAAGATCCTCTAAATGACCCTCTATGTGAATAACATTGTTCTGATTACATCCAGCACCAGAACATTGCATAATCTCCTATAGTACCTACAACAAATGCTTATTGTGTTTCCCTTTGTTGTAGACAATAGAAGAAAATATATAGATACATATGCATACATATAATCACATATGCATAATACATGCATAATGTAGACACATGTGTGTATCATATACCTCTATGTAAAGACAAAGAGAAACTAGGTGTTGCAGGGGATAGAGGACTGTGCCTACAGTCAGGAAAACTCATCTTGTTGAGTTCACATCTGTCCTCACACACTTACTAGCTATGTGACCTTGGGCAAGTCACTTAACTCTGCCTCAATTGCTCATCTGTAAAATGAAGTGGAGAAGGAAATGGCAAACCGCTCCAGTATCTCTGCCCAAACTGGGTCATGAAGAGTCAGACATGAATAAAATGACTCAACAATAACAACAACAACAAATGTAAAGATAAATAACCAACACAAAGTAACATAAGTATTGAATGAGGGACACAGACAACAAAATTCTCCAAGAGTTCAGAGAAGATGAGAATTAACTATGTTGTAGAATAGTCAGAAAAGGCTTCATAGAGAGGGTTGGGTTTCATCTGGACCTTCAGGTATGGGAAGAATCTATACAGGTGAAGAGGAAGAGAGTGGGGGCAATAAATGCACAGGGACATAAATGAGATCAACACGTTTGGAAGACAGTGAGTAGACAACCTAGCTAGTTTTGTGCTGGGGAATAGTGGGAGATAAGTCTGGAAATGTAGATTGGAGCCAGATTTTGGAATACCTCTGATAGTCTGATATCAGGTTATTCCTAGAGGTAATGGAGAACCACAGAAAGGTTGTTGTTGTTGTTGTTTTAAATAGAAGAGAGTGACACGTTTCCCATCATGGTGTGCCTAATAGAGTAGAGTTAAGAAGTGACTAGAGTCAGGGAAAGCAGTGAAGAACCAAAAATAAACAATATTTGGTGACTGATAAAATATGACAGGTAAAAGAAAGGGATGACTGAGCTTTCAAGCCTGTTTGACTTAAAGAATGACAGAAACAAGGAAGTTAGAAGGGATGATCACTTTACCAAGAAGATGATGAGTTAGATTTGAAATATGTTGAGTTTGTGGTGATGATGGGAAATTAAATTAGAAACATCTGCAGGCCTTTGGGAATACAGGATAGAAGCTTGGATGAGAGGTCATAATATTCCATAAAGATGATAATGGAAACTGTAAGAGTACTGTTTCTTCCAGATAGTGAGGAGAGACAGGGACAGAGACAAAGAAATAGATAGAAGGAGAAACAGAGATGGAGAGAGAGAAGTCAAGGGAAGGGAAAGGAAGGGGAAGGAAGAGGAGGGAATGGGAGGGGAGGGGAGGGGAGAAAGAAGAAGTCAAAGAATGAAATAAAGGAGAAATCACAAGGATAAGAAAAAGAATCAGGGCAGTTCAATGTTGCAAAAAGAAATTTAGGAGAACTATTTTTAAAAAGACTAATATGATATTATGTAAAATATTCCTATTCCAATTCAAAGCTATGGTCATTTGTGTTATAGTTTGAAAAACCTCTGATTTGGGGAAGGGGAGTCTTTAAGATCCACAAGGCACATATATGATAGACAATCTCTGGTCTAGAAACTTCTTTCTTGCCTTTTTTTTTTATCTTGGGACACTACATATCTGGAATTTTCCATACTAGAATCTTCTCTGATGAAAAATTCTATCCTTATGTTGTACTCACCCAGAGTTATCAGGATCCTGGCCTCTCCTTATCTGTGATATAAGAGAAAGGAAGTTAAGTATCCCTAAGCAACATTCCACCCCTTCCCTATGAAAGCCCTGACTCTGCCTCTGTTTTGCTGAGAAAGATAAAGGACCCAGTTGTTCCCTGAAGGAATGATGAGAGCTTGCCATAATCTGGTGGTGCCAAATCTGTTAAGCAGTCTCTCCCACAACCATGGACCCCTTTCTCCTCCTGACACTGCCTGAAGATCCTCACACCTAAGGTTGATGGGGCCTCCCAGATTGTTTCCTTGATTTCCAGCCTGACCCCCACCATTGTCCTTTGTTGCTCATGTCTCCTTGGATATGTCCTTATTTGCCCCTGTCCCACATTCCCCAAGCCCTTAGATGGAAGAGTGAATAGGGTGCTAGACTTGGAGTCAGGAAGACCTGAGTTTGAATACCACCTCATATGCTTACAAACTATGTGACCCTGGAAAAGTCATTTGACTTCTCTCAGCCTCAGTTTCCTCATCAATAAATTGGGGATTATAACAGCATCTACCTCACAGGGTTATTGTGAGGATCAAATGAGATAGCATGTGTAAGGTGCATTGTAAACCTTAAAGCTCTATATAAATGTGACTTTTTGCAGGGCAAGGGGAAGACAATCAGGGTTAAGTGACTTGTCTGGGGTCAAACGGCTACTATGTGTGAGGCAAAATTTGAACTCAGGTCCTCCTAACTCCAAGTACTTTATCCACTATGCCACCTAGCTGCCCCTTCTATGTAAAAGTTAGCCATTATTATTTTATTAATATTTCCTCTGACACTCACAGACATTTTAATTTGAGTTTAAAGCCTCCGCTTGTACAAGTTAAAATAGTCACATAATAAAGGCTTACTAATTACTAGGCAGCTAGGTGGCACAGTGAATAGAGGACCTGGCCTGGAGTCAAGAAGACTTATTTTTCCCAAGTTCAAATCCAGCCTCAGGTACTTACTAGTTGTGTGACCCTGGGCAAGTCACTTTGCCTCAGTTTCCTCATCTGTAAAATGAGCTGGAGAAGGAAATGGCAAACCACTCCAGTATCTCCACCAAGAAAACCCCAAATGGGGTCACAAAGGGTTGGACAGGACTGAAATGACTGAACTACAACAATAAGAATCCAATCTCTTAGTTTTGCATTCTATTATCCTTGCTACTGCATGAAGGGCTTCTTTTCACACCTGCCTCCAATCCACCTGCTACCTGTTACATTTTACAGGATTACTGCTTCATCACGTGGTCCCACAAAAACATTTTGCACACTACTTTTTCTCCAAAGCTTGGGTGACAGCAAGCTAGATGTGTGCGAATCTGTCTCTGTGTATGTACACACACACACATTCATGTCACACCTGTGTACACATGCATGTGTGCACACGTACACATCCACACTGCAATGTCTCAATTAACCTAGTCCTCTACCTAGTGATGTGGAGGTAATACCTCTCCATGATTAGCAATGCCTTTCCAACTCCCAGGGCTCTGGGCCTTTGAAGTTCCAGCAGCATGGCCCTCCCTTTATCCATGCCCAAGCCTTAGTTCATCTGAGAGAGTGGCCCTGCTTCCCCCTGTTCCTCTGGGAATACTATATCGGTCCTCTTCAAGAATGAAGGATGAACAATTGGACTAACGGTCAAATATTCATATATTGAAATGGATGTTCTGTCTTCCAATGTGGTTAAGACCTCCAGCCTCAGATTGCAGCCCCTCAGTGTCTGCGAGACAATCGTCCAGGTCTTCCCATCGCTTAACCTCAGGGAGTTCATGCAGTGAGTGTCCTAAGGGCCTTCCTCATTTTCACTTGACCCCTCAAAGGAAGCTCTTTGCCCAAGATACTCCATCTACCAACATTGTGCTTTTTCATTGGCCATTCATACCCCATATCTGGAATGTTTTCCTCCCTTATCTCTACCTCCTGGGTTCCCCAGCTCCCTTCAAAGTCTTAGCCAAAATCTTACCTTCTGCAAGAAGCCTTTGCTCGTCTTCTTTAACACTAATGCCTTCCCCCTTCAATTTACCTTGTATATATCTTATATGTGTTCATGTATATGCATATATATATATATGCAATGTATGAGTCCCAACTAAAATCCCATCCTCTACAAGAAGCCTTTCCCAACTCTTCCTAATGCTAGTGCCTTCCCTCCTTAAATTATTTCCTATATATCTGTATATAGCTTGTTTGTACATACTTGTTTGCTTATTGTCTCCTTTATTAGATCATGAGCCCTTAAGGGCAGAGATTGCCTTTGCTTCTTTTTACACCCCCAGTACTTAGCACTGTGCCAGGCACATAGTAGGGACTTAATAAATGTTTATTGACCAACTATTGCCTAACCACATAGCTTCATGCATATATTCTCCTGCATTTAAGTTGTAAGCTCCTTTGGGGCATGAGACCAATTTTTCCCTTTTTTGCACACACACACACACACACACACACACACACACACACACACACACTACAGAGCACTTAATGGCTGCTACACAGTAGGTGCTTAATATATGTGATTGACCATCTGATTGATATGTTGTCCAATAGTTATCCCTCCCTCTCACAACATTATCAGTCACTCCCCATTTACTTTGATAACATCTTTCAGCAAGCTACAACACATTACAAACAAGGACCCATGACAAAGGAAATAACGTTTCCCGCACCCTGCTCCAGGTCAAGGTAAACTTTGTCAAAAGAAGTTCTGTCTCCAGAGCATTGGGTATGTCATGGATCAGTGTGTGCCATACACATGTACGTACCCTTTAAAAATGTAAATAACAAATGTAATTCATAGTAATGCAAGCATCAATGGACAAAGATATATTGGTAAAATTCATAAATAATGGGCTCCAAATAATAACTGATTGTATTTTCAAGTATTCAACATATCAGAAAGTCAATGAACAGGACTTTCTTTCACCTTCCAGAGGCTCAGACAGTCATTTTAATTCATTTTAGCAAATATTTATCAAGCACATCTTATGTGTAGGGTGTCCTGTGCTGGGCACTAGGGAATAAAATGATCTTTGCCCTTGGGGAGGGCTAGTAACTTAATTGGGGAGGTAAAACTCATCCACAAACAACTATAATAAAAACTACAGTAATAATAGCCAATTTTTTACAATGCTTTAAAGTTTGCCAAATGCTTTACGTATGCTGTGAGATACATGCTGTTTATCCCCATTTTATAGATCAGGAAACTGAAGCAAGCAGAGGTTAAGTGACAGCTCTGGTTTTCTAGATTTCAAGTCCAGCACTCTAAACACTATGCCACCTAGCCGCCTAAAATGAAATAAGCCCACCTGAGCCATATGAGCAGGGATATAGGGCAATTGATAGGGGAGAAATAACTTCATATCAGAATTCAGAGGTTCCCGAAGTGGGTGATACCACCCCTTGGGAGACACTGGAATAATCCAGGGGGACATTAGTAGCCTCAGGTGTAATTGAGGGATGCTGAATAAAAATAAGGAAGTGGTGGAAGCATAAGGAAAAAAGAGAAGAAAATTTGAAAAACCATTTGTACATGTTTCATCTGTTGTGTAACAGAGTTGAAATCATAATGACTACATTATTTTCCAAATAAACACACAAAATGCAAGTTATAATTGATCAGTGGTTAGTCCACCAACAGGTCTTAACAAGCAAGTGTTGGCAGGCAAGTGTGTCGCGCATTGTCAGGAAGTCCAGCATACATCAGCAGGAATGTGTGCATGTAATGACTTATTTATAGTATGATACCATATGGTTACATGACCCATTATTGTGTCATCAAAATTTCAATGCAGGAAAAAAAAATCACAAATTTACAATAAATTATTAAATTTAAGATGTGTCATTTTAAAAAATATTTTTTAAATGATGCAAATTTCAAAACAAAACATTAAAGAGTTAAAGAAAGTAGATCTCCAAGGGGGCACTGAGTAATTTTTTTTAAAAGAGGCCAGTAGGCCAAATAAGTTTGGGAACCTCTGTATCAGATTAAAGACTGGTGATTCTTTTATCTATAGGTAAAGTAAAACCCATCCACAAATAACTATAATAAAAACTAAAATAGTAATAGCCTACATTTTTATAATGCTTTAATGTTTGCCAAATGCTTTAGATATGATGTGAGGTAAGTGCTATTATTATCACCATTTTACAAATGAGGAAACTGAGGCAAGCAGGTGTTGCCAAGCTCACATTAGGACTTAAACCCAAGCACAGTCTCCTCCCAACCTCATAGTTCAACATCTTCTTTAGAATTTGAAACCAAGGTGAATCTTGTGACTCCCTTGCAAGAGGAGATCAATGCACATGTCCAGGGGACAGACCAGCTGGCCAATTTGAAGTGGAGAAAGAGGTTGTGCCACCCTCATAGGAAGAGTTATACGTATGGAGTTCCTGGCTTCCAACTTTCATCTGTATCAGCTACACTAATGTGGGACAGAAGGAACCTAGGGGAAGCAAAAGGACTCAGTAAATTCTTTAATAGATTTTGTCCTTCATTTCTGTCTCCAATGTCACTTAATGCATGGCACATGATTACTTTGGCTCTTCGTACCTGAACTGAGGTTATGGGTATATAGAATCACCAATTGCATATTGGACATTCTGAACTGGATGTACCATAGACATTTCAAACTCAGCATGTCCCAAACAGAACTCTTTAACCTTGTCCCAAAACCCACCTCTTTTATAAACTTCCCACTCTCTGTTGAAGGCACCACCACCATCCTACTCATCAAGATTCATAACCTCAGCTTCACAATCCTCCTGGACTTTGCACTCTCCATATTCAGTTAGTTGCCCAATCCTGACAGCTGTAAGTCCATATTTTTTTTCATCTATCTCCTTCCCACTCACACCACAACTACTCTAGTTCTGGACTTCATCACCTTCCCTGGATTATTTCACTAGCCCATTCCTACCACAAGACCTTCCACTCTCCAATCCGTCCTCCACAGAGCTTCTAAAACGATATTCTTAAAGCATCTATCCCTCTCCTCAATAAACTCTACTGTTTGTTAAGCAAACAATTCCTTTTAACTCTGGAATCCAATACAAACATCTCTGACTGATATTTCAAGCCTCATATATATTTATATTTATATGTACTTATATGTGAATGTTATTCATGTTTTCTTTCCCCATAGGCATTTCAAAACCTGGCTCCAGTCTACCTTTCTAGCTATATTACATAGTATTTATTCCCCTTTGCACACCCTTTGGTCAAGTCAAACTGGCTTCTTGCTGTTCCTCATTCATGATGCTCCATCAATCATCTTTGTGTCTTTGCATAGCCTACTCACCATGCCTCAAATATCTCTTGGAATACTAGTTTATTTCTTTTTTAATTTATTTATTTCTTTTTATTTTTCAACATTCATTTCCACAAGATTTTGAGTTCCACATTTTCTCCCCATCACTCCCCTCCTCCCACCCCAAGATAGCATGCATACTGAATACCCCTTCCCTCAATCTGTCCTCCCTTTCTACCACCCCCACCTTCTCTTATCCCCTTCCCCTTCTATTTTCATATAGGGCAGGATAGATTTCTATACCCCATTGCCTGTATATCTTATTTCCCAGTTGCATGTGAAAACAATTTTTAACATCTGTTTTAAAAATTTTTGAGTTCCAAATTCTCTCCCTTCCTCCCTGCCCACCCACCCTCATTAAGAAGGCAGGTATTTCAATATAGGTTATATATGTGTAGCTATGCAGAACACTTCCGTAATAGTCATGTTGTGAAAGACTAACTATAATTCCTCCATCCTATCCTGCTCTCCCATTTGTTCTATTCTCTCCTTTGACCCTGTCCCTCTTCAAAAGTGGTTGTTTCTGATTATCCCCTCCCCCAATCTGCCCTCCCTTCTATCATCCTCCCCTCTCTTACCCCTTTCTCCCTATTTTCCTGTAAGGTAAGATAGATTTCCATACCCAATTGAGTGTATATGTTATTCCCTCCTTAAGCCAAATCTGATGAGAGCAAGATTCATTCATTTCCTCTTACCTCCTTCCTCTCTGCTGTAAAAATCTTTTCTTGCCTCTTTTATGTGAGATAATTTACCCCAATCTACCACTCCTTTTCTCCTCCTTCCGGTACAATTCTCTCTCACCCCTTAATTTTATTTTTTATATATCATCCCTTCATATTCAACTCACCCTGTGCCCTCTGTTTATATATGTATTCCCTTCAACTACTCTAATACTGAGAAAAGTCTCATGAGTTACAAATATTATCTTTCCATGTAGGAATGTAAACAGTTCAACCTTAGTAAGTCTCTTATGATTTCTCTTTCTTGTTTACCTTTTAATGATTCTCTTGAGTCTCATATTTGAAAGTCAAATTTTCTATTCAGCTCTGGTCTTTTCATCAAAAATGCTTGAAAGTCCTCTATTTCATGATTGTCTATTTTTCCCCTGAAAGATTATGCTCAATTTTGCTGGGTAGGTGATTCTTGGTTTTAATCCTGGCTCCTTTGATCTCTGGAATATCATATTCCAAGCCTTCTGATCCCTTAATGCAGAAGCTGCTAAATCTTCTGTTATCCTGATTGTGTTTCCACAATACTTGAATCATTTCTTTCTGGCTGCTTGCAATATTTTCTCCTTGACCTGAGAACTCTGGAATTTGGCTGCAATATTTTAGGAGTTTTCCTTTGGGGATCTCTTTCAGGAGTTGATTGTGGATTCTTTCAATTTCTATTTTATCCTCTGGTTCTAGAATATCAGGGCAGTTTTCCTTGATAATTTCTTGAAAGGTGATGTCTAGGCTTTTTTTTTTTGATCAGGGCTTTCAGATAGTCCAATAATTTTTAAATTGCCTCTCCTGGATCTATTTTCCAGGTCAGTTGTTTTTCCAATGAGATATTTCATATTGTCTTCTCTTTTTCATTCTTTTGGTTTTATTTCATAATTTCTTCATTTCTAAAAGAGTCATTAGCTTCTCTTTGCTCTATTCTAATTTTTAAGGAATTATTTTCTTCAGTGAGCTTTTGGATCTCCTTTTCCATTTGGCCAATTCTACATTTTTAAGGCATTCTTCTCTTCATTGGCTTTTTGGACCTCTTTTGCCATTTGGGTTAGTCTATTTTTAAGATGTTATTTTCTTCAGTATTTTTCTGGGTCTCCTTTAGCGAGCTGTTGACTTATTTTTCATGATTTTCTTGTATCACTCTCATTTCTCTTCCCAATTTTTCCTCTACTTCTTTTACTTGTTTTTCAAAATCCTTTTTGAGCTCTTCTATGGCCTGAGACCATTTGTATTTTTCTTGGAGACTTTGAATGTAGGAGCTTTGACTTTGTTGTCTTCTTCTGGTTGTGTTTTGATCTTCTTTGTCACCAAAGTAAGATTCTATAGTCTGATGGGTTTTTTTACACTGTTTGCTCATATTCCCAGCCAGTTACTGACTTTTAAACTCTTGGTTAAGTTAGGGCTCACTTCCACTGTGGAGGGTGTACTGTCCCAAGCTTCAGGTATTTTGTGCTGCTGTTTTCAGAGGTACTTCTAGGGACCTGCAAATTTTCAGTTTTTCCAAGGTGGTATGGTCAAAGGAGAGGTATTTACTCCTTTCCTGACATATGCTGTGGTCTATGAGTGACCACAAGCACTCTTTTCTGCCTTAGAACTGTGAGGAGGATTCTTCCACATTGGCACTTCTCCTCGCCCCAGGACCACTACCCAGGACTGCGACCCAGATCCAAGCACAGGCAAAGCAAGAGAATCCTGCCTCAGCACCAGCAAAGAGATCCTTGCAATCCTGCTCTGATTAGCTGCTTGATACCCCCACTGTCTGTGGGCTGCAAGCTCCAGAAGCAGCAGCCACCACCACTGCCCCGGGGCTTTGCCAGGGCTGGGATCAAACCGTGCTCCTCTCTCATCTAGGTCTGACAGACCTTTCCCACTGACCTTCTAAGTTGTCTTTGGCATTTGTAGGTTGAGAAGTCTGGAAACTGCCACAGCTTCCTGTGATTCAATCCCCTGAGGCCTGCTCCAGGTTTCCTGGGGCCCCATCTTTGCCAGGGCTATGTTCCTTTCCTAGCCCGGTGCAACAGACATTTTCTGTTGACTTTCCAGCTTGTCTTGGGTTGGGAATTTGTTTCACTCTGTCTTTTTGTGGGTTCTGATGCTCTAGAATTTGTTTAGAGTCATTTTTTACAGGTATTTGGAGAGGTTTGGGAGAGAGCTCAAGCAAGTCATTGCTTTTTCTCCAACATCTTAGCTCTGCCCAATACTAGCTTATTTCAAAGCTCAGGTTGAATGCCACTTCTTATATGAGGTCTAATGTATCCCCTCCACTGCTAGAATCTTCCACCTTAAAGAAGTTGTATTTATTTAGTTGGTATCTGCACACACACACATATATACACACATATACATATATATGTGTATACCTATGCATGTGTGTATATACAGAGGTGGGGAATCTGTGGCCTCAAGGCCACATGTGGCCTATATATCATGTGTGTACACACGTTTTCTCTCCCTAGAGAATGTAAGCCTTTTGAGGGCAAAGATTACTCCATTTCTGTCTTTGTATAAGTCTTCCCTTGTGTATGAATTAAAATACTCCTATAATAAAGACCTACTAATTTAGCATCTCTGACCAGCCCAGAACATCTGGCACAGTGCCTTAAACATAGCAGGCATTTAATAAATGTTTGTTGATCAATTAAGAAAAGCAAGGGGGGCAGCTAGGTGGCACAGTGGATAGAGCACCAGCCCTGGATTCAGGAGGACCTGAGTTCAAACCTGGTCTCAGACACATAACACTTACTAGCTGTGTGACCCTGGGCAAGTCACTTAACCCCATTGCCTAGCCAAAAGAAGAAGAAGAAGAAGAAGAAGAAGAAGAAGAAGAAGAAGAAGAAGAAGAAGAAGAAGAAGAAAGAAGAAGAAGAAGAAGAAGAAGAAGAAGAAGAAAAGCAAGGGGGGAGGGAGGGGAGATTTAAATCTTCCACATTAGGGATTTAGGTTAGATAATAGGAAGGCTGCTGACAGTTATGACTCTTAGATACTACAAGTGATAACAGGGTCAGACCATGAAATAATCTTCTGAATTTTTTTTTAAACAAAAAGGGTGGATAAGGAACAATCCTGGCAAAATATAAGAGGATAGGTCACCCTAGGCCATGAGGTTTCCATGAAAAATTAAGCTCTCCTTTTTGTTTCCCCACTGAGGTCCCCAAACAGACTTCGATCTTCATCCAGCATGCTCAGCTAGAGCAAAGGAAAGAGTAGAGAACAGTCTAGGCTTTAGCAACCCTGGTTCAGGAAAGCCACAAAGATGGAGAGGCTGGGGTAAGAACAGAGAGGCTGGCATTCAACTGAGACACCTCCTGCAAATATTTCTCATCTCAGAAATGTTATAACTTTTGACAGCATCAATCTTTCATTTCAGAGATTTCTATTGATTGGGTTAAGAATCACAGACATTTTTGTCCACAGCGCTGAGATAGCAAACTTTTCCCCAAGTGCCATTTCCCCAGGGGATGGTAATGATTGATTTTTATTGGTTCAGCTTCTGGGATACTCACATCTCAATCCAGCCAATTTTCTTTGGAGAGAGCCCACTCCTGTCCACTTAATTGTGTTTTCTAACCAAGGAGCTGAGGTAGATTTGTCATTTTTATAGCCCAAAGGAGACAAATCTCCAAACTCCTCTTCCAATTGTGTGGGCTTGTTTCTAAGGCTGATAATCTCAGGAGTGATTCAGGGCCTCAGAAAAATAAAGTAAAAATATGAAACCCAAAATGCAATGGCTGCAACACTAGCAGAAAAACTAATCAGGGCATGAAGGAATTGAGAGATCTGAGGAGAAACAATTTGCTCCATGCTTTCCTGACTTTTATTGGACAACAATTACTGTAAGTAGAATCTTTCAATTGGATCCAGGAAGAGAGCTAAGGTTGGCCCCATATAACAGCTGAAAAAGGCATCCCCTCCATTCTCTCTGATTACATTTTCTTTGCTCTTTACTACGAACCGCTGACCACCCCCCTGCCTGTTTTAACCTTCATTTGATTCAACTTTGAGGGTCCTCTAGTCTCACCTACTCCTGGAATTAGGAAATTGACTTATATTAGGAGACAGCCAGATTAGCTCTCTTGGCAATATTTCCAGTGTTCTTGGTAATTATTGAGTAACAACTTGTTACCTGTTAGTTTTTTGGAATTGGAGACAAACTGATATGATGCTCCCTCATCGGGATCCAGTCAGAACAATAGATGTAAGAAAGGAGGTTGGCAGTGTGCCGTGTGAGCAGATTAAGAAAGCAATTTTCTCTGGTTAACAGGATTGAATGTCCTTTGGTTGAAGACTAAACCATATCCCTTCAAAATGGTCAGGCCTTCCCCCTAACAACCACCAGTGCTGGGAATGCTTCTCTATTTTTGCCTAATACTCTTAGGGGGAAATTAGAAACACAGTCTAGACACTCTGAACTATAAGCAGTGGAAAAGATGAAGGGAAGACATATGATGACCTTCAACTTCTCCCCATAGTTTTTAGGTCCTTCTTCTACAGCTGGTTGGCACCAATAGAGCAAAAAACACTATTTTCCAAATTCCCTCTTTAACACTTTCTTTGTCAGTCTCTCTGTGTCTCTTGTTGTCTGTCTCTGTCTCTGTGTGTCTCTCTGCATCTCTGTTCTATCTCTTTGTCTCTGTCTGTGTCTCTCTGTCTCTGTCTTTCTGTCTCTCTTTGTCTTTTTATCTCTGTCTCTCTGTGTCTCTCTGTCTCTGTCTCTGTCCCTCTCTCTGTGTCTCTCCCTCCCTCCCTCTCTCTCTCTTTTTCTCTCTCTCTCTCTCTCTCTCCTACACACTCTAGGAGATGAGGTGACCTCATACGAAGCTGCATCCAAAAGGACTTAAGAATATTGTGTGTGAGCAAATCTGGTAAAGAAAGTGACATGCGTCTACTTCCCATAATAATTGTAAAGCACTTAGCACAGTGTCGGGCACATAGCAGGTGCTATATAAATATTAGCCATTATTATTAAAATGCTGAAGTAAGTCTAATTGAGCTGATGCTCATGAGTCTACTATCTTTCAAGTTTTCAAAAACTGCATTCTTTGTTTATGGGAGTTATTTTGACAGATTCGCATGTTTGTGTTGAGCCAAAGAATTCTGGGGAAGATTGTGTGCTTGGAGGTCCTTCTTAAATACCTTTCTCCCTCTCTAGCATGCAAAATTATTTGTTTAGTGAGTGGGGTTCACCATAAAACTACAGAGAGTTGGGACCAGGTATGCTGGCATACCTTGTTTATGCTTTTCACACTCCTATGGAGTTCATTCTTCCATAGTAACCCACTAGACATTTGTTTAAAAGTTCCCAAGGGATGCTTGAGTAGAAAGGCAGAGTCATCTTTGAAGACAATTCCTAAAGAGGACTTCCAAAAATCTTCTGATAGATGGCAAGATCATTGAAATAAATGTTTATAGCCTCTCAGAGTGAGTCCTTTGAAGACTCAGCTCAAATCTCATTATCAGCAGGAGGCCTTTTCCATCCTTCTTCCCCTATGGGTTAGTGCCATTCACTCCAAGATTGCTTTCCATCTACTCTTGTATATATCTTGTATATGTGCCAAGTTATTCTCATGTTTGTCTCTCTCATTAGAAGGTGAGCCCTTGAAATAAGAGGGATCAGTTTTGCCTTTTTTTGAATCCCTAGCTCTTAGAACAGTGTTTAGAACATAACAAGTGCTTAAAAATTCTTGCTGGCTAACTGACTGGGATAACATTCATTTGAATGAATAAGTTTAGATTGGTTTCTTGAGAATCAGTCACATTAGTTTATAGCCTCATCTCATACAGTAACCTCATTTCATTTTCTCTTGGCATTACTAAATTGGTAGATTAGAAGAATACCATCAATGTCATGCATTTTTATTTGATGGACCTTTCAACAAAGTTTTCTTTTTTCATAATATCCCTGAGGACATGTGTACTGGATGCTAAGTGGATTCATAGTTTACTTACTGACCATACCCAAAGAGTACTAGTTAATGGATCAATATCAACCTGAAAAGGGAAGAGGGTAGCTAATGGCATGCTATAGGCCGGTCTCTTCTTGGCTGCAACCCGCCTACCATTTTCATCAAGGACTTAGGCAAAGAGAGAGAAGATGTGCTTATCCAACTTGCCAATACCATTATGTTAGGAGGGAATTATGTTTCAGAATGAGGAATAAAAAATATATTGACAGTCTAGGAAAAGCTGGCTAAAACTAACAAAATAAAATTTAAAATGGCCCATCAAGTCATGGAATCTTGTAGCAAGATGAGACCTTGAAGGAGGGATTCTTAACATGGGATCCATGAACTTGGAAAAAGAGAGACAGAAAGAGAGAGAGAAGAAGGAGAGTGGAGAGAGAGAAAGAGAGAAGAGAGAGAGGAGGCAACGTGAGTGAAAGAGAAGAGAGAGAGAGGAGAGTTGTAGGTAGATAGCTAAATGTCTATATATGTATGTATATAACTTTTAATATAATTGGTTTCCTTGGTAATCCTGTGTATTTTATTTTGCACATTAAAAACATTACTCTGAGAGGGGCATCCCTAGGCTTCACTCACTGGCCCAAGCAATCACCTACAATACAACAAAAACACAACCTACTATGTCCTCCAACCCAGAACAGGAATCCTCAGTACAACATCTCGAACAGCTGGCCATTTAGTCTCTGTTTGAACATCTCCAACAAGGAGCATACTGCCTCATAAACAAGTTTATTTCATTTTTGTGTGCCTCTAAATATGAAAATTATTGTTAGTGCTTCCTTTTATTGAGCCAAAATCTGTCTCTCTGTAAATTTTCCCCATTGGTTCTAGTCAAGGGTCAGCCTGGCATAATGAATTACTGGCATGCTGGAGCTAAAATTAGCAAGACCTGGATGTGGGGCCTCCTTCCTCCAGTACTTACCATCTTTATGAACTTAAACAAGTCAACTAATTTTTCTCAGCTTGGATTTCCTCCTCTATCAAATGGAGATAATACCTCTAGCATCCACCTCACAAGGTTTTGAGGAGGGTCAAATGAGATCTCTGCAGTTCTTAAATCACTTGATTTAGTGATAGCTAAATAATAGTAGTCTTGTTATTAGCTTTGCCCTCTGGAATTACACAAAATCAATCATCCCAAATATTTGAAGACAGTAATAAGTCTCTTCCATTGAGTAAAATAAATTTTTGCACTGGAAAATACCTTAGAGATCGCCAAGCCCAACCCCTCATTTTACAGAAGAGGAAACCAAGGCCCAAATGAAGGAAGTGATTTGTCTAATATTACACAATTTGTAAATATCTGAGCTGGGATTCAAATGGAGTTGCTCTGTCTGAAGTAAAGTCCTCTAGGATCAAAAATGCAGATGTAGATTTGGGGTAGTTGGTTGAATAGCATTTTTTTTTTATTTTAAGTGACTTTAGATCAATATAAGCCAACAATGTGATATGACCACCAAAAGAGCTGATGCAATCTCAGGGCTCCATTAATAAACATTCTAATCAGGGAAGCCAATAGTCCAGCTGTATTTTGCCCTTATCTAGAGTGGCCAATTCATTAAATTAATGAGTTGGGATCCAAAAGTATCTTACTAGACTAGAATACTAAGCCAAGTCTAATAAGATAAAATCAAACAGGAATAAATGCAAAATCTTAAGTAAAAGCTCAATATGAATAAAGAGAATGGCACAGCAGTGATAAGAATAAAAACATTAATACAATCACCCACTTCACTAAAAGAGTTTCAGGGTCCAGAGGAAGGAGGGGATAATAGTCCTGCTATACTCTTCTGATTAGGCCACATCTAGAATACCACGTTCACTTCTGAACACCATAATTTGCAAAAGTACTGACAACCATCCTTTTTTACATTGTCTTCCCCCATTAGATGTCAGCTCCTTGAGGCCAGGCACTGTCTTTATATTTGTATCTCTAGTACTTAGCATAGGGCCTGGCACATGGTAATAAATGGTTATTGACTGATTGACTAAGGGCACTGAAGTACATCCAAAGGATGGCAACCATGGAAATGAGGGGGCTAGAGAACATGCCATATGAGAACTAGGGAAGAGAAAACCTGCCATGGTTGGTATCTTTAAATAGTTGAAAAATAACCGTGTGGAAAAAGGAACCAGACAAGTTCTTCTGAGTCCAAGAGGGCAGAGTTGGGAAGAAGGGGATTAAGTGGGAGATGTAGATTTGCACTTATTATAAAGAAAAGAGTCTTTCTCAACAATGAGAGCTGTCTCAAAGTGGAGAGAGCTGCCTCTGAATGGAGTAAGTTCTCCATCATCAGAGGTCTTCAAGTAGACAAGCAGGATGGTAAAGGCAGCTCAAAAATCTCAAAGACCATCTACCAGCTATAGAAATGCCGTGTTCTGCATGGGTAGAGGGTGTCTCCAAGCTGATGAAGCTAAGGAGGTGACCTATTGGGGAATATGGAAATCTGGTTTTACTCTCAGAGTCTTCACCGGTGGAGTTGCTAATGGCTCGTGAGGCAGTGCATTCTCCGTTTCTAAATGTGTTCAAGCTGAGGCTGGATAACCATCTGTCGGAGATGGAATAGAGGGGATTCCTGCACTGGTAGGAGGTTAAACTAGATAATCTCTAAGGTCACTTCCAGCTCTAAGATTCTATTATTCTCATAATCATCCACAACACCAGAATATTTATATCCTAGCAACAGATCATTCTAGTGTACCTGGTCAATAGAATGCCTGCTGTCATCTTGAGTTAACAACAGATTTATCTAGGTTATAAAAACATAATGGATAGTAATAGGAATATTCATTTGTAGGCAGTCTCCAATTTACAAGGCAATCAATCAGCAAGCAGTTATTTAAGCTTCTACTATGTGCCAGGCATTGTGCTAGGTACTAGGAAAACAAAGACAAAAGAATCATAGTTGTTACCCTCAAGGAGATTATAATTTATTTGGGAGAGACAAATATATAAATATAAAGGTGCCCTGAATGAGCAGTTCAGTGGCAGAATTCTTGTCTGATACATCAGAAGTCCAATTTGATTCCCAACCCATGCATGTATCTTTTTCCATAACTCTCCGGAAGACTAGTGAAGTGGATAGAACTCTAGACTCTAGTTTCCTGGAGTCAGTAAGAACTGAATTCAAATGCAGACTAAGAAACTTTGTTATCTTGGGCAGGTCACTTAACCTCTGTCTTTTCCAGTTTCTTCATCTATAAAATGGGAATAACAACAGCACTGAGCTTCCAGAGTGGTTGTGAGGATAAAATGAGATAATAACAGTATTTGTAAAGTGCTTTGTGAACTTTAAAGTGTTATATAAATGCCAGTTATTGTTATTATTATACAATAAATACAAGGTACTTTAAGGGAAGAGAAATAGGATCGGGGATCAGGAAAAAGCCTCATGTATAAAGTGGCACTTGAGCTAAGTCTTAAAGGAGACTGGATATTAAAAGAAACAGGAGTGAGAAAGAAATTCTTTCCACTCATGGGGGACAGACAGAACAAAGGCACATAGAGAGGAGAGAGAGCTTTAGATATGAGTCATACTACAAATGGATTGTTTCCAAGGTCCATAGAATCATAAAGTTGGGTAGGACCTTAGAGATCATCTAATCCAGTTCTTACCAGACCTTTCCTATATTTGATAGTGACCATCCAGTCTCATTTGTGAGGTATTTAAGTAACCCAGGTTACCAGGTACCAGTTTGGTACCTCTCTCTTAAAGGAGTACAGAGTAGCCAGCCTTGTGGCCCCTTCTCCTATACCCCTCAAGGCAAAAATTACAGTCTCTTTTGGAGGAGTTGGAAAAGATTCCAGATGTATCTATCAATGCTTCCACCTTGAACTGTCTATACATACATACATACATATTTATTTATTTATTTATGTGGACAAAAATGTTTGTGCGTGTGTGTGTATGTGTGTGTGTGTGTGTGTGTGTGTGTGTGTGTAACTTACAAGGGCATATATATTTTACATCAATTTGAAATTTGAGATTAATTTCCCAACTGAAACAATTTCGCATGTGATTAGGCTAGGTTCTCACATCAATCCATCAAAGCTTTTTTTATCTATAACGTAGCTGTGTGGTTCCAGTGACAAACTGAGTCTGCTTTCCAAAGCCTAACCTGTCTAAGTATGAAAAGGCTCATTAACAGCAGACTGGCCACTAGGTGCTGGATTTGATGGTCATAGCAACCCGTGAAACAAACAATAATATAAAATGGGCCACAGTCCTACCAGCCCCTTTCCACTTCTTTGATGGAGATAGAGCCATAGAAAAGGAAGTAGAAAGTGATGAGAATCAGAGTTTTACAGAGTACCCTTTGATTCAGAAATAAAACTTCCTTATATACCAAGGAGATCAAAGACATAAGGAAAAGACCCATGTGTGCAAAGATATTTATAGTAGCACTTTTGTTATAGCAAAGAACTGAAATATAAGTAGGTGCCAATCAATTGTGGAATGGCTGAACAGATTATGATGTATAAATGACAAAAGATATAGATTGAAAGAAACATGGGAAGACTTGTATGAACTGATGTGGGGTAAATAAGTAGATCCTGAATAATGTACACAGTCCCCTAAAAGAGAGGTAATGACACCAAATGCAGAATGAGTTATATATATTTGGACATGGCTAATGTATGGATTCATTTTGCTTGACTATGCTTGTTTGTCACAAATGAGATTTTTTTTCATAATGGGGTGGGGATTTCAGGAGGAGAGGAAGGTAAATGACAGTGATGTCAAAAAAGAAAAAAAGAAAAAAACTGTCATTGAAGCATTAAAAAAGATACAGATGAGAATGGATAGCAGTTCAGAGGGAG
This sequence comes from Phascolarctos cinereus, assembly GCF_003287225.1. NCBI lineage: Eukaryota > Metazoa > Chordata > Mammalia > Diprotodontia > Phascolarctidae > Phascolarctos > Phascolarctos cinereus. The sequence continues at coordinate 373,281,198 of NW_027555958.1, forward strand.
ACAGACAATCTGGACAGCTTTTAAAACCAACAAACTGAATTTTTTATGCTTTCTTTAAAAGCAAGCTATTTGTAATGGAGATTTATAGCTTCACATGTAATCATCTCTGTTTTTTATATATGAAAATGTTCATATTAACTAGTGTTTGCCAAATACAGTGTGAGCAAAATTAAAAATTATATTTTAAAAGAATCCATTTTTAAATCACATATAAACATTAATTTAATTGCAGGCACTGTAAATGAGAAAGTAGTCAAATGACTAATGATTTGGCATCATATTGGAAAATCTGAATCACATCAATATTGATATTCTTGTATGGTACCTGGGCTCCTCCTTCCTCTACTTACATATGGGTCTAAGATACTCTAGGTTGAAGGTACAGTACTTGATGAGTCTTCATCCACCCAAAAACTTTAGCTCATGAGTCCATACTGAAGTGCTTATTTTTGCTGTCAGTCAAAGGACACAATTTATTCATAAGATCACAGTGTTGGAAAGGACCTCAGAGGTCATCTAGTCCAACCCTCTAACTCTATAGATGAAGAAACAGGTCCGGTAAAGCTACATGACTTCAATTATGGTCTGTGATCAAGACATGGCATAAGGGATAGTGTCGAGCCAATGTACAAACATGTGGTCAGGAAAGGAGGTTAACTGGCCAAATAAGTGAGAGTGAGGTGTGATGGACAGCCTATGTGCTTCAGCAGCATCAACAAAAAAGCAAAAAACCCTAGAGCAAACACTCCAGTAGAGTGAAAAATCTAGAAATGTTAACAATGGATGCACAGGATAATAGAAAATGCTTAGGGCATAATCTGTACCAATGAAGCAAATACTCATGCTGATGACATCATTGGCCCATTGATGCTTAAGTAACTTGATAATAATTATTATATTCCTGATGTCCTGGTGTCACCAAGCCAAACTGAATCCCAAAGTTTTCTGAACCATGAGTTCCAGTGAGCTCAGAATGTTGAGCTTCTCTTAAGCTCAGAGCCTGAGCCCTAAGCTGTAAGCACTTTTGAGCCCTGGGAGGTAGACAGAAGAAATCTATAGAGGCAGATGATGGACAGATAAAGAAAAAGTTTGGATGGCAAGAGAATATTGTGGGAGCAGGCTGGGTTGTGGCTCTGTCACTTCCCATAACAACATGAGAGACAGTTTCAACAGTCCTGATGAGCACCTCCAGAAACTCTCTGACTGCTATAACCTTCAACCCTCCCTTGATGCAAGCCCTGCTCTTCTTGGAGAAGAGAATAATCAATAAACAGTTAAATTTTTTTTTACTAAATAGAACCAAATCACCAGGACACTTCCTGGTCATTTCTAATCCATGGCACCTATATTCTAGTTCTCCTTATCTTCTCAATGGAACTGATTCTGCCCCTGGGACCCTAAACCTTAATAGGTGAACTTTCTGTTTCTCTTTCCCAGAAACCAGGCCATCACATTTTCCGAGCATTTTGAAACAATGCCATCATCTAGATAATAATATATAAATAACATGTATATGGTGCTTTAACATTTACAAAGCACTTTTCAAATAGTATCTTTTCCACATGACAAATCTGGGAGGTAGGTGCTATTATTATCTCCATTTTACAGGTAAGGAAATTGAGGTAGGTGAACAATTTGCCCAGAGTCAGATAGCTATTAAGTGACTTCGGCTGGATTTAATCTCAAGTCTTCCTGACTCCAGGTCCAGTGCTCTATCCACAAGGCCACCAAGCTGCCTAGATGTACCCAGCTCTTTCTAGCTCCCTGTTATGTCTTGCTTTCCCCACTAGAATGTTAAGTTCTTATAAGTGAGGACTATCTTGCTTATTTTTTTGTACCACCTGCATTAGCACAGAGCCTAGTAAATAGACAGTGCTTAATAAATGCCTTATCACCCATTAAGTTTGTGATTTATCAACTTTCATGGATTCAATGATCACTTATATGCAAATGATTCCAAGACCTCAATCAGTCTTCTGAATTAATGTCTCGAATCAATAATTGCTTTTTGGGTATTTCGAAGTAGATTTTCATTGACATCCCAAATTCTACATACATATCCAAAAGGTGGTGCAGTGGATAAAGTGGCAGTCCTACAATTAGGAAGACTTGTCTTCTCAAGTTCAAATCTCACCTCAGACACTTACTAGTTGTGTGACTCTGGTCAAGTCACTTTACCCTGTTGGCCTCAGTTTCCTCATCTGTAAAATGAACTGGAGAAGGAAATAGCAAATCACTGCAGTATCTTTGCCAAGAAAACCCTAAAAGGGGTCACAAAGAGTCAGACATTATTGAAAACAACTAGACAACAACAAAAAACTAGAAACCATTATCTTTTCCTTCAAACTCTTCCTTCTTCCCAACTTCACTATCACTGTGAAGGTTATTACATCTTTCTAGTTAACCAGGCTCAAAACTTTGGTGTCATCCTTGATTCCTCCTTCCCAATTACTCCATATATCCAATCTAGTGCCAAAGCTAGTCATTGCTACCTTTACATCTCTCATTTATGTCCCTTCTGTCCCTCCACACAGCCATCACCACAGGTCAAGCCATCAGCTCCTCTTAGCTAGACTATTGTAATAGCCTTCTAGCTGCTCTCCTTACCTCCTCTATCTCCCCCTCTCTGACATCCTCCACTCACTGGCCAAAGTGACTTTCCTAAAGCACAGTGACACCATGTCATCCAATATCCTACTCAAAAGAACTCCCGTGGTTCCTTATTACCTCCAGGGTCAAATATAAAGCCTTCACTTTGGCATTTAAATTTCTTTACAACCTGGCTCCTTCCTACCTGTCCATTCTTTTTATACCCTTTCCATTTTCTAATTCTTCTTCATCTTCCGTCTCTGTACTTTTGCACATGCTGTACCCCAAGCCTAGAATGCTTTTCCTCTACCTCCACCTCTGAGTTTTCCTGGCTTCCTTTAAGACCTGCTCCAATGTCACATTCTTCAGGAGGCCTTTCCTGTTGTCCCCAGCAGCTAGTGTCTTCTCCTCTGACATTCCCCTGAAGCTTCTTTGTATGAGTATTGTTGTTTTCTCCGTATGTACCCCATTATTTGCATATTTTCTTCCCCATTGGAATCTGAGCCCCTTAGGGAAGTGACCACTTTTTGCCTTTGTGCATCCCCAGAGCTTATTACATACAGTATCTGGTATACACTAGATGCTTAAAAAATGCTTCTTGGTTGACTGACCACCATATTGTCAGTAAAGGTCTACCTCCATTGAAGTCATTCACAATTGCCTTGTCCACTAAGAAACGAAAACCCTCCCTTCCACCCTGCCTTCCTATGTTTGTGTATGGTCCCATCATGCTTCTGGTCCAATAACTTGGACTCATCTTTAACTCCTCTTCTCAAATAAAAGTAATTGCAAGATCCTATTGATTCTTCTTACACACCATCACTTCCACTTGTCTTTTCCCCTCTGTCACCACCTAACTTGAGATCTTTATCAGTTCTTGTGACGTCTATTATGATGGTCTCCTACCTGGTGTCCCAGATTCAAGTCTCTCCATGTGCCAACTCACCCTTCACCCAAGCTGGCAAATATATGTTCCTGATGCACAGGTCTGACTCCATTCATTATTCTCCTGCTCAAAAAACGCCAGTAAAATACAAATTCCTTAGATTAGCATTTTAGACTGTCCATAATTAGCTTCCAATCGACCTTTCCAACATTATTTCCCATTACTCCCCACCGCTCTATATTACAGCCAACCTGGGCTGTTAGCTGTTTTCCAGACTTATTCTCCATTCTCCCACTTCTGGGCATTCTTACTCCCCACCCCTCAAGCACAGTTTCTCTTCTTTCTTCTTCCCAGACCCATAATATGGGCTACCTTCTCCATGAAGTTTCCCCCTACTCCCTCCAGCTAAAAGTGTCAGCTTTCCTTTCTCAAAGGGCAGTTGGACTCGGTCTCTGCTCTACCTTATCCAATTATACTTTGTATCAAATTTATAAACAAGTGTATATGGTAGACGATTCATCTACAAATCTTATCTTCCCTATTAGATTATAAGGGCAGGATCTATGGGGTGTCATTTGTCATCTCCGTATGCCTTGCACACTGTTGTGCCTTGAACAAATGTTTTGTAAACAAATGCTCAAATGCTCTGGGGTCTGGGATCAGGGAACCAAAGGGTAGGAACCAGGCAGAAGCAGCCTTTCCCTTAAAAGGATTTGTTTGCAAGTCAAGTGTTAGCTAATTAGTGATGTATGCATTAAGCCTCACTTTACCTTCAGTCTCTCACTTTACCTTCAGTTTCCTCTTCTGTAAAATGGAGATGACAGTGCCTACCTTGCAGGGTTGTTGTGAAGATTAAATGAGATAATATTTGTAACATGCTTAGCACAGTGCCTGGCACACAGTAGGCACCATTTAAATCTCTTCCCTCCTAAACACCAACTTTGAAAATCTTCCCCCATGAACCATTCTTTTTCTAGGAAAAAGTGAGTTAACAATTTGATTACTTCCAGACATTCCTCAGTTTCCTCATCAGTAAAATGAGCCAGAGAAGGAAATGGCAAACCACTCCAGTATCTTTGTCAAGAAAACCTAAATGGGGTCGTGAAGAGTCAGACAGAACTGAAAGGACTGAACAACAAGACACGCACTGTGGTGTATAAAAAAGAACAAAGAACTGGGCTCAAGGAGATTTAGGTTCTTTTCCTGACTTTGTCACTGCCTAGCCTCCATTTTCTCCTAACTAAACCGGACACTCTGGTTAGAATTAGAAGGGTTCTCACAGGTCAATTTAGTTCAACACCCTCATTACATAGATAAAAATACCTGAAACCAAGAGGAACAATTTTCCAAGGGGTCACACAGTTGGTAGTAGAAGAAGGATCTGAACCCAGGTTTTAGGACTCCAACTCCAAAGCTTTTCCAACTGCACCAAGATTTTCCCCCAGCAGAAGGTATATTCTTTAAAGACAGGTATACTCTGTTGCCCCTTTTGCCGTTTTGTTATCTCCAGCACTTAGCATTGTACTTTACACTTAATTAAGGCTTGCTGAGTTGAATCCCTTGCAGCTCTGACGTTTTAAGATTGATTCTGTGATTCTATAAGCAGATCCAGCATAATTTAGGGTGTGATCACAGGTACCCCTCACAGTTGCAAATACAAACCTCATTTAAGCTGCACAGGCAGCAAGAGGGCCGAACAAATGACTTGGGGAGGATCTGGGAGGCAGAATTAACAGTTTCAGGAGATGGCTGTTTCTGTCTAGCTCAGCTCATTGCTACTCAGTATTAGGACGACTACCCAAGCTGCTTCTTACCAGTGGGATGGCGAAAGTTAACCAACCAAGTTGGGGGACTTTCCACCCCCAAATCTGCAGGGGTTGAAATGTGGCCCAGATGTGGCTCCAGGGAGTGGGAGAAGACCCTGCGATCTCGGGGTGCGCCCCTAAAATCTGGCCCTGCCCGAAAGTGGTCTAAGCCAGGTTGGATGGGTAGAATGACCGTCGCGATGCAGAACTGTTTATCCCTTCCCGGCACAAGCAAATAAAGTGCGATTGGTACTTTCCAACTTCATACCGGGTAATATTCCTTTAATGGAATGCTTTTAGAGAGGAGTCATAAAAATAAATTGAAAAGTGCTTTCTGCGGGATACAGCTGGTGTAAGCAGCATCTGAGCAAACAGGATAACACAAGGCTTAACTTAGCATCGCCGTTTTTATTACTCACCCGCGACAGGTCTTATAACAGTATAAATTCACTTAAAAAACGGATTTTTCCCCCGCCCCCTGCAGCCACACGCGCCCCGCCCGCCCCCCGTGTGCCGAAGCCCAGGCAGCCGGGTCCCTTCATTCTAAGCCATGTAATTACAGGTCTTTTATGATTTAGATTTCAGACCAATTAGCTCATTCTGCAAGCCTTCCGCGTGCCAACTCACTACCCCCTCCCCGCTGCTGCTGCCGCTGCTGCGGCCGCCGCGCCAGGCTCCAGGTTCTGCTGGCGATTCATCTGTGCGCGCTTGTAAAGAAGGAATCGTTCGGTGAGGGGCGGAGGCGCTGGGGCTGCATGGAAATGGGTTCTCGCTCCCTGCCTCCCGCCCGCACCCCCATCTGCCTCGGCGTCCTACACCTGGTCTCTAAATTTGTCACTGCGTGAAGTACACACAAAGCAACACAAAGCTCAGCCTGGAGCCGGAGATCTGCCTCGGGGCAAGAAGCCCTGGGCGATCGGCTTCCCTGCAGCTGGGATGACAGGTCGAGGCCCCGGGAAGGGCCATTGCAGAGAGAGATAGATTCGAGACAGTCTAGAGAGGTTGGGCGTGCACAGTTCACGAAAGCATACCATAGGATCTGCTGGAAAGCCTTAATCTAACTCTTTTTTTTTTTTCTGAGAGAGAGATAGAGACAGAGAGAGAGGAGACAAAAAGAAAGACAGAGAGACAGAGAACCAACAAAACTGAGACCCAGAGATCAGGAAGCGAACCTTCCAAGACCACATTGATAATAAGTGGCAAAGCCAGGATTCAAACCAGGGCCTCTGACTGCAAATCAGATCCTCTCCACTACACCAGGGACACAGAGTGATTTTTCCTTATTCTTTACCCCCTTCTTCCTCTGTCCCTAACAGTGATAGACTTACCTAACCTGTACCTCCTCTCTCATGCAGCAAATCAGAAAATGTGTTCTGTGAAAGGAAAAGGTCATCCAGCTCAAATCCATCAAGGAACCAGTCAGAAAATATTTATGTACCAGACACTGAGCTAGGCCAGTAGGGACTGCAAAGAAGTTTCTTCCAAACTTTCCCTTAAAGAGAAGAATGGCTATGATCTAATGGAAAAGGCACTGGATTTGAAGTTACCCAATTCCTTGTTACATTAATTAGCTCCATTTAAGCTTAGGGTACAATATAATGACCCCTGAAGTCCATTTCATTCCCTCCTTTTTGGTTTTGGGGAGTTTATTTTAGATGAAAATCGTTGAACTCAATAACAATGGCTGAGACCCCAGTTAGAAGAATTCCTAACACTCAGGCAGAGGTTGGGCTCTCTGCCTGTCATGTATATGTCTTGTTAATTAATCCCTGACTTCTTTGTGGTTGAGGTAAAATTGAGTTTACTGGAAACATTTGGGTAACAAAACAGCAGATTATTATTATGGTGTCTGTGAATAGACAGGTTTTAGAAACAAAGTTGGGTAGAGTCGATCTTTTCTTGCAATTTTGTTCAGCCTGGGTCCCATGATCCAAGATGTCTAGAGTCAATGACTATCCTCTATATCTTTCCTTTTCCACTGTGGCTTATTTTCCCCCTTGCTCCTCAAAAGGTCTGTCAGAAATATCATGCTTACTCCCAATCTCGTGAATCTAGATACTAAGGATCTTTTCTTTCACTTCTGAGCTAGCTTCTTCCTTTTAGACAAATTGCTCAGGCTATGACCCTGTCTCTCACACAATAGCTTTGATTGATTCAAGGAAATGTACAGGTCTTGTTCAGGCTCAGTTCTGACTGTTTGATTCAATCAGAAAGTCTTTTTACCTAGTTGAGGTACCATAGCTAAAAGGGGCTGAGGGTGGGAGGGGGTCAATCCCACCCTTACCATAGAACATCAGGGCCCTCAGAAAGCTACTTGATCCCACCTATAACTGATCAGGAATCCCTTCTACATCCTACCCAACACGTAATCATCCAGACTTTTCTGGAAGACTCCCAGAGAGGTAGAACCAACCTATTCCAAAGGCTAAACTGAAGACTTGGGTCGGAACCCTAGCTCTGTCATTTCTTAGCTGTGTGGCCTTGGGTAAATCACTTTTTCTCTCTGTACTTCATTTTCCACATCTGTGAAGTGAGGGGCTTAGGTGAGAGGATCATAGGACTTGGAACAAAATTTATGGACAAGTAGTTTTCTAGAACTAGATGCAAATACTACACTTTAAGAATTCTTCTAAGTCGAAAATCCAGTCTTCTGAAATCATGACTGTATAGGGAAGATAAAACAATGTATATGTGAAAAGATAATTAAGGAGGTTAAATGCCAAATAAGGAATCATAGGCTCATAGATTGGAAGCTGGAAGAGACCTCAGAGGTCATGTCGTTGGTACAGCCAAGAAGTGCTTCTAGAAATTCAGAGGAGGGAGAAAGAATGTTTCCTAGAAGATGCATGGGATTTGAGCTTGCTCTGAAATGTGAGTCAGAATTTAATAGGAAGGGTGGAGGGCATTTTTAGGAGAGGGAATAGTGTGAGTAAAGAGAGGGAGGTAAGGTATTTACAGGGCAATAACAAAACCAGTTTGACCAAAGCAGGCCATATAGAGGAACCTATGATGGAACCACAAAGTCATGGAACCCTAGGCTTGAAAGGGACCTCAAGATGATATTCGGTTTAAACTCTTACCTTCCAATAGGTTTGTCTTTAAACCAGAGGATTCTCTCTCTTATTCTTATATCAATCTATAAGTACTTAAGTACCTGCTTATGTATCAAGCACAGTGCCAGGCCCTGAAGCTGCAAGTGCAAAAGAGTAAACAATGCCTACTTGCTATGAGTCCATGTTACAGATTTACATCAGAGAGAGGGAAATTTTGTGACCTGCAACTTTTACCTATTTTGATATCTAACATCATCACCATTTAGAATATTCTTCCTCAGATCTTATCTTAATCCCCCCCTCTCAATTTCACCCTGCCCCTGAGGGAGTGAACAAATAGTTCATTTGAGGATTTTAAAGTGCTATGAGTAGATAAAAGGCAAGAATATCATTCTTCCTCCACACTCTACCCCCTTGGTGACACAGTGTTATGCATACCTACTCTTAATGCTTGGGATATGAATCAGGGGGTGGGAGAAGTAAAGGTAATGACTGAGAAAAAAATCTGGGTTCACAATTCACCAAGCCTGTTATTTTCCTATCTCACAGTTCTTTTCCACTCTATTTGGAATGATCCTACTTGATCTCCCAAAAACATCCTTATCCAGTAATTTTTTTAAAAAAAGCTCTCATGCTCCAAGACCTCCTCCCACCCCCAGGAACCTCCCTCTTCCAATACTGTTAATATCACATACTTATCCATGCATCTTTGATAGCCACACTCTTTCCACCTCCCACCCCCACCAGCCTGTGCATTGTCATTGAATTTCATATTCGATGCTGTTAAACACACCCTATATTGTTCCTATATGTATGTATACGTGTGTGGGTGTGGGTGTGTACACACACCCACACACCCACACACACACCACACACACATCAGATTTGAATCTAATATCAGTGAACCCAGCCAATAGGTGTCAGGATCCATCCTGCCTTGAGTCTCTCATAATTGAACAAGCAATATGATACAGAGGGATTTGTAGCTGGAGTAGCTCAGTTCAAAGCCCAAATCTGTAACTTTCATCTCCAATAAATCACAACCTTTCTTGGCTTTGGTTTCCTCATCTATAAAATGGGGGCATTGGGCTCAATGACCTCTAAGGTCCCTTCCAACTTTAAATCTACAAATCTATTCTGAACTCCAAAATCAAATGCAGTAAGATGATCACTCTATCCAAAATTATTTAGAGGCAGATTTTGCTCAGTGAGGAGAAACCAATAATTATTTCTATCTAGGAAGAAGAAGAAGAAGAAGAAGAAGAAGAAGAAGAAGAAGAAGAGAAGAAGAAGAAGAAGAAGAAGAAAGAAAGAAAGAAAGAAAGAAAGAAAGAAAGAAAGAAAGAAAGAAAGAAAGAAAGAAAGAAAGAAAGAAAGAAAGAAAGAAGGAAGAGGAAGAGGAGAAGAAGAAGACTGTATTTTGGAATACCAAAGCCCTCCTTGCTGGAGGTGTTTAGACTCCAAATGACCACTTTTCAGGGATGGAATGAGAGAGATCCATGCATCAGGCAGGGTCTTTGACATGATAATTTCTTGAGTCCCTTACAATTCTGAGATTCTACTAGTCTACATGTCCTTTAAGACTCAGCAAAGGTGGCACCTCCTGTACTAAGTCTGTCTCAATTTTCCCAGTTGGTGACACTTTCCCTCCTGAAATCACTTTGTTTTATCTTGTCTACATAATCCAGGATTCAAACATGAGTCATTTATATCAGACTTTATTTGTTGGTAGAGACAATAATAGCTAAATCTTGTGTGCCTGCATGAGGAGCAGAGTTGACTACAAAGCTTGGAACATGAAGGGGGGAAGAAGAAAGGGAAGGGATTGAACGTTTATAAAGCACCTGCTATATGCCAGGCACTGTGCTAAGTACTTTACAAATTTTAACTCATTTGATCTTCACAAGACATGTACTCTTATTATCCCTGTTTTATAGTTAAGGAAACTGAAACAAACAGAAGTTAAATGACTAGCCCAGGATATAGCACTGGCCCTGAAGTCAGGAGGACCTGAGTTCAAATCAGACCAAACACTTGACACTTACGAGGTGTGTGACCCTGGGTAAGTCACTTAACCCCAATTGCCTAAAATAAATAAATAAAAGAGTAAATGACTAGCCTAGGGTCTCACAGCTAGGAAGTATTGTTTAGTTGATTAGTCATGTCTGACTCTTCATGACCCCATTTGGGATTTCCTTGACAAAGACATGGAAGTGGTCTGCCATTTGCTTTTCCAGATCATGTGACAGATAAGGAAACTGAGGCAAATAGAGTGAAGTGACTTGTGCAGGGTCACCTAGTTAGTAAGTGTCAGAGGCCAGATTTGAATTCAGGTCTCCCTGATTCCATGCCCAGTACTCTATCCATACTTTACCACCTAGATTCTTGAAGGAAAAGCTTTATTCTTGCTTTCTCTGCTTCAACAAAGGACATACATGGTTCCAGACTCTCTTTGGGGAGAAACTTGGAGAGAAAGAGAAAAGATTTGGGAAGTGGCAGACATGTAGCAAAGCCAGCATGCCAACATATCCCTCATTTTCAAATTGTTTCCCTGGAAACTTCAGAGATTTCTCCCTTGGAAGAGATTGGGGATTCCGTATTAGTTTACCTGAGATATTTTATTTTCAATGGGATAACTCATTCAATCTGTGTATTTTCTGGTAAATGTTAATCAATATAACTTCTCTGATTTCTGTTTATCATCTGTATTTGAAAAATGGCTTTGTCGACTATTCATCATTTGTAATAGTATGACTAGCATTTGGTGAGAAGGAACCAAGGCTCTGGCAATAAACTATACCATCATTAAGGGTTAGAGACCAGAATAGGAATAGGGAATCTGCAACCTCGTGGCCATATGGGGCCTTCTAGGTCCTTGGGTGCAGCCTTTTGACTGAGTACAAGTTTTACAGAACTAAACCTTTTATTAAGGGGATTTGTTGTGGTTTGGATTCAGGCAAAGGGCCACACTTGAGGACCTAGAGGGCCACATGTGGCCTTGAGACTGCAGGTTCCCTAGCCCTGGACCAGAGAATCAGCTTGAACCTAAAAATCATTTCCCCTAGACTAACAATATTGGAAAGGGAGGAGGGAATAAGCAGATAGATATAATTCTAATCTCAAGGAGCTTACATTACATAATAGCTACATAGGTAGTAAATACAAGGTATATATGTAGAGTGTGAGTTTTGCCCATGTAGGTTATATGTACATCCACCTCAGTTTGTCTAAATGCAGCTAATAGGGGAGGAATCAACAGATGGCTCTAGAGTCTTGCCCATCCTTCTACAAGAGAGACTTTGATACCTGTCAAGCTATCTCTGGAACAAGAGATTAGGGCCACTAGACTGTCTACTCTTCGAGAAGGGAAGACCCTACTAGTTAGAAGCTCCTTCAGGCTAGAGATTACTTTGGTTTTGTCTTTTTATCCTCAGAATATAACACAATGATTGATAATATACGTTTCTGTTCATTGACTTGGACTGGACTGAACTGGACTGGATTGTATCGGATCAGATTGGATTGGAAGCTTCTGTCATTATCCTATGCTCACCTACGTACAATAGGTTTGTGGAGTCATAGATTTATTACTGAGAGAGAGCTTAAAGATCATCCTACAACTTTGTCCAGTTACTTCATTTTACAGATGAGTTGGTTGGCTGTTGTCCTTCATTCTCAAAGAGTACCAAAATGACATCGCTATGTTGGGGTCAAGTATGTTTGACTGTGGTTGATCAGGCTAGTATGAGTTAGGAAGGCTCTACTACAGGCCAGGCACAAAGATTCTGTAAGAACCTTTGGAGTAGAGATGTCTCTACATTTGCACATCTCACATTTCTTACAGATGAGTAAACTGAGATCTAGGGATACAGTTGGCTTATCCAGGGTACACACACAATACCTGTCCTTTAGGATCTTGCAAACCAAGATAGATAAATGGATATGGTTTATCTGAGACTGTGAAGCAAATAGAGAAAACATCCAGATGCCTAATAGATTAATCTATTTCAGCTAACAACCAGCTGGTGTCCTCAGTGAGGAAGCTGAATTAGCAAACACCTCCACGGATTTCCTTCTAGACCTGGGGTGACTTGTTTGTTTGTTTAAGTAAGGGTTCTGCCTTGATCAGATCTGGTCATCCAGGGAAGCAAATCTGCTGAGCCTTGTTCCCTGGAGTATAATGCAAAATTGAGAAATTCAAAACAAACCTGGGAAATCCAGGCACATTTTCATTTAATAAGCATTGTAATCAAGGCAGAAATCCTTGCTTAAGCAAATCGTTGGCCTTGGGAGTGGAACATTGAACTTGATGGTCTTCACTCCCTGGGACATTATCTGGTATTCCATCTTCAGAACTAATACATGACCTTGAAAAAATATCTCCCACCCATTATGCACAAACATCAATGCAAATGATTTCTGAAGAGAGAAAGAGGGACCAGTGGCAGGAGCAAGTTGCAAGTTCAAACATGATAGTTGAGGGGCCAGTACCAACTTCAAATTAAGGGGATATGTCATCCAAGGGCAAAGTAATTTGACCTGAATTCTCCCTCTAGTGAGGGTAACACCAACGGTAATGAATTCTGTCTTATCTCTGTGGTTGTGGGGATGATTTGCAGACATCAAATTTGGTGATATTACAGACACTGTTCCTAACTTGGAAGAGAAGGAAAAAAAATTGTTGATGCAGAGTAATATACTTGCACAGAGTAAGCAATAGCCATACAACTGTATATCACAGCCAGATATAATGTCAGGCTTTAGAAGCTGATAAATTAGAAATAACAATGGAGAAATACAGGAACCTTGAGAAATATCAACAGATAGACCAGATGAAGTGGATAAAGGTCCATTGTTAGGAGACAAGAAGGCATCCAAAAGAGACAGCTGGGAGGGAAACCGAGCAGTTGGCAAGGTCATGATGGAGTGAAAGTCCAGGGATAAAGGGCTGTGGTCAGCTGCCTGAGAGTTAAGGACAATAAAAGCAAGAAAAAATAGAGTTGAGCTCTCAACTATGATAAGCAGATAATTTGTTACTTTCTATCTGCCTGGGTCCTCTTTCCAGAGTCAGAAAAAAGTCTCTCTTCCTGGAATAACTTCTCCTACCTGTATAGGCTGGGAGTGAGTGAGTAAGGAAGAGAAACAATCTTTGCAATAGTGAGAATCATAGCAAAACAGAGAAGGAGTGGGTCTTCTGGCAACATAGAAAGATGGAGAGAACAATGGAATTGTGGTCAGGAAAACCTGTGCTCAAATCTGGTCTCAGACGCTGTTAGGGATGAGCCTGATGCTAGCATCCTTTTAGTTTAGCTTTGATTTGGAAACAAAACAAGACACTTTCTAAATCATTGAACAGTTAACAAAAGGAGGTTTGCTTAGCTGAAATATAATAAGGGTATGCAACAAGGATACAATGGCATTTAGCTTCTGTAAACATTGCCCCCATCCTTGCCATATGGAAGCACATCTGTTCAGCAGGGCAAAGTGTGGTAAATGGTGTGCTCTTCAGACTAATTCCATGGAAGTGGGATTTTTAAAATCTGTAACTGACCAGTAAGCTACTCAATGGAACTAGGGCCCAATTAAGTTCCAGGTACAGCTTTCCGCCCTTTCAGGGAAAATTAATCCTTGATGTAGACTAAGGGTAGATACTGGTGCTATCACATAGCTTACTAGCTATATGACCTTGGATAGGTCCCTTAACCTCTTTAAGTCTCAGTTTCCTCATCTGCAAAATAAGGCTAATAATAGCATCTACCTGCAGGAGTAAAAATCAAATGAGATAATATGAATAAAGCTTTTTGAAAACCTTAAAGGACTGCACAGATATGAGTTATTTCTGGTACAGATGAGGAAACAGTTTCAAACATAATAAGTTCCTTTTCATGGATCAATCAATCAATATTTATCAACTGCTTCCTATGAGGCAGGCACTGTGCTAAGTGCTAGGGATACAAAAAAAAAAAAGACAACTCCCTGCCCTCAAGGAGCTTACAGTCTAATAGGAAAGACAAACAATTATATGCAAAGCAAGCTATATGCGGGGTAAATAGGAAATAATTAAAAGAGGGAAAGCCCTGGAATTAAGAGGCATTGGGGAAGGCTTCCTGTAGAAGATGGGATTTAGTTGGGATTTTAAGGAAGACAGGGAAAGAGGAAGAGTGTTCCAGGCAAAGAGGAAAGCCAGAAAAAATTCCCAGAGCTGAGAGATAGTGTCTTATTCTAGGAGCAATGAGAAAGAATCTGCTCTGTGATCTTTCCATTGCCCCTTATTGCTTCCTGAAAAGCTGGAAATGTCTATATCTCAGAAAAGTCCACGTGAAAAGAAGCTTCTTCGTGGAGGGATGGACAGTCAGCAAACTTTCAGGAGTCCTCTAACCCCACCCTACCTATGCTTTCAGATGAAGAAAGAGCAAAATAATCCATTTGTGGGATTATCTTATTTGTCTGAGGGAGTCCCTACAAACTGGTGACTACTACAAAAAAAAAAAACACCAAAGAGGGACTAAGCATCTTCAGTCCACCCAATCAATTCTTCTCCTCAGTGACTGCAGCAGAAAGGGAAAAGCCACATGGAAAAAGCCAAAAAGCCCTGACATCAAGAATTCAAAGGTCAGGAATAGATAGGCTTCTCTGCTAGAAGAATATATGCCCGGCAGGTGAAATGGAAAGCTGAGGCCTGGTGAAAACCTATTTAAGATATTTATACATGTATATTTATACATACATACATACATACATACATACATACACATACATACATACATATATATGCCTGGATTGAGTATGGCATGGATAGACATGTGATGTAGGAGCTGGTTCACCACTCTCTAAAGAAGACTGGGATTTCTGCCTCTATGGGAAGAAGAGGGCTGTGACTGGCCACTTGCTCCTCCTCTTACCTGTTACCAACAGGGATATTGGGGTAGAATTATATCCCTGCACCATACCTCAGATATCAATAGTCCATGGGGCATAATAGGTTCAGAATAAAAGGCGCTTTTCCTGATAGCTCTCAAAGGGAAAATAATAATTAGTTTACATTTGCCAGCTTAGCTCCCTCCCACCAAACATGGTTATACAAAAGACCACTGCAAATAGCTAATGAATTTTTTTAATCAAAATAAGCAAGAAATAAAAATCAGTAGAGTTATACAGATTAGACTACTCAAAAGAATACAAAAGAGTAAGTGTACTCCTTATCTGGAAGAGCAATAAGATCTCAGCCCAAACCAGGGCAGAGAATGAGTTCACCTATAGGAAGTCCAGTCTCAGCAGTCTCTAGGGTTGCTAGAGTTAGAATTCAAGGGACATTTGGGGAGGGACCAACTCCCTCTATATGTTATGTGACTCTGAGGGCCCTTGCTAGCCATGTAAAAGCCTGTGACTTGACCTGCTTCTCTCAAAGTCCTCCAGCACCACAGCTCAGCAGTCTTTCATCCAATCTAGAGCCATTACTCTTTCCACTTACGTAGCAACTCAAAGGGCTATCTCTCAGGAAAAAAAAAAAAAGAAAGGAAAAAAAAAACTTCCCTGGGCTTGAGCAGAACTGGGATTGCACCTACATGGGAAACTTAGAAAATTAAAAGGTTCCAGGTCTGGATTTAAAAAGCACTGACAACAAGAACTCAAAGGTCAGAAACAGATCTGCCTTCTCTGCTAGAGAAGCTGGGATCACACTTTGTAGGGGACTCAAAATATTCCCCTCTATATGGAGAAGATGGAGGTTCAGGAAACAGTGACCTTCAATTCCCCTCTCAAGTCATGTGCAGCCACTAGCTTCTGCTGCATTGTGCCATAAAGGGTAAAATCAGTTTATAGAAAGATTAGTGAGAGACCCAACCAAGGAATGTCATCCTGGTATTTAAGGATAAAAATGGAAAGAGGCCAACAAACAGAAGAAAGATCTAAAAGATCTGCAATGATTTTTATAACAAGTATTTTACAATAAAGCTACCACACTTGAACTCTAACATTACAGTTCTGGATATACTTATAAAAGATGTAGAAATGACATTAAAGAGAATAAAGATGGGAAAAGAAGCTGGATTAAACCAGATGTATACATAAATGCTAATAAGCCAGGGGTCATTAACTTCTTTTTTTAAATTTTTGTTATGGACTCTTTTGTCAGTCTGCTACAGTCTATAGATTCCTTCTCAGAACAGTATTTTTTTAAATTCATCAAATAAAATACATAGGATTACAAAGTAAATCAATTATATTGATATGTAGATATAAAGACAATAAAAGCTTCAAGATCATGGACTCTCTAAAATCTGTCCTCTGTGTCTGGCTATACCAGGTTAATAATTATTGTTATAGGTGATACAATTGTGAGGATATTGAGTGGCTGAATCACAAGGTATCTAAAAGAGTAAAAGGTACAAAAGATGTGGGGGGAAAAAATCTCCTATCTAGTTAGTACTGAAAAAAGTGACTGAAAGAATATCGACAAATATTGGCATATATCTACTTTCCCATGTATAGAAAAAATTTATAAGAATCTTCTCCATATAAATCAAGGTCATCCTTGATCAAGAAATTAACAGGTTATAGGCAGGATTTTATAAGTGATTTTCCACAATGAACCGCATCCTGTCCATCACAATGTGACTAAAAGAGGTAGAGCATACAATATACCACCATGTTATTGTTTGTTGATTATTAAAAAGCATTTGATTTTGATGCCAACTTAAAGACTCTCTTTTCCCAAGGTATCTCCCATCCATATATCAGAATTATTCCAAATTCTTCAAAAAATATATAATCATTTGTAACTTTATTTTAGTACTCTCCATTCCTAAACATCAGGCAAGGCATAAACCTGAAGGATGGATGCTCACCAAAGATATTTATCATCATAATGGAGGAGATACAGCACAGAGTTCAATTTGAAGATTGTCTATGAGTGGTGAGAAATCTTCCAGATTCTCCTGTTTGCAGATAGTGCTGTCTTGGATACATTGAACTCCAGAACATTGCAGGGACTTCTAGAAGAGATTTGTAATCACTGACAAGAATTTGTCCATCCACACAGAAAAAATCAAGTGGAAGAAGAATTCTATTGTCTCAATTATAATATGTAGTTGGATGAACGATCATAAAACTTATGTGTATATCTGGAAGATATAGTAAAAATGGACAATGAGTAGTGCCTATAATTAAATAGGAGACACAGAATGGGCCAAGTTGACTTTGGGGAACTATAGAGCTCCTTTAATCACTCCAAATTCTTTCCAGACATAAAGGTTCATATTCTGCTAGTATTGTCATATGGTGAGAAGATAAGTGAATACAATATTCTCTAAAGAACTGAAAATGGATATTATCAGGTGAGCTTCCTGAAACCTAAGTAAAGAGGAACTGAAGAGAAGTAAAGGATGTGGTTAGGGTAAATGTATGATTGATAAGGGCAGCTAGGTGGTGCAATGGATAGAATGCTAGGCCTAGAGTCAGGAAGACTCCTCTTCCTGAGTTCATAGCTGGCCTCAGACACTAGCTGTGTGACCCTCAGCAAATCACTTAACCCTATTTGCCTCAGTTTCCTTATCTGTTAAAGGAGCTAGAGAAGGAAATGACAAAGCACCCTAGTGTCTTTGCCAAGAAAATCCCAAAGGAGGTTACAAAGGGTCAGATACAACTAAACAATGACAAGAAATGATTGATAAAGATCATCTGACCACACAATGAGGTCAAGTAAAGACAAATGGACAGCATAAGAGCTCCACTGGTATCCTTGAAATGCCAGAAGAGAACAAGGAAGGTCCTTAGAATATTGAGTAGACCACCCCTTGTAGCAAGCTTATGGGGAGACATAGACAAGAATCACAGAGAATGGGCAGACATGGATGGATTGTGATCTGTTTTGTGGGAGGAAACATCTAAGTCAATGAATTACAGATTCATCTGAATATTTGAGTAAATACATGTCATATCTCCTCCCTGCCACCTCCTTCCCCCAGGAAAATGGAAGGTCCTTGAGGGCAAAGACTGTTTCATTTTGGTCTTTGTGTTCCCAACACATAACAGTGTGTCTAGGAGATAGATAATGCTTAATAAATATTGTTGAATGGAGTGGAATGGAATGGAATTACTCTGACCCATCTCACTCTCAGGTATGCTGCTCTGATAATCCCTGTCATCCAGCTACAAAACTATATTCATAACGCCTGACACTTACCAATTATGTCATTTTGAACAAGTAACTTAATCTCTATTTGCTTGAGTTTCCTCAACTCTGAAAGGGAGATTATAATAGCACCTACTTTATAGGGGTCTTGTGAGGATCAAATGACTCAATATTTGTTTAAAAAGAGAGAGAGAGAGAGAGAGAGAGAGAGAGAGAGAGAGAGAGAGAGAGAGAGCTTAGCACAGTTCCTGGCACGTAGTAGGTGCTATATAGAAGTTTATTTCTTTTCTTTCCCCCTCCCTTCCCTTCTACTACCTTTGCATTTTCCCTCTTATTCACATGTAGATTTATACAGCTACTCATTTTTACCAGTTTATTCTTTCCACCAAGTCCTTTGGAACTTTTTTTCAGTTGTTCACAATCTCAATGGAGCTGTGAATGTTTCAGTCATTCTAAACTTGAGGCTATGTCCCCAAAGTCACTAAACTGAACATACTCTTTCATCTAGAGCTACCACTCCTAGGCCTATATCCCTAAAGAAAGCAAGGGAAGAAGAAAAGGACCTATGAATACAAAAATGTAGCATCAAAGAACTAGAAAATAAAGGGATGCCCATATCTTGGGGAATGGCTGCACAAATGGCACATGAATGTAAAAAGATACTATTGTGTCATAAGAAATAATGAAAAGGACAGTTTCAGAGAAACCTGGTAAGACTTTTATAAACTAATGTAGAGTGATGTGAGCAGAACTGAGGAAATGATTTGTACAGTAACAACATTGTAAAGACAAGCAACTTCGAAAGACTTAAGAACTTTGATCAAGGGAATGATTAATAATGATTCCAATGGAATGATGAGGAAGTTTGCTTCCCATCTCCAGAAAGAGAGATAATTGATTCAAGATGCAAACTGGGATGTGAATTTTTGAATATTATCAGTGCAAGAATTTGTTTTGTTTAATGGTGCTTATTTGTTACAAGGGAGTTTTTTTTTCTTTTTCTCTAAGTATGAGGGGGTAGAGAGCAAGAGAAGTGTGAGGGAGAGAAAATAAATGCTTGTTAATAAAAAATGAAATTTAAATTTGAATGAACTGCTAATAAACTCCCATTCATCCTTGACTTCTTTCTCTTACTCTCCTTCCAATTCTTAATACTAATGGACATATGGTTTCCCTGTGGAAATTATTTTGTAATCACTAAAAAGAATTTGATCTCACACATGCACACACACACACACACACACACAAACCAAGTACATAAAGAATTCTATTTTCCAGATTATGAAATCCATGTTGCTATTTCTAATTCTGTCTACCCCTTTTCTCATTTCCCTATCTCTTGGGGTCTGATGATGGAATCAGGATACTTTTCATACTTACTGCCATTTCCAAAACGTTGTCTGCTATCATGCAAGGATATTACCCTGTCCTGAATTTTTTTGCTGTCATCTCTCATCGCCTTGGTTCCTCTCTCACTTTTAGTTATGGAATCTGGCACATGGCTCAGTTTTCCTCTTCTTGCCTTTCCTTACTATTGTCCTCAGAGACTTCAGTATCCATGTTAATGATCCTTCTAACATCCTGTCCTTATAGTTTCTTCACCTGAACATTCATGTCCTTCACCTCCAATCTGCTATACTCCCGCAATTCTTCAGGGTTATGGAGAATGGGGAGGAGAAGTCCCAGGCCTCATCAGCAATTAAAACTGCTCTATCTTGAAAATCCTAAACAATTTCCCATCTCTGTCTATAATCTCATACCTTTCCTCTTTATTTTTTCCATACTTGTCCTTTGCCTTCGTCATTACTTTTGGCAAAGATAGCACTGAAGGCAATGCCAGCATTAAGGATGCAAAAAAGAAAATTTGGTCTTGATATAAGGAAAAATTTCATAACAATTAGATCTATCCAAAATTGGAAGGGGCTGACTTAAGAGGTAAGAGGTTCCCCCCCCCCGGATGTCTTCACACAAAAGCTGAAAGACCCTATGGCAGGTAAGTTGTAAAGGGGAGCCATATAGTCTCTTTTTCAGATGGGAATTGGCCTAGATAGACTCTGAAGGCCCTTCCAGCTCTGAAATTCTAGTAGTCTTTCTTGTTCTCCCATATCATCAACCCTGTTTTATTCTTGTTTTATTTTGGTCCCTTCCCAATCTTGGCCCTATGGTCAGCCGCTTCACCATTATTTAATTTCTTATCTTCTTGCCATTTTATAGTCATTTATATACAGACAGCTCCTATCATTTGGACCCTCTGACCAGACTGCTGAACACTGTTGGAGGAAATTGCTAAATTATGCTTATGACATAAATTTATGCCATCTAAACTTAAAGTGGCCTCCACTACTACATGGCAATTATTTTATTAACTTCATGTTAAATTGTTGTCAAATTTCCCACAATGATGGTTCCAAACCATCCCATTTCTCCTCAAGCACCCAACTCTATCTCCTCCCTATCACTCTCACCATTACTTTGCTAAGAAGATAGAGGTTATGCACATAATCTCAAAATCTTAGAATTGGAAGGGACCATCTAGCTCCAACATCTACTTGACTGAAAATCCCATCTATGATATGTGTGACAAGCGGTTAGCCAGCTTTTGCTTGAAGACCTCCAGTGAGGGAGTGCACATGGCCTCCTGGCATTGTCCATTCCACTTTCAAATGGCTCTAGTTTTTAAATTGTTCCTCAGAGCAACTTTTATCCATTGCTCTTAATTCTGTTCACTGTGACCATGGAGAACAAGGCTAATCCCTTCTCCCCATGACAGCTCTTCAAATACATGAAAGCAGCTATCATGCCCCCCCACACACACACACATACACACACACATACACACCCCATCTCCAGGCTTTTCATTCACTGGGTCATTGCTGATATGACATCTGCCCCTCCCACCCTCATCATCATCTTGATCTCTCTCCTCTAAATGGGAACTTTCAGTTTCTGATTCCTCTCTTCTCAACTGTGTCTTCATCCATTATATCCTCTTTCCATCTAGGCTAAGAGAAGGGGGTGGTCCTCCTCTTTTCCAAAGGTAACTTTTCTATGTGAACTTTCAATGTCTTTCTCTCCTATGACTTTGTTCTATCAATCATTCTTTATCTCTCATTAATCTTTCATCTCTCCATCTCTACTGCCTTCTCTCCTCAACCTATAGACTCAAGACTCTCCTATATCAAATCCACATCCTTCTCCCACAGCTCCAATCTGTTATTTCCAAATTTTTACTAGGTAGCTTAATCTAGATGTCCCACTGACTCCTCACATCCAAAATTAAATATATCACCTTTCCTCTCCCCTGCAAAACCCCTTCTAAATATGTGCATTTTTCTTAATATCACTACCATCCTCCCTATCTCCCAGATTGGAAGCATCAACGTTTTTGTTGACTCTTCCTTCTCTCAACTCACACCATGTTCATTCAGTTGCCAAGATGAAATGATCCTTGGGTACAACATCTCTTGCACCCATCTCCTTATTTCAAATTTCACTACTCTTATGCCCTTATCTCTTGTGACCTACACTGCTCTACCAACCTCCTAAGGAGCTGATTTTCATCTAGTGGCTTCCTTCTGCAATCTGTCCTTTACATCAAGCTTCCTAATGCCACTCATGTCACTCCTCCATTTGAAATATTTCAGTGGCTCCTCATTGCCTTCCTAATCAAGTTTAAACTACTTATCCTGTCACTTACAATCCTCCAGAATCTGGTTCTGTCCTGCTTTTCCAGACTTATTACATGCCTTTCACAAACACCACTTCAGAACAATGTGACTACTTTCCTTCCCCCATTTTATACTGTTCTCTCTTAGGCCTATGCCTTTACTTATATCGTGGATTTTATCCCCTCCATTTACCCTGAATGTATCTTGTATGTACATCATTGTTTATATACTGTCTACCCCCAATAGAATGTCATCTTCTTAAGGGCAAGGCCCTTGTTTTTCCTTCTCTTTGTATACCTGTCATTTAGTACTTTCTCTGGCATATAGAAAGCACCTTAAAAATGTTTGTTGAGTGGTGTTCAGAATGATTGTCTTAAATTGACTCTCTTTTCTTCATTTTTGGCTGTTGAATTTCCTCTCTTCCATGACAGTCCAACTTTAGCCATGGCCCAATTTCAAAAAAGTCTTTCCTAACTCCTCCAACTGAAAGTAGAGTCAATAAGCATTTATAAACCCCCTACTATGTGCCAGGCATTTTGCTAACTTCTGGAGACACCAAAAAAAAGGCAAAAACAATATCTGTGCTCAAGGAGCACATTATAATGAGGGAGACATGAAATATATGCATATATAAAAGTATATATACATATGGACATGTATACATATATACACATGTGCACATACATATATATGCATGCATGCACACGTACATACATACACACATACACACACATAAGATACAGACAAGATAAACTAGAGATAATTTCAGAGAAAAAGCACAATCATTGAGGTGGACTGGGAATAGCTTCTTCCAGAAGGTAGGTTTGAATGGGTACTTGGGGGAAGCCAGAAGGCATAAATGAGGAAGGAGAACACTTCAGCATGGGAGACAGCCAGTTCAAAGGCATAGTTTGGAGATGGAGTATTGTGTCTGAAGAACAGAAAGACCAGTGTCATTGGATTGTAGAGCATTTTGAGGGAAAATAAAGGTGAGAAAACTAGAAAGATAGGAAGGAGCCAGGCTGTAAACAAGGGGTTTTAGATTATATACTGAAGGTAGCAGGGAGCCTACTGGAGTTTGTTACATAGAGGAACAACACAGGCAGATCTGCACCTTATGAAGATTACTTTGACAGCTGAGTGGAGTGGGGAGAGAATTGAAGCAAGACTGTTGCAATAATCCAAGTGTAATATGCTGAAGGCCTGCACAAAGGTCAGCCACATCAGAGAAAAGAAGGAATATATATATGAGTGGTGTTGCAAAGGAAAAAACAATAGGACCTGGAAACGCGGAAGTTTGATGTGAGGAGTGAAGAAGGAGGATTCAAGGATGACACCTAGGTTGCCAACCTGTATGACTGGGAAAATGGTGGCACCTTGGGCAGTAATAGGGAAGTGGGAAAAAGGGAGGGTTAGAGAGGATAACACATTCAGTTTCAGACATGTTGAATTTAAGATGTCTCTGGGATATTGGATTTGAGTGATCTTTCTCTCCTTGGATTTGTCTTGACATCTTGCCCTCTTCTTCGTTCACACCTTCCCTAACTAGATTATAAACTCCCTACTAGAAGGAACCATGTCATAACTATGAGAGGAAATGTTCCCCAGAAGAAAGAGCAATGGACTGGGAATCCAGAATATCTGGATTCAAGTCACACTTCAGCTATGATGTGACTCTAAGTCACTTAAACCCTCTTAGCCTCAACTGTAAAATGGAAATAATAATACCTCTATGGAGTGACCCTTCAGAGTCTTGGCTATAAGACCTCTCATCTTCAAAGCAGGAGATTCTTTGCCACATATTCCAAGATTTTTGGAATAAGGATCTTTCCAGAGAGTCAATCTTTTCTTTGGACTCAATTTCCAGGTCCAGGAGCTTAAGTTTCTCTGTCAGAGACCTTATGATAGTTTATGGTGAGCATTCTCTATGCTTTGAAGTCTTAATTTCTCAAGTCTAGACTCTAGCTAGTCATTCTTTCATGTGAGGGCTATTTGCCCAATAGCTATCATATAACTTTAGATTTGTGGGTTTACCAATTTTCCAACACCAAATCTCTTCCGTCCTTACCTCTAGTAGAGTGAGTGGTGGGAAAAGATAGATAGCAAACTGACAAAAAACATACAAGTGAAATATAAATATTCTGAAAATGTTAGCTGGTTTCTCTTTGCCTTTCTCTGTCATAAGAATTTTTTAGTATATATTGTATAAATCCAATCCTGAAAACCACTGGCTGTCTACCAACCAGTTCAAAGAAGCTTTAAATTTTTACCATGGGTATATAGTCCACTTTATTAATCTTGCTCAAAACTCTATAATCTGTACTCATTTGGATATTCCCAATCTTATTCCTTACCACTAGCATAGATGATGCATACAGACTAATGGATTTTCTCATGATACCTCTCACCAGCTGGTCTTTCATATGGTTTTGAAGATCTTCCACCACAGGTGACTCTTCCATGAGTGATCAGAAAGGTCAGGAGTCAGAAAGATGAATTTGAGGGATTGCTTCTCAGGCACAGCTCATACCCCACTCTTGCAATGCCAAAATGCCTTCTTTCCTATTGAGCCTCTCCCTCACTTGGTCCTTCAATTCTTCAGGCCCTGGACAGTCACCAAAGTCAAACATTTTTAGATTCACTCCTAAGTTGTAGGAATTGATGCTCTTGTCATGATCTTTGCCAACATTCATTTCTATCTTTTTGTAGGCTTCTGCACAGGTCGTGCAGGTGATCAAAGTGTTCTAATATGGAATCCTAACTTGCTACTTAGAATAGATCAGTAGTACTTCAAATATGTTGGTGTTAGTTTCAATCAATTCTGACATCCCAGAAATATTCTCTGGTTCTGGACATGCCAAAACTTAGGTTCCCACTTTCTTATTGACAATAACAAATTCCTCAGCAAACTTCGGACTCACTGTGATGTAGCCCAATTATAAATAATCCTTGTCACTCAAAATTCACAGAGTCCTGTGAGCATATATATAAATATATATCTATATATACATATTTATATATATATATATATATATATATGTGTGTGTGTGTATATATAAATATATATATATATATATATAATTTATATTAAGGCTATATTAAGAATATAAAGGAATTTTTATGATATCTCTCAGAATGAGCAGACCACAATGGTCATTTACAATCCACTGTCCAGCACAACAAAACATCCAAAATTCTCTGTGTTCAGAGTGGCTTTCATATAAGTTCCTATGAGTCCAAGCAGAATTGATCCACACACAACTGGTGATAATGTCAGTTTTGGTGTCTTTAAGGTTCAGGGTGACCTCTGTGTCTGACCTCATCTTCATTTCCCAACACTAGTTCTGTGGGCATCAACTTCCATCAAACCTGGTCTGTTGTTGCCTTTTGAGTATATCCAATCTATCTGTAATTATCTAACCCATATTTGTAGCAAAAAAAAATTCTTTGCCTATTTATTTGAACTCTGTTGGTGTTGTCTTTGCATCAGACTACCATTATTTCTGGTCCCCTGATTTCTTTCCCCCACTCCTACCCCAACTGCTTGGTTCTTCAAATGGAAAAGTCCTATCTACTGTTCCATTTATCAGCAGGTTTTAATAAGCTCTTAGCCTCAATTCTGAACAAACAGTAGCAATCTCTTGCTCTGTTTCCATGGCCAAATACAAGATATTCTGGTGCTAGTCAAAATTGCATTTCCCAAATTATCTCATTCTTTGAAGCTCTGGAACCATTCTCAAATTGACTTCTTTTAGCAAATGATTATAATTTAGCTGTTTCTATTAAGAACATTCTCATCTCTTGCTCTTTTAGCTTGCTTGCTCTAGTCCAACCTCATTTGTATACTCAGGTTTTATTGTTCCCATAGTCAAACATTGCTAACTCAAATGAGCATTTTGTACTGGCTGGCATACTGGATGAATGTTGCATATACTTTCTGTAGTGTGTCACCAGGTCCAAAGTAACTACCCAGTTTTTATAAACATTCTTACCATATAGGTGCAGCAGGTATCTTGGAGGTTATCTAGTCAAATTCTCTCATTTTCCATCTGAGGAAGCTGAGGCTCAGAGGGGTTTTGTGACACCCGAGATCGCATAGGTAATAGGTATTGTAGGTGGGATGTGGACTCAGTTTTGCTGATTCCAGAGCCAGTGCCCATATTATCATCTCATCCTCAATAAAAGGCCTACTGATCAGTTTCCAAGTACCTCTAAAACTCCTCTCCTGCCAGGGATTTTAGAATGGTCTCTTGGTTTAGACAACGTACGACAACAAAAAACACCAAATGTTTTCAAAATCATTACTTCTCAAGTCAAGAGGCATTTGCTTACCTAGAAATCCTCTCTGGGGCTCTAGGTACAATGCTATATACATCAATGTCTAAGGATGAAGTATCTATACTGTTCCTTTCAGCTTCCATACTCATAATGGGAATAGCAGCAATACAAAAGATAACAGTACTTAAGAACAACTCTGCAGAAGTTATCTTAAAGTAATTGATCTGATACATAAAGGAAACACCATGGAAAATTGTCTATCTACTTATAGCCTGAAAACAACAAAAAGAAAGTCCTCTAATGGTTCCCTGTAGTATGAGAGCATCCAAAGTGAAGATCCCAGCTGAGCCTCCACAGCGTTGAAAGGTTCTTTTATATTCTTTGTACTCAGCACCATTAGTGGGATCACAGACTTATAGATGTAGAGATGTAGTCCAGTCCTCCCATTTTACAGATGAAGAAACTGAGGCCCAAGGAGGTTAAGTGAATTGCCCAAGGTTAAATAAGTACATCACAGGTGGTAGAACTTGATACCAGATTTCAAGTCCTCTGATGCAATTCATTGCTCTTAAATTGAGTTGCTTTAGTAGATGAGACACCATTCAGCTAAAAATCAGAAGCACTACTAGGTCCCCAGCAACAATCCAGAGACCTTATTTTGACAGATCTAAAAACAATGTGGCTGCCATATGGGACCAGACCTAGCTTGCTGACTGATGGCTGGCAGAGTCGGCTCAGGATGTGACTATGTAAGTGACCCCCAGTAGCATATAAGCTCTTTGAGGACAAGGACTATTTCTTTTTTCATCTTTGTATCTGTAGCTCCTAGTACAGTGTCTTAAAAGTATAATTTAGCTAAATTGAACTGAATTGGTATCAGTCCTAGAGAAGACATCAACTGGAGTTCCTTTTGTTTTGACTTTGTGATAGATGGAGGTCACACTGCCAAAAAAAAAATACTAATAGTCCCCCTTCTCTTTTGTCTAGCAACCTAAAGAACCATGAAGCAGTAGGGCTTATTCATTGCTCGGGGAGTTAGAGGGCATTTGGTGGTTTCTTTTTTCCAAAATGGCAGGAAATCTGTTCTCTTCTCATTCCTCCCTAGAAGTCAATAGCCTCACCTACAGGGTATCCTCACCCTGCATATGAAGCCCTTCTACACATAGCCATCCAGGGGCACTGACTGGTCCCAACCAGAGACAGCATGGGGCAGTGGAAAGAGTACTAGGTATGGACTCAGATGCCCTGGGTTCCAATATCCCCCTTCTGCCACAATAATTGTGTGACTGAGCAATATACTTTATCTCTCTGGGCCTTAGTTTCTTCATTTGTGAAATGGGAGAGGTTGGACTAGCTGATGTCTGGTGGTCCTTTCCATTTCTAGATCTATGATCCAGTGTGGGTACACAGAGATAAGGAGGTGCCAGCGACCACCTCCCAGAGCAGAAAATCCTGTATCTTGTATGCAGTTATGGTATAATATGAAGGACACTGACTTTAGAATCAAATCTCAGCTCTCTTCCTTACTATCTGAATCACCTTTAGCATATCATTTCATATTCCTAAGCCATAGTTTCCATATCTGCAAAATGGGTTGGGAGAAATTCTCTCTAAGGCCTCTTCTGGCTCTATATCGTATGACCCTTTAACCAATCTCCCTTGAGATGAAAGGATAATGTTGTTCTTCCTTCCCATCAATTCTATTTCCCTTTCCAATAACATTCTCCCTCTCATTTGAGAGAATTGGTTAGGCAAGGCTTCATTGGGTAAGCGTCTTGGGTGGAAATAGTTCCCTTCAGTATTGGGGGAAAAAGAACACAATTCAGCTGGAGAATTTTTTAAAAGAAAAAAATTCTAAAATCTATTCAGCACACAGTTATTTTTAATTTAAATTTTTTTTATTTTTTAATTTATGAAATAATTTTTTTAATTTATGAAATAAAACAAGCATTTCCATAACAGTAGAGTAAAAAAAAAAGATGAGAGAATGTTGTATACAGTAACAGTAACATTGTTTTTAAGAACAACTTTAAGCAACTAAGTCATTTTGACTACTATAAATAACCAAATTAACTACAAAGGACATATGAAGGAAGATTCTATCTGCATCTAGAAAAACAACTGATAAATAGAAGTATGTATAGAATGGTTTTACACACACACACACACACACACACACACACGCACACACATATTCGTGTCCAATGGTAACTGTCACACACTTGTTTTGGCCATGTCCATATTGTTTTCATCATCCTATGCCCAGGATTTCTGCTCCCTTTTCTTATTCTTTTTCATCTCTCTTTGTTCAATAAAAAAAACAGCAAATACACTCTGCAATTCCCCCGGGGCACAGCACCTCAACACTCAGCTGAACAATGAAACATTCAGCCAAACACCCTGATGTTCGATCTGCACAACACTAAGCATCTTGATATTGGGAACATCTGGATGGTACATCAAGTGTACTCTCTTGTACCCTGCTATCTCATGGTTAGATAGACGTCCCCAGAGAGAACCCTGAGAACTAAAATGAAAAGCAGAGTAGAAATGGGGGAGCAGAAGCAATTTAGGACATCTTGGGCTTGCTGATTGGGTCCTCTTAATTGCTCCTCATTGGGATCCCAGATCACATAAGCCTGACCCTATTTCCATGGTTTCATTAAAGCCCACAGGAAGGAGGATCCAGGTGAGAAAAATATAGACTGAGAAACAACGTGGTACAGCAGAGAGAACCCCGGATTTGAAACCACAGGACCTGAGTTAGAATTCTAGCTTTTCCAATTCCTACCTAAATGACCTTGGGCATTTCTTCTCTGGGCTTCATTTCTTTTTTTCATTTGTAAAATGAAGGGGATTTGGTTGAACAATGTCTAAGGTCCCTTCCAGCTACCAGGAGTAAGCTCAGAGAGTGACCAACACAGAGAAATACCAGTCTCCCAGAGCCAAAGAGTCTCTCAATAGATACTTTCCTCAGACGCTGACTGGTGTTGCTGCCCCCCCCACCCAGTTTCAGTGAAAAATTAGCACAGTAAGTGTTGCACTCTTGCTCAGGGGTTCAGTTTGCTTGGGGATGTAGTTTTTGTCTTGGTCTGCAGCATATATTTGTAAATATTCACACCTGAACTGTGTCCCAGGACTGTCTGGAAGGCTCTGGCTTGATTTCATATGTCCTTGCTAGAATATCCTTTCATAAGCTCACTGAGAGAAATTGACTGCTGATTAGACTGTGGGCCCTGCACACCCACAATGCAATCTGAGGCCCGAGGCATTGTCAGATGGTCCTTCCATCAATCCCGACTCCTTTTGCAGAATACAACCCACAGAAGAAGGGCAATGACAGTTTTCATCATTTCCTACTAAATGATTCAGTGCTGATTCAGCCTGTTTCAACTCCAATATCAACAATTTGGACAAAAAGAAGAAGGGGCAGGGAGAGGGGAAAGATGAAAAACAAATGCCCATCAGCCACTCTAAAATGTTTTCTAGAATTTCCTTATTTCAGGTATCATCTGTCTGTTAGAGAGCACTGGGGTCCCTTCCTGTGATCTCAAAGGGACCAAGTAAAACAGGGGGCTGATTAAAGGACAGTAGATAGGGCTAGACAAGTGAGGTGAAGCCTCATTTCTTTCTCTTCTTGCACCTTTCTGGGTGGAGATCCCTAATGTTATCTCTGAAGGACCACTCTGGGGACTGATTTCCCTGCCTGACATAGCAGGCTATTCTGGATGCCACCTACAGCCTTAAAAAACCATCCAATTACCCATCTCCTAAAAAGAAGAGATTCATGCTCTGGACAGATGTGAAAGTTGGCAAAGTTTGCCTTTACCACCTCCCCATCTTTCTCCCATGAACCTTAACACCCTGCTTTTGAGAGACCTCGTCTTCCTTTCTGTGCCTCCAGCATTGTCACCTCAAATCCAAGGTCACATAAAGTAAGTACCAGAGACAGAGGATTTGAACCCAAGGCCTCTGACTCTTTGTCTAGCACTCTTCTTCACGGTAGCATCCATTATTTAATTTTCAAATTATTCAAACTTTCCTCCTTATATAGGAGTAAATATTCCTCCCTGTAACTTCTACCCACCAGGTCTTTCTTCTGCCCTCTTAGTCAGCATAAAACAAATGAACTCTCTCCGTACAAAAGTCCTCCAAATACTTCAATTCAGTTATGATATTTTTGTCGCTATTGACATCAATAATGATATAACATTTTCATGGAGTTTTAGGCAGTTCTCAAGGCCCTTTCACACATATTGTCTTATTTATCACCATTTTACAGAAGAGAATACAGTCTTGGAGAGGTTAAGTGACTTGTCTAAGGTCACGTAGCTAGAAAGTAGCATGTATGAGAATAAAATTCAAGCCTTGTCACTCCTAGAGTTCAGGCTACTACATACTGTCATGTCACCCCTCTCCCTTCTCTTCTCTGGAACATACATCCTTAATGCCTTCAATAAATGTCAAGGCTGTAGGGTAGAGCATGAGATTGGAGCTCATTCACAATGGTCTCCAGATTCCTTCACTGTCCTGGTTACTCCTTTTCCTAGAAAAGATTCAGTTGGCATGCATTGTACTTTACATCATTCTCTGAGTCATATTTCTAATGTGGCCCTCCTGGACGAGACACAATCACTATATTTACCTTTGTCCCAAGTCTCAAATGTGATCGTGCACCCTCATGTGAATAAATTTAACTTGCAGTTTCTGGTTTTCAGATCCATACAAAGAACCCTAAAAAGGGTCTCCATCACTATCAGATAATTATTATTTCTTATGACAAAATATGTGCTGTTCAGTGCAGCAGAAATTGCCCTGGGGAAGGAATGGGATGTATACAATCTGTTCGATATTTTAAAATGAAAAAGGAAGAAATGAAAGAGAGAGGGGAAAAAACTACCCCACAACTTCTCCCTTCCTGGATTGTTAAGATAAACATCTTTTCTTCCTGGTACAGAGCTCGGTGCTGACAGTGAATTCTTCCCTTCCTCCAGAAATCGCTTTTGAAACGCAGACATTTAGCATTTCCAATCTGTCTCTGAAGTTGAGATTAAATTACACTCTGTTTTTGAAGGCATCGAAAACACACTTGTTAATATAATAAATGCCTTCTGTTGGTTCTAGAATTTGTCTCTGTTAGGCACATCATTCAAGAATTATCTATTATGGAAAAAAAAAATTGGAGCCATCTGGGCTGGTGCTAATATCTGTGAGCAATAAGTCTTGGATTTCCTTCATACTTCATTACGGGCAATGCCTGGGAAGCAATCATTCCAAAATCAGAGCTTGTTTTCTGTTGTTGGACTATTATTCCCTGGGATTTATGAAGCAACAAGAAGATATTTTCTTGATTTTAATAAGTTAAGCTAACAGTCCAATGATGACAATCCCATTAAAACCCAGCAAGTTGAATGCTTAAGCCACGGACTTTTATACAAAATCTATCATTTTTACAAAACGGCTATTCTTTTCCTCCACCTCCAGTAGAATATATTATCAATAGACAGGGCAGGGGAAAAATGCTTATTTTCCATACATGTGTTAAAGCACGTATATTTGCAATGCATCTTGCCTGACAACGTATAAAAGATATGAAGCATTATCATACTGACCAGTTTTGATGATATGGAGAGATGTGATGGCAGACAGTCACTTTCTTTTCCATATCTACTCTGCTCGACTGAATAATGCCGTGCATTTCTCTTACAGGTGAATTCAGTGCAGGGAAGAGAGCCCTGATTGGCAGCCTCGGAGGGCTGAGCCATTCACTAATCATCCTGGAAAAGTTGTTCCTCTACTTCCTAGCTGTGCCCTCTGACTCTCTCATTTTTTTGTTCTGAGTATACTAAGATACCTACGTGTTGTCTTTACTGAGAGTTTCTAAATTTCAAGAGGCCAGGGACCACTCTATTTTTTTTTTTTGCATATGTATCTCCAGCACCTAGCACATGGCCTGGGACATACATAGTAGGGGTTTAATACATGCTTTTCATTTGGTTGATTGGTTGACTGGTGAATCTTGTTGCCTCTCCAAGGCTCTCATAGTCATATCTATCATGGGAGTTTTCATGGGAGCTCACTTTCAAGTATGAAACAAACTTCAGAAACATGCCCTCACTTGTCAATAGGGAAGGAATTATCTTACCTTTAAGACTGAACTTCCAAGCCTCCTACTTGATGTGCAGAGGAATCCTCTAGAGTCAAAGGCACAACCTTTTCTCTGACTCTTTCCTTCCCCAGAACTCCGTTCACAGTCAAAGATAAGTGTGGTTTTTAGAAAGTGGGCTCCTATGAGGACTATAGAAAGCCTCCAAGATCCATTCTCAAGTAGACCTAGAAGGTAGCTTCCTGGTAGGAATGACTTCTAACTCTGGTTCTCAATCATAGGTGGCCTAGTGTTGGCAAAGTCTGTTAACACAGAGATTTTAAAAAACATTGAATGGTCTTGCCCAAAGAGAGAGAGGCTCCCTATCTGTTCTCAGCCAAGTGTTTCAAAGGCATGTCCACAACCTTAAAATGAGCCACTCCTGTGAGCAGGTTTGGAGTTAGATCTTTCAATGTATTCCAAATGCCTCTTTGATGCCCTCTCCCTGACTTGCCTTTCAAAGGACGGAAGTGACTTTCAGTAGGAAATAAAGCAAGGGCATCCACACTGGTCACAGTGCTATGCTCCAGCCTTCTGCCTTGGATGCAGTAATGTGTCCTCATAGCAGAGCTGGAAGAAACCTTAGAGGTCATCTAATCCAAACCCTTCATTTTACAGATAAAGGAACTGAGGCCCTGGGAGACCAAGGGACTCATCTGAAGCCAAATAACTAGTAAGTGGCAGTGACAGAACTCATAGTCAGATTCCCAGTCCACTGCTCTAGGACAGGGGCAACCCAGTCAGAAAGTATGGAGATTGACCAATAACTCCTTGAAGATCTAGCCAGGCTGGGGAGTCAGTCATTCTGTAATCCACGGAACGTTTCCATAATGTTGACCTCAGGCTTGTAACCTTTATTGCATGCATTTCAGAAATGTCTGGATCTACTCTTTCCCTAGTGAATCACAGTCTTGCTATTATAGACTCCAGCTGTGATGGAGACACATAAAAAAGTACATGGCCAGTTATATTTGTTCTTCCCCACCATCAGAAGCTTCTGATGTGGGCCCAGAAAGAAATAATCTCTTTGATGGATGGCTGAGATCCTCAAGTTTCTGTTTCTAAAGAACTCAGAGGAATCTTCCCTATGGGATCACCCAAGATGCCAGAAACCATAGGTTTCCACATTTTGTTTCTTTCTGCCATCATTGTGGCTTGGGTCAGACCTCACTTTCTGTGTGACTCATTCTCCTTTCCTGAAATTAAAAATGAGTGGGTATGCCCACCAAGCAAATATGGTATCAGCCAGTTGGTGGTTTAATTCCCCTATCTCCCAATTTGTGCCTCTCTCCCACTCAGCCTGGTGGGTCAATGTCATAAAGTTGATTCCCATTAGTTCTATTATTACCCTTTAGCCAGCTTCCCTTGGGGCACCCAGTGGAACGCTGAAACATAGAATCTATTTTTATGAAACTGCTCTGTAATAAAATAATAATAAAAAAAAGATGATAGATTAGATCTTAAAGTATAGGAACAGCTTATGTTATCGCTTGCCTCAGAGACTTCATCTCCCCGGGTATGGTTCTGACTCCATTTCTGATTAAAAGAGAGAAAAAATAGCTATTCTGTAAATTCAATTTCTAATTTTTTTCCATAATTCTTATTTGTAAGCACTTTGAGGCTGGTACCTCCTTATAATTTACTAAGTGCTCTGCTCTTAAATCGCACTTAACCAAAAAAGGTGAAAGGAAATTATAGCCAGCAATTAGACCAGTAAATACAGCCCCAGGACCCAGGAGCATAGGTTATTCCTTGCTTCAGGTCTCTTTTCCCTTTAGCCATCAACAGGTTGCCTGTGGCCTCAATCAGCGATGATATTTCTGACAGAGGAGGTATGGACTCACTGGAGGGATGAATGCTGACCCCCCACACACACTGAGCTTCAGTGGAAGGCCTCTGATGACCCACAGAATGCATTAGTGAGATTCACCCCAGAGGCAGAATAAAGAGAATGCAGCCAGGACTCCATTAGAAAGGCTGTACTATATAGTATCACCAAGCCTCTGCCTTCTTCAGAGTCACCTAGTTTTCCCAAAGTCATTCAGACTGAGAAATTCTTTCGAGCTTCCCAGAAGGAGTGACCAGCCTTGCTCCACTGGCTGTTACTGCTGCCCCTCTCATCCACCTCAGGTGTGCCCCACAACAATAACTCTCCTCTTCTTTCATTTTCAGGTATGGAAAGCATCCAGGCTGCTCATATCTCTTCATAGTTTTCCAGTATAATAATTCTTTTTTATTTTTTAAGAAGGAGATTGACGATAGAAAGAATGAAAGGTAAAGCATAGCTAAGCAATGGATAATAAGACACAAAGCTTCCAGGAAGCTTATCCCAAAGAGAATAAGAGTGCAGAGTCTTCCTCTTTGCCTTCAGAAGAAACAGATGTTGGGATCCGCATGCTTATGACACCTCCTCTTTGTCTTTTATCGCCTTGTCTAATCTCTGCACTGTAGGCAACATCAGGGCAAAACTAGGTTTTGTTTAATAATAATAAGTGCTACCATCTATCTAGGACTTAATATGTGTTAGGAGCTGTGCTGGCCCTTTCCAATTGCTGAATCATTTGATCCTCAAAACAACCCTGCAAGGTAGATGCTGTTATTGTTCCCATTTTAAAGATGAGGAAACTGAGGCAAACAGACATTAAGTGACTTGCCCAGGATCACACAGCTAGTAAGTGTCCGAGCTGGATTTGAACTCAAATCTTTCTGACTTCAAGCTCAGTCACCATTCTGCTTTACCACCTAGCTATCCATTGTTTAAAAAAAAAAGTCCCAGCTTACACAAGAATTTCAGTGTTACCAGTCAGGGACTTTTAAAAATGGCTACTGGTATTCTAAAGGAACATCTAGACTGGCAAATCAGGTCTGTCCAACACCCTGGTTGGCCTACCTCCCTAGAGATAGTTATGTGGTACAGTGGAGAGAGCACTGAGTCTAGGGTCAGGCAGACCTCAGCTCAGATCTGAGCTTAGACACTTACTAGTTATGTGACTGTGGGTAAGTCACTTAGCCTTGGTCTGCCTCACTTTCCCCAATGATAAAATGGGGATGATAATAGCACCTGCCTCTCAGGTTGTCATGAGGATCGAATGAGACGGCTTTTAGAGTTGCCTGGCAAATAGTATACACTTAATAAAAAAGGCCTCCTCCTTCCCTTCCTTCCTAAAAACAAGTTAGGGGATTATTAGGACAGATTTATTGCTCAACATCCAATACTCAGAGCTGCTTCCCTGAATTAGCTAGAGCAAAGGTCTACACAGCGTGAGCTCGCAGCCCATGAGTTAATAAATAAAGCTTCCTGATTAAATTCACCTAATCTGTGTGTCAAAGGCACTCTCTCCCTCACCTGGCTAGGTCTCTCCTGAAATTTTTCTGCCTCAGTGTGGTTATAGCAAAGCATGGCAGCAGAACGCCTTGCAAATAGCAGGCTGTTGAACTAGGTTTTAGAGACACTATGAGATAGTGTGTTATACTATAAAGAACAGTACAGTTGGAATCAGGGAACCTGGTTCCAATACCACTATCCTACTCAACATCGAAATGACCTTTGGTCGGTCATTTGTCCTCTCTGGGCCTCAGTTTCCTTATCTATAAAAAGTGAGTGATTGGACTAAATCTCTAAGGTCTCTTAACAGTTGTAAAATACATACACACATAAGGTCTGTTACGGTTGCAAAATATATACACACAATATAAAATATATATGTATACACAATTGCAAAATGTATATACATATATGCACATGTGTGGTTGTGTGTATATATACATATGTATACATGTGTTCATGTGTGTGCATGTGCACTTATACAATTCCTTCCCAGCACAGACCACTCTAAGAGCACCACTCATCCTGAATCATTCATATCTTAGTCCCTACCAGTCTATGATTATTCTATGGATATTTACACTTACTCAGGCCTATAACCCTTGCCTTGACCATCTGTAACTACCCTAACAGCCAACTTATGTTTTCATATAGCCTTCAGCATTTATAAAATACTTATCATCCATTATCTCATTTAATCTTCAGAAAATCCCTAAGAAGCAGATAGTTCAAAGTTCATTATCTTGATTGTTTCAGACAATAAAACTCAAGCTCAGATAAGTTCAATGATTTATCCTAAATCACATAGGATGAATAAGCACTTATATAGCACCTACTATGTGCCATGCCCTGTGCTAAGTGCTTTTTACAAATATCATCTTATTCCTTCCTCACAACTGTGAGAAGTGGTTGATGTTATTCAGTTATTTCAGCCCTGGCCGACTCTTTGTGACCCTATTTGGGGTTTTCTTGGCAGAGACACTGAAGTGGTTTCCCTTTCCTTCTCCAGCTCATTTTATAGATAAGGAAACTGAGGCAAACAAGATTAAATGACTTTCCCAGGGTCATATAGCTGCTAAGTGTCTGAGACCAGATTTGAACTCAGCAAAATGAATCTTCCTGACTCTAGGCCAGGTACTCTATCCACTTTTCCACCTAAATGCCCACTGTGAGAGGTATGTATTATCTCCATTTACAGATAAGGAAACAGAGACAGACAAAGGTTAAGTGCCTTGTCCAGGATCACACACCTAGAAAGTGTTTGAGACCAAATTTAAACTCCAGCATGCCTGACTTCAGGCCCAGGGCTATCCCCTGCACCACCAGCCAATCTAGGTAGATGGCAAATGGCTAAGCCAAAGCCACAGCTAGTGTTTTTTGCACCTGGGATAAGTATGACCAAAAAAAAAAGGCCCCAACTAAGCAATAGTAAGCATATC
Organism: Phascolarctos cinereus; assembly: GCF_003287225.1. Taxonomy (NCBI): domain Eukaryota; kingdom Metazoa; phylum Chordata; class Mammalia; order Diprotodontia; family Phascolarctidae; genus Phascolarctos; species Phascolarctos cinereus. Next base: position 373,318,518 of record NW_027555958.1, read on the forward strand.
CTCAACTGAAGGTCTGAGGACAAGCTATGGCCCCTTTTGGAACTTGGGAGTGGAGCACTAAAAGAATCTGTAACCGCAACACTGAGCTAAGCAGTCTGTCAATGAGGAGACATGAGGGAGTAGGGGAGGAGAATGGGAAAACTCTCTCCCGGGCTTGTTACCTACTACTTCCCTATCTTAATATATTATTCTTGCTGAAAAAATGTCTGCTAAGGTCTGTTGTTTCGAACCTTCTGAAGGAATGGAAGCATTATCATTTATAAATTTGGCACACTGGGGTAAAACCCCAGCCACCCTAGTTAGAACTCCAAACAGAACCAGCATCCATCCCAGGTCTCCTGACCCCAAATCTAGCAATCTTTCCAGTATAGGCAGTAACTAATACCCATGATTGGGTTGATGATGGCAGCCTTACTGCTTCCAGGTTACATGCGTTATCTTGGAATCTAAATAAGCGTGCCTTTATCACTGTGCATCCAGCAGAAAAGCAGGAATCACAGCAACCAGTTGTGTAGGGCACACCTGGAGAAAGATACCGCTGGATCACAGAGGTGCAGAAGGTTGAGCCTGGTTTTATTTCTTATGCATAATGGGCTGGAGAAAAGCAATTGGTGGGAATTAAAGTCTTGAAGTCCTGAGGAGCGATGCCGTTCGCCCTTGCTACTCAGCACAGTGGGCCTTCCTCTGTAGAAGGTCACATCTTGCCAGAGTCTTAAATATCAGTCTCATCCATACACCTTACTCAGGCTGCTGACCCAGTCTTACTAGAAAGAAGAGTGGATCAGAGGGAGGGGGCAGGTAATAATAGAATATTTAACACACACAAACCATTTCAGGGAGGCCACTACAGCCTTGTCCAGCTTTCTTTCCTTCAGCCCTGTTTGATCCTCTCACCATACAGAAAGAAAAAGAAATCATAAAAATATTTCACTTGCAAAATAGTGCCATGGCTCAGGCTTTTCATCTACTTGCATAAAGGAAGCATTAAATGTCCTGGAACATGGCAATAACTAGCTGTCATGTACATTGAAATCATTAAGGGCAATAGGTGCCCAACACAGAGAGTTTGTCCTTTCCTTCCTACAGAGGGTTGGGATAGAGAGGAGGGGAACAAGCTTTTAAGTGCTTACTGTGTGCTCAGCCCCATGCAAATATGATCTTGTGTGATCCTCACAACAACCCTAGGAGATAGATACCCCATTGTGTAGTTGTGGAAACTGAGGCAAGCAAACATCAAGTGACTTACCCAGGATCACACAGCTAGTAAGTGCCTGCGGTCTGACTTGAACTCAGATCTTCCTGCTCTGTCCACTGTACTACCTAGCTGCCTCTTGGAGGAGTTCGGGAGTGGAGAGGAAAGATTCCTAGAGGAAGGTTGAATTTTTGGGAAAAATACTCCTCCTCACCTTCTCCCTCAAGCAATCAACAAAGAAATGGGTGAGACAGAAAAAAAGCTTCTTTCTTCAGCTACTCCAGCATGAGCATGGCCAACTCTGGCTGCTCAAGGGAATCTCCATTATCTCATGTGAGCTAGAATCTCCACAGCATTTTCAAAGACACATCCACAGCCATGATGGGCCCTTTGAAACGAGCCACTCATGCAATCTGGTTTGGAGCTGGGTCTTTCAATCTATTCCAGACGCTTCTTTGATGTCCTCCTTCCCCTGCCTTGACTCTCAAGGGACAAAAGCACCTTTCAGCAGGAAATAAAGCCAGAATATCAAGGCTGGAGCCTCAGGCAGCTGTGATGCTATGCGCAGACCTTCTGCCACAGGTGCAGTCTTCTGTCTCCATAAAATCCCAGAACTATAGAGTGTCAGAGCTGGAACTCGGGTCCTCCTGACTCCAGGGCCACTGCTCTATCCACTGTGCCACCTAGCTACTCCCCTATAACCTTTTAATACCTGTAAGAATGGTAGAAAGCTATGTTCTCAACCAAATTCTCCATTTATAGCCCATCCCACCTCAAAATTTTTACCCTTCGGTTTAAGGTGTTTGTCCTCATAATGATGCAAATACTTCTGGAATGAAGAGAGTCAAATGTGGCAGGAAACATCTGGATTCAGAGTTGGTTTGAGTCTTACCTTTATCTCCCTGGCTTCCTTTTTTCAAGTCATAGTTACAATCCCACATTCTACAAGAAGCCTTTCCCAGCTCTCCTTACTACAAGCACTTTCCCTCTTGTTGATTATCTTCAATTTATCCTGTCTATATCTTATTTGAGGAGGCAGCTAGATGACTCAGGGGATAGAGTGCTGAGCCTGAAGTCAAGAAGACCTGAATTCAAATCTGGCCTCAGACACTTAACCTGGGCAAATCACTTAACCTCTGTTTGTCTCAGTTTCCTCATCTGTAAAATGGGGGTAATAACAGCACCTATCTCTAGGGTCATTGTGAAGATCAAATGAGCGAACACATTTGTAAAGCTCTTAGTATGCTGCCTGACAGAGTAAGCGCTATACAAATGTTAGCTATTATTATTTTTTGCATATTATCTTCCCTATTTGACTAGGAGCACAGACTTTTTTCCCCTTTTCTTTGTATCCCTGAAATTTGGTACAGCACCTAGCATATAGCAGGTGCTTAATGAATGCTTGTTGATTTGACTGACTACCTGTGGTATCTTGGGCAAGTTTTTAATCCTCTCTGGGCTAGGCAAGCCCTCCCTGAATACCTTTGGTGTCTACCTTAACCCAACTCTCACCTGTGGCTCCAAGAAGGTGTGGCATGAGTAGCAGCCCCGGTAAAATCATCTCAACAGACAGGCTAAACCAGGCTGAGGGTAACTGACAGGCACTGAACCCATCAATGAGTTAAAAGGATGTCTACCCCAAGCATGTGAAGACATCTCCCTGTGAAATGGGTGGATGAGAACAATTTGTTCCAACGGCCATGAAGGCGGCTAAAGCAGGCAGTGTGGAGCGCTTAGAGCCTGGTCAGGCATCGAAGATGCCAAGGTCATCCATTACGTCCTTGGCTACAGCCAATCATCTTGACCTCTGTCTTGCCACCGGACTCTGGTGACTCTAGAAGAGTGTGAGGCTGATGCCTTTGTGCAGTTCTGCTTCACTTAAATCCAATTCACAAGCAAGTCACGACATCACCTGTAGTGCCATTGGTCCTCTTTGAAAATGAAGGATGAACAACAACAATCCTCTTTGGACTTCAGTTTCCTCACCTGTAAAATGAAGGGCTCAAATGAGAGGACCCTTGCAGCCCAAAATCTATGATGCTATGAGGAAGAATGGAAATAGCACTTGAAGAAATCAGCTATTTATACATCAGTGTAAAAGTCTTTTCTGAGATAGATTTTGTCCAAACAAATAAAGAAAAAAGGAAAAGAAACAGGGGTAACCTGGATACCTGACAAAAATAAGCTAAAGGAGGAAGACTGGGAGACCAGGACCCACTTCTTCTTTCTTGCCTAACTTCATGTACTTGTAGAAGGCTCATTCTGGTTGTGGGTCTGTGGATGCTGGACATCTCTGTCCACAATGTCCCTTCTCAGAAATCCCAGTCCCTTTGATTGCACTGCCTCCCCCTTCCCTCCATCCCTCCCTCCCTCCCTTACACTCATGAGGCACTTCACCCAACTGAAGGAACATGAGTACTGAAACTCGATTTGATGTCACCCAAATTTCCAGAGCTGCATCACCAATGCCAGCCGATAATTACCATGATAGTCACAGGTGGGACCAGGAACATACCAGAGAGTTACACTGCATTGTCAAAGCACTAGGTTTCACTTTCTTGTCACCCATAAAAGCAAAAGGAAGAAGTGTAGTAAATGACAGGAGCTGCAGGAGAAGGGGAAGCAAGGAAGGTCCTCCTCCTACCTTGTATTGCAAGGACCAGGCTGCTGCCCCACCCAGCCCTGGTTTGGCTTCATTAGCTTCGAATCTCCAAAGCATGGGAGTTTCTGTCTAACATACATATATGTCATCAGAGGATGTCTGATTCTCAGGTGGGACAAGGAAGAGAAGGAAAAGCCATCAGAACTCTTAGTTCCCACCATCAGTTCCCAGCTGAGAGCCCCTCTTCTGCAGAAAGCCTTCCGTGATCATTCTGGGGAGATGCTTAACACTTGAGAGCATGTCCCGACTGATATCCATTTAGAATCCATACCTCATGAGCCCCCCCAACAATGTGATTATTTTTAGTCGGCCTGAGGATGCAATTAGCTAAAAAAAAAAAGAGACATTTAATGAATAGCAGTAAGGCAAGTAGCAACAGCACATTACCCTTATAAACCTCGGGGACACTCTCCCATAAATACACAGGCCTATCTTGAAGAGACTGTTCAGTTCCAGACCACTACAACACAGCAAATATCACAATAAAGGGAGTTATCTGAATTTTTTGGTTGCCCTGTGTGTATAAAAAAAGTTATGTTTACACCATACTGTAGTCTATTGAGTGTGCGATATTATTATATCTTTAAAAATGAACAACCTTAATTAAAAAATACTTTATTACTAAAAAATGCTAAACACACCTGAGCCTTCAGCGAATCATTTCTTTTTGCTGGTGGAAGGTTTTGCCTGGATGTTGATGTCTGCTGACTGCTCAGGGTGGTGGTTGCTGAAGGCTGGGGTAGCTGTGATAATTTCTTAAAATAAGACAACAATGAAGTTTGCTGCATTGATTGACTCTTCCTTTCACTTGAACACTTAGAGTCCATTATAAGGTTATTAACTGGCCTCATTTCAATATTATTATATCTCAGGAAATAGGGAGGCCCAAGGAGAGGGAGAAAACAGGGAGCCGCTGGTCAGTGGAGCAATCAGAACACACACAACATTTAGCAATTAAATTCACCATCTTATATAGAAATGGTTTGTGGCATCCCAAAACAATTGCAATAGTAACATCAAAGATCATTGATCACAGATCACCATAACAGATATAATAATAACGAAAAATTTGAAATATCACAAGAATGATCAAAAGGTGGCGCAGAGATGCAATGGGAGCATATGCTGTTGGGGAAATGGCACCAATACACTTGCTAGGTGCAGGGTTGCCACAAACCTTCAATTTGTAAATAACGCAATATCTGCAAAGCCCAATAAAGTGCAATTAAATGAGGTATGCCGGTATATACCATACCGTCAATGGAAGAAGTAAACATACTGAGGGAAAAGAAGTGGAGAAGATACGTGGCCAAGACACACATGTTAAGGGGCACACACATAGCCAAGGAACATTCATGTAGGACGTAGATGTGGCCAGGGCACATGTTTAGTGTGGAAGACTATACGTTTAGGAAATTTGTTTGGTCATTTCACAAAATAGAGGGGTGACTCACATTTCTGGTGCTGAAGGACAGTTTGTTTCTTCTGGGGCTGCCATTATAAAACTCCCACTGGTCTTGTGATTTCAAGTAAAATGCAGCCACTGGCGGGCATGGAGTATCTTCCAGGTGTAGATATGGGTGTCATATGCAGCCTCTTCTGGGCATGTAGACAGCACATGTGGTCAAAACACCCATTTGAGGGGCACACATATTTCTCCCTTGCTGGGCTTTTGTGATTACTGCTCAACATTGCTAAACTGATCCTACAGTCATGGCTGGTCGCTGCCAGCATAGAGCTTCTTGCTCCTGGTCCCAGCTTCAGCTGGAGCCCTACTACCTCCCCTCCCCCGTGCCATGAGAAGAGTGAGTTTTGCTATCGCTCATTTAGCTTAAGAGAAGACTTTTACTATAGTTCTGTTAGGAAAGCAAACAACAACAAAAGTCTTAAAATATCCAAACATCAAACTAAGACAGGAAAACCCGGAGTGTCCTTTCCTCACTTAATGGGGCAATCTGGGGGCAGCTAGGTGGCACAGTGGATAGAGCACTGACCCTGGAGTCAGGAGGAGCTGAGTTCAAATCTGACCCCAGACACTTGACACTTACTGGCTGTGTGACCCTGGGCAAGTCACTTAACCCCATTACCTAGCAAAAAAAATAAATACATAAAAAATCCCAAGGGAGCAAGCTGGCTGTTTCTTCAAGCCTTGGCTGAAATGGGGGCTTCTTCTCAGAAGAAGAGTCTTTGCTCTAGGCAATAAGCTCTAGGTAGCACAGAGTTGTCAAAGCTAACCAGTGCCTTGAGGCTTAAATCTATTTTTTAACCTGGACTTCCTGGTCACCAAGGGCATCATTTTTATCAGATGCCTCACTCTAACTCAAGTATAGAAATCCCCTGGACTCCCTCCTTAATTACCAATAGCTAAACCCTCCACAGTTAACATCAGGTTGGAGGCTACCCTTTCAGCAAACTGCTAAGGACTCCCTCTCCTTCTGCCTCTCCCTGTCTTCTTTCTAATAAATAAAAGACAGCATACTGGTGGAAGCTCATGAGCTAAGGATTTTTTAAGTATTTTTTTTTCAGTAAATCAGGACCCCCAGGATACTTTCAACATGGGACAGGTTTTGAAGGGTTCTCCATACATAAGGAGGAGTGCCCCAATTGCCATTTATGCATACACACACGCAAAAGAACAGCTAGGTGGAGCAGTAACTAGAGTGCCAGGCCTGGAGTCAGGAAGATGAGTCTTCCTGAGTTCAAATCTGGCCTCAGACACTTACTAGCTGTGCGACCCTGGACAAGCCACTTAAACCTGTTTGTCTCCATTTCCTCATCAGTCAAATGAGCTGGAGGAAAAAATGGCAAACCATTCCAGTATCTTTGCCAAGAAAACCCCAAATGGGGTCACAAAGAATCAGACAAGACTGAAATGACTGGACAACAAATGCATACCCACATACAAAAGACAGGGAAGAGGGAGGAATGCCAGACTTGGGATCACAATGCCTTGTTATCACTTTCTCCTGACTGAGACAATTCACTCAAGCCCTGTGAGCTTTTCCATTTCCTCAACTGTAAAATGGGTGCAATAATCCTTGTACTACCTACCTCATTGAGGTACCTTGAGGCTCCCAAGAAACAATGCCTAAAAGGTACTTTGTAAGCCATCAAGCACTATGTCAATATCAGCCATGATTATATATTAGGTGTCAGTTCTCAAATTAAACAAAGTTCCTTCTTCTTCTGTGTTCCTCCTCCAATAAAGCTTCCTGATCCTGCAGTGAAGTTCAAACCAAGTCCAGATGTTCTCGAATGGTGCCATGCATGTAACTGTCACTTCTGGCCTTTCTAGAGAATTTTAATTTGGGCACAGTTTTTACCATGTAGTCCAAAACCTTTGTTTTATATGTGAGGAAACTGAGAACCAAAACAGGACCCATAAGTAGTAAGGAGTAGAATCAGATTTTAAAGCTAGAAGGAATCTAGGATTCTAAAGCTATCTTGTTCAACTCCCTTATCTTACAGATGAGGAAACTGAAAATTTAGGTGATTTGCCCAGGGTCACACAAGTAGTAGCGGTATTTGAACTCATATTTTCGTGATTTCAAGTCCAGCATTCAATTCTCTATAACCCACTATCCTTCTAAAAGCAAAAACCTTCAGCATTTGGTATTCCCAGGCAGTTTCTATCCAAATGCTAACCAGGCCCAACTCTGATTAGCTTCCAAAATCAGGTGAGATTGGGTGCATTCAGGATGGTATGACCAAGTGATGTTGCATCATACCAAGCAAGATTGTAGGGAAGTCATTTATGATGCAAACAGCCCGTATGAAGAGAGGGCTGGATTTCAAGAGACACGAGCTCAGGCTGCTAATTATTTCTATGATCTTAGGTAGGTCACTTCACCTACATTCATCTCAGTTTCTCATCTGTAAAACAAAAAGATAGGACTACAATGACCACTGCGGTTTCTTCCACCTCTGACATTGTGAGCCTACAGCCGTGCTTGCCTTCCCACTGTCCAGTCCAGGGGTGGGGAACGTGCCACATGTGGCCTTCTACATCCTTGGGTGCGGCCCTTTCACTGAATCCAAACTTCACGGAACAAATCCCCTTAATAAAAGGATTTGTTCTATAAAACTTGGACTCAGTCAAAAGGTGGCACCCAAGGACCTAGAAGGCCCCAGGTTCCCCACCCCTGGTCCAGTCACTCCAAACTTGAATGTTACCTTTCATTTAGAGAGTACTTTCATAATAGCTAATACTAATAATCACTAACAATAGTAATAATAACAGTACTTACCATGTACTATGCACTTTGCTAAGCTTGATCCTCACATCAACCCTGGGAGGTAGGTAATATTATTGGGTATTATTATAACACCCATTTAACGATGAGGAAACTGAGGTAAACAGAAGGTAAGTGACTTGCCCAGGGTCACATAGCTAGTGTCTGAGGTCATATTTTAACTGAGGTCTTTCGACTTTTTAAAATGGTATAAAGGTAGCAGGTAGCACAGTGGATAGAGTGATGGGTCTAGAGTCAGGAAGATCTAAGTTCAGTTCCAGTCTCAGACACTTACTAGCTATGTGACCCTGGACAAGTCATTTAACTTCCTTCCATGGAGATAATAATAATATCTACCTTGCTGAGTTGTGAGGATCAAATGCATTATAAAACGCACTTAATGCAGTCTGGCACATAAAAGGGGCTCAATAAAGGCTTTTCCCCCATCCTTTCCTGTCACATACATTGACAGTGAAAAAATGTGCCATATAAGTATTGATTCTATTTTTTTTCTGTCACTGGAAAGTACGAGGCCCTTTCTAATTCACTTCTAAATCAAGGCCACATTCTAAAGCAGTGCCCTGACCTGCTGTAGAAAGGTTGCCCAGACAATCTGAATATTTCCCAAAGCATTTAGAATGTTAGCATTCCCAGACACATGGCTATGCGGGTTGGCTACATGCTTGAAGCACACACCCGACTCCCACTCAGGGAATGGGCGGCAGGGGAAGGGGGCGGGGAGTAGGCCCTGGAGACAGCAGACAGAGTACTTTTGGGATATTTTTCTTCCTGCCTCCTTTTGTGGGTCCCATGGACCCTTGCCAGGCTGAAGAAGTGAGGGGCACAGTGCCCAGCTCCTAAGCTCTGGACATTGCTTTAAGCAAACTGTCTGGCTAAAAGGACAAAGCTGCTTGGTGTGTTTGCTTGCAAAGACCTGTTTGCACTCAACCATGATGAAGGGTGGGAGGTTTGGGGGAGGGGAGGGATACTTGCTGGATGGGGGGGTGGGGGAGAATAAACTGTCTCTCCAGAGACACCATAGCCCTCCCTAGAGAAGCCTTCTTTAATTGTTCTCACCTTCCTCTCCTCCACGTCATATCCCTCCCAGCTTCAGACCTCCCAAGGTAAGAGCCGATTTGCATTTCCAAAGGCACTTCCTCTTGTAGAGACATAAAGGTGAGACATGGAGCAAATTTAACATAGTGGCAGCAGCAACCATTGCAGACTGAGCTAGATGGGCTCGAAGTGCTTGGGTATTTCATTCGCTCTGAAATCATTGCTAACAACGGGGTTCTTTATTCCGTTCCCATCTCATGAGAGTCAGCTCCAGCTGTAATAACCCAACTTAGTCATAATGAATTCTGGGGCAGAATTAATGTAAAATAGTAATGGTGATTAGGTAATTATCAAGTGCAGGGAGTATTTAACCTTCTCAGTGACAGGCATGCCCAGATCTACCTGATATCATGTATACTCCCTGCAAAGAATTAATAATTTTAAAATTACCCCCCATCTAAACTATTAAACAAGAAATAAGGGTCCAAGAGCAGCATCAATCATGCAAAGTTTTTTTCCCCCTCCTCCCTTTAGCTTCTGCCAATGTATTCTCTCCCCAGTGTCTGTATCTGCTGGGTGCTTTGATTTTTATTTCATATACTAAGCTGTTGCAAGTCTTGGAATATCTTGACAAGCTGAGACACATCGCCCTCTAAAATTATCCGCCCCAGTGAAATGCCAGATAGTAACCTTTGGCCTCTGCCTTTTTTTAATTGCAACTCCAGCCATTTTTAAGTCACTGATTATGACAAGCCCAAGCCCTCCTCAGTGGTGGGTGCCCCTCCCCATTTTCCTCAGGAGAAGCTTTACTCAGGCTGCTGGGTATAGTAGTTTGTCTCCATGAAAGACTGCTGGGTCTTGGTGAATGGGCATCTTCAAATCATAGAGGAAGGAATCTTCGAGATCGAGATTTTAGAATTTTAGAATCAAGAGATTTAGAACCTTATTCTATAACTAAGAAAACTAACAGAGAGGTGAAGAGATTTCCATGAGGCCACAGAACTAATTAGTGATACAGCTGGTCCCTGAACTCAGACCTCTGCCTTCCAGTCCAATGCCCTCTATGTTACAATGCCATGGTGAGTAGAGGCACTGGCCAACAAAGTGAGCTTTCCTGAAGGCAATAGGTTGGATGTGTGGAAAAGGGCATGGGCTCAGGAGTCACGAGCCTATGTTCAGATCACTCCTAGGGCAACTCAGTTAACCTTCAGGGCCCGAGTTTCTATAAAATGAAGGGGTTAGGGGGTGAAAATCACCAAAAAGGAGCGTTCAAATGCTCCTTAATGGTTCTGATGAGATATTCCAAGGGGTTCTGGTTACTTTTTCCCACAAATGGCTAGAGAAGTCCTTCCTGGTTCAGATCTATGACCCTGCGACAGGGCTAATTTCAACTAGGGGCTTGAAACATGGATGCCTATATAAAGGAAAAGAGGATCTGGGGCTTTGAAGAAACTTCCAGGGATTTGCAACTGTTCTCAAGATGTAAGTCACCTCCCAATTTGAAGAATAAGAGTCAAAATCATCAACCTCCAGTGGGAACCTATGAAATTTGAGACACTTTGGTACACAGTGTGAAAGCAGAGAGATGCCAAATTCCTCCTTAGGAGCAGGGCTAGAAGCAGGTGAGCAAATAGCTCTCAAAGATCATGAGGCCAAACAAACCTTACTTGGTTGAAAAACATGTATTGGCATCTCCTTAATTGCTCAAGATTCTCTCTCCCTGCTCCAGGCCTGTCCTCACATTGACCTCCCCTTTGCCCATGCTCCCTCCCTTGTAGGACTCACTTCAAGATGCTTAGAGTACTCTTCAGCTCTCTGCCATCTATTCTTGGCTTCCATTGAAATTCCTCGCCCTGCTTCAGAGAGCTTCTCCCTTTAGTCTCAGCCAATAAGGTGAGGCATTGGCATGCTTGGCCCAGAACAACCAGCCAGTCTAATTTGGAGGACAAGAAAGGAAGAGGAATCAACCTGTTTAGCATCAGGTCACAACAGCCACCAGGTTGTTATTGAAAGTCCAGCGCTCTTTCCTCTACATTAGCTGTCTCCCTTGGAAAGCTTAACTCCTTCTACCCAGAAGGATGGTGACAAAGACATGGAATGGTAATTTGAAACAGACTGCCATCCTGAGATTTATAGTTAAGTGGATCATTCATGAGTGCCAAAACCAAGTCTTCTTGAAACTTTGTATCTCCTCCAGCATCTAGTTGCTCTGTGCACAGCAAGAATTGAGTAAATGTTAGTATAAACTAAATATTGTGTTTCCCAATGAAGGCAGGAACTATTTCATTTCTGTGTTTCTATCCCCAGAGCTCATAGTAAAGTGTTAGTTAATTGATTGTTTGAAAGTTAGTGATGAAAAGGACGTTAACAAGTATCTGACCTAATCCTTATAGTTTCCAGATGAAGAAAGCCAGATAGGTGAAAGGAATTTGAACAAGGTCACACACCAGATCTCAAGTTTCCTGGTCCAGTATCTTTCAGCTGCATCACTAAGTTCATTTTTCTATCCATCATTGAGCACTGACTGCTCTGGGAAACATTTCCATGCTGGTAGGGAACTAGAGGTGGGAAGGAGCCCTTAGGTCTGTTATATGGTTCTAAGCATTCTATGGTTCCCTGAATTCTTTCCCATGTCCATTGCCCTCTAAGTCCCTAATCCAACTCTCATTGCTGTCACTTTCTCCTCCTCTCCCTCTCCCTTGAACTTTCTTAGTTCCCATCCAAATTGGTGTGCCCTGCCTGGATAGCTTCTCCCATTATTATTAGCCAATAAGGTATGAATCCATTGCTCACTGCACGTTCACTCTTTAACGAGTGCCTTGGACATTCATTTAGCTGAATTTGATAGTGACAACACATTGACATTGGTAAGGTTAATGATCCAATACTTTACTTCATTGAACAAGTTGAACAACACTTAGCACATTGATCCTCAATGTCCTACAAATCCATCTTTGCTATTGCTTTAATGGTGCTATGGCATCTATGCCCTTTAAGTAATTGGCATCATGAAGAGATGCACTGGGCCCTGTTACATTGGATGAGATCTGCATGGAATTGTGGAATATTTTTGTCTTTATCTTATCTCCTTTTACACTGTACAGTTGAAGACAGAAAGGATGGTGGTAGGGTTGTGGAGGCATGGGAAGGAAAGGATTTTGCATTTATCTACACATTTAGCAAGCATTTATTAAGCATCTGCTTTATGCAGGCACTATGCTTGGCACTAGGAACATAAGACAATGAACAAAATCAGTCCCTGCCCTCAAAACGCTCCAAGTCTACTGTGAGGCTATCAAATGTACCCAGATGAATGATGGGAGAAACTTTGAGGGGATAGAGACAGACGGACAGAGATAGAAACAGAAAGAGAGAGACAGAGAGAGACAGAGAGACAGAGGCAAAAGAAACAGAGAGAGAGAGAGAGAGAGAGAGAGAGAGAGAAGAGAGAGAGAGAGAGAGAAACACACACACAACTAAGGGAGATCAAAAACGGCTTCCTGTGGGAAGTGGCACTTGAGGTAGGCCTGGAAGGCAGCCAGGTTTTCTGAGTGTCAAAAGAGGGGAGAGACCACATTTGAGGCAAGTGACAAATCCTGTTTAAAAATATGGAGGTGGGAAAAAGAATGCCAAGTTTGGGAAATAGAAAGCAAGCCAGTTTTCTGGGAATATAGGATTCATGAAGGGGACAAATTAATCTGGAAAGGTAGGCTGAAGCCAGATATGTAGAATATATTCTACTAACAATACAACAGGAAATCTAGGGGGTGGAGACCTTCTGAGACCATAATCAGCATGGTTGAGATGGAGTACCCCAAGGCTTTGTGAACTGAAGCAACGTCCCAGTTTCTTCATCTATAAAGATGAAAAGAATTGAACTGAACATGATAATCTAGAGAGCTTGGAGACCTTTCTCATTCTGGACCTGGGACTCTCCTAAGATTGCACAGCTGCTTATTTGCAAAATAAGGATCAAAATTTGTTTGGGATGGAAGTTTGAGAAAAAGGCCCTTCTAGCAGCAGCCAGCTAACAATATGGCTTGAAAGCAATTAGGAAAGCTATTTCATGCCCCAAACATCTCCCCCAGTGATGCCAGAAATGACACCATGGGAGATTCATTCCTTACCTCTCCTAGAGGATAATACACAAAGTCACTAACAGTTTAGTGTGAATTTACTCACACTGAAAGGATAGGGTCCCCTCCCCCACCTCCCTACCCACCCGCAGGACTCCTTATACATTAAGGAGGGTGAGATAAAATAATCTATATGAAAAGTCTGGGAAGTTATCCTGTCATGATTAGTTTACCAGAGTTCTGGCAAGGCATAAACATCTCCCAAAGAAATATTTCTCATGCATATCTCATCCTGCTTCCTATCTCTTAGACTCTGCAGGGGCTAAGAAAATGAAAGGGGAAACCACCAGGGTTGGTCCTAGGCAATTAGGAAGTAGGCGCCTTTTGTCTTCAGCCCCACTGACACCATCCCTGAGTTCCCAGTGTTCTCCCACTACCCAATCCCTCCAGAGTAAATTCACACTAAACTGTTAGTGAATTCATGTGTTATCCTTTAGGAGAGGTAAAGAATGAATCTCCCATGGTGTCTTTTCTGGCATCAGTGAGGAAGATTTGACGTGTGGAACAGATTTCCTGATAGCTTTCAAACCATAATGCTAGTTGGCTGCTGCTTCTGCTAGAATGACCTTGTCCTCAAACTTCCATCCCAAATGGATTTTGATCCTTGCTTTGCAAGTAAGCAGCTGTCCAATGTTAGAAGAGTCCCAAGTTGGCTCGATACAAGTATAGGGTCCAGAATGAGAAAGGTCTTCCCACTCTCTGGATTATTGTGTTCAGTTCTAGGGACCACATTTTTGGCAAGAAATGCTTCCACTTGGCAAAGAATTGGAAATTGATTTTTCCCCCACAAGAATTCCATTAATGTATATAGACATTATGTGTGGCATTACTTAAGTGGGGCAGGTATCGATGAAATTATATAAATCCTTGATGTATTGAAGTATTTCAGAACTGTCCTGAGGAATGTAGCTAAGATCATGAAGGGGTTTAAAAGCAGGTCATTTGAGGCTCAATCAAAGATGAAAGAGAGAGTATTAAGCTTTGACAAGACAGGTAGGAGATTTCAAATTTTTGAAATATTTTAGAGTCAAAGGGATGTCACATGGAAGAAAAAGTAGAATTGTTTTGCCGGGCCCTGCAGCAAAGAACTAGGACCAACGGTTAGAAGTTACAAGGAGGTGTATTTAACTTGGACAGAAGAAAGAGCTGACAGTTACAATTGTCTAAAACTGAAATAAGCTGCTTCATAAAATAATGAATTTCCCATTCAATACAATTCAATCAAGCTAAAAGGATGGTGATACCCTCAACAGAAATAGGAAAAATTAGAAGAGAGGTAACTTTAGAGGGAAAATATTAGTTCTGTTCAAACAACTTGAATTTGCAAGACATACATTCTGTATTTTCTAAAGACTGTGATAATTGACTGACCATCTCTCCATGGATGCTCAAGAGGAAACTGATGCTTCAGGTAAGTATTGGACCAATACTTTGCATATAATGAGGGTGTAATTTTTTCTGGGCATTGTATTTTTTGTTTTTAAACTTGTTCTCCCAATCTTGCCTAGGCTGGAAGAACAGAGGTCACTCATGGGCTGATTCCACCACAGATCATTATGAGAGCTTTGACCTGCCCTGACCTGGGTTGGTTATCCCCTCCTTAGGTAGCCTTAGGTGGCATTCCCTTCCAAGGAAGCCCCATACTGAAGTTAAGTTTAGAGCAGACACTCAATTGGCTTTAACCCTACTGCAAACTAAAACTTAACAAGCTCCTGCAATCCACCAACCTAAGCTTCCCAGCTGGCCCAGCTAATAAACGTGCGTTGGTTCATTGGATAGTTGGTCCTTTGTAGTTCTGAGGTTCTAAAATTATGATAGTAATTCCCTGGGCCTCAGTTTCCTCATAAGTAAAATTAAGAGCTTGGACTAGATGATCTTCAAGGCCCTCTCTGTACCTAACACTCTATAAACCTATAATTCTACCCAAATTCTTCTCCCACTATGTTCCTATGATCCCACTAGAGTAGTACTTATCAAATGTTGATCAGTGGTAAATTATCACTGGTTCACAAATTTTATTACCAATGTTCTTACATAAAATCCACAAACTTTACAGACTGAATCCTATTCCTTCTTCTGTGTCCTATTCCTTTCAACTCCTTTTCTGTCCTCTTCTACAACTCCTGGTCCCTGTCTCTAAGCCAAAATAACCACAGAACAGGCCACAGATGCCAGAAAGGTCCCCTGCAGATGACTTACATGTTTTACTTGTCTGAAATATAATTTGGCTTAGAAATCACTACAATAGAAAGTCACTCCCTTCCCCAATTGCAGTTCGGATTCATTACTCAAGAAACAGGTCTAATTTTGCTCTTCCCTGGGGTTCTCATGCAATATCTCTCTGTCTCTGTCTCTGTCCCTGTCTCTCTCTCTCTGTCTCTCTCTCTCTCTCTCTCTTTCCCTGTCTCTCTCTCTCTTACTCTCTCTCTCTCTCTCATGCTCTCTCTCTCTTACTGTCTGTCTCTCATGCTCTTTCTCTCTCTCATGCTCTCTCTTACTCTCTCTCTCTCATGCTCTCTCTCTCATGCTCTCTCATGCTTCTCTCTCTCCTGCTCTCTCTCTCTCCCTCTCTCTCTCATGCTCTCTCTCTCTCTCTCTCATGCGCTCTCTCTCTCTCTCTCTCTCTCTCTCTCTCTCTCTCTCTCTCTCTCTCTCTCTCTCTCTCTCTCTCTCTCCCCCCCCCCAGTGTTATTGCTTTGTATCCTACCTACTAAGCAAGCAAACAATAGACCTTGTAATATTCAGTATCTTCACAAAGCATCATCTGAAACTTCTTTCATCACGTCTTTCATTATTCAAACAGGAGGACTTGATCGATCGTGCTGTGTATTGCACAGAAAAGAAGCGGATATTGGGCTAAGACATTGTCTGTATTGGAACCTGATGCTATTCTTAGAGCTTTGACCCTTCATCTTGGAAACTTCAAAGCCCACAGCAGGACTCAGGAAGGCTAATGCTGTGTCTCTGCTGACAAAGGGGAAAGAAGGATTTTTTTTTATTAAGCTGCCATCAGATTCAGAATTTTTAACACCAGCCAAATGGTTTGCAGGTAGTTTCTAGTACGGCTTAACATTTATATAGTACTTTAAGGTTTACAAATTGCCTTGTCTATGTTGTCTTATTTGATCCTCAAAAAAGCTCCTTTTATCCCCATTTTACATTTTCCTACCTGAGCCTCAGAGAGGTCAAATGATTTGCTGAGGGTCCCACAGCCAGTATCTAAAGCAGGAGTGGAATTCAAATCTTCCCTACCCCCAATTCCAAATTCTGTCACCACACCACACTGCCTCAGGTCAGAAGACCTTGGTCTGAATGTTAGCTTTGCGACTGTTTACCTGAGGGACCTTGGGCAAATGACCTGGGACTTAGTTTCTTTATCTGTAAAATTATTGGTTTGAATGACATGGTTTCTAAGGTCCTTTCCTGCTCAAAATCCTGTGAAACTTTGTCCCTACCACTACATGGCCTGATGCTCTATCCACTGTACTACCTAGGTGCACATGACAAGGACTTTAGAGATCCTCTATTCGAAGACCCTCATTTTACAAATGAGGAAAATGAGGCCCAAGAGGTAAGAGATATCCCCTGGGTTCTAATGGCTAATTGATGACAGATCTCAGCCTGGAAGCCAAGTCTCCAAAACCCTATTCCTGCTGCTATGGACATTACCTGTGTTTTCCAAAGGAAGTCCTACCTCTGTGGTGACTTCCACAATCTTTCTCATTGACTCTGCTATTCAGAGCAATAATAAAGCAGGACCGATAGGCCCCAGCTAACCCAGGACTCAACATCAGAGTTGGGGATGGGGGATGGGGAGAGGGGAGAACATGCTTCTTAACTCCAACAATCCAAAGATCATTGACCAAGAGCCTCATGGAACCCTGCTACACCATGATGGAAGTGGAGAGGAATAAAGGCTGGGAAAGGGAACAAATAGAGACCAATAGGTGAGGGAAAGAGTAAGCCACCTGCAGCTATGACTAACCCTGGGGTCTATAGCAACCTGGCTGTTGTTCCAGCTTCCAAGTGGATTTGCCCAAAGGTGCAGGGATTCAGAGAAACAACCTTGCTGATGTCTCTCCCCTACTACCCCTGTGGAGTCATTTCTCATTCCTCCCCACCCAAGACACTCTGTTCCCACCAAACCCGCTCTGCTTACCCAACATGCTCACTCCCACCTTTGTACCTTCACACGTGTCTCCCATCTGTGATCCAGAGGGAAAAGTATTAGACTGAGAAAAAAGCACTTTTTCTAGAGAGAAAAAGCACTCTATGTGAGGCTTTTCCTGATCCTCTCACCTGCTAGTGCTTTCTTCCACCTCCCCCCAAAAAATCTACAGTACATTTATTTTGCACAAATTTGTATGAGACAATATGAGTAGTAAAAGGGTCAAACTCAGACCTGCTGTAGCAGGAACCAGATTAAAATGTAACTGGAACATGTTTAACAAAATAAATAAAAATACCATACAACATACATAATGTTAATTTGTACTTCTCTAAGTCAATATGCAGCCTGCAGTGATCTGTTTCTATTTGAGTTTGACACCACTGGCCTGGGATATGGAGACCTAGCCTTGGAGCCTGGAGCCAGGATTGCTTCTAAGACAAACCATTAAATACCCCTCCTACCTCTTAGAGTGGTTGCCAGGATCATAAGGTATTATGATATATATATATATGATGTGATGTGATGTATGGTATGGTATGGTATGATATGATATGATATGATATGACATGACATTATGTAATATGATGTGATGTAACATAACATAACATGAAATAACATAACATGACATCACATCATATAATACAACATGATATATATGAAAGTGCTTTAAGAACTATGTTACAGAAAGGAGATGTATGTCATTAATTGGAATGTCCCTCCTCCCTGCTAAACAAGGCCTCTTTTCCTCCTTCAAAATTCTACTAAAAACAAAAAATGAGCAAAACAATAACAACAAAACACTTTCTCTTCCACTGAGGAGCTTTCTCCAATTACCCCAATTTAGGTTCTGTTAGGGCATAATGGTGGCACATTGGATAGAGTGCCCAGCCTGGAGTAAGGAAGACTCATGTTCCTGAGTTCAAATCTGGCCTCAGATACTTCATAGCTGTGTGACTCCAGGCAAGTCACTTAACCCTGTTTGCCTCAGTTTCCTCATCTGGAAAATTAGATAGAGAAGGAAACGGCAAACCACTCTGCTACCTTTGACAAGAAAACCCAAAAGGTGTCACAAAGAGTCAGACATGACTGAAACAATTGAACGATAAGGTTCTGTCCAACTGTGTGTCCTTTCAGAAGTTATATACATGGTTAACGTTAAATCCATACTGGTTTCATTGCATGCAGTATTCTTCATGTGGGTTTATTCTATGCCTCCCACTGAGGCAGTGAGCTCTTCGAGGACAAGGACAGTGGTTTTCTGTTTCTTCCCCCTTGACAGCCCTGCTCAGGGCCCATAACTAAGATGGCACAACTAAGGTTTTTCCCCAAGGTATCAACATGGATTGGTGGTGGAGGGGGAGGCAGGGAAAGAATATTAATATCTATATTACACACATATACCTATATCTCAATAATAATAGCTGGTATTTAAATAACACTTTATAGATTTCATTAATAGTCTGATTTGAACACCCAAACAATCTCATGTGGTAAGTAAAGCTAGCTTATGGGATAATAGCTAGCATTTATATAGTATTTCAAGGTTTACAAAGTACTTTGCAAATATGATCTCATTTTATCCTCATAATAACCCTGAGTTGTTGTTCAGTCATTTTTCAGTTGTGTCCACTCTCTGTGACTCCATTTGGGGTTTTCTTGGCAAAAAATACTGGAGTAGCTTGCCATTTCCTGCTCCAGCTCATTTTATGGATGAAGAATGGGGGCAAACTGGGTGAAGTGACTTGCCCAGGGTCACATGGTTAGCAAGTATCTGAGGCTACATTTGAATTCAGGATTTCCTGACTCCAGGCCTGGTGCTCAATCCCTGTGCCACTTAGCTGCCCAATAACCATGGGAGATAGGTACTATTATTGTCTCCAGTTTTACAGATGAGGAAACTGAGGCAGCCAGAAGTGACTTCCTCAGTGTCACACGGCTAGGAAGTGTCTGAGGCAGGATTTAAACTCAAGTGTTCCTGACTCCAGGTCCAGCCTGTATCCACCATGCCACCTGGCTACCTCTCTATTCAATAGAAGAGACAGTGCTACATAGTGGAAAGAGATGGGAAGATCTGGCTGTGTGACCCTGAACAAGTCACTAAAGCTCTTAGTGGTCTAGACCACTCTCTAGTAGCCATAAATTAAATTGAACATACCAACTTGCATTGGTAGGAGAGTTTCCTAACCATGGAATTCCCTAGAGCAGTGAAGTCACAGCACCAGCAGCATCCCTCTAAAGATGAAAAACCAGGGGCCCTCTGACACATGAATCTACCTGCCTGAGTCACCTCGCCATCAATCTGCAGAGCCAAGACTAACTCCCCACCATCCTCACTTTGAATCTTTCCCACTGAAGCCGCAACACTTATTTCCTGCCCCTGGTGCCCCAGTTCCCCATTCTCTTCTGCTACAAGGATCCTCACCCAGTAGCTGACCAGTCACTCAGTCAGTCCATTCACCACAGGGCACTGTCATTAGTGGCAGGGCCCTTGCCACAGAAATGGCAGCAGACAAACAAAGCTCTCCTGATGGCAGAGGCAGGCTTTGTCCTTCTCTCACCTTCCCTTTTCCTTTCTAAATTACTCCTGATTGTATAGCATCTGCTCCCTTCATAGATGCATATGCTTCTTCCTTTAAATTTGAATGCCTGTCTAGGAGCCTGTACAGGGAGCTGCATACAAATACAGAACAGAAAGTTGTCTTTCAAAGTCATCTGGTAAATCAAATCTGCAGGTTCAGGTAGCATTTCTTGGGTAAGTGGCAGCCAGTAATACAGTCAGGCCTGGAAATACCAGACCTCCCTTGGAGCCAAATGATATTTCACAAATTCTTTCTATTCTTCTAGGTACAGGCAGAAAGCTAGGGGAATTGCTGATGGGAACTCAGCTTCTTCCCAGGGTTCACCTCTCAACTACCTCAGCTGCCCCAGCAGCATGGGGATGAGAGGATAGAGATTCAGGAGGTGCAAGCCCAAATAAAAAGTAGCATATTTCCCTGGGGAATCTAAAGTGCGCAGACAGGTCCAATGGATAATTTACACTCTTAATTTTTTAAATTGTTCCTAAAATAATATTTTGAGTTCTGAGCTGCCACTGAGCACTTGGCTTAATTCTCCCTTTTGTTCCTGTAAAGGAAGCCTTTAGGTTCAGACTCTGCAAGAGGGCTAACTAGGTAGCTGGATGGTATTGTGAATGGAGTGCTGGACTTAGACTCAATAAGATCTGAATTCAAGTCCTACCACAGACACGTACTAGCTATATGACCCTGGGCAAGTCATTTAACCCTGTTTGCCTCAGTTTCCTCATTTGTAAAATGAGCTGGAGAAGGAAATGACAGACCACTCCAGTATCTCTGCCAAGAAAACCTCAAATGGGGTCATGAAGAGTCAGACACTATTAAAAAATGACTTGAACCACAAACTAATAGCACCTACCTCATAGGACTGTTGTGAAGATCAAATGAAATTGGTGAAGTGTTTTGCCAACTGTAAAACACTGTGCAAAAGCTAAGTACTGTTGTTATTGTTATTATTATCATCTGCCTTTGGCAAAGGAAATGAACTTTCTGAGCTGGGAAGATAATCTTTCTTATGAAACAAATGGCACTTGGGAGGGGAGAATCAGAGGGAAAAAGAGAGAAAAGGGGTGTGTGTGTGTGTGTGTGTGTGTGTGTGTGTGTGTGTGTGCAATGAATTTGAGTTTGCATGTTTCATTGCCACCCACAAAGGTGTCACAAAAGGTAGCCCCAAAAGGATGAGGCAACTCTTAGAGCCATGCTTCTCTTTTCATCCTATGAGCAAAAGGACTCTAATGAAGATATCAACTGGGGCCCAGCAATGAAAAAGCAACACCAGAGTTACCACAAGTTCATGGATGTGTTTTCTATTGGATAATGTCTTATTTTTATTTTTTATAATAAATTTATACTGACCTTTTTTTGTTTTCACATTGCCAAAATTTCTCCCAATAGCCCTTCCCCTCTCCCTCCCAGAAAGCCATCCCATATAACAAATAATATTTCTTTTAAAAAAAAGAATACCAAAAAAGGCAGCTAAACTGGTCAATACAAAAATCTGAAAATATCTTCAATGTTCCATATCCATTGAACTTCTCACTTCTACAAAAGAGTGGGGCTGGAGAGTCTTCCCATATCTATTTTTGGGGTGATGCCTGATCTTGTAATTCTACAGTTTTTTTTTTCTTTGTAATTGTAGGGGACTAGATTTAGTTCCTTGGGAGAGCAGGTCCAGCTTCATTGGTTGATTTGATTGATTCACTTTCAATTATTTTGTGGTGGTTGTTCTTTCTATTTACATTGTTGCAGCCATTGCAGTATATTGTTTTCTTGACTCAACTTTGACTTCACTCTGCATCAGTTCACGGAGATATTCCATGTTTCTCTACAGCAGAGAGTGCTACGCTGATGGGCTGGCCATGCTATTCGAATGCCAAATATACATTTGCTTAAAAGACTATTTTACAGAGAACTCACACAAGACAAGCACTCACATGGAGGTCAGAAGAAGCAATACAAGGACATTCCCAAGGTCTCTCTGAAGAACTTTGAAATTGATTGTGAGACATTGGAGACACCGGCACAGGACTGCCCAGCATGGTGTGCCCACATCAAAGAAGGCACTGTGCTCTATGAGCAAAGCACAATTTATAGTAGCTCAAAAGAAATGTGAGATGCTCAGATTTAGAGACATCTCCATTCCAAATTTCCACATAGACTATTTGTGCTCAACCTGTGGTAGAGCCTTCCAGGCTGATCAGCCACAGTTGAACACACTGTACACTGACCCCGATACACTGATGTCATTTTGGTCTTCTTCATGTACAAAGGACAGCCACCATTTGGATTCCTCATAGCCATCATTTCTTACAACACTAATATTCCATTATATTCATGTACCACAACTTGTTTGACCATTCCCCAATCAATGGATCAATGGGCATCTACTTTGTTTCCAGTTCTTTGATATCACAAAAAAAAAGTGCTGCTATAAATATTTTTCATGGATATGGAGGCAGGGGAGAGGGTATGTTTTTATAAGACAAAAGGTGTCCTATTTCCAGAAAATCCAAACTCTCTGATCTTAAAAGCCATCCAGTTGTGCACTTAGCCCAGAATTTTAACAATATATCATTGACTTTCTAGTCGCTGCTTTCCCAAGGCCTACCCACAAATCACTCCAAGACATTGTTCCTCAGTTCCCAAGGCAAACACTCTTCACAGACAATAAAGGCTGAACCTGCTCTCCCAGGGCACTGGATCTAAAGCCCTATTCTTAAAAGTTAGATTCCAAAAAACAAAGTACACAACCAATACAGTTTGGCTTATTTACCCACGATTGTTTCCTAGTGGGGAGCAGTGAACTGTGTCTGTCCCTTTATGGGTTAGCTTCCTGGTATCCTCACTCTAACATCTGTGCTGGGTCCCCCAAGGCCTACTAACCATGTGCTCCAGGTCTTATGCCAAAGCTCCAGCAAGACAATAATTTGTGGGAGTCACAGAGTGGAGTGTCCACCAGGAACTATCATGGTACTTTTGAGAGTTTTCTTCTTTCCTCACATCCCTATCTGACACTCTTCAGCTGCCGTTCTAACTACTTTCCTCCTTTGCTACTACTTCACTTTTTTTATCTTTCTTTTCTCCTCACCCTCTTCTGTTCTAGAATTCCTTGTGTCTGCTATGGCCACTGAACTTCATTCAGCAAGCGGAACACACGGATTTAGAGACTCAGCTGAATGTCAGATCAGAGGACGATGGGATTTAGAGCCTCTCACAACTTCCTTTTATGGAGGGCTCAACATCCCAGCCAGCCACCATTTGCTACCAGCTGTTCTGCTTGGCTTTGACTCTACCATCAAGTTCATTGTGCCCCCCTGCTCTGAGTACCCTCTGGCACCTCCCTTTCACCTCATTTTTTAAAGTATCTTTCCCCATTAGACTGAAAGCTTCCTGAGGATAGGGACTGTCTTTTTCTTATTTGTATTCTTGGTGTTTAGCACAGTGCCTGTGCCTGACACATAGTAGGCACTTAATAATTGCTTATCATTTTGTATCATAGCCCAATCCCCTAATGTTACAAATGATAAAGTAGAGGCCCACTAAGATTATGTAAGTCACATAGATAGATAGATCTGTGACTTATATTTAGTTTTTCAAATCCAAAAATCCAGCACCCCAGGACTCATACAAGCACTCCTCCCCCACCAAATTTTAGTGTTTTGGGGGGAAAAAATACCATATCCTTGCCATTAGTCTTAAAACTTCAGATAAGTTTTACATTCTTACCTGTTCCCTGAAGCCCAGAATATAAATATGGTGATATGATACAAAGAGCAGCCAGGTGGCATGAAGGATAAGAGAACTGGATTTGAAGTTGGGAAGACCAAGGTTCAAAGCCTCCTTCTGACGCTTACTAGCATGCCCGGGCAGGTCATGTAACTTCTCTGTGCCTCAGTTTCTTCATGTGTAAAGTGGGGATAATAATAGTGCCTTCCTTCTGGGTTGTTATGAGGATCAAATGCAATAACATTTATGAAGCATTTTGTAAACCTTGAGGTGTTATAGAAATGCTATTGTTGTTATTCTCCACATTGTCCATCTCTCTCTCCCTTCTTACAGTTTTCTATTAGCTGTTTCCTGTTCCTGTAACCTTTTCCTCTTGATAATGGAATTCTTAGATCTCTTCTCTCTGGCTTGGATAACCCATTCCCCATTTCTAATTCTAGTCTCCTCTTCTGCCTGGGATTTGGTTGATTGGGCACAGGGGTATATGTGACAGTGTTTCAGGAGCAGGAATTACATATTCCACTCTCCTTCTCTTGCTCCATTTCCAAAGAATAGAATCATCCTTATTATCATTGGAGAGTCTACAGCAGGGGGGGGAAAGGGGCAATCATCTGGCGAAATTATAATGGCAGCTGTCCAACTGGGATATAGAAAAGGACCAAAGAGCCAGGGCTAGATCATGATCAAACCTTGTCCCTCCAATGGGACTCCATCTACTTTCCTTTCAAACCCAAAGGATGTAAAACGCCACATCATCAAAAGAACAGAACTTTTTTTTTTCCTTCTTCTCATGCATTGGCACAAATAATGGTCACAAGGTCTTCTCAGCAGATGCTCATTACCTAAGCCAGTCACCAAAGAGCCTTCTCCAAAGTTCACCACTGTGCACTACTCACCTCATGGCACAAAGGGACATTTGCCTGTTAGCCCTGTTTCATCAGTGTGGCATTTCTTTCTACATCCTCTGAAGCCTGCAGAAGCCTAGAGGCATTTGATCGCTTTGAGCATTTCATGTTTAAAATATCCCTTATTTAAAGTGACTTTATTATTCCTTCAGAACAGCCCAAAATATCATTTCGGTTTTACAACTGTGGCTATGGAGTTGAACTCTATGGTGGTTCTTGTCTCCATTCCAAACCTTTCCTTATTACCTGGGTCTTTTGGATAGAACTGGATTAAGTGGGATTGGGAGGGAGGAAGATGCCTCCCCCCTTCCCTCCAATAACAGTACCAACCAACAACCCCATGCCATTTGGTCAAATCAACAAGAGTGGATTTGGACATGAATAAATCTCGAGATCATAGGATCGTAAATTCGTGGATTCAGAGCTATTAATGGACTCTCAAGGTCATCTGATCCAACCTCTTTATTTTACAGATAAGGGCATTCAGGTTCATAAAGGTAAAAGGTCATGTAGGCAGCAGGGAGCAGAGCCAGGATTCAAAACTAGGTCATGTGACTTTTAATCCAGCACTATTTCCCTTGTGCCAATTACTCAGTCTTGGAGATGTCTGTGGCCAAAAAATTTATTAGTGAGTGTGTGTCAATCTCCCTGACTTGTAGGATGAGTCTCATATACAGATATGTACATATATTTAGATATAAGTTTCTAGATATATGCACATATTGATTGATAGATAGATAGATAGATAGATAGTAGATAGATAGATAGATAAATAGCTAGATAGATGATAGATAGATAGATAGATAGATAGATAGATAGATAGATAGATAGATAGACAGATAGATTATACATTACTGGGATGCATTTAAAGACAAAGTGACTTAGTCAAATCTACTTGAGCTTTCACTCAACTAGGACAGCCTTCAGAAAGCCCATGATCATAGTATATTCATGGGGTATATATATGGGGAACAAGATGAGACTTAAGTAGAGGGATGACTAATTGAAAGACATGATTATTAAACTAATACATAACTAAAAATCAATCTTTTCCAAACATAATTGCAGAATAATTATATAATTACATATAAAAGTTATATTTGTATAATTTGTATAATTATGTAAGTATAACTTACATATTTAGGAAGTTACTTGGCAAAGTAGGTAGAGAGCTGGACCTGAATGGAAGGAGTGAGTTCAAATCTGACTTCAGATACTACTTGCGTGGTCTTAGGAAAGTCACTCAACCTCAATCTGCTTCATTTTCCTTGTCTGTAAAATGGAGATAATAATAGCCTCTACCACCCAGGGTTGTTGTGAGGCTAAAATAGATAAAATTTTTAAAGTGCTTTGCAAACTTTAAAGTGTCATATAAATGTTAGCTATTATTGCTTAAATAATTCAATACTAGAGTAATTAGTGTTTCTCCTCTCACCACCTCTTCAACCCCTCTCTTTGGGGATCATATTGTGAAATGGTATTCTCTGAATGACAGCATGAGTATAACTTCCAGTCCTAGGCTCTTTGTACTATGTTGTACAAACACACAAACATTGTGGGTCTTGATATCTTTCTCTTGGAACAAGTGTAAAGGCTTTTAAAATGTCATTGTAAACTGTGAGGATGCCATCATTTCAAGTAATATTATCTCTGAAGCACTAAAAATGGTAGTAAAGAAATTGAAGAATAATGTTAACATTTGTCTTTTTAACCAATAAATTAGGTCAAAAAACCACAGAATTTCAGAGTTGGAAGAGCCTAAATTGTCTATGTTGCCCAACCTATGCACCCCCCAAAAAAAAGAATCTCCTCTAGAGCAAATGTTCTTAACTTAATTTGTTAATATTAGTAATTCAATATAATTGGTTTCTTTTGTAGTCCTCTACATTGCTTTAAGACTCAATGTCACCCCATTTGTCCTAGTTCTCCCCTCTCAGGGTCATACAAATAAGTCTCATCCATCTTCCACGGAAAAGCCCTTTCCATATTACTTGGAGTGAGGAGGAGGGAGTGGTATTATCAATACCATTTGTGAGTTCTCCACCTTAGTTTTGGGCAGGTTAGCCATTTCTGCACTAGACTATACGTTCTGACACCATCTGAATAATTGTGAACTTCAGGTTACATGAGAGTAGTAACACCAGCCTCATTACAGCCAAGCAAACCACTACAGTTTCTCCCAAAGGCCCGCTCCATTAAGCCGACCAGTCAACTTAACCACAACTCAAGATCTTCCATTGGTCACTCTTGTATCTTCAGAAAAAAAGACTCCCTGTGGTTTTGGTTTGGTTTGGTTTGGTTTTTGTTTTTTTTTTATCTTGTTGGGTTGTCCCAAGAGTGAGTTCGGAAAGCACTACTCAACCTATATGTAACCTGGGTCCTGGGTTGATCATGACAATAAACAATCTATCAACAAAACTGAAATTGGGAGATGGGGAGGAAAGAAGGAAAAAAAAACCCATCATTATTTTTCTTAAACATAGCTCGTTTTGGCCCTGCCACCCAGGGTCACCCCCTTTGACTCCTCCCTAGTGACTTTCTACAGAGACCTGAGCGCATTAGTCTTTTGCTTCTATGAACTCCCATTTTATGACATGGAATTCTAATGCTAGAGCCCCCATTCAGCACTGCTGCTCAGTGGTTGGATGTGGGTTGAATTGTAGCCTGCGGCAGGGGGTGATAAATGTAGTGTAAGCTGACTTTCCCCCAGCAAACTGCAAATTGCCTGAACAGTGCAGCCCACAAAAGGTTCCCATGGAGTGAATTTATCTTGCATTGTTGGGAGGGAGAGGGAAAGAGGAGAGACCAGGCATTCTATTTTTGCAAAGTCACATTCGATCTTGTTCAACGTGTAGTCCAAGCGTCTTCTAAAGGGGCTCCAATGGAAGGGAAAAAAATGCTGGCCCAGGAATGTAGACCAGATAAAGGGATTTATTTTTAACACCGTCAGAGTTCATGACCATGTGAGCATTTCAATTTCAAGTCATTCTCTCCTGAATAATAATAACGTGTTCTGCTGGAGTGAATGTTATGTCACCCAATATTTCAGGACTGAGAAAAATGCACCATGGAGCAGGGGATGCCAAGATTGTCATAGAGAGTTTCCATTCTCTATGGGTCACCTGTTTCTTCAGAAAAAGAGAGGTATAAGACACTTATCTCCCTTCCCAGAGTGTTCTTTGATCTCCACTCCCCACGTGGGAGGTCAGTCGGGCCACTCTGATCAGTTTTCTTCTAGGCCAATTTGATTGCCACTCATCAGGTTTGTCAAAACAGCTTCCGCTCAGAATCTCCCCCAAGGTTAGTGAATGATGGAGACCTAGGAAGGCTATTTGTACCTATGGAATTAAATTCAGAGTATATTTAGGTCAAGTACCTCAGAACCAAGTGTTCCCAGTCACTCAGGATGGATGGTCACAGCACAACTGTCTGTATGTATATTTTTGCTGATGCCTCTTAATCATGTTACTCCTTTATTCAAAAACCAAGAGGCACCAAGATAGAGCCTGGAATCAGGAAGACTCATCTTCTTGAGTTCAAATCTACTAGCTACGTGACCCTGGAAAAGTCACTTGACTCTGTTTGCCTCAGTTTCCTCATCTGTCAAATGAGTTGGAGAAGGAAATGGCCACCATTCCAGTATATTTGCCAAGAAAACCCCAAATGGGGTCACGAAGAGTCAGACACTACTGAAAAACAATTGAAAAACACATTCAAAAACCATCATTGCTTCCCCATCATCCATGAGATCATTTGTTTCTAAGTGTATCTATCATCAAGTTCCCTCTTCCCCCTTTCTCACCATCACCAGGTGCATTCAAGTGAGACCCCACTAATAGTTCACATTTCCACAGGTCTAAAAATAAAAACAAACAAATCCTGTGAGCTTATATGTGATTATTCCCATTTTAGAAGTATGGAAACTGAGGACCTGGAAGAGACAGTATTTGAATCTAGGTCTTTTAAAGTTCAATGTTCTTTCCACCATACCCTGAACGCAGAACAAAGAACTTGGGTTGTTAAAGTTGGAAAAATCCTTGTTCGTTCCTATCTTGGAAGCTAGAGAAGTCTATGCAGCATGGGGTAAGCTGATCTTCAAAAGTGATTCTGTGCCTGGGAGATTTAGCATCTCCAGTCTCCAAACAATTGTGGCATTTGAACACCTGGCTGGGCTATGTAGGAGATCAAGGAAAGACCTACCAGTATTAAGAAATGTCCATCAATTTTTTTTTTGCATTGATAGATACCTAAATTTAGAGTAATCATGTACATATCTTGAAAATGTTGGGCAGATCTTACAACTGATTTGTATAAACATGTATCTACAGCAACACTTCCCTCATCCAGGAAGATGGTACAGTGGATAAAGTACTCATCCTGGACTCATGAAGACCTTGGTTTAAATCCTGTCTCAAACACTTAGCCAACCCCAAGGAGGTCACTTCATCTCTGTCTTCCTCAGTTTTCTCACCTGTAAAATGGGGATAATAGCCCCTACCTCTCAGGATTGTTGCAAAGATAAAATGAGATAATATTCATAAAAGTGATTTGTAAATCTTAATGAGCTTTGTAAATGCCAGCTATTAGTGGCAGTAGGAGTAGGAGTAGTAGTAGTAGTAGTAGTAGTAGTAGTAGTAGTAGCAGCAGCAGCAGTAGTAGTAGTAGTAGTAGTAGTAGCAGTAGTAGTAGTAGTAGTAGCAGTAGTAGTAGTAGTAGTAGTAGTAGTAGTAGTAGTAGCAGTAGTAGTAGTAGTAGTATAGTAGTAAGAGGAGAAGGAGGAAGAGGAGTCTGAGATGAGTTATCTGGACACCTCAGCTTTTCTCAGATGTGGCTGAGAATCCAGAGTGAACAAACAACAAAAATAAAAGCCTGTGAGAAACTAAGTCCTACAAACTACTCATAAGGTCCTTACTCAGGACTCATTTACTCTTATTTTAGATACAACTCTAAGAAGTTGGGCCATCTGTCTTTCCAGCTCACAGGAGAATAGCAGAAGCAAATTAGATGAGATAGGAGACTATTAGGGGTAGGCACATTGACAGCAGCAAAAAATGACTGTTAATTGCCTCCTAATTATCCTCCCTCTCTCTAGTCTTTCTTCTCTCCAATTCATAGTAGAGTGACCAAAATAACCTTACTAGTAAGACAGAAGCCTGACATTTCAGTCCCCTGCCTAGACATCTTTAGCAGATCTCTTTCGACTACAGGATGACATTTTTTAAAATCTTGATCCCGGCACTCAATGTCCTCCACAATCCTGTTCCAGCTTACCTGGAGAGTTTTATCTGACATTACCCCCCTTCACATACTCTATGTTGCAGTTAAATGAGTGCATCAATAAAGATAGCTCAGATGGATACCGCAGCTGGACCCAGAAGTGCGTAAGAGACTATACTAGATTGCTTTTGAAAAATTGTGCTGTGCTTTCAATGATCCAGTACTCTGGTAGTGTCTTGTTTTTCAGTCCAGACCTGTGATTTCATTGGTATCAGGAATTCTCTCTGACATAATTCTCTCAAGAAATGAAGGTCAGCACTCCCAGAAAGGCAATTCCCTGTACTCTGTTCTGCTCCTTACAAGATTACAATCTGACAACCCAAACAATCATGTTATTTGGAGACACCAAGAAGTGAAGAGGCTTTCCCAATCAGTATGTCTTAGAGATGGGATTCAAACCCAGGTCTTCCTGATTCTGAGGCTGTCTGTGGATACCATGCTATCTTTTCTCAAACCAGTTATTGCCATAAAAGTCCATCTTTTTAATGATGATATCTTCCCAGTGCATTTGATTTGGTAGAGCAAAACCCCACCTTAAAGGCTCATCTCTAAAGTGTTTCATGTTTATATCAGAATCATACTTGGTTCCTTGAAAAACATAGCAAAGATAACTAATTTATAAGTCTCTGATTACTAATATCAAGAAAATCATAAACTGAGGGCAGCTAGATGATGCAGTGGATACAGCACCAGGCCTGAAGTCAGGAAGACTCATCTTCCTGAGTTCAAATCCACCTCAGACACTAGCTGTGGAACCCTGGGCAAATCACTTGATCCTGTTTGCCTCATCTGTAAAATGAGCTGAAGAAGGAAATGGCAAATCACTCTGGTATCTTTGCCAAGAAAACCCCAAATGGGGTCATAAAGAGTCAGACAAGACTGAAATAACTCAACAACAATAACAACAACAACCACCATCCACATTTGGGAAAGACAATGCACAAAGTTGGTACGCCAGAGGCAGCTAGGTGGTACAGCGTGTAAAGAGCTAGATCTGAAGTCAAGAAGACCTGAGCCCAAATGTGGCCACACTCACTAGCTCTGGGAGTCTGGACAAGTTATTTAACCTTTGTCTGTCTCAGCTTCTTCATCTGTAAAAAGGGGATAATAATAGCACCTACCTCCCAGGATTGTAGTCAGGATCAAATGAGATAATATAGCAAAGTGCTTTGCAAACTTTAAGGTTCTATACAAATGCTAGCTACTGTCTATTAGTATGTGCAGCATCTTGGACAGACACTGCATATGGATACTAAGCTGGGCCTAGATTTGAAAAGGAATGGGAAAATAGGCCAGTATTCTCAGATATTTTCTTCTGCCCTTCCCCCTGCTCACCTCCTAATTCTTTTTGTTTCTCCACTCTGCCAATTCAAACATGATCTGTTATTCAAGTCGCGGCTCCAAGAAGCCTTCCCCAACCACCAAGCCAATATTAACTTCCTTCTCCTGTGATCTCCTAGAGCCTTATTGTTTAAACACTCATTTGATCATCAGCATAGTCTTCCCAATATTGTGACTTTTCTTTTGGAGTGTCTATGTCTATCTTCCCAAATAGACTGTGAAGCCCTTGAGAAGAGGTAGCCACATCTTGCTCACTGGTATCTCCCACAGTGCCTTGCACATACTAGTAAGGGCCATCGCCAGTCATCTTGATTTATGTCTTGCCACAGAACTCCAGTGACTCTGGAGGAGAGAATAAGGCTGATGACTTTACACAGCTCTGCCTCACTTAAATCCAATTCACTTGCAAGTCAATCACCCTCCTAGTGTCATTGGTCCCCTTCAAGAATGCAGGACCGGCAACAAGAACAATGCGTTTGTTGTTCTATTCTCCCGGTCATGTCCAATTCTTCATGACCCCATTTGAGGTTTTCTTGTAAAAAGGCACTGGAATGGTTAGTCATTTCCTTCTCCAGCTCATTTCACAGATGAGGAAACTGAGGTTAAGAGGGTTAAATGACTTGCCTAGGGTCATACAACCAGCATCCGAGGCCGGATTTGAACAGATTAACATATTTACATTTATTAAGCATTCAGTAAATATTTGATTGACCCTCAATGGCACAACTAGATATAACTTATACCTCCTCTTCATACTACACAGCCGTTTGCCACCCATAACCCTTTCAACTGGAGCTTCATGGAATTAGATTAATATTTCCTCTCCTATACTTTTACTCTTAAAGTTGTAACTTTGAGCATAGGGTGGGGACTGAGAACAGAAGGAGAAATAAAACAACGCAGGTTTTTGCAGCTGCATTTTAGCACTTTGGTTGAAGGTCTAGATTTGGAGGGTTTCAGTAGAACAAAGAAGTGGGCACATCCCTAAAATCCCAGAGTTTGGGCAAATGCCTTTGCAGACAACCTGGGTCTGGGCATGACTACCACCCAGATGAGATCTCGTCCTATAGCAGGGCCCTTTTAAAAGAGGGAAAGGGCAGCCATTTCTTTGGGACGTGTCTGTATGTCAATCCAGCAGGAGCAAAAAGCACCTTGCGGAAATTTCAGCTCAGTAAATCTAGATTTTAAACTTACCTCACTGTGGCTTACACCATGTCATGAAAAGACCATGTCTCAAAGTCAGTACACATAGCTACGGAGTTGAAGGCACCCAGACCAGACCAGAGCTGAAGGAAGAAATCCAATGATAGAGTGGCTCAGGTCCCACTGTAAATGTCTTGTCTCACCTTTTAGTTGAAAACAGACTGACCTTTTCATAATTCATACTAGTATTTGGGAAAGTGGAAAAGTATGGTACCCCATGATGCTTGGTTATTAATCTGACTATAATATGTGTATATATGTATGTGTACACACACATATACACACATATATGTATATATATGTATGTATGCATGCATGCATGTATATATGTGCATGTAGGTGGCAAGGTAGATAGTGTGCTGGGTCAGACAGAGTGATGAGTTAGGAAGGCTTATCTTCATGAGTTCAAATCCAGCCTCAGACACTTACTAGCTATGTGACCCTAGGAAAGTCATTTAACCTTCTTTGCCTCAGTTTTCTCATCTGTAAGGTGATCTGGACAAGGCAATGGCAAACCACTTCAGTATCTTTGCCAAGAAAACCTCAAATGGGCTCACAAAGAGTTGGACACAACTGAAAAATGACTGTACAACAACAAATATATGTGTTTGTGTGTGTATAAATATATATATATACACACGTACATGCATATATACATGTGAGTATGTGTGTATATATATGTATATGGATAGATAGATAGATAGATAGATAGATAGATAGATAGATAGATAGATAGACAGATATACACTTATATACTTACATGCTTTGGCATGTAAGCCTCCTCATCTACTAGTAGTTTGGTAAAGGACAACAGTCTTGTTTTCTCGCCTTGTCAGAGGCTCTCCCACAGACTATGTGGACACCAAACACGGAGCTAAATTAGCCGTGCCTGATGAGAAAGGCTCTCGTTGAAAGAGCAAGCTTGGGCTCCTGCTCCCTGTGATCTGTCAAGTTTCCCTTTGATCCGCAATACAACTGCTCTTTTTTTTTTTCTGGCCTTTTGATACCACAGACCATGACATTCCACCTGACCCTGAGGCTCTACCCTGCTGTCAGTCCCTTCCCCACAAATTCTTAGGCAAGGGGCTGGTCCTCAGAGGAACTCTCCTTTTCATTGAGCCCCCACCTGTAGTTCCAGTATCAGAGGTTACAGCCTTTGGAATAGGCATGCCCTTAGGGAAAGGTAAGTGGTCTCAACATGAAGTATCAGGCAAATGGCAATGGGCTGTGCATGCTGGCATTCAGTACATCAGCAGCCAGTTCCCTAGCAGTCTGTGTGGGCCTAGGCTCTTGTTTTGATATGGATTCCGAAGAATCCTCGTAGCATGACACAACAGAACATCCTCACAATTGATTTTGCTGTCATGAGCTTTATTGAAAGGCACACAGAGACGGAGAGACTTCAGCAGTTTCTAGATCTCCCTAAAAAGTCACATTTCCTCCCACAGAGTAACCCTATTCAGGTCAGTCCCAAAACCAGTGGATGGACAGCCACCTTTCAAAGTTTGCTTTACATAGATCAGGACTTGGAAGAGCTGAGCTGCCTGCCTCTTCAGGAGGAAGGCGGCTTGAATGTGGCTTAAAATTGGTCTCAAGTCAAAAGATCACAGATGGAGGAGACTTGGCTTGTGCTCATTCATTCATTCATTCAATAAACATTAAGGGTCTACTATGTGCCAGGTACTACACTAGGCAATGGACCTTCCCTCCTGAGAGATGGTACAATTTTTTTGTCTTTCTTTGTATCCCCAACCCTTATGCCTGGTACATAGCAGGTGCTAATCAAGTGTTTATTGATTAAAAAACAAAATAGTTTTTGTCCTCAAGTTGCTGATACTCTATTAAGGGGAAACAACATGGATGTGTGCATACAAATATAAAGGAATTTTTGAAGGGGGATGACTCAGAGTCAAAGTCAACAAACATTTATTAACTGCCTGCTGTGTGCCAGGCACCGTGCTAAACACTGGAGGTACAAAGAGAGAAATAGCACAGCCCCTGCCCTCAGGGAACTTGTGATCTAACATAAGAGATGACACATTAAAAAAGGCTGAAAAGCAGGAAGGAGAGTTGAGTGGAGAAGGAAGATTACCTGGCATAATAAAGTCATGGAAAAGATCTGAGGAGGTATGTTTTTGAGCGGATTTCACCTTGCAGAACAATGAGTTTCTGGAGACAATGAGGTCCAGGAGAGCAGCCAGGTGGGAAATGACCAAGTGCCCTCTTTAAATGGTGGAGGATAAGGGAGGAGCTTCCAGATATCCAATGAGGAAAAGGCCTCATGGAGAAAATACCCTTTGATTTAAGCATTGAAGGGAGCCAGGGCTTCGAAGAGGCAACAGAGAGAAGGGAGTGCATTCCCGGCATGGGCGATATCCTAGACAAGGATGGACAAGGAAGGGTAAGTCAGGGACAGTTTGGCTGGAACATACATTGCATGAAAGCCAAATCATTGCACTAATACCAAAAGGAGTGGAAGACTGGAACCAAATTGTGACTAGTTTTAAATGCTAAACAGAGGAGTTTAGCCGAGAGGCAACAGGAAGTCACTAGAGTTTTTTGAGCAGAGAAGTGACAAGTATGTGTTTTTCAGAAGCTTATTTTGGCAGCCATATGGAGAATGGATTGGAGAAAGGAGAGGCTGGAGGGAAGGAGACCAATTAGGAGACGATGCAACAGTCCAGGAGAGAGGTGATGAACGTCTGAGCTAGGCAAGAGGGCATATGAGGGCACAAAAGGAGACCAGTTTGAAGAGATGTTACAGACACAGAACTTTAAAGACTTGGCAGTGTGCCAGATGTGGTGGGGAGGGGGCAGAACGAAGAACTGAAGATGACTCCGAGGCTGTTAAACAGGGTGAGTGAAAGGACGGTGCTGCCGTCAACAGAAATAAAGAAGTTGGCGTAGGTGAGGCAGTGCACGCCTGTAATCCCTGCTCCTAAACAAGTAAGGCTAATGGATCTCTTAAGCTTGGGAGTTCTAAGCCACAATATGGCTGAAGCTAAGAGGTGTCCGTGCTGAGGTCAATAGCAACATGATGAGTCCTGGGAAGGTAGGGGACAAGGGACCAACCGAGCTGCCTAAGGAGCAAAAGAAGTAAGGGAGGAAACAAAGATGTGCTGAGTACCTACTATGTGCCACGCATTGTGCTAAGCAATGTACAAATATTATCTCATTTGATCCTCACAACAGCCCTGGGAGGGTCAGACAGGGAAGTAGAGCAGGCCAAAGCTTCTATACTGATTGATAAAGATAGGGAGAGAGAAGAGAAGGGAGGGGGGGAGAGAGACAGAGAGAGAGAGAGAGAGAGAGAGAGAGAGAGAGAGAGAGAGAGAGAGAGAGAGAGGGAGGGAGGGAGGGAGAGGGTAGGGGGAGAGAGAGGGGGAAGGGGGGAGGGGAGAGAGGGGGAGGGGGAGGGGAGAGGGAAAGCAAGAAAAAGAGAAGCTGGAAAGAAGCGTAGATTTTAGGAGGGCATAACTAATTTTGTTTTGGACATGTTGAGTTTGAGATACCTAAGGAACATTCATTTTCAGATATCCAAGAGTCAATTGACAATCTGGAACTGGGACTCAGGAGGGTTTCTTCAAGGCTCAGACCAAAATACATATAAAGAATACAAAGAGATCCATTGATGTTTATTTGTGTAAAGTGGAACAAGATAACCTAAGTACTAAAAGATTTGAAGATATGGGATCCTTGTTGTTGTTGTTCAGTCATGTTTTCAGTCATGTCCCACTCTTTGTGACCCCATCTGAAGTTTTCTTGGCAAAGGTACTAGGATGGTTTACCATTTCCTTCTGCAGCTCATTTTACAGATCTACCTTCTCTGAAAATAAATACTCTCTATGGCTCATCCTGATAAAGAAGGAAGTCCTCTACAGCAATATGAATCAAGTGAAACATCACCTGAATTGTTTTGAACAATGAAACTCCAGAATGATTTTAGGGATTCAAATGTCATCTCCTACATGAGGTGTTCATATGTGTGTATGTGTATGCATGCATGTAAATGTATATATGTGTGTTTTATATACACAGGTACATATTGTGTAGGTATGTATATGTGCATATGTATGTGTATCATGTATTTATGTGTATATACATACATGCATATGCATATGTATGGATATGGATATTGATATTGATTTACATACATTCTCAATAGACCATACACTACTTGAGAGCAGAGACTTCATTTTTGACTTTGTATCCTCAGCACAAATCGTAGTGCTTGTGCAACACAGGCCCTTAATGCATGTTTGCTTATTGATTGATTAGTTGATATATAGATCTTGGAGATGAACATTGAAACTAAGGAAATAGATACTATTACCAAAAGAATGTAGAAAGAGAAGAGAATTGCTACAAGAGTGTTCTTATCATAGGAGAAAAGAGTAGGAGGGAGAAAAAATAGACTTTTGTTAAATGAAAATAAATGTTATGTTAAATTGTATTAAAATGGAGAGAGAGAGAGAGTCTGAGGTATATTTATAGTAAGGGCGTAGGATATAAATTAAGATCCAGAAAAGGAAACCGAGGAGTGGCCAGTCAGGAGATAAGAGGAAAAACAAGAGAAAGCAGCAGCACTAAACCAAGAGAGAAAAGAATAGCCAAGAAAACAGGGTGCTCCACAGTGACAAATGCTCCAGAAAAGTCCAGAAGGATGAGTGCTGCCTAGTGCACAGAATGTTAGCTCCACCCTGGAGTAAAGTGCCAGGCATATTCCCAGGGCCAGAACCAGCATGTGCTATCATGACAATCCCTGGGAAGAATGTCTCATTCTATGCAGACCAGATCAAGACCTGAGTACAACTGCTCCAAGCTATTGCAGCTGCTTTTTTTTTTTGGGGGGGGTAGGGGAAGGGAGAGACTTAAAGATTTCTACAGAAAAAAAACCAAACCATCTAGTAATCCTTAAAAGTAATAGGTCTTTTATTACAGATACATTTTATCGAATGCAAGGGAATATTTTTAACTTTAATGAGAGTGGAGGGTAGATAGGGAAGGAATGAGAGAATAAGAAGCAATATTTTATCAAGATCACAAACCTAAAAAGCAAAACGGTATGGTGTAAAGTGTTCTGAAATTGTAGATAGAGGATCTGGGTTCAAATCCTGGAGCTGGCATTTACTACCTGTGTAACTTTAAACAGGTCCCTTGTCCTTTATGAGCCTCATTTGTAAAAGTAAAGGCTTAGACTAGATGACCTCCCATGTCCTTGACCCTATTATCCAAGAGACAAGGATACAACTGGATCTCCAGAGGCGAATGGAAATTCCAACCTTGGACCCAGCAGCTGGAGGAAGGAACTCCTAGTGAGAGGTCCCTTCTCTCCCTGGCACTAGGCTCTTTGTCACTCCTCCATTTCTTTGGTACTAGGATACCTGAGATGTCCCATAAAACAGGGTCATGGGAGGCCTAGGCATTCTGGAGGTAGTCTGATTGGTCTCCCATCTCTGATGTCATAGGCAGGCAGGGGCCAATTAGCTATTGTAACATGGATTGTACAGAATATGAACCTATATTTTCTTCCTGAAAGTTTCCAGCAAGGAAGATACCAGATACGTGGGGTTCCAGAGAAGGAACGGGAAAGAGACAGCCTGCCACCAGAAAGGACTACCACCATCACCCAATGGATGCTTTCTCTGTTTGAGAGATACCACAAATAGCAAAAATACACAATGTAGAAAAGCACCCAAAGAACTCTGGACAATGGTGGTTGCATTAGCTTACTACATTCGCTCACCCCTACTTACTCCTAAACCTTGAAAAGAGAGTGATGAAACTAGTTTAGGAGAGCCATTACATCAAATGTGCTCCTCTTTGCTTTAAATACATAGACAAAATACAGTTCTTCCAGGCCTGGAACGTCTATGTGATCCTAGGGCAACTGAGGTATTTGCTTCTTCTTCCACCACAGAGGGGTTGTCTGCACCATTCTCCCCACTGCTGATATGCAGCTTCCAATCCATGAAATAATAATAAAAAGCTGACAACCACAGTACAAATGCACTATGCCCTTTGTCATTGGAGAAGTATTTGTGCCGAAAATGGTCCCATTTACAATTTTTCAAAAGTAAATTAATTTTTCAAGTCACCTTCATTGAGTTAACAGTAAATGAGTGATGAATAAAAATACTGCCTTCAAGTTTAAAAAAAAAGATAAGAAAAGAAAGGCTGGGAAAGTATTTCATTATCTTGATTGGTTCTAAATTCACTTTCCATCAACTCAATAAAAATGCTTTCTAAATTAAATTCTTTTTAAAGCTTTTAAAGCTATGGGTCAAGTTTTTCTCTGCATATAGGCAGGCCCATTTGCAGATGGGCCCTTTTTTCAAGGAAGCCTTTGAAAAGTACAACAATATCATTACTGGCTTACTGCCAAATGGACAAATGCTTCTTTAAAAATTGTCGGTTTTGTTGTTTGTCATTGTTGGGTTTTGTTATTGTTATTATTGTTTTTGTTGTTGCTGATTTTTTATTATTGTTGCTTTTTCACCAGTACTGGGGATAGATTTGCCCTAAGCTGGTAATTCACACTCTCTGTTCACTCCTCCTTGCATCCAAGTGCATGCTAGGGCTTTGACTTGAACTAGGGTGCAGTTTGGACCAGAGAAGAGTGCAAAGCTGTTTCACTCAGGAATCAATCCCCTGACCCTTGTCACAGCACTGTTGTCTAACGAAGGGGAGCTAACCAGCCAAAGGGGGCAATAGCTTACCCCAAATCTTGCAAAAACTTACATGCCAACACTTTTGAATGATCTATACACAGAAGCATAATTTGAGTTACAGTTCTGCAGAGTGTCAGCCATGGTGGGGTGTGTGTGTGTGTGTGTGTGTGTGTGTGTGTGTGTGTGTGTGTACATGCATCTATACTGTGCACAGTGCCCAATGAAGTAACAAGTTCAGCTATTACACAGTCATTTGCCTACTTTTGTCTGTGGGTTCCACAAAGACCTTGAGACATCAGAAAATATTATGTAAAGGAAATAA
The DNA here is from genome assembly GCF_003287225.1 of Phascolarctos cinereus. Taxonomy (NCBI): domain Eukaryota; kingdom Metazoa; phylum Chordata; class Mammalia; order Diprotodontia; family Phascolarctidae; genus Phascolarctos; species Phascolarctos cinereus. The sequence continues at coordinate 373,357,985 of NW_027555958.1, forward strand.
GGAGTTTCTTTATTTGGAATAATTTAAAGCAGCTGCCTAATCTAGGTTAGGCATCATTATGCACGGAGCCAAGAGGTTAGACTAATTGGCCTTTGGACAACTTTGTCAGACTGAAGTGTCTTTGAAATCGAGGGAATTCTTCAAAATCCCATCATAAGTCAAATTCCCAGAAAGCTGATAAGGGAAGAGTCCCCAGCATTCAAACCCAAGTATCCCCCCTCCCTCACCCACTTGTCTTTCTGTCCACCTCCTTTCTCTGACCCAGTTTACCTCTCCTCCCTTTGGGTTGAGTCCCTCACTTTGTCCTTCTCCTATCTTCCCACCCACTACACACAGACACGCACACACACCACCTTGGTTTCCCAAATAAGCAGCGTCTCTCTCTCTTCTCCTCAAAACATGAATAATTAGAGTGGAGGGTGAGTAATATTAGAGTCAAGGCCTTAGTATGTCATGGGTTATAAAATTTAATCTGCCAGCAGCTTCTGGCCAGATATCAATTACCTTTTCTAAAGTGAGAAAAAGTGACCTATATTCACACAAAGAGCTGAGAAACATTTCATACCACCTCCTATCCGTACCCATGTACATCCACCACCACCATGAATTAATTCCATCCAGGAAGCTGAGGGAGAAAGAGGAATCTATACTGGGTTCCCCACAATCTCCTGTCGTGGACATAGACATGGCTTGTCATTATCCCTCACTGATTGAATTTAGCTACATTCCTATAGAATATAACTTTTGTAAGTTTTTCTCTGTGTCTGTAGTGTTTAGTATAGCATGTACACTGGAAGGGGAAAAGCAATAACCATTTATATAGCACTTACTATTGTGCCAGCCCCTGTGCTAAGCACTTTACAGACGTTATCTCATTTGATCCTCACAACAACCATGCAAATTACAGTTGAGGAAACTGAGGCAAACAGAGGTTAAGTGGCTTGCCCAGGGTCACACAGCTAGTAAGTGTCTGGGGCTGGATTTGAACTCGGAGCTTACTAAACATTTGCTGAAATCAATTGTATATCGGAGATCTCCACCCTCAGCTCTCAGGACAATCGGCCACAAACACTCATACTTCATTCATGGATGTGTACTCTGTGCTTTGCCTCTGAAGCAATAAAGAACCTGACCATGGACTACACCCCAGGAGCTGTATGCACACAGCATGAGTTCGTGCCTTCCTTTCCTGGAGGTACAGCCAGTCAAGACGCCACTCTCCTCATGTCATCGATCCTCTTTGTGAACAAAGGACAAACAACAGCAGCACTCTGTGAGCAGCCAGGTGCGTGGGCAAAAACGTGAAGGGAATCCAGAGGGAAAACCTAGACGGTCACAGTCACAATGGGCTAAGTTGCCTAGCTGCCTCCTGGCTATTCATGTCCCCATTATCTCAACCATTGCATTGTGTATCTCACAAAATCGGGGCCAATCTGACAATGGTGCACCAGCATTAACCATAACACCAAACCTGTGTTAAGTGTCTGCTCTTTCCTTAGCTCCGATGTAAGTGAAGTCCCTGAAACTCCTCTCTAATGTGTATTTTCAGATGTTTTACTCCACTCCCAATTCCAAGGTGAGTATCCCACAAAAGCAGTCTCCCTGCCTTTCATCTAGGAGGTGACATTTCTTTGTTACCCCACTTGGTAGAAATGTGCACACTCCAGTGAATCGTCTGGAGCCTGATTGCATTCAGTAGTTGCTGACCCAATCGCAGATGGAAAACACAACACAGAGCACCCTCCTCATCTCATTCATGACAGTAATTATGCAGGGTTCGGACACCAAGTCATTACCAGTGAATGAATTATTCCTAGAAACAGTTAGTGCCCAATAATGAAGTTAATGGAAGATAATATGACAGTCATTAGAATGACAGCACTCTCATCATTCTTGAAGGGAGATGTACCGCAATCAGAGGCCAGCAACAGGCAGATGGGATTAATCCATGTCAACATGTGCTTGTGACAGGTTGCCCTGGACTCTGTCCTTGTGCTTCATGGTTATATCCTGGAGTTTGATGTGCACTATAGTGAGATAAGCTTTATTTTTCTCAAGCCTTTTCCTTGAAAATGCATAAATCTTGGAGGCAGAACTGAGTTCCAGTCCTAACTTTGCTCTTGGCATGGTTTATGGGTGTGGGCAGGCAACATAACCAATTTGGGCCTTAATTTCTTCATGTGTAACAGAGGGGAAATCATCCTTGCCTTTCTAATTCTCAAACGAATACGCACAGGACAAAGAAAGATAAGCCTTGAGTTAAAGAGCTTATAACTGAGAAGAAGACTCCTTTTAAAAAAAAAAAAAGAATTAGAAACAAAAGTCCATTAAATACCAAAATATCCATAGCAGCACTTTGTGATAGCAAAGGACTGAAACTGGAGAGAGTATCCATTGACTCTGAAAAGCTAAACAAATTATGGAATATAAATGCAATGGAAAATTATTGTGCAAAAAGAAGGGATAGATATAGGAAATGCAGAAAAACATGAGAAGATTTATACGAACTGACCCAAAATAGAACAAGCAAAATCAAAGGAGCAATACATACATAATTACAGCAGCGTAAATGTGACACAGCAGATAGAGTGCCAGGCCTGGAATGAGGAAGACTCACCTTCCTGAGTTCAAATCTAGCTTCAGACACTGGGTAGCTGTGTGATCCTGGGCAAGTCACTTAACCTTGTTTGCCTCAGTTTCCTAATCTGTAAAATGAGCTGGAGAAAAAAGTGGCAAATCATTCCAGTATCTTTGCCAAGAAAATCCCAAAAGAGGTCATAAAGAGTTGAATACAACTGAACAACAAAAATGCAATACTCAAAAGGAAATGGAACTTTTTTTAAGTAAAAGAAAAGGAAATGAAGGCTGTGAGGATGAGATGATGGCACACACATACCTCACTCTCCATGTCGGAGAGATAAGGGTATAGTAGGATAGAATATATAGCCCACATTGATGGATGAAGTTTCTACATTTGATGGTTTTGCTTAATTGGTTTTGATCACAAAGGAGTCAATGGGGGAAGAAATGACTGCAATATACATTAACAAAATTTGTTTTTAAACAGAATTGGCATTTCATAATTCTAGATAAAGACTTTGTCTTTTCTGTGTCTCTACTGCTGAGGCCCTGTCTATTCTCCAGTGTATCTATGCAAGTACTTATGTGTTTCTGTGAATGTACCTTCATCTGGTAACAAAACCACCTTCTATTGCCCAAAAGAGTCAGATAGCAGAGCTAGGAATAAGGAGTGGGGTTTCCAAAGAGGCAGATTTCAGCTTGATTTAAGGGAAAACTTCCTGACAATTACTGCTGTCTACATAGTACATGATATGGTAAGGCAGGAAATGGGGTCCTCTCTACAAGATGACTTTGTAAAACAAGTCTAGATAACCCCTTATCCTCACCTCTGTGCACGCTACAATCCAGTCAAACCGAGATACGTGCTGTTCCTCGCAGACAACACTCCATCTCCCTTCTTAGTCCTTTATACTAACAGTTTACCCTGCCTGGAATACTCTTGCTCCTCATCCATGCTTCTTAGAATCTCTAGCCTCATTCCTGACTTTTTCAAAATTCAACCCCAGCATCATCTTCTGCAGAAGGCCTTTCTCTTTTCCCCTAGCTACTACAACCTTCACCTCCAAGGTTATCTCTCACCTGTTTGATAGATAGATAGATAGATATAGATATAGATATAGATATAGATATAGATATAGATATAGATATAGATATAGATATAGATATAGATATAGATATAGATATAGATATAGATATAGATATAGATATAGATATATCTTGCATGCACCTATTGATATATATGTATATATGTGTGTGTATGTATGTGTGTGTGTGTGTGTGTATATATATATATATATATATATGTATGTATGTATATATGTATATATGTTTTCTCCCCCATTAAAATATAAGCTCCTTGAGGGCAGGGACTGTTTTTAACCTTTCTGCATATCATCAGGACTTAGTGTAGTGCCTGGATCTCATACTTGTCCTCAATGAATGCATGTCAACTGATTGATTAATGTCACAGAGGGCATTCCCTTTCAGGCAGGACTGGAAACGGTTTATCTTTAGGGTGCTGTGATTTTCATCACAAGAACCCAGGATCCCTCCACTCTCACTGCTTATCTTCTAGAGATTTTCTCCTACTGCTAAAAGCAAGAATTCAAGGACTCCAGGTGAAGGTAAATTTTGTTAGTAAAGCAGAGCAGGAGAGAAGAAATGAATAGACTGATCCTTCCACTTTAAAGACCCTGGTTTATGGTGCTATGGATGTCCCACCACAGCAGCCCTTCCAGGGAGCACCTGCTTCCTCCAGATAGAGAAGTCCGTAAAGCCCTTCTGCAGCATCTCTCTGAGGCTACACAAGCCTCCCTCAGCTCCCAGCTTCTGCTGAGAATGTTCTTCTGGAGCTCCCTCAGAGTCTGCCATCTGCAGCCACAGGGAAGGAGGAGCCAATTCGTATTAAACTACAGTATGGTGCCATAAAGAAAACAAAAACATTCCCCAGCTCTGGGAACCCTCTAACCCTGACCAACACACACTGTGGCCTCTTTCCAAGACAAATCAAATCTGGATACGTTGCCACTCAGATAGGAAATCCTTCTTTGATGCCACCCTCTGGAAATTCGTACTCTCTTCCTCTTCAAATGACATATTAGTACTTTATATATACTTTTTTATTTATTTACATGTGTACATGCTGTTTGCCTCCAGTGTAATAGAAGCGCCTTGAGGGTAGAGATTATTTCATCTTTTGTCTTTGTGTCCCCAAGCTTCTGGCACATGGTAGGCATTTCATAAATGTTTGTTGAATTCAATCAAATTGAATTGAACTCCCTTCCTCTAGTGCTGGCTGGTTCAGATTATACAGTGGCAGGTATGCAAAAGATGAAGCAAGTACCATGGCCTCAAGCTTAGACATAGCTAAAGTGATACAATAAAAAGCATTTTATAGGCTGGAACCGGCAACACACGCTCTATAGATGGAGGTTGTATTAGTAGCTTTCTGGGGGCCAGAGGGACTACTGGGTGGAGACATTGGAGCTACAAAGCAAATGCCTATTTGCAGGATGGTATTGAGAGGGGGCAGCCTAGGGTTATCTGGGTCCTTGCCTAAGTGTCCATCCTCGATTATGCAAAGCAGTAAGAGCCACCTTAAGTAATTGCTGTCCATGCCAATCCGTTTACCAACACGAATTAATTAGCAGCAGGGGACACTGGCTCCTGCCTGGGTGGAGCAGTAATGGCCATCTCGTATAGGGCCAGTACTGGTCCTGCTGACCTCAGCTCTGCCCCATGCTGCTCACTGAAGCTACTGAATAGGGAATTGGAGTTGGCCTGAGGCACCCTCATTATGTAATGACTAGGACATTAATTACAAGTAATTTGGAAAATGTCTTGATGACTGTGCATGCATTCAATGGAACCGATTAAAACGGTGAAGCCAGGCATTTAGGAGGCAAGGCGGCTGTTTTGCAAAGCATTCAGATGGGGAGGGAGTTAAGAGCAGACCTCTGAGTACCAGACAATCCTGCGTGAGAGAAGTCATCTCATTGAGGAGACCTCTAGCTGAGCTGCTGATGTTAAGCAGAAGAGAATGAAGCATGGAAGAGGGTCTGAGAGGAGAAGAAAGCCCCCATTATTTTTGCGAAATTAAATGCACTTTCCAAAGTACTGAGGCTATTACCAGCTATTATCTGACATTAATATACAGGAGCAGATAATGGAAAAGGGTTGATGATCTCTTAGAGCAAATCGGCATATATTTAAGCAAGACACTTTAAATGAAGACGAGGCAATTAGCAAATCAGGTCAAACATAGACTCATCTAATCTACTCCGTGATAGAATTCTTCAGCAAAGCTTACAATCCACCAGGTTTCCATATGAGGAGTCTTCAACAGGGAAACCCCATCTCAAACAGTCCTATCAGTCTTTCAGACTTAACAGCCTCGTTCTACTGACACCCCTCCCCAAGCTTCCAAAAGATGGATTTCAGCTGACTCTTAATATCCCATCCTTGGAGTTAGTTTTTCTAAGGCTTCTTATAGCAATATTTGTCTCATAACATATTTTCAGCTTCAAACCCAGCTTCAAACTCCACCTGTCCCCATATACTTAGTGCCTTGTGATTATCCCTTTTAAAAGATGACAGTGTATGTAGTAAGAAATAGAGGGAGGTTGGGAGATGAAACAATGAGGGAAATCATGAAGTCCAGTGTTAGAAGGAGACATAGTTAAATTATATATGCTGCAGGCTTTAGTTTGAAGGGTAATGTATGCCATGTGTATTCTACTTGTTGATCAGCCATTTTGCAATGGTGTCTGACTCTTTGTGACCCCATTTAGGGTTTTCTTGGCAAAGATACTGGAGTGATTTGCCATTTCCTTCTCTAGTTCATTTTACAGGTAAGGAAACTGAGGCAAACAGAGTTAAGTGACTTGCCCAGGGTCATACAGCTAGTAAGTTTATGAGGCTATATTTGAACTCAGGAAGAGGAATCTTCCTGACTCCAACCCCAGCACTCTATCCACTCCTCCCCATATATTCTTCTACCTCCATTCAAAGTTATCTGAATTTTGAATATACCAACCAACAGCTTGCAGATCCCAATGGATGTGCATATTTGTTAAGTCTCTTGCTCCACATTCTGGTCATCAATGAGTCATATGGATGAGAAAAACCACCCTGAAACCACTGTTTTCACACCATTCATATCAAATGACTGTAATGGAGCAATGAACCAAACTGCTGAAAGCCTTAAAGAGAAAGAAGTTGTAACTGTTAGCCAAATTGAAGCAGTGTGTGTGAATGGATAAAAGCATTTGTGAAATGCTTATTATATCCTAGGCACTGGAATAAGCACTGAAGATTAAAATATCAAAAGTCAAAAAAGCCCTATCTTCAAGGAGCTTACATTCTAATTGGGGAGGGAACACACATAGGGGAATGGTGGCCAAGAGGGGTGTTATGGTCTCAGAAGACACAGAGATATTGAGTGGAGCCATAGTACAATTGATCAGGATGTGCTTTCTAAGAATAGTAGTGCTTACTTGATTCCTGTTGCTGGAAAAAGAGGTGAGGTAGAAGAGAAGGGTACATATGTGGCAGTATGGCATAAAGACAGATGGAGAGCAGCATGGTAGGTCTAGGTTAGGCTAGACATTGAGAACTCTCACCCAACTTTTACTTTTTCTTCCTGTTCTAGGATACCAGACCACCTTATAGACACATACCTCTGCAAGGATGGTGGCTGAGATGCTTTGCTGTTGAAGAAATGATGCCTAAGTTAAAGACCAGCACAATGTAAGTCAACTTGACAAATGATCACTGAGCCCCTGTGATTTTCAAGATGCTGGTGAGGATGGAAGGACAAACAAGAAACCTGTCTACTGTCACAGTCTTGTGACTGCTGGTACAAGTGTGCTCTTATGACTGAAGGGTGAGGCATCAGGGTACATCTTGTCATGACTCTCCCTTCTATGTCTAATAGCTCTCATGTGGCAGCACAGGCACAGATCATGTGACATGTCAAGGATCATACATGATCATAAAATTATCAATTTGGAGATTGGTGTTGCTGTTTAGTCGTTTTTTAGTTGTGTTCAACATCCCGTGACCCCCTTTGGGGTTTTCTTGGCAAAAATACTAGAGTGGTTTGCTAAATCCTTCTCCAACTCATTTTACAAATATGGAACTGAGGCAAATAGGGTTAAATAACTTGCCCAGGGTCATACAGTTAGTAAGTGTCTGAGGCCACATTTGAATTCAGGTCTTCCAGGCCTAGTGCTCTATCCACTGTGCCGTCTAGCTGCCATTTGGAGATGGAAGGTGTCTTTACGGTCATCTGGGCCAACCTACTCACCTTACAATGAAGAATCTGGGGACCATAAAAGTTGTGCGATATTCCCAAGGTTGCGTAGGGAGCTAGTGACAGTACCAGAATTAGAACCTAAACCCTCTGAACTCCAGGGAGTCAGCATTCTTTCCACTGCAACAAACTGCCACAATTCCCCTTAGGCCATTGCCAGTGAAAGGGTAGACAAAAGATCACATAAACAGAAATGAGCATCTGTGCACATATATACACACACACACAAGCACATGCACACACGCACACGTGGAATACACCCCCTTCCCCAAAAGCTGGATCTGTGCTGGCCCTACCAGCCCCAATCTCATATGACTTTCCCTTCTCTCCTTCTTTCCACACAAACAAATTCTGTAATCTGAAGAATATGGCAGCTGGTTTGCCTAAGAATAGCCAGTGCCATCCTCTTCTTCTGGTTCCCATAATAATGCAGACTACAGGAGCCCTAGGCAGAAGTCCCAAAGCATTTACTCATCTCCTTGCTTTCAGGAGACTAGGACGCAGTGGGACTTCTCTGGGTTTCTTCAGTGCCTTTGTGCTCTCTCCCCATTCTCCTGGACTTCTTCCTCCCCTTGATCCAGCTCACATGACTTCAGAGACTTAGCAAGAGAGGGGAGACATAATTATAATATAGTCCAGAGAGAGATGGGGCTTAAGTCAGGTCTTAAAAAGCATTAAACAAACAAGTTTATCTGTCAGTCTGTGCTTCTCTATGAGGCTAAGGTCTTGGACCAAATTTGTCACATCATGAAAGCTATCTACCTGTAACATAGATTCAATTTGGAAATGTCAGCCATCTTTGAACCAAATGGTAGCCCACAAGAGTTTGAGCTGATATCTATTTGGCAATTTTTAACTGATATTAATTTGATAATTGTTATAATAACACAACAATTAATGTATATTATACATTATTATTGTAATTAATATAATTAAATTGTTGGATTAATAAATAATATATAATAATTCTATTGTATATGTTATGTGTTATTAATATATAATAATAATTACATTAACTGGCATGTGTATAGAAGTTACAAAGATAAGTATTTTATAAGAAAAAACAATCTGTCATCCTTAGACTATCCAAACAAGCCTATCGCTCTTGACATTTACACTAGGAAAGAGCAATTTTGTATAACTGCATTGAGTAAGGGATATTAATAGTTCATAAGACTAAGCATTAAGGCTACTGAGGGACTGACAGTTATTAGGCTTCTGAGATTTGCAGTTGGAAAGGATCTCAGAGAGAATCTCATTCACCCTCCCCCATTTTAAAATTGAGAAAATTGAGGAGCAGAAAGAGAAAGCAAACTGTCTGGAGTCACCCAGGTAGGAAATACAAGAGCTGAATTTGAACCCAAGTCCTCTGACTCTAATTCTACTGCTCTCTCTACTTCTTCCATTGGCTCTGTCTCTAACAGCTAAGGATGCTAAAATGCATATAGAGGCCAAATCACTTGTTCCAAAGGACACACAGTAGGTGAGCATCTCAACTGGCCACTGCCAGAGCAGTGAGAGGCCTTAGGGACTCACTCTACTCCCTGCAGAGCACCCTCTAGGTAATGTCCAGAGATCGAAGTCTCACATCCAGAGAATTGTAAGCTTGCCCCATGGGCAGCAATTTAGCCAAGAAGTGTTAGAGAGGTGTTCCCTGGAAGATGTGTCAGGGACCAGAGAAATAGCTCTCCTCATGCTCTCTTGTTCTGCTCTTGCTCACAGGTTTGGAACTAGCTGGATGTTAGAGGTTTTCTAATTCAACTCCTCCTCATGTTACAGGTGAGGAAGCTGAGATCTAGAAATGTTAAATTACTTACCTATGGGAAGCATTCAATAATCTTATTCAATGACCATTTTTAAGCAGCTATTAAGTATGCATATATATGTGCATATATATGTATATATATGTGTGTGTGCGCGTATATATATATATATATGTATAGTATGTGGCACAGTGCTAAGGACTGAGTTTGGAGTTGGGACTCAGAACTACAAAATTTTCCTATTTAGGATTGGAAGGGACCTTAGAGGCCACCAAATACATTTCACAGATAAGGAAACTGAGGCACAGAGAAGCCAAGTGACTTGATCAGGGTCATATAGCTAGTAGATTTCCAAGGAAAGATTTGAACCCAGGTCTTCCTGACTCCAAGTCTAGATTCTCGGCACTATATAAATCAGGTGAGAAAGCTTCAAAGTTTCCTTTTCAAGGAAAAACAAAGACAATTTACTCTAACACATACTCTGTCAGACACTTGTCCAGAGAAGAGCACTCCTGCTCAGAGGACAACCTGATGTGCAGTATCAAACACAGAGGAAACCACCGAATTAGGGAATTATGGTCCCACATGACATGGCTGGCTGTTGAATATGACAAACAGAGCCCAGGAACCAGAGGCCTGAGAAAAGAGAGCCTCAGGAGACATGTTAGCCCCCCACCCTGAAACCCAAAGGATGCAGATAACACCAAGAGAATGAGCCCTTTGCCTCAGAACTTAGTGAGGGCCATGAGTTGTATCCAAGATCTCAATGGAACCAGAATCAGCAGAAGTCACAAGCTTGAGCCCCAATTTTGACCATAGTGGTTATGGAACTGTTGTAATCTGGAAAAACTTTGTTTTCTCAGGCCTAATTCTCCAACAGGCTGTCTGTACTCTGCATTGTCCTCTTTTCCTCCTCTGTCTTCTAGAATTTGCCAGGGACCTTCCCTGTAGAGCATTATGGCTTATCACTGGACCCATATATGTATTAGTAACAGGAATACAGTCAGGCAGGAGAAAGATTTGCCTCACTGTAAAAAGGAGAGGTTCAAATTCCATCTGAGCTCAGCATTTATACTTACTCAAATTCATTTACATTGTAAGACCCAAAGAATATTGAAGAACCTATAAAAAACTGTGATGGGTCAGACCCACAGAGCTCTCTCAAGGGTTCCTTCAGCAGAGCTGCCCTAAAATGGGTAGAAATAAAGCAAGAAGTTAGAAAGAATTTCTAACTCCAAATCGGATTTAGGATTCCAAAAGAGACCCATTCCCTGGTAAACAGGAAGTCTATATTCAAGAAGAGATGTAAGTGTAAGAGTGGGATTCAAATTACTCTACCCTGTCTCAGCCTTGATACTTTAATTGAGATCATGTCTCAATCAATCAATCACTCATAGGTTTTAGACTAATTGCTAAAAGGCCCTTGAACTAGGATAGGCTGAGAAAACTAGGCCATGATCCAGGAATAATTTATAAATTAGATCATCTATAAATTAGCAAGTAAGTTGAGAATGGAGGCAAATGTTGATTTGTAGCACACTCCAGAGGAAGAATCACCAAAGTAGAGGGAGACCTTGGTTTAGGCCATCACCAGGTCTGCTTCCCACACAACTCACCTTCTCTTGCTTTAGCTAGGGCAAGACCTTTTGAGCTCTGAAAGATCTGGAGGATGTTGGCCTGCCCTGCTGTCCTCCCATGAGCATCCTAGCTGCACCCCCAGATCATTTGGCGGCAGTGTCTACATCAAGAGCCAAGGAATCATGGACAGATGTCCATCACATTTAAGGATGAACTTCTTGACTGCCCCAAGAATGGGAGAAAAGAACTAGCAAATGGGAACTGTGAGTTACCCACTTTGCTACATGGACTCCACTCTTCCCTGGACTTTATGTGGGAAAGTGTGTTACAGCCTTGGGATGGCGGAGGGAACTCCCAGTGGTCATATTTGTATCAACTATTCTGACTGTGCCACTTTAGTAAAGATCCTTACTAAAAGCTACTTAAGACCTGCTGATTAATGATTCTCATTTTTTATTGTCATTATTCTAAGAATTCTCATTCTCAAATGATTCTTAATTGATAACCTTAGGGGGAAGTACACCAGTGAAGGCTTAAGCTGAAGACATTAGAGAGCCACATCTGCTTTTCAGGAGTAATCCTAGAATTCTGAATGGAAGAAATAGGCAAACAAACCCCTGGGACCTGAGTCACCAATGGCATTGGAAGTTAGGATAAGAATCCTTGGAGCGTCTTCATTTATATACATATATGTGTGCACACATGCATATGTACATACATGTATGTATACATACATATATACATATGTGTATATAAACACATACGTGCATGCATACAGTACACCCACACACATACACGCCTTAGGGCACTTTAGCAAAGTTTTTCTTTGTTCCAAAGAGTTTAATGGGAAAATGAATTTTCTTTTGTCAAGGAAATACCTTTAACAGCCAAGACTCTGAAAACAGACAAGCCCCTATTTGGGGGAGGAAAAGCCACTAAGGGTTTGCCTCCCTAGTCTGATAACTGAGTGAATCAGGGAAAAGACTACCTTTCTAAAAGAGCTGGGAGAAGGGGAAGCTTGGGATTTAACTAAAAGGGAGAAAGCAAAGCCCATCTTTTTAGTGGGAGAATTCACACCTCATCTAAGGACTCCCCACTCAATCCAGAAGCTAGAAACAGAGAGAAGCTGTGTAATCTTGTGCCCCATGGAGCCAAAAAAAGTACCACCCAGCAAGAACCACAGCACCAACCAGGTTTTTTGAAACAGCAATCTTATGAAACCAGACTCAGAGGCATGAAGCAACTTCTTCAAGGTCACACAGCTAATTAGTGGCAAGTCAGGGACTAGATTCCAGACTGCTTTTTCCTCTAAACCAGCAGTCCTCAAAATGTGGTCCTTAGACCTCTCTGGGGTCCCTGAGACCCTTTCAAGGGGTCTGTGAGGTCAGAACTATTTTCCTAATAATATAGTTATATTATTTGCTTATTAAAAGACTCCTCCCTTTTCCAGCTAGATTTCTGGGTGAGGCCTTTCCTTCACATACTTCAACCAAAATGGCCCATTACAACAGATTGAATGCAGAAGCAGATATGAGAATCCAGCTGTCTTCTGTTAAGCCAGATGTTAAAAAGATTGGCAAAAATATGTGACAACATGCCACTCCTCACTAAATGTGTTTTGTTTTAGAAAATATAGTTATTTTCCCACAAAAATATGTTACTTATGCTAACATGTTATGAGTTTATCATAACTGTTTTAGTTAACTGATAAATATATTTTTAAAATTTTATCCATTTTTATTTCTATTATGGTAAATATTGATAGATGTAACCAATATAAGCAAAAGGTCTTTGGGGTCCTCAATAATTCTTAAGAGTATGAAGGGGTCCTGAAACCAAAAATTTTGAAAACCATTGCTCTAAACCATGTTGTCTTTCACTTAACCACTCTGTGTCTCAGTGTCCCTCCCCTGCTTGCCTCATAGGGCTGTTGTGAGGTTCAAACAAGATGATTTATGTGCTTTTGTAACCATGAAGTGTTTCTAGATTGATGTCAGCTGTAATTATAAACTATTGAGCCCAGGCCAGCTCAAGAGTCTGGCAAGCACCTCTGTCTTGAACTCCAGGGAACAAGTTTGGGGAAGGAGAATTACAGCTCTCATAGTCAGTACTACACAGGTTACCATTTAACCTGTCCTAACATTCTCTTGCATCCTCAAAGAGGATCAGTTGACATTGACATACTTCTTTAATGTTCGCAAAGGGCTTTACACACTTCAGCCCATGTAAACTCCACAACGACTCTGTGAGGTAGACAGTGAGGTATTATAACCCCCATTTTAAAGATGAGGAAACTGAGGTTCAGAATGGTGCTGTGTCTTCCCCACCAAGATCACATCACTGTTACGTGTCAGACAGAGGGTTCAAATCCAGATGTCTCCAGACTCCAAGCCTAGGCTTTCTCTACCACCCTCCATTGTCCATAAGCTATTTGAGATCAGAGATATATGCGGTGCAGGGCGTATAAAAATGACTGTTTGTGGATTTACTGACCTAGAAGGAGGATGGCAGAGTTGGAGACCAGGGTCCTTCAGCAACCAGTGAACCCCCAGCAATGAAGGTTTTCCTAGTTTAGAGTTCTGTTTGTTCCCTACACTATACACCCACATCAAAAATACAGAGACCCTGCACAAGGCAGGGGAGCTCCAGGGTAGTGAAAAGCCAATAATAATGATGGATTGTCATTTGTCACAGACATTACTTACCTATTATAATAATAACTGTTCACATTTACATGCCAGTTTACACTCATTACCTCACTGGCAAAGTGGTTCTTTCACAAAAACTCTTGGAGGGAGCCAATCCCCCAACAGAGAGGTGGTCAAAGGATAGGGAAAAAAAATTCGAACTAGCAACAATATTGGGAAAAAAACACTTCAAATCACTAATAATGAGATAAATGCAAAATAAAACTACTCTGAGGTTGACCTCCCTCACTCAGCAAATTGGAATGATAATAGCAACAATTAATGTTGGAGCTGTGGGGAGAAAGTCACACTAATAGGCTCTAAATTGGGGAAGCCAGGTGGCAAAGGGAATAGAGACTCATCTTCCTGAGTTCAAATCCAGCCTCTGACGCTAGCTATGTGACCCTGGGCAAGTCACCTACTCCTGCTTGTCTCAGTTTCCTCATCTGTAAAATAAGCTGGAGAAGGAAATGGCAAACCACTGTAGTATCTTTGCCAAGAAAACCCCAAAATGGGGTCATGAAGAGTTGTATAGGACTTAAACGACTCAACAGCAAAGAGCTATAAATTGGTTTGAACATTCAGGAAAACAATTTGGAATTACGTGAGAAAAATCACTAAACTGTCTATACCCTTGATCCTAGTAATCCTACTCCTGCAAGGACCGAACCTACATAAGTTACTGACAGAAAGACCTCGTATATAGCAAAATATGTGTTGCAATAGTTCATTACGGTAAAGCAACAGAAATAGCATAGGTGTCCATTAAAATGAGGAACAACTGAACAAACTGTGGTAAATGGATATAATTCAATTCTATCATGCAGGAAGAGAATGAACATGAAGAATTCAGAAAAAACATGGGAAGACTTTATAAACTGACAGAGAGCGAAGAAAGCAGAACCAAGGGGCAGCTAGGTGGTGCAGTGGATAGAGCACCAGCCCTGGAGTCAGGAGGACCTGAGTTCAAATCTGGTCTCAGACCAGATACTTAACATTTACTAGCTGTGTGACTCTGGGCAAGTCACTTAACCCCAATTGCCTGGCCAAAAAAGAAAAGAAAAGAAAGTAAAACCAAGAGAATGCACATGGCTACATTGAAAATGTCGCTAAAATTCTGCTGCACTCATATTAATTGCAATGAGCAGTATTGCTTATTGCAAATAAAATAATAAAAAGTATATATGATTATATATACTAAATATATTACAATTATATATACTATATTATAATTATATAACAATAATTGTTATTTTAATAAATAATAAAACACGTTTCCCTGCTTTTAGTAGGGAGGTGGAGGACTATGGATGCATGGATAAATGAAAGATATTTATTAAGTTCTTACTATGTCCTAGGCATGTGCTGAGGATCCAAATAAAAAGCAAGACAGTCTCTGACCTCAAGGAACTCACGTTCTAATTTGTTGTTGTTGTTTTTCAGTCATTTCAGTCATGTCTGACTCTTTGTGACCCCATTTGGGGTTTTCTTGGCAAAGATACTGGAGTGGTTTGCCATTTTATTCTCCAGCTCATTTTACAGATGAAGAAACTGAGGCAAACAGGGTGAAGTGACTTGCCCAGGGTCACTCAGCTAGGAAGTTTCTGAGGCCAGATTTGTTTTGTGTTTTTGTTGGTTAGGCAGTGGGGTTTAGTGACTTGAAGAAGGTCCCACAGCTAGTAAGTGTTATGTGTTTGAGGTCGGATTTGAACTCAGGTCCTCCTGAATCCAGGGCCAGTGCTCTATCCACTGTGCCACCTAGCTTCTCCCTCTTAGACCAGATTTGAACTCAGGAAGATGAGTCTTCCTGAGTCCTGGCCTGGTGCTCTGTGCACTATGGCACCACCTAGCTGCCCTTACATTCTAATAGGAGGAGTCAATATACCTATTGGATTTGTAGGCAGGGAATGGTGTTTTGGTCTGGCAAGTCATGAGGATGGTAAATGGAACATTAGGACTTTCAGGTGAGATTGACACTCTTTTTCCAAAAACAAAAACTGTCAGATGTGGTTGCCTCATCATTTGGGTTTTACGTCTTTTTATTCCCTCATTTTGAGGGAGGTTTCATTGGAAGGAGGGGAGTATCCTGGGAACTGATTATAGCATTTTAAAAAAAAGGAATCAATGATACTTTTTACAAAGAAATTGAAAAAAAACTTGATGAAGATAGTACAATTAACCTTATCTTACAGATAAGCAAACTGAAACTCAGAGAAGTCACTTGACTTGTCCAAGGTCACACAACCAATAAATGTTAAATACGGGGTTAGAATTTAGGCCTCCTGATTTTAAGACCAATACTCATCAATAGAATAATACCTTCCCATCCTCACAAAGAACTTTGCAGAATCGGTATGGCAGGTAGGACAATTTTCTACTGTACAGATGAGGAAATTGAGACTGTGACAGAAATGTTCTTTCCACCTATATGGTATACACTGCCTCCTCCACTCTCTCATTGTTACATCTGAGCAGGCAGTACTCAGAGTTCCTGCAATGTGGAATGGACAGCCTTTATGCTTTTGAGATAAAACATTTTGAAGACAGACTTCAGTTCGTCTTATTTACTCTTCCTCCTATTCGGCAAGACCAGTAAGTAATTTGTTGGAAAGGTGGGGAGGGTGAGAGGTGGAGGAAGGATGCTAATTACCTCCATGGGATTCTGTAAGAAACTTCAGGCCATGATAGCATTTCCTGATCTTTATCTCAAAAGGAATATTGATGGCGACCCTCTGAGTCAATTTAGTGGATTGTTTCAATGTACTGAAAGGAAGACAGTCTCGCTGATGAGCTCAGCGGGCATTACTAGGCCAAGGCCAAGGGTTCAACCTTGATATATGCTCCAGATTTCTAGAAAATACAAATCCACGGCACCAGGCTGTGCTTTCCCTCAAGACACGCCAGTTCCCTGGGAGAATGGGCAGGCATCCAATGAACCCCTTTACCAGTTCTGGAAAATCTAGCCTAATGTGTCAGGTTTGGCTACACAGAATCATAACACTTAGAGGGGAAGTGAACTGAAGAGGTCATCAGGTAGACCAAGGTGAGAGTGCAGGTCATCCTAGCTCTAATGATTCCATGAACCGTTTTGGTTTCTTGCCTTCATTCTGATTAGTATTATACCCACTTTACAGATAAAACAACTGAGTACTTACTATATGGTTTAAATAATGGGCCCAAGGACACATAGAGAATTAACAGAGGGGGCAGAGTCAAGGTCTCCTGCCAACAGAAGTAGGTCCTGCTCATTCCACTATATACTTCATGTTCCTATTTATTGAAGTTATTTTAAAAGTCTGGTTTGTACTAAGCATTGCACACCAAACTTGCCTCCAAAATAATGGGGCTAAAGCAATGAGTAAAGTGCAGATACAGTTCATTTTGTGCAATAATGTGTTCCTAAAAGGTTGAGTATATATTTCTATTATTCCTTATTTGTGTCTGACTCTTCATGACCCCATTTGGGGTTTTCTTGGCAAAGATGCTGGTATTGTTTGCCATTTCTTTCTCCAGCTCATTTTATAGATAAGGAAACTGAGGTAAACAGGGTAAAGTGACTTGCCCAAGGCCACACAGTTAGTAAGTGTCTGAGGCCAGGTTTGACCTTGGAAAGATGAGTCTTCCTAATTCCAAGCCCAGCACTCTATCCCCTGAGCTCCCTAGTGCCCTTGAGTATATAGCAACTCATTAATACACAAGAGGCAGTTACCGTAATTCAATCTAGTAGACATTTATTAAATTTGTACTATATGCTAGGAACTAGAGCCAATAGTCCCTGTCCTCAAGGAGCTTATAGTATACTAGAGAGGGAATAAAACATATATACAGATAAGTAAATGAAAGTATATGCAGACTAATTTGGATAGAAAGGGCTTTTAATGGTACCCTGAGTACAGCTAGGGAAGTATCAGATTAAAATGTGATTGGAAACTATACAAAATAAATGAAAATACAATAGAACACAGATAATGTTAATGTGTGGTTTTCCAACTCAATATGTCTTAGGTACAGTTTAATGTCTCCATCTTTATTTGAATTGATGGCACTGCTCTATCCCTTTACATATATCAATCTGGATTTCCCATACTAGATTTGCTTTAAGAAGGACACACTGGAATTTACAAGGCTAGATCTAGGTGTTCCTGGAAGCCTCCAGCATCATCAACTGCTCATCAAACCGGGAGAAAGAGTGGTGGCCTGTGAATGAGGGCCAATATCTACAGAAGGGCAGAATTAGGGGATAAAAGGCTCCTTGAAGCCAGTTCAATCCCTTCTGCTCCTTCCTAGTTCCTTTAGGTTCAGCAGCTAATCTTCAAAATGTAACCCTGGATTTTGAGCTCCCGCAGACTCTGGCAACTAGCTATTTTCTCTGTGCCTGTCAGCTTGACCTTTCCCAAAGCAGCCTTTCTGGGGTCTCATTGACCAGGACAGTCTCAAGCTTCTAGGAAGACAAAAAGCAAGGGGAGGCTTGCAGGCCCCTCAATTTCAAAGCCTTCCCCTCCAAAGTGGATTTAATTTCATTTTAATCAAGAGAACAGAGAAGGAAATTTGCAATAGATCAAAGGGATATAGTAGCCCTGAAAACAAAGCTAGAAGACACCAATGGGAAAATGCATGGACTAGGTCTTTAGCCATAGGGAGGAAGGATAAATGGAGTCTACCTTTGGGAGATCTGGAGTGAAATGAAAGTCATCTTTCCTCCAGACTTTCACACTGTAGGCAAGAGTTAAGGGGCCAAGACAAACCACCCTGGCTGCGTTCCCTAAACAAAACACAACTAAAGTTACATGAAAACGTGTTGTAAGAAATGATGAAGGGTACAGTTTCATAGAAGCCTTCTTGTTCATCCTCTATTTTCAAAGAGGATCAATGACATCGTGGGGTGATGCCTTGACTCCAGCATGAATTGGATTGAAAGGAGGCACAGTTACACAGTCATCCACCTCACTTTTTCTTCCAGAATCCAATGGCAAGACAAGAGTCAAGATGACCTGGGATTCAGTGGATGACCTTGGTGTCTTAGATCTCTGACCAAGCTCTGAGCACTCCACAGCACCTGCTTCAGCCACCTTTCATGGTGGTTGGAACAAAGTGTTCTCATCCACTCATTGAGGCAGGAGAAGTCTTCATATGCTTGGGGTAGACGTGCCCTTAACTCACTGATGGGATCGAGGCCTATCAGTTACCCTCAACCTGGTTTCAGCCCATCTGCTGAGATAAACTGGTGTATGGCCCCACTTCTTAGAACCACAGATGAGAACTGGATGAGAAGTGAATACCAAAAGTGGATGAACAGCCCTGAAAAGGTCAAGTCCTTATACCAAAGGTACTAATCAGAATGAGGTAAGCAGAACCAGGAGAATAATTCATACAATAAACAACAATCTTTTGCTGTCTGTTGTTTTTTGTATTAGACAAACAACTTTGAAAGACCTAGGGGCTCTAATCAACCCAATGACTAATCATGACTCCAGTGGACTCATGATGAAACATGTTACCTACCTACCTCCTGATGGAGAGGTGATAAAATCAACATGCAGTCTGAGACATATTGTTTGGACATGACCAATTCATGAATTTATTTTGCTTGACTGTACAATTTGTAACAGGGACTTTGTTTTTGTGTTTTGTTTCTTTGTTTTTGGTTGTTTTCTCAAGGCAGTGTCAGGAAAAGAAGGCAGATCTTTGAAAATAAAATAAATTTTTAAAATAGTTTTTAGATGTCATAGAATCTCAGTGCTGGACCTAATTTCAGTGACCTCTAGTACAACTTTTTTTTTTTTGGGTGAGGCATCCTCCAGATTCCTCTGTGCCCATCAGCTTGGCCTCTCCCAAAGTAGCCTTTCTGGAGTCCCATTGGCCAGGACAGTCTCAAAGTTAAGTGACTTGACCAGGGTCACACAGCTAGTATGTGTCATGTGTCTGAGGCCAGATTTGAACTCAGGTCCTCCCGACTCCACCACCTAGCTGCCTCTACAACTTTTACAAGAACAGAAATAACCTCTGCAATATCTTCAATGAGTGACCATCCAGCTCTTCTTTTCTTTTTTTAATTAATTATTTATTTACTTTTAGTTTTCAACATTCACTTGTATATAACATTTAGAGTTCTAATTTTTTTTTCTTTCTCCCTCCCTTCCCATCTCCCCAAGATGCCGTGCAATCTGATACAGGCTATATATACATGTACAATTGTATTAAACACATTTCCACATTAGTCATGTTGCAGCACTTCTTTTCTTGAAGATCTCCAGTGAGGAAAGAGGTCCCTTACCTCCTAAGGCAGCCTGTATTGCTGTTGGATAGCTCTAATTATTAGGAAGTGTTTCCTTATATGGAAATGAAATCTGCCTTTCACTAATTTCCACCCCCTTCTTTCTAGTTCTGTTTTATGGGACCAAGCAGAGCAAGCCAATCCTTCTTCCATGTGACAGTTGCCCCACCATCACCACCAAATGTACCCCCAAGTCTTTTCTTCTCTTTGCTAAACAGTCATGGGGGAAGAGGTACTCACACTGCTGAAATCACAACTGTTTGAACTATAGGTAGAAACATGTATGATCAATTTTAGAAATATTCAAACCAGTTTAATTTTTTTCAATGTTTACTTTTTTGGTAGTGGTAAGCTGTAAATGCCAAAAAACATTTTTTAAAAAACTTATAAGAAGCTCTCAGAACAGGCTAATTGTAAATTTCTAGATCCTTATTTATAATTTGGAAAATTTATTTATATGAAACAGCTCTTCCCTAATGGTACAGAATAAATAAGGTATTGGAATGCCTCAAATATATATAGTGCTTTCAACTCTCTCGAAAGCTTTCAGCAAGTACATTACCTTTTTTGACCTTCATAATGATAACAATAGTAATAACAATGATAGCTTTTTTTAAAAGTATTTTAAGATTTACAAAGCACTTTACACATCTTCTTAGAGGGAAAATAAGAGAGGCATACAAATCATTATAATACAAATTAGAATATAAGTACAAAGGAGAGGTCTAATCAAAATGCCATAAAAAAAAATTTGAAGAAGAAGAGACCAATTCCTACTGGGAGGATAAAAGTAAATTCTGTGAAGGAAGTGAGGCAGCACGGTACAGTAGAAAGCATGTTGTATTTAAAGTTAGGCAACCTGGTTCAAATCCCAGTTTTTGACACTTACTGTGTTACCTTGAACAAGTAACTTCATTTTCCTTAGCCTCAATATAAGAGTTGGAGTAGATGGCTTCTTCTGTCCCTCCCAGCTCAAAAATCTATGATTCTATGATCTTTTGAAGGTGCTATCTATTACCTGAGCTGGGCCTTGAAGGAAGGGAATGACTTCAACATATGGAGATCGTAGAGGGAAGCTGAATTCACTGCAGGTGTGAGGAAAAAGTGACCACAGGCTCAGAGATCAATGAGGACAGGATAAGAACAAAACGGAGTCCAAAAAGAGTCCACTTTGACTCTGTAACGAGGGGGCAACTCAATGGAGCATTCTTCTGGCTCCACGGAGATTAGCATGAGTTTGGTCTCTTGCTAAGGGACAAATTTTGGGATGAGGTTATAGTCTCAGCTATGACTAGCAGAGATGATTTTAAGTCTCTTTCAAAGTAGCCTCCCTATGGATATAGCAATACCAGCTCTCCCTTGGACTTCTAGCAAGGAGAGAGGGAATTTCTTTTCTCTCCCTCCCCCCACATTCTGGTGGCTACACAGACACAGTAAATTTAGAATTTGTTCCAATAATCATGAAGGTGGCTAAAGTAAGTGCTACGGAGCACTTGGAGCTCGGTCAGACATCAAAGATGCCAAGGTCATTCACTGCACCCTTGGTCATCACCAGTCATCCTGACTTTTGTCCTATCACTGGACTTCAGTGACTCTGGAAGAGAGAGTGAGGCTGACAACTTTGTGCAACTCTGCCTCACTTAAATTCAAATCATGGACAAGTGAAGACATCAGCCATGATGTCATTGGTCCTCTTCAAAAATAAAGGATGTAATGTGAAAATAGATTCAATATGAATGAATATGTAGAGCCTATATCAAATCGCACACCGTCTTGGGATGGAGAGAAGGGAGGGATGGGGAGAAAATTTAAAACTTAAAGTCTTATGGAAGTTAATATTGAAAACTAAAAATGGATAAATAATTCTTAAAAAGGAAGGATATGCAGCAACAACATAGCAGATAGAATATTTGTTTGCCTAGGTGAGTATGAGACTGGGCTTCAAGTCCCTGACTTCGCCTTCTGCTATGAGGGCTTCTTTCCCTGACAGCAATCCTGATATCAATCTTTCTAGCTTTGGCAACAACCTCAAGAATTCATGAGCTCAGGATTTCCTAGGTCTGGCTGCTGGTTGCCTAGTAGGAAGTGATTTATAAAACAGTTTCTCAGGAGAGAAAATTACTACTACCAGGAAGGTTCTGCAGCTGAGGGGCTAAAGCTGAAGTCACATCTAGCTGGCCAGAAGACCTGGAATAGTGAGTTGTTTAGCTAATGATGATCCTAGGAGAAAAATAAATATCTGTTGAGCACTGTTAGCAGTTGTCTTTACCTCCTAGGAGAAGATAATACACAATGGGTTAGTATTTCATGCTTCAGATACTTGTTAATGTGTTTTCAGGACTCTGTGTTGTAAGCATTTTTTTTTTTTTGCGTGGAGGAAATAAATAGCTATCCTATACCTATCTACTTTGTATATTGAATACCTTTTCTGGAAGGCACCTAGCTAATAATCCTTTTTAGGGGGACGGGTGACAACTAGCATCTGGACCCAGGAACTTTTTTCCTCTTTAAACATTCATCTAGGGATCATAATTCAGTCACCTATACATTGATAAAACAAACGAAAAGCAGAAAACATTTCCTTCTCTAACTCATTTTACAGATGAGGTAAACATGATTAAGTGACTTGCCCAGGGTCACATGACTAATAAGTGTCTGAGGGCAGATTTGAACTCAGAAAGATGAGTCTTCCTGGTTCCAAGCCCAGAGTTCTACCCACTGTGCCACTAGCTGCTGCCAACCTGACCCATTCTTTGTTATTGTTGTTAATGATGAAGATTTTTTTTTATTGTTGTTGTTGTAATCCATGCTTTACATGATTGCCAAGGAATCTTCTTAATTCATCAATCTAAGCAAAGACCTTCACTCCCTTCTTGTTATCTGATCAATAAAGTCCAAATTCTGTAGCCTGGCATTCCAAGCCAAGAAGCCCCCAAATGGAGTCATGAAGAGTCAGACACAACTGAAATGACTAAACAACAACAAAAATGACACAAAGCCTACCTGGGGGTTATTACAATAGGCACAGTCCCAGATCTGGAGCTAGAAGAGAACTGAGGGATCATCTATTCCAATGTCTTCATTTTATAGAGAAAAAACTAAGTCCCAAAGAGAGTGGAAAGACTTGCTGGCAAGTAGTAGGACAAGAATTCCAACTCAGATCTTTTTGCTTCAAATCCTACGCTCTCTCCGCTACATGTCACTTCTTTGCTAGGCGGAAAGGGGATAGAATCCTGGACTAAGGTACCAAAATGAGTAAGAGTTTAAATTAGGGGACATTTACATAAGATGTATTGTGGAGGTGGGATCTATATTTATTAAGCACCTACTATATGCAGGCCTTTTGCTAGGTTCTGAGGTAGGATCTGCATTTATTAAGCACCTACTAAAGTGCAAATGGTTTTGAGGGAAAGCAGTCAACTAGCACTTAGTATAAAGTACATACTGTGTCTGAGAACAGTGCTTAGCATTGAGGATGCAAAGATTTTTTTTTAAGTCCCTAATCTCAAGGAGTTTACAATCTGAAGAAAGAATGAAAAATGTCAGTCCCTGGCCTCATGGAGCTTACTTTCTACTGGACAGTGGGGAGAGGGTATTTAAAATGGGGCTGGTGAGATTGAAAAAAAAAAGATACAATTGCTCCCATAGAGGAGCTACTGGGGAAAAGAGGGCAGAGGAAAGGACAGTATACAAACATGTATAATAGGAGATAAGAACCTGTGATTTCACTGGTAAGGAAATTCGCTCTACCAACACAGATCAGCACTTTCTCCGTAAATTACCTTAGAGAGCTATGGTAGCTCATTAAGTGACTTGCCTGCGGTCACACAGCCAGTATGTGTCAGAGGCCAGACTACAGAGCAAGTCTTCCTGGTTCTGGAGTCCAGTTCTCTTAGGCAAAAATAAATTCACTGTAAGATAGGGGATATTCGTACAAAGCAATAAAGGAAAGTGTGGGGCAGGAGAGAATCCTATCAGTTCGCAGGATTAAAGAAATGGCACATGTGCAGAGCTCTGAAGGAAGAGAAGTCTTCAAGGCAAAGATAAAGAGGGAGTGAGTGCATTCCAGACACTGGAGAATGGCCTTTACCAATGCAGAGAAGTGGGAGACTGAAGGTCAAGGCTGGGGAAAAGCTTAGTGGGATGATTTGTCAGGAACATGGTGTGCGTGGAAGAGAATAATGTGAAAGACTAGGCAGGTAAGGTAGAACCCAACTGTGGGGGGCTCTAAATGATGGAGAGCACAAAGTAGCTGCTGAGCATCCAGTGGCATCTACTGCTACTGTTGCACTTCTGCTGTAACAACATCTTTTTTCGCTCACAGACTCTCTCAAACTCTGGGGTGTTGAATGAGTGGAAGAGAGTGGGAACAGGAGCGCTTGAGTGTGGTGTAATGAAAGGAGAGCTGAATTTGGCATCAAATCCCAGCTCTAGCCCTGGGCAAGTTAGTGCCTCCTCACCATGCCTCAGTTTCCTTATAGATAGCTAGCATTTGTATAGTGTTTTAAGGGCTCCAGACATTCTCTCTGGCTATCCCCCATGCCTAGAACGCTCTTCCTCTTTTCCTCAGACTATGGCCTCCTTGACTTCCTTTAAATCCTGACTAAAATCCCACCTTCTGCAAGTAGCCTTTTCCATCACGTTGAGTTATTTCAGTCGTGTCTGACTCTTCATGACCTTTGAGGGTTTTCTTGGCAAAGATGCTGGAGTTATTTGCCTTTTCCTTCTCCAGCTCATTTTACAGATGAGGAAACTGAGGCAAACAGTGTTAAGTGACTTACCCAACAAGGTCACACAGCTAGTGAGAGTCTGAGGCCAGATTTGAACTCAGAAAAATGAATCTTCCTGACTCCAAGCCCAGGACTCTATCCACTGTACCACCTAGCTGCATTCCCCAACTCCCTATTAATGTTAGTGCCTTCCTTCTGTTATTTCCTATTTATCCTGTACATAGCTTGTTTTGTGTATATTTGTTTGCTGTCTTTCCCATTAGACTGTAGCCTCCTTGAGGGCGGGGACTGTCTTTGCTTCTTTTTGTATCCCTAGTGCTTGCAATGCCTGGCACATTCTAACCACTTAATAAATGTTGATTGATTGATTGATTGATTGATTGATTAAGGTTTGCAAAGCAGTCTACATGTGATTCTACTTGATCTTCTCAACAACCCTGTGAGGTAAATGCTATTATTATCCCCATTTTACACATGAGGAAACTGAGGCTAAGAAAGGAAAGGGAAGGAGGGAAGGGGAAGGAGGGAATAAGCATTTATATAGCAACTATGTGCCAGGCACTGTATTAATTGCTTTTTATAAATATTATCTCATTTGATCTGATTTGATCCTTACAACAACCTTGTAAGGTACATGCAATTAGTGTCCCCATTTTCCAGTTGAGGAAATTGAGGCAACCAGATGTTAAGTGACTTGCCCAGGGTTACACAGCTAATAGTATCTGAGACCAGATTTGAATTGGTCTTCCTGACTATAAGTCTATCCACTATACACCACCCAGCTGCCTAAATAATCTCCACTAACCCTTTTAGGTCTAACATTCTATAATCCTGTGGCCCTCTGCCTTCTCCAGCATCCCCTTTCATTCCTGCATCATTTATTGCTGGTTGAGCTGCCAGTCACCATTAGGCATTGCAGACAAAGTGCAACAAGTAATTAAAACTTTCAATGGCAGATCTGATGTTCATTCACAGCTCAGGCACCTGGTGACCTTGATATGCATCTATTTCTAATACCAAGCATATAGTCCTGCTTAAGTTGAGGCTCGTTTGTCATTCAGTCATTTCAATCACATCTGACTCTTTTTGACCCCATTTGGGGTTGTCTTGGCAAAGATATTGGAGTGGTTTGCCGTTTCCTTCTCCAGCTCATTTTACAGAGAAAGAAACTGAGGCAAGCAGGGTTGTGACTTGCCCAAGATCACTCAGCTTGTAAGTGTCTGAGGCAATGTTTGAACTCAAGAAGATGAGTCTTCCTCACTCTAAGCCTGGCTGTCTGCCCACTGTGCCACCTAGCTGCCCCTACAGAATTTTCAAGCTGGAAAGAGCCATAGAAATCACCTAACCCTACCCCTCAATTTAAATATGGGAAACTGAGACCTAGAAAGAGCAAGTAGTAAATAAATGTGACAACCAGGACTAGAACCCAGGTCTCCTAACTATACCAGGACTAGAACCCTGACTCCTAGCCCAGATTTCCTTACACCATACCACACAGTCTTGGACTTGGTGACAAACTTCAATTATTTATCCTTCCAGCCTTCTAGGAATCAGAGGCAGCTTCTGTTTTGGAAAAAAAACAAATGGAGCCCCTTATCACCCAACTCAGTCCTGCTCTGCTAAGAACAAGAACATATCTATCATGCTGACATCCCACATATGCATTGTACTGCAGTTGCCTGTATACATTCCCTCTGTAGACACAACACATGTGTCTACAGTGAGCTAAACACAGCCATCTTTCAAGAAAAAACCAGGGGCCAAATGCCTAGTGTGGATCAGGAGGGCTTAAAGAAGCCCAACGTTTACGTCCATCTGATTGGCCAGTCGTAGAAAATGGAGAAAAATAAACAGGGATGGGGCATTTTGCAAACTCAACATCCAAAGTTATTGAGTGATTTTGCTGTATGCCAGCCCGCAGTGGCATTCACAGAAGAGACGCCTGGAGCTGTACTTACTGCTGCAGAAAGTCATTCCTATGCTTTATAATCTCTTAGGACCTGTCAAGCTGGTTTAGTAGCATGGACCTGGATTACTTCAAATAGCATTTGTTATGCATTTGTTTTCCATATGCACGGCACCTTCCCTTGGAGGTTAATCCTGAGAGATGATTGTTGTTTTCCAGCTTCGGTACTATCCCTCCATTAAAATCAAGTCACGGCAGGGGAAAAATCACCTGGAACCAAGTTCAGAGGTGTGTCACCCAGCTGAAGAAACTTGAGTTGTAATTAATCTTGTGCTTGATATTAACTGGAAGTGAATGAGTATTTTTGGAGTGGGAGATTTCATCCAGTTCACTAAGACTTTTCTCCTACCTCATTGATAACACGCAGTGTGTCAGGCATCCCTTGGTTTCCCCATCTGCCCATGTGATAGAAACCCACCCACTCCTACCCCACCTACTTCCCTAACTCTCCACCCCCGAGACATCAGAAGGACAAAAATTCCAGCTGAATCTATAGAACCCTTTGAGTGCTGCCCCATTGTCCTGGAGACCGCTGTTTTGCAAAAGCAAGGTCATTATTCTTAATACTGTTAGCATGATAATAAGGAATGTATGCATATCCATGTGCAGAAGCAGAGACAGTGCCAGAATAGAAAATGAGTGAGCAGCAGCATTTAATTAACCCCTACTGTGTGTCCAGCACTGTGCTGGGCACCTGGAGGCAGAGGAAGACTATAAAACGAAGAAGAAGACACTGCCTCTGCCTTTGAGGAGCATACATCCTAGAACAGTGGCTTCTGAATGTAAGGCCCATAGACTGACCCTGTGGATACGTTTCAAGGAGTCTGTGAACTTGAGTGGGGAAAAAAATGTTGTTCAGCCTTGAACATATCATTTAACCCTTGAGGGCTTGGATGGGTCACTTAATCTCTGCTGCCTTCAGTTTCCTTACCTGTAAAATAAGGGGATTAGATTAGAGTACCTCTAAGTTATTGCTGTTGTTTGGTTGTATCTGACTCTTTGTGACCCCATTTTGGGTTTTCTTGGCAAAGATACTGGAGTGGTTTGCCATTTCCTTCTTCAGCTCATTTTGAAGATGAAGAAACTGAGGCAAACAGGGTTAAATGACTTGCCCAGGGTCACACAGCTAATAAGTATCTCAGGCTGGATTTGAACTCGGGTCTTCCTGACCCCAGACCTGGCATTCTATCCACCACCTCACCTAGCTGCCTCGGGGAAAATAAAATGCATCTTTATTTTCACTAACCTCTAAGAAATGTATTATTGGAAATGTATTGAAGGAATTCAGTTTTGAATGTAGGTTATAAACCACTATTCTGAGGAGTCCATAGGCTTCACCAGGCTGTCAAAGGGGTCCAAGACACCAGGTTAAGAACCCCAGGTCTAAAGAGAGAGAAGGCACACACAAAAGAAACCATGAGAGAATAGCACCCCCAAATGACTGGCCCTACTTCCAGCTAGGCCCTTGCCACCAACATGGAGGTAGCAACCCCTGTGGAGAAAAGGTCCATCATCCTTGCCACCATCAACCTCAATTGCAGCCCAAATGTCACCTATGGGATAGGTGACTCATATAGGCTGGGAAGAGCAGCCCTTCCAGACCACTGGGTCTGCTTCTAGTCTAGCCCCTCTGGCACTCTAGTCATCAATTAAGGAAGCAACCTCTATGGCAATGAAATCTAGCAACTACCCCCACTTCAGCCCCTGCTTCCTTAACATTCACAGCTATGAAAGACAGGGAAAGAAAGATTTCATCACCAAAGTCCTTGGCACTGCCAAATGGCTTAACTTCAGAAATAGATATGGTTTTGTCAGTGGGAATGATAATATAAAAGATTCTACTTTCCCCTAGTAGATGGATAGTAAGCCCCTTGAGGGCAGAGTGCCTTTTGCCTCTTTTTATATCCCTAGGGCTTAGCATAGTGCCTGTCACATAGTAGGAGCTTAATAAATGTTTACTAATTGATTGAGGATGTCCCATCTGCACTGCAACTATACCCCAAAGACTATGAGTCCTTTCTGTGACTTACAGCTGAACTCTCTTATATGTTGTCTACACCTATTAGAATAAGAGCTCTTTGAAAGCAGGACCTATCTTGATTTTGTATTTGCTATTCTGTATGACCTTGGGCGAGGGCAGCTAGGTGACACAGTGCATAGAGCACCAGACCTGGAATCAGGAAGACTTACCTTCCCAAGTTCAAAACTGACCTCAGACACTTACTAGCTAGCTGTGTAACCTTGAGCAAGTCACTTAACCGTCTTTGCCTCAGTTTCCTCATCGTAAAATGAGCTAGAAAAGGAAATGGCAAACACTCCAGTGTCTTTGTCCAGAAAACCCCAAATGGGGTCACAAAGAGTCAGACAGGACTGAAATAACAGAACAACAACAACATTTAGGAAGTCATCTAACTTTCTGAACCTCATTTTCTTCTTCTATAAAATACATCTAATAATACCTCTATTACTTACTACCTCGTGACTTTGGGCAAGTTACTTAACCTCCTGGTGCCTCAGTTTCTTCATTTGTAAAATGACAGAGTTAGGAGGCAGTGTTGTACAATGGACAAAAGGCTAGGTCTGGTGTCGGAGGACCTAGTTCAAATCCTAATTCTAACACTTATTAAATGACATTGATCAAGTCACTTAACTTCCCTGGGCTTCAGTTTCCTCACTTGTAAAAGGAGGGGGTTGTATTAGGGTCTTTTCCAGCTTTATATCTATGATTGTATGATTAGATGGCTTCTGAGGTCTCTTCAAGCTTTAGATCATAGGACTTTTTTGTTGTCATTCATTCACGTCCGACTCTGTGACCCCATTTAGGGTTTTAGATGCTGAAGTGCTTTGCCATTTCCTTCTCCAGTTCAATTTACAAATGAGGAAACTGAGGTAGACAGGGTTAAGTGACTTGCCCAGGGTCACACAGCTAATAAGTGTCTGAAGCTGGATTTGAACTCAGGAAGATCAATCTTCCTGACTCGAAGACCAGAACTCTGTGCACTATGGCACCACCTAGCTGCCCATAGGGGCCTTAGAAGTCATCACGTACTGCCTCTGTTTTACAGAGAAAACTGAGATCCTGTGGAGCTTAAGTGACCTGTCCAAAGTAACACAGGCAGCAAAGACAGAATCTGAACCCACATCTTGGATTCCAAATCCAAGGCTCTTTCTACAACCACCTCTTCCCTTTCCCCTCCCCCCTTTAGATCCTAGGATCATACTTCTACAGTGAGAAGGGACTTCAGAGGCCATGAGTTCAAATGCCTTCATTTTATAAACTAAGGAACTGTGGCTCAGGAAAATTAAGTGTCTTGCCCAGAGTCACACTGGCAGTAAACATCAGGCATTAGATCTGAACCCAGATCCTTTGACTCCGGAGGCAGTAGTGAAACCTCTATGCCACACTACCTAACTTCCATGCAATGTTGTCACTAAGAAAGTGCTTCAAAAAGCTTAAAGTACTATATAAACGTGAGTTATTATTATAAATTCTATAAGAATTCAGAGAAAGTATCCATTATAGGCTGAGTTAGTCAGGGAAGGTGTCTTAGAGGTCAGACTTGAATTCAACCTTGAATTTAAAAAAAAAAAGCATAGGATTTGGAAACATAGGAAGGAGGGAGAGAGCTAGTATGAACCATTTGTAAGGGGGCTTGCCTGCTTAGCTATTCTTGGTAAGATCATAATTTTCAAGTGACATCTCATTACCTTCTAGATATTGGGAATGGGGGCCAGGTATCCCTCCCCTACTCAGCTCTAGCCAAAAGAATAACTCTCTGGAAAGGAGATCCTCAATGGATCATGGGGGCAGGTTGAGAAAGTGGTCTTCTGTTGTTAGCAGGGTTGGAAGCACTCAGCTCAAAACTGATTTGTCCCTTTAAAAGATGCAGGACCCCCAAAGCGACCATCAAATCTGGCAAAGAACTTGAGATGCAGAAGGTGTGATTTTGTCTCCAACCCTCAGGGAGAGCTGAAGAGCAGGCTCTGGAGACACTAGGAAGATGAATTTAGATAGGAAGCCGACTCAGCCGGGAGAAGGATACAGGGAAGATTGCACACAGGACACCCACTCTGCCCTTTTCCCTTGCCTTTGCTTTCATTCTCTCTTCCCTGATGGCTAAGCTAGAGGAAGCAACTCATGTCTTTCAAGCAGAAGAAACCCAGGAGCAGTACTCTCTCATTGTCTCCTCTGTGTGTGTGTGTGTGTGTGTGTGTGTGTGTGTGTGCCTCTATCTCTGTCTCTCCATCTCTCTGTTTCTGTTTCTCTTTCTCTTTCTATCTTTGTCCCTCTTCCTTCCTCTTTGTCTCTTGCCTCTTTTTCTGTCTTTCTCTCTGCATGTATTTCTTTTTGTCTCTGTCCCTCTGTCTCTGTCTCTCTGCCTCTATCTCCCTCTCTTCTTTTCCCTTTCTCTCTTTCCTTTTCTTCTACTTCTCTGTCTCTTCCTCTCCCTGTCTTCTCCCTCTATCCCTTTCCTTCTCCTTCTCTCCTTCTCCCCTTCCTTCTACCCCTATTTCTTCCTCTTCTTTTTTCTCCTCCTCTTCCTCTCCTCTCTCCTTCTTTTCCTCTCTTTCTCTCTCCTCCCTCTCTCTTCTTCCTTCTTCTCTTTCCCTTTTTTTCTTCTCTCCCTTTCTCCTCCATTTCTCTCTGCCTCTCTCCTTTCTCTCTTCCTCTCTTCTTCTCCTTCTCTCTCCTTCCTCTCTCCTCTTCCTCATCCTCTCTCTTCCTCTTCTCCTACCCCTCCCCTCTTCCTTCCACCCCCTTCCATTTCCAATTCTTCCACTGTGACTGGCCTCCAATGGAGAACTAAGATAGATATCAATTTGTACTCTCATTCGTCAGTATCTTTAGGAATATCATTAATAATTATATTCTTAATTTATTTTTGATAGATTTTCATGCTTGTGCTGAGCTGAAGATTCCCCCAAAGTTCAAGGCTTCTTTAAATACTCCTTTCCCTCTATCATTTTATTATTACTGACAGCGACACCCTACCACTTGCTCTTAAAGATCCCGAGAGTCAGTGACTGAGAAGGGTAGCCAGTGGTGCCTCCAAATCCCTTCCCAAAAAGGTGCTATTCAAAAGTGCAGGAGGAGAACGAGCGTGGTCAGAGCGAGATCAAGGTAATATTTTTACACAGAAGATGAAAGAGCAGCAACTCTGGAGTGAAAAAGACCTGGCTTCAAATCCTGCCTTTCATGTGCTGGTTGTCTGACCCTAGGCAAGTCATTTAATGTCTTTGTGCCTCAGTTTTCTCATCTGCAAAATAAAGAAGTCAGATTCTATGTCTGAGCTCCCTTACAGATCTAAATCCATGATCCTAAAGAGCCTGTCTCCATCCCCTGTGAAATTTCCAACTGGCAATATTTACAATTCCCTCCTCACTCTGAGTCATGAAGTCTGATTCTCTCTCCCGGAATATTAAATGTAGAGTGGAGCCCCCAAGTTCCACCAGGAGCTCCAGGGAGGGTGAGAGGAAGAATAGGAACAGCCCAGGCGCAATAGGAAAGACACAAGCTGAAAAAGAATTGACATCCCTCTCCTGGGCTTGGAGAGAAGAGTTGAGATCAACAAAAGTTAGAATAAATTTTAAGGAATTGGTGACTTTGCCTGTCTCTCCTTACCCATTCATTGAAATTGCATGACATGAGTAGCCAATAATAGGCATGCTTCCAGAAGACTAAATCATTCATTCTCATTCTAATTGGGGATGGGACTTGTTCTTTCACTAGAAATTGGCATCCAATGAGAGACAGCCTTTAACCCTGGGATGGGAGCTGCTGCAGGCTACCCTATGCAGACTTCTAAATCATCAAGACATGTTTTGATAGGACCACACTGAATTTAATTTTTTTTGTAAATTTTTTATTCATCTTAAGCTTAAATACAAAATGAGAAAAGGGAAAAAAACGAACATTTCCATGAACACAGCAGAACATAAGAGAGCATTCAATATAAAGCAATTTCCATTTCAAGAAAGCCTATCTAATACCCACTGAATTTCAATGGGGACCCAAAGGTCAACAGCTCATGTGACTTGATATAGGTCTGGGAAAACCTGTCCTACAAAGATACAATCATAAGATCTAAACTTAGAAGGAAAATTAGCAATAATCTAGTCCAACCCCTTCACTTTATAGGAAAAGAAACTGAATACTAAGAACAGTGAAGTGACTTCTCCAAGGTGAGATACATAATAAATAGGGGAGCTGGTATTTGGACCCAGTTCCTCTGATCCTAAATTCAGAGTTCTTTCAACTACATGCCAATTTTTCTTGGGTCAAAGATCAGACCAAGCCTGAGCTTGAAGGTCCTCCATAACCTGAACTGTATGAATAATATTTCTTTGTGCTGGCTGTCCCCTGCGCCTAGAATGCTCTCCATCATCACCCTAGCCCTTGGGATCCCCCAGCTTCCTCTAAGATTTAGCTCCAAGCCGACCTCCTGCAAGAAGCTTTTTCCCTGTTTCTCCCCTACCCCCACCCCAACGCTCCCCTTCGGACATTATCTTCCATTTACATTGTCTTTATCTTGTAAGTACGCAGTTATTTGGATATTGCTGTCCCTTCCCATTAGGATGTGAGTTTCTATAGTGTAGGAACAGTGTTTTTGCCTTCCTTTGTACCCCTAACTCTTAGCTCATAAATGCTTGTTGAGTCACTGAATGATTCTGAAATTTTTAGTCTTCAAAATGCATTGAGCTTAAGTCTCAGTTTGGCCAATTTCTAGCCACGTGTCCTCAGACAAGACACCTAACCTTTCTGAGATTAAATTTCTTCACTTGTGAAATGAGGATTATAATGTTTGCACTACTTACCTCATTGGATTATGGTGAAAAAAGGTCTACAAAGCACTATGCAAGTTTTAATGATTCTAATGTATGAATTGTACCTACGAGTAGATCAAATACCAAAATAATATAATTTCACCTAAAATATAGCAAGGGCAACTAGATGGTACAGTGGATAGAGTGCCCAGCCTAGAGTCAGGAAGGGTCCTCTTTCTGAGTTCGAATCCAGCCTCAGATACTTACTAGCTGTGTGACCCTGGGTAAGTCATTTGACCCTGTTTACCTCAATCCTCACCTGTAAAATAGGCTGGAGAAGAAAATGGTAAACCACTCCTGTATCACTGCCAAGAAAATGGCAAGTTGCTTTACCCTGTTTGCCTCAGTTTCCTCATATGTAAAATGGGCTGGAGAAGGAAATGGTAAATCACTCCTGTATCACTGCCAAGAAAACTGCAAATGGGGTCGCAAAGAGTCAGATATGACTGAAGAATGAATGAACTAAAGAAATACAGCATTTGTTGCTGTGTCCTTCCAGTTGTGTTCAAGCTCTTTGTTGGACATAGGCAGAGGAGCAAGAACATTCAAGGCATGGAGGGCAGCCAGTGAAGATGCCTGGAGTCAGGAGATGGAATGCCTTGTATGAGGAACAGGAAGGCCAGCATCAATATGGAGGTGAATGACATGGAAGAGGACTACAAAGGTAAGAGAAAGTCAGGTAATAAAGGGCTTTTGAACACTCAGCAGAGGATTTCATATTTGATCCAAATGTGATACAGAGCCATTGGAGTCACTGGAGAACCATTTGAATAGGGAGTGAGTAGGGCAGAACTGCCCTTTAGTACAGATGTTCCCAAACTTATTTGGCCTATCACTCCCTTTTCAAAAGAAAAAAATTGCTCAGCACTCCCCTGGAAATCTACTTTTTTTTAACCCTTTAACTTTTTGAGTGTGTCATTTCAAAAAATATTGATTTTTTTTTAAATGAAGCATCTTGTTTATTTTAAATTCATGGGTGGTTTTCCTCCATTGAAATGTTGATGATGCATAATTGCATCATGTAACCATATAGTATTGTATTGTAAACAAGTCATTGCCCACACATATTCCTACCGATGCATGCTGGACTTCCCAACAATGTGCAACATGCTTTCCTGCCAACACTTGCTTGTTAAGACCTGTCGGCAGACTCAACGACTGATTGGTTATAACTTGTGTTTTATGTGTTTATCTGGAAAATAACATAATCACTACAACTTTAACTCTGTTACACAACAGATGAAACATGTATGAACAGTTTTTTAAAATTTTCTTCTCTTCTCTTCTTTCCTTATGCTTCCCCCACTTGCTTATTTTTATTCAATGCCTCCCAAATGCACCCAACACTACTAGTGCCTTTCAGGGGGTGGTATTACCCACTTTGGGAACCTATGTCTTTAGAAGATCAATTTGACAGCAATGTAGATGGACAGGAGTAGGAAGAGAGTTGAGGCAGAAGGTTATCCTGTATCAACAGAAAGAACTCCCCAGGAATCTCTCTATGTGTTATCTCCCACTTTATGAGCTCCTGAAGAGCAAGACCTGTCTCCCTTTTTTAAATTTACATGCCCAGCATTTAGCACATCTACTTAAGATATAAGGTATAAATTTTGCACATAGTAAGTGCTAAATAAATTAATTTTCATTCGTTCGATTCTTCAAATCCACGTGCAGGAAACAGGTTCACCCCAATTCAGTTTTGTCTCCATGTCCTAGGACCAAAATGAGGCTGTCAGAAAAAGGAAGTAGGGGTTCATCATCCCTCCTCCGGAGGTCAGAGAGGACAGTCTATTTCCCAGGACACCCCATCCCAGAAACCATGCAGGAGCGCGAGTCCCTGGAGAAGCAACATAGGGGTCATAGGACAGGGAGGGGGGGAAAGTTGCTAGAGAACAACGGCAAACATAAGGACTTTTGCAAATCAATGAGATCAGGAAGAAACAAATGGCCAGGAGCGGCAGCCAGCAGCACTGGTAACAGATGGACCCATCAAATATGGAAACCAGTTGGGCACCAACAGCCAGGAAAAAAAAAAAAAGAAGAAGAGCTGGTAAGAATTGGGCCTGGCTTGAGATGAAGGCAGAGTGCGCTGAACAAGACAGAGCCAGTGACATATCCATGGCCCCAGACTAGCAATGAGCTGATAGAAGCAGCTGATGGGGCTAATGACAGGAGGTAATGATGATGAAAAGCACTTAGCTATGGGCCTTCAAGTGGCCGTTGTATCTGCTTGAAAGGCCTCAATGCCACCGAACAAAGCAATTAGCCAGGCCAGGCGACAGCCAGCCCCTCCTTCTCCCGCCTCCCTTTTCCCACCTTTCCAGACCTTGGATCCATTCAACCCTTTGTCTCGCCTGCCCAGAATGCACCAACTGGGACCCCGCAGACAAAACTGCACCAGCTGGATGCCTTGCCTGTAACTTCTGTCTCCCCGATCAGCAAGTCTGGTGTCAGGCTTGGAAGAGCAGAAAGGCCTTTCTCCAACAGAGCCCTTTCATCCTGTCCTCAGATCCAGAGCTGCAAAGGACCTCAGAGCTCACCCAAGACAGTCCCCTCACTTTACAGGTAAGCAAACAGGGGCAGAGAGAAGTGCTTCACCCATGATCACACAGGTGCCTTGCTACTCTTCTTAGGGTCTTCACTTTTTTGTGTAGCATTGACCCCTTGGGCAGTCTGTGGTGCCTATAGACCTCTTTGCAGAATAAATTTTATGCATAAAATAAAATACATAGAATTACAAAGGAAGCCAATTATATTGAAAAACATTTATCAAAAAATGTAATAAAGTTCACACCTCAGGTCAAGAATACTTCTTGGTGTTTGTCATGGGCTCTTTCTAACAAAAAGGTGCCGTCTGGACTTAAAATAAAGGGTAATTGGGACAAAATAGGAAAGAATGCTGAATTTGAAATCAGATGAACTCTGGATTCAAATTCTATCTCTGCCATTTCTTAGTTGTGTGACCTTGAGCAGAGGCTGGGCATCAGTTTCTTCATTCAGTTAACGAAAGGGTCAGACTCCATGATCTCTGAGGTCCCTTCCAGCTCTAACATCCAATAATTCTATTCATTTTCAGACTTGAAAATTTTTAAATGTGTTTGAATTTAGGGATTTCTGCTTTGAGATGGATTAATGGAAAGAGCCCTGGATGGGGGGCATCAGAGACATAGATTCTGGTCCCAGCTTTGCCCCACTAGCTTGCTGGATGACATTAGCCAAGTCATCTCACCTTTTCATGTCTTTCTTCTCTAAAATAGGTTTAATAATTATTTTTTTCTTCCTGTCTCACAGAATTGACTACAGGATCAAATAAGATAATACATGTGAAACTGCTTTGAAAAAAATATACATGAAGATGCAAATCCAGGGTATGAAACTCCCCCACATCAAAAACTCCCCTAATCCCTGCTTCTTTGATCCTACCCGAGGACTCATTTTCTATATTTCTATAAAAATCTCAGGCTAAAAGTGCATATAATGGCCCTCATGGTTGGACTAAATAACCTAAGTGATATGACTTCAGGATGCCAGGAAACCCGCCCCCACCCCCACAATAGTCCCCTGAGGACTTTTAGCCTGGAAAAGTCGCAGCTGGGTGTGTGA
Source organism: Phascolarctos cinereus (assembly GCF_003287225.1). NCBI lineage: Eukaryota > Metazoa > Chordata > Mammalia > Diprotodontia > Phascolarctidae > Phascolarctos > Phascolarctos cinereus. The sequence goes on from NW_027555958.1 coordinate 373,395,305, forward strand.
GAAGGAGTGGGAAAGGGAGATGATAGCTGTCTTCATGTAATTAAAGGGCTGTCATAGAGAAGACTTGTTCTGATTGGCCCCACAGGTGGAACTAGAAACAATGGGAGAAAGTTAAAAAGAAGCTGATTTTAGCTTTACGTGAAGAAAATAGTCCTAACGAGTGAAATTGTTTTACCTCCAGGTTCCCACTCATTGGAAATTTTCAAGCTGAGCCTGGTTAACTACTTACCATCTTTATCACTGAGGGGTACATGTTCAGGTACAGGTTGGATTCTCCAGACTGGGAGTTACCCTCCAACTCAGGCTCTTTGATGCTGTGATCCCCTAAATATCTCAGCCCACCTGTGGGTAAGCTTAATGCTTTGATCCAGGGCTTCAAATACAACTGTTAGGGAAAACATGTTAAGCTGTTATCATCCCTTTACATTTAAGTATGAACGAATTGCTGCTGCTGCTGCTGCTGAATCATGTCTGACTCTTCTCAACCCCATATGGGATTTTCTTGGCAAAGACACTGGAGTGGTCTGTCATTTCTTCTCTGGTGGATTAAAGCAAACAGAGGTTAAATGATTTACCTAGGGTCAAACAGCTAGGAAGTGTGAGGCTTGATTTGAACTGAGGTCTTCCTGACTGCAGGCCCAGCCCTCTAGCTGCCCCATAAATGAATGAATTACACTTATTCCTTCCAAATCAAGACAGATTAGAGGAATGGGGTCCCTGTAAGCTGGAAAATCTGTGTAAAAATTTTTGGCCCTCCCTTCATACCAGAGAAGAAGTCTGAATTTTTTCTTTTTCTTTTACAGGGTATTTACAGTACCTTATTATAAAATATGGGTTTTTATCATATAATACTATACATATATTTTATGCATTTCTGAATTTTTAAACCTTGTCTGTGTCATCTGCTGGCCTTTGCGTGTCATCTGTGGCTTCCACAAAACTCCTCAAAAATTCCTATTTAATTTCTTATGCTGACATGTGATATATTGAAACCACGATGGGGAAAGTCGCAACATGGAAGGGAAAACTGTACAGAGCTTTAAGTGAAAGTAGGTTTTTATGAAGGAAGCAAGAGGCAAATAATAATGCTTTTTCACAAAAACTCCATGAGGTAAGAGTACAAGAATTATTATCTCTATTTGACATATGAGGGAACTGACACTCACAGAAATCAAAAGACTTGCCTATATAGCTTTGTTGGTGAGTGCTGGAGTTCAGCTTTGAACTCAAGGTTTGGTTTTTTGGTTTTTGTTTTTTCTTTAGCCCCATTCCTAGTTTTGACCACCAGGTACATCACCATTCTTGGACCAGCCAAAGGTTGGCTCAACTAGAGTTGAGGTTCCTCTATTTCCTCCACTAGAGTTTACAATCATACATACCAGTGTCTACTCGCTTTTAATCTCACTGGAGCCTATGCAGTAGGGACCTAGGGAGCCCTTGAAATCTACTTTTTCCCAAGTATCACTCTCTTTCCTGCTGGGATCTCCCCAAATTGGGTAACAAGTCCCAACAAGTAACTTAAATCTAACCAGTCTCATGTTATTCCTTTGTAGACAAAGGGTACCTGTAAATCAAATGGGGGACATGACTGTGCTGTTTTACAGGGACTCGCATGCATTCATTGACTTCTCAGCTTTGCTCACTTACAAAGGTAATGGAGCCTGGATAATTAAGCAGGGTTTTAGCCCAATACATCCAATAACATCCCACCAAGGGGTATAGTTCAGGCTGTATTACACCTTCCTGACCACCAGGGGAAGATGGGGATGTGCCAATTCCCCACATTCTTCTCCAATTAAAAGAGAACTCCTCTGTTGAGGGTTGGCTATTTTCAAACCTGGGATGTCCCCAAACACAACAGAGGTATTGTTTTCTCTTCCTTTGCCCTCCGTATGTTAAAATCATCTATTTAAATGTGTCTGTGATGGAAGGCACCCAACATGCTGTCATTAATTTAAGGAAATAAAATTGCACCATATGAAGGGTTATCATAAGGAAGATGGTGACCAGCTGTTCTCCATCTCGCCTGTGAGAGAACATGAGGAAGTGGGAGGAAATTGAAGTTGAATAGCTTAGAGTTTGACAGGAGAATGGACTTCCAGGCAGTGAAGAACAGGAGACAATAAAACGGCTAAGTCAGGAGACCTGGTAAGTCCAAAAGAACCCTGGAGACTACATGAACCCCCAAGGAGAGTGGTGAAGGGGGATCAGGTTGCCATTTCTGGGCTAACTCTTGCTATCTTTATCATTTAAGGGACTCTTTTCCCATCTTGGTCCAACTGCCTTCCACTTCCTGAGGTGCCTGTGTCTCTACCCATCACCCCATATCCCCTTTTAAAAAACTACTCTCAGAGTCTTCAGATCATAGATTTAAAACTGGAAGAGACCTCAGGGTCCATCTAATCCAACCACTCATTTTACAATTGAGCCAAGAGAAGCCAGAGTGGTTAAGGGTGCACAACTTGCCCAAGCTTACCCAGTGAATAAATAAATAACAGATCCAGTATTTGAACCTAGGAGCACTAACCCCAGACCCAACACTTTTCCCACTATACCATATTGCCTCTTCATATTCACACCAGGATCTGACCATTTGTTCACATTCCCCCCAAACTAAAGGATCTGCCTCTTCTTTTTTTCAAACTGTTCTAAAGGCAGTTGGTGATAACAGCCCCTAACAACCTTTGTCCAAGTTTCCTGGGTCCTGGAAATGGTTACCATATGAATTCCTGGGGAGAAATAAAAGGATAGGAATGCTGAAACCTCCAAAACTCCAGTCTTCTTGAGGGACAAGTTGACAGGTGTTTTAACTAGATCTTGCCCAGACCCCACCATAATTACAGGCTGGAATTGTGTTTCATGGGATTAGAGACCGTTTGTGCTCCTGTCCATTAGAGAACAAAGAGAAGGAAACATTTTCAGAATTTGATGCTGAGCATTTTTCGCTAAAGGGCTTTTACTCAATTACCTGCCAAATAATCAAGAAAATGATCATTTCATCATTAGTGCTTTTTATTTTATTTTTCTAAAAGAAAACATACCACAGGCTTATTTAGAGCTGATTTTGAGCACTGCCACTTTGGAAATTACATGCATGATTTACCATCTTCCCTGTCTTAACCCACTTCTCTGGGCAGTTGGTGATTTTTTTTCCTTTCTCTTTCTCTCTTAACTTAATTGAGTCAGGCTCTCACTTTTTTCTTGCCCAGACATTGATGAAGATTCCCAGCATCCAACTCCCTAGCAGCTCCCCCCTTCTTCTTACTTCAAGGGTAATCCATCAACCTGCATTGAGGTGTCTTAGCTGGGGGTGTGGAGGGTGGCTTTATTCTCTGAGGGAAAAAAAAATCTCTGTACTGCTAACTGGTGAAGTGCTGGTCTAGTTAAAGGTTGGGGACTGGAAAACAGTAGCTGGGAAATTGGATTATTCCACATACCCCTATTACCTCACAGTTTATGATTCAAGGAAAGACAGCAGCTCCATTGGGAAATTCATTCTGGATGCGTGGGTACAGCTTCTAGAGAGACTAGTGGATAGAGTGCCAGATTTGAAGTTAGGAAAACCTGGATTCAAATCCTTCCTCTTACACTTACTGGCTGTGTGACCATGGACAAGCTGCTCAAACTCTCTGAACCACAAGACATTCTCTGAGATTTATAAATTATAGATGAGTTGCAAATGGCATCCATATTGATGACATCAGACTTGACATGTTTATAGTTCTGGTAATAGGTAGTCAGTAAAACAAATCATTTCCGGCTTAGCCAGCTCCTACCTCTTCTACTTTACATATTATCCAAATCTTATGGTGAGAGGAGAGGAGGCAAGTAAATGGTACAATGGATAGAGATCTACCTAGTTGCCCCCCTGATAGTAGGATTTCAGAAGGACCTGAGCTCAAATCTGGCTTCAGACACTTATTAGCTGTGTGACCCTGGGCAAGTCACTTAATCTTGTTTGCCTCAGTTCCTCATGTGTAGAATGAGCTGGAGAAGGAAATGGCAAATTATTCCAGTATCTTTGCCAAGAAAACCCCAGAATCACAAAGAGACATGACTGAACGACAATCTACTCATCAATCAGGATTCGGCTCAAGTCTCACCTCTTTGAGGAATCTTTCTTCACCTACCCCAGCCCACACTGATTTTGCTTTTCTCTAAATTCTGACTAGGTAAAAGAGGCCATTCTTTGCCTCATTTCTTACCTACCCTTAATCACTGAATGGGTGTTGCCTCAGTCAAACTGAGACCTGAGAAAGACCTTAGCTTAAAAAGGCCAACATTTCCCACTGTATCTGGAGCCATCTCCAGTTGCACTTATCTATATATTGCCACTGGACCCAGATGGATCCAGAAAAGAAAATGAGGCTGGTGACTTTGCACTGCCCTCCCTCACTTAAATCCAATTCACTTTCAAGTCATGATATCACCTTCTTGATGTCATAGTCCTCTTAGAGAATGAAGGACAAACAACAATATGACCCTGGACTACACAGTGAAGCACTTATTTGTTCTCTCCAATCATTTCATGTGTGTTAGACATCTTCCCAATTAGATTCTAAATTCCTTAAGGCCAAGGATCCAACTTTATACTTCTTGGTATCCCTAATATTTAATCAATCAATCAATAATGAACAAGAATTTATTAAATGCCTACTGTGGGCTAGACACGGTACTAAGTACTCAATTAACTCCTGATGGAGAACACCACACATACAAAAATAAGTTTACAAAGAATAGAAAATGAATTCAAAGTAATTTGGGGAGGGAGAAACTTATCACTTAAGAGATGAGGAAGGACTTTTTGGGGAAGATAAACTCTGAGCTGAGTTTTCAAGGAAACCGGGGATAACTAAGAGGAGGAGATAATGAGGGAGAAAATTCCAGGTGCCAGGGACAGAGATGGGACATCGATTGTTGTGTGTGAGGGACAGCAAGGAGGCTAGTATGGGGTGTTTGTAGAATGACAGGGAATAATGGGGGACAAATGGAAGTCTGGAAGCTTAATGGAAAGCTTATGAAAACAAAATGGAAGCTTAACCCTAGCTGGACAAGAGCTGCCAGAGGAAGAAAGAAGAGACAGACATTCATTATGTATTTAAGTTTGGGAAAGGTGCCACAAGGAAAGGTGCTCCTGAATTGAATTAATTTGGTGCTTTCTATGGTAGAGGAGAGGGTGTACAGGGTCTGGAATTTCAGGGAAAAAAAACTTGCCTGCTCACCCTGTTTGGAATGTTATTGCTATCACCACACAACTATCTAAAAGAGAAGTTACAGACCAGGCAGAAGGAGAGAAAGACAGACAGAGAGAGAGGAGGAGAGAGAGAGAGAGAGAGAGAGAAGAGAGAGAGAGAGAGAGAGAGAGAGAGAGAGAGAGAGAGAGAGAGAGAGAGAGAGAAAGAGAGAGAGAGAGAGAGAGAGAGAGAGAGAGAGAGAGAGAGAGAGAGAGAGAGAGAGAGATTAAACTGTTTTAACTCTAAAAGCAGAGTTGGGATGAGAGAGGACATCTCTCCTATCCCATTGTCCTATGTTCATTCTTTCCTCTGTGCTCATGCTCATACTGACTTTTCATCCTCTAAATGCCCTCTCTCCTATCCACCAATATAAATCATCTTCATCCTTTGAGGAGCTGCCTAAGTCCCACTTCCTCCATGAAGCCCTCCCTGACTACCCCCATCCTCACTGATCCTTTTTTCTTCTGGTCTTAGAGCAACAATAATCTTCATGAACGTGCCTTCCCTGTGTTACTCTCTATTCTTCCACATGTCTTGTCATCCTAGGAACTCAGAGCTGTAGCCAGAGTGAGGTATCTGGAGTTTGTTGTGTTTTTTTTTTTTCTGGATACCTATCTCTAGGGAGTCCACTCCTTAGAGGGAGAAGGAGGCATACTCCTTTTCTATGATGGAAAAGTATGGGCTTTTCCCAGACTTCTCACTCTTAAGATCCTGTCCCCCTCCTGTCTACTGTACAGTGCCATGCCCCCTCAGATATTAAGGGAGAAGGTGACTCTAAACACCCATCCCTGAACTGTCCTCCACACTGCTACTTCTCTTCCCTGAGCTAAATTTTACCCAGGTTAAAAAAAATTCTAGACATTCTCCTCTAGGAAATATCCATAAATATAAATTTGTATACATTTGCATTCTCATATTGGGCCCAGTGAATGCATACTTGGTGCTCAAATATGTTGATTCAATTCAATTCAAAGCATATTTGTTTATTAAGAACCTACTACGAACAGAGTATGTGTTAGACTCTTGGTGGGGATACAGAATTTAAATAAAACATGGTCTCCTACCTGCCTTCATGGGGCTTCCAGTCTAACAGGGTGATAAGATACATTCAGCAATAAACATAATCACAAAACTACTTGATGTGACTGTTACAGATAGAAATGTCCAAAATAAAGATACTATGAATTGAGTGGTTGATATGTTACATACAGGATTTTTGCTGCCAAAACCTTTGTTCTCAGGAAGGGAGTAAGAAGACAGCAATTGAGGGCAGGCATTCTAAGCACCCTCTGCCAGTGGTGTAAGGGGTTGTACAAGGACAAGAGATAGTCCCTGAGACTGCTTCATCACCCGGGAGACAGAGAAAAAAAGTCTCTGTTTCTCCTCATTACTACCCAATCCCTTTCCTAACACTGCAGCCTTCTGTCCCATTTTCCCTCTCCCATCTCCTCTTGGGCCTTGGCTTAGAATCCTGAGATGTGCTTCTTTTCCACAACTCTGGGCTCCTGGCTTTGGGTGGCACCATGGCTGGAATGCTGGGAGCTGGCATGCAAACATGACCCCAGCGTCCATCAAGGGCACAGGAAATTAAAAAACAAATTGCCCAATGAGTTAGGAACACACAATAGGTCAGAGGGTAAGCTGGCATTCAAAGGTGTCCAACTCCAACATATTACTTTGCCCACTCTGAGGGCAAAAAGCAGTAATTACTCCCTGCTAGTTCCGAAGGTGTGCCCAATCTTTGCAGAGGGCACCAGTAACTCTGAAAGCACTTTGCTAGATGTGAAATAAGGCAATCAAAGATGTTGGAGACATTTTAATTACTAGGCTTGGCCGCTTCCAAAGGTGCCCAAGTTTCAAGTGAATGTGAAGTCTCAATTACTCTGAAAGGGAGAGAGTCACCTGGTATTGTAAGACAGATGACTGGGAAGTCTGAGGAAGGGAAAATGGGATATAGAAGGGAAAACAATGGAAGCCAGAAGGAGAATGACAGGAAATTCATAAGGCATGAGGGTAAAAACATGCAATAGATACATAATATGCAGGAGTGCAGGATGAGCCCTTATCTCAAGGGAGAACAGAGTGTAAATTCACAGGCAAATTAATCCCATTAGCAATTTTTAAAATTCCCTCTTCTCTTCTCAGTAATGCATCTGAAATTCTACTTTTTTTTCCTGCTTCAAGCATCCCATGAACTTTTCACCTTTCAATCTTGCCTGAACCCTCAGCCTGGATTTTCCCAGCAAAGGACACCTTGAGATAATGGTTCTTAGTGTCCCAGGTGTTAATTCAGTTTCATAGGCAAATTCAAAACATCTTTTAGAAAAGTAGGCCCCCCAGCCACCTCCCCAGCCCCCACCTCCATACCTCAGTAGCACAGCAAAGAGGCAAGGGAATTAGTGACCCAATGCTAAGGCCCAGTATTGGTTGTTTTTAGTTATATTCTTGGTGATGATGATGATGACGACGACGACGACGATGATGATGATGATGGATGATAATGATGATGATGATGATGGTGGTGGTGGGTGGTGGTGGTGGTGGTGGTGGTGGTATTGGTGGTGATAGAATGACATAATGGGCACTATACTAGACTCAGAATGAAGAAGTCTTGGGTTTGAATCTTGCCTCAAACACTTTCTAGCTATGTGACCCTGAGGCAAGTTAGTCAACCTTCCTTAGCCTCAGTTTCTTCAGAGTCTATCTCACAGACCTGTGATGAGGCTCAAATGAAATAATAGTGTATGTAAAGTGCTTTGCAAACCATAAAGCAATATACGAATATCAGCCATAAAGATGATAATAAAAAAATCTTATGCAAATGACCAACAACTAGAAAGCTTAAATAATATGCTGCTTTTATCTCCGCTTTAGAAAACTTATTATTTGTTCTCTTTGTCATGGATTTTTTTAAAAACTACATCTCTTGTGCATTCTGTGGCACTTATGCTAGTCACTAGTGTTCATAATGACCATTAGGCACAGTAAGCTGCAGAAGTACTTTCTGAGTCATCAAAGAAAAATTCAATTGTGCTCAGTACAGTTTTAGTGCCAGTTGTAGTTTCTTATATTTCAGGGTTTTTTTGATTTGTCATCCATGCATGATAGATATTGTAACTATCAGAAAATCAAAATACTCAATTATTCATGGATTAGCCCATTTCCAAAACATTTTTGAATGAATGGGAGTCTACAATAATCATAAGATTACTATGATTTTTAGAACACTTTCCCAGTTTTCCTCAGTGTTTTTAGCTCTATTGTCTCATTTTTATCCTCCTGAATACTTGAAAGTTAGGTAACGTAGGAATGATTATTTCCATATTACAGGTGGGGAAACAAGGTACAACCTGGTGGAAGTGTCTTTTAGTGTTTTGTGATGTTTCAAGACACTGAAGTGATTTTGTTTTGTTTTGTTTTTTGCACAGTGATTTCCGAAGTCATGCTTCTTGCAATCTCCCCACCATGGACCCCTCTGAACATCTCTGCCCCACAGGAAACTAGGACTTCATCCTTGGCCCCCTTCTCATGGCCATCTCCATATGTGAGCCTTTTGTCTTATCTTAGTGGGAACCAAGACTCCACACTCTTTTCTGTAGTTTCCTCAGCTTGCCTTTGATGGGGTACCCTCTTATCTCTCACTTTCCTATTACATTATTATTTTATATTATCTTTCCCCATTAGAAGGTAAGCTCCTTGAGGGCAAGGATTGTCCTGTTTATTTGATTTTTATTTCCAGTGCTTAGTAAGTGCTTATAAAAGCTGTATGTCTGTCTTATATAAATATCTATCACAAAGTTCCATCATAGCAAGTGCTACTTTATTCCCACCTATACCTGCCACCTAATACAAGCATAACAGAGGCATAGCAAGATTAAACTATTTGCCACAGTCACGTGGCTAATTAGTGACAGAGAGGACTAAACCCTATGCCTCCTGATGTCTCTTCCAGGACCCTTTCCAGGAGGCCACACAGCATAATTTCTTTCAAGCTTTGCCTAGTATCTAAAGGAATTTGCACAATTAGGTTAACTAGTTTTCTCAGTAATATTTTGTGCCTAGCTGAAGTTCCTCTGACATGTTCTGCTCTGAAATTGTGGGTCATGTTGTGGCTCTCTAGAAGACCCACAGTATGACCGTAGGAGTGGCTTTTGGGGGTGAACTTTCTCCTCTGTATGTCACTTCTCATTCTGCTTTTGGAAGAAGCAGCAGCTGGGATCAGCTGGGGGAATCATTCAAAGGACTGCTGCTCTTTTCCTGCTGAAGATGGGAAGATCCATGCCCTGTTGTATAGAATAGGTCCCCCTCCAGGCAGGGAAAAGGCCCCACTCACTCTAGAAGTCTGGAGCATCATGGGAAAGAAGCTGACAGCTGAATGGGGAAGGAGACAATAGGCCACAATGAGGATTGGGCCGAGCTCCTGAGAAATTGGCCTGTCTGCTAATGAGTGGAACCATCCTCATGCCACAGCCTGGGATAAGGATGAAGTACCTTTCAGTTCCAATGCATTGTCTCTGTTTTCCAAAGCAAAAAGCTGCTCACAAGTAGCATATCCTAGAATTATGGGCTGAAAAGGCTGTCCAGAGGTCAAGGAGGCCAGGCCTACATCTTCAGGGCCCTGAATAGCCCAGATGGAAATAGGGATTTAGCCTATTCCAAAAAACAAAAACAAAAACAAAAAAACACAGAAGAGATAGCACACCATGCCACAGTTACCCATTTCATCTTCAAGTTTTGACAAAGATATAATAGTTCAGTAGGCAATTTGTCTCCAGCATTCTTCCCACCTTCCCATTCTTTCAATCCCCCATCCTTCCTTTCCCACACTCTTCATCCTCAGACTGCTTGGGGGGGAAAAAAGCCTCAATTTTTCCACACTACCTGAGAGTGTTGGGATGGCATATTATTGTCTTTTTATAGATGGATAAACTGAGGTAAAAAAATAAATGGTCTGAGGGATCTCTGGGATCATAGGCCTTCTGGTTTTCAGTCTCAAGAGCATTCTCTGCCCAATTTTCCTCCATGTCATGCTTCAAGTCTTCACTTCTCCATGAAGAGAGAAAATGGGAATATCTCTCTCCCTCTCTCTCTCTGTCTCTCTCTCTCCCGCTCTCTCTCTGTCTCTCTCTCTCTCTCTCTCTCTCTCTCTCTCTCCTCTCTCTCTCTCTTCTCTCTCTCTCTGTCTGTCTCTGTCTCTCTCTCTCTGTCTCTCTCTCTCTGTCTCTCTCTCTCTCTCTCTCTCTCTCTCTCTCCTTTTCTCTCTCTGTCTCTGTGTCTCTCTCTCTCTGTTTCTCTATGTGTGTTTCTCTCTCTCTTCTCTCTCTCTCCTTTTCTCTCTCTCTCTGTGTCTGTCTCTGTCTCTCTCTGTCTCTCTCCTTATGTTTCTCTGTCTCTCTGTCTCTGTGTCTCTCTCTCATTCCTTCCCCTCTCTGCCTTTTTCTTTTTCTCCCCTTCACACCCTCTGTAATTAAATGAGACCTTCACCATTTCAACAAAAAACAATATTTGTTTAGAGAGAGAAAACAGAGGAAGAAATAGTACAGTATTCCCCTTCGAGGCACCCTGACAGAAACAGCACTCGGGGCCTATGTGTCCCTGCCAGCTCTCTTTCTGTAGCGTCTCCCATTTATCACTGCCTTTCGGTGCTGCTATGCAGAGCCATGGAAAGAGAAAAATGACAGGATTTTCCCAAAAAACACAGTAGTGTTTCCTCTTTTCTTTTCCCTTTCATTTAAAAGTCCAAAATGTAAAGTGAGGGGCTGTAGTTAATCAGAGGGCTAATGTTTTCCATTTCAAAGCTCCTTTAATCTCAGGACAGGTTTCACAAACATTTCTTCTCTCCCCAGCCCCCTGCCCACCCCTCTAATAACATCCTAATGTTGCCTCAAATTTTGAGAAACTGAGTAGATTGGAGAGCTGTATGTGGATTCTCTCATTCATCCTCGGAGCTTTTTGATTCTAGCATGCTGCTAGGGCGATCTGCAAATATGACATCCTCCTTTTGAAATCTTCCAAATAGGTATGCTCTGCTTTAAGGCAATCCAACATGTGAAGAATTTACAAAACGGATCAACAAGGGGCTGGAAGAAGGAGGGAGAAGGGAGGGGGATTCAACCCTTCTATAAAAGGACTCATTTCATGGTTTCTTTTGCTGGGGACTCCTAGCTTTCACAAGCATTTACATGCATCCATATTTGTTTAGACTAGATTTCTAACTCTCTGGGGTATCGAGATCCTTAGCTATCGTACCATGAGGGAACTAGAAAGAATTTTAGAGATCACCCAGTCTAACTCTGATGGACAGAGAAATATAAAGGTAAGGAAGGATGTGTAAGAGGACATTGTCCACTAAAAATCAATCAGGAATTAAAACAAGGCCCCAGCTCCCATTCAGCCATGTGCCATGCCAGTCAGACTGGTCTGCAAGTTGTTGCCCTGTACAGAACATTCCATCACCTATCTCTGTGACAGTACCACCCACCTCCACCCCATGTCAAGAATGGCCTTACTTCCACCTTTGAAGCATCAGTAACTTCCTTTAAAATAGATTTCAGGTGCTACCTTTAGCAGAGGTCTTTTCTAAGTCTTTAACTCCTCCAAGGTTTTAAGCCAAGACAAGTCAAGTCAAGTCAAGTCAACAAGCATCCTATTGCATGCCAGGCACTTGGTTTAGTGCTAGAGACACAAAGGGAAATAACAAACAGCAGCCAAACAGTCTCTGCTCTCAAAGAGCTCACAATTTAGTGGAGAAACTATGAAAATAACTACATACAAACAAGATAGAAACGGGATAAATTGGGGAAAATCTGGGGCAAGACACTCATATTAAGGAGGACTGGGAAAGACTTCTTATAGAAAAGGTGAGGGGCAGCTAGGTGGTACAGTGGATAGAACACTGGTCCTGAAATCAAGACGACCTGAGTTCAAATCCGGCCTCAGACCAAACACTTGACACTTACTAGCTGTGTGACCCTGGGCAAATCGCTTAACCCCAATTGCCTAAAATTAAAAAAAAATTGTAAATAGAAAAGGTAAAGGGCAGCTAGGTGGTGCAATGGATAGCATACCGGCCCTAAGTCAGAAGAACCTCAGATACATAACACTCTCACTAGCTGTGTGACTCTGGGCAAGTCACTTAACCCCAATTGCCTCACAAGGAAAAGGTGGGACTTGAATTAGTTTTTTCTCTGAAAGTTATTTTGAATTGTGTTATTGCTGTTTGGTCCTTTCACTCTTTTTCTGACTCTTCGTGACGCCATGCTGTTTTGTTTTGGTTTGGTTTTTTGGCAGAGATCCTGCAGTGGTTTGCCATTTCCTCCTCCAGCTCATTTTTACATATGAGGAAACTGAGGCAAACAGGGTTACATGACTAGCCTAGGGTCACATAGCTAGTAAGTGCCTGAGGCTGTATTTGAACTCAGAAGTCTTCCTGATTCCAGGCCCAGCTCTCTATCAACTTCTCCTCCTAGCTGCCCTCATAGTATAAAGCAGTTAATGGTACAGTGGATGGAGCACTAGGCCTGGAATCAGGAAACTGAGACCCCATCAGTTCCCCACACCAAGAAGTCACAGGAACTCATCTTCCTGGGTTCAAATCCAGTCTCCAGCACTTGCTAGCTGTGTGACCCTGAGCTAGTCACTTAACCCCACTTTCCTCATCTGTAAATGAGCTAGAGGAAGAAATCATAAACCACTCCAGTATCTCTGCCAAGAATACCCAAAAAAGGGGTCATGAAGAGTCAGACACGACTGAGCAGCAACAAAAATACTTTGTATGGATGGGATGATGGGCAGGGGTTCCCAGCAACCCCACATTGTACGGTATTACTTTATCCAAAATTTGCACTATGTTATATTGTATTTTACTGTTTTATTCTCTGTCCCTATGGTCAAATATAAACTCTTTGAAAGTAGAAGTCATTTCATTTATGTCTTTGTATCTCCAGTGCATGGCACAAAGTAGGTACTAAACCCATGTTTAGCTGATTGGGACTGTTTCTGAAATCATTGTAATTCTTAATGGAAAAGTTAAGATAGCTGAGGCAACTCAGTGTCGTAAGTAGAGAGCCGGCCTTGAAGTCAGGAAGAGCGGGGTTCAAATTACAGGCCTGACAGTAGGAACTTCCCATGTGACTCTGGGAAAGTAAGACATGGAATCTCTCAGGGACCCCTGGCAATTCTTGAAGACTTTAAATTGCAGAAACGGTATTGAGCCACATGGGTAGAAAAGGTCCCTTTCATCAGTTCGCTGCACCAAGAGTCACAGATGCAGTCCAAAAGAAAAAATAAGCAACTCCAAGTTATTGCAACTTAAGTCACGCAATCCAGAAATACCACTGGGCTACGAGTTAGTTCTAGGTTTGGTTCTGCCCCTGGACAGCTGTGTACAATTAGCTCCCAGGGCCTCATTTTCCCCATTTTCAGAAGGAGAGGATTCGACTCAATGATCTCTGCGGTCCTTTATATCGTGAAAATTCTAGATTCTCTAAAATTGGGCTAGTCTTCTAAGGTGAGCTTTATCAAGTTTACTGCCCCCTTACTTGGCCAGGCATACAGGAGACAGGGGTTATCATCTTGGTTTTGTTTCATTTTGTTTTGTTTTGTTTTGTTTTTATCTGAGCTTAAGAAATAAAACAAGCATTTCCATAGCATAGTAGAACGGGGGAAGGGGGAAAGAGATCGCATGGGAAACTACAAATCTATTAGGTACAACTTGCTATGGCTTTTAAATATATATTAAAGTTATCATGTGACTTTCTTTTTTTTCCTTTTTTTCTTCCCTCCCCCCCAGATGGCTACCATTACACATATATATGTACATATGATATTACATACATATGTATGCATATGTATATACAGGTAAAATCATTCTATGCATATTTCTGTTTATCAGTTCTTTCTCTGGAAGCTCATATTTATATAAGAAAAGAAAACTGAGACCCAAGAAACTTGAGCAATGACTTGCTGAAGGTCATAGCAGATCAAGGACTGATTCTGGAATTCCAGGCATAACACTGATATTTCCAAAGGTCATGGTATATCTAAGAAACCTGTATCTCTCTCTCCTCCCCCACCTTCTGAATCTACTCATGACCTCTGGCATAAAGTACCAAAATAATGCTTTTCCAGCAGAAAGTTTTCTCAGTCCCTTTTAACTGGAAAGTACCATTTTTCAGCCGCTAGGCAGTGTTGTAGATAGAGCACCAGACCTGAAGTTAGGACTTAACTAGCTGTGTTACCCTAGGCAAGTCACTTCACCCCTATCTGCCTCAGTTCCTTGTCTGTAAAATGGGGACATGATGGAGACAGAAATTGCAAAGCACTTTAGTATCTTTGCCAAGAAAGTCAATGGGGTCACATAGAGTTGGACTCAACTGAACAGCTGAATTACAACAGCTATTTCTCAGAGCCAGAGAAGGATGTCAGTGCCCTGAGACTCCTGGGACCGTCAGTCCATTCTGCATCTCAAGATATAAACATAATTAGTGATTTAGAGAAGAAACTTCCAAGGTTCCAACCCCAAGAACCTGTGACTCATTTTAAGGCTAAAGGCAGTTATAAGGTGATAGATGAAAAAGGACTATTCCAAAAGAATGACTGTAAATGGGAAAAGAAGCCCATGGTTAGGGAAGTCATTCTAGCAAGTGGCTATATAAATGTCTTTATATTGTTATTTCCAGTATTAGTTTGTTGTTCCTCCATGAAAGCTGATTTATTTGAAATGTTATTACTAGAAACACCCTAATCTTTTGGTAATAATTCATATCCTGGAAGATTACAGTTTTGGAAGGCAGCCCAGCGCTGTCTGGAATCCTATTTATGGATTAAAGGATTTGAACAGCATTGCAAGTAAGATCTCTAAAGAGGAGGATAATGTAAACCTGGTTCCATATAAAATGCTTTACCTCTGCTATGGTAACCCCATTAAAGACAGATTGTTAGAGGACACTGGGCATGAGGGCTTTCATTACACTAAACCAGGATATCACTGCCCCTCAAGAGCAGGGATTTGCCAAGCTCAATCTTCCCTTGTTTTGACAGTCTGAACTTGCCTTTGTGGCTCCCCATGCTCCTGGGACCTGCCAATTCCTAACACCATAGGGCTGGATAGTGCAGAGGTCACCATTGGGATCCTTCTGAAGGTCACCTCCAGGAACAGATGGAAGTGATCCTGTGCGGTTTTGGTGGGAAGAGTCCCTGGAGTTGGTATCAGAGGTCATGAGTTCAAATGCTGGTTCTGCCATTTACTCTCTGTGTGATCTTGAGCAAGTCACTTATCATTTTAGGATCTCAGTTCCTGTGTCTATAAAATGGGGGGATTGGGTCCCTTTCAGTGCTAAATCTTGGCATCAGAGATGTAAAGCTGGAATGGTCATCAAGCCCACTCATCCCTCATTTTAGAGACAAAGGCAGAATCTGAACTCCAGCCCTGTGACTCCAAGTTCAGCACTCTTTCCACTGTACCATACTGGGTATGACCCTACATCAATAAACATCCTGACTTTCATTTTCATCATGTTTCACTCATAATCATCCTCCCAAAAGTTTTCCCCCTGTCACTCCCAGTTCACTGGTCCAGATCCACATTTCAGGTGGGCCACAGAAAACATGGAGACACAAAGTTCACGGAAGGCTGCATGTCCAGTGATTACTTGAGGTCTTTGCTGGCTGTTGTGTATACCAGGAAAGGAGTGCTGTCTCCTATGGATAATGTGCCACTGAGTAAGCTTCTCGCACTCTGCTTCACTTCTCTTCCCTTTGGGGTATTATCTGGGAGCCCCTGCTAGGGTTTAGACATGACCCCCAGCCAAGAAGAACCATCCAAAGATGACCACAGGTCTCTTCATGCCATACTTCCTAATCTCTCTTCTCATTTTTCTGTCCTAAATGGAAAGACATATCATCCCATCATTCCTCAGAAGAACTATGACCTATTAACAGAGTCATCAAGGGGACATCATCTACCACCTAAATAATGAATGGTAATTCTAATTATAGCACCATGTGGGATTGATTCAAGAAGTCCTGATTTATTTTTCTCCCAATCTTGTTTTAATCACTTCATCCGGATCCCATTACATTTCACAACTTTCTGCTTTTTTTTTTCTTCTTAGGTTTAGGGCTGGGCTTTGCATGGTTCAAGGTCTCTGAGGCCCCCTACCTTACCCCTCTGAATGGTCTGGGTAAAACAGAGCCCCAAGGTTTAACCACAGCAGCCACTACAGGGCTATGATCTCCAGGGTCTTTGGGAACTGAGTGCCTTCGAACAGAACAAATGCACCCGTAACATAAATTAGTTATATTGATATACAATACAATATGCCTCATTGATCTGGCAGCCAGCATTGTCAGGGAATGACTTGTTCAACATTAGTGAATTTTCCAGGTGAATGAAGCTTATCCTTTAAGCACCAGAACTTTTTTTGTGTGTGTGTTAACCATTTAGGATGGAAAGCTTTCTAAAATGGATTAGACGTTTCCCTTGTCTTTTCACAAACAGATCACATTGACCATGATTTAACCTTTTCTTAATAATGCTCATTAGTGAACATTGAAACACATTTAATTCAACAAATATCTGTTTTTAAAACCTACTATGTGCCAGGCCCTATGAAGGCACTGGAGATATAAAAATAAAAATATGACACAGGCCCTTCCCTCAAGGAGTTTAAAATCTCATAGTGGAATATCTCATGTACACAAATCGATATAACATAAAGTCAGTGATGAGGCAAAAGACAGTTATCTAGAGGAACTTGAGACTGTTTTCAGCAGGAGAGATCAGGGAAGGATTGATGGGAAAAGATGCCAGGGCTAGGCTTGAAGAATTTCAACAGGCTGAAGCGGGGATGGGCTACATTCCAAACATGGGGGATAACCTGTGCCATATGCACAAAGGTAGGAGAAGAAAAGATGAGATCCAGCTTGGACAAAACACAGAGAATATGACAGGAATGATATGAAATGAAATTACAAAAACAGACTGGGGATAACTATAAATTCTAGGCTAAGGGGTCTGTATGTTCTCCTGTAAGTGATAAGGAGTCACAGAAGTTTTTTGAGCAAGGGAGCGACAGGGTCAGTTCTGTACCATAAGAAGATTACTTTAGCATCTGGGTGGAGAATGCATTGGAGAAGGGAGAGACTGGAGACAGAGAGAACAGTTGGAAGGCCGTTATAATGCACTTCAAGTGAGAAGTGGAGAAGTTCAGAACTTGGATATTAAACAATAAATGGAGGAGCAGAGGTGACATATAGAAGAGATGTTTTGGAAGAAGAGTCAAAAGGACCTGGCCAAATGAGTGATTAGAATTAAATGTAATACAATAATGGTCTCAGAGACAACTATTATGTCTGTGTGTTTGGGGGGCTGTGTGTACATTCATATATGCACTGGTGGGCGCTCCATAGGGTAGAGGTGACAGGAAGGATTCTTTGTCCGTACATTACTGGATGAAGGTGTCATGCATCTTTCTCTACCTCCTATCTGTTAATTAGTCAACAGATCAATTTTTTTTGTTCTCAGTATGCCATCCCTAGCAGCCTCCTACATCATGAATCCTGAATAAGTGAAGTATTGCTGTAGATATACGTGTAGCTATGGCTTTAGATATAGATGTAGGTATAGAGATATAGATGGTGTCCCATAAGTTTTAGTGCCATTTTAAGCCTCAATAGCTTAAAAGCCTTTTGGGATACTGTAAGTGTGTGTGTGTGTGTGTGTGTGTGTGTGTGTGTGTGTGTGTGTGTTGTATTGTGTGTGCATTAATAAAAACTTATATAGCACATTTTATAGATAAGTAAGTGATCGCTCTATGTTATACATACTCAGCAAAGTAATAAATCAATTGGCAGCCCTCTGTCTTGCTAAGAACCATTTCCAGTAGCTTAGGTAGACTCAAATGCTACAACAGCTGGGAAAATCTAGGCCCCCAGGTCACAGAATAATTTTAAGAGCTCCATCTATCCCCATGCTATGAAGATTTGTCTTCCTGCCACCAAAAGTCAGAAAGCATATTTCCAACTTCAGCATCCCATGTTCTATGTTCTCAGCTCCCATTCTAGTGAAATGGACATTTTGTCCATTGTCTAGTGGAATGGGCTTTGCATTTAGAAGACCTGAATTCACACCTGTATCTGCTGAGGCCTCTATTTCCACGTGTCCAAAACGGGGTTGGTTCTTTGTGTACCATCTGCTTTGAAAGGCAGCTTGTAAGTACCGTCATGCCCCCACTTGGTTGACCCTACTGGTATCAGGGTCAGGGGAAATGATCAGCCTAATCAAACACACACAAAAAAAAAAAGACGAAGCATCCAATCCAGGTAAAGGGAGAGTGATGGAAGAGTAATGCCAGCTCAGCCTAAAACAGGAAACACCAAGATTTGGGGACAACTAGCTCCTGGGAGATGGCCCTTCATTCTGATATTAAATGACTCAGTTGATTATGACTGGGCTTCTGTGATTCCTGAGTCGTCATTAGGCTTTTTTTAAAAGGAAGAAGCATAGGCTCACAAACTTATAGAGCCTGGAAGGGACTTAAGAAGTCTAACTCCCCCATTTTATAGATGAGGAAACTGAGGCACAGAAGAACGAAGCAACATACCCAGAATCCCACAGATTTTCTAAGTAGTAGAGCTCAGATCCAGCTTCACTGAAGAACAGGCTTTGGGGCAAGCAGTGAAATTCCCAAGGGGCTTATGGGTTTAATGCATCTACAAAGTGCTGTCCCACTTACTGACATTTTACATAGGGACCTACTACCCAAGCCTAGAGGCAGCATGATGTAATGAAAGCGATAGACTCAAACCCTCATGTGTGACTCTGGGCAAATCATTTATCTCTCCTGAGCCTCAGTTTTCTCATCTGTAAAAAGGGACAATAATATCCACCCTACTAACTCACTGTATTTATGAGGAAAGTACTGTGTAAACCTACAAGGATAATTTAAAGGTGGATTGCTGTTACTCAATGCCTCTTCCCACTCTCCCCATTATTCTCACAGTACTCTAAAGGCACGTTCTGTCCGGGAAAGTCACTCAGCTAACACTGGCTAATGGACACAGGGTCTGGCCACCAGCCCACGCCTTTAATGGCGAGCAGGGAACAAGTGGGGAATGGGCATTCAAAACACATCAGAGGCCTTGCCAGTCACCAAAGCCAGTATGACTTCCCCTCATGGCTTCAGCCCGGCCCCATAAGGGTGACAATTTGAAAACTTACACGTTCTGTTTAGGCTTCCCAGAACAGTTTCCTCTGCATTAGGAGCTAGTTGGCAGGCAAGGGGAAAGCAGTGGCAGCTGTGTGGGCCCCAAAGCTGTGGCGGTATGTCATTCTCCCACTCACAGACAGTTTTGTCATCACACCACCAGAAAACATCTGAAAACACAGAGGACTCTGTGTTTGGGGTCAATGTCAAGTGGACAACAACAACAGATTATAAAAATAATAACATTAGAAATTCACATTCATTTAGTGTTTTACGGTATAAATGGTACTTTCAAGGACATGAACAGTCTTGCTTGCCTCTTGTGATATGCGTGGTTATGTTGCCTAGGCAGTGAAATGCTAGCAGACAGAAGGATTATTCAATCATCTCCCACCCCACTGTAGGGTAGGAAATGATGGTAGTATCTAGAACCTTAGGGGTAGAAGTCATCCAGTCCCATTTCCCATCCAACATAGGAATCCATTATTCAGCATCCCTTGACAGGTAGTCAAGTGGAAAGAGCACTAAAAATGGAAGGTTTAGTGACTTCTCAGGAAGATCTGAGTTCAAATCCTGGTTTAGACAAGCCATATGACCCTAAGTCACTTACCATCTTTCATTCTTAGTTTCCTCATCTGTAAAATGGAATAATAATAGGACCTGCCCCCCCCATTGTTTTGAAGACAAAATGAGAGGATATTTGTAAAGTACTTTGAAACCCTTAAGGCAATATATAAATGCCAGCTATTAGTATTATTAGACATACAAGCTCCCACTTTAATCCCAGGGATAGGGAGCTCACTTTCTCAGCCACCTAAGAGTAAACATACTTTGCTTCACCCCAGAGGGGGTAGAAGTTTTATGGGTTACTGATTTAAGATCAGTAAGATCTCCACTGCCTGAGAATGAAATGAGAAGAGTTCATAGTAATGAAGAAAGGGGGATGGACTTAGAAAGAGTATAATAGAAAGAAATTGGATTTACAGCTAGGGGGCCTGGATTGTCTCCCTCAATTAATACCTTTTGTGGCATTGAATTTAACCCTTGAGGCTTTGGATAAGTCATTTAATCTTCGTGGCCTTCAGTTTCCTTACCTGTAAAATAAGGGGATTAGACCAGAGCACCTCTAAGTTGCTGTTGTTCGGTCATATCTGACTCTTCATGACCCCATTTGTGGTTTTCTTGGCAAAAATATGAGAATAGTTTGCCATTTCCTTCTCCAAGTCATTTTACAGATGAAAAACTGAGGTAAATAGGGTTAAGTGACTTGCCCAGGGTCACTCAACTAGTAAGTGGCTGAGGCCATGTTTGAACTCCAGAAGATGAGTCTTCCTGACTTTAGGCCTGGCACTATCAGCTGTGCCACCCAGCTGCCCCAAAGTCCATTATAATACATCTATGTATGTTAGTGTTGGCCAAGGCTGTGATTCCATGAAGCAGTGATTTCTCTACCCATGAAGTTTCCCAAGCAAAAACTAAATGGACCACTTATCAAAAGTGTTATCTATTCAATTCTTGCTTTGGCTAGAAGTGGACTCAGATGATTCTAAGATTCTATGAGTAGATAGTTGCCTGTAAGGTGAGATTTGAGGCCTGCTGCTAAGAGATTCCTGGGTTCCTATCTCTCTTCCCACCCCCCATAATGACCATTAAGGATTCTTTCCTCTAGGATAAGGGTTTGTTTCTGGGGTTGAAATGCAAATACTTTTGGCTAGGATTCAAACATTGAACCAGAATTGGCCTAGTGCCCTAGTCAGTCAGTCTAGTAAAACCCACAGTAAGTTAAGTTTTGATAGCATTAAAGTTAGAGTTAAGGTTGAGGCTAAGCAGTGAATGTATAGAATGAGGGCTCTGGGCTCCTGGCAGAGGAAAGTTAGGGATGAAGTCACCAAAACAAAACAAAGAAGACCACTGAAGTAGAGGAAGGACGAAAGCAATCTCTTACCTCACCATTTTGCCCAGAGCCAACTGGTGCTTACTATCCTCTTTAGATTACTAGATATCTGAGCCACTTGGAGGTAGAGGCATGAAATCTTTCCTAGGAAGCATTAGTACAAGAGTACACAAGTAAGCACAAGCGTATGCCTAAAAAAACCCACTTTTATACATCCAATAATTGGCCCCATCATTTTAGAGATGTCTTACCTCCATTTTCTAATTGGCCTTCAATTGGTAGTGGTTGCCAACACTTTAGTTTTTATTTAGTCTGTCTCCCAGGCCTTTCTGTCAAGTCATTAATGAGGTATAATGATGTGTTATGAAACTCTCAGACCTCCCTTTATGCATTGTTTCTGAATACTGTGTGTCACAGCTATCTGTGATTGCGCCTTCTCTTCCTACCAGATCATGTGCTCCACAAGGGTAGGATCCAGTATCTCCATAGGCACCTAGCACAGTATCAAAGTTGGTACTTCATAATTTTTTTGGGGGGGAGGTGCAGAGGGGGGAAGCAGACACTTAAATACGTGAAGAAAACTACTATATTAAGGAAAGCATTTTGTAATAGATAGCATCCCCCTTGTGTTTCTCCCCTGGGCATTTATTTCCTCACCTGAAAACAAAAAGAAGAGGAAAATTGGATGTAGATGACTTCTAAGACCCCTTCCCATAACATACTGGCTATAGCGTATATAGCTATAACATTCTGTGGTTCTAAAGAGTACAAGTCCAGGGCTCTTTTATCCTTTGTGCTCATGGGGACCAAAATGACATCATGATGTTTGGTTTAGTATACAGTATGTCCAATTATGGCTGATCAGACCAATGGGAGCTCAGAAGGCTCTACCACAGGTCTGGCACAAATAGTCCACATGAACATTTGGAATGGAGATGCATCTCTAAATCTGCACGTCTTAAGCTACTTTTATTCTGCTTTGCTCAAAGAGCACAGTGCCTTCTTTGATGTGGACACATCATTCTGGACTGCCCTGTGTCAGTGTCTCCTATGTCTCACAATCAATTTCAAATTTCTCCAAGACTGAGAACCCAAGAGAGATAGGTTCAGATCTTGGCTCTGATACTTAAAAGGAAGGGAAGGAGTTTATCTCTGCCTTGGTTTCTGCATCCATACAATGACAAACAGCAGATAATAATATTTGGACTATCTATCTGGAAGGATTGTTGTGGATAAAGCTCTTTGTAAACCTCAACATAAGTGTGAAGTGTCATTGAGTCGGTTTTATCTACACACTATTGGGTTTTCTTAAAATAGAGCACATTAGTAGTTCCAAACATCCAGCTCTTCCTGACATGGGAATAAAATTTCACCAGGCTCAGCCCTATTTCTGACCAAACCAAAGAAAATGGATTAAGACTGCAGCAAGGGAGATTTAGGTCAGATCTAAGGAAGAGTTTCTTGACAGGGAGCATTGCTAATTCTGGAACAGGTCAACAAGAAAGACTTTGTGATTGGCTTTCTCTAGAGATCTTTCAGAAACAGGATTAACAGGGATGGTTTCTGTGGCAGTCTTGCTTAGAGAAAGGGGAGGTGACCCAGAACACTTCCAGAGGTGCCTTCCAATTCTAAGATTCTGTCATTTCAGGCCCTAACCTTCCCTCCCTCTCTCCCTCCCTCCATCCTCAGGTTAAGCAAGGCAAGCAGTCCAACTAGCCAATCCTCATTCTATGTCACGAATTCTTCTGGGGTGAAAGTTTAGGGCTTGCCTGAAGAGAAATTCAGCAAAGTCACTCTCTGCAAATTCTGATCAGGAACCCAGAGCTCATCTTGATAAATAAAATGTGACATTCATAACAAACAAACCAAAAAGCAGATAAAGGATGAGAGCCCTCAGCATTAGTGCTGGGGACCCTTCGGCAATAAATAAGTAATATCGTAATAAAAGATATTATAACGTGGTGTCATTTGAAGAGGGAAATGCAATATAGTCTGAAGAGAAAGATGGATAGCTCAAGTTGTCTTCCTGACAGTGGAAGTAATAGCTATTGGATGTTATGTTTAGCATATCATAAAATCAGTGTTAGCAGAAAAGACAGCATCCAAATCTTCCTATAGTCCACATCCAGCCTCTTGACATTGGCAAAGGGAAAAGGCACCAGGTGCAGCTCACTAGGGAGGGACACTTGAGTGTAGAACAAATAGGAGGGACATGAGCCACTCCCTAGCCCTCTGCCTTCAGCTTAAAGTGGAGTTGAACTCTGGGGTAATTGAAAAGTTTCTTCCTCCTTCTATCCCTTCCAGGTTTGCTGT
Source organism: Phascolarctos cinereus (assembly GCF_003287225.1). Lineage (NCBI taxonomy): Eukaryota > Metazoa > Chordata > Mammalia > Diprotodontia > Phascolarctidae > Phascolarctos > Phascolarctos cinereus. The sequence continues at coordinate 373,418,953 of NW_027555958.1, forward strand.
ATCTAAGAGGTTTCTATCGACTTTCAGAGCAGGCTTAAGGGGCCGGTGTCAGTGCTCAAATTGCTTTTAGATCATTACTTGGGGACCAACCAAAATCACTTCTTATGTGGAAGCAGAGTTGTTTCTGGGGTATGATTTGAGAGATGCTAAGACCATTCCCTTTCCCCTCCCTCACCCTTAAAATCTCTCTCTCAACTTGCCTAGTGCCTGAAAGTAAACATTTATCACTTCTTTGAATTAAAAAAAAACTCAAGATCAAGGAAGGGAAGAAGAGGGAGCATCAGCTTCATCATGAACCCCAATCCAATGAATGAATGTACAGAAATACAAAAGTGAGGCATTTCCGGCCCTCAGGGAGCTTATGTTCTAATGGGGGGGGTAAAACAGATTCAGAATGAAGCCATAGGTAATCAATCACCAGGCCTTTTCCAGAAGCAGTGATAGTTTTGATTTGATTACTCTTCTCAGAGTGAGAGATAGAAGAGTGAAAAGGTGGAGGTAGGAGGGCAGAATGACAAGAATCATGGAGCAGCAGCAGCAGCAGGGCTGGTGACAAGACATCCTAGGTTGTCATGTGGGTCTGAGACAAGTTAAATATTGAGGTTAGTCTACTTTGCACTCGCTCACCAGTCAGGACAGCTCAACCCCAAGGTGGAATTACAAAACTGAGTAACTTAACATCTCCCAGCCCACCCCCTCCAGTCTGGTTCAAAAGGTATTATTCCAGGAGAGAAAAGTATTGGCAGGGCAGATGAGGGGGTAGAACGATCTAATCCAAAAATCATTCAGCATAGTACAAGGCACCTAGTAGGTGCTTTATAAATATTTATTAATTATTGACTGACTATGTTCCTGGCACTGTGCTAGGTGCTAGGGAACCAAAATAAAAAAGATAAATAATGGCTGGCCTCAGGGAACCCATAATCTACTGAATCAGCACATTTTATAACGTATAGACCTCAAAATCCCCTATCAAGTCAGGAAGCCTAAGACTAACTCATTATATAAAGTGCAATAAGTCTGGGCCTCAGACTTACCTATTAAATGAGAGGCTTGGATGAAATGATTCCAGCTATGATCCTATGGGCTTTGCCTTTTTTACAGATAGCAACCATAGCTATACCTACATGTGAAAGCACAAAAGCCATTTTGGCAATAATAAATCAATACCACAGCAAAGGAAAACATAAAAACTATCTAACAACCCCATACTCAAGTGTCCTTACATGCCAGGTTTTTTGTTTTATTCCTGCCAGGCAGGACAGGCTGGGAAAACATATTGGTCAAAATATTATTTTCAGGGCTACAATAAAACCAAATTAAAATATGAACTATAGGAAAAGTTCCCATATCCCCACATACTTGGGTTCATTAGATTAAAGACTTAGCTCTAGAGGGGATCTTAGATGTCATCTCATTCAACTGCCTCAATTTACATTTAAGTAAACTGAGGCCCAGAGAAGGGAAGTGAGTGACCCAAGGTCACACAGAGAAGAAGCAACCTAGTCAATATTTTAACATAAGTACCCCTTAAGTCCAAATCCAGTAGTATTTCAATTGTGAACATGGAGGGGCTAGACTTGGGAAGGGATCATTCACAAGTCCAGCCTCAGCCCCTGTCTGTAGAAATTGTATCCGCCAAGTGCGCAAGGCCCCCAAACAAGTGCTGTGATTGATGGCTGTGAAGGGAGACATTGTGGGGTTGTGAATAATGTTTCCCCCTCTCATTAGCTGGGCTGCCTAAACATCCCAGAAGTTTTTTGTCCCCACCCCACCTTCACATTCAAAATGAGAAAAACTACTAGAATCATTTTCCCTACCTCTCCCTGGTCTAGAGTTAGAGGTAGATGGTCTCAGTCGTACAACCCCTCACCCCTTCCCATGCACGTTTGCTTCAAGTACAAAACTCAAGAAAAGCCTCTAGCCCACTACAAGCCATTGACAGCAGCAGGAGAGGGTGGCCAACGGCAGAAAGCAAGGTAAGAACACTCATTTATCAGCTATGGCTAAATACTCCCCCTCCCAAATCTCTGGTCCTCAACCTAAAAGAAAAAGCTTCTTGTCTCTGCAGACCTGAGAAGCCCAGTCTGAGATGGATATCTTATTAGTAGGCACTTCCCTCCATCTACAGTAGCAGTCCCTAAAGTGCAAAGGTTTCTGGTTTCTGGGGAATGTTCTTTTCATTCCTCCCCACCCCCACCCATGTCCCAAGCTCTCTGTCCCACCTCTCTACCTTGTAGCATAGAGTGGTTCAGTATGGGAGAGGAGAAAGCATTGTCTCCTGCATCTTCCCCTAAACCTATCCCTTCCGGGTCCATGGACAGATTTCAGGGAGTCTGTGAACTTGGTTGAGGAAAAAAATTACATCTTTATTTTCTCTAACCTCTAACTGAAATATAGCATTTCTTTCAATTATGAAATCCTTTTTAAAATTATTTTGAGAGGGGGTCCACATAAAAAGGGTTATAAACTCCTGCCCTAGACTCATGAGCTGCACCATGTATGTTATGTAGTAGATACAATGCTGGACATGGAATTGGGAAGGCGTGATTTCAAACCAGCCTTTGGTACTTATTAATGGCTCCCATTAGAATGTGCTCCTGGAGGGCAAAGATCATGTTTGTGCCATTCCTGGTATCTCTAGCTCTTAGCACAATGCCTTGCACTTAGAAGTGCTTCATGGATGCTCAAGGATTGACTGACTAAACCTTTCTAGGGTTCAGGTTCCTCATCTGTAAAATGGGGATATTAATACCCATTGGACTTCCAACTTAAGGTTGGTTTGAGGTGTTTAGACATCTTAAAGCGCTACTAAAATGTCAGTTATTATTAATATCTCAGTCCCCTGAGCAGTCACTTCCCACCCCCAAATTCCCAAACTGCCCCAGAAACCATGCCATTCAAGCAGGAAAATAAATGCGTCTATCACCAACTCAGCAGTCTGGCAACGGCAGACAATCCCATTATGTCAATCACCATCAGCAACTCACTTTAACTGGCGGGCTGTCATCTTTCAGAAGATTAATTGCCGAGAACTTGTTGTATGTATTAATAGATCATTTATTCAGATTGATATCTCACCCATTGATTTTCCACCCTTGCCCATGGCCAGGTAGCTTAGCATTATCATGGTCTAGACCTACAGCCAAATTTTTACCTCCAAGAAATGCTTGTAATTTCCTCAAGAGCACAGCAGCCTCTCCCTAGTGCAAGTGCTGAGCCCAGACCAGATTCCACAGAGCCCAGATGCATCTCCAAAACAGTCATGCTGTCTCAGTGCTCTTTTCTATTTTAAACTTTTTTCCCCCAGTTTGGTTTCGAATATTAAGTCCCAAATCTGCCTGCCAGAACATCACTGTCAGATTATAAAGTCACTCCTACCTTGGGTTGCTATAGCACCTTCCCTCTCAGGACCTCAAGCTTCTTTCCTACCTATGAATCTCACATGATCTCTCATTCTTTGCCATTGGGAGGACCAGAACAGGCTAGATTCTCCACCCCATTTGACTGGATAAATAAACCAAGGTCCCAAGAAGATAAGTACTTAAGGTTCACAGAAGCAGGAAGGGAAGAAAGGTGACTGGGACCTCTCCTGGGCTAGGACTCTTCCCTATATTAGCTGCCTCCCTCTTAACACGTGTGTGAGTTGACAGATGAAATCTTGCAGCTCCTATCTGGAGGAAATCCCTCCAGAGAAACCCTTGTCTTTCACAGAAATTTAACAAGGGCTCTGCAATGCAGTGGTAGGTGCTTGGATCCAAGAGACTTTGGGCAAATCCCTTCACTTTTGCCTTAGTTTTCTCATCTCTAAAATGGGAGAATTGAACTAGACAAGGTCCACGGTCCCTTTAAGATATGATGTTCCATTTACACTATTTTCTCACTGACACTAGGCATGAAAGGTGTATTTCCTCCTGCCCTGAAGAACAAGGTCTATCAATCAATGAGTTTCTGTATTTTCCCATGCCTCTTTTGCATATTTGGTTATCAAACCCTAGAAAAACAAGGTCCTGGAAGAAGGGGGCATCTCAGATTGTAAGGAAGATCTGAGGTCCACTTCATTAGAGGGGAGCATGAACCCTTTAATAAAGTGCCGTTGGCTCAGAGCTTTGCTTCAGTCTTTTTTATTGTAGGTTGGTCAATTTTAATCCCCACAGTTATAGAGCAGGGTTCAGTAGCTTAGCAGGAGGTACATGGGAAAATGATATAAAAACAAAATAGGAATCAGTCTTGTACCTCATTAGAATGCAAGCTCTTTGATAGCAAGTACTGATTTACTAGCTGTGTGACCCTGGGCAAGTCACTTCACCCTGTTTGCCTCAGTTTCCTCATTTGCAAAATGAACTGGAGAAGGAAATAGCTAAACCACTCCAGTATCTTTGCCAAGAAAACCCTAATGGGGTCTCAAAGAATCACTGAATAACAGCAACAACTGATTTACTTCTCTTTTATCTCTAGTACATAACACAACATCTGGAACACAGCAGATGTTTAACAAATGCTTGTTGAATTGAATTAAGTTATATTGTTCTGTTTCATTCTTTAAATCTTATCTCCTCAATATGAATATAAGCTCCCTGAGGGTTGGAAGTATGTTTGACACGTGACCTTCTCTCCTCCATAGGAAGATACAACATCCTGGACACAACATTCACCCAACACATATCTGTTGTTGCTGGGTAATCATGACAAAGCTTTGGAGAAAGAGGGAGAAGTATTTACTGGGGCTTCAAAGTGCCCTGGGCCTGTTCAAGTAGGTGCTAGTCTAGTCTGTCATTGTCTAGGGATTAATAAGAGGGCCTGGAAAATCTGAGTGGCCACAGTACAAAGCGAGAGTCAGTGAGGACTGAACCAACCTCCATTTTGAAAATGTCTGAGATGTCTAAAAATACTTCAGAGTGCTTTCTCCCCCAGCTTTCCTCAGCCTCCTAGGAATGAAGCTTTACATGTGCAAAGATGAGCAGCTGGTACTTTTTATAGCAGCAGATAACCAGAAATAAAGTGGGTGCCCATCAACTGAAGAATGCTGAATAAGTTGCAGCACATTAATATAATGGCTTATTATCATACCATAAGACATGACAAATATTGAGGAAATCAGAGATACATGGAAAGAGTTGTATGTACTGATACAGAGGAAAGTCAACGTAACCAGGAGAACAGTATCCGCCGTGATTATATGAAAGAAAACAACACTCCAAGACAGCCAGGCTCTGAGTGATGGTAATGAACAAGCTCGTTGCTAGAAAACAGATGATGAAACACATCCTTCTTTCAGTAGACAGCTGTGAGGACTATGGGTACAGAATGCTGTCTGTTGGAAGCGGTTTTTGTCAGATGGTTTTGCTTAACTTTCTTTGTTATGTGAGAAATAATTCATTTGGACCCCTCCTCTATTCTGATCGGTATTAATCAGTTTGATACTTCATATAAATCATGCAAGGAGGGCCTCAAATTTTAATGTAACATTCACTACTTGTTTACCAAGTTAAGAGGCTCACTTGCACAACCATGAGAATGTTGACAAAGATATCTCCAACTTGTTTTACTCAAATTTCATGCCCAAACTCAGCATTGGCAGCATGCCTTGATGCTTTGGAAAGACCCCCAATTTATCTTTGTACCTCCAGACCTCTCTCTCTCTTGTCCAACATGAGCAAGTGACCATCTTATAACCACTTAGTCAGTGGAGATGCCCCATGCTTCACTCAACCTCTCACCCCCCTCACAAAAAAAAAAATGTGTCATACTTTTGGCCCTCAAGAGCAAGGTCTATCAACCAATGAGATTCTGTATTTTACCATGCCTCTTTTGCATATGTGGGTATAAAACCCTAGAAAAGCAAGGCCCTGAAGATCTGGGGTCCACTTCATTAGAAGGGACCATGGACCCTTTAATAAAGTGCCATCGGCTTTGAGCTCTGCCTCAGTATCTCTTATTGTAGGTCAGACAACTTTATAAGCTAGGGTTTGATGGCTTAGTAGGAAGTACATAGGGAAATGATATAAAAACAAAAGCCATCAATAAAAACTGTGTGTGTGTGGTTTTTTTAAAGAACTAGCTACTGAATGCATAATGGTGCTTCAGAATGCAAAAGGCCTCCAGGAGTCATAGAACCTCAGCACCACAGGATCTCAGAGGTCATCTAGTCAATCCTGGTTTCCATGACCTCACTTCTCTCCAATTAGTCAATGTTGTTTAAAGAAGATGTCACCCAGAACTGAATATAGTAATCCAGATTCCTTCTGCCCAGGACTACATTAGCTACTTGGGGGTGTCATATCAGTCGGTCAATATGCATTTATTAAGTGCCTACTATGTGCCAGGCAGGACAGTAGGTGGCAGAGTGGGTAGAACAATGGGCTTGGAATTAGGAAGATTCATCTTCCTGAGCTCAAATATGGCCTCAGACACATACTAGCTGTGTGACCCTGAGCAAGTCACTTAACCCTGTTTACCTTAGTTTCCTCACCTATAAAATGAGCTGGAGAAGGAAATGGCAATATTTTTGCCAAGAAAACCCTAAAATGGGGTCAGGAAGAGTCGTATAAGAATAAAACAATCCAACAGCAACAAACAACATGTACCAAGCATTGTGCAAAGTGTTCAGGATACAAATAAAGGCAAAAGACCTTCCCTGCACTCAAGACTTAATCTAATGGGAAAGACAGTGCTTTTGAAAATAATCAATGGAGGGAAGTCACTAGAATTAAGAGGAGTTGGGAAAGCATTCCTATAAAAGATGGGATTTTAGTTGGGACTTAAAGGAAGGTAGAGATGAGGACAGAGAGCATTCCAAAGGGGGGAGGGGGCAGACAGAGAAAATGCCCAGAGGCATGAGATGAAATGTCTTGTTGGTGGAATAGCCAAGAAATCAGTGTTACTAATCACAGAGAATGAATAAGATGTAAGAAGACTGGAAAGGTAAGGGTTATGAGGAGAGGAGTTGGGTTATGAAGGGCTTTGAATGATAAACAGGATTTTATATTTGATCCTAGAGGTGATAGGGAGTTTATTAACTAAGGGGGATGGGGGGAGTAACATGGTCAGATCACAGTGTTGAATGATTATTAAGCTCTTACAAGTCTACTAGAATCCCCCAATCTCTTTCATAGGTACTGTTACTTAGCCATGCCTCCTCTATTCCATCCTTGTGTGGCTGATGTTTTTAAATCTAGGGATTAAATTTTACATTTCATACCATCATAGGTTTAGAACTGGAAGAGAACTTGGAGTTCTCTTGAGTCTTACTTCCTCCTTTTATAGATGAGGAAACTGAGGCTCAAAAAAAGTGAATAATATCCCCAAGATCACATAGCTAGCAGTGAAGAAGATGGGATTCAGTTGACGGTCCCTTGATTTCAAATCATTCTTGTTTCCACTGGCCAATTCTGCCTCAATTTCCATTAAATGTCACCTTAGAGGGAGCCCAGGTGAATGACATAGGGAAGTAGATGTAGCCCATCATTCTTGCCTCTTGATATCTTTTGGGATTTTGACTCTGACAGTGCCTGATACATACCATGCATGTACTAAAAGCTTGTTAACTGACTGACCAACTGTCTCTCCAACTTCATGTCATCTGCAAAAATCTGAGAGTCTGTTATTCTGTGATTCTGACACCAGGAGTAACAAGTCATAGCATGGTGGAAGGACCCTGCTGTCTTTGTGATGGAGTGAGCACATGCAAGCAGATTGGGCCTTTGGTCACTGGCCCAGTCTTCCGTAGTGCCATCCAAGGAAACCACCCTCTGTGCCCAAGAAGGCAGAAAGATGATTCTCCATGGTGGGGTCTGTCAGGTCTACAGGAAAGAGCCCAGGAATGGCCAAGGATACGAGAGCACAGAGGCAAACAGATGAGAAAAGGCCACACCAGGATTTGGACAAGAAGAGGAGGAGGGGGGAGGGAGCAGGCTCCTTTGGGCCAGGAAAGAAAATCCCTGTGACCTGGGGGGAGGGAGGAGAGTCGAGGGGTGGTTGCTGGCAGTCCTGCCTGAGAACAGAGGACTTGAGAAGCAGAGATCCCACCGCAGATTTTGCTTCCTAACCAAAGAAGCATGAAAATGATTCTCAGGCTCCACAGCTGTCCTTTTATCTCACATCCCATCTGACAAGGCTAAGCAGAGAGCCAGTGGTGACTAGGGGCTCTTAGTGGCGCACACACACACACACACACAGAGTACCCCTGAGAAAAATCACCATCCAACTCACTGGCCACTGAAGACATGAGAGACAGATGTACACACTTGTTTACATCCCCCAGCGAGTAGCCAATGGAAACAGGGAATTGGTCAGGCAAAGAGAATCTGGGACAAAACCTGGTAGTGTAAGTTGCTAAAAATCCTGACCCCACTTAGAAATTTTCCCTGTTATTCTTGTTTTCCCACTGTTCATTTCCAGCTGAGCCGGGCCCCACAAGAGCCTGAGTTGTCTGTCTATAAAGGCAACTTAGTTACCACATTCAGCTACTTGGGGTGGTGACTGGAAGAGCCAGACAGTGCATAGGACCAATGAAGAAACCCAAGGATTTCCATTCTCCATCTTATCTGGAGTTGTTTTCTCGTCCCCCTAAAAAACTTAAGGGCGGAGGGCTTATGATTGCATCTCTATATCCCCTGAATCTTGGACTCTACCCCTAGCTTCCCTTTCCCCCTTCTGGTAGGGAAGCCTTTGGTCCTTTTGCTGAGGCTCAGGCCCACTGTTCATATGGGATAACTGAGTGGTACAAATAGATAGAGCGTTAGGCCAGGAGTCAGGAAAACCTGAGTTCCAATCCAGCTTCAGACACTTACTAGCTGGGTGACCCTGGACAAGTCACTTGACCCTGTTTACCTCAGTTTCCTCATCTGTAAAATGAGCTGGAGAAGGAAATGGCAAACAACTTCAGTATCTTTACCAAGAAAACTCCAAAAGGGGTCACAAAGAGTTAATATGACTGAAAATGATTAAACAACAACAACAAGAAAAGGTCCACTGACCACCATGAGGCCAAGCATGTACCACTCCCTGCCCCTTCCTTTCCACCACTTTTTTATGGGCTATCTTCTCCCCATTAAAGTGTAACCTTCTTGAAAGCAGGGACATTTTGCTTGTTTGAATTTGCATCTCCAGAACTTAGCACAATGCTTGACACATAGTAAACACTTAATAAATGCTTTATCTTTGTATTTAACAGTCTTCAAAAGTTTAAATATTCTAAGTGCTATCATTGATCTTTGCATTTCCTCCACCTAATGTGGTGTCTTATACGTTTGTTTTTTTAATTACTGGATTACTTCCAATGAAGGATTTCCTCTGTGAATGCAGACGATAATGGTGATGACAATAATAATAATAATAATAATAATTGTTATTATTATATAACACTTGCTATGTGCTAGGCACCGTGCTTTACTATCATTATCTCATTTGGCTCTCCCAATAACTCTCAAAGTAGGTGCTTTATTATCCTCATTTTACAGATGAGGAAACTGAGGCAGAGGTTAAGTGACTCACCCAAAGTCATGTAGGTTTAGATTTGAACTGGGGTCTTCCTGACTCCAGGCCCAGCCTTCTATCTACTGTGCCATCTAATTGTCTGCAACTTAAATAGTCTCAGAGAGTTGTCTAGGGTACCAAGATTCCTTGCATATAGTACTTAATAAAGTTTTTTTTTCAATGAACAAAAAGAATAAAATGGTCACTAGCTGTTCTCTGTATTCACTGAAGGCAGACTAAGTTGAAATATGGCTTGGCCACAGCAAGATGGGTTTAAGTTAGACAAGAGAAAGGATTTCCTGCCTTGAAGTCCTCGAACACAGTCAACCTTCTCTAAAGATCTTAGTATTAACCAATAAGATGATCATATGACTAGAATATCTAGCTAAATTCTTTGAAGTTTGTAAAATACCACATATACATATTATATATATGTGTGTATATATATATATATATACATATACATATATATACACACACATTTATACATATTATATATATACATATATACATATTATATATATACATATATATATTCTCATTTGACCCTTACAACAACCCTGAGAAGTAGATGCCATTATCACTTCCATTTATAGTTAAGGATACTAAGACAGAGGTGAGGTGATTTGCCCAAGTCACATGGCTAGTAATTGTCTGAAGATTCTAACTGAGGTCTTCCTAACTCCAACTCTGCCCCTGTGACCATTTCATAAGTACCCCTGCTGAAAGGTCCCTCAGAATCTGTAATGAGCCCCCTTTCCTTCTTTTCTCCCTTTGCTGAGGCCTCCTTCAGCTCACTAAGAGAGCGTGGACAAAACCTGGACATTCAAATCACCATAACTACCCATCTGAAAGAGGCTACAGTATCTACACTCTTAGGGATCTGAGGCACAGAAGGGACTTAAGTTCACGCTCACCCCAGGCACCAGATATGCTGCCAAGAAGAGTTCATTTCCAGTAAAATGATGCAGGCTCCTTGGTAGACCACCCCATTTGTCCTCACGGCCTCCAAGCTTCCCACTCCCCAAACCCAGCTTCTATCCCTTCCTCTGGCAGCAAGATCTCCCAGACAGAGACTTGCACATACCTGGGAGTTCAGTTCCAGATCTGAGAGGAGGGGGGCCACCCTGCCTCCATCACTCCAGATGGCTACTGGAGCCCAGTCAGCCCAGGCCATCCACTTCCCCCAGCTTCTCCCCAACAGCTTGTGACTCCTCAGGAGCTCTCTTTGGTGGAAAAGTGTGTTCCACTCTCACTGTGAACATGGCCCCCTAGCCCTCCTTCACCAGACACAGCTTACCACTTCTTTAACCCTTTACTTGCCTGGCTGTCCACAACTCCCTCTCTCCTCGTGAAAGCTAATAATGGCAGATGGGCTGCTTAATGTTGGGGATTTGTCCCCCAGTGAGTGCACATGCCTCATACTGGAATGGATCCCACTGTCCAAATTGGTGGAATGCCTTCTGTAAACCAGAGATATTCTTTAAGCCCACAAAGACTTTCCTGACTGAGTGCCTGGGTACAAAGAGGTTGGTATCCCCAAATCTGATCTTTCTGAAGATGCAAAGGACATGGTCCATGTTCACCTTTCCTATACCCACCAGAAGCTACTGATTCTCTTGAGTGGTAATCAGGACATGTCTTTATTCCTATAATAGCATCACAGCTTTAGAACTGGAAGGAAACTTAGTGGTCATCTAGCTTAGGTGGTTTTAACCAAGGGATTCATGAACTTGGATGAGGAAAAAATTACATCTTTATTTCAATATCCTTGTTTTCCTTCATTATCCTATTTGTTTTATTTTATGCTTTTAAAAACAGTATTTGGAGAAGTGGTCCATGGACTTCAACAGACTTCCAAAGGGGTACATGACACACAAAAAAAATTGTTAAGAACGTCTGATATAGTTCAAACTTTTCATTTTGCAGATGGAGAAACTAAGGCCCAGAGAGGTTAAGTGATTTGCCCATAATTACACAGGTAGTAAGTGGCATAACTAGCATTTAAAGGCAAACATTCTCAAGCCCTATCCGGTGTATTTCCTTTTCATCACATGGCTCCCTGTATGTATCTTCACTCTTCTGCAGGCTGCGCTCTTGACTCTCAGGACTTGGACATAGTAGGTACTTAACAAATGCTTGTTGGCTGACCAGACCACAGAAACCTCTTCACTCTGGAAATCACACATTGGAAATATCCTCTTCGCCTGTGACATCTCCCTCTGTTTGGCTGGTTCTTCCCAGAACCCCCATTTTCAGGAGGACCACCCAGGCCAACCATGTCATAGTTCCCGTCAAGGAGGTCTTCCTGATTCTCTGACTTTCTCTACCATGCCCAATTCCCCTTTGCAATTTCCTTTTACTTGTCTTCCCCCATTGGAATGTAAGCCCCTTGAGGGCAGAGATTCCATTTCTTTCTATTTGTATTTCTATTCTCAGCACTTACTGCTGTCACTGGCTCTTAGTAAGCAAGCTTGTTGATTGACCGTATTAGCATGGCACCTAAGGCTGGTTGGTGCTCCATAGACAGAGCCATAGCTAACATATGCACCTGAGGCAGTACAAATTAGCTCTTTAAGCCAACAGATCAATGTGGGGGAGGGGGGCTGAAAGTGGGAAGAAGAGTGATAAACTATCGCTTCTGAAGGACTGGGCATGCTTTCAGCAAATTCTAAATTTGGCACCCTGAGGCAAAGCCCAGCTTGCCTGACTCTAGTTACATTTTTGCTGATGGTACTCTCCAAGACTCTGCACAAAGTGCTCAAATCAAAAGGTAATGAATACTCATGTTCAGCATTTCACCCCTGGCCCACTCCCTAATGATTAAGATGTTATTTTTTTAAAATCTGATCTGATCAATTGGAATTTAATTAACACTGAGCAATTAATCCAAAATAATTCTCAGTCTTTTAATTATGAATTGGATCTGGGAAATAAAAATGATAGGAATTTGAGTAGTTACATAATATAGAGAACTATTTTTCCTCCCTGTGGAAGCCTGGGGGCTTTGGGGGATGTGAGCCTGATATAATTGTTTTATTAGTGCTTAATTACAGCTTTGATACAAGTACTTCAAAGGAGTGACCTTTCTTTATCTCCTTCTTTGAAGTACAGAAATCTTCCCTGCATTCTTGGTTGTTTCAAGAGGCCAAAGACTCTGGAAATGGCTCAGACCCATGGAGGGGGGAGCTTCTGGGGCTCTCCAAGAACACCCAAAGGCCTTTTTTCTTTCTCTTTCCCATCCCTGTCCCTGGATCCACCCCACACAGGCAGACATTCTATTCAGGCTAGAAGACATTCTGGGTCTATCAGTGCACAACAATAAAAGGCATATTGGTCTTAGACACAGGTTTTGGGTTCGAATCATAGCTCTGTTGTTTAGTAACCTCAGAGAAGGCACTTAATACTCAGAGTCTGTTTCCACATCTGCAAAATGAGGATTAGATGACCATTAAAATCCCTTAAACTCTTTATCTGTGGCATAAAGTGCAGCTATATAGAGCAGTTAATGAAGTGTTGGACTTGGATCCAGAAAGATCTGAGCTCAGACGTGGTCTCAAACACTTATTTAACTGTGTGGTCCTGGACAAGTCACTTAATCTCTTTCTGACAGTTTCCACATCTGCAAAATGGGGATAATAATAGCACTCACCTTCTGGGGTTACTATCAGGATCAAATGAGATAGCACAAAGAAGGTGCTTTGAAACCTTTAAAGCGCTATATAATAATAATAACAGTAATAATAGCAATAGCTAATATTTATATGGAGGCAGGTGGCTGTCACAGTGGATAGAGCATCAGGCCTGGAGTCAGGAAGGCTCATCTTCCTGAGTTCAAATCCAGCTTCAGACACTTACTAGCTGTATGATCCTGGAAAAGTCACTTAACCTTGTTTGCCTCAGTTTCCTCATCTCTAAAATCAGCTGGAGAAGGAAATGGCAACTGACTCCACTATCTTTGCCAACAAAATAATTAGAATGTAAACTCTTTGAGGGAAAGGATTGCCTTGCTTATTTGTATATTCCCCCAGTGCCTGGCAACATAGTAAGTACTTAATAAGTTTATTTGTTTATCTTTTGATTTATATCTCCTGCTTTACTGCAATGAGTCTGTCTCATTTCCAGATCCCTTCCATGACTAGTCTGGTGCAGTTAACTGTCAACCAAAACCTAATTCTACCACATGTAGTCTTAGAAGGGTTAGTGCTGGAAAAGACCTTGAGGTCACCAAGTCTAATCTACTGGTCCCCACTGTAGGCCTTTCCTGCATAATATCCTTGATAGATGACCATCCAAGCTCTGCCTCAATACATCTATTGATAAGAAACCAACTATTCCCCCAAGGCATCCTGTTCCATTATAAGACAAATCTAATTACTAAAAGGAAAGAAAATCTCCTTATATTGAACTAAAATGAAACTCCCTGCACTGATGCAGACCAGCAACCTGTCTATGACTTATAGCCTTAGCTGCCTCAGGCATTGGGAGGGTAAATGACTTACTCATGGTCATGCAGTTAGGGGGTCAAAGGACAGACTTGAATTTCCTGACTCCAAGGCCGACCCTCTATTCCATGAATGAAAAGCAAACAAGCAAACCAGCATTTTACCTGCTAACCTTAGCTTTATTATCTGTAGCAACTGACAAGCATTCTTCCTTCTTCCCAGAAAAGACTTAGACAGTAGCATAAAGGGGAACTCATTGTTATAGTAGCGTGCCTTGGATGAAGAGAGGAGAGAGAGACAGAGAGAGAAAAGAGAGAGAGAGAGAGAGAGAGAGAGAGAGAGAGAGAGAGAGAGAGAGAGAGAGAGAAGACAGGAGAGACAGAGAGAAGACAAGAGAGAGCATGGATGAGAGATGTCATCAGCAATCAGAGGGAATGGATTCAAATCCCAGCACAAAGGTTTCTTAGGCGTGTAACCTTGGACATTGTGTTTAATCTCCAGGAAACGCAGAATCTTCATCTCTAAAATTAGGGGGTTGGACAAGCTACCCACTGAGCTCCATTTCAGCCCTGGTTCTATGCTATCACATACCTGATCTGATTCTCTCTTTCTCTGTCTCTCTCTCTCTGTCTCTCTCTCTTCTCTCTCTTCTCTCCTCTCTTCTCTCTCTCTCCTGTCTTGTCTCTCTCTTTTCTCTCTCTTCTCTCTCTCTCCTCTCTTCTCTTCTCTTCTCTCCTCTTCGCTCTCTCTCTCTCTCTGTCTCTCTCTCCTCTCTTCTCTGTCTCTCTCTTCTCTGTCTCTCTCTCTCCTCTCTTCTCTCTCTCTGTCTCTCTCTCCTCTCTTCTCTTCTCTCTCTTCTCTCTTTCTCTCTCTCTCTCTCTCTCTCTCTCTCTCTCTCTCTCTCTCTCTCTGCCCCCCCACTCTTTTTGTCTCTTTCTCTCCCCTTCTCTCTCTCCCTTTCTTTCTCTGTGTGTATGTGCGTGGTGATGGTGGTGGTGGTGGTGGTAAGGGTGATAGCCTGCTTTTGTCTCTGTTTTTCTGTCTCTGTTACTGTTACTAACTCTATCTCTGTGTTCTTTGTCTCTATTGCTTTCTCTGTCTCACTGTGTCTGTTTCTATCTCTTCCTATCTCTATGTCTCTCTGTGTCCCTCTGTCTCTGTCTCTGCTCATCTCTTTCTTTCTGCCTGTCCATCTGTCTCTCTCTTTCCTTCTCTTGTTCTCCCTCCTTATTTTGAAGGGTTTGCACAGCTGTGTAATTTCCTTTTCCTGTTCTGTATACACACACACACACACACACACACACACACACACACACACATCACTAACTCTCCACAATCCTATGCTGTTTTTACTTTCTTTTTTTCCCCTCCAGTATGTGAATCTGATGAGAATAAACCCCATTGTTTTAATGTTATCTGTGTATTATAATGAATCTGCTCTAGGAGAAGCTTGTTATAACATCATCTGTCAAGAATGTATTCCTAATGCCTTTTAAGACGGCCTTTATAATCTGTTGCTACAGAATGGCACTGTGCCTAGAAATCATTTATTAAATATTAGAGACACTGTCAAGTAATTTCACACACTAAGTGGGGTGGAGGAGTTTGTATGTTTGCATGTGCACAGGCATTTCCAGGGGGGTTCTGATGCCCAGTGTGAACATGGATGTTTGGTGAGATTCTGTCACTTTCCACACACCCCATTCATTGTCATAGAAACCTTTCAAGGCAAGAAGATTTATTCAAATATGACTCCAAAGAGAAGGGAAAAGGGGACAGGGGGAGAGAGAGAGACACCCTGAAAAGGCAGCAGGGTAAAATAGCCAAACCTCTCCTCATTGAAGAAAGTGAAAATCAAACTGATAGCGCCAAAAAGCAGAAAATAATTCCTTAGATGAGTAGAATTTCTCCAGGCAACATCATCCATGGGGACCCTCTAGAGCAGATCAATGTTACCCTCTGCTCAAAAATCTCCAATAGCTCTATATTGCCTTTAGGATAAAATACAAACTTTTCAGCTTAGTAGTTAAAGCCCTGCACAATGGGGCTCCCACCTACCCACCCACTGTCATTTCTTATTACTCCCTTTCAAGTGCACAGAGTCAAACTGGCCTGCTGTTGCTCACCTCTTCCTCAAAGAATCTCTAGCTTCCCTTGAAGTACAGTTCAGGAGTCACCGCCTACAAGGGGGACTTTTCCTGATCCTGTTCATAATCAACCTGTCCATAAATACGCATTTACTAAGCTATTAAACACCTACTACAGGGCAGGCACTATGCTAAGCATTACAGATGCAAAGAGGCAAAAGATAGTTCCTGTCCTCAAGGAGCTTACAATCTAATGAAATAACTCTCACTTATTTGTTCTTCTCCCTTCTCCACATTATTTTGTGTTCATTTGTATATATGTATATAATATATATCATAGACACAATATATATATAAACAGCATATAAACACTATATATACAAACACTCCACACAAATACATATATACACACATACACAAACACTATGTACACACACGCACGCACACACACACACATATATATGCATACATATATTTTATACATAGTATTTGCTTACTTAGGTATATATGGGTCTCAGTTTTTTCATCTATAAATTGAATTAAATTACATGACCTCTAGGTTTCCTGAAAGCTCTAAAGTTATCATCATGTGATCTGATGCTATCTTCACCTCAACCTCCTGCCCAAAAAAAGAATATAAGCTCCATGAAGGTAAGATCTATTTCATTTTTGGTTTTGTATCCCAGGCCTACCACAGAAACTTTTACATAATAAGTGTTTTAAATATATTTGTTAAATTCACTTGACTCCATTCATGATTGACAGGTCCAATGGTAGCTTATTCAGGGATGTTTGGTCCATTTCCTTCCCCTGCAAGGTTAACACCAAAAGGAACAATGATGATCCTCCACAATATATCCTTCTATGCTGCTGCTCAGAACACAATACTGGACTGGATGGGTCACAGCATGGTCATTCCAAAGTTCTAGATCTAAGGAGAACTGAACTGCCCTCTGTTTCCTTCTGCAGCTCCCAGAGCTTTATCTGTGTGCACTCAGACATTCATAAACTCTCCGGTACTTAGTTTTGTAGATAAAACATAGGAACGTCCCTCTCCCACCCACACACCATTACCACACACCTGGTGCTTCAGGAAGGATGAATGAGAAAGCCATAGAATTAAATTGAATTCCTTAACCAAACAAGGAATAGAGGAGATCATAAAAGACAAAATAGACAATTTTGACTACATAAAATTAAAAAGCTTTTGCATGAATAAAATAAATGAAGGTAGAATAAGACAAGAAAATGTAGAGTGGAAAAAAATTTGCATCAAATATCACCAATAAAAGTCTAATATCTAAGATATATAGGGAACTAACACAAACATATAACACCAAAAACCATTTCCCAATAGGTAAGTGGTCAAAGAATATGAACAAACAGTTTTCAAAAGAAAAATTGCAAACTATAAATGGCTATATGAAAACACACTGCAAATCAATAATAGTAAGAGAAATGAAAATTAAAACAACTCTGAAGTTCTACCTTACATCTTGAAAACTGAGAAAGATCACAAATGCTAAACAAGGTTGAAAGGGCAGTGGGAAAACAGACATATAAATACAGTGTTGGTAGAGCTGCAAATCAGTCCAACTGTTCTGACTATCGATTTGTAATGGTACAAGAAAAGTAATTATACTGTTCATAACCTTTGACCCAGCAACCCCACCACTGACTGGTCTTATATCCCAAGGAAGTCAGAGGTAGAAGCAAAAGTCTAGTGTGTGTGTGTGTGTGTGTGTGTGTGTGTGTGTGTGTGTGTGTGATGTATGTATATATGTAGATGTGTATATGTATGTATGTATGTGTGTGTGTGTGTGTATATATACACACACACACACACACACACACACACATATTCATAGAACCCTTCTTTGGGGTAGTAAATAACTGAGGGAAAGTAATGGGTACCTAGCATTTGGGGAATGACTGAAAACTATAGTATATGAATTTTAAAGAGTATTATTATGCAAAAAGAAATGATGGCTAGATGGGTCAGAGGGTGGATGGGTGGATGGACAGGTGTATAGATGAATGGATAGATAGATAGACAGATGTATGAGGAATATGAACAGTTCAGAATAAGATTTGTATGAATGGATGCCGAGTAGGTGAAATGAGCAAAAGCCAAAGGACAAAATAGAAAAAGGCTACAGTAATGTGAATTAGAAGTTCACTAAAAGGAAATCAAACTCTGAGTAAATGACAAACCAATAAGGCTTTTGGAAAGCAGATAATGAAATACCTCACTCTTCACAGCAGAGGGGAGGGGGCCTTCAAGGACAGAATGATGTACTCACTGTCAGATACATTCACTCTACCAGATAGTTTTGCTTGTTTTTTTTGTCACAAGATAGGTGTCAGAGGTTCAATGTTGGAATGAAATGAGAAACTCACAAATTGTTGAACACTTAACAAACGGAGGCTTATTTTGCCCTAAAACAGCAAGGATAGGCAACAAAGATACCCTAGTTTCTTTGGCTGGGGGGGGTTAGATGGGGGGCCAGGGAGGTGGGGATCATTTTGTTTCTATATGGAAATGTCTCTGGTCAGCAGCACAGGGTAAAGTGACTCATGTGATCTTCAGGAATTTATCAAATCTGGGAGTCTAGACTGTATATGGCTGGGACTTTTGTCCCTTTAGATGACCAAGAAGTGCAAGGAAAGCCTGTGACAATGTGGTCCTGGGGGCAGCTTTGTCTCCTTTTAGGTAAAGCCTTCCCATGTTGTAGGGGGTTGGGGAGAGAGAAGATGTATCAGGGAAATTTGGTCCTGTCTCAGTAAGGTTCACTCTGGAGGGAAAGTAGAGTGGCAGAAATGACCACACATATAAATACAGACAAAATGCCAATGAGGTCTGTGACATCCTTGACTGGAAGATTACCCGGGTTCTTTATATCCTGAAGAGTCTATAAGTTTATTATTTGATAGTCAAATAAAAGTCAAAAAACAAAGAGATAAATGTAATTATGGGAATCTCCTTCCATGAGAGGTACTAAATACAGCAAAAAGGTCCCTTTCTCTTGTGCATATTAGAATGGTCCTGGGTTGTCAATGAATGAGCTAAATAATGTCTAATCCAGGGGTGGGGAACCTGTGGTCTCGAGGCCACTCTGGCCTTACTTGACTAGAACCTGCATGAAGGAAAGGAGTATTTGCCTTATCCATATGCTTCCCAAAACAGCGAACACTAGTGTCTTCTTTTAAGATTTTGTTTTATTTTTTTAATCCATTTTTTCAATGCATTTTATCCTTGTAAAAGTCATTTCTGCCACTTCACCTTCCCTCAGTGGTACCTTCACAGGACCAGTAGGAGTATTTCATCTCCTAATGAAGATTGCAACTCCTCTTTGCTTTAGTAGCCACTCCTTGTGAATTATTGTAGCCACACACACACACACACACACACACACACACACACACACACACACACACAAATCACCCTGTAACTGATAGATCATGAACCTCTCCAAACTTATTGAGGTTGGTACTTGGTACGAGACATATTCAGTCCATCATTAGGCCCATATTCAGTCTTTCTGGCTTAATATTTAGGCTTCTTTTGGTCATAGATTTCAGATAGTCTGATGATTCTTAGATCTTTATCTCATTTTTTATATCAATTTTAAAAAATTTTGTTTTAGTTTTTATTTTTGTCTCAAGGAATCACTGGTTTCTATTTGGTCCATTATAATTTTCAAGGAATCTGTTATTTGAGTGGGATTTTGCCGCTGCTACACTGATATGTTTATTCTTTTTCTAAGTCTTTCTTCAAGAATTCTACTATCATTTCCCATTCTTTCTTCTAGGGGTCTCATTTCATTTATGATATTATTTTAAAATTCTTGTTTAGTTTCTTCCCGGAATTTTAGTTGAGCTATGACCAAATAATGTTCTTGTTTGAAACTTTACTTGTACCTGTAGTGGAAATATTCTCTTCTCTGGGTTTGTGTCGGGTCTCTCTGGATCTATGATATTTCTTTATTGTCAATATATTATTTAATTATTTTTTGTAGTCTTATTTTCTGAACTATGACTTTGTCTCAAGCACAGACTTCGTATATTTCCAGAGGATATTATGGAGACTCTTTTGGTCCTAATTAATATTATCTGAGGTCTTACTGCTACTTTCCCTGAGTATTGAGTTCTATATCCTTCAGTAAGGACTTCATAGGGAGCTTAGACTAGTAAGTTGCAAACTTGCAAAGTCTTAAGCAGCCTGCTCTAAAGGGTAGTCTGATCCCTGTAATCCCAGCCTAAATTTTTCAGACTCCTAACCCCAGATTGGAGTCTGGGAGACATAGCTCCAAGTTCACACTGGTCGGAGCTCCATCAGATGCTACTGTCTCCGACCCTGTCAGCATACAAGGAGGCTCTAAAACCCTGGTCCTGGGCCAAAGCAACACACATTCAGGTTCATCCCTGGTTCATGCTCTCTGGACACACAGCTACTAGCCACAGCTTCCGTTCTTTCACTGGAAGGCATCTGTTCACGCTCCCTAATTAAACCTTCCTCCCCTTCCCTAGTACCTATAGTTCTCTATCTATCTCCCTTACTGACTAGGGTTGGAAAAAAGGCATTCATTGTAGCTTTTCTTTGGATTCCCTTTCCATTACTTGGTCTGGTGCTTTTTTGCTCTCTTTGCTGGAGTAGCTGTGTGAGAGAACTGGGCTGCATTACTTCTCACTCCACCATCTTTGCTGGTCTCCCAGAAGCAAGTTTAAAAGCATACTAAAAACTTCCCTTACATAAGAATTTCTCAAAGGAAAATCCAAAGATGAATGTGTGCATGAAAAAAAAAACTGTGTTCCCCAAAATATACATGTTTCCAAATGAACTTCTTTCTAAGAGACAGGAGCAATGGAATGGAAAATGTAAGTGTAAGTATTCGAAAGTGTTAATGTTATGAAGTGAGAATAGTACTAGGCCAGGCATCTTGGGGATAGGAAAAAGTTCTCAGGGCAGAAGATGAAGGGGAAATGATCCTATTCAGAGAAACAGGAATCAGAAGACAAGATGATTTGATTCAGGCTGATGTAGCTACTGCATCAACATCTTACTTAGATGACTCATTGTGGCACAGTGGTAACTCTGGGGACTAGATATGACAGAGAATCACGAGCTCTGGACCATCCTACCAAACCAGAAAGGCTGAGCGTATGGATTTGGTGATGTCTCACCCAAGTACCAACTTCAATAAGTTTGGGGAGGTTCATAATCTCTTGGTCAAAGGGTGACTTTTTTTTTGGCACAACAACTCACAAAGAGTACCTCCTAAAGCAAAGAAGAGTTTCAATCTCCATTATAGGATGAACTACCCATAATGATCAACTGATGAATTCTTGAAGTATTGAGGTAAATTATAAGCAAACAAGGGCCTCTTGAAAAATAATCTCCTTCCCAAAATTCATTATATGTATATGTGTCTGTGGTGTCTATATGTGTGTCTAAATTTATATGCACATATATATCCCTCCATACTAGGAACTGAAGATACCTAATTAAACTGTAAATGTATACCTTTAAGTAAAAGTCAATGAAAGCTGTTATTTTGCTTTGTTTTGTTTTGTTCTTTTGGTTTGGCAATAGGGTTAAGTGACTTGCCCAGAGTCACATAGCTAGTAAATGTTATGTGTCTGAGGCTAGATTTGAACTCAGGTCCTCCTGAATCCAGGGCTGGTGCTCTATCCACTGCACCACCTAGCTGCCCCGAAAGTTGTTTTTAACATGAATGTTGTGACTTTCCAAATGGTGATTTTTTTAAAAAAAGAATTTCATTGTGACTCAGTTGTAAAATCACAGACTCTTAGAAGTGGAAAACTTTAAATATGTAATTCAATCCTTAGCTTTTCATCTCTCGAACACAGTCAAGACATGAAAAAGAGGCAGAAGGATTCAGGATGATGGGTAATGATAACAATGATGCTGACAGCATGTATGCATATGGGTATATATCCTTTTAGAGTTTAGAAAGCACTTTACGTATGTAATCTCATTTGATTCTCCTCAGTACCCTGAGAAGTAGGTGATATTATTATCCCCATTTTATAGATGAAGAAACAGAGATTTAAAGATGTCATGCAGTTAATAAGTATCTGAAGTGAGATTTGTAAATCAGGTCCTCTTGCCACCAAGCCCAATGGGGTATATTGGAAAACATGATGCCTCTCCTTGGAGCAAAAGATCAGTCCACTCAGATATAAGGCCTATGTCACAGAATTTTTCCCTCTAGGAATAGCACTTTCAGACCTCAAATTATAACTATGAAGCATTAAAAAACTATTTGGCATTGGCTACAAATTTTAAGAGAACATCAGCAGAGGGGCAGCTAGGTAGTACAGTGGATAGAGCACCGGCCCTGGAGTCAGAAGGGCCTAAGTTCAAATCTGGCCTTAGACACTTGACACTTACTAGCTGTGTGACCCTGGGTAAGTCACTTAACCCTGTTGCTTAGCCAAAAAAAAACCCCACATATTAGGTACCTATATTAGCAGAACAGTTTGGGTAAGAGAACATTAGCAGAGGAACAGCTAGGTGACACAGTGGACAGAGCGCTGGCCCTGGAGTCAGAAGGGCCTAAGTTCAAATCTGGCCTCAGACGTTTGACACTTACTAGCTGTGTGACCCTGGGCAAGTCATTAAACCCTATTGCCCAGCCAAAAAAAAAAAAAACAGACTAGGTGCCTACATTAGCAGAACAGTTTGGGTAAGGAAGAAATTGCCAGAGACAACTGAAGATGGAAGAAGTTAATTTTTGAAGTGTTGAAGAGAAATAGACATGTTGACACATTATTCATTGAGGTATGAATTATTAGCCCTAAGAAAGTTAATGATAAAAAGAAATACACCAAAATATTTATAGCAACACTTTTTGTTGTTGTTGTTGTTGTTGTTTTTTGGGGGGGGCAAGGGACAATTAAAATTAAGTGACTTTCCCAGTGTCACGTAGCTAGTAAGTATCAAGTGTCTGAGGTCCGATTTGAACTCAGGTCCTCCTAATTCCAGGGCCAGTGCTCTATCCAATGTACCACCTAGCTGGCCCTACAGCAATACTTTAAAACTAGCAAAAAACTGGAAACAAAGTAGATGATTATTAATTGATGCATAAACAAGTTGTGGTATACATGGAACACAATTGCACTGAAAGAAATGATTAAAGTGAAGAAAACAGAAGCATGAGAAGAGCTATATGAAATGATGGAAAATGAAGCAAGCAGAACCAGGAAAAAAAACATAAATAGCAACTACAACAGTGTAAAATAAAATTAACGGTACAAAGCAATTGAAAATGAATGATGTAAAATTCTAATGCTTAAGTTTAATCTCAAATAAGAGATATGAGAATTCACTTCCCTTCCTTCTTTGGAAAGGAAGGGGACCATGAGTATGCAACAGACTATAATCCTGGACTTGTCTTATGAACTGTTTAGTTTTTTGCTGGACTTTTTTTATCTCTTTTTTTTAAATTTTTTGTTGTTATAAGAGGCTTCTCTGGGGATCCAAGATGGCGGAGTGAAAGCAGTGACTTGCTTGAGCTCTCCCCAAACCCCTCCAAATACTCATAAAAAATGGCTCTAAACAAATTCTGAAGCAGCAGAACCCACAAAAAGACAGAGTGAAACAAATTTCCAGCCCAAGACAACCTGGATGATTGATCAGAAAGGTGTATTGTGCCGGGCTGGGAGTGCAGCTCAGCACAGCGTGGGCACACAGGCCGCAGCAAACCTGGAGCAGGCCTCAGAGGACTGAACCGTGGGCAGCTGTGGAGATTTCCGGACTCCTCAATCCACCAATGCCAAAGACAACTTAGAAGGTCAGTGGGAAAAGTCTGTTCTGTCGGTGGTCAGAGAGGAAGGGGGGTCTCAGCTCCATTCCCCAAGAGCCTGGCCTGGGGGGGCAGCTGCTTCCCGAGCTTCCGGGCCCACAGACTGAGGGGGAATCCAGTGGCTGATCAGAGAGGGACTGCAGGGATCTCTTTGCCAGTGCTGAGGCAGGAATCTCTTGCTTTGCCCGTGTGTGGATCTGGGTCACAGTTCTGGGGGCAGTGCTGGGGTGAGGAGAGTGCTGGCGTGGTGGAGCTTGTAGTGGCTGTGGAGAGAACCCCTCCTCACAGTTACAGGACAGAAAGGAATACCTGTGCTCACAGGCCAGGAAAGGAGTAAACACCTCACCCCTTATCATACCACCTTGGAAGAACTGAAAATTTACAGGTCCCTACAAGTATCTCTGAAAACAGCTACACAAACCCCTGAAGCTTGGGACAGTACACTCTCCACATTGGAAGCAGACTCTTACCTTAACAAAGAGTTTAAAACTCAAGTAATTGGCTGGGATCATGAGCAAGCAGCGCAAAAAGAGTCAGACTATATTATCTTACTTTGGTGAAAAGAAGATCAAAATACAACCAGAAGAAGACAACAAAGTCAAAGCTCCTACATCCAAAGCCTCCAAGAAAAATATGAATCAGTCCCAGGCCTTGGAAGAGCTCAAAAGGGATTTTGAGAAGCAAGTAAGGGAAGTAGAGGAAAAACTGGGAAGAGAAATGAGAGTGATGCAAGAAAATCATGAAAAACAAGTCAACAGCTTGCTAAAGGAGACCCAAAAAAATACTGAAGAAAATAACACCTTAAAAAACAGCCTAACCCAAATGGCAAAAGAGGTCCAAAAAGCCAATGAGGAGAAAATGCCCTAAAAAGAAAAATTGGCCAAATGGAAAAGGAAGTCCAAAAGATTACTGAAGAAAATACTTCCTTAAAAATTAGAATAGAGCAATTGGAAGCAGTGACTTTATGAGAAATCAAGACACTGTAAAACAAATCCAAAAGAATGAAAAATTAGAAAACAATGTGAAATATCTCATTGGAAAAACAACTGACCTGGAAAATAGATCCAGGAGAGAGAATTTAAAAATTATTGGACTATCTGAAAGCCATGATCAAAAAAAAGCCTAGACATCATCTTTCAAGAAATTATCAAGGAAAACTGCCCTGATATTAGAACCAGAGGGCAAAATAGAAATTGAAAGAATCCACAGATCTCCTCCTGAAAGAGATCCCCAAAGGAAAACTCCTAGGAATATTGTAGCCAAATTCCAGAGTTCCCAGGTCAAGGAGAAAATATTACAAGCTGCCAGAAGGAAACAATTCAAGTACTGTGGAAACACAATCAGGATAACACAAGATTTAGCAGCTTCTACATTAAAGGACCGCAGGGCATGGAATATAATATTCCGGAGGGCAAAGGAGATAGGATTACAACCAAGAATCACCTACCCAGCAAAACTGAGTATAATCCTTCAGGGGAAAAAAGGTCATTCAGTGAAATAGAGGACTTTCAAGCATTCCTGATGAAAAGACCAGAGCTAAACAGAAAATTTGACTTTCAAATACAGGACTCCAGTGGAACATGAAGAGGTAAACAGGAAAGAGAAATCATAAGAGACTTATTAAGATTGAACTGTTTACATTCCTGCATGGAAAGATGATATTTGTAACTCATGAGAACTTTGTCAGTATTAGGGTAGTTGAAGGAAAAAAATTTATGTATGTATATATAGATAGATAGAGGGCACAGGGTGAGTTGAAGATTAAGGGGTCATATCTGGAGAATAAAATTAAGGGATGAGAGAGGATGATACTGGAGAAGAAAGGGAGAGGTAGAATGGGGTAAATTATCTCACAAAAAAAACAGAAAAGAAAAGTCTCTCACAGTGGAGGGGAAACAGGGGAAGGTGAGAGGGAATGAGGAATCTTATTCTCATAGGATTTGGCTTAAGGAGAGAATAACATACACATTCAATTGGGTATGGAAATCTGTCTTACCCTACAGGAAAATAGGGGGAGAAGGGGACAAGAGAGCAGGGGGTGATAGAGAGGAGGGCAGATTGGGAAAGAGGGTAATCAGAAGCAAATACTTCTGAGGAGGGACAGGGTCAAAAGAAA
The DNA here is from genome assembly GCF_003287225.1 of Phascolarctos cinereus. Taxonomy (NCBI): domain Eukaryota; kingdom Metazoa; phylum Chordata; class Mammalia; order Diprotodontia; family Phascolarctidae; genus Phascolarctos; species Phascolarctos cinereus. The sequence goes on from NW_027555958.1 coordinate 373,444,907, forward strand.
GAATAGAATAAATGGGAGGGCAGGATAGGATTAAGGGAAATAGAGTTAGTTTTTACAACACTATACTAAGGAAGTGTTTTGCATAACTGCACATGTACAACCTATATTGAGTTGCTTGCCTTTTCAATGAGGTGGGTGGGGAGGGAGGAAGGGAGAAAAATTTGGAACTCAAAGTTTTAAAAACACATGTTTTTAAAAAAAATGTTTTCACATGCAACTGGGAAATAAGAAATACAGGAAATGGGGTACAGAAGTCTATCCTGCTCTACAGGAAAATAGAAGGGAAAGGGGATAAGAGAAGGGAGGGGGGAGAGATAGAAGAGAAGGCAGACCAGGGGAAGGGGTATTCAGAATGCATGCCATCTTGGGGTGGCGGGAGGGGGGAGAAATTTGGAACTCAAAAACTTGTGGAAGTGAATATTGAAAACTAAAAAATAAATAAATTCATATTAAGAGAAAAAAAAACAAAAAAAAAGAGGCAACATAGCTTCATCAAGAAAAAAAAGAGGCTTCTCTGGAAGTGGTAAGGAAGAGCTATTCTGGAAAATCTAAGTGATAAAAAAACAGAAGATATCAATAAAAATGTAATTTTAAAAGAAATTTTCCCCCTGTGATTCTAATGAACGAGAAAAATGACTTTGTCCCTTTCCCCTTACTGCTGATTTTTAATGTAATCAAGCTTTAATTAATGGAATAAAATTAAATGCATTAAACATCCACTGTGTGGGCTCTGTACCAGTCATACCTCCCAAGCCCAAGCAGCCCCAAACCTTTAAGTCTGCAGATAGTCTGAAAAAAGGCAGGAGTTCAAGCAACATAGTTTGGGCACTCAGATTCAAATTTCTCCCTTCTTCTGCTCCAAGGAGACAAAATAGAGCTATTAAGCTCTAGCTCCAGCAACCTAGGGTCTTAAAGTCTTCACTGGCTCCCCAGTGCTGTTCCTTTCCCCCATCTACTCAACTCTCTTTTTCATCAGCAAACACAGAGGGTGGTCATCTCCAGACAGCAAAACTAGTCCATCAGTCATATCCACCAGCCAGAGGGGAAAACACATAGGTACCCATCATCACTACCACATTTTTTCTTTCTTCAATTCACCTTTAAAAGCATGCTTGCTCTCCATCTTCTTCATCCTTTCCACTTTGGCCCAATCCCAATTCCTTTACTCCCTTTGGTGCTTTCCACACTCTTTTGGCAGCTAAAGCTTGGTAAGCCTATCCACTTTTGGTTTTCTCTGAAGCTTTATGGGTAGGGTCAACCTCAGGCACTGGGCTGACCTCTATCAGTTGGAGGTGGAAAATGGAATTCTCTTCCTCTTTCTCTCCACTCCAGAGTCCCTCTACCATGCCCCAGAAACTTCATCCTGGAAATTCACTCCAGCCCTGAAATGCATACACTGGAGGTGCACTCCACCCCTACAACCTCTCCCTCTGACTGGCCTCCTCCCAGAACTTCCATTTACCAAGGACACCCAGGCCAGTCATGTCTTCATGCCTCTCCTGGCTGTACTCCAGACTCCCTCTACCGTGCCCTTTCCCTGAGTATCTTGCCACTGTCTCCCTTCTCAGGGTAGGGGCTGTCTTTCTGCTTGTGTTGGCATTCCCACTGTTTAGCAAGTCCCTGGTACTTAAAAAACGCTTATTGAAAGACTGACCTCACATCGTTTCAAAAAAAAACTTTGAACTCATCTGTAAGTGCTAAACTTCAGTGAATAAAGATATCATTAGAGAAGCCAGAGAAAGTGGAGAAAGCCCAGAATATGGGAGTCTTTTATGAGAGAAATGCAGTCTAATATGGGAGAAATGTCCCCTACTCAGTTATTCAAATGAAGAGTGAACCCAAGACCTAACAGTGATAAGACAGGATAACATCCTTCATTTTGTCACATAGCACAAAGAAGCAGACCAGGGGACCTATGCCTAAGAAAGGGAGAAGCTGGTACAGGCAATGGGTTAAGTAACTTGCCCAAGGTCATACAGCTAGTAAGTGTTAAGTGTCTGAGGCCAGATTTGAACTCAGGTCCTCCTGTTTCCAGAGCCAGTGCTCTATCCACTGTGCCATCTAGCTGCCCCAAAACACTACTCTTCAAATGATCAGACAGCTGCTTGGGGATAAGCTTGTTCAATGCCCATGAGGAAAGCCCAGATGTACCAAGTCAAGCCAATAAGAATTTAAGTACCTACTACGTGTCAGGGACTGTGCTAAGCTTTGGGGACACAATGAAAGGCAAAAGTAGAACCTTCCTTCACCAGGAAAGTAAAGAAAGTACACTCTAGGCTAGACTGAAAATAAAATTCCTTCTTCCTCTTCTTCTTCTTCTTCTTCTTCTTCTTCTTCTTCTTCTTCTTCTTCTTCTTCTTCTTCTTCTTCATGATCCTTCATTCTCAAAGTGGTCTAATGGCATGCTGTATCCCAGGGATACACCAGAAGAACACCAGAAAATGAAATTAGAAACAGGAATAGCACGTGCCATCACTGCTACTAGATTTTAAGCTCCTTGAGGGTAGGAACTGTCTTTTTCATCTTATAACCCTCTCAGCATCTAGTATAATTCCTTTGCAAGTCACAGGCTTTCCATAACTACTTACTGAATTAAAATGTTAAACTGTACCAAGCTTAATCCAAAATAAGGGATTTGAGACTGTATCTTTCTCCCTTCTTTGCAGAATCAGGAGAGCATATCTATGGAACACTGTACAAAATGTAGAACTATTTATATGTTAGTTAGTTTTGCTGAAATATTTTCTCCCCTTGCTTGTAAAAGATGATACTCTCTGAAAGAGAAAAGGTAGAGGTAATCAGGAAATGAAGGTGATGTAAAAACAAACTTGAACAAAAATTTTTAATTGCTGAATTGAATAATGAGACCACATATAGAGTAATGTGTTCAGTTCTGAGTGCTGCATTTTGGAAAGGATTTTGATTGACAAGGTTGATAACTTCCAGAAGAGGATGATCAGGACAATGAGAGTTCCAGAGACTCTGCTATATAAGGAGTTGAAGAAAGTAGAGATGTTTTAGCCTGAAAAAGACACAATGTGGAGGGAGAGTTCATCACTGTCTTCAAATATTTGAAAAGCTGTAATATGTAATGGGAAGCTAGGTAGCACAGTGGATAGCACACTGCGCTCAGAGTCAGGAAGACCTGAGTTCAAATCCAGCCTCAGATACTTACTAGCTGTGTAACCCTGGGCAAGTCACTTAACCTCTATTTGCCTTAATCTACTGGAGAGGGAAATGGCAAACCACTCTAGTATCTTTGCCAACAAAACCCCAAAAAGGGTCACAGAAAATTGTACTCAACTTATACAACACAATAACAGTGTGGAAGAGAAACAGTTTTCCCTGTCCACTGCAGTTCCTAGAAGGCATAGTAAGTAGGAATAGTCAGTGGAAGTGATAGAGACAAAGATATTGACTTGAAGATCTTCCTACCAATTAGCAGCTAATATTTGTAGAGTGCTTAAAGATTGATAAAGTACTTTGCATGTGTTTTCTCTTTTGATCTTCACAAAACTATGTGAGATAGGTGCTATTATTAGCCCCATTTTACACGTGAAGAATTTCAAGTAGAGAGAAGTTAAATGACTTGCCCAAGGTAAACACAGCTAGCGTCTGAGACTGGATTTGAGCTCGTCTTCCTGACTCTAAGTCTTGCACTCTATCTACTATGACACATAGCTGCCCAAATTTAAAAAGGCCATTCCAAAAAGTTGAAGGTTTCATTGGGAGGTTTGAAGCATAGGCTAAACACCATTTATCAAGATTGTTCCAGAGTTTTAAGTACAGATACTTCTCATTCAAGTATAAGCTGGGCTAGATTACTTCTAAGGTCCCTCCCAAGTCTGAGACTCTATGATTCTCTATTCATCATCTGTCTAGGTTGTGTGTATGTCTGTACACTGAAATATCAACCTGTTAATAGTAAATTGGCATCTTAATCAGCAGTATTGTGCTACAGCATGTGTTGTCTTGAAAACAACATGGAGTATCATGGTCCCAGTGACTCCGTTCAAAAAAAAAAAAACCTCCTACCTTCAGGCCCTTAATGGTAACAACCAGAAGTCACCACTGGCTGGACACCATTGATAAAAATACCTTTCCCTCAAGTCTCTGCTTCTGACTCCAGCTAAATGCTCTCAGCAACTTCTACCGATAAACCCCAAGCCAGCTCAGTGGGTAACTGATTCCTGCCAGCATATAAAGCCCTTAGGCTGAGGCAGTTTTGTCTTAGTTATCAAAGTCCTTTTAATTGTTGGTACTCAATCTATTCAGCTCACCTATTCTGCTCTTTCAGTTTCGAGCAGCTCCTTCTTTGCTCATGCCTAAAATATTTATGTTCTCCTGATCCTTGGCTGGCTGGTTTTCGGCCCTATCTATTCATGTATGCCCAACTCTGGCTGACCTTTCAACTATTCCGATTCCCATTTAAACCCTGGCAGTTTTACTTCATGCACCCTAGAATCAGCTTCTCAATTGACACTTTGACCCACTGCTATCTATGCCTTAGCACAGGGGTCTCTAACCTTTGTGCCCTGGACCCCTTGGGCAGTCTGGTGAAACCTATAGACCTCTTCTCAGAATAATGTTTTTAAATGCATAAAATACATAGAATTAGAAAAGAGACCACAAGTTAGTAAAAATAAAAATGTAATTTTTTCCAATCCAAAGTTCATAGACCACCTGAAATCTAGTCTCTGATCCCTTGGGAGGTCCAAAGACCCCAGGTTAAGAACTTCCATCTTGACTTAATGCTGAGGGAGCTGCCCCCAGGCCTGTCTCACTGTGGCACAATAAAAAAATCTTCATCTAACTGAAGTCTGTGTATGGGTGTCCAGGCTACAGCTGTTTTCCCTAGCCTATTAAAGAGTCAAAAATGAATCAAATAATTAATAACAATAATAATGATGATGATATCAGCCAAGATTTTCTATGGCACTTTAAGGTTTGCAAATTACTTTACATATGCTATTTTATTTGATCCTCATAACAACTCTATGAAGTCGATGCTATAATTATCCCCCTTTTACAGATGAGGAAACTGAGAATGAGAGAAGTTAAATAACTTGCCCAGGAGAACAATTTATACTACAACAACAATATTGTAGACAATCAATTGTGAAACACTCAAGAACTCTGATCACCATTATGACTAACCACAATTCCATAGGACTCACAGGCAACCCACCCCCTCATAGAGCAGTGATTGACAAAGAGTGCAGATTGACACACAATTTTTTTGTAATTTTTTTTTGCTTGACTATATGTGTAAAGGAATTTTGTTTTCCTTGCTTTCTCAGTTGGGGATAGGGGAAAGAGGGAAGAGAAAAGGCAGATATTCATTTGAGAAAAAATAAATCTTGTTCTTAATTATATGATTCATGTAAACAAAACTATGTATCAGTCAATGTTGTTATGTCTTAATAAAACTAATTTTCTTTTTTAAAAAAAAAGTCTGCAAAAGGATTTGAACTTCACATATAGTGTTCTATCTACTCTGCCAACCAGCCGCCCTACAACTAGGGTTGGTCAGTAAATAGATGGCTCAGTAAATGGAATCCCAACCATTACTCACTGAACCTGCCTGCTGTGGGTCTGATTTATCCTCTATTCCTTCTTTACCCAAAGCATTAGAATCCTCAGAAGCCTTTTTTTCCCCTCTGATGGAGGGAAAAGAGAGGAAAGAAGTCATTCTGGGAAATGGGAATGAACCCAGAGACAGAGAAGAGTGGAATGATACTGTCCCCTGTGCTCCTTCCCTACCTGCTTTCCCAAGCTACAACACTCCCTCGATTCACACTGCATCTCTACTAAACTTTGAGCGGATTCTTGTTGACTTCGCAAAAAGTTGGTTTTAGGGGCACTGAGTTGTTGCATTAGTTTAGCAAGATTGAGCTGTTTAAAATTTCAGAGTTGTCCGCCAAAAAAATAATAATAGGAAGTTGTATTGAGAGGAATGTGCTGACAGCAGTACTGTTTCGGTAATAATTCATGTGTAGTAGATGATGCTTTGGAAGGCAGCCCAGCTGGCTAATGCAGACTGGTGATGCTCTCTCACTGATGGCCGAAGGATTGATTGGCATTTCTGCTCTATCATGAAATCAGCTTGCAAATGAAATAGAGGAGGATCCACGAGGAGGGAAAAGGAATTGGGGAAGGAACTCAGAGGAGGAGAGAGGAATAGCAGGTGGGGGAATGAGGGTGGATGGCCAAGAAGCGGCACTTGAAAGCTTGCTTTCCGATCTAAGCCCGCTTCATCTTGATTTGTCAGCTTGGTATGATTTCAATAAAAGCTCATCTTCTGATAAGTAACGTGCAGCTTTTCTCTGCCTCACCACCCAGGGACCAGCCAATAAACCTCCCACATAAATGAGCTGCCTTTTGCCCATTTATCCACATGTGGGATATATATAATGTGCACATCAAGGGCTCCCACACAGGAAATTTGCACTACTGTGCCCCCCCAAAAAAGCTGTGGGACCTATAAAAATGAAGTCAGCAAGAAAGGAAATGGAGACTAGGATTTAGATATTAACAAATTGGGAAATGTCAGCAAATGAGGTAATGTCCCCACGTTCCCAAGTGCTATCATGGCTCTCCTACCCAGCCTTCTTTATGTGGATATAATTCTCACTTATTAATAGTCTAGCGTTTATATAGTGCTGTAAGATTTGCAAAGTCCTATATGTATGTTATCTTATTTAGCCTTTACAACAGCCCTGGGAGGTAGGTACTATTATTATCCCCATTTTACAGATGAGAAAACTGAGGAAAAAAGAGGTTAAATAACTTGCCCAGTATCACACAGCACATGTCAGTGACTGAATTTTGAGATGCATGAAAATCCCGAGAGCCAGAGTAATTAATAATCAGTTTATTAATTAGGCTAGCATGTAATCAATAATTTGATGGTGCCTCTTGGTAACCAAAGACAAAGACCATGGAGATCATTGAATCCTTAAATATCTTTGGAAAAGTGGGTGCCCCTGACAGGCAGAGATCAACCCTGGTTGGTGAACAGTCAATTAGAAGGTAGACATATTAATGAGGAGGTAGGCTAAAAGTCATCAGCTCCTTCTACTGAGAACATGACTTGATCATGATACTCTGCTGCCTCCAGCAATCTCTGTTTGGTTTCCTCCTTCCTAAGCTGGGTCACCCTAAATTCTAATGGAGGGTCTGCAAGGGCATAGACTTACTTCCTAAGGGCATCTGTTTGCAAGGCCTTCTAGTTGGGTGGGTGGCATCCCACCCAAGATCACAGAGCATGTACCCAGAGAATTTGAGCAATCTCATCTATCAGCAATATCCTTCAGAGACTGACTACCTGACCTGCATAGGCCAGTCCCTAAATGAGGAAATGAATGGAAAAAACTTCAATCCTAATTTAATGATAGGTTATTAATGTAATAGAAAATAATTTCTCTCATTTTGAACTCAGATCTTCCTGATTCCAAATACTCTATCTACTGTGCCACCTGGCTTCCTATTGTACTGTAAGGTTTACAAATTGATTTTCTCCCCAAGGCTTTGTGACATAGGTAGCATATTTACTATTATCTGCATTTTAATTTATTAATTTACTTATTCCCATTACCTTCCCCAAGGGCACATAGCTAATAAGTCAGTAAGTATTCAAACAAAGCTCTCTCCCAAGCCCAAATCCAACACTCTTTCCACTCTACTATACTCCCATAGAGATCTGTGTGGCTACCTCCACATGTCCCAACTGGTAGACATCCTGTTCTATCGATGTTCATGTCTTGCCAAAGCTCAATCCTACGCCAAGGTTCTCAGTCTAAAAATGCCTCCTCCCATACAGAGCTTTCACTCTGGAAGATATTTCCATTGCCGCAGCCCCTTCATCTTATTAGTCATTTCATCTATTTTAAGGAAAAGACCCAAGGTCAGTCACATTTTCTCCATTATTCTTCTCTGGGCCCCATTCAGATTCTTGAGAATTCTCTCTCCACTCTGCCCCAGGTAGATATCCCTTTCCTCCCACCCAGCCCCAACTTTTTAGCTTCCTTGTATGTATTCTTTTCCCCCATTAGAATGAGAGTCCCTTAAGGGCAGGGACTGTGCTAGGTGAGTCCTAAGCAGTTGGCATGGTGCCTGGCACCATATAGGCACTTAAACCCTTTTTGACTTGACGCTAGGTCACCCTGTGCCCCCACTCTCTACCTTCTTCTCTCCTCCTGGGCTACTGAACACCACTAGAGGAAACCACATAATCACATGTGCCTAGACATACTACAAATTTGTTATCTCATTTCTACTGGGCTCACTCTGACACACGGCAATCCTTCTATTCTTCTCCTACCAAATTCTCTGTCACCATGCCCACAGCCAATGTTGATACTTTCCCATCTTTCCTCAAACTTCTTCCACCAGTCCCACTGAAACCGCCATGATGTCATTCCAGGCTACCATTCTAAGTTTAACATTATTTCCCTTCACACATCCTATATTCCCACCAAATCGGCCTACTTGTGATTCCTTAAAACTCAGCACTCATCTCTCACCTATGGACCTTTGTCCAGGCTGTACCTCACAACTTGCATTCACTCCTTCCTCACTTCTACCTCTTAGAATCCCTTCCTTTCTTCAAAGATCATCATATGTGCCACATACTATGGGAATCCTGGACCTCTCCGTCCTCAAAAAATTATAGAAATAGAAAGAGAGATAAAGATAGAGACATTGTAGGTAGATAGGCACAGAGATTGAGATGGAAAAGTTCCCAGAGGGCAACAGTTGTTGAGGGTTTTTTCTACTTTGTACATCCAGTACCTTGAAAAATACCTAGATCATAGTAGATGATTATTAAATACCTGTTATATTGGTTACTGCCAACTGTCAATTATCCAAGGGTGGATCACCTGTAGTTCATCTTTAATTCTGCACTGGTTTTCCCCTGCTAGCTATCATGCATGAGGAGTCCCGTTTCCCCTGGCCATCCGTCCTTTATGCTTTCAGAGAATGCAAATTTATTTTGAAATTAGCCTCTGCAAAACATCATTAGGAAGGAGAGCCTGCTGCCAAAAAAAAAAAAAAGGGAAAAGAAAAGGAGGGGAAGAGAAAAATATGGAACATATTCCAAAGCCAAATGCAAATGGACCGGGGGCAATCCACATCACTGCCCTGTTCTTCTGTGTGGATAATTGAAAAGTAACTAGATAGCATATATATATTCCAAAGGTCCCAAACTTTGTGAAGGGTAACTATTCTTCATCACTGGATGTAGTAAGTAGTGAAGTCCATGAATATGGATCATGGACACTCAGAATTTAGAGATTATATTACCCAACCTGATCATTTTATAAATAAAGTAACTGAGTGCTAAGGAAGGGAAATGATTTGCCTAAAGCTACATAGATCATAAGTAGCAGAGGAGGAATCCCAACCCAGATCTGCTGACTATCAATCCGAGGGTTGGAGGAAAGGGGAGAGAAGGGGCCCGTATTGTTGGTTTTGATCCTGCTCAAATTGGAGATCCATCAGGGAAAGCTTCAAGGTAGATTAATAAATTAATTAATTAAGATTAATAAGGCCCAATCTACTGGCTGAGCTATAGATGCCTGGGAGTTCAATAGTAGACTTCAAGCTCAATAGGAATAAACAGTATGAATATAGGATCGTAGATTTAGTTGGAAAAGACGTTAGAAGTCATCGAAAGCAACCTCCTCATTTTGCTCTTGTTGTTCAGTCATTTCAGTCATATCTGACTCTTTGTGACCCCATTTGGGGTTTTCTTAACAAATATACTGGAGTGGTTTGCTATTTCCTTCTCCAGCTCATTTTACAGATGAGGAAACTGAGGCAAATAGGGTGACGTGACTTGCCTAGGGTCACACAGCTAGTAAGGGTCTGAGGACAGGTTTGAACTCATGAAGATGAGTCTTCCTGATTCTAAGCCCAGCACTGTATCCATTGAGCTACCTAGCTGCCTCCCTCTTCATTTTACATTAGAGGAAACGAAAGCCTAGGGAGGTTACATGACTTGCCCAGGGTCACACAGCTAGTAAGTATTTGAGGTGGAATTAGAACCTGTCTTCCTCCAAAATCAGTGCCTGATCCACCCCATCCACATGCAAAACTCAAGGTGTCCTGTAAACAAAGGTTTTGGTTGTCATTATTACTGTTATCACTGTTATCTCCTCATCATTTTTTTGTGGAGTCCAGTCATTCATCCTTGTCCAATTCTTCATGACCCCATGGATACCAGGCACACCCTTCTATCCTCCACTATCTCCCAAAGCCTGTCCAGTTCCATGTTCTTTCCTTCCATGACACCATCTATCCAACTCATCCTCTTACCCCTTCTCCTTTTGCCTTCAATCTTTTCCAACATCAGGCTCTTTTCCAATGAGTCCTGTCTTCTCATTATGCGGCCAAAGTATTTAAAGCTTCAACTTCAGTATTTGACTTCCCAGTGAATAGTCTGAATTAATTTCTTTAAGTATTGACTGATTTAATCTCCTTGCTGTCCAAAGGACTCTTAAAAGTCTTCTCCAACACCACAATTCTAAAGTGTCGATTCTGCAGCACTCAGCTTTCTTTATAGCCCAACTCTCATAACCACACATTGCTACAGGAAAAACCACAGGTTTGACTTTACAGACCTTTGTCTTTATCAGTAAGGTCTCTGCTTTTTAATATGCTGTCCAGACTTGCTATAGCTTTCCTTCCAAGGAGCAAGTGTCTTTTAATTTCATGGCTGCAGTCACCATCTGCAGTGATCTTTGAGCCCAAGAATATAAAATCTGACACTATTTCCATTTCTTCTCCCTCTGTTTGCCAGGAAGTGATGGCACCAGTTGCCATGATCTTAGTACTTTGTTGTTTGGGGTTTGTTTGGTTTTTTTTTTTTTTAGTGTTAGATTTCAAGCCAGCTTTTATACTCTCCTCTTTCACCCTCACCAAGAGGCTTCTTAATTTTTCTCCACCTTCTGTCCTCAGACTGGTATCAGCTGCATATCTGAGATTTTTAATATTTCTCCTGGCAACTTTAATTCTGGCTTTTGGTTTGTCCAGCCCTAGCATTTTGCATGATGTACTCTGCATATAAATTAAATAAATAAGGTGACAATTTACAACCTTCTCTTACTACTTCCCCAATCTTAAACCAATCAGTTGTTCATGTGTGGTTCTAACTATTGCTTCTTGACCTACATATAGTTTCCTCAGGAGACAAGTAAGATGATCCAGCATTCCCATCTCTTTGAGGACTTGCCACGTTTTGTTATGATCCATACAGTCAAAGGCTTTAGTGTAGTTGATGAAACAGAAACAGATATTTTTCTGGGACTCCTTTGTTTTTCATAATCCAGTGAATATTGACAATTTGGTCTCTAGTTCCTCTGCCTCTTTGAAAACCAGCCTGCTCTTTTGGTATTCTTGGTTCACATATGGATGAAGCCGAGCTTGTAGAATCTTAAGCATGACCTTACGAGACACTATCTTTCTATTATTCTTTTATATTTAACATTCTGTGGATTATTGTGAAGTTGGATAAAATGACTGCTTTTTGCAATGAAATAAGAGTACGAGGACATTATGAGCTTACCTTTTGTGCTGTTGTTATTGTTGTTGTTTAGCCATTTCAGTCATGGCTGACTCTTCTGTGACCCCATTTGGGGTTTTCTTGGCAAAGCTACTGGAGTGGCTTGCCATTTCCTTCTCCAGCTCATTTTACAGATGAGGAAACTGAGGCACAGTTAAATTACTTGCCCAGGGTCCCACAGCTATTAAGTGTCTGAGGTCAGATTTGAACTCAGCTCTTCCTGAGCCCAGTGCTCTATCCAGTGTGGCACCTCATTGAAAGCATCATCAATAAGAGACAAGATGACAGTGTTGACTTGGACCTCATCCTATTCCTACAGGATTTTAAAGTCTTCCATTTGATCTCTGCATTCTAAAAGCTTTGCATTCCATGTAGTTTGGAGATTTTGTGCATTCATTTTGATAATTTCTGTTAAAAACATTGTTCTCAAATTTTTATGGATCAATATTGTGTCAAGATGGTTTTGGCGACAGTTTTGTCCAAAATGACCCTCCTAATCCAGTGTAATTTGTTTGCTGACTTCTCAAGGGTATTTGGGGTAGGGCGGAAGCTGTATTTTCAGTTTGGAATCTGTCATCTTTCAACTAACAAAGGCTGGTGAGCTTCTGCTGCCTAATTGTGGTCACCCAATCCTGTCTTTCTAGTGATCTTTATTCTTATTGTTATTACTTAAAATGTTGGAGCTGGAAGGGATCTCAGAAATTATTTAATATACCTACTTTATATTAGAGAGCAAGGCTAGAGAAGTGATTCACTCAGGTTCTCATAGCTGGTTAACATAGGAAGTATGCATGTTGAAGTTCTGAGGTATGAGGTAAGCCAGGTCATGGTGATCCTTGCTAAGGAAGTGGGACTTCCAGGTTAGATCCTATTCTTTCCTCCACATATCTGCTGAAAGGACACATGTCAATCAACAAGAATTTATTATGAACCTGCTATGTGTCAGACATTGTACTGGGTGCTAGAGGTATGAAAACAAAGGTGAAAAAGTCCCAGCTTTCATGGAGTTGATAATCTAGCCAAAGAAAGACATATCATATTGCACAGTGCAGCATATTGCTTCAATTCCACTAGCTGACCTTCTTCTCATGTCTTACTTCTGTGAATCTATTGAGATCCTATATGGAGGATCTGCCACACTCTGAATAGGTAGGTAACCTTTGGGGAGAAGGTGGGAAAAGGAGGACAAGAAGAATAAAAAAGAAAAGAAGAGAAGGGAGAGGGGTTGGTGGGAAAAGAGAAGCCTTTCCTTACATATTTATTGATCATCCAAAGAGTCAAAGCCCCAACTACTTAACACACTCAACAAGAAGATATAACTTTGGCTCTACAACATACAAATGACCGTCCAGACACAGGTTGTAGAGAATAAGGTACTGTTCCATTGCTGTTCAGTCATTTTTCAGTCATATCCAACTCTTCATGACCCTACAGGGTTTTCTCAGCAAAGATACTGGAATGGTTTGCTGTTTTCTTCTCCAGCTCATTTTACAGATGAGGAAACTGAGGCAAATGGGGTTATGTGACTTGCCCAGGGTCACTCAGCTAGTAAGTGTCCATAAATTTGATCAAATCTTTGCTTCTTCCCATCAAATCAGATCAAAAATCAGATGGTCTATAGACAGTCAGTCAGACAGATAGACAGACAGACAGACAGACAGTAGATAGATAGATAGATAGATAGATAGATAGATAGATAGATAGATAGATAGATAGATATGGTACAGCTCATTTGTGATGAAAGTAATTCTCTCTCTCTCTTTTCTCCCCCTGCCAGCCCCTTTCTGTCTCTGTATGTGTGTCTCTCTCTGTGTCTCTATTTCTCTATCATCATCATCATCATCATCGTCATCATCTCCCATTATCTCTCCACCTCATTGTGATTCTATTCAGAAAGGTTACGTCCCATCAATGTACCCAGAACTCATTCTGTCAGCTCCCTCCACTCCAGGACCAGAATTATCAGCTGAAGTATTCCCTTCATTGAAAGACTAATCCTTTGCCTTGTTACTTGGAGCACATTTTCCCACTTTAAAAAAAAAAAAAGTACAGCTCTGCTTTGGTTGGCATTTCTTTTCATTATCCTTCAGGTGATTGGGGGCCTTACAAAAGATCCACAGAAACATAGTTCGCTCATCTAATTCTGAGCACATTCCCATGTCTGACCACATTAGCAGGGTCATAAATATGTCTGGTAGAAGTCTGAAGTTTAGAATTGATGAGTGTGATCAGCGAACGATCCAAATAAACATAGTTATTATAAAAGCCCTGCGAGGGATTTGGTGACATGCAGAGAAGCTCATGCACATCATTTTCACCTCCATCTTCTAATCTTGCCCATTTTTATTTGGTGCCACATGAGAAATGGTCAGAGATTTATCCCTCATCCTCCTTTTTTTCCCAATAAAGTGTCACTTGTGGGCCAGCAGGCATAGTTGTATCCAAGGCAAGCCCATTCATATGAAGTGAACACAACACAGTCAGTGCCTCATACCCTTTGTCTAAGAGAATCTCACCCATGCTAATGAAAATCAAGAATAAGACAAGTGAAGTCGGACAGAAAAGCTAAAAAATATTCAATTATAATCTGTGACCTAGAACCTCAAATGCTGGGATTACATGAACCGGATTCAAATTTGAAGCAGGGTGGGAGGAATCCTCTCCCAAAACACATTTCTTAGGGGGCAGCTAGGTGGTGCAGTGGATAGAGTACCGGTCCTGAAATCAGCAGTACCTAAGTTCAAATCTGACCTCAGATCAAACACTTGACACTTACTAGCTGTGTGACCCTGGGCAAGTCACTTAACTCCAATTGCCTAGAAGGAAAAAAAACCCACCATATTTCTTACCTTCATTTTTGCCCTTCCCCAAAATTTCCTCTGGGAGCCTCAAAATAATGCTCATGTCTAGGTCTACTCCCACATGAGCAAAAAAGAGTCCCAGTTTCCATGCAAGCACTGAAGGCAATAATGTACATCAGATACAGTCAGGCAAATGGTAAATTGTTGGTAAATGTTTAACCAACAGCTCTCTTCCAAAATTAAATTACCGTCATGTACTTTTAAGTTTGATGCCCATTATTAACATTTTCTCCGTAATTTTCTTAAGTCTAGACAACAACTAACAAAACAATAAATCCAACCCTGATTTGAAGCATTTGCCAATTTCTGGAGTAGATGCTCGTCTTAATATTTAGCCATCAGCTCTGGTAAAGCCAGTTTAAGCTGACTCCAGCTCACCACCAGGTAAGAGACATCCTTTTCTTACCTCACAGAACATGCGATGTAGTATGAAGGATTTGTAGCAGCCCATAAACTATTGTCACTTGATCTATTCAAGACCTCCCTCTAAGGATTTCTGCAGGCTCCCACACTTGGAATACTGTTCCAAGGCATGGAACTCCCCTCAGCATGGAAACAAATTTGGGGTTACTAGAAAAGCAAAGCCCCAGCTTTCTAATGGGGCAGCTAGATGGCACAGCGGATAGAGTACCAGGCCCAGAATTAGAAAGACTCCCTTTCCTGAGTTCCAATTTGGCCTCAGACGCCAGCTGTGTGACCCTGAGCAAGTCACTTCACCCAGTTTGCCTCAGTTTCCTCACCTATAAAATGAGCTGGAGAAGGAAATGGCAAACCACTCCAGTATCTTTACCAAGAAAATCTCAAATGGGGTCAAGAGTTGAATGCAACTGAAAAACAACAACGAACTTTCTAATGAATCTGACCTTGACTCCAGGGACCTGAACAGAATTATAATCTTATAAAACTATCCTGAAGGTTTGGACTCCTACTAGAAAAAAGATGAATGTAAGGTTCCTAGGGAGGCGCCCAACCACGCAAGGGTGTTACCTTATGGTAATACACTAAGTGCCTGGACACTGGAAAAGAAAATGAATTTAGGGTTGCAAGAGAAGCAACCCCTTCCCCATCACTCCTGTACTAATCTGAATAAGGAAAATGAATTTGGGATTACAAAGAGAAGCAACTCTTCTCCTATCAAACCTGCACTATCTGCATAACAGTAAATGTTAATTATTATAATATACTATAATAACTCACAGTAGATAACAAAATACGAAGTGTCCCCAAAAGTCTTAATGAAATTCTTAGCTTTAATAGCTTAATACTATTTAACCATTTAAGCTTAAAACTGTGCTAACACTTTTGGCATACTCTGCATAGGTTCCTGTGTACCCTATATGGGTTTTTTCTCCTCTGTATTGCAGCTTAGTGTCTTGCTTCTCTCCCCCATCTGGGACCACACGCCAGATCCCCAAGCTGGGAACTCTTGTCCCTTCCCTAGACGGCTGGGGCTTACGGAGCTCCCACCACTCGGCCATGCTTTAGCACTCTCTAAAGCCCCCGTCTCTTGGGCTTAGAGTTTACACCACTGCCTGTTCATGACTGTGACCAGGAACTTGAATCCAGATAATCATAGTCTAGGAATTCTCCTGGGCCCATGTGGTAAAGAGACCCAGTCATCGGTTCTTGCTGCCTCCTCTCACTAAGGTTATAGGGGTGAGAGCAAATACCATTGCAATATGCCTCTGCCCCCAAAGCTATCATTAGGGGCTCCCCAGAGGAAAAGCTTTGTGGCTACACAGATTTTCTAACCCTGTGGCCCAGGCTGCTCTTAGGTCTCTGGTTTCTGGTTAGTGCCCAGATCTCCCTGGATGTCTCCTACACGACTGTGACCGCTCTGTTGGTTCCCATTTATAAGCCCAGAACAAAGGGGCTAGTTCCAACTTACAACAGCCAGAGTCAAACAAATCAGATCTAGTCACTGAAGCTCATTGTCTTCTATGAGGTGTAAATATAATGAGTTGATAAATACCAAAGCCCACAACACTCTATGTCTACAGCCTTCTCAAGGAGGTACCAATGGGCATGTCTACACCTTTCACAGGGAGATGCAATCAGAGCTCCAAGACAAGGCTTCCCTCTCCGAAACCATATCACATTGATTAAGCTCCCGTGATAACTCTGGTCATCTCCCCTGATCAGTTACATAGCCTCTCTGGTTCTATAAATGGTTACCTTTCATGAGCCTCACTGACTGGGCAGGGGATCTCTAAGTATTTTGAGAGTATAGAATGCAAATTCCTAAAGAATAGGAACTTTTTTTTTCCTTTTGTCTTTGCATTCCCAGCACCAAGCACAAGCTTTACTCAGAATAGGAGCTTAATGAATTCATGTCGAATCAAATAGAATTTGTTGACAGCAGATGTCCCCAAGTTGGAGCAAACCGTTAGCCTATGGATGGTATCTTCAAAGAACTTCCAGAGATGAAGCCCCTTCTTTCTAGGTAAGTCCATTCTTCATTTAGAAAGGAATAATACCAGAAGATAGAAAGCAGTAGAGATAGAGATGATAGAAAGAGGGGAGGGGAATATAATCAGTGCAGTGGATATAATTCTTTCAACCAAAAGGAATCTGAGATCATTTGGTTTGGGAAATTTATTTGCAACACTGGACCATACACTCTGTTCTAAAATGAGTCTGGGGACAGCTAGGTGATATTTTAGATAGAGCATTGACCCTATAATCAGGAGGACTTGAGTTCAAATCCAGCCTCAGACACTCGACACTTACTAGCTGTGTGACCCTGGGCAAGTCACTTAATCCCAATTGCCTCGCGAAAAAAAAAAAATGAGTCTGCAGGGTGAAGCCATGGTGGTGGAGAGAAGTCAAGGAGTCACCTGAGGTCTCCCCCAAACCCCTCCAAAGACCTTTACATAGTGCCCTAAAACAAATCCTGAACACACAAAAGGATGAAGTAGAACAATTTTCCAGCACAAGACAACTTAAATGTTTGGCAAGAAAGTTCTGTCACACGGGGATGAGAGTGGAGCACAGTGCAGTGCAGGCCACACTAGTGTAGACCAGGCCCCAGCAAACCAGGAACAGGTCTTGGGAGTGAATGAATCAGCAGCTGCAGTGGCTGCTTCCAGAGCTCTCAGCCCACAGATGGCAAGAGGGTCAAACAGCTGGCCAGAAGGAGATTACAGGCGTCTCTTAGCTAGCACTGTGGCAGGACTCCATTGCTTTGCCCATACTCAGACCCAGGTTATGGTCCTAGAAAGCAGTCCCAGGGCAAGGAGGAGCACTAGCACCCCCAAGCTTGCAGCTACAGTGGAGTGGGTACTCTCCTCACAATTCCAGGGCAGAAAAAAGTGCTTGTGGTCACTCACAGATTACAGCACCAGCTAGACGAGTAGCAAACATGCCGCTCCTTAGATTATACCACCTTGGAAGAACTAAAAATTTACAGGTCCCTAGACGTATCTCTGAAAACAGCTGCACAAAACCCCTGAAACTTGAGACAGTGTGCCCTCCACTCTGGAAGCACAGCCTTACTCAAAAGAGTTGCAAGTTAAGAAATAGGCTGGGAAATGAGCAAACAATAGAAAAAATTGTGATCATAGAAAGTTACTGTGGTGATAAGGAAAATCAAAACACATACTCAGAAGAACATACTGAAGTCAAAGTTCTACATCTAAAGCCTCCAAGAAAAATATGAATTGGTCTCAGGCCATGGAAGAGCTCAGAAAGGATTTTGAAAATCCAGTAAGAGAGATGGAGGAAAAATTGGAAAGAGAAACAAGAGTGGTGCAAGAAAATCATGAAAAATGAGTCGACAGTTTAGTAAACACAAAAAATACTGAAGAAAATAACACCTTAAAAAAACAGACTTAGGCCAAATTATAAAGGAGGTACAAAAATCCAATGAGGAGACAAATGCCTTAAAAAGCAGAATTGGCCGAATGGAAAAAGATAAATAAAAATTCAGTGAAGAGGACTCCTTAAAAAGCAGAATTGGCCAAATGGGAAAAGAAGCACAAAAATTCACTGAAGAAAAGAATTCAGTAAAAAATAGAATTGGCCAAATGAAAAAGGAGGTACAAAACCTCACTAAAGAAAATAATCCTTAAAAATTAGAATTGAGCAAGTGGAAGCTAATGATTCTATAAGACATCAAGAAATAATAAAACAAAACCAAAAGAATGAAAAAATAAAAGATAGTGTGAACTATCTTATTAGAAAAACAATTGACCTGAAAAATACTGACCAGGAGAGATAATTTTAAAATTATTGGCCTTCCTAAAAGCCATGATCAAAAAGAGAACCTAGACATCATCTTTCAAGAAATTATCAAGGAAAACTGCCCTGATATTCTAGAACAAGAGGGTAAAGTGGAAATTTAAAGAGTATACCAATCACCTCCTGAGAGAGATACCAAAATGAAAACTCCCAGGAATACTCTAGCCAAATTCCAGAGCTCCCATGTTAGGAAGAAAATGTTGCAAGCAGCCAGAAAGAAACAATTCAAGTATCACAAAGCCATGACTAGGATAAAACAAGATTTAGCAGCTTTTACATTAAAGGATCAGAGGGCTTGGAATATGATGCCCTAGTGGAGCTCAGATTGCAACCAAGAATCACCTACCTAGCAAAACTGAGTGTAATCCTTCAGGGGGGGAAATGGATATTCAATGAACTAGAGAACTTTCAAGCATATTGGATGAAAAGATCAGAGCTAAATAAAAAATTTGACTTGCTAATATAAGACTCAAGAGAAGCATAAAAAGGTAAACAGGAAAGGGAAATCATAAGGGACTTAATAAGGTTAAACTGTTTACATTGCTACATAGGAAGATGATATTTATAATCCATAATCTCATTATTAGGGGAATTAGGAGTATATGTAGACAGAGGGCACAGGTATGAGTTGAATATGATGGGATAATATCTTTAAAAATAAAATTAAGGGACGAGAAAGAAGAATGCACTGGAGAAAGGGAAAGGGAGAGGTAGAATGGGGTAAATTATCTCACATAAAAGAGGCAAGAAAGAGCTTTTACAGTGGAGAGGAAGATGAGGGAGGCGGTGGGGAATGCTTGAACCTTACTCTCATCAGAATTGTCTCTAAGGGGCAGCTAAGTAGTACAGTGGATAAAGCACCAACCCTGGAGTCAGGAAGACCTGAGTTCAAATCAAGCCTCAGACACTTGACCCTTACTAGCTA
The DNA here is from genome assembly GCF_003287225.1 of Phascolarctos cinereus. Taxonomy (NCBI): domain Eukaryota; kingdom Metazoa; phylum Chordata; class Mammalia; order Diprotodontia; family Phascolarctidae; genus Phascolarctos; species Phascolarctos cinereus. The sequence continues at coordinate 373,464,498 of NW_027555958.1, forward strand.
TGTGACCCTGGGCAAGTCACTTTACCCCATTGCCTTGCAAAAAAAAAAATTGGCTCTAAGATGGAATAACATACACACTCAACTGGATGTAGAAATCTATCTTACTCTACAGGAAAGTAGGAGGGGAAAGGGATAAGGGGGGACACTCATAAAAGGAAGGGTAGATTGGGGGAGGCAATACTCAGAAGCAAAACACTTTTGAGGAAGGACAAGGTAAAAGGAGAGAGAGAAAAGGGGGGGAATAGGATGGAGGGAAATACAGTTAGCAATCATAACTGTGAAACAAATTTTGAAGCAAATTTCTCTGATAAAGGCCTCATCTCTCAAATATATAAAGAAATGAGTCAAATTTGTAAAAATAAGAACCATCCCTCCATTGACAAATGATCAAAGAATATGAACAGCTTTCAGATGAAGCTATCAAAGCTATCTATAACCATATGGAAAAAATGCTCTAAATCACTACCGATTGGAGAAATACAAATTAAAACAATACTGAGGTACTACCCCATATCTATCAGATTGACTAATAGGGCAGAAAAGAAGAATGATAAATGTTGGAGGAGATGTGGGAAAATTGAGAAACTAATGCACTGTTGGCGGAGTTGTGAACTGATTCAACAATTATGTAGAGCAATTTGGAATTATGCCCAAATATTTATAGCAACTCCTTTCTGGTGACAAAGAATTGGAAATTGAGGTGATGCCCATAAATTGGAAAATGCCTATAGTATGTGATCGTGATGGAATACTATTGTGATATAAGAAATGAGGAGCTAGATGGTCTCAGAAAAACCTGGAGAGACTTACATGAACTGATACAAAGTGAAATGAGTAGAAACAGGAGAACATTGTACACAGTAACAGCAATATAGTAATATGATCAATTGTAATGACTTGGCTATTGACTCAGAATAGCCAATGACTCAGCCATTCTTAGCAATACAATGATCCAAGACAACTCTGAAGGACTTATGATAAAAAGCTATCCATCCCCAGAGAAAAAACTGATGGAGTCTGAATACAGATCGAAGTATACTTTTTTAACTTTCGTTATTTTTCTTGGCCTTTTATTTTGGTCTATATTTTCATTTACAACATGAATAATATGGAAATATATTTTACATGATTACACATATATAACCTGTATCAAATTGCTTGCCTTCTCAATGAGGGGAGTGGGGAGGAAGGGAGAGAATTTGGAACCCGGTTTTAAAAATTAATGTTGGGGAAAAATAAATTTTTTTAAATGAATCTGTATGTTATTGTGTGTTCTTTACAGATTTGGGGGTTAGCATTTTTTTCTAGCTACTTCTCACCCTAACCTAGCCCCATGACTGAACAAGAAAGCACTTCCACCTTGAGCCAGCATTTTCCAGGTCTTTTCCTACCCAGGGACAGAGAGTATTGATCTTTCTTGGAGAGATCTAGAGGGGAAAAATTTGGAACTAAAATCTTATAAAATGAATGTTGAAAACTGTCTTTACATGTAATTGGAAAAAAAAATAAAATACTATTAAATGGGGGAAAAAAGAAATGACAAGCAGGATGATTTCAGAAAGCCTTGAAAGACTTACATGAACTGATGCAAAGTGAAGTGAGCAGAGCCAGGAGAATGTTATACACAATGACAGCAACATTGTTTGATGAAGTACTGTGAATGACTTAGCTATTCTCAGTAATACAGTGATCCAAGACAATCCCAGAGGACCAATGATTGAGCGTGCTATCCATCTCCAGAAAAAGAAATGATATTGTCTGAATACAGACCGAAGCATAGCAATTTTTTTTTCCAGTGAGGCAACTGGGGTTAAGTGACTTTCCCAGGGTTACATAGCTAGTAAGTGCCAAGTGTCAAGCAGGATGTGGTGGTAGATGTTTAACAACCAGACTCTCCAGGGAAAAAAATATCTATGTGCACACTTTTAAAGTTTAATATGCCTTATTAACTTTTTCTTAAGTCTAGGCAATCAACAGAACACTAAGTCAAGCCCTGATTTGCAGCACTCACTGGTTTCTTGAGGTGTAAATGCTCGCAGTGAAAATTTAATAATTGGCAGAGATGCCTCCAGCATACACCTGGTTTTGAGTCTCTTGTCCTAACCCACCAGTTATCTCCTTCAGATTCCTAGAGATTTCAGTGATTCCATTTCCTGGGACTTCTCCCTCTCTCTTCCTTTGACCTGTCTGTCCTCTTTGTCTGGCTTGGTTTGCATGATGCAGATTTACTACCAGGAATGAGGACAGGCTAAGCCCTTCAGATGAAATTATATTCAAAGTATTTTTCGAGTAAATCTCTACCTTGGAGGGTGGATAAAAGCTATGACTCATCTGTCTAAGAACAGAGGAGGGTATAGAACCAACCACTGGGTTGAGGAAAAAGTCCAATTTATTCACTGGCCTCAGAGTGTGCCTGTGATCTTAGCCAATGAGCTGGTAACTAGCAAGGTCATTGGCACAGATCTGCAGGTGATCGATCTCAGTATGGAAGTTTGAACCATTTAAACACAAAAGCAAGTCTGGTGGGATTCATGGTGGGGTAAGGGGAAGGATACTAGGCCTAGAAAAGGGGATCTTAGGAGCAATCTGTCATCTATAAGATAAAATGCAAACTCCTCAGCCCGGCATTGAAAGCTTTCCACAATCTAGAGACCAGTTACCAGACTTATTTTACAGTATTCCCTTTTGGCATGTAGTAGGTGCTTAATAAGTGTTTGATGTTTTATCTTCACCTACTCCATGCATTTGACATACCAGTTTTCCCACACATCCAGCATTCTATCGCCTTTCTCCATGTCTTTGCAAAGGCCTAAAATACTATTAAGTGGGGGGCTGGGGGGGGGAAGGAAATGGCTTCTTAGAATCCAACTCCTATAGAAAGCTTTCCTTTCCTAATCTCCCTATTGCTAATGTTCTCTGCCCACCCCCAAATTATCTGGCACCAAAACTGTCTCATTTGCCCCGGACATTTAGCTTATTGAAATGCTGGTTATAATGTTTTTGTGACACACTAGTTGAGCAGGTAAAGACAGGCACCACCAAAGATTCATAGTATGTTTGAGCTGGAACCAGCTGGGGTCATTTAATTCAACCATGGCAGCGCCATGTCAGTGCTCCATTGATCCCTTGATAATCATGGCTTTGTCCATATGTTCATTGGGCTGGACTAGACAAACAAGAGTTATAGACTTTTAGGACTTCTATGGCCTTTAATTATCAAATAGTTCATCTGAGGGATGAAAAATCTGTGGTCAAGAGAGGAAAGTGATTTGCTCTATTAGTGATAGAGTTGGGGGCTATATTCTGAGTCTTCTGACTTCAAGATTGCTATACATCAAGGGAAAGAAAAGGGGTAGATGGGTATTTCAGGCTTTGGGTAAGTTACAAATATACCATGAAGTTTACCTTCAATCGATCAACCAGTCAAGTATTTTTAAGGGCCTATTATGTTCTAGCCACTTAGGATATATCAGCTTTAGATATGAAATGACCTTGGAAAACATCAAATCCAACCTCCTTATCGTACAGATGAGGAGACAGAGGCCTAGAAGGTTAAACATCTTGCCTTAGATGACATAGGTCAGGTATCCTGAATACAAATCTGGGTAGTTCAATGGCAGAGATCCAGAATTCAAACCTAGGTCCTTTGAGTCCAAATCCAGTGGCCTTTTCATTAATCTTTAGACCATGCTACTTCTTACAGACCTGGGCAATCCCTGATTGGTGAGGATACCTGAGTTCTGTTGGTCTTATGGTAATTATGGCTGTGTGCTGGCCCAGAGCCTGTGTGTTAGAGAGGAGAGAAGGCGAACAAGTTACACTGCTTCTGTTTATATTGGATAAAAGCTGGGGTACTTGAGAGTAATCTGTATCACAGCTCTATTTACTTTGCAAATAGAGTAAAAAATGAACTGCTTGAATTAGGAGGGTTGCAAAGCAGGGGTGAAGAAGAGGTAGGAAAAATAGGGAGGAGGCCCAAACCCCCCTTCCCTAAGACAGCAAGCAATCTTATATAGATTATACACATACAATCATGTTAAGCATATTTCCACATTAATCATGCTGTGAAAGAAAAATCAGAAGAAAAGTGAAAAACCATAAGAAAGGAAAAAAAAAGAGAAAGAAAAAAGTATATTTCAATCTGCATTCAGACTCCATAGTTCTTTCTCTGGATATGGATAGCATCTTCCGTCATGAATCTTTTGGAATTGTTTTTGATCATTGTATTGCTGAGAAGAGCTAAGCCTAGTATTCCTCTATTATTCTATAAACATTGCTTGAGCTTAACAGTTCAGTAGAATGCCCTTGAAATGAAATCATTGCCACACTAGAGGTCTGGTGATTCCAGGCTGCTAATAACAATAGTGACAATTTATATTTTACACAGGAATTTACATCATGATTTTATATAGGCTGATCATAACAATAATAATTTATATTTATGCAGTACTGATAACAATAATAATTTATATTTATATAGTACTGATAACAATAATAATTTACATTTTATATAGGAATTTATATAGCACTAATAATAACAAAAATAATTTATATTTTATATAAGAATTTATATAGTTCTGATAATAACTATAGCAATTTATATTTTATATAGGACTTTATATAGCACTGCTAATAACAAAAATGATTTGTATTTTATATAGGAATTTCTACTGTTCTGATAATAACAACAAAAAATTATATTTCATATAGTGCTAAAAATAACAATAATAACCATTTATGTTTTATATAGGAATTTATATACTGCCGATGATTTTATTTTTTATAAGTTATATTTTATATCAGAATTAATATAGTGTTTTAAGGTTCACAAAGTATTTTACTTCCATTATTTCATTTAAGGCTCACAACACACCTTCCTGAAGCCCAGAGAAAAGATTGTCCTAAGGACAGGATGGGGAAAGGCTTTCTTGCACAGTAGGAAGTCAAGGAATGAGGATGGAGTTTCAGTAACCTTAAGACCAGCAAAGTTATGTGCATCAGGGGTGAAAGTGCTAGATGTGGAGTTAGGAAGACATGTTTAAATCCTCCCTCGCACATGATTAACCTATGTCACCTTGGATAATTCACTTAACCTTTCCCACCCTCAGTTTCCTCATCTTGTAAAATGGGGATATGTACAGCATCTACCTTACAGGATCATTGAGAGTATCAAATAGCATATGTAAAAAAGATAGTATATGTGAAAGAACTTTGTAAGCTTATTTCATTGTTCTTGTTAAAGGCAAGGACAATAAAAATTACTATGAGCTCGTAGCAGGCCTGAAGCCCGGGAAAATAATTAGGATACAGGAGGGCAGGAAAGAATGATGGTATTTGAAACTGGAAAGACAGTTGGAAAGCATCTATACCAGAGGGTAACCCCCATGTTACAGATGAGTTCACTGAGGCATGGAGATGTCAAGTGATTTGCCCGTTGACCTCCACATTGTAAGAAGCAGAGCCAAGAGCTGAACCTAGGTACTCTAACTCCAGAGGCATTGCTCTCCGTAATACAGTACATTGCCTCTCTCTTACCTGCTACAGCTAAAGTTGGGAAACATTCCACGAGGTCTTGGGTTCCTAGACATCTTAACAAGCTTGATCTACCTCACAGAGAGAGACAGAGAAGGAGAGAAGAGAGAAGGAGAGGGAGGGAGGGAGGAAGAGAGACCTTCATGGGAAGACTGGAACAAGGGGTTTAATCAGGAAAGAGAGAGGCAACAAAAAAAAAGGATTAATTAATACCTAACTTCCTATTGTTTGTAGGGAGGACCAGAATTAACTCTCAGGACTTTAGTAAACTTAAAACCTTTCTCCTTTTTGTCAAAACCTCCTAATCATGTTTTTGTGTAGTGTTTAATAGTAAAACCCTTTCTAAAAAACTAAAAGAAAAACTATATATTATCTCCAGAAAAGAGAGAAAGGTAAATAAAGCTTTAGGGCAGTGAGGTGACACAGTGGATCGAGTGCTAAACCTGGAGTCAGGAACCCTCATCTTCACAAACCTTACTACCTGAGTGACCCTGGGCAAGTCACTTAACCCTGTTTGCCTCAGTTTCCTCATTTGCAAAATAAGCTGGAGAAGGAGATGGCAAACCACTCCAGTATCTTTGTTAAGAAAATTCCAAATGGGATCATGAAGAGTTGGACTGAAATAATTAAACAACACACATAAAAATAATAAGTTCGAACATTTTATACTTCAGAAGTCGGAAAACATTTCAAATCAGGGCTTGATTTGATGCTTTGTGGGTTATCTAGACTTAGACAAGCGATGGAGAAAACGTTAATATTGCACAAAATTTAAATGTTTTAAGCACACATTTCGCCTTCACTCCCCCACTCCCTACCTCCCACCCACAGAAGGTTGTTAAACATTTACTATCATATCCCTGTTTGGAACAAAATTATGAAGGGCATTGAATACTAAGCTGGGGTGTTTGCCTATTATTTGCACACACTCATAAAAATAAAGTTTAGGTTCTCTCCCCAGGACAAAGCTGAGTGATAAGGTATTCAGCTCAAGGCAAGAAAGGCAGTGTGATACAATGTGGGGGGAAAAGTTAGGTTTAGATTCAAAGTATCTGTGTTCAAATATCACTTCTACCACTTACATGATGTTAAACAAGGCTCTTGACTTCTCTGAACCCCATTTTCCTCATCTGTAAAGTGAGGTTAAATTAAATGGCCTCTCAGGTCCCTTCCGGTTCTAATCAATGAGCCCCTAAGATAGGAGTTCTTAACTTTTTTATGAATTGAACCCCTTTGGCAGCCTGGGGAAACCTTGGGGTTCCTTTTCAGAATGTTTTTAAATACATAAAGTCATGCTAATGTGTATCTGGCTGCTGGACCCAGATGGCTCCAAAGAAGAAAGTGAGACTAGTGACTTTGCACATCTCTCCCTCACTTTTACCCAATTCACTTGCATGTCATGATGTCACCTCCATGATGTCATGGTCTTCTTCAAGAATGAAAGACAAACAACAACCCCGTGAGTAGTATTAGATGTCCCACTGAGGACTCAACTGGAACCGGCCAGTTTGGCAATAATAAAATAAAACATGCAGAATTAAAAAAGAAACGAAAGGTAAGTGAAAAAACGTTATTTTTCCCCCAGTCCATTGGCACCCTCAAAGTTCAGCATAAATATGAGTTATTATTAATATAAGGTTTCAGATCTTCTTCCTATCACCTCTAGAATAATATGCAAACACCCCAGCTTAGTATTCAATGACCTCCATAATTTGGTTCCAAACAGGGGTATGACAGTAAATGTTTAACAACCTACTCTGGGTGGGAGGGTGTGCACAAAACACTTAAGTTTTGTGCATTATTAACGTTTGCTCCATCACTTGTCTAAGTCTAGATAATCCATACAGCAGTAAATCAAGCCCTGATTTGTAGTGTTTTCTGACTTCTGAAGTATGAATGTTCACACTGAAAATGTAAGGACCAGCATTCCAGAGGTGACAAGAGCTCTCCCCGAAATTCCCCGGTTCTGAAACCTCTTGCAGTGCAATTTCAAACTCCTCCTCTTCACAATGTTTATGTTCCAGCCAAACTGAACAATTAGCCATTCCCCAAAATATTTGTTCCAAAACCTACCTCCATGCACTCCTACAGGCTGCCCTCCAAGCCTGTCACACGCTCCCTCCTCATCGCTCCCTCTCAGAACCCTTGTCTTCTTTGAAGATTCAGTTCGGATGTCACCTTCTTCTATCACCACCACCACCTCTCCCTAGTAACTAATGTTCTCTCCCCTAATTAAATCACCTTATTTTAAACTTAGAATCATAGAATCTTAGATTCCAACCTGGAAAAGAACCCCAGAGGACATCTACACCAGTAGCATCAAACTCAAATAGAAACAGGAACCACTAATCCATACATAAGATCCCCGCAGGCTGCATATTGACTTAGTTTTAAAATATAATATTTGTTGTTGTTGAGTTGTTTTCAATCATGTCCCACTCTTCACGATCCCATCTGGGGTTTTCTTGGCAGAGATACTGGAGTGGTTTGCCATCTCCCTCTCCAGCTCATTTTACAGATGAGGAAACTGAGGCAAACAGGGTTAAGTGACTTGCTCAGGGTCACACAGCTAGCTAGAAGGTGTCTGAGGCCAGTTTTGAACTCAGGTCTTCCTGACTCCAGGCCTGGAACTCTATCCACTGCACCACCTAGTTGCCCTAAAATATAATGTTATCTATGTTTTATTGTGTTTTTTTTATTTTGTTCAATATTTCCCAATTATACTTTAATCTGGTACTCATCTTCGACACTCTGAAATAGACCAACTCTGTCGTTTTGCAAATGAGTTCCATTAAAGAGAAGCGACCACAACTAGGTGGCATCATAGTGCACAGAGCATTGGCCCTGGAGTCAGGAAAACCTGAGTTCAAATTCAGCCTCAGATACTAATTACCTATGTGATCCTGGGCAAGTCACTTAACTTCTCTCAGCTTTAGTTTCCTTAAAAAAAAAAAAAGTGAGGATCATAATAACACATACCTCCTAGGGTTGTTGTAAGGCTAAAAATGAGGTAATATTTATAAAAGCACTTTGCAAGGGCAGCTAGGTGGTACAGTGTATAGAGCACTGGTCCTGGAGTCAGAAGGACCTGAGTTCAAATCCAGCCTCAGACACTTGACACTTAGTAGCGGTATGACAAATCACTTAACCCCACTGTCTAGCCCAAAAAGAAAGTACTCTGAAAACCTTAAAATGCTATATAAAGGTTAGTTATAATTATTATTACCCAAGGTCATACAAGTTTTAAGTGGCAAAGCAAAGCTATGAACTTGGCTTCTCTGCCTGAAAATCCAGCCCCCTTCCTACTACAGTATACTTCCTCACTTGACTATATATTTATATCCTGCAATGGAAGACAAACTCTGAGAAGAGGGTGTTTGGGGGGTTTTGTTTCATTTTGTTTTGTGTCTCCAAGTCCTTGTGCAGCAGCTTGCTTGTAGCAGACATTTAATTAATGTTTATTGAATTGAATACAAGGCATAGCTGTATGGTAACACACATTGATTTTTTAAAACACCTGGAGTTTACATTTCCATATAAATTCTGTACCCTGAAATATAGCCACCCTGGGAAGAAACACGTTTATTCTAGAGGATGTTGCTATTGAATAGTATGGAAGGGGCATTCAGGAGTCATGGTACCTATTAGGAATGGGCAGCTAGTGAAGCAAGCTTAGCAAGCTATTGGACAAGTGTGAATGTGAGCTGGTGTGTCACACAGAGTAACAACATGCAGATATTGCAGCACCGCGACCTGAGACGGGTGTTGACTGAATGTGTAAAGGCCAGAGCAAGGAGGTGAGCAGAACTCCCAATAGAGAAGCAAGCAAAATGGAGGATAGACACTATCTTCACTGGAGTTCCCAATTCCGCTCATGGTCTTGGAATTTCTATGGATTCTGAGAGTTTGCTTCTGTGTGGACAGGGACTGATCCACTGGGAAGAGAAGCAATCTACCCTACACCCCTTCCCTTGCTAATTGGCACCCAGATGCAAGTTTCACGTCTGTCTTACATCAGCTTTGTAATAAGTGCTCAATGTTCAAATGTTTGCTAAGTGCCTGTTGCTTATAGGGTGGTACCAAGTACCCCTAGGTGAGATGAAGGAAGAAGCCAAATTCAGTTGTTCCCAAAAATAGCTTCTAGGTTAGAGGCAACAAAGAACCTTCCAGATGAGAAATTCCCCACAACTTAACCCAATCTGTCCTTTAAAAGCAGAGGTGCCTGGGCATTCTACTTGACACATAGATTACGGTTGTTTCACTTGAGAGTTCTAAGGAAAAGATTTAACAGGACATTTGCAAAACACCACTCACCCACTTGTGCAGGCCAAAGAGTGCTCATTCTCTGCTCATTCTCCTAAGGCTGTAGGGATAAAGTGAATGATTGCAGCAGCCTGGAGGAATTTTTAAATTCCACCTTGTCAAACTCCTGATTGCTGGGAGAGGTGATAGAGGATAGGCTGCCCCTGATTTTGTTTAGCCTACTTCCCTTGACTAACCGTGTAGAGCATCAGGAAGATTCCTGTGCCAGGGGTCTGAAGATCTCAGTTTGAGGTCCATTTCTGCCATTTACTGGATGTGTGGCCAAAGCTAATTAATCAGCAAGAGTCTTTTTCAGCACCTGTTCTGTGCCCAGCACTGTGCTAGATGCTTGGACCTGGTCACTCTATTCCTCTGGACCTCAGCTTCCTCCTTCTTAAAATAAGAGGGCTAGACTAAGTAACTTCTAAAGTCCATTCCAGCTCCAAAAGTCTATGATCCACATGTGGCACCCAATTGAAAGAGTACCCTTGTGGCCTGAAGGAGTTCATTCACTCTCTAATGTACCTCGGGCTTTCCAAGGAAATATCTGACATACAGGGGGAGTTAGGGTGAGTGCAGGGAGGGGAAACAATCCTGTACTTGTCCCCAAGACAAAGCTGTCTATCATTTGCTTTTAATCTGTTTTCCTAATTTTCTTCCTAAGGAAAGTCAGAGCTCCAATCAACCTCCTAATCAATGGCTGCACTACTCCTGCACAAATGAGCGGGATTTATTAAAGGAGTCATCTCTCTGATGGAAATGGGCACCCTGCTGGGGCTGAGATTGACTGTTCTGAGAATAGACAGACACTAAGAAAATGAGAGCAGGCCTTCCAAGGTCTCTGGTGGCCAGAGAGAAGGTCAGAGCACTCCAGGCAATTATGTGTCCCACAGCTTTCCTAGCCTACCATCCTAATTGGGGGAGGGGGGGTCATCAGTTTGTAACTGGATATTTTCAAACCCACCTAAGGTACCAGAGGCTCACCTCTGATTTCACTCACAGGACGATAGCCTTGGGAAGTTCACTAGCTGAATTGGGCATTTTTTCTGACCTCTCTATCCCATGAGGGCCTTGTCCCATTCCCTCCAATATAGGTCAAAGGGTACTGTTAGGAGGAATTTCTATTCAGCCTAGATTGATCACAGTAATGCTTTACAAAGTACCTTCCTACAGCAAACCCAAAAGACAGATCATATGAGTATTATTATCCTCATAATGGGAAAACTGAGGTTCAGGAAATTTAAGTGGCCTGCCTATGGTGACTCAACTAATAAATGGTGCCAAGACTCAAATCAAGGATTTATTCCAATTCTTATATTTCTCTCCTTATCCGGTGATTTGTGCATTAAACAAATAGTGTTTAGCACAATGCCTGGTACATAGTAAGCACTTAATAAATACCTTTTAATTAACCAATGTATTTATTCATTCAAATACCCATTATACCAGATACATTTTTCAGCCCACTTTCTGCCTCACTCAAATCCAATTCATGTGCAAGTCAAGCTCGTGATGTCACTGGTCCTCTTTTAGAAAGAATACACCCGTGGACACTCCCTGGGCAGGAGCACAAGGCTGGGAACAGTCCATGGTACTGATTGAACACTCCCCAACTCTAAAGACAAAGAAGGAAAAGTAATGGGGGTTTTTACACAAATGTTAGTCTAGAGTTCAGCACAATTCAATACCAGGAATGACCAATCAATAAGTTAGAAACAGCCAGAAGTGGGAGACATTGTCAAAGATGAAAACAAGTTGAAAACCAGGAATGACCTGGGCTGGTGTTTTAACTAGTTATTCGTACTATAGTTACTGAGCTGTGCATGTTGGAAAAGGGGAGAGTGAGGTAGGTGAGACTTCTTTATGGGTGAACAATGAAACTCTTGGGATCTGATATTTCTGGACGGCTTCCCTGGTGTCGGTATTTATGTTTCCCTGTGTTTTGTGTTCATCCCTGAAAAAGTATTGTGTACCAGACACTGCTACTAGCTGCCTGAGGTCTTGTCACAGAGAAAACGAAGAAGCTGGGTGATAATGACTCTGTGTCACCAAGTCAATGACCTCTCTATCCTTTATACTTTCTAAGTCCTTCTGTAATCACTCAAGGGAGCTATGTCCCAGGTTTCTGCATGTTTTCCCAATCAAACCACAAGACTTCCTAAAAACAAGTGACCTTGTCTTGTACTTCTCTTGTATAAAAGCATCTGGCACAATTCTAGACATATAGTACATGATCAATAAAGTCTTGACTGATTGCTTCCCAACAAATCCATTCAATTTCCCAATGATTTTAAAAGTTATTTAGAGAAGCAGTTCAGCTGATGTGAGATCTGAGTTCAAATTCTGGACCTGTCATTTATGATCTATGTAACCTGGAATAAGTCACTTAACCTCTGGGACTCAGTTTTCCCATATGTAAAGGACCAAGTTGAACTAGATCAGTAGTGTCAAGCTCAAATAGAACCAGATCCCTGTGGACTACACGCTGACTTAGAAAAACACAAATTAGCATGATCTGTGTTGTATTTTTATTTATTTTACTAAATATTTCCCAGCTGCATTTTAATTTGGCTCTGAAAGTTTGATGCCTCTGAACTAGGTAACCTATAAGGTTGCCTTCATTTCTAGATCTACAGTCCTACATCCTTATATTTCCTCTAAGCTGCTGTTTCTTTTTTTTAATAATTTTTTTTTAGGCAATTGGGGTTGAGTGACTTGCCCAGGGTCACACCAGCTAGTAAGTGCCAAGTGTTTGGTCTGAGGTCAGATTTAAACTCAGATCCCCCTGACTTCAGGGCCAGTGCTCTATCCACTGCACCACTTAACTACCCCTAAGGTTTTGTTTCTAAATGATCTTTCAAAGTCACTTCTGCCTCTAATGGTCTATCAATAGCTTTTGGCTACTCTACAATGGGTAGCACAGGGGATAGAGTGCCAGGCCTGGAGTCAGTAAAACTCATCTTCATGAGTTCAAATCTGACCTCCGATACTTACTAGCTGTGTGACCCTGGACAAGTCACTTAACCCCATTTGCCTCTGATTCCTCATTTGTAAAATGAGCTAGAAAAGTAAATGACAAATCACTCCAGTATCTTTGCCAAGAAAACCCCAAATTGGGTCATGAAGAATTGGACTTGACTGAAAAACAATGAAACAATAACTACTCTACATATTCCCATCCTCTTGGGCTCCCTTTCTTTGTTCTTATCTCCCAGTTTCCTCATTTATAAAATCATAAGGGGTTGACCTAGATGATCTCTAAGACCCCTTCCACCTCCAAATCTATGATCTCCTCAACCTCCTATCTAAAAGAACTAAGGCCTTAAAGAAATCCATTAATAAACATGGAAGCCTCCCAGACGGATCTCCTTTCCCTTTGCATTTGGTCCTGATGGGTCTCTGAGGGAGAAAAAAGCAAGAAAAGGGCAGAGAGCATGGCAGTCTGATTGTGATCATAGCAGGTAAAGCTCATCAGATAGAGTGACAGTTGCTCGGCCTCCCAAGTTAGGGAACAGGAGGAGGAGGTGCGTGAAATAAGTGGAGGTGGCACCACAAAATATTTTGCAGATAGGTGAGAATTTGAATGGATGTGTCAATTTCGCCTCTCTCCAACATCTGCTTCCCAACATTACCAGCTAATTTCCAGCTGGCTGCCATTCCCCGTTTGTGTCTGTGTATTATAATACTAAAATTTTACTCAGAATATAAACATGCCACCCCCAAAATCCTAAGGTAACTAGGAGAGCTGTAAAAACATTTATGATGAGCTTGAATTTTTAGCTGTCTTCTCTTTTCATTTCAAAACACTCTTTGAAAAATACACAGAGAGCTTTCTTCATAAACTTGGGAGATGGAGACAAGAGGTTGGAGTGGAAGAAAGTATGCACTTGCTTCAAGTACCCATTTTTAAAAGGTCTTTTGCTTGGCACTATAGGGTTACTTAACCTTTTTTTCTGTTTGGAAAGAGAATCTTGGACTGATTTCTTTTCTGTTGCCTGACCAAGTCATAGCATCACCATTTCCACCCCCACTCCCCACCCCCCAGTGAATAGCAGTAGCATCTGTCTATTCATTTGGGCAAACCTAGGAAGAGCAAAAGGCCAACTCCACTCACTGGGGCGCCGCATCTTCTGACCTTCAGTCCTTCAAGCCACTTGGTTTCAAGGTGAGCAAGTCATGTCTTGGAACCAATTAAATATACATACCAGGGTGACTGGAGTATTCTTAAAAAGATACGCAAGGAGAGTACCAAGAAGAAGAAAGCATTTCTGAATGAATTATTGATCAAGATTCCCTTCAAACACACACAAACACACACACACACACACAGTCATACAATAGGCCTGGCACGCTGAAAAAGAAGGTGATTGCATCTTGTGCAGTCTTCACAGGGTTAAGAAAGATAACCTCTTTGCTTAAAAACCTATTCATTTAGTGGATGGGAAATGTATTTATGTCTTCATGTGTTCCCTTTTGTTTGGCTTGCCAAGAATGCCTGAATCAGCAGGTTCATGAGGAAGCTAAGACATCTGACAGGCTTAGAGAAATGATGTGTGCCGGGCTCAAAATTAATTGAAAATAAATGCTTTTCACTTATATAGCAGTTTTCATCCCAGTCTCTAAACAGGCTGTGGATATTAATTAAACATTGTCATGCATCAGGCATTACTTCAATTTTTATTAACTTCTGTGGAAAATAATAATAATAGTAATAACTCTCTCTGATATAGCACTTTAGGGTTAGCAAAGAGTGTGAAGTATAATATCTCAACTGAACCTCATAATAATCCTCTAAGATAGGTATTCCAGGCATAATTATCTCCATTTTACAAATGAGGACATGTGGACTTTAAGAGGTCTTGTGAGTTGACCATGGACACAAAACTAATGTCAGAGACAGAATCTGAACCCAGGTCTCTCCTGACTTCAAGCCCAGTGCTTATGTCTCAGTTGTAAATAGGGAAACTGAAGCAGGGTAGACCATGGCCACGCTGACGTCCACCAAGAGGCATCAGCACTTCCACTGAGCACCAGGTCAGCATCATTAACTCTTTTCAAGTGGATTCCATTTGGTGAAACAGAGCCACAGTCCAGATTCTATTCTATTCTGTGTGACTCACTTTAATTATTGTATGATGGACTCAGCCAGAGATTTGGAGAGAGCAGAGACTCTGATGGGGTTTGCCTCTTATCAGAACTCCTGGAATAACTTATTGTCATTCCTCCCTACCTCTGACAGTTCTGGGGACCAGGTGAGGAACAGTCAGCCCCACTTTTTCAACAATACTCTAGATCCTATTGATCTTTGCTGTGAGTTTTAGAGCCAGGAACAAGAAGGTAGTTGAACCATGAGTTTCCATTTGACAAGGAACATCAAGACCTAGCACAGTGCTAGGTGATGAATAATTGGTGAATGGTTGATTCTAGAGCACTGGATGCTAGACTAATTCACAGTGATCTGCAGCATCACCTTATCCAGCTTACTGTCTTTCCATTTTCCTCCCAGACAATGGCACTCTCCTGACTATCTTGCCCTCCTACCACCCCTACAGACCAGCCTCAGAACAAAGAGAATGTATACAAGGAAAACCAGGATAGACAGGGAATTCCATAAAATAGAAGCTCCTTGAATCTTGCAACAACATATCCCTTTACCCAAAACACAACTGTTAATTATGAGAACATGTGTGAAAATGTAAATGTGGAGTGTTAAGTGTTTCAAACGTATGTCAACAACAAGATAAGACTTACCTTTCACATGCAGATGTATATTAGCCAATCTGAGGAAAGAAGAGACCTTCAACTGGACCAGCTGGATGAATGACAGTCAAAGGCAAAGTTGTGAAGAACTATTAGTCCTTTATTTAGGAAAAAAAGAGGAGGTCACAAATATCAAGAGGGAGTTAGGTTACATGATGCTAGATTGAGACAGTGTTGTGTGATGGGAATAGTATTGGATTTAGAATCAGAAGACTTGGGTCTTTTTATTATTTTTATTATTACATATTTATGCATCTGCCATTTACTAACTATGTGGCCCATAGAAAGTTATTTAACCTCACTGAGACTCACTTTCCACATCTGTAAAATAAAGACTGTTGGACTAGGAGATTCTGGACCTTTCCAAATCTGAAATCTCATGTCTCTATTTTCCCATGATCAGAAGACAAGGAGGGAACAGGCATGCCTAGGATAACCCATGACAAAGGGAAAGAGAAAGAATCCAGTAGTGCATATCCTAAATACAGAACAGAGGCACCAAGCCAACTAGAATACTAAGGCTGGAAAGAGACACAAAGAAATGGGAGAATCTGGGAATCCTAGATAAACTAAGAGTGTAGAATCTAAGTACAATCTCTAGAAAGCCTGTCAAATCTCAGAAATCTGACTTAGAGGGATGACAAGACAACCAAAGAGAAGCCAACAGGACCCAACCTGAGTTGATGATGAAGATGGTCATGAAGTTAATGCCGTTTCTACAAAAGCTATTCCCCAGGGCCCAAAGAGGAAAGGACCACGCCCCCTCCAGAGACCAAAGTGTGAATTAAAAGCCCTGCAGGTGGATGTGGGGGCCATTTTTAATGCCTATTGTTGGCGTGTTCTTATTAATCCTTTAACCTCTCTAGGTCTCATCTGTACACACGGAAGAGCAAGGGTTGGTCAAGACTGAACAGCTTCTCCCCACTATAGGGGGCGTTGGACCAGTTGCCATCTAGAGTTTCCTTGAAGTTTTCAAACTCTGAAGACAGAGACTATCTTTGTCTTTCTTTGTATCCTCAGCGCTTAGCACAGTGCCTAGCACACAGTAGGCACTTATTAAATACTTGTAGACTGACCGAGCTAAATCAGATGAAACTATAGCTATGAGATGAAAAAGTGTGTCATTATGGAGAGAGTGGAATTATAGGTTCTAGCTTAGGCTCAGTTTTATGACCTTGGGTATGTCACTTCTCCCCTAGACCTGTATTCTCATCTACAAGATGAGGAAGCTGGAGCACAGAACTTTTTAAGGCCCCCTCAGGTTCAACAATTTTATGATTTCACGAACTATACATGGGCATGCAACTCCAAAATTCTCCGATTGTATAGTAAAATCAATGTGCACCTAACCCCACATTGTATGCTAAACTATGAAAAGTCACAATTTGATGAGCCAAGAAGAATGAGGAAAACTTCAAGATTTTGATGGGGAAAATCTCCCTTATTCTCCTCCTCTTTCTTTATCCTTGAGCAAAAATGTAGTAACAGTGATGAGTGAACTAAAAACCAAACATCATAGGGGCAACAAGCTAAAGGTCTATCTCCCCTTTCCTCAAAGCATCCCAAACTGTCCCCTCTTTATGGTGCAGCCATCTTTGGAAGCCTGAGTGAGTATGAATGAGTCTCCTGGAGAAAATAAGACTACAGCAGGCTGCAGCATTTTCTGACCAAGGCAATCAGGAAAGGATTTAAATTGAGGTTTCAGGCCTGCAAAGAGAAGGCATTAATCACACTCATCAGTGGAGCCAGAAACAAATTCATTTCTCCAGTGAAGAGGCTTATCAGGCAGAAATTGTAGTCCTGGGGGTAAGAGCAGGTGGGTGCCCAGGTGGAAGAACCAGAAGACCTTAGGAGATGCGAAAGGAAATAATCTATTTACGGCAAATACCCAAAGATGAGACAACATGGCAAGTGAAATGTGCCTCTTCCTTCCTGTGTCTTGCACGAATGCCTTGTCCAAAGTCTATGAGCTTCAGAGTGCCCACAGTTTCCCCCTGAGTAAATGAGGGTCTTCTCTAAAATAATAGCTTTTCTTTAGGGTCTCTGTCTCTCTCTGTCCCTCTGTCTCTCTGTCTTTGTCCCTCTGTCTCTGTCTCTATCTCTCTTCCACTCTCTCTCTGTCTCTCCCTCTCT
The DNA here is from genome assembly GCF_003287225.1 of Phascolarctos cinereus. Taxonomy (NCBI): domain Eukaryota; kingdom Metazoa; phylum Chordata; class Mammalia; order Diprotodontia; family Phascolarctidae; genus Phascolarctos; species Phascolarctos cinereus. The sequence continues at coordinate 373,482,225 of NW_027555958.1, forward strand.
ACCTGTCTCTCTCTATGTTTCTCTGTCTCTTTTTCTGTCTCTCTCCTTCTCTCTCTTTCTCTGTTTCTCTCTCTCCCTCTCTCTGTCTCTTTCTCTGTCTGTCCCTCTGTCTCTCCGTCTTTGTCCCTCTGTCTCTGTCTCTATCTCTCTCCCTCTCTCTCTCCCTCTCTCTGTCTCTTTGTCTCTTTCTCTGTCTGTCTCTCTCTCTGTCTCTCTCTGTCTCTCTCTCTCTCTCTCTTTCTCAGTTCCCCATAGTGAAAAGAGATTTCCATGTAAGAAGTGAAATGAACAGATTTAAATTTTTCCTTTTCTTCCCCCTAAGCTGTTGGTCATGAAACAACTAGAGGGAGGCCACAAGAAAGCCACATGAAAAGATGGACATGGGGCAGCTAGGTGACACAGTGGACAGAGCACTGGCCCTGAAGTCAGGAGGACCTGAGTTCAAATCTGGCCTCAGACACATAATACTTACTAGCTGTGTGACTCTGAGCAAGTCACTTAACCCCAATTGCCTGGACAAAAAAAAAAAAAGAAAAAAGAAAAAAGAAAAGAAAAGAAAAAAAGAAAAGAGGGACAGTCCACTGCCTGGAGCATTAGCCTCCTGTGGACTAACCTTTGGTCCTGAGATCACAGGATCATATTTCTAGAGCTGGAAGGAACCTCAAAGGCCTCCTGACTATAACTTGCATTAATACAGTGTTTTACACAACATCTTGTTTTGTCCTCACAACAACCCTGTGAAATAGGTGTTATTATTATCCCCATTTCACAGATGAAGATACATAGGGTCAGGAAGATGAAGTGACTTGTGCAGAGTCACCTAGGAAGTCTACATCTGTGGTAGAGCTTGAAGAATCCAAGTCCAGAACTAGTCACTTTACAGATGAAGAAACTGAGTCCCAAAGAATTTAAAGTACTTTCCCAAAGTCACATAGCCAATAAATTGAGACAGGATTTGAATCCATATTCTTTGACTTCAAATATAGACAGATGCAGGACTAAGAAAAAGTCATTGCAGGGTGCTTGAGACCAGTAGCAATATATGTGGCTAAAATGATAGAGAACCTTAGGACAGACAACCTTAGTAGCAGCTTAAAATTGAACTCCTTGGCTAGGAATGAGTTGTAAGAGAAGTCTGGCTGGGCAAGTCTACCTGCTGGTGGCTATGGGGAGTGGGGAGAGTTGAGGGGAGGACCTGTGAGCGCACACACATGCAAGTCTACCTATTCTGGGAGATAGCTTACTCCTGTTTGTTGGATTAGCTTAACAGGAAGAAAAACAGCATTGCCCCTTAGACATCTGGGTTTGCATCTAATTTGCAACCCAGTAGGGGCACTGGGAACAGAGGTCCTCCGCCCTCACCCCCCACATCCACACCCACCCCATCCCCCAGCACATTAGCACCTCCCCCTGCAGGCATTCTAGATTCCCCAGGCTGCCATCTTGAGAGCATCTGCAGGAAAAGGTCAGTTCTGTGGATTAGAGAAAATCTTTGGAAATGCAACTCCATCAGTGTTCTGGTTAATGCCAATTAAAGACAGAGATGGAAATGGGGAGGTTCAGATTCCTTTTTTTAACATAAAGATAAACCCAAAGCCCAGGACCTCTGTGATCTGCATTGGCTAATGAGGAAGAATGAAATGGAAGCAAAAGTCAGAAGGAAAAACTGAAATCCAAAGGCAATGCTGGAAAGTTGAGTTTTGCATGGCTTTTAAAAATAAAAATAATAATAATAATAATAATAATAATAATAATAATAATAAACTACATTTCTGTGGTATTTAAAAGTTTATAGGAAATTTTGCTCACAACAACGAAATAGTGTCGATATTGTACCCATTTTACACATGAGGAAACTGAAACCAAGAGAGGTTAAGCCAATCAGTCAGGCAATTAGCAGCTATGTAGCACTGGGCCTGGAATCAGAAAAACTTGGGTTCAAATCTTGCCTCAGACACTTATCAGCTGTGTGATCCTTGGGCAAGTCATTTAACTTCTATCCACCTAACGAAGATTGTAATAGAATCTAGCCCCCAGGGTTATTATAAGGATCAAATGAAATAATATTTATAAAGTGCTTAGCACAATGAGCGGCACATTGTAGGAGCTTATTAAAAGCTTGTGCCCTTCCCCTTTCCTATTAAGCGCTTCCTATGTGCCAGGCAAGTGACTTTTCTAAACTTTATATCTTCCCCCAGAACCTAGCAAGAGATTCTGTCACATACAATAGGAATGTCATTAATGTTTCCATAATTATGAGCAAATTAAATGTCAGAGACAGAGCTAGAACCTAGGTTTCTGGATTCCAAGATACCTTGACATTCTTGATATCTTATTCAAATACTTAGCAACCCAAATGTATCAATGAGTTTATCGATTTGAATTTTTGTTGTTCAGTCATTTCAGTCGTATCTGACTCTTCATGACCCCATTTGGGATTTTCTTGGCAAAGATACTGAAGTGATTTGCCATCTCTTTCTCCAGCTCATTTTACAGATGAGGAAACTGAGGCAACCAGGGTGAAGTGACTTGCCCAAAGTCACACAGCTAGTAAGTGTCTGAGGCCAGATTTGAACTCAGGAAGATGAGTCTTCCTGACTCCAAGCCTGGCACTTTATTCTTTGCACCTAGCTGTATCTATCTATTGGATGGTCCTCCCAATGTCCCGGTCATAACCCATACATGGCTATCCATCCTATACAACTCTATTCCACAGTCTTTCCTAAGTTAGCCACAAAGGATATGCTCAAGGTGCTGCAGATCTACCTCACTTTCTTCTGGTGTCAGCTCAGGCTGCCCACCTGCCACTGTTCACCCTTTCCATGTGACTAGCCTAATGTCTTTTCCTATATTTCCCTGATGATATCTTTTAGTCCTGTTCTTCTTGAAAGTTCCTTCTTCCTTGTATGTCGCAGCCCACTCACATCCACCATGTTCCTCTCCATTGCCCTCTTATATGATCACTTCCAGTTCTAAGATTCTTATGTTACATGCCTCACACCCATACAATGACACTGGGGGAAATATTGGCATTAAAAAGATGGGCCTTTGTTTCTGGGAAAAGTATGATGTCAATAAAGGAGCTTCATGAGTTCCTAAAGACATGCTAGAGGAGATTATACCCTACTTGGTTCAAGAAAGGGCTTTGGATTGGGAAGCAGCAGACTAGAGTAGCAATCCCCTACATACTTCTTGCTAGCAATATAATTGGGGTGAGTCACATAACTTCTCTAGATTTCCCTGACCTGAGATGTAAAATAGAGAAAACAAAACTGTGCCTTCCTGAAGGAAGGGGGATGGACCTGCCCAGCATCTCTGAGATCCATGATTCTATGAAATTCACTCTTTAGCTATATCTTCTCTCTTGCCTGGAATTCTCTCCCTCCTCATTTCAGCTTCCAAACTTCCCTAGCTTCCTTTGAGTCCCAGCTAAAAGCCTACCTTCTCCAGGAATCCTTTCCCAATCTACCTTAATATTGACAGCTTCCCTCTATAGATTGTCTCCACTTTGTCCTTTTATATGTCTTGTGTATGTAGTTTTTTATATGCTATCTCCCTCACTGTCAATAAAGCCTGGGGCCTGAAATCATGAAGACTCAAGTTCAGATCTAGCTTCAGATGCTTATTAGCTGTATTACTCTGAGCAAGTCACTTAACCTGTGTTTGCCTCAGTTTTTTCACCTATAAAATAGGGATAATAATGGTACCTACCTCCCAAGGATTTTGTGAGGATCAAGTGAGATAATATTTGTAAAATTAGCAATGCCTGGCACATAGTAGGCATTTAACAAAAGCTTGTTTCCTTTCTTTCCATTAGTCTGCAAGCTTCTTGAGAGTAGGAACTGTCTTTCTTGTCTTTCTTAAATCCCCAATGCTTAGCACAGGGCCAGGCACATAGTAGGTGCTTAATTAATGCTAGCTGATTGGTTAACTAATTGCCATCTGAGTAACAAACAATCCAACAAAAGTTTCCTTTGGTTACTTGACATGTCATCCTGTCGAGTCCCCTGCCTCCACAAGATCATTATCTAAACCACCTGAGAATTATAAGGCTTGGGATGAGGTGATCTATCCCATTCTTTGTAAAGCATGATCCCTCTAGGGGTATGTGGGTTGCCTGGTCTCCTTGGCTACCATCACTTGTTGGCTAAGACATGACCCAGGGGTCTGCTCTGAGCAGGAAATAATGTGGAATCTGCAACAGCCCTAAATAAGGCCAACCTCAAGAAACCGGGAAGTTGATTCAATGATCGCATGTACAGGCTGTTTTAAGACATCAGAAAACTAAAGAACTACCAGGCGTATAACACCCCCTCACACACTCTCTGCCTGATCAATGTTCCAGGGATTCTGGCAGGAGAATTATCTCTTCCCAAACTTGTTTTAGTCAGAAAGACCAAAGATTCATTAATTAATCATTAGGCTCATTAAAAAGGAAGAGACATAATTTCACAAAGCACTGGGGACCATCCCGTACTAGCAGCCAAGAACTAAGCCCATCTGGGGAGGCTAGAAGGGAACAGCCACTTCATGACCTGTCTTAGAGAAGTACAATGTACCCAGAAGCTGTCTCTTAATTCCGTTTCAAAATGCATCTCCAAACTGTTAATAATAAGTAGCACTTTACTAAAAACATCATTCAAAATGGTAAAAATTCCTCAGAACAAATCACCATCTGGTTGCCTGAATAGAGAGGAAGGTTACCAGTAAGATGAAGGGACTAGAATCTGTGTCGTTAAAAAGAGTTAAGTTAAGGAATTGAGAGCATTTAGCCTGGAGAAGAAGAGGCTTAGGGTGTTCTAAAGGTGTTCAGATTTTACAAGGGCTATTAAGTAGAGAAGGGATTAGTCCTTTACATTGTCTCTGAGAGCAAAACTAAGAGTGGTAGGTAGAATTTGAGGGAAGAGTCTGCTGAACATAAGCCAAAAAGGTAAAGCGAGAGATAGATATTTGGGGGCATGACAGCTCTATGGATGAGATTTTTCTCGATTGTGTTAATTTGTTACAAGAGTTTTTCTTTCTTTCAATTAATTGAGGGAATGTTAAGGGAAGGTAGAGGTGGGTAGCAATAATGATGGAGGAAAAAAAGAAAGAAGAAGGCTATCCAGACATTTTTGTAAATGCACAGAAGAGAATAGGAGATTCAGAAGGAAGCACAGACAAGCAGGACAGTTTTGAAAGTATCATGGAGAATTTATTATATATTTGTGGAAAATCAAATTGAATGAAATTCAGAGTTTCACAGAGAATCCTTTTTGTGTGTTCTGCTATGTATATTTAAATACTCTCTTTTTTTGGTGTTTAAGTTCAGATTTTCAAAAATTTCATAAAAAGTAGAATGGTCTATCTGCCTCAGTAGGTGGTAGGTTCCCTTTCACCGAGGAGCTTCAAGCAGAAAATGAATGGCCTCTACCACTTTCTCCGGATAGTGTAGACCAGGGGTTCTTGGCCTTCTCTGTGTCATCAAGCCCTTTGGAAATCTAATTAAGCCAATGGACCTCTTACTAGAACAATATTTTTAAATGATTTAAGGAAATGTTCAGAGATCAATGAAAATAAAGATGTATTTTTATCCCATCCAAATTCACAGGCCTCCTAAAATCCATCAATAGACACCTTTGGGTTCTATGGACCCTAGGTTAAGAATCCTTCCTGTAGAGGGATTTTGAGTCAGCTTTGGGTTGGGATCTTTGGACTCTGAAGTCCCTTCCAACTCAGATTCTGTGAATCTGTTCATCCTAGTGGGACAAGTAACAGTACGGAGAAAGGACCTGGCCAATATCACACAACAAAGCAATAGGAAAACAGAGACTAGAATCCAGAAAGCCCAAGTATTCATGTAACTCTACTGTCTGACCTTGAAAACAATATAAAATAAGTTGTTATCCTACAAAATATCTCTATAACCTCAGAGGAGAGTCTGGCTCTGGGTCAGTAGCAAGAAAATAAGCAATGTCGTGATTCTGTGCTATTTACCAAAGAGAGCTTATTATTCATCCTGGGTAGATGGTAGGAAAGCACCCCACAAGTCCAAAACCAAGATTACCCTTACCCCACCCCTACTCCCCAGCCTTCTTATCTCTTTTATCCCACCAGCATCATTATCCTTCACATTCTCTATGGCATATAAGACGACTTGTTGTTCTCACATATCACTCTATTTCCCATCTTCATGCCTTTGCACTGGCAGCCTCCCATCCCTACAATGCTCTCCCTCTTCACCTCCCCCTTTTTGGGGCCCCAGCTTCCTTTAAAACTTAGGTCAAGGGGTAGCTAGATGGTGCAGTGGATAGAGCTCCAGCCTTGGAGTCAGGAGGACCTGAGTTCAAATCTTACCTCAGACACTTGGCACTTAACTAACTGTGTGACCCTGAGCAAGTCACTTAACCCCAATTGCCTAAGCAAAAAAAAAAAAAAAAGACAGCTCGAATACCACCTTCCACAAGGGGTCTTTTCTGCCTCTTCTCTCCCAGCCGCTAGCGCCTTCTTCTATACATTCTTTTTATCTGTATATACTGTGTATGTCCCTTTTTATGTACATTTATGTACATATTAGAATATAAATTCCCTGAGGGCAGGAACCATTTTTGCTTTTCTTGGTATCCCCAGAACTTAGCACAGTGCCTGACACACACCTTCCGGGTGAATTCTCTAAGTTCACATATCTTGTGTTTCTATTGAGCTACTTCAATTCTGCTTTGCTCATAGAGTGAAGCAACTTTTCTGATGTGGACATGCCACGCTGACTGAGCTTGTGCCAGTGTCTTCACGTCACACAATCAATTTCAAAGTTCTTAAGAGAGACCTTGAGAGTGTCCTTGTATTGCTTCTTCTGACCACCATGCGAACTCTTGCCCTGTGTGAGCGCTCCATAAAATAGTCTTTTTGGCAAGTGTCTGTTTGCATTCAAACAACATGACCAGCCCATCAGAGTTGCGCTCTCTGAAGCAGAGTTTGAATGCTTGGCAGTTTAGTTCTAGAAAGGCCCCAGTATCTGGTATTTGTCAGGATCACCCTGCCAGGTGATCGTCACAATCTTCCTAAGACAATTGAAATGGAAGTAATTCAGTTTCCTGGCATGGTGCTGGTATACTGTCCAGGTTTCACAGACATAAAACAACGAGGTCAGCACAACATCTCTGTAGACCTTCAGTTTGGTAGTCAGTTTAATATGTCTTCTCTCCTATACTTTCCTGCAGAGCCTCCCAAACATTGATCTAGCTCTGGCAGTGTGTGCGTCAACCTCATTATCAATGTGTACGTCCCAGGAAAGTACACAGCCTAGGTAAGTGAACTTATCCACAGCACTCAAAACTTCTCCATTTGCTGTAACTGATGGTTCATAGTAGGTGCTCAATAAATGCTTCTTGACTGAATGATTGTTTAATCAATCCAGTCTCCCATGTTCCAAACAACATCATTATCTTTAGCTCTAGCATCATCCTGACCCCTCAAATACTAAGTTCCACATCTGTTTTATTTCTCACATCTGTCCTCTCCTTTCTATTCTCAATTATTCTCAACCACCCTCATTACTGCCTACCCAGACTATTGTAATAGATTTTATATTTTTATTCTTTCCCCTTCCAATGCATCCATATCAAATATGCTGCCTAGTGGGGCCCAAACCAGATTAAAATGTAATTGGGAAATAGTTCACAAAATAGATAGATAAAAATACAATAAAACATAGATAACATTACATTTTAAACTGAGTCAATTCTTATGAGACATAAGGGATCCTCATGTATAAATTAGTGGCCCCAATTTCTATTTGAGTTTGACCACATTGCTTTAAATTACCAGCTGATCAATGCCTTTCCTCTCCAAATTGTGAAGGACCTCTCTGTCTGCTGAATGAGTGCTGTACTTTCCCCAATCCATGCCTTTGCACGTACTGTTCTTTTGGCATAGACTATCCTCTCTCACCCTCTTTGTCTGTTGAATATCTGTTAATCTTCTAAAATCCAAATCTTATGCCATCTTATCCATAAAACTATTTCTGACTCTCCCTATTGGTTTAAAAACAATCCCTCATGGTATAGCGTAGCAAAAGCCCCCCCCCCTTACATAGCATTTTGTTTTGCATCTATCTAATAAATTTATCAGATATTATTGCATATTATAGTTATTTGTCCATGTGTCTCATCCCCTTATTCTACCATAAATTCCATGAGGGCAAAGATTCTCTCTCCTGAACTTTATATCTTCTCCAGTGCCAACTTAATGTTCTGCAACAATGTTTCTGAATTAAACTGAGCCAAGTTTAGAGTAATGTGGTGGATGGCTCGCTCAACTGTGCCTCAAAAGACCTAAGTTCTAGTTCCAGCTAGCCATGTGATCTTGAACAAGTGATTTCAGACCTTTCTGAACCTCAGTTTCCTCCAGGGTTCTGGAGGGAATTGATCTATAAGCTCCTTTCCAGATTTAAAATTCTGTGATTCTCTAACTAATGGTCATTTTGCAAGATGGTTTTATTAAACTGATTACGGAAAGCTAGAGATCAGAAGCAATTGTCTGTAATGGATGTGCTAGCCAGAGGGCTAAGATTCAGAGAATACTTGCACTAGAGATCCTGTTGGTGTGCCAACTTTACAGAATTTTGGGTTGGGGGAGAAATGATGCCAATCAAGTAGGAGCAATTTGCTTTCCCCAAAACTTTGTGCTATTTGCTCTTGAAGGCGCTCTGATAACTCAGAACAAATATGTTTTTATGTGGAGCAAACAGTGGGTGTCTGTAGAGGCTTTGTTCCAGCACTAAAGGGACAGAGATATGGGGATAAAACTGATGTGAAGCAAAGGAGTGAAGACCCCATACCAAGTGCCTGATGGCACCCTGCTCGTTCATGCTGTGCTACCCTTGATACAGACATCCAGGGTGCTCTGAGTTTCCTGCATTGTATCAATGGAAAGTCTAACAGCCAGCATTGTGAACACTGATCTACCACAGAGGCATTAGTCATGAGTGAAAAGCCCTGGGCACACACCCTTGCCAGCTTCCCACTGGGAATGACGAGGAATACTACACTTCTGGGCTAGCAGCCCATCTGCCTCTGGGAGGGGTTGATCTTGGGACTAAAGGAGGATGAAGCAGACTAGGGAGTGCACATGAGCTATGTACGTTGATGCTAACTTGCTTTGAGTTATTTCTGATTAAAGACTCAATACAACAACTAGGTGGCACGCTGGATAGGCTCATCTTTCTGAGCTCAAACTTGGCCTCAGACACTGACTAGCTGTGTGTCCCTGGCCAACTCACTTAACCCTGTTTGCCTCAGTTTCCTCATCTGTAAAAATGAACTGGAGAAGGAAATGGCAAACCACTCCAGTATCTTTGCCAAGAAAATCCCAAATGGGGTCACAAAGAGTTAGACACGATTGAAATGACTGAACAGCAACAAAATGAAGAGGTTGAATTGAATGACTTCTGAGGTTACTTCCAGCTGTAGATCTCTGAGTGTGTGTGTGTGTGTATACACATACACACATACACATATACACATATACTACATGTATATATATACCACACATACATATGAAGATTATTTACATATACATATGTTAACTGGAAGACTATTGGCTGGCATTGGGGCAAGGAGGCTGCCAACATTGACCATAGAGACATAATATAATATGCAAGGTAGGTCACCAATCCTTAAGAATTTAGCCGCACCACTGCCCAAAGTCTGAGATGTCTATGAGTCAGCCAAGATGACCTGTAGAGCACCAGTAACCACTCCCCCTTGCTCATAGAGTTTCAAAGGAGAAAACAAAAGTAGCTGATGAAGGCTCCACCACTTCCTCTCTAGGTGAGGCATTCAGATTGGCATTTAATGCAGCCCAGACCTATACTCATGGGTTGATTCAATCCCAAATGATACTCGCTTTGTCACAAGGTCCAGGGCACTCTCCAGTGACCTACATCTCCTAAAGAGATCTTGAGTCATTTGCCAAAATAATTGTTTCTTGTTGTTCAGTCATTTCAGTCTTGTTCAACTCTTCATGACCCCTATTTGGGATTTCCTTGGCAAAAATACTGGCATGATTTGCCATTTCCTTCTCCAGCTCATTTTACAAAAGAGTTAAGTCACTTTCCCAGGGTCACACAGCTAGTAAGTGTCTGAGGATGGATTTGAACTCAGGAAGATGAGACTTCCTGACTCCAAGCTCAGCACTCCATCCACTGTGCTACCTAGCTGCCCAAAACCAATTTGACAGCACCAAAACAAGCCTATGAATGGGACGATTTACCCCTTAATTATCATGCATTTTAGATAGGTACATAGATATACATGGTATTACATTTATAATATCTGACTTTAATTCGTATTATATATACACTTATATTTGTGTATTCTATCTCCCCCATTAGTCCCTGTGCCTTGAGGGCAGGGATTGTTTCATTTCTGTCTTTGTTTCTTTGGCCCCTGGCACAGTGGCTGGCATATAAAAGGTGGTAAAATGGGAATAATAATAACATCGACTGAACAGGTCGTTGTGAGGATAAAATGAGATAATTCTGTAAGTCACTTTGCAAAGTTTAAGGCACCATCTAAACTACTAACTATTATTCTAAGGCACTTAATACACGCTGGAGGATTGATTGGTTTTGTGGGAGGACAAAGGGAGTGCCATTTAGCTTGGATGTTACTGCTGGCTTTGGGTTTTTGTTGTTTCTTTGGGTTTTTTTCCTTTTTGGTGAGGCAATCGGGGTTAAGTGACTTGCCCAGGATCACACAACTAGTAAGTGTTAAGTGTCTGAGGCCAGATTTGAACTCATGTCCTCTTGACTCCAAGGCTGGAGTTCTATCCACTGTGCCACCTAGCTGCCCCTCTACTGGTGATTTGGTTTTGAGTTTTCTTCCTGTCATAGTTTCCTTCCCTCCCTGGATATCTCCCTTCCTCCTGACCCATCATCACCACAACTCTGCAGTATGGCCTTCTGTAAGAGTGACTTGCATTCCTGTGGCAGATTTCTTAACTCCTTACATTAGATCTTGAGCAAGTTTCTCAAGCTTCCTGATTTATTGACCTGATGGACAGAGATTATGGTAGGAACAGTGTCACCCTGAAAACCTTCATTGTCATTTCCAGGTCCTATGAGGATCAGTGGGCATAGTTTGCTTGGGGAAGGGAAGCTTCAGTGGGGACATAATGACTGCCATCAAATATTTGAAGGACTGTCATATAGAAGAATTAGACTAGCTCTGTTTGGCCCAAGAGGCCAAAACTGGGAGCAATGGATGGAAGTTTCAAAGAAGCTAATTAAGGTTTGATGTAAGGAAAAGCTTCTTAATTACTAAAGCTGAACAAAAGTGGAATGGTTTATGTCAAGAGCCCTGGATTTCCCCTCCTTGGAAGTCTTCAAGCAAAGACTGGACAACCCCTTGTCTGGTATACTACAATCAGAATTCCTTTTATTTAGGATAGGATGAAGGGAAATATACTTAGTTTTTCACAACATGACTACTATGGAAGTGTTTTGCATGACTACACATCTATAACCTGTATCAAGATGCTTGCCCTTTCAATGAGGGTGGGTGGGGAGGGAGAAAGGGAGAAAATTTGTAACCCAAAGCTTTAAAAACACATGTTAAAAAATTTTTTTAATTTTTTAAAAAAGAATTCCTTTTATTTATGAGTTAGATTAAATGGCCACTGAGGTCCCTCCTGCCTTTCAAATGCTGTGATTCGATGAACTAATTTCAACTCTAAAGTGGAGGAAAATTTGAAATCTCTTTCCCTAAAAAGGAGAGATCCCCACCTCTCCTATAAATTCATCATGTCCTCCTTGGAGGCAGAAGAATGAACCAATGGACTTCAGGGGTGGGATCTAGACTCTGCTCTCCTCAAACTCCTCCATATGATTCAGTGGGAATAATAATCTAGCTCTATTGCCTAAGAATCCACAAATCCAAATGGAAGGTGCAGTCTTCTTCTCTGTTCAACAAATCACTGAATGTGGCCATCTCTACCCTCATCTCTAGAGAAATCAGAGGTTAATTTTGCTTCAAAATGTCAAAAGAGGGGGAGGAGGAAGAGCCAGCATCACCTGGTCACAGATTCTCATTGCTGATTTTTAGCAGTGCCCCCCAAACCTCTACCAGAGTCAAACAAAGCACCATTCCATCCTGATCTGTGTCCCTTTTCTGTACTATATAAAAACGGCTACATATGGCACACATGGACTGCAGCTCCAAAACTCCCCAGTGCCCACTCCCTTCTATCAAGCTGCTCCCTAAAATCTGTGGACACAGCAGACTTCAAAAGAGGAAGCCGGCTTGATCACGCAGCGTGAGCCTTGGCACACTAGAGCAGGGGCTGTGCCAGGGCCATGGTGCCCATGTCTATCCCACTCGAATGCGGCACTCTGAGCAGCATCTGGCTGCCCACTCCCCACGTGACTGGAAATCGTTGTTCAGAGCCAACTTACCCTCTCCCACAGACCCTGCTTAGATAAAGTTTATTACTCTACAAGTAGACAAAATCAGGAGGAAATAATTAAAAAACAAAACAGATTTAGGAAGGAAAGGACGCTTCCTTTCTTATACACAGCTCCCAAAGTAGAGGCTGGGGCAAAATTAGCCATAAGATAGAACTGTGACTTTTCTCTTCTTTGGTCTCTCATACCCACAAAGGATATGGTATTTAGGTTCAGATATCCGAGTTTGAGATGCTAGTCACGTGACCTTGGACAAGTCATAAATCCTAGATCTAGAGCCGGAAGAAAGCTCAGAAGCCATCTAGTCTAACCCTCATTTTACAGATTAGGAAAGAGGCTAAGGGAACATAAGTGACTGGCCAAAGTCATGCAGATAACAGATATCAGAAGTAGGATTTGAACCCAGGTTCTCAGCTTTAACAGTCATTCCTCTTTCTACTGTACCACACTGCCTTCTTTACTGAGCCTTTGTTTCTTCACCTGTAAAATGGGGAAAATATATGTGTTCTACTTATCTCACAGGGTGGTTGTAAAGAAATATTTATAACTATACAGTAAGATTGTCATAGTAGCTTTTATTCCCACCTGGCTGCCATAATCTACCTTTGGAGTGGAAGAGGTGGTCAGGGAGAGGAGGAAGATTTACAATGTCTTCTGTAGTGACAAAAATTAATTTCTAATGGTAAATTTTTAAGAATTGTGACAAGTGGTAAGGCAGAGGACCTTACCCAGTGCAACACTCAAATCAGATCATGAAGCCAGCCCTGTCTGGAGGTGAACTCTGCTTCTGATTTTCGTTAGCATTCTCTTCCCCCTCAAGAAGAGAAGCAGCACCAAGGAGCACTGGAATTTCTCAGTGTACCCAGGTCTGGGAAGGCAACAGGATGTTTGTACACACACACACACACACACACTCACTCACTCCCCAGCTGGATACAATGTGTTCCTATCTCAAGGCAGAGGACTGGATGAACTCTCCAGAGAACTTTCAGCTTCACCTCAGGGTCCTAAACCTTATTCCAAAGAGGTTTCTTGACTTCCCGGGACTCCTCAGAAGTACAGACAGCCGCTGACATTTGTCATCCTTAAAATAAGATTTCCTCTACAGCCTTTAAAAAGAAAAACACCATTTTCCCCCTCAAGAGTGGGTCAGGAATGAGTTGTCTTGACCACCACTGTTTGGGGAGTCAATTGCTCCCCTCCCAGCCCTGCTCCCAGCAATCTCTGGAGGGGAGGTTCCAATTACAGCCTGAGTCTACCTACAGTCCTTCAGGACCAAACCTTATAGGAAATCATTTCCTGACAAGCTACCAAACACAACTCCTTGAAAGCAAACAGACATTCAAATTCTTTATTTATCTTCCTCTCTCCCCTCCTGTTGTGGAGAGAGAGCTCATCTCTGGGCTGAGCTAGGGACAAGTGATACTGAGCTGAGCTACTCCAGAGACCCCAGGCCCTCTGAAAGAACAAGGGATCCAGAGGTCAGAGGTCACCAGCAGCAAGACCACGGTGCAGAGCCCTCCCCTCCTTTTCCTGACTTCCCTCTGAGGGTTTCTGATATAGTCTAGAATGATATGAACCAAGTGATCAAGAATAGATAGCATTCGGGGGCCAGCTAGGGGGCGCAGTAGATAGAGCACCGGCCCTGGATTTAGGAGGACATGAATTTAAATCTGGCCTCAGACACATAACACTTACTAGCTGTGTGACCCTGGGCAAGTCACTTAATCCCATTGCCTAGCCAAAAAAAAAAAAAAGAATAGGAGGTGCTGGTGGGAAGGTGGAGAGCCTTGTGATGGCCCTTGGGACTTACTGCAAGACTATTTTTGGTTCCTCATCTTCATCCCCATCCCTTTTGCTTCTAATCCCCTCAGTGCCCATAGACACATGCTTTCTCTATCCATTCCCTAAGGTAACAATAAGAACATACATCTATATAGGACTTTATACCCACTCTCTCTCTTGCTCAATCAATAGGCATTTTTTACTTTCTTTTCTAATTTTTAATTTTTCTATTCAGAATCTATTGTCAAGTCCTTCAGTTGTGTCTGATTCTTTGTGATCCCATTTAGGGCAAAAATCCTACTAGTTTGCCATTTCCTTCTCCAGCTCATTTTACAATGAGAAAACCGAGGCAAACATGGTGAAGTGACTCTCCCAGAGTCACACAGCTAGTAAGTGTGTGTGAAGACAGATTTAAACTCAGGTCTTTCTCACCACAGGCCTGGTGCATTATCTAATGCACCACTTAGGTGCCCATCTGGAACTTAACAAACACCAAAAAGATAATATGTCCATATACAAAGTAGGAAAAAAAAAAGAAACCACGCAAAACTGTGAATCACTCTTCCATACAATTTACATTTTAAAGTACATAATAAATTCAACATGTTACTTTCAAAGCTGTCCTGCTTTCAACACACATCTGTTAATCTGATTCTCACCACAACCTTCCAAAATAGGTTGTTCAAGCATTATTATCTCCTATTTACAGGAGAGAAAACTTAGGATCAGAGAGGTTAGGTAAATTGGGGGCCAGTAGTAGTGGGAAGAACACAGATTTAATTTGAAGTCAGAGTCCTTGGGTTGAAACTCCATTTGACATTCTTTACTTTTGAGACCTTGAACAAGTCACTTCAGATTTTTGAACCTATTTCTTCATCTATCAAATGAGGAGTTTGGACTAGAGTAATTATCAGCAAACAATTGTGAAGTGCCTGCTCTATGCCAGGCACTGTGATAGGCCTTGGGGAAAATAAAGATAAAAATGAAACAGTTCCAGTCCTCAAGGGGCTTACAGTCTACCAGGCGAAACAACATGTACACTTACAAGTAAATATAAAATAATTCTGTGTAAGAGGCAGCTGGGGTAGGGTGAGGGTGTCATGGAGCCAGTGGGGATAAGATCAAGAAAGGCCTCACGTACTCGGCAAGACTTAAGCTAAGCTTTAAAGGAAGCTAGGAATCCTGGGGGTGATATAAGGAATAAATTCCAGGCATGGAGGCCAGCCTACGCAAAGATGTAGAGAGAGATAAAAGAATATTATATATGGGCAACAGCAAGGTCAGTCTAGCTAGATTATAGAGAAGGAGAAGGGAAGTAAAGAGTAATAACCCTGGGAAGGTAGAATGGGGCTTGTGCAGGATTTTAAAGGCAAACCAGAGGAATGCGTATTTGATCCTTAGAGGCAATAGGGAGTCCATGAAGCTTATTGAGCAGGGTGGCAGCAGGGTCAGAACTGTGCTTCATGGATGTCATTTTAACAGCCGAGCAGCTCATGCATTTCAGAGAGGGAAGACTTGAAGCAGGGACTACATGAAGACCTAATTAATAAATGTTGGATGAATGAATGAATGATAGGATGAATGAACACAAAAGTACAAGAATGTGCACAGCATACACAAGTTCAACGGGGAATTTCTCTTGGCTTAGGAGTTTTCTAATAGTACAACTCTTTCTAATAGTACAATTCAAACACCACTCTGTTCTTCAACATCCTTCCCAACCTGAAAGTGTGACAAATTGTCTCCAACGACACTACCAAATCTGTAGGAAAGAAGCTCCTGGTCCTTACTAATACAGACATGTCTTCATTGTCGTCACTACTGTTATTTAGTCATTTCAATTGTGTCTGACTCTTTGGGGTTTTCTTGGCAAACATTCTGGAACAGTTTGCCATTTCTTTCTCTAAATTATTTCACAGATGGGGCAGCTAGGTGGCACAGTGGATAAAGCACGGGCCCTGAAGTCAGGAGGACCTGAGTTCAAATCTGGCCTCAGACCAAACACTTGATACTTACTAGCTGTGTGACCCTGGGCAAGTCACTTAACCCCAATTGCCTAAAATAATAATAGATTATTTTACAGATGATGAAATTGAGGCAAACAGGATTCAGTGACTTGCCCAGGGTTACATAGCTAGTAAGTGTCTGAGATCGGATTTGAACTCAGGACAATGAGTCTTCCTGACTCAAGGGTCAATATTCTATCTCCTGTACTACTTAGCTGTCCATATGGTGGCCAAGCTGATCAGGACAGCAAGATCAGGTACTTCTTGGGCTTGGCCCTAAGAACTTTGGGGTCACCAAAGATCTAGGGTTCTCAGTTTGGGTCTCAAGAACTTGATATTATCAGATCCAGCAGTGATCAGGTCCTGTGGAAGACAAATTGGGGAGGGGATGCAATTAGATATAATGAAAAGAGTACTGAATTAGTAGTTAGTTAAAGGACCTGAGCTCTAATCTCATTGACTTTGGGCAAATCACTTCACCCCTCTTCACTCTTTTAAGTTTGTTTCCTTAGCCCAGAAACCAAGTGACCTTGACTAAATGGTCTCTACTACCTTCCAGCTCAAAATAATAATCCCATTTATGTGGCACTTTTAGGATTGCAAAGATTTACAAGGCACTAAGAGTCTGTGGGATAGGTTTTGCAGATACTATTTTCCCCATATTTAAAGAGGACATGAAAACTTACAGCTATTAAAATTCAGAGGCAAGATTTGAATCCAGGTCCCCTGATGCCAGATCCACACCAAACTACTTAGTCTATGATGCTAGTATTCACACTAATCAAACTCGAAAGACTGATAAGCCAAAAGGCTGACTGATTCATTTACAGAGAAAGCTACATCTACCAAGGCTGACAGAAATATTTGTGTTGGCAGGTCAGAGCTCCCGGTATTGTCTTCCCAGGAGCAAAGTCTATTTGAAAATCCAAATTCAGATCAGAAGGTTGTCTGATGAATAAAGGGAGTTGCTTAATCAAAATGGATAGAGCTATCAAGCAATAAGACCCTGATGTAATGAGATAATGTATGTAAAGTGCTTTACAAAGCATAAGGCAGTAAATAAGTGTTAGCTGTTATTATTATCTTCATCATCATCATCATCATCATCATTACCATCACTATTATTATCATTATGTATCCTGTGCTCTGAAAGCAGATGCTTTTCCAGTAGAGTAGATCCTCATGTCAGGGGGTATCCTGTTCCCTGAATAGCCATAGTTAAATGTTGACAAATTTTCACTATAAAAATCATACAAGTTTTCTTCAAAACTGTTAAAGAGACTATGACATCTTCCTATACAATGCATGGACATCTCCACAGAGATTATTAGATGATATCCATCTGATGGAGTATGGTAGAAAACTGTTTACGCATTGATCCTTTATTGATCTGAACAGCACTCTATTGAAGAGAGCAGACAGATCCGGTAAAGAGATGAAAGAACCAATTAGTCAGGCTATTGGTATTTATTAAGCACCTACTATGTGCCCGGCACTGTCCTAAACACTGGGAATACAAAGAAATGCAATAAGAAGTCCCTACTTCCAAAGAGTTCTTAGTCTAACAGGAGAAGATACCAGGCAAGCAACTGTGTGAAAACAAGATGTGTACTAGATAAAGCAGGCAGGATCTTAGATGGAAGACTCTAAGATGAAAGAAGACTGGGAAATGATTCTTGCAGAAGGTGGAACTTTGAATTTTTTTGTTGTTCTTTTATTTTTTATTATTTTTTTCCAAATACATGTAAAGATAGTTTTCAAAATTCATTTTTTATAAGATTTTGAATTCCAAATTTTTCTCTCTCCCTCCCTCCCCTCCCCCTTCTCCAAGATGGCAAGCAATCTAATATAGGTTATACACGTGTAATCATGTCAAACACGTTTCCACATTAGTCATGTTTAACTGAGTCTTAAAGGAAGTCAGGGGAGCTAGGAGACAGAGATGAGGATGAAGAGGGAGTGGGGGATAGTTAGGGAAAATAGAGTTGGGCGGTTGAGTGTCATGTTCGAAGAACAGGAAGAAAGCCAGAGTCACTGAACCATAGACTACATAGAGATGAATAAAGTATAAGAAGACTGGAAAAGTAAGAAGAGGCCAGGTTATAACGGGCTTTAAAAGCCAAACAGAAAGATTTCTATTTGGTCATGGAGGCAAAAGGGAACCAATGGTTTGGCTCACACCAGAACTGAGAAAGAAATAAACAAGAGAAAGCAGATTTGGGGCTAGAGAAGGGAACCCTAAACATCTACATGGTCTCCCATGTAATTCCTTAGTCTCAGAGATGACAGCCATGGAAAGTAAATGGCAGAATGGCCAAGGAGTTCTTGAAGAGGAAAAATCACATGGCCCTAGGACAAGAGGAAACCACATGACCCAAGATGCCAGCAGATGGGAACAGTTAGGGAAGTTAAGGAATGGTGAGAGTTTCTGGACCTTTTAGAGAGGAGAGGAATTTTTCCTGATCCTTCTGTTGTTGTATAGTTGTGTCCAAACTCTTCATGACCCCATTTGGGGTTTTCTTGGCAAAGATACTGGAGTGATTTGCCATTTCCTCCCCCAGTTCACTTTACAGATGAGGAAACTGAGGCCAACAGGATTAAGTGACTTGCCCTGGGTCACACAGGTAGTATCTGCAACCAAATTTGAACTCAGGTCTTCCCGACTCCAGGCCCAGTGCTCTACTCAATGCTGCCCCCTTCCTGACCCTAGTCTAATGAAATAGAGAAAAGAAGCAAGAACATGGTCCTGGAAATGAGCCGTGATGAGGAGAAGCAAACCTGCACTTGTCCTGCAATGAAACCATGATTTGTGTTGACTGTAGATTCCATGGGAAGAGGTAGGTAGAAGACTTATTCTCTACTTGCCACAAGCATAGAACTCCTTTCTGAGTAAGCTCCAGATCTTAAGCTAGTTCTGAGTGTGTGGCAGGAAGGGGCAGAAGGAAGAAGACTGAGTGGCCGTTTCCCTATATCAGACTCAATTACATTTCTTTTCTGCAGAAGCAGAATAAGGATGGTACTATCAGTCTGAAGGACTTTATAAGTCTCTACTAGGGAGGCAAAATTTACCAAAGAGAGGGAAAGAGTTGTGAATGCACATGGGCTCCTGGGAATCTCGGGTATGTGGTGGAATATGGACAGTTACAGTCTATCTACAGTTATAGTCTGACTATAATACAGTTACGGTATCCAAAGTATATTGTTAGCTTGACTGTCTATACAGGAGCTTTTTACCCACATCTATAAAGGGCTAGACAGGAACCATAGTCCAATATTCCCAGGGGAAATCTTGGGTGGGGACAAGAGCTAATAAGTGATTTATAAGACCCCCAAATCCAACCTAAACCATATAAACTCAGAGCTTAGAGTTCTAGGCCACAGGGTATGCTTCTATCCTTATAACATCTCCACAAGACATGCCATAGTTTCTTTATTTTAAAGTACCATATAAATGTAAGTTGTTACTATTATTAATTATTTCAGTTACTGAATGGCAGCTAGGAGTTCAGTGGATAGATTGCCTGATAGAGTCAGGAAGACCTAAGTTGGAATCCTGCCTCAGACACACAGGCAAATGACTTAACCTCTCTCAGATTCAATTTCCTTCTCTGTTAAATGAGAATTATAGCACCAACCTCACAAGGTTGTTGTGACAATCAAACGAAAAAATAAATGCAGAGCACTTTTCCAGATCTTAAAGTACTATACAAATATTAGCCATCATTATTAGTTTCCTTCACTACCTTCACCCTCCTTTCATTTGGAGGGAGTGGGGTGAGGAGGAGGGGGAATTGTCCTTCACTGCATGGGAACTGTAAGGATGGCATACTCCTCCTCCCCTTAAATGCTGAGGAGAGAAGTCCCTGAGGACTCTGAGTGTTGTAGGTGTAAAAGCCTCATGGGGATCCCCACCACCACCCCACACCACTCCCAGTGCTATACATTCATTTCTGGCTCAGAACCTCTTCTCACAGCATCACTCAAATGTCTCCCAAAGACTGTAGTGCAAACTGAAGAAGAAGCAAAATAAGCGGGAGAAGAGAATTGTGAAATTACAATTTGAGAGGGTGGAGCATGGACCCTTCCATTTAGCAGCAAAGCCTTGGGGGGAGGGGGGGGTTGGGGAATCTTTTGAAAAGCCACAGTGAAAGAGGGAGGTGTTGGAAGTAAAAAAAAAAAGCATAAGAATTAAAGTGGAGAGGGAGGGAGGGGAGAGGAAGTGTGAAGAAAAATCGGCTTGATTCTCAAGCTTTCTCCTCTTTTCCTGTTGTTGCCATTGGCCATCGGCAAAGCTGCTGAGGATGGGGTGAGCAGCTATCCTCACCCATCACCCAGGGTCACACTGGAAGTGACATCCAGAATTGCTTTTTATCCCATAGGATAAACATTTATTTGGGGTCATATGTGTAAAAAGCTCTTAATATAGTGCCTGCCACACAGTAGACACTACATAAATTCTTATTCCTTCCCTTTCCCAAGGCCCTGGAAATCCCATACTCCAAAGGCAGTTCAGTTTCTCCTCCCGCCCCCCAGGGCTGAGCTTCTAATCTCCTAATGCATGATTTCCCACCCCACACCCCCTTTCACAACCTCTCCTCCTCCCCATCCCATGCCCAGATATCCGGACGCTACTGGCACATCCCTAACTTTTTCCCTGTGCACCCACCAGCCTCCTTGTCTCTCTGTGATCTATCATACACAAAACCCAATATCCAATTGGGATCAGTCTGTCATCTTCAGGACACAACGGGCAGTAATGGAGCTTTAGTCTATTCCTGGAAAGGGAGGAGGAGAAAGGGAAAAGCTTTTTGTCACCTGTGTGCTGAGAAGTCTATTGTTGGGTGTTCAGAGAACACAGTAATTGATAATGATACTCTGAACAGCACCAGGGTTCGATAAACATGAAACAATTACAGCAAAAGCCATAACAACAGCTTTCTCCGCTCCATTAGGGGAGGTGAGCCAAGGGGCCTGTGTGTGGATGAATGACCTCACACGCTCCTCTGCCAACTCCTGTCCCGCCAGGGCCTGTCAGCGATCCTTCCGCCTAAAGATTGGAAGCAGAGAGTCATGGAATTCTACAAATGTAAGTAGTAGACAAGGGCATCGTGGCGACACTACCTCGCTATGAGTAAAAACGACAGCAGAAATCCTGACCCAAAAGGAGAAAGCTGGCTCTGCCCCAGAGAAGGGATCGGAAAGGGATGCAGAGACTGCAAGCTTCACATTCAAACGCTGCTTTGCCCTGAACTATCTGGGTTACTGGGGCTGTGTGGAACCTGGACTGAAATAAAGAAAATGAGCAGAATATAACGCTTATTCTGGGTTCTCAGGGTCAGTTTCCTTAGCTATAAAATGATAGCTTTATGGTTAGACAAGATAATCTCTAAAGTCTTTTTCCAGCCCTGATAGCCCATGAATCCATGAATAATACTGCTTTATTATGCTATCTTTTGTTTTCGCATCACTTACATTTCTAGCTATGTCCCTCCCCCTCCCAGAGGGCTGTCCCTTTTAACAAAAAATCAGAAATAGAGGGAAAATATTTCAGCAGGCAAGCTAATATATCAACCAGCTCCCATATTGTACACTGTGTTCCACAACATATTTCCCGTCATCCCCATCAACCTTTGCAAATAAGGCAGGGAGACATAATCTCATATCTCTTCCATCTGGGCCAAGCTTGGGCATTATAATTAGACAGCTTTACACTTTTATTGGTTGTCATTGTTTCCATTTACACTAAGACATCGTGTATATTGTTTTTCCTGATTCTGATGACTTCATGTTCCATCAGTTCACATGTCTTCCCATGCTTCTCTGCATTTCTATACTCATTATTTCTTAAGTGCACAATATTCCATTATATTCATGTACCACAACCTGTTAAGCTATTCCCTAATTGATGGGCATCTACTTTGTTTCCAGTTCTTTGCTATTAAAAGTGATGCTATAAATATTCTTGTCCATATGGGATCTTTCTTTCTATCATTGACCTCTTTGAGGCATGCACCTAGCATATGGACATTTTAGTCACTTTCTTTGCATGATGCCAAATTGTATTCCATAATGATTAGACCAGTTCACAACTCCACCAAGTGCATCAGTGTCTTTCAACATTTAAAGTAATTATTTTATTTAATTTAAATCCCTCCAACGTTTAAAATAATAATAATAACAAATAACAATAACAATTTTTATACTTATGTAGCCTTTAGATAGCACTTTGTGGTTTGCAAAGTACTCATTTTATCCTTACAACAACCCTGGGAGATGGTTGCTATTATCATTTCCATTTTACAGAAAAGGAAACTGAGGCTGAGAGACACTGAGTGACTTACCCAGGGTCACACATCTAATAAGGGTGTATGAAGCCTGATTTGCGCTCTAGTCTTCCTGACTCCAGGTCCAGTGCTCTATGTACTGCACCACCTCTCAAGGACCAGCTTTTCTAAACAATGACAATAATAACTAACATTGCTGTAGTCCTTTAAGGTTTATACAATGCTTTCCTCACAACCACCCTATAGGTGGGTAGGAAAATGCTATTATTTTCCCATTCTACAGATGAAGACACTAAGACTCAAATGACATGCTAAAGGACTTGTACCTAGTAAAGGTGAGATGACTACCTAATGAGGAGTATAGTAATTACTGCACCCACATTTCTTCAGTGCTTCAATACTTTAATCTGGGGCCACCCACCAACAAAGACAGCCAACCTCTCAGTATCTTAGTAGATAGTCTTTTATAATTGTGGTGAAAAAATGTGATACCCTGTAGCCAACCTGGTAACGAACTTCTCGAACTTATCTTTGAAAGACAGACAGATAGTTCATCAATCATAAGACTTTTCAGCTTAGTAGGATGTGCCAATGCTTTTTCTCCCTTTGCATTCAAGACCCCATCATGCCATGATGATGGACCAGAGGAGGTATCACAATGCATATTATTTCTATTGAACAACACCACATATGTATGTTTCTACAGACCAATGAACAAAAATCGCATATTGCAGCAATTCCCGAACCATGGCCCGTAAGTAATAACTCTAGCTGAAACTTGATAAAGTAACAAAGGTGTTTCCCAGTTCTCCTGCCACACAGCCCAGCTATGGTTCACATACTGCGACAAGTTCAAGGACAAAGACTCAGCATCTCTAGGGGCCAGAGTCACTTCAAGACCTGACTCCAATGGAAAGACAGGAACACCCATACACATTGGCACTACAAATTGGTCCCAACATTGTAGAAAGCAATGTGCAATTAGGCTAAGAAAATGACTGAAAGATCCATGACCTTTGATCCTGAGAACCCAGTGGGGGCTTGCAATTTATACAATTCGCATGGATGTAAAGCAATGTAAAGCACCCTATAAGACAAGTAGAGCAAGTATTACTATTACCATTTTTCAAATGAGGAAACTGAGGCTCAAGAGTGTTAAAAATAACTAACCTAAATCACATAGCTAGTAAGGAGCAAATCTGGGGTTTAAAACAGTCTTCTAACCCCAAAAGGTATTCTTTCCACCATACCTTTATATTTTTCAAAGACCTTTCCCTAATTCTCTGGCTTCTATCTCAGAACTCAAGCTCTTTGGAGAAAATCAGACCAAGATCCTGCTTCTGTGAGACTCTACTGATCCATGTTACTAGCTTAGGAGAGAGTAAGTCCTTCAACTCACTAAGACCCTATCATCACAGATTTAGAGATGAAAAGAACATCAGATTCCTTATCCCGCATTTTACAGATGAAGAATCTGAGGCAAACAGAGACATTAAGTCCCCTGCCCAAGGCCACTAATACATATCTAAAGTAGGATTTGAACCCAGATCTTCCTGATTCCAAGTCCAGTGTCCTATCCATTACACCAGTTCTGTCAAACTTACATACAAACAGCTGCCATTAAACTGTACATAAGAATCCCTTTGGCTCACATATCCACTTTAGAAAGCCACATATCAGGGGCAGCTAGATGGCACAGTGGATAGAGCACCGGCCCTGAAGTCAGGAGGACCTAAGTTCAAATTCAGCCTCAGACCAAACACTTGACACTTACTAGCTGTGTGACCCTGGGCAAGTCACTTAACCCCAATTGCCTGGAAAAAAAAACACATATTAACATCATCTGTGTTCTATAGTATTTTTATTTATTGTTACATATTAAATTTTAATATTAAATATTTCTGGTCTGGGAGTCATGTTTGACACCTCTGCTTTACATTACACTACTTCCTTCAATATACACTCTCCTTTAATGCCAGTTCTTGCCAACTTCCTGGGCTTTGGTGCTCTTTGGGAGAACATTAGACTTGGATTCAAAATACTCAGTTCTAAATCCTGGCTCACACATTCCTTATTAGCTATGGCTTCACCTCTCTGAAGATACAGTCTCCGTATCTGAAAATGAGAATGATACTGGTATTCCCTATCTCCTAGAGTTGTTGTGAGGCTGCAAGGAGATAAGGGGTATCAAGTGATATTTAAATGCCCAAAGTCAGGAAGACCAGGATTCAGATTCTATCACTTACGCATGTTGGCTGTGTGATCCTACGCAAGTCACTTAAGCTCTTAATGCTCCAGCCCAGTGATGAAAGCAAGTCAAAAAGGGGCCACTACTCCCTATATAAGGATCTCTGCTAGCCACATGTTGACTTAGTTGTAAAATGTAACATTATTGTGTTTTACTGTATTTTATTTGTTTTTAAAATATTTCCCAATTATCTTTTAATCAGATTCAGGCTGCACTCAAGAGAGTTGCCAGCTGCATGAGGCCATGCATTTGGCACCTTTGCTCTAAGACTCTCTAAGACCAAATCACAGAGAAGGTGCTGATCTGAATTGGTAAGAGGTAGTTTCATTATATCAATGAAATTACACATCCAGTCCCTAGTCTAACATTATTATTGTTGTTATTATTGTTGTGCTGCTATTGCCTCTGCATTTGGATCCACCCCTCCCCATGCTAACTAACTAAGTGTGCATAAAAGAGGGTTGTAAGAGCAGGATACATTTGGTTTTAGCTCCTGGGAAGGATATGAAAGGGAGTCAAATTTGCATAGGATGCCAGACAAGCCCTCTAGCCCCTGAAACTTCACACTTGTCTGCTGCCAGGACCCAACGTGCCATCTGCCACCCTAGGAAAGCCAGGGCGCTATAGACCCCTTTAGCATGTATGCCTTTTGTGGCTGATGAGAAAACCTGGTGTGAGAAATCTTAATTGCTCAAAAATACCTTCCTGGTACACAATGCACACACACAATTGCATGAACACCAGAAGAAAGTGCCTTTTCAAAAGCAAGAGCATCGGCGGAGAGTAAAGCATGACGACAAAGGCAAATAGAAAAGCTATTGGATGCCATATTCTGGACTCCAAGTCTCCCTAATGTTAAGAACATTCTAAGTGAGTGCCATGTGTCCCATAGAATAGGGATATGGAGAGCCAAGGTATAGCCTCCTCCTTTTTTTCTATTCCTCCCAAGATCTGGGAATCTCTGAATTTAAATAATATGATGCATTAATATTATTCGTAAGAGTAGCATGAGTGGACTGACAAATGAGGTATCTTGCTGAGAGAGCCATAGACATTCTCTGCTTGGTCCCAGTCCAAGTGATTATATAGGAACTTGGAGAGAGCCAGGTGTTGGCCACTTGCGACCAAGAGGCTTGTTCTGAATGATGATGAAAAGCTTTATGATTGGGTGTAGAATGTGGTGACTCAGGTTGCTGAGATGGAATTCAGTGGGCATACAAAGGGAACAATCCAGCCATCTCTCATTCTCTATCTCTTGGATCTGAAGTAGGAAGATGGCTTTGAGCAGCCTCCCCAACAGTCAGTAGGGGGCCAGGCAGCTGTAAGCATATGGAGGCCTCTGTGTCTAGGAGACCTTGTGAGTTTCCCAGAAGTTCCATCAGACGAAGTCAGGAGGACCTGAGTTCAAATTCAGCCTCAGACCAAACACTTGACACTTACTAGCTGTGTGACCCTGGGCAAGTCACTTAACCCCAATTGCCTCAAAAAAAAAAAGTTCCATCAGAGATCCTGGAAGTGATCAGAGCCAAATCGCAGCAGGAGTAGCCGCCGCCAGAGCAGTAGTGGCCAATGGCAGGAGAAGCAGCTCTCAGGACTCTTTGGACCTACGAGGGAAGTAATGATACTAACTTCCCAGCAGTACGAACATGGGACAGGTCACTTAATATATTCTCCCATCACTTTTCTCATCTGCCAAATAGGTCTGATTATATTACTTTCATTATTCCCTTGTAGAATTACTGGGGGGAAGGAAGGGAAGGGGAGGGGAGGGGAGGGAGGGAAATTTATTAAGTACCTACTATGTACCAGGCACTCAGTGCTTTATAAATATTATGTCATTTGATCCTCACAACAACCCTAAAAGATAAGTGCCATTAATTATCTCCATTTTACAGAAGAGAAAACTGAGGCAGAGACGTTTAATGATTTACCCAGCATCACACAGCTAGCAAGTTATCTGAGGCCAGATTTGAATTCAGGTCTTCCTGACTTCCAGCTTAGTGTTCTATTTACCGTGTTTATGCTGATGAAAGAGAAGCCAACTTTTTCTAGGATGGAATAGCAGCATCCCGGGCCTGGAGACAGAGAAAAGAACGGTATATCCTCTTTAAGTCCTTGCTGGGCATGAGATTCTATGGTATCTGGAGCCTAGAAAGGCAGCACAGAGAAACTGTATTCAGGTGACTCCAGTTCAAGCTCTCCAACACCCACTTCCAGTCACTTTTCCTGTGCCAGGTACTGGGAGGTATTCTCAAAAAAACTAATAAAATAAATGACTAAATAAATAGAACCTCTTGTCTAAAGAACACAGAGATAAGATAAATCATTCTGAGTCCTGGGAAAATTATCTCCACCATCCTGCCCCGGTTTCTCTGTTCAGCCAGAAAACACTTTAATTTATCTTGTGAAATTTTTCACCCACTAGACAAACGTTAAGTATTTCTTTCTTTTTTTTTTTTAATATTTCTCTTTCCCCAAAGGTGGGTTGGCTCTCAACTCATTGCAATAAAAGCTTCATTAGCCTCGGTGCACAGAAGGCATGTGGGGTTGGACTGGATTCAGGACTAGCAGAAGGATAAAGAAACCTGACACTCACTCTTCACATAATTAGAGTTGGTAAAAATAAACTGTGTGCATTTCATTAAGGGAATGGATCTGTCACTATCAAGAGAGTCATTTGTGAATCCCAGGTCCAGAACAGAGGAGTCCCATGCCAACAGGACCAGCCATTTGTCATGTATTAACCCCAGCTGTTAAAAGCTTCCTCTAGTGTCACCGGGGACCATTCCTCCACCCACCTCTTTTCACCACTTCCATGTTGGTGTCCTGTCTGGCTAGCTTCCCAGCTGCTGTGCTCCAGTTGATACTGTACATGTCTTCTTATATATGACACATGTTCTCCTCCTTCCCCTCAAATTCTCAAACATATCTGTGACCTCATCAGGCTGGGTGCCTCCTCGATGGAAGACCATTCATGTCTAGGAGACAAGGATTCCACATAATATGCTGGGGGCCTTCCTTGATTTCTCTTGGCATCAGACAGCTTCCTGGCTGTGGGCAGTACCCGTAGTCAGGAAGATCTGAGTTCGAGTTTGGTCTCAGATACTTATTACCTGTGTTGCCCTAAGCAAATCACTTAACCTCTGACTACCTCAGTTTTCTTATCTATAAAATGAAACTTCTTTGTTCTGATTCTTCTTTCACAACATGACTAATATGGAAATATGTTTAATATGATTATATGTGTATATGTATGTTGTACATGGGTAATCTATATCATATTGCTTGCTGTCTTGGGTAGGGAGGAGGGGATGGAGAGAGGAAAAAAAGTTTGGAACTCGAAATCTTATAAAAGCAAATGTTGAAAACTTTCCTTACACGTAACTGGAAAAAAATAAAATACTATAAAATAAAATCAATCTTAATGAGAGCATCAGCTTCCTAAGGTTGTTGTGAGGATCATATAAGTTAATAGAGTCCTTCAGTCCCAAAGAGGACCAATGATATCAGAGTACCAGTGGAACATTCAGGCTACCCATCAGTTATTACCTAGTCTGGTCATGTGAGCAGCCCTCTTCCTCCTCCTTTTTATCATTTCCTTAATGACATTCTTGATCCTGGTTCTTGGGGGGGGTGGTTATGAGAACAGGAGCAGGTAATTGGTTATTCATAATAACGGACAATTATATTTAATGTCTGCAAAGTACTTTGCATATATAGTGTGTCCCAAACTATTAAACTATTAAAGCTTAAAATTGCACTAAGACCTTCGGGACATCCTACATAATTTTATTTTATCTTCACAACAACCCTGGGAGGTGGATGCCATCATTAGTCCCATCTTACAGATGGGGAGATCAACTGAGAATGGCAAATGACTTGCCCAGGGCCACATGGCTAGTATCTGAGATGAGATTTGAACTCAGGTTTCTCTGACTCAGAGTCCAGCCCTTCTCCTGCTAAACCACCCAGCTACCATGTGTAATGTTTTACAGCCTTCTCACTTCCACCATGCAACTTTGTATTGCCCAACACTCTCCTTCCCCTGTAACTTCTCAAAAGGATGCTTTCCTCCACCAAGAATGTAGAGAAGCAAAGCAAAGCAAAGAGGCTATTGATGATTTCCCTTCAGCAGCAAGCAGATTTGCCTGTTTTTCTGCTGGTCAGAAGGGGATTGCACTGACCCATCCACCCTCCCTAATATATGCACTAGGTGGAACAGTGGATAGACCACCAGACCTAGAGTCAAGAAGACTCATCTTCATGAATTCAAATCCAACCTCAGACACTTACTAGTTGTGTGACCTTGGGCAAGTCACTTAACCCTATTAACCTCAGTTCCTCATCAGTAAAATGAGCTACAGAAGGAAATGGCAAACCACTCTAATATCTTTGCCAAGAAAACCCCAAATGGGGTCATGAAGAGTCAGACATGGCTGAAATAACTGAACGGCTACCTTTCTCTAGCTCATTTTACAGATGAGGAATGGAGGCAAACAGAGTAAATGACTTGCCCAGGGTCACATAACTAGTAAGTGTCTAAGGTTGCATTTGAACCAGGTTCTACTGCCTCCTGGGCCAGCGCTCTATCCACTGCCAGAGAGAGAGAGAAAGAAAGAGAGAGAAGAGAGAGAGAGAGAGAGAGAGAGAGAGAGAGAGAGAGAGAGAGAGAGAGATTACATAGCTATCTGAGCATTTTCTTCCCTACACCTCCCCCTTTACACTAGGACAGACGAAAAAGAGACTCTCTCTCACTTGAGCAGGGATTGTTTTTGCCATTCTTTGTATCCCCCAAAGCTTAGCACAGTGCCTGGTACATAGACATAAATGCTTGTTGACTTAACTTGAATTGAATCTAACCACTTGAGCTACCTATTCAGATTGTGAAAGTATGGAGGTCTTAGCTGTCCCTTTATTTGTTCTAAGATAACTTGATCCACCTATCAAAACTCTGGGAAGGACAATGAAAAGTACTCCAAGGAAATTCTCTAGAATATGGACTCTTATCTCTATTCCTCCCTCACTTTGCTCACCCTGATGCAGGGGCTCAGTGGTGCCTTAAAATATTCACTCATTCTCTATCACCAGAAGGGGAATCATTTACATTTATATAATTTACATATTAAGCACCTATAATGTACTAAGGTGTTTCAAGGCGTGTAGGGGAGGGAAGGGAAGGAATTACGCATTTATATTGTGCCTACTATATGCCAGGTGCTGTGCTAAGCACTTTGTATAAATATGCCATTTGGGGGGGTAGGTAGGGTGATATCGAGAAGACATAGAAAATGACAAAGGCAATTCTCTGCTCTGATCAAGGAAGAATATCCCAAGTAAGAATTCCAGTTAATTAAAGGGAAAAAGAAAGGAAGAAGTACTGGTGCGCAGGTGGGCCAAGGGGCAGCCAATGGCTCATAATGAAACAGCTTCGCCCACTTTAAACATGGACCTGATCGTGGTCATGAGTATTTGAACTCAGATCTTCTAACTCTAGATCCTTTCCACTGAATCCAACGCTGAATCACGGATGAGCTCTGCCCCGAGTCTGTCTTAGGAGACAAGAGAATAGGCTCAGAACCATGAATTTTATTATTACTATCATTAGGCTTGTGACGCCCTTTACAAATATAAACTCACTTGATCCTCATAACAACCCTGAAAGGCAGGTGTTATTATTATCTCCATTTTACAGTTGAGGAAACTGAGGCTGTCAAAGGAGCATGAAGATAATAATAAAAACCTGCCTAAATAGGAGACTCTTCCTATTGCAGAAAATGAGGACATAATTCTCTGAGTCCCTAGGACCATCACTGTTCAATTTATTCCCTGGCACTAAGTAAGCACACCCGGGGCAATCAGTTGGGGATGAGGAGGAAGTAGGCAGTGTACAGAGAAGAGTCTAACTGCAGGTGCAATTACACCAGCAGAGGGAAAGAACTGTTTCTTTGATAGTTCAGACCTCATCCCACAGGAAGTGGGGGAGAAGGCAGATCACAGAAGATGGGGGCCAAAGCAACAAGATATGGGAGTATCTAGCCAGGGCAATTCCAATGAACAAGATAAAAAATGAGAGGACAGGGAAATAAGCAAGATGAGGAAAAGGTTCAAGAAGCCAGAGTTGTTTAGTCTAGAGAAAGTAAAACTGAGGGGTGGCTTGATAATGTCAAGTACTTTGAGGGCCCTTGTAAAGATGGTGCTGAGAGAACAGGACTAAAGGAGGCCGCTGAAGGTACAGCAAGAGGGACCAAGGCTAGACAAAAAAAAAATACATCCATGTTGGGGAACAAGGGAGTGGGAAAAGGGCCTACTATGTGCCAGGCACTGTGTTAGGTGCTATATAATTATCTCATTTGATCCTCCCAACAATCCTGAGAATTAGGTGCTATTATTATTCCCATTTTATGTATGAGGAAATTGAGGCAGGTGGAAGTGAAGTGACCTGCCAGGGTCACACAAGGGAGTAGCAGCTGAGGCCAGTTCTCATTCTCTCTCTCTCTCTCTCTCTCTCTCTCTCTCTCTCTCTCTCTCTCTCTCTCTCTCTTTTTCCTCTCTCCCTCTTTTTTTCTATTGCTGTGTCTCTGTCTATCTGTCTCAAGCTTCTCTGTCTCTGTCTCTCTGTCTCTTTCATTCTCTGTCTCTGTTTCTCTCTCTGTCTCTCCCCCTTCTTCCCTTCTCTCTCTCTTTTCTCTCTCTCTCTCTGTCTCTCTCTGTCTGTCTCTCAATCTCTGTCTCTGTCATTCTTGTCTGTCTGTCTGTCTGTCTGTCTGTCTCTCTCTCTCTCTCTCTCTCTCTCTCTCTTTCTCTCTCTCTCTCTCTCTTCCCTCTCTCTTTTTTTCTATTGCTGTGTCTCTGTCTATCTATCTCAAGCTTCTCTGTCTCTGTCTCTCTGTCTCTTTCATTCTCTGACTCTGTTTCTCTCTCTGTCTCTCCCCCCTCCTTCCCTTCTCTCTCTCTTTTCTCTCTCTCTCTCTCTGTCTCTCTCTGTGTGTCTCTCAATCTCTGTCTCTGTCATTCTTGTCTCTGTCTCTCTGTCTCCCTCTGTCTCTCTGTCTCTGTCTCTCTGTCTCTCTGTCTCTCTCTGTCTCTCTCTCTGTCTCTCTGTCTCTCTCTCTCTCTCTCTCTCTCTCTCTCTCTCTCTCTCTCTCTCTCTCTCTCTCTCTCTCGTTATATAAACAGACACAGCCCAAGTTTCCAGGCTAGTGCTTCACTGGATCATGACTATAGGCCTGAATGCTTTTAAGAAGAGGAAGCAAAAACAGTCAGTTTGAGACCCTTCTGTGACAAACCAGTGCCATTCTGAGGAGTCTCCTCCTGTTCTGTAGCTGCCTAAAGGCCACAAGGTAGCACTGTAGTTGGAACACTGTACCTGCAGTTAGCAAGACCCAAGTTCAAATCCAGCCTCAGACACTTAACTGGCTGTGCGACCCTGAGAAAGTCACCTCATTTCTCTATGCCTCAGTTTCTTTAACCATAAAATAAGGATACTAATAGGACCTACCTCCCAGGGCTGTTGTGAGGATGAAATGAGATAATATTTTTAAAGCATTTAGCACAGTGCCTGGAACATAGTAGGCATTTAATAATTGCTTGTCTTTTTCCTTTCTATTTGGATCTCCTAGGAAGATTAAACAGAATGAAGTTTTAGGCACCCCAAGTTGACTATGCTTGTGACACCCCAAGATTTCCTTGTACCTGTTTTGTATGTAGACACATTGTCAATATATGTGGAATTATCTATATACATGAGTATTATCTTTTCCCTTAGAATTTAAGTTTCTTGAAGACAGGAAATGTTAATAATAATTAAAAGTTACAAAGTGCTTTGCCAATGTTATCTCATTTGATCTCACAAGAAGTCCATGAGATAGGTGCTATTATTATCTCCTTTTTACAGATGAGGAAACTGAGGCTGAAAAAAGGCTAAGTGACTTGCCCAGGATCCCACAGGTAGTAAGCAAAGCACATTGTTATCTTAAAAGTGTTATATAAAGTAAATGGTGATTTTTAGTACTTTGCAACTTCAAAAAAAAAACCTATAGAAACTCAATTTTAAATATCTACAGAGAGGAATAGCTAGGCCAAGGGTAGGTGGGGCCTGACCTGTTGAATGTATGGGGGCTGATAACGTAGCACTTTGCTGCTGGATCACCTTGGCCTTAACCCTGGACTGGGGGAGCTGGTCCTTCCCCACCATGAACCTGGAGGGGTTATTTGGTGAAGTCTAAATCCCAGGGGTCATCTATTTTATTTTATAAACAAGGAAACTGAGGCAGAATTGGTGCAAGAACCCAAGTCTTCTGAGCCCCAGACCAGCACTCTTGCCTCTGTTTGACATTTCCTCCCCCGATTCTTTAAGAGTAGGAGCGTATACTTGTGCGTGTTCAAACCCCACCTTGGCTAGATGCCCTGTGGAAAGTCTCCCTGGGATGTTTCCATGAAAGAGTGGAGTAGTCTGGGTGGGTAATGACAGGGACATGAAGAGCTGGCTTTGGGGGCCTGGGTGAGGCACTGCTCAAGTCTGTGCCTTCCTTTCTCCATGAACTCAGCCCCTTGGCATCCAAGACGTTTCTCCCTTTAAGGACACAAGGAGCTTCCAGAGAAGCTTCTCTTCCCAGCTGCCTCTGCACATAGGCCCTGTCCTCCGCCCTATCTCCCCCTTCTTCCTCTCTTCCTTGTTCTCCCTTCTCTCTGGTTTCTTCCCTTTCAATGACTTTATTGGCATGACGACGGTTGCCAAAACCAGTAACTGCAAGTCTCCATGTCTGGGGATGGATTTCACAGTGGGAAGGGGGCGGCTGGGACCTTGAACCACATTCCCACCACGGATTTCTGCCTCAGTCTGCTGCAGTGGCAGACTGCCATCAGCCTCTGTCTCTTTGGTCTCCAGCCCCGTCTTGTCTCCAGACGGGAGAAAGTCTTCATTCCTACAGAGGCCTGGTCTGGAGCCGGGGATCTGAGAAGAAGCAATCCCAATCCCATGTTTTCTAGGGGCTGTTTGTAAGTAAACCTCGAACTGTCCTATGCACATGAACACTGCTGTCAAAGTTCAGGCTTCCCACTCATCACAAAAAAGTCACAAACCGGGGCAGGAGGGATGTGAGGGGGCAGGGATGGTCAGAGACAATCATGCTTGGTCCCAGTTCCCTGGACACTTTCATTTGGGGTACAGGATGAGAGGTCAACTCGCACTGAGACCATTGCAACACTGGAAAGCCTTCTTCTCGTCCAACCCCACCCCCTTACCATATAAATAAGACTTGGGAAATCTCTCAGAAATAGGCAGAGAAAGCATTCCTCATGCTAAATAAAGCCTTAACCAGGATGTGGTGGAAAAAGTAATGAGCCTAAATCATACTTGCTAGCTATGTGGTCATTTAGCCTAATCTGTAAAATGGGAGGTTGCTTTCATTCTCTACTCTACAGTATTCTTGTGAAGAAAATGCTTTCTGCAGTGTATAGCACCATATAAATGAGAGTGATTATCTGAAAATAAGCTCAAGATAGTTTCTCTTCAAATTATATAAACAAACAAACAAAAAAAGAAACTCTGTCTCTCTCTATGGACCCAGCTTGGTCTATTGATTTTTCTGATATTATCTCTGTCTAGATACAGCTAGGTGGTACAGTGGGTAGAACTCCGGGCCTAGAGTCAGAAAGACCTGAGTTAAATACCTTCTCAAACACAAGCTGTATGACCTTGGGCAAGTCATTTGACCCCTCTCTCTGCCTTGGTTTCCCATAAAATTGGGATCAAAATAGCACCTACCTCCTAGGATTGATGTGAGAACCAAATGAGATTATATTTGTAAAGCATTTAGCATAATGCTTAGTACGCCATAGGGGTTAATAAGTGTTTGTTTCCTTTCTTCCTGTCTCTCTTCCTCCCCCCTCTCTCCTTTTCCTCTGTCTGTTTCTACCTCTCCCTCTAGTTTTCTGTCTCTCCTTTTCTTCTATCTCTCTCTCTTTCTCTCTCTCCTTTTCCTCTGTCTGTTTCTGCCTTTCTCTCTAGTTTTCTGTCTCTCCTCTTCCTCTGTCTCTGTCTTTTTGTCTCTCCTTTCCCTCTGTTTCTGCCTCTCCCTCTACTTCTGTCTTTGCTGTGTCTCTGTCTGTCTGCCTTTCTCTGTCTCACCTTCTGTTTCTGCCTCTCCCTCTAATTCTCTAGGTCTCTCCTTTCCCTACATCTCTGTCTCTCTCTTTTCTTTCTCTCTGTCTCTCTCTCTGACTTTCTCTGCCTCTGTCTCTCTTATACACACACCTTGTCAACATAGCAGACTTTCCTCCTCCGGGTGCCTCAGCTAATGGAAATTTCTATTTGCAATGAAAATCAACTTTGGAAAACGTCACAGCAAGAGGTTTTTTGTTTTTTTTTTTTCCCCTGGCTGCCCAAGATTGATCCGGTCCATAGGATGCACCAGATCATTGCATTCGGTAATTTCATTCTGCTTATGATCTATTTCTTATACGATCAATATGATAAATGCAGCAGAGAGCAAAGTAGGTTACAGCGGGTGCTGCGACTCCGGGCGGAGTGATGAGGAGAGGGGAGCCAGGCTGCCTGGCTATGCGTCTCATGAAGCAAAAAAAGCAATTCAGTCAGACTAAGGGCTACAGATGAGGCGGTATATTCTGGGCAATAAATGCAAATGATGTCACTGCACTTCTCCCAGCACAACTGGGGATGGGAGATGAAAGGAGCTGTGATGTTTCAGTGCAAGGGTCTCCACTAAGAAACCCACAGGAATTTTTCACAGAAGCATGCACTTGGGTATGTTTGGGAGGAAGAGAGAGACTGGAGTTTTCTTATAAAATATGTGCTAACAACAAGGCCCCTCCCCCTTAGATTACTGGACCTCTGAGCACTGTCATTTTTAAAGCACAAGCAAAATGGAATCAGCCATCCAGGTCTGGGAAAATGGGACATCACATTTGTCCCAGAGAATGGATCACCAGCCTGGCCCTCTGAATTCCCTTTGCTACTGTTTTTGCTAGGTCACCAAGAATCAATGTGGAATTAGCTGGGTGACCTGGAGCATGTCACTTAACTGCTTTGGGCTTCTGAGATGTTATCTGTAAAATAGGGGCAATCATTCAGTGCAATGCATTGCAACAAGCATTCCTTAAGCTTCTATGAAATTTACTCTGGGGTAGGTTAGATAGAATACAATTCTTTCCCCCTTGGAGCTTACTATCTAGGTGGGAGGCTATGACACAAAGAACCCCAAGAATGATAGATTTGGAGTCAAAGGACCTAGGGCTCAAATCCCAGCTCTGCAAGTTATTTCATCTTTCTGTGCCTCAGTTTCCTCATCTACAAAATGGTGTTGGATTCAATGGCCTCTCAGGTCCTTTTCAGCTCTAAATCTACGACACTGTAATTTTCTCTGGGTCTCAGTCTCTTTATATGTAAAATGATGGGGTTGGACTAAGTGACTTCTAAGGTCTCTTCCACCTTCAAATTTGTGACCCTATGACCTTCAGACTAAATATGAGGAGTACCATGACTGTGTGCTTGTCATCTGAGAAGGAGCTTGGTTGAGTTGGAAGAAGCTCAGAATCAGGTTGGCAGGAAGGAGATGAATGTTCTAGTGACATCAACTCTTAATCAATCAGTCAACATTTATTAAGCACCTACTATGTGCCAGGTGCTGTGCTAAGTGTTTAGAGATGGTCTACTAAGCATTGGTGGAGGGGGAAGGGAAAGAACCCACATCAACAAAAACACCAATCCTTGAAGTATTGTTATACTTTAAATAGCAATAAAATTATTTTTAAATATTTTATTTTTTCCAATTACACATAAAAACAATTTTTAATATTCATTTTTTTTAATTTTGAGTTCCAGCTTCTCTCCCTCCATCCCTCCTTCTTCTCTGTCCTCATTGAGAAGGCAAACAATTTTACATAGGTTATCCATATGTAGTCATGCAAAACATTTCCATATTAGTCATGTTGTGGGGGGAAAATATAGACCCAAAGAAAATAGCACCAAAAATAAAGCAAAAAGTATGCTTCAATCTGTATTCTGACTCCATCAATTCTTTTTTCTCAAGGCAGATAGCATTTTTATCTTTGTATCTCTAGAAATAGCTAGGTCATTCACAGTTGATGATTGTATTTATTGCTGTTACTGTGTACAATGTTCTGGTTCTGCTCACTTCACTTTGCATCAGTTCATGTAAGTCTTCCCAGCTTTTTGTAAAAACACTCTGCTTATCATTTCTTACAGTGCAATAGCTTACCATCACAATCACATACCACACCTTATTCAGCCATTCCCCAGTTGATGGGCATCCCCTCAATTTTCAATTCTTTGCCACCACAAAAGAGTTGCTATAAATGTTTTTGAAAAATCCTTTTCTTTCTTTTTTTTTTTAATCTCTTTGGGATACAGACTTAGTAGTGGTATTGCTGGGTCAAAAGGTATGCACAGTTTTATACCCTTTGGGCATAGTTCCAAATTGCTCTCCAGAATGGTTGGACCAGCTCACAACCAGCATTAGTGTCCCAATTTTCCCATACCTCTCCAACATTTACCGTTTTGTTTTACTCTCATATTAGCCAATCTGATAGGTGTGAGGTAGTACCTCAGAGTTGTTTTAATAGTAACAAAGTTAAATAGTAATATTGCTATTATTTTCACTCTATTAGTCCTGGGAGTGGGATAAAAAATAATTAAAAGACTTTGTCACTGCTCCTATGGAAATTGGAAAGGGGAAGAAAGAATCAGTGCAAATATGTAATGGTGGAAATAGCTCTGCACTAGGGTTAGAAGGTATCAGAACTGGACTGTGGACCTGGTTGTGCCAGTGACTAGTTCTGAGGCTTTAGATAAGTCACTTCCTTTCTCTGGGTTGTAATTTCCTATCTGTGAAATAAAGGGCTTGAATCAGATACCTGATCCCTGAGTTCCCTTCTAGTTTAAATATCCTAAGATCTGCGGTTAATGAAGGGCAAATTGTATCTCTGATTGACTGTAGGGAGTGAGCTGAGCTGGGGGAGCAGCTGAGCTGAAGCAGAAGAGGAACACGAATCGCTGAAGACAGAGGAGGAACCTTCCTCCTTCAAAGCTAGTACTCAGGCATCACCTCCTACATGAGACATTTCTTGATCACAGATGCTAATGTCTCACCCACACCTGCTCGAATTGCCTTGTAATTAAGATATATTTCATCTACTCTGTGTGTATGTGTGTGTGTGTGTGTGTAGATTGTTTTCCTGATAGAATATCAGCTCCTTGAGGGCAGGGATTGTTTTGTTTTTGTCTGACACACGCTTAATAAATTAAAGGAGATTGGGAAAGGAACAAGTATTTTTATATAGCCCCTACTATGTGCCAGAAATGGTGCTAAGCACTTTTTACAAATAATAATACTTAACATTTATATAACAATTACTAACTGCCAGGCACTGTTCTAAGCACTTTACAATATCTCATTTGATTCTTGTGACAACCCTGGGAAGTATGTGCTATTATTATCCTTTTTACAGTGGAGGAAACTGAGGCAGCTAGAAGGTAAGTGACTTTCCCAGGGTCACACAACTAGTAAATGTCTAAAGATGGTTTTGAACTCAGATCTTCCTAACTCCAGGTCCAGTGCTCTAACCACTCAGGAACCCATTGCCTCTAAATGGTTATTGATTGATTCCTAATGGGAATACTTCCCAATGTTAAATTGTAGAATGAGGCAAGGAGAAGAAGTCACCTGCAGGAGACAGTGAGCAGAGTCACTGGACAAGAGCAGAAAGTCTATGGGGAATAATGAGAAATGAGAGGAAGGGGCAGCTGGTCATCAAAGGAGCCTTGAATAATGCCCACATTTATTTTGCACACTAAGGCTCCTCTTATAATTCTGTGAGCTAAGCAGGACAAGCATTATTATTCCCATTTTAGAGATGAGAAAATTGAGGCTTAAATGACTTACCCAGAGTCACACAGGAAATGGTATCAGTACCTGGATTCTAACTCAAGTTTTTCTAATTCCAACTCCAGTGCTCTTTGCCATATATCTATTCACCATTAGTGTAAAGAGAATTAGATTCAGGATCAGCACTTTAGTCTCTGCTTCGCCACTGACTCACTGTGTGACTTAACCTTTCTTGAACCTCAGTCTCTCCTTCCTCAGTAAAATCAGGTTGGGCAGGCTGATCGCTAGAGCTCTTTGCAGTTCTAAATGCTAAAAGACAGTGAGTCCATGAGATGGCTCTGAGTAGATTTGGAACCTGGGCCAATGTTATACTGGACAATAGGGGGTTATCCAAATTTCTGAGCATTTGGGCATGAACTCAGAAGGGAAGGGGAGGGAAGGGAAGGGGAGGGAAGGGGAGGGGAGGAAAGGGGAAAGAAGGGAAGAAAGAAGCACAGTACTTGACCTATAGTAAGTGCTAAATAAATGTTTCTCCCCTTCCTTTGCCTTTCTTTGCCTTCTCTTCCCTTCCTCTTTCCTGTAACAGGGCTTTAAATTCTTGGAGACAGCTATCATGCCCCCTCTAACTTTTCTTCCTCAAGTTAAAAATCCTCAATTCCTTCAAGTAATCCTCAAATGTCAAGAGGTCCAGACCCTTCCTCACCCTGGCTTCTCTCATCCAGAGATGTCACCTTTCCTCCCCCACCCTCCACCCAATTCCTGAGCACTCTCTAGCCCTCTAAATACAGCATAAGATTGCATTAGGCTTGTTGGTTGCTGTGTCATATTCCTGTCTTCAGAAAAGTCTGCCTTCGCATAGAATCATAGATTTAAAACTGGAAAGGACCTTAGGGACCATCTAGTCTAACCCCCTCGTCCTAATCCAGCCCAGATGTGGGGAATCCTATCCTGCTTTCCTTGTACAGTACCTGTGATTCTATCCTCGTCAGTAATGCTTGTTAAGCAACTCTGCTACACAGGGAGCAGTGCTGGCAGCTTTAAACAATTTGATAAACAAGCAGCAGGCTCCCCATGTGAACTCAGCCAAGTGGAGACAGCCTCCCCCCAACCTCAATCCATAAGAATAGGAAAGGGACTTATATTTTAATGTGCACTGATATTACAGATTTTACTGGTATTATAGCTCTCAGAACTAGCAGAGACCCCAAAAGATAATCTGCTCTAGTTCCCTGACTGTAAAAGGCAGGTATGTTATTATTTATTATACCCATTTTATTGATAAGGAAACTAAGACGTCCAGAATCACATAGACAGAAAGTACATGACAACTCCTTGAGTCTAGGACAAATAAAAAGAGAACTGCATGGGATTGGAAGGAAGAGCAAGAGACAGGCTTGCTTATGGTATGGTGCAAAGACCTGGAGTCAGAAGACTTGGGTTTCAATCTCAGCTTTTACCTATGTGACCTTGGGCGAATCACTTAATGTCTCTGGGCATCATCTATAAATGGGATTGGACAACTAACTAAATAATCTCTGAGGTTCCTTTTCAAATCTGTATTTATGACCCTTTGATTGGATATGGTCCATAGACTGGAGGCCACGGAAT
This sequence comes from Phascolarctos cinereus, assembly GCF_003287225.1. Classification (NCBI taxonomy): domain Eukaryota; kingdom Metazoa; phylum Chordata; class Mammalia; order Diprotodontia; family Phascolarctidae; genus Phascolarctos; species Phascolarctos cinereus. The sequence continues at coordinate 373,522,463 of NW_027555958.1, forward strand.
GGCACAGTGGATAGAGCACTGGACCGGGAGTCAGGAAGATCTCAGTTCAAAGATGGCCTCAGTCACTTGTTTCCAGTGTGATGGTAGACAAGTCACTTAACTTCTGTCTGCCTCAGTTTAATCAACTGAAAAATGAGGAAAATAATAGCAGTTTTAAACCCAACCCTTCCAGGGTTGTTGTGAGGAATCAAGGGAGATAATAACTGTAAAACACTTAGAACGGTTCCGGGCCCTTAATAAGTGTTTCCTTTTTTTTCTCCTTCCTTCCTCCCTTCCTCCCTTTTTTCTTTCCTTCCTTCTCCTCTCCTTTCTTTACTCCCTACCTTCTTTCCTTCCTTCCTTCTTTACTTCCTCCTTCTTTCTTCCCTCTCTTCCTTCCTTTGTTTCTCCTTCCTCCTTTCCTTCTTTCTTTCCTTCCTTCCTCCCTCCCTTTTTTCCTTCCTTTCTCCCTTCTTTCCTTTTTCCTTCTTCCCTCCCTTCCTTCTTTCTTTCTTTCCTTTCTCCCTCTCTTCCTTCCTCCCTCCCTTCCTTCCTTTGTTCCTCTTCCCTCCCTTCCTCCTTCTTTCCTCCCTCCCTTCTCTCCTTCCTCCCTCTCCTTCCCTCCTTCCTTCCTTCCTCTGATCTGGAGCATCTCTTTGCAAACGAAGGGAAATGTCCAGAGTTACATAGCAGAAAGACCATTCAATTAAGGCTCCAAGGTCTTGAGCCCCAACTCAGACTCTGCTACTTACAACCTGTGTGACTTGAAAAAAAACATATGACCTCTGGACTCCAGTTTCTTTATCTGTCAAATAAAGGGGTCGGGAACCGGATGATCTCTAAGGTGTCTCCCAGCTCCAAATCTTATGATCCTAAACCACTCATTTGGGTTTAAAATTGTCTCATTTTCGCTCCAAATGAAAACGAGCATCCCTGCACGCCCGAGGCTTTGAAGGAGGCATACAATGCCAGCAAGGAATGAAGGGCATTCAGCTTGCCCTCTCTGACCTTCATTAAATGAGTTGTCTAGACGGAGAGCTGCAGCAGTCTTATCAGGGACGTAGGCCCATCAGCAAAGCAGAGAAACTTTACAGGCTCACGGTCTACAGAAGGAGATGGGCTTTCATTTTTTTCGCCACTCCGAGGTCATTTTTCTATTGACTTGACTTAAGCTCCTTGGGGCTCCTGGCCTTGGAGATATTTGTCCACGGCCCTTTTTGCCAGCATCCCAGACAGCTCTTCTGTTGTGGGTAATGAGTTTGAGTCACATGAAAACACCCAAGCCAGTTTCTGAGGCTTTGAGCAAAGGCTCGTAGGAGCTTGGCACTTCTGTTGTGGCCGTCTGTTTTCTTCCATCTCTCCCAGACTGAGGCTTTGGGTCCCAATGTGCCCAGAGGACCCAAAAATTCCTTTTCTCTCCATACTGTTCCAAGTATTCTGGAGTGAGTCAAACACCCAAAAATCCAGTGGGACTTTTCCAACAAGAGGGCTTCCAAAATTGTTCAAGATTTGTATTACCTTTCCATAATTGGAAAAGTTCACCAAACAGCAATGGAATTATCTCTTTCTCTTCCTCCAGCTTGCCAATCAAAACATCGTCTGCATTAATCCAAGGCATGGAGGCCCATTCCCAACAAGCTAACCAGAAGTAATTGGAAGCAGCCTTTTTTCTGCCTTTGGTCTGGGGGTATTTTCATTGTTGCGCTGTTAGAGCCAATACTGAGATTTTTGCCAAGGAAAACTTTCTTTTGAAACTTACATGTTATCTAAATAAAGAGTTGGAAGTGACTCTTGGCAGCCTCTGAGGTGGCTTTGAGCTATGAAAAATAATATACATGTCAGCTGGGATGTGAGCTTCTCCCTGCTTGAAGGGGAAGAGTTGTACTTTTTACCTGTTCTCTCTATTCAAACTGATCTACTTATGCACCTGTTTCAGCCTTCCCCCACCCTGTGACCCCTCAGAGACATCTATTTGACCTAACTGGGGTTGGTGTTTTCAGGGGCAGCAAGGTGGTACAGTGGATAGAGCATTTGGCCTGGAATCAGGAAGACCTGAGTTCAAATACTAGAAGAAAAAAGAAAAGAGAAAGGGAAAGGAATGTATATCAGCTGTTTCAGTGGGTTTTTTGGAAAGCGATTGTTGATGTTTTTCAGTTGTGACCCCATTTGGTATTTTCTTGACAGACACTTGAGTAATTTGCCATTTCCTTCTCCAGATCATTTTATAAATGAGGAAACTGAAGCAAAGAGGGTTAAGTGATTTGCCCAGGTCACACGGCTAGTAAGTGTCTGAATACGGATTGGAACTCAGGCCTGGTGCTCTATCCTCTGCGCCACCTAGTGGCCCAGGCTTTTACTGTACTCACTAGTATTTAGATTTAGAGCAAACAACCTCAGGCCCCAGCTTCCTCTTATGCAAAATAAAGGGATTAGACTAGATCAGAGGGGTCAAACATGGCTGCCTACAGGCCTACCTCACTCCCTATGTCAGGAACCAGATTAAAATGTAGTTCCTATCTGATTTCAGTGTGTTCATGTATTGATTTTTTTAAAGAAATATATAACTGTATTTTTCTAAGTCAACATGTGTCCTGCAGGTATCCTGATATAACGTTTCGTGGCCCCTGTTTCTATCTCAGTTTGCCACCTCTGGGCTAGATGGTCTCTAAGATTCTTTCCTACTCTCATCTAAATCCTCTGGTCTTGAGCACACCAGGGGCATTTTACTCCATCCCAGAGAACTGACCAGGGCATCTGTACACTTGGGTAATCACCAGAATAGAAAATGGTTATGGAGTGTGGCTCTGACCAGCTCTGGAGATAAATCTCACTTAGAAATCCCTCTATTCTGGATACTTTGGTCTCATCTCCTTTCAACCAATGGCTCACCCCAGTAGAAAGAACACTCCCCAAGGGACTGTTACATTTTTGTCATTGTATCCCTAGTGACTTCCACAGTGCCTGGCAAATAATGGGAACTTTATACATGATTGACAGCTAGGTGGGGGCAGTAGATGGTGTGCTGGACCTGGAGTCAGGAAGATTCATCTTCCTGAGTTCAAATCTGGCCTCTGACACTTAGTATCTGTGTAACCCTGGGCAAGTCACTTAACCCCGTTTGCTGTCTCAGTTTCCTCATCTGTAAAATGATCTAGAGAAGGAAATGGTGAGCCACTCCAGTATCTTTGCCAAGAATAGCTCAAATGGGGTCACAGGGAATCAGACATGAATGAAACAACTTAACAATAAATAAATGACTGCTGATTCATTGATTCCATTCCAGTCCAGGGAACTATTTTTCTAGTTTCTCCATCCTTTTCACAGTCCAAACTGAGTTTTCTGTCAGATACTTTCATCCGGTTTCTGATTCCTCCTCTGGGCTCAGGCTAAACCACGGGTGGAGCGTTGAGGCCACATGTGGTCCTCAAGTGCAGCCCTTTGATACAGGTTCAGTCAAAGTGCCACACTTAAGGACATAGAGAGTCACATGTGGCCTCGAGGCCAAAGGTTACCCACCCCTGAACCATACCCATGGTCTTCCCCCACCAACATCTGAGTTCTGAACTTATCCTGGTCCCCAGTTTCTATAAAACTAACTGTGCTAATGCCCCCATATTTTAAGCTATCATTTTTCTCTCACCAGAACTCTCTTTTCAATCGACTACTCATATTGGGATCTGGAGCCCTCCTGTCATTCCACAATGAGCCACAGACCTCTCTCATACCATTACCAATTAATTCTTAATACTTAATTCTCATCCTTAATACATATAAATACAGTCACTCAGCATACATAGATACATGTCCTGACCATAGAGAGAGTCCCCATAGGACCATGCAATGCTATTGGAGGGCTTAGAGTCCAGTGACCTGAATTTGAATTCCAGATCAGCCACTTAATTTATCTATGTGATGGTCAAGTCACTTAACTTCTTCTTGCCTCAGTTTCCTCTATTACAAAAGGAAGAGATTGGCCTGGATGATCTCTAAGGTCCTTTTCAACTCTATATCTGAATATGAGTTTATATTCAAGGCTGTAAGTCATACAACCAGGCTCCAAGCAACTCTCCTAACTCCCCTCACCCTGCTGTATTAGAGACATCACTGTTGCTAACTCCCATCCAGAGTCCTTCCCTGCCTCCTGCCTCCTTTCCCTGCCAGGCCTCTGGAATGAGTTATAGAGCAAAGAGTAGGAGAGGGGCTAAATAAGGATTATCTCCCCCTCAGATAACTTTTATGTGCTCTCGCTCTCTCTCCTCATTTCATTTTTCTTGATCATCAGGAGAGAATGGAGTGGAGGGAGGGTGCAGTAGTGGGGGGTGGCAGAGGGAGCAGCAAAGCTTCCTTCCCCCAAGTCTGCCCCGGTTGCTATTACTTTTATCTCTGGGGTTCTATAAGCAGAAGAAAGTTTAATTGGTGTCCTGGTGGAATGAGATGGTGGAAGAGCTGAATGGCGGCAGGGTTGGGGTTTTCTTTTCCATTGTGCTGGCGGACATAATCCTCACCATCCCCTGTCCCCCTGCCTGTGGTTCAAACCAAAGGCGGGAGCTGGAGGTGGTCCACTCAGTGCATCTGGCTGTTTTGGAAAGCTCCAGGGAGAGACTCATCACACATAATCTAATGCATCAATTAAACCCAACAGATCGCTTTTCAATCACTTGCAGCAGCAGGGCACACACACACATACACACACACACACACACACACACACACACACACACACACACCCCAAATATAATAATCCCAATCAGTAAATATCCCAAGACTCACACCAGCCGCCCCAGCATCTGCCATGGGGGACCAGGCAGAAAGCTATTCAAGCCGCAAGGTGGAGGGGAGGGTAAAAAGGAGAGAGAAAAAGGGAAGGTGGGGGGAGGGGGAAATGCTTGCTGCTGAACTTGAATGTGTGCCCAAGAAGGTCCAGGAGGGCAGGAGTGTGAAGAGCTTTGAAGGCAAAGAGCACTATACTGATGCTAATCGTGATTTTTTTTTTATTGTGCTTTCTAGTCTCTTTCTCTCACTTGGATACACACAGAACTGAAACCTGGGGTGTTAGTCACTGGACTATTCTCTGAATTATTGGGAAAAGGCCAACAATGGGGGAGGGATAGTTAAAGAAGGGGTTCATGTCCAAGATGGAAGTTTAAGACATCACCATGTGAAGCAAGGATGCCCATTATCACCACTATTATTCAATATTATACTAGAAATGCTAGCTATAGCAATAAGATAAGAAAAAGAAATTGAAAGAATTTAGAATAGGCAATGAGGAAACAAAACTATCACTCTTTGCAAATGATATGGTATACTTGGAGAATCTCAGAGAATCAACTAAAAAACTAGTAGAAATAATTAACAACTTTAGCAAAGTTGCAGCATATAAAATAAACCCACATAAATCATTAGCATTTCTATATATTACCAACAAAGTCCAGCAGGAAAAGATAGAAAGAGAAATTCCATTTAAAATAACTCTAGACAATGGAAATTACTTGGGAGCATATCTGCCAAGACAAACCCAGAAATTACATAAACTCAATTACAAAACACTTTTCAAATAAATAAAAGTAAAATTTAAATAATTAGAAAAATGTTAATTGCTCATGGGTAGGCTGAACCGACATAATAAAAATGACAATTCTCCCTAAATTAATATACTTATTCTGTCTCATAACAACCAAACTACCAAAAATTATTTTATAGAGCTAGAAAAATAATAATAAAATTCATCTGGAAGAACAAAAGGTCAAGAATATCAAAGGAATTAATGAAAAACAATATGAAAGAAGGTAGCCTAGCAATTCCAGATTTCAAACTTTATTACAAGGTGGTAATCATCAAAACAATCTGCTACTGGCTAAGAAATAGAGTAGTGATCAGTGGAATAGGTTAGGTATACAATACACAGTAGGAAACAACCATAGTAATCTTGTGTTTGATAAATGCAAAGATCCAGACTTTTGGGACAAGAACTCACTATTTGACAAACACTGGTGGGAAAACTGGAAAGCAGTTTGGCCAAAACTAAGTATGGACAAATACCTAATGCCATGTAACAAGATGAGATCAAAACCAACATTATTTAGATTTAAAGGGTGATGTAAGCAAATTACAGGAGTGTGGAATAGTTTACTTGTCAGCGTATGGATAAGGAAAGAATTTATGACCAAACAAGAGATAGAGAGCATTACAGGATATAAAATGGATAATTTTGATCTCATTAAATTAAAAAGGTTTTGCACAAACAAAACCAATGAGCCAAGATTAAAAGGAAAGCAGAAAACTGGGAGAAAATTTTTACAGCAAGTTTCTCTGATAAAGGCCTCATTTCTCAAATATGCAAGAACTGAGTCAGCTTTATAGGAATACAAGTCATTCCCCAATTGATGAAAGGTCAAAGGATATGAAAAGGCAGTTTTCAGAAGAAGAAATCAAAGCTATCTATAGTCATATAAAAAAAAATACTCTAAATCACTATTGACTAGAGAAATGCAGATTAAAACAACTCTGAGGCAGCACCTCATACATATCAGATTGCTTAATATGACAGAAAAGGAAAACAACAAATGTTGGAGGGGATGTGGGAAAATCGGAACACCAATACACTGTTGGTGGAGTTGTGAACTGATCCAACCATTCTGGAGACCAATCTGGAACTATGCCCAAAAGGTATATAACTGTGTATATCTTTTGATCCAGCAATACCATGACTTGGTCTGTATCCCAAAGAGAGGTAAAAGAGAAAGAAAGAAAAAAGGACCTATATGTACAAAAATATGAATAGCAGCTTTTTTCATGGTGGCAAAGAATTGGAAATTGACAGGATGTCATAAATTGGGGAATGGCTGAACAAGTTGTGGTATATGAATGTAATGGAATACTATTGTGCTATAAGAAATGATGAGTGAGTGGGATGCTTTCAAAATAACCAGGACTTACATGAACTAATGCAAAGTGAAGTAAGCAGAACCACGAGAACAGTGTATACCATAATAGCAATATTGTATGATGATCAACTGTGAATGACTTAGCTATTCCCAGCAATACAAAGATCCAAGATAATTATGAAGTACCTATGATGAAAAATGCTATCCACTTCCAGATAAAGAATTCATGAGGTCTGAATGCAAATGGAAAGCATACCGTGTTGTTGTCATTGTTTTATTTAAGCTTTATTTTTCTCTTGGTTTTTTTGTTTAAGTTTTCTTTCACAACATGACTAATATGGAGATACGCTTTGCATGACTGTATATGTATAACCTTTATGGAATTGCTTGCCTTCTCAATAATGGGGGGGAGGATGGAGGGTGGGAGAGAATTCAGTACTTGAAATTGTAAAAAATAAATGTTAAAAATTATTTTTACATGTAATTGGGGAAAATAACATTAAAATTCAAAAAAAAATCACCATGGTTGTTGGACTTACATGGATCAGGAAAAATTTAAGTTGGACAAAATGGAGAACTTTCCTAACTAAAACTGCTATAAGGATGATCCAGATTACTAAGAGATTATGTAATGTCCTTCAATAGCTGACTTTAAAAAATTGAGACAGACATCTGTCTGTGGTAGTTAGATTTCCCCAATAGATAAATGACCAGAGGATCTAAAAGGCTGTTTTCAAAAGAAAATTCAAGCTGTCAACAACCATGAAAAAACTGTTTCCGAATCACTAGTAATTAGAGGAAAGCAAATTAAAGCAACTCAAGGGTTCCAACCTCACGTAAATCAGACTGGCAAAAATGATCAAAATGGTAAATGACAATTATTGGAGAGCCTTCTCAAAAACAGGCATATTAACGCACTGTTAATGGAGCTAATGGTCCAGGCTTTCTGGAAAGCAATTTGGAACCATGCCCCCAAAGTCACTAAACTGTACATTCCTTTTGACATAGTTACACAGTCAGACTTATCCTCCAAAGACATCAAAGAAAGAAAGAAAGGATTCATATATGTAAAATTACTTAGAGGAGCCCTTTTTGTAGCAACAAAGAACTGGACACTAAGGAGGTATCCCCTGTTACAGATTGGCTAAGCAAACTGTAATATATGAATGTAATCAAGTATTTTTGTGCCACAAGAAATTATGAGATCAGGGGTTTCAGAGAAATCTGGAAAAACATCTATGAAGTTATGCAGAATGAAGTGAGCAGAACTAAGAGAACAATTTATACAAAAACAACATTATAAAAAAAGGAACTTTGAAAGACTTGAGAACTCTTATCAGTGCAATGATCAGCCGTGATTCCAAATGACTAATGATGAAGCACGCTAATAATACTAACAATAATAACTAGTATTTATATAGTGCTTTAAGGTTTTCAAGGCACTTTACATATGCTATCTCATTTGCTAACCATCTCTTGGCAGAAAGGTAATCGATTCAAGATGTAAAATGAGACATATACTTTCAGACACAGCCAATGTGGGAATTTATTTTTCTTGACTGCATATTTGTTATAATGACTTCTTTTTCTTTTTTTTTCCCCTGAAGGCTAAGTTGAGGAGGCAAGAAGGAATAAAAGAAAAAGAGAGAGATAAAGAAGAAAAGAAAGAGAGAAGAAGGAAGGAAGGAAGGAAGGAAGGAAGGAAGGAAGGAAGGAAGGAAGGAAGGAAGGAAGAAAGAAAGAAAGAAAGAGAGAGAGAGAGAGAGAGGGAGGGAGGGAGGGAGGGAGGGAGGAAGGAAGGAAGGAAGGAAGGAAGGAAGGAAGGAAGGAAGGAAGGAAGGAAGGAAGGAAGGAAGGAAGGAAGGAAAAAGGGAGGGAGGGAGAGAGAGAGAGGGGGGAAGTCATTGACACATTTGGCTTTTAAACATTCAGTAAAGGGGGCAGCTAGGTGGTGCAGTGGATGGAGCACCAGTCCTGAAGTCAGGAGGCCCTGAGCTCAGACCATTCACTTGACACTTACTAGCTGTGTGACCATGGGCAAGTCACTTAACCCCAATTGCCTTTAAAAAAAAAAACAGTAAAGAACAAAAAGAAGGCCAGGAAGAAGCACAGATAAGCAAGACTGCTTTGGAAGATACAAGTTGACTTTATACTTAGAAAAGTAAGTGGTACATAATAAAGACCTGTAGTTTCGTGTACAATCCTCTTTTTCTGTGTGTGTGTGTGTGTGTGTGTGTGTGTGTGTGTGTATCTGCAAATGCCTGTTTTATTTGTTATTTGTTAAGCTCATAATTTTTTTTAAGAATACAGTCCTACTGAGAGGCCCAGCACTGACTAGGATTCTAGAGAAGCATATAATGGGATGGATCCTATAAAAAGAGGGCTTGAATTCTAGTTTTAGCTCTGCCACTCATTCCCTGTGTCCGTGGACAAATGGTTTTACCTTTGTGGGTCTCAGTTTCTGCCCTCTGTAGAAAGAAGGAATGAAATGAGATAATCTCTAAGGCTCTCTATAATCTCTAGCTCTAAATCTGTAATCATGAAGAAGTCTTTGGCCTCAAGAAGAAATTTGTGAATGGGAGCCAGGCTGGAAGGCGAGAGCCCCCATTCTGTTAACTATTATAGGATAACTGCAACCCAGGAAGAAAGAAGCTACTTTGGTAGATTCCATCTTTCATAGCTAAGCATGGGCCTTATCATCAGTTCTGCTGCCTGTATTAGTCAGGTATGGGGAAGGGCAAGAGGACCAGGAGCTACATTCTCTGTGCCTGGCTTTGGGGATGGGAACCAGACCCAGGATTCCCTGGGCTACAGATCTGGTACTCGGCTCCAGAGCTCCCCGCTCTCCCAAACAATTAGATAATCCAATAAGCATCTCCAACAGACATATCTTAACGCTGCTAGAGGCAAGTGTCAGAGGCTAGATGAAAGAGAATCAGATTTGGAATCAGAGGACTTGACTGTGAATGTAGCATCCGCTTTTTACTGTGTGTCTGAATGTAAGCAAGTCGGTTTACTCAGCTTCCTTATCCATAAAATGTGAAGGTTCGACCAAAATAATTTCTAAGGCACTCTACATTCTTTGTTGACCTAATTAAGCAGGACCTTTACCTAGTTGGTTCTATGATGATCCCCAAACTTCTGTTTGGTCAAAAGTTCTGTGTGTGTATATGTATTCATATAGAAGTGAAAGCTGCCTGGGCAATTGGATATTTTCACCAATCAATAAGTATTTCTTGAATATATATGTCAAGCACTGTGTTCTATGCTACCAAAGCAGCTTAAAAAAATATGGAAAAGTCCATGTCATTAGCATTGTAGCTGAGGAGATGACATACCCACACATAAAATGGAGCAATTATATGCTAAATGATAGCATACTGACTCCAAGAGCGATAGGAATTTGGGAATGTCTGAGGACCAAGGTATTCAGAGAGGGCTTCCTGTGGAAAACGACCAGGTTTCTAGTGGCTTGCAAGCTCAAGATGAATCTATATGGAAGCCCCCAAACTCACCCACTCATAAGCTGTTTTAACTGAAGCATAGGGAAGTAGAACTCCTGTTGTATTCTTCTTGAATGATGCCACAACTGTAGCATCACATTCACTTCTAGGCTTCACATTTTGGGAAAAATACTGACAAACTGGAGAGTATCCAGGGGACTGTGGACTGTGAAGGACTCCAAACCATGCTACAGGAAGAGCAAGAAAAGAACTGGGGGAAAGAAAGGCTTAAATGAAACAGGATCATTGTCTTCAAGTATTTGAAGGGTTGTTTCTGTGGAAAAGGGATTAGATTTACTCTCGTTGGTTCTGGAGCATAGAATAATAATAATGATAACAATATACAATAACAATGAAAATGATAATAGTATATAGACCACTCTAAGACTTGTAAAGTGTTTTATGCATGTCATCCTCAACCCTGGGAGACAGGTACTTTAATTATCCTCATTTCATAGATCAGAAAAATCAGTTGAGGTTAAGTGACTTGCAGTAAGCATCTGAGGCAGAATCTGAACTCAGATCTTCCTAAGTGAATCCAGCCTTCACTGCCTCTACAAGGTGGTACACTTCCCTCACAGGTTTATTATTGAGGATCGAATGAGATAATATTTCTTTTTTTTTTTTGCAACACAAATAGGGTTAAGTGACTTTCCCAGGGTCACACAGCTAGTGAGTATCATGTATCTGAGGCCAGATTTTAACTCAGGTCCTCCTGACTCCAGAGCTCTATCCACTGCATCACCTACTTGCTCCTTGAAACAATATTTATAAAGCCCTTAGCATAGTGCCTGGCACATTATAGGTCATTAATAAATACGTATTCCCTTCCCTTCCCTTTCTTACCCACCACCTACCTGTAGAATGGGTGGAGGGTTCCAGGGAGACAGGAAATGTACCAAGGGATAGTGCAGTGGATAGAGTACTAGGCTGGGAGTCAGGAAGACCTAAGTTCCAATCTGGCCTCTGACACTTAGTATCTGTATGACCCTGGGCAAGTCACTTAACCCTATTTGCCTCAGTTTCCTCAGCTGTAAAATGAGCTAGGGAAGGAAATGGCAAACCACTCTGGTGTCTTTGCCAAGAAAACCCCAAATGGCATCATGAAGAGCTGGACACACTGAAATTACTGAACAATAACAGCAACAACCAGGAGGTGAGAGATGGGGCGTGTCCAGAGGAAGGGGGCAAGGAAGAGGGCGACACGTGAAACTATGTCATATCAAAAGCGATGGGTGATTGAAAGAACTTGGAATGTTTAGCCTACAGAACGGAGCAAAAGATGGAAGCCATTGGGACTCAGATCTTGGCTCTACATGAGGGGAAACCTCCTAACATTTTGTGTAAATTAGTAGGGTCCAGAATTCCAAGGAACATGAATGAATTCTCACATTACATCTATAGGATTGATTGAATAGTATGCAAGGCATGTGCATGTACTCATTCATACAAGAAGTACAGAAGAACACATGAACACATCTGCATCATTGCCACCCACTGAGCCCTCATCTGTGGTCTGGGGAATAAAGCCACCCAAAGGGTGGCTCTTCCTGAGAAAATACCCCAAATTCCAGATGGCCCGCAGATCTCAGGGGCTCTGCAGTTCAACATCACAGTAAACAAGGTGGCTGGATGCTCCCATCTCAGAGAAGCAATCACTAGCAGAGCTGTAAGCAGAGTGAGGGCTGCAGAGCAAAAACAAGAAAGCACGGTACCTACTTTCAGGAATAATTAGTTAAAAGAGAAAGCTACCAGATGTATGCCAGGAGTGAACTCCTCCCCAACTCTGGTGGCTTCCCTGGCAACAATTTCGTGCTGGCTTTCGAGGGTCTTCATCTCCCCCTCAATGGATCAATGTCATCCCATGCCCCCTCAGCTGAAGGTGGGTTCATGCATCTTGCCCTGGCTGAAGTCTGAGGTACTTTCTCAAGCTTCAAAAATTCCTAATCATGTCTTTGAATAGTTGTGAGTAAAGCTGACAAGTCTACAAATGAGAATTAGTATTGATATTAATAATAATAATAGCCAGCATTTATACAGAGCTCTAAGGTTTACAAAGTGCTTTATATGTCTTTTCATTTTATATTCACAACCACCCTGTAAGGTAGTTGTTTTTATTGTATTCATTACAGATGAGAAAACTGAGGCATAGAGAAATTAACTCACTTGCCCAGGATTGTGCAGCTAAGTAAGTATCTGGGGCAGGATTCAAACTCAGATCTTCCTGAATCCAAGTTTGGCACGTTGATAATTGGTAAAAATTCCTTCAGAATCAGGAGTATTCATGAATGTTCATGAGACATTCTTTTTTTTTTATTTTTAGGCAATTGGGGTTAAGTGACTTGCCCAGGGTCACATAGCTAGTAAGTGTCAAGTGTTTGGTCTGAGGTCGCATTTGAACTCAGGTCCTCATGATTTCAGGGCCGGTACTCTATCCACTGCGCCACGTAGCTGCCACTTTGTGAGATATTCTTGTTGTCTCTGTCTAGGTCACTCCTCTTCCCATTGGATGAAGGCTCTCTGATCTAAAGAGCCTGCTCAGTTCCAGTAGCCCCAAAGAGGAATGAGCTACCTCTAGAAGTAGTAAGTTCCCCACCGTTGGCCTGAGGCAGTAAAAAGTACACGAGATTTGTAGTTAGAACACCCAGGTTCAAATTCCAGTTCTGGTGTTTGAAACTTATGATTCAATTCAATTCAATGAATATTTATTAAGCAGCTACTATGTACCAAGTGTTATACTAAGCCCTAAGGATACAAATAAGAAAGAGTTTACAATCTAACAGGGGAAAACAATACGCAAAAGGAAGATTGGGTGGAGGCCACCAGGCAATACCCAGCAAAGGGCCTGATTCAAAGTCAAGCAGAGCTGCTGATGGAGAATGGAGAATTACTTGGAAAGTTCTGAACATTCAAAGCCCTCTAGAAAGGAAGGTTTTAGGAGATGACAGCTGCCCCCTCCAGCCCTCCAATCAGAAGAGAGAAGCAGCTGAAGAAGTTGAGGCAGTATTGCTATTAAAAACTGAGTCAATCAGCTTGGTGATAAAATTTCAAAAAGATCAGTAGAAACTCTTTGGTTCTTGCTTCCTCATTCCTAAAATGAGGAGTTGGACTAAAAGTTCCCTCTAACAACCCAAAATCCTTCATCCTAACTCTTTAATCAGATACTAGAAAACTATCTGTCATCAAGAATTTTGCAAGGGAAGAGGCAGGGTGGGGAGAAGGAGGAAAAAGGAATAAGCATTTCTATAACACCTACAGTTTGCCAGGTGTTGTGCTAAGTTCTTCACCAATATTATCTCATGTGATCCTCACAAAAGCCATAGGAGGTAGGTGCTGTTATTATCCCCATTTTACAGTGAAAGAAACTGAGGCCAACAGAGGTTAAGTGACTTGCTCACGGTCACACAGGTGTCTGAGGGCAGACTGGAATTCAAGTCTCCCTGACACCAGTGCTCTTTCCACTATGTCACCTAGCTGCCCTATTTTTGTTATTCTTATTCTTATCAGCAGCAGCATTATCATTTTATAGATGAGAAAAAGATAGATGGATAGGGTATCGGACTTAGGTAGTTCTGGGTTGGGTTCCTATTTATTAGATGTGTGACTAGGCAAGTCACTTGACCACTCTTGGCCTCAATATCATTATCTGTCAAATGAAAGGGGGATAGGATTCAGTGACCACTGACTTTCTTTCCAGCTCTACATCCTGTGATCCTATTGTAATTGTGGCCATCCCATGGAACATGGGCAGGAATGGGCCCCAAACCCTGACCCACATCTGGTCACACATGTTCTGGTTGGACTCTGCCAATGGAGGCTGAACTTTGATCACTTCTGGTGAGACATGATCTTTTTGATAAAGGCTGTGGGCCGATAAAGACCTCTGGTTGGTCCCCATACATCACCTCTTCCACCCTCACCGTGATGGGGGAAGAGAGGCCTAGTATCCAAGGGTTCCCCTGAGGAGCAACCACTGAGAAGTCCACTCAGTGGTCTTTGACGGGTCAGATAAGTTCTCAGCTTCTTCTTCTTTTCTACTGAACTTGTGTCTCAGTACTCTGATAGTTCTCCCTTAGATGTCCCATGAAGAGAGTTGGATAAGGGGGAAAAAAGATGTTTCCTCTTCCCAAAACCTATGAGAATTGCTCACACATAACAGTAGTAGCATGTGCTGACCTAGAAAATTATGAGACTGGACCCCAAGTCTCAGGCTGAATCTTCTGCTTTCTCTTTCTTACCCTGAGCACATGACCAAATAACCATCCTGGGATGGATGCTTCTAGCATTCGTGGCTACCTCGTGGACTTCAAAGATCTAGGGTCATCAGGAGGTCAAAGTGATTTGGTCCAGGAGGTGCGTTGCTTCCAATTACATCCTTTTTAGAGGAGAACATGGACGATGGCAAGAGAATGAGCCCAAGCAATGCCATGACTTGCCAGAAGAGCAGAACCTTGAGTGAGTTGCTGAAAAAGTAACCGAGCTGAGATACAGCTCAACAGTTCCACAAACCATTTCATGCTCTAGTGTTTTAAACATAAACCTCTGGGGAGTTGTGGGTTACTGGCTCATATTTTAAGTGTTTGTCCATGAACAATCACGAGTCCTTTGTGTTTTAAGCATCTCTTTTGTGGTGGGGGAAATAAATAACTGACTTAAATCTAATCTACTGTGTACATTGAGCAACTTCCTAAAATTGACTCTGTTAATTTTTTTTGAGAATGCCCTAGACAATCTAACCTAAGGTTTAAGGGATTGGCCCCATAGTCAGAAGTATAAGAAGCCAGAGATGGCCCATCTCTTTAGAGACAAGGTTTTCCTAGGACTGAAGCTAGTCTGTGTGAGCCTAGAGTAGGAGAAGTTGTCCCAGTCCTCTGGGCCTGCAGGTTTGTTATGTGAGGGAAGATTGTGGGGGAGCTTGAAGACTGAATGAGAGAGACAGAGAGAGTAATTGATATACTGCCCACCTGAAAATCAGAATAAGTTATTCTCTTGAGATTATGCTTAGTGAAAACACTCTTCCAAAATAGAAAAGTATAAATAAATAAATAAAATAATTATGGGAGGATTAAAAAAAATAATAATAAGCAGATCAACATTCATTTCAGCTTTACTGAAAAGTCAGCAGGAGAAAAAAGCTATATTTGCCAAGCCTAGAAAGAGACACAATTACTAGTAAGGGTGTAGGAAGGAAGAGGGGATAGGCAGAGGAGGGGTCCAGTGTTGTTTTATTCTCCCAGAAGATATTGCAAATAATGGAGAGGTATAAAGCAGGGGAGGAGAAATTACTTTGACAGGGCCCCTTTTAGGGAGGAAAATGGAGCTAAGTACACGTTCCATTATTCCCAATCTTTCACTCAGCTCCCCATTTACACAAGGGCTCCTGGAGTTGATATTTCCCCTTTGCTGTCGTAAGTAGTCATGGACTGGAACCCATCATTTCAAAATAATGGTCTGCAATTCCCCCATTGTCATGATTAACACAGAGGAATAATTATTAGCCACGCTGAAGACGGCAGTGAATAGATATTGCTGACAGCCCAGGCTGCCAGCCGGCCCTGCTTTTCCAAAGCCCATCAAGTGTAGTTCCCAAGCCTTTTACCAGGAAGGGGCTGTGATGCCCCAAAGAGATTACAGAGGGCGTATTTTTCTCTTCTCCCAGAAGGGAGAACCAGAGGCCTTCCACATTTATCATGCAGCCAGACCTCTTGGGCTGGCTTTAGTCACCCAGCCATCAGTGACTCAAACCTATAAGAGCTAAAGCTGAGAAGCGAGGCTTAGAGTGAGGGTGGTGCACGGGAAGACAGAAAGAAGGCAAATAGCCAATTGCCCCGTTCATCCCACAGTCTTAGCCCCAGAAAGCAGTAGGAAACATTGTCAGCTGAATGGATCGAAGGAGCTGAAGCCACCCATGACTCAGAAAGATTCATAACTCCAGGGCTCTGAGCAGGAGAGTTTATCAAAAGCAGGAAAAGAAAGAAATCATGGGGCTAGGAATGATTGGAAGGCAAAATTCTATTTCTCATCTTCGTCCCTGGGTTGTTGTACTGCCTCATCCTTTCTTGGATATCCAACTTTCTTGGCTATTAGGAAGCCACTCTTCACTTATTACCAAACATTCTCTCTTCTGCCTAAGAGCATTTAAAATAATCATAAAACCAACATTAGAGCTGGGAGGAACCTTAAATGTCATCAAGTGCAATCCCCTCGTTTCAGAGACTACTAATTTGAGGTGACAGAAAGGCTAGGTGACTTGTCCAAAATCCTATAGTATTACTAGCCAAGTCAGAACTAGAGCCCATGTCTCTTGACTCCATGGCAAATAAGAAGAGA
Source organism: Phascolarctos cinereus (assembly GCF_003287225.1). Taxonomy (NCBI): domain Eukaryota; kingdom Metazoa; phylum Chordata; class Mammalia; order Diprotodontia; family Phascolarctidae; genus Phascolarctos; species Phascolarctos cinereus. The sequence continues at coordinate 373,539,162 of NW_027555958.1, forward strand.
TGAGATAGAACAGAGGTTCTTAATATGCAATCTGCAGAGTTTTTTATTGTATTTCAATATTAATTGATTTCCTTCGTAATCCTCTGTATTTTATGCATCTAAAAACATTTCTCTGAGAAGGGGTCCACAGGCTTCACCAGACTGCCAAAGTGGTCCATGACATTGAAAAAAAAAAGTTAAGAACTTTTAAACTAGATGAATGACTGAAATTAGTGAACGAATGAATGATTGAATAAGCATGTATTAAGCACTTGCTATGAGCCAAACACCGTGCTAAGCACTAAGGATATAAAAAGAAAACAGCTCCTCTCTCAAGGAATTGGGGAAGACAAGATATATAGATGATCCCTTCCCCTTTAACATTCTATGAGCTCTTGAGTCCATGAGTCACATGTAGGGAGAGATCTGGAAGGACTGGTCCCTCTCTTTCTTGTTATTTTATGCAATGGTGACTTAACTGTTTGCCCAGGAATCTTGGGATGCTTAATTTCCTTTGTTCAGGTACTGGTTTTCCATGACTAGCATCTATACAACCTTGATCCTGAGCATTGCAAAACACCTAAAAATAGCCGTTTGGCTATTACTTCTCATAAAAGCTTCACTTCACTAACTTAACTCAAGGAGCTATTTCAAATATTATTTATTTAATCACTATAGTGTTAATCATTAAAGCTGATGAAGTCAGAACACTCATTCTAGAATCTGAGGGCCTGGATTAAAATTCTGCCTCTAAAGCTTAATTATAGTGTGACCTTGGGCAAAGTATTTTAACCTCTCTGGGACTCAGTTTCCTCATGTGTAAAATGAGGGGGTTGACTAGATGTCCTTGGAATATCCTTGTCCCTTCCAGCTCTAGATTCATAATCCTCTAAGGAATGGGGAGAAGGAATTGTAGGAATGGTGGTCATGCTCTCCACTTTCCCATGTCCTTGACATAGTGAGAGTCAATGTTTGAGTTACAGGGCTGTGGGTGTTTATGTACTCCACCATACCTATGGGCATTCAGCCAAGTGACCATGGCTTGTGCATAGAGCATTTTGATGTTTGTTTTAAAAAATGTACAGATTTGCAGAACCAAGGACCAGGTTCTGGATTTTGTTCTTCACCAGCACCCTCCCTCAGGAATCAAGAACCCCACAGAGCCCTACAGCAGCCCCAACATATGTGGTTGAGTTTCCTCAGACTTCCTGTGTTGCCTTGCCTATTTCACTCCTAAACACTCGAGACACATCTTCAGGGTAAAGTGTTGCGCCTCAGAATGAAGCTGTTCAGCATTCTCATTACACCACTGGGCTTTCCCCTCAGGGTCTGGCACCTTCCTCAACACAACAGACATTAAACAGAAGCTGGAGTTGGAGGATGGGGGAGGGAAATGGAGAGTTTGGTCTTCCATCCCTGAAGATTTTATATTGTGGAGGCAAGGAAGAATCCTTTATTATCATTATCGAACACTGTTCCCCCTAATTAGAAGATGGGAGTTCAAGTCCATAGAGGTTTGCCCGACATAAATGTCATTGAAGAGAACAGAGCAACTGCTATGTGTTTACTGTCCCTGTGCAATGCTGCAAAGCTGACCTGGCACATCCTTCACAACAGGGGCAAATTTTATATTCATCGAGCCCAATTATCCCATTATTTTGAAGACCAATGTCCAGGTACATGAAACTAAGTGGGACAGAGATGGCAATTTCCTCACAAGCACTGGTACATGTTGGTACTATCTTTGCTTCATGCCATGCCCCAAAGAGGAACATACACCCCCTTAAAAATAGGGGGAAATCAAGCTCATTAGTATGGTTGTTATTAACTATTGTTAATAATAATTAGCATCATCAGCCACGCTCCCTTTTCATGGAAGATGATGACACTCTTCACCTACTATCATAGAATACACGTACTGAGTTTTCCAAGACATGGGTATATCTTTGCTTTGATCCATCCTGTTACCAACACACTAGAACACTCAGTTGATGAATGCAGACAGAAAATGTATCATTACTCCTCCCATTACCTGACTTTTTGATCATTGATTCCCAGTCTCTTCCCTTTTCTACCTCAATAGAGAGATCATAGGATCACAGAAACATACATAGAAGTGACCGAAGAGGCCAGCTAACCCAACTCCTTCATTTTGCAGATAAGGAAATGGAGCCCAAAGAAATAACATGGTTCACCCAGGGTCATACAGGTAGTAAGCAGAAGAACTAGGATTTGGCATAGCTAGAGGTTGGTGTAGTGGAAGGAGCTCTATACTTAGTCAGGAGACCTGAGTCCGAGAGATGCCATGCTGCACAATGCTGTATTTGGAGTAAAAGGATTTGGATCAAACCCAACCTCTGCCACCTAATACCCTCTGTGAACATGGGCAAATCTCTTAAACTCTCTGTGCTTCTTTTTCCTCCTCTGTAAAATGAGAGGGTTGGGCTGGATGGACTCCAATCTATGCCCTAATGTCCCAATTCTGAACCTCTTCTTGTTCATCCTTCATTTTTGAAGAGGACCAATGACCAATGCCTTGAGTCCAGTGTGAATTGGATTTAAGGGAGGCAGAATTGTTCAAAGTCCTTAGCCCCGCTCTCTTCCAGAGTCATCGAAGTCCAGTGGCAAGACAAAAGTCAAGAGAACTGATGATGAAGTGGGTGACCTCGGTGTCTTCCATGTCTGACCAAGCTCTAAGTGCTCCACAGCACCTGCTTCAGCTGCCTTCGTGGCCATTGGAACAAATTGTTCTCATCCGCCCATCCTGCCCAGAGAAGACCTCACATGCTTGGAGTAGACACCTCCCCAACCCAAGGTCAGGTCAGTTACCCTCAACCTGGTTTAACCCATCTGGGGAGACAGTTTACCAGGGTGTGGCCACTGCACACACTACAGTTTCTTGGAGCCAGGTGAGAGTTGAGTGATCACCAATAGTGGATGAGCAGCCCTGAAAAAGGCTGGGCAAGCTCTCACACCAGAGGTGCTGGTCCTCCCCGAGCTCTCCACATACCCCATACACGCCTTGCTAGCTGTGACTGGGGGGCTGGTATTTTTATCTCTCTATTCCTCATCTATGAAAAGAGAGAGCTGAACTAGAGGGCCTCTAACATCCCTTCCATATCTAAATTTCTAATCCTGAGTCCCAGCTCTGAAACTTCCTAGCCATTTAATTGTAGACCAATCATTTAATGCTCTTTTTCTCATCACTTTCCTCATCTACAAAATAGGAATAATATCTGCACTATCACCTCTTCCAGTGGCTGTGAGGAAACTGTTTTATAAACCTTAAAGTGATATTTGAATGTTAGGTATTATTATAAAACCTGGACAAAGGAAGATTAGACCAGCTAGGTACCTTTGGGCTCTGAGTACCTTTGATCCTCAAAGGACAAGCTACATTAAATTTCATTGTTCCTCTGCCCCTGCCTTCTTACAGCATAATCCTCTGGACCTTTACCCCTGAAAGCTAAGAGGCAGTGAGAGTCAGTGAAGCCTGAGCTAGTCTGAAGCAGCAAAACTCAGCCTGTCTAATCAGACACCTAGGAGGTCAGGCCAAAAGGTGGAGAACACTGCCCCACTCCATGACAGTCTGTGGCTCCCAGTGAGCAGCAGCAGAACAGGGAGGTGGTGGGTCATCAACTGCTTCTCTCAGCACCTGGCCTTCATAGCACATTTTGGAAATTCATCTTCCTAATGGAGGGGTGGAGAACCTGCGGCCTCAAGGCCTAATCCCTAATACCTAATCAGGGGCTATTCTCCTCAGGACTGTGGGTATGTAACCGCATTTCCCTAACTCCCTAGTGGCATGAATGTGTCAGTGCACCTTGGTCTTCCCAGAGGGAAGGAGCCAGTTACAGGACTGATTGTGATCCACAATGACATAGAGAACTGTATACAAACTTCTTGCTATCAACTTTTTGATGTTGTTTGGGGAGTATCTGTGCTGGGGCGGGGGGGTTCATTATGGGGAACAGAGGAAGACAATAGGGTTTTCCATTATGTGACAAAGGGATGTTCCTGGGGTGAGTAACTATTCTCTTTGAAAACTTCTCCACAGAGAACAGGCCAAGAAAGGGATCAGATGTAAGCTGCAATGTTGAGGCAGAAGCTCAGGCACTAGGAGATTGGATCCAGGCTCTAAGAGGTTGGGTCATCCTTTGGGGACAGACTATGAAACCTTCTTTTCTGAGACATTTAGAAAACTGAAGGGGGGTAAACCCTACTGGGACTTCAGGCCCAAGGCTGCCCTGAGCACACACAAAGAAAGAAATTGTGTTATGAAAAAATACGCAGGAGTCAGAGGACCTGGTCTTGAACCTTGGCTGATTCCATGGGACCTTAGGCATGCTATTGCCTTTCCCTGAGCCTCAGTTTTCCTCTTCTGTAAAATGAGATTCATAGCCTAAGAGCTGAAAAGGACCTTGGAGACCCTCTAATCCAAGTACCTCTTTTTACAGATAAGGAAACTGAGGCCGAGGGAGGGTTAAGGCACTTTCCAAGGTCAGTCATATCATTAGCTCCTATGTGCCAGATCATGGAATCAACCTGGATCTGTTCTGACTCCAGGGTCAACTTTTTTCCCTTTTCTCAATATCCCGGGTTGCCTCTCAAATAGCTGCAAAGGGTAATTCCTTGAGAAAGACTTAGAGCCATGGTAACTTATGACAACAAATTCACTTCCCTGGGGAAGGCTCCAGAAGGAGGAGGGAGGGGGAAGGTAGAAGTGGAATGGGGAGGGTGAGCAAGGCCTAAGCTCTGCTTGTGGGAGGGTTATCGAGAAAGAAGAGAAATCTCACCTGGTTTGATTTATAACCTTAACTGGCTTGCTACTGTTCAAAGTAGGCAGGAAAAGTGGGATTTGCAAATTGATGAGAAAGGAAGAGAGAGGAAGGTGATGTCTTTATGAATGGCTCTGAAAATCGCAAGTCGGTGTCCTGATCATCGCTTCGTAGATTTACAATTCAGGTAGTCAGAGCCTTATCTCCCCTGGATTCACCCCCTTTTGGCCTTTGGGTTCCACAAGCTAGGCTGTCAGCTGTCCTCTTGGTCAATGGCAGGGTTTCCACGGCTGCCACCACTACAGATACTTGAGATGCTGAAGCCTATGATGGGGAAGAGGTGGCATGTGAAAAGGACCCAGTGAGGATCACTTCTCTCTGTCCTCAAATAAACTAAATGAGGGAGCCCACCTAAGTTAAAGCCAAAGAAAATTTCAGATGAGAGACGAGTGGGTGGGAGATCTTATCATGGTCCTACACCTTCAAAACTAAAATCAGGCCTGGGATATGCAAATACACAGCCATGTAGTGAGAACAGACATGCACAACCACCCGCAAGGCATGAGCCGGTGCACACATTCGCTACCTCCCCCATCCCCTCCCCCCTACATTAATCTAAATATATGCACACACACACACACACACACACACACACTCTCTCTCTCTCTCTCTCTCTCTCTCTCTCTCTCTCTCTCTCTCTCTCTCTCTCTCACATGCACCGGCATTCCCCTGCTAAACCTTGACAGTCCAACACACCACCCCCACCTCCCAAAGGCAAGCAGATTTGATACTGAAAGGCTGCCAGAGCCTGGCTAGCTTCCAGAACCAAAAATACCTTCTCTGATAGGAGGGGCTAGTGAACTGGAGTCTTATTTGTGTGGCTAGGGCTAGGTCTGTGCTCCAGAGGGGGCCCTCCCCAGAAGACTAGTTTGCTGGCCATTTACAAGCGAGGCCAGGTCGTCTTTTCTCTGAGGCCAGTGAAAGGTTCTAGACCTTAACAATGGTCTCCTTGGCCTGAAAATAGGTAGTCCCATACATCCACATGTACACTCAAGGAGAATGCTCCCCTTTATTCTCCTCTCCACATCTTGTGTACCAACCCCCCACCCCACCCCACCCCAGTTTATAGCTGAGTTCTAAGGAAACAGTGTAGCATCAATTATTATATATATATATATATATATATATACCTATAGAGTCTTTTAAGGTAATAAACAATTTTACAATTAATCAACAAGTGTTTACTAAATGCTTTATTATGAGCCAGGGGAGGGGAGGGGTGCGGGACACTGAGAGTACAAAAACCAAAATAAAATAATCCCTGCCTTCAAGTGGCTTATTGTCCATCTGGAAAGACAGTATTCTCTTTTATACATATATATGCGTGCACGCACACACACACACACACACGCACACACACACACACATAATATTATATGTAAAATAGATATATTCAAAGCACATTTAAACAAAAGGTTGTTGTCTGTTCTTCGCTCTCAAAGAGGACCATGACATCACGAAGATGATGCCATGACTTTCAAGTGAATTGGATGTAAGTGAGGGAGGGCTGTGCAAGGTCACCAGCCTTACTTTCTCCTCCAGAGCCATCTGGATGCAGTGGCAAGAATAGATCAGGTTAGAGATGGCCCCACAAAAGACAAGGTAAGCAGCATGATAGAGTATAGATGAATCTTTTACCTAGATTTTAACAAAACTTTTAGTAAAGTATCTCATACTGTTCTTGTGAAGAAGATAGAAAGATCAGGATTAGTTGAAAATAAAATTAGATTCAGAACAAATTAGATGGCCAGAATCAAAGAATAGTTCTTAATGGTTCAATGTCAACATGGGAAGACATTTCCAACAGAGTATTCCAGGGATCTGGGCTTGGCCCTGTCCTTTTTAACATTTTTATCAATAACTTGACTAAAGGCATAGATGACGTGCTCACTAACTAAATTTGCAGATGATACAAACCTGGAAACGATGGCATATACAATGGAAGATCCAATCTTGACAGGCTAGAGCACTAGGCCAAATCTAATAAGGTGAAATTCAATAAAAATAAATGTAAATTCTTGCTGTGGTGCAAAAAATCAACTTTGCAAATGCCAAATGAGAGAGGCATGATTAATGTGGACTACATGTTCAAAATGAGTCAGCAGTACATTGTGGCAACCAAAAAAGAGAGTGTGATCTTAGGCTACATTAAGACAGGCCTAGCTTCTAGGAATAAGGAAGTGATAGCATCACCATCCTCTGCTCTCATCAGGAGTATTGTGCTCCATGTATAATCCATGTCAAATTGCTTGCCTTCTCAATGAGGGGGAGGGGAGAGGGGGAAGGAGAGAATTTAGAACTCAAAATTTGAAGAAAAAAAAGAATGTTAAAATTGTTTTTACATGTAATTGGGAAAAAATAAAATATTATTTTTTTAAAAAAGAGTATTGAGCCACCACTGAAGAAGGACATTGACAAAATAGAAAGGGTCCAGAGAAGGACATTAAGGATGATGAAGTGAAGGGATGATATTGAATTCATGATACTTGAGGGGAAGTTGAAGGAACTGGGCATGTTTGAACTGGAGAATAGAAGATCCAGGGGAAACACAACTGCTGCCTTCACGCATTTAAAGGGTTATAATATGGAAATGAAAAAGATATGGCCCCAAAGGGCAGAACCAAGAGCAAAGGGGAGAAATCTCAAAGAGACAAATTATTATTTGATGTCAGGAAAAGCTTCTAACAATTAGGGATATCCATTAGCGGAACTGATGATAGATGCTTCTTGGAGGTCTTCAACCAGAGATGAACAACTACTTGTCAGGTTAAGTTATAGTGGGGGTTCCTAACATGTATGGAATGGACTAGGCTGGTAAGGTCATTTCCAACTCTGAAATTCTGTAATTCTATAATTTGGGAGGAGGAGGAGGAAAGTTACCAGATTGGAGGCTCAAAGCTGGACTTTGGAAGAACCTAGGGATTCCAAGAGGTGGCAGTGGAAAAAAGAAGGGTATGCCTTAGCACAGGACATAGTCTATGCAAAGACATAGTAATGGGAGATGAAATATCATGTGTGACAAATAGCACAAAGGCCAGTTTAGCTTGACTATATAATGCATAGCAGAGAATAATATGCAATGAGGTTGAAAAATCCCGTTGGGACCAGGTTATGAAGCCAGACATTAATTCATTTGCTACAAAAACCCTGGGAGGCTTATGGTACAAATATTAATACTCCCATCTTACAGATGAGGAAATAGATGCAGAAAATTCTTGTCCAACTATGGCCATTCAGCCAATAAGAGGCAGGCCTGCAGATTCAGACTCAGGTCATTTGACTCCCAACTGGGTGCTCTTCAGGAATATCTAATATTCCCCAACTGTGTTACACAAAGATCCAGTGCAATGGGAACCAGGATTCCACGAAAAACATTTATTTTTTTCTCTAAAATATTAAAAATTAAATTATCTGTAAATCCAAAATATTTATTACATGCAGTTTTTCTGCATGGAAAAGTTTTATTTTTCTCTATTTTTTTCTAGAACATTCTTTCTTCATCCTGAGGAAGTGGGGTGGGAAGGGGAAGGGAGTCCTTAGCCTTAGAATTATTTATAGCTTTTGTCAAGTCCAAACTACTTTTATAATCCATCAATATTAGATAATCCTGATGAAAAGTCATGATACTGTTGTAATTGTGGTTAATAATAGTGAACCCTTTTGTTTCAATGGTCTTTCACTTTTAAGAGTTCTTTCACATTTATCATATAGTTTTATCCTTACTACAATTCTTTGAAGAAAACAATTACCTAGAGAGAAACTGAGGCATGAAGAGGATAAGTTTCACAGGATGCAGAGTGAGGACTAAAAAGCCAGACTCCCAACTCTCAGATAAGAAGAGTACTTTCTACTGAATTCAACTGGACGTTTGGGTTACTTTCCTTTTTGTCATGTTACGCCAACTTTTGGAGTTTCCCAAATTGTAGGTCTTCAGGTCTTGGTGGATCTGGGGCTAGGTGGATTGTCCTCTCTAATGCAAAATGCATTGTCTCCTTTTGAAAGCCCCTCCACTGGGGGGTTTCCTTTATCTAGAGGGTTCCAAATTTACAGAACAGGGGAGAGGAATAATTTGGGTTCCTTCATATCCCTTGAGGCTTCTAATGGCTCATTAGGGGATTGCAATCCAAAATTGGTCAGTGGAAGGTTGAAAAGATGTTTTTTTTTAATTTTATTAATTTATTTTGATTTATCAACATTCGCTTCCATATTCTTTTGAGTTGAAAATTTTTCTCACCCTTCCTACCCCCCACCCTCCTCAAGACGGCACACAATCTGATATAGGCTTTACATTTACATACCCATTAAACATATTTTCACATTAGTGAAGTTGTAAGTAAAAATTAAAACCAATAAGAGGAATCATCAGAAAGATGAAACAAAACTCAGCAGAAGGTAAAAATAAGTGATAGTGATTCAACTTCCATAGTTCTTTCTTTGGATGTGGACAGCATTTTCTCATCATGAGGCCTCTGGAGATGTCTTAGATCCCTGTAATGCTGAGAAGGGTTCAGTTTAACAATATTAGTCATTGCATAACATGGCTGTTATTGTGTACAAAGTCCTCTTGGTTCTGCTCACTTCACTCAGCATCAGACCATATAAGTCTTTCCATGTTTTTTCTGGACATTTATAATGTTGCTTAGATATAGTGAAACTCAAGTACAAGGAAAAAAAGCAGATTGTCCCTAGTCACACAGCAAGCTTATCATATTACTCAGGTCAGAATTGCAAAGACTAGGAATAGGCAAGATGGATGGACAGGTGGATGGATAAGTAAATGAATGGGTAGATGGATGAATGAATGAATGAATGCAAATAAATGAATGAAAGTACATTTATTAAGCACTTATTACATGCCAAGCACTATGCTAAGAGCTGGAGACATGAAAGCAGACAGTCCCTGCCCTCAAGGAGCTTATGTTCCAATAGAAATAACACACACGGGGGAGTGGTGGCCAGAGAGTGGTAGAAGGTGGCCAAGATAGGTAGCTCTGCCTAGGGCACAAAAATGTAGGGAGGAGGGCATGACTTTTGGATATAATTTTTATAAGTACACGTTTTCAATGCCAGAAAATATAGATAGCAAAATCAAGGAATGTCATAGCCAGGTGGACTAGACAATGAATGAATGAATGAATGAATGAATGAATGAATGAATGAATAGCATTAAGTGATCACTATCTGACTAACACAATCTGATAAAGCCTGTCTATTCCCACAAGGACCTCCTATTACAAAAGTAGATAACAAATACAGGGGGAGTGGTGGCCTAAGTAAGATATTTTGGTATGGAAAATAACAAGGATAGTGAGTGGATTCATACGAGTTGATTGACACAACCTCTCCAGAAGTTAGAGTAATATATGATTTTTATGTAAAGCATTCCATAACCTAAAACAACAATATAAATGAGAGCTATAATGATGATACCCTGCCTGGATCACTGTCTAGTCATGGCAAGGGGCTTGTGTAACTCAATGAAACCATGAGCGGGGTTACCCAAGACAGGTTATAGTGGAAAGATCTGACAACAGAAACTGGAGGATAGAAAGACCTGGCGCGCTGTGGTCCGTGGGGTCACAAAGAGTCGGACACCACTGAAAGACTGAACAACAAAAATAATAATGATGAATTCAAGGTTCCTTCTTGCTCCCCGATATAGGGATGCTAGTCTGGGAACCCTTTTTTTTTCTTCCCTCATTTACATCAATGGAAACTAATGCCACTAGAGGGCAGGAGAGAGCGCTTTTCAGAAATCTTGAACGTGTAGGTAAAACTGTTTTGGGCTGGAGCTGTGAGATAGGGCAATAGAGGATACCCGGCAGTACTGCTTTTAGGGAACGCTCAGATCACCTTTGTTTGGTGTGAGGTGTAAAGATCTCGGGGATTCTGGAGATTGAGGTAATTAGCGGTTTTAAAGGCTCTAGACTTGCTTGGAAAGTCTTCTACAGAATGCCAGAGTTCAGAATTCTCTTTGAAATGCAAACTCTGTGGACCAAGTAAACTGAAGATAAACAAGTCCTGATAGCAAAGAAAGTAAAGAGTAGTGACTCATTGTTTACGTGCTGGAAAGTGAAGACTATTATTCATTAGAAATCCTACCTTGTCTAAAGGTCTGGGAGGGAACAAAAGTCCAGCAGGGGGCTAATCCCCAAAAGCTAAATAAGACCTTGGTGTTCTAAGAGAAGAAAGGAGAGAGGAGGTGAAGGTCATTCAACAAAGAGGTTAGGAGAGGGGAGCACTCCAACCGCGCTTCTCTAGACTGGGCAAGGAAAGTGGGGTGCTGGGAGAGTGATTATATCAGTTTGCGTGTATGTGCTTGTGTGTGTGTTAATAATAGAACCTGTTATCTGGTGGAGAGGCATGTATCTGAGACTGAGGGTGGAGATAGGAGATCCGACCGGTACTGGAAAACTGGCCAAGTGGGGTCCTAGGAAAGTACACTTTATTTTGCACACAAAGAATCTGAATTGAAATTCTGTTTCTGTTATTTACTACCTGTGTGACCTTGGGTAAGTCGCTTTACCGCTCTAGGCCTCAGTTTCCTCATCTGTAAAATGAAGGGGTTGGACTAAACGATCTCTAAGGTCCCTTCTAGCTCTAAATACTATGATTCCATAACATCTGGCTTCAGAAACACTCACTAAAGGGCAGTCAAGTGGGTGCCTAAGTTCCCCCTCCCCCGCCGAAACCCTGGTCTGAATTCTAAGAGTTAATTCTCCATCCCTAGAAAAACTTGGCTGACGTCTCTCAACCTCTCTATCCCCAGTTGAAGGCTCTACATACAAAACAAGAAGGGTTTTGCATTTTAAAAAATAATGATTATTATTTTTTTAATACCGCGGAAACCACACTCGACACTTAGTTGCTTATCTGTATTGCCTTTATGGGAAGATAAAATTCCCATTTGGCTTTGGGGGGGAGGGAAGGGAATACACCTTCACTACTGTCCATACCCCCACCAGGCAGACACGAGGATGAGTAGGGGACGGAATGGCAGACACCAGTGGCATGTAGTGGAGAGTGACACCTCTGAGCCCATCCTGTCCTGCCGCCTACTGCTCCCATCGCTAGCCTGAGCCCCAGCACCTCAGGCAGCCCGGCTCTCGAAACCTTGACCCTGAATCCTCCAGCCCCGGCCGGGTTTCCGCTGCCCCTTCGGGACTCTTAAGGTGGCGGGTTAGGTCCAGACCCGACTGGCAGCCAGGCAGCCTCCCCTATGCCAAACAGGACTTTTCCCTTCGTGGACAGATGCCAGGGGAGGAAATCCAGGAAAAGCGCGCCAGGCAGTGAGGAGGGGAGGGTGGGGAGAAAGGAGACAGGCAAAGGGGGAGAGCTGAGACGCGTAGATGCAGCGGATGGTGCCAGCCCCCAGCCCCGGTGACGCTGGCAGGGAGAGAGTTAATGCCGCCCGGCCTCTATGATAATGAGCTGCATGGTAATATAGAGAGAGGGGCAGGCTCAGTAGGCTCTGCCGCCGCGGCTGCTGTAGCTGCCGGGCGATGAGCCGTCAGTGCCAGACTGGAACAGGAGCTAGGGCTGAGCGCAGTTCCTGGGAATTTTTCAGCTGGTTCAGCTAGCGAACGAGTGAGCAAAAGGGAAAACGAGAGACAGACTGGGAAGAGAGGGAGAGATTAAAAAGAGAGAGACACACAAACACGGAGACAACACACACACCACACACACACACGCACACGCACACGTGTGCGCGTGTGTGTGTGTGTGAAACAGATTCCCGGAGGAAATAGGACCGTGAAAGAGTAGAAGAGAAATAAGGGAAGGAAGCGCCGGGATTGCTGATGTCAGAGGGAGCCCGGAAAGTCGCGGTGGAAAAAATCGGAAGACAGGCACTGCTTGGCTCATTCCGAAGAAAAGAAATTGCCACCTACCCCAGCGCGCTCACATACACACCCCTCTCGGCGCCCCCTCCCCAAAATCGAGGCAGCCGAGCCCTGGCTTCTGGGGTTGGGGAGCCCTGAGTGACTGGAGGAAGGTGCTGATCGGAGACCGGCGGCGGGGCGACTTGCGGAATACAGATAAGTGGCTGGCGGCTTGACGTGGATTTTAATGAATTTGGGCTCCATGTGGATGTTTTCGTCTCCGTGAATCCGAGCTGGGGGCAGGGAGCGAGGCTCCACGCAGCCCCGGGGGCCAAGGCGAGCGGGCAGCCGGACAGACAGACATCGGCAGGCAGGGTAAGCAGCGAGGGACTCCTGCCGGGCTCGCCGAGCGGGCAGCGTCTGTCTCGCCCTCTCCTTTCCCCAAACCGTTGGCCCCCTCTGCTAAAGGACTCCTCCCGCCACACACTCACACACACATACACACACACTCCTTCACCTTTGGGGCGTTGAGATCCTACGGAGAGGGAGGAAGAGACTGGGGAAGAGGGCAGCTGCCTAGGGAAGGAGAGTTCGCGGCTCCATTTGGCTTTGACCACCCCGCCCCCATGCCTTTCCTCTCTCCCTTCCCACCCCCAAGCTCCGTGCCTAGGAGAACACCGGGCCACTTTCCTGGTACTGGCATGCGTGTCTGTGTGTGTGCGGGGGGGGGGGTTGTATATATGTGTGTGTGTGCTTGCGTGTTCGTGTATGTATGTGTGTTCGTGCGCGCGAGGCAGGATGACCGGCTGTCTCCATCCTTGGGGGGAGGAGGGGAGGTGACTGGAGGCAGTCAGGGGCGCCCAGGTTTGCAGTTCCCAGGGTTTGCATTCCCAGTGATTCTCTAAAAATCCGAGGCTCAGGTAAAGGCTAGGAGTCGGAAGATGAACTCAGTCAGAAAGGGCCTCCTTGGCTTGATTAAGAAACAGCAGGGAGGGAACAAAATCTGCCTGGATTCTTTGGGAGTTTTTTTTCTTCCCGGTCCCCCAATACCACTGCTCCAGAACATCAGAGGACTTGCATTTTGAAGCTAAACAGTCACCCTATATGCAGTTCTGGTATGGCTCCAGGAGAGATCCCAAAGCACTTAATAAGGGTCAGTATCTGTCTAGTGCCTTATAAGAGCAACACTCTCCTGAAGATCTTCACCACTGTTGGAATGGTCAGAAGGTAGGAGTGTGTGTGTGTGTGTGTGTGTGTGTGTGTGTGTGTGTGTGTGTGTGTGTGGGTGAGAGAGAGAGAGAGAGAGAGAGAGAGAGAGAGACTATATGTGGTAGGAAGGGTAATGGACTGGGCTGAGATTTTGCCCAGGGACGTAGGGGACACTTTGTGAGCTTTCCTCGTTTTAAACAAATAACATTCTGGCCAATCCAATGTCCACCTCCTCTCCTCACTCAGCCCAAGAACCAGGCCTAGGAACTCTTCCTTTCCTTTATCCTAAGGCACTACTCATGCCATCTGCTCCTAATTTGAGGGTTGGTCTAGGTGGAAGATGTTCCTCAGAATCTGCTGCTCCCCAGGGAACTTCAACCACTTGGTTTGAGAACTGTGTTGTCTCCCCCTTCCCTAATTGTCCCATTGATAAGACCCAGACTCCTTGGGAGGAAGCTACATTTCAATGAGAAGGTAATGTGGAAGTTAGGCACAGGACTGGGGCCTCTAGGATATGGTTCTAGAAAATGCGACTCATTTATTGGGGCTCATCCAGAGAGTAAAAAAACCCTGTGTATGACAGGGGTCTCATATGGGCATCTTCAATCCTGATGTAACAACTGCAAAGTGGTGATGTAGGACATGTAGAAATTTGGAAGTTTCTGGCTGGGGCTAGAAGCAGGGGCTTGAGGACTCACTAAGGAAGAAAACCTATAGGGTTACTAGATGCACGAGTCCTTAAGAGTCTAGTGAACTGGGACTTATCTCAGAAAGTTAGACCTCCAAGGCTACTGTCAGGGATGGAAGACTGGAATGGGAATGGAGCCCTCCTTTGGTGAGGGAGCACCACACACCATCATTCTTGGAAACACAGTGCCAGGATCACTTCTTTATCAGCCTCCTCCTGAGGTTTGGCAGTTTCAGCCTCTTTTCTGGGTTGGCTAAGGACTCCAGGGCCTTTGCTAGGGCAGATCCAGCAACTAGATGCTATAGCCTCAGCTTGGGAAATTTGATTCCATTAGCAATCCCAACCCTCCCCTCCCCAGCCTCCAGGTGAGTAGATGTCTGCCTCCCTGGACTCCTTATTACCCCCAAGGCACCATTTGATACAAGTATAGTATCTCTCCAATGGCCTGGTTGTAGTGGGAGATGGAGTAGGAGGAAGAAAGAATCAGAAGAATGCTGCAGGGGAACAGGATGGGGAGAAATAGTGTTTCTTGGTGTGACCATCCTATCAACCCCCTCTCCCCTTCCCACCCACCCCCCGACCATCACTCTGACCCCTTTCTCCAGTCTTGAACTTGCCACCTACAAGCCATTACTAGGAAAACTAGACCTGGTCCACCGCTGATCCCCACCAGGGATTTGATGAGAGAGAAGGTAATTTCCGCTGCCCTCTCTGCTCCCACATGGGCCTCAGCAAATTGCATTAGGATGGGTCAAATTGGCCTGCAAAGCAGCTAAATGGAAATGACATTTGGAGTGATTTGCAGAGGGGATGCCGAGGGGCAGCAGCTATGGCAGAGAAGTACCTGAGTACCAAACCTTCTAAGGTTTGGAGGACCAGAGGACTAGCTGTCCTGGCCTTTGCCTTGACTTGTGTGTCTCTCTGAAGGCTGAGGACCTGGGTAAGGGCAAAGGAAACTGAACTGGCTGGCTGACAAATTGTCTCACTCCAATCCCAAACCTCTCTGGTGACTAAGGAGAAATGCCTGTAGTTACAGGACTCTTCATTCTTACCTCCCTCCTTCCTATGTTGACTAGGGTACACCCTGCCCCATCTCCAAAGATCCAGAGTTCTCTCTGTCTCTCTCTCTCAACCACCTGGCACCAGGGTCTGGAGAATGTGAAAGTTCACCCTTTCCTGGCATCTGCTTATAGCACCCTTAAAAGGATCGCATGAAGGGAAAAGGAGCCCACCTCAGGGAACAGCTACTTCCCGGCCAAGCCCATTTCCCATTTACAAACACGTCTGATTATTCAGCTAATCTTTATTTCATGGGCATGTTGCAAGAAAACACACAAGCAGGAGGGGAAGCCAGTGACACGGTTAAATATACACGGCAGCGGCAGCTGGCAGCGGTCTAAGCGCACCGATTCAGGTAGTATGAAATATTGATGGAGCCAGGCTTGTCACTGTGTTTAGGTTTTTTATATTGTCTGTCCTGCTCCTTCCCACAGATGTCTCCCTGACGTGGGATATGGCAAAGGGGTCCCCCAGCTCCATCTCTGGAGAGGCACTGCACACACGCACACACACACACACACACACACACACACACACACAGCTGTCTGCATGCATTGCCACTTACAGCTGTCTCCACACACACAGACTGAGGCACAATATACTTCTGTCCATTCCAACGAATGGAGAGGCAGGGAACTCCAAGCCAAGCCCCCCCCCCCACACACACACACCCAATCATAAAGAGACTGGAGCATTGTGTTACAGTCTGTTAAGGGGAAATAATTCAGGACTGTCCATTGGGGAAACTGGTGGAAACCGAGGCTTCGAGGTGTTGGTGTTTTATAGCTCAGCCTCTCCACACATCACCCTTCCCTGAACCTCCGCCTTCATGGGGATATTCGGCTATTAATTCATTAGATTTGAATTTTTTTAAACCAGCCGCTCCCCAACCCCCTATATATTCAATTCAAACAGTGATGAATGGACTAAAATCCCTCAAGGGAAACAGTTTTTCACTTAGTTACAAAGATTTCATGCCTAATTAGAGAAATGTGGGTTGGAGGTTCCTTTTTTTTTTTGTCATTTTTAAAGTTGTTTACCTCCATCCAGCTTTGCTAAGCCCAGGGTTTCCAGACAGGACAAAGAGAAAGATATTGTAAATGGGAAAGGGGGAGAAGCCAAAGAGATATGGGTGGGGGGGGAGAATTCAGACCTTCTGTCCCCACATGGTCTCCAGAGGGTGAATGAAAAAAAGGGTCCCTGTTTCCACATCTCTCTGCTCAGTCTTCTTTGCTTCCCTGACTCCCATGTCTTGGCATTTCGGCATATGGAGCTTTCCTATCTAGAGGCATACTCTATGGTCTGATTTTCTAGGGCAGAAATGGGAGAAAGTTCTTTGTCTTTGGGAGTTGATGTGGAGTAAACAGAGTATGAGGAGTGGGTAGAGGAGGGTAGATCAGGCAGCTAAAAGAAAAGGAAGAGTGACAACAGACAAGGAGAAAAATTCTTTGCCTCCCCAGTCAGTTAATCATTAACCCTCCTGCCCTGCCTTAGCTGATATCTGCTGTCCCAGTGAAAGGATATCGCCTGGAAACCCAAATGACTAGCAGGTGTTCCAACAGCCCCTTGCCACCAGACACTTCGTGTTCTCCCCTTTCTTCCTCTTCACTCCCCCCACACACAGTCTCCACTTTTTTGCTCCCCCTCCCCACATGCACAAACTCTTCCCATCCCCTACCAGCTGTCCCTTCACCCAGGCCTGCCAGTTGTTTGAATGGGAGGGCACATCTGAGGGTTGTGATAAAGCAGTGGGGGAGCATGGACTGAGGACAGAGGGCTTGTTCCCTACAGGGCTCCCTCAGAAGCAGGTGCCCCAGTCCCCAGGTCACATAAAACCTGTCCTTGGCCAAAGTTCGCAGAGGGGTAAATTGCAGTCCAAATTCCAACTTGCTGTAAAGAAGTTTGGCTGTTCTTGTACCTCCAACTCTGGATATTGTATTTTGAATGTTGCTTTGACCCTTTCGGGAATGAAACATTTGAATGCAGTGCTGTCCAAAGTTTTTCAGAAAGTATGGAGACTGCAGGATGGTGTGAGAGATCAGGAGATGGACAGAGCCAGTCTGAGACACCTACAGAAGCAGGGATTTCTCAGTCAATTAGCATATATTAAGCACCTGCTGTATGTCAGTCCCTGAATTAAGCACTGGAGAGGCAAAGGCAAAAAACATGACATGAAGAGGCAGAGATGGAGAAATAGAAAGGAAGAAGAGAGGAACAAAACAAGATCAAAATATAGCCAGAGAGACAGAAATAAGGCATGGACCCAGCTGTCACTGCACAGCCACAGTGGTGGGGGGTGGAGGGGAATTAAAGAAGGGGAGAGAATAAGAGCAGGAAAGAGCGAGGTTAGTAAAAACTGGGAATGGAAAGGGCCTCTGGGTTCTATATGGAAGTCCCTTGCGGAGGACCGGGGAATTAAATGGGGAATGGAAGTACCACTTTATGGCCACTAGAGGGGGCCTCTTGCAGACAAGGCTGACTTGTAAACAGTAGCTTTTGTGCATTTGGAGGGAGAAAAAAAATGAGAGAAATGGGAAAAACCCAGCTGTCACTGCACGGAGACCACAAGTGGCTTTGCTGTGTTGTCAGCAAGACCCCAGGGTCCCCGTCTGGCTGAAGGGGAAATTGAAAAGGCGACTGCTAGCCTTAAATAGGACTGTGCCTAGGGCTCTAAGGGAATGGGGGGAGGGAGGCACGAAGAAAAGGTGGGGACTGCCCAGGAGGGATACCCTAGGTGTGCAAGTTTTCAGGCATCTTGACCTGCTGGCCCAGTGGGTGAAGGGAGTCCGCCTTTATCTAGGGAGAGGCTCTTGGTTCCTCTCCCATGTGCTTTCCGGTTTCTGCATTTATAAGGTTCTGCAGCTCCCTACATGCAGATTTGCCAAACACTCTCAGATGGTAAAACTGATCCTAAAGGGACTTAAAAGGGGGAGAGAAATGGCCCTTGGAATAACTGAACATATGTCAAAGATGTATCATGGATCTAATCTTCTGCTTTGTGTTCTCAGTGGGAGCGTTCCTCTGAGTTATAATCCACCCTTACATTTCAGCTGGAGCACAATATTGAGAGAGAACAGCCCAGTGTCTTTCCTCACCTGAGGAGTTAATGACCTTCTAATGGGGACGTGGGAAAAGCATTGAAATTGGGGGTGGAGAGGAGGAGGTGAAAGGCGAGGGAGTAGGGAAAGGAGCAGAGGGAAACATCTCTTAACATCTGATCTTATCCTCCGATACCAAATCTTGGCTTTCCTTTGGCTCCCATTTGACCTGGGGGGAGAAAGAAGAAAAGCAAGATATATGTATCATGTTATGAAAGTTTAATCCTGCTTTCCCTCAGCTAAAATGGCTTTCAAGATGGGAGATTTAAAAAAAAAAGGCCACAGAATCACTCTTGGAAAGTTTAGCTTGTCTCTCAGGAAGGAAAAAGGAGAAGAGAGGTTAGGAGGAGAGTAGGGCCTAGAGAGCATGTCCAAGACAGTGTTCCCTCCATTCTACTGTTATATCAGTGCCCCACCCCAAACACAATGAATGAATGAATGAATGAATGGAAAAGGCATCTGTTTAGCATATACTACATGCTAAGCTTTGAAGATACAAATACAAAAACAAAACCTACCCTCAAGAAATTTACATTCTGATGAGGGAGACTGCAGTTAGGTAGCAGAGGATTGAACAGTCAGGAAAAAAGCGAGTTCAAATCCAACCTCAACACTTACTAGCTGTGTGACCCTGGGCAAGTCACTTAACCTTGTTTGCCTCAGTTTCCTCATCTGTAAAATGAGCTGGAGAAGAAAATGGCAAGTATCTCTGCCAAGAAAAGCCCAAAAGAGGCCACAAGAATTAGACACGACTGAAATGACTGAACGACAAGTCCACATAAGAGAGTGGCTGTTAGAGAGGGACAATTTAATCCTGGAAGTTCCAGGTATGTCAGGTGCCCTTGAGAGTGACCTACTTCCAGAGGTTCAATTCAAGGGACATTATTACAGCCAGATCCATGAGGGCTCTGTCAGAAGATTCCTAGTTCCTTCCCTTCTAACTTAAACTCTTACTACCATAGGGGAGGGGAAGGAATACAGGGACAATGAGAACGCTGAGGGACAGTGATGTACTAGGTAGAGTATTAACTAGAAATCAAATCTCCACACCAATACTAACTGTAACCATGCATAAGTCATTGAGCCTCAGTTTTCTCATCTTTAAAATGGAGATTATGGTAATAATTTGGTAATGCCAGCCTCACCCAGTTGTTGTAATAGTCAAATAAGATAATCCATGGAAAGCACTTTGCAAGCCTTTCAGTGCTATTTAAATATCATTTCTGTTCACTATTTGAGGGACTGGGTCCATTGGATTGCCAGGCTGAGTGTGTTTATTAATACAACTGCTTATTATTATATTCAACTCATTTGAGCCAGGGCTAAATTGAACTGGATGGGAAGCATACTGAGGGCAGGGACTGGACTCTTCACTGTTATTTTTTTTACTAATAAAAAAAAGTGTGAGATGCTTCTCCATAGACTCCTGATTGATCCTCTGCCAGTAGGAAAGATTGGACACCCAGCCCAGGGTTTCTACAGCTAATGTTCAGAGAGCGTTCCTTTAGGTTGAAGAGGGATTTGACATCCTCTACGGTTGCTCCAGGGAGCAGAACAAAGACTAGTGGGTGGAAATGACAGGATTCAGACTCATATTCCTTATAATGAAGAACTTTTTAACAATTAAAGCTACTTCTGTGGAACTGTTAGCTATGTAAGACTGAACTCCTTTTTGCTGGAAGTGCTCCCGCAGAGACTGACTGACCACCAAGTTCAAATCCTGGCTTTTCCTCTTTCTCCCAGTGTGACCTTGGACAGATCTCCAAGCCCAAATTTCCTCATGTGTAAAATGAAGACATTGGACTAGATGATTTCTAAACTCAAAATCTATCATCTGTGTGCTCTCTGAGATCTCAGGGATGTTGCAGAGGGGATTTCTCATCTGGGTTCATGGTCTACCTCTAGGATTCTAGGATTCTGTGCTTCAGGATTGGCTGGCCCTGGGAGGTTAACAGGACTTGAGGCTTCTAGAAAGATAGCTAGGCTGGGGATCCAGAAAATGTCCTTCTAATCTGTTATGCCACTTCTTAGCTATATGACCTTGGCCACTGATTCTACTTTTCTGGGGTCTTAGTTTCCTCATCTGTAAAATTGGAGGACTGGACTAAAAATGGAATCTAAGTTTACTTTCTGTACTCCTAGACATTCCGAAGTAGTGGGAATCAGAAAGTGAGACCATTCCAAGCCATCCGACCCTAATAACCAAGGTCAGAAACTCAGAGGAGTCAAAATTTCAAAGAGACTGAAGGGATCGTTGTTTGCCTGCGGAAAAGCCATGTGACTTCTCAGGGCAGTCAGCCAGCAAGGAAGGAGTGGGGCAGGGCAGATGGCTCCCCACCTTTGAGGGAGGGGAGGAGAGGAGAGAGAGAGGATGTCTGAGCAGACTGTCAGCACCTTTCCTTTTCTCCCCAGCACTTAGCAGAGACCCCAACAAGTAGTAAGCACTCAGTAAATGCTTGTTCACCGACCAACTCCCTGACTAATACAGTGTTAAAAAATGATGACCACTGAGGCAGACAGGAGCTGTGTGAGGGGATGCTGCCACTTTGAAGCAGTTTCCTGATTTGTAAAAGTGAAAGTCTGGGTTGGGTAAATATTAAGTTGACCTGTGACCTCCTACCTTCTGATGGCTCCCCATGCCTCCCATTCTAACAGCTGGGGGATGAAGGATACCTGAAAGGAAAAGGGACTGTTGTCTCAGTGTGAAGGAGGTCAATTCTCAGGAGGACAGAAATTTTCTCAGGAGGAGGGGCTGAAGCATCCTTTTCATTTTTTATACTATTTCAGGACCCCACATGACAGACAGGCAGACAGACAAATAGATAGGTATAGACAGAGACAGAGAGACATGAGAGATAGATAGACAGACAGACAGACAGGAAATTCCTGTCTTAGAATCACAGGATTTAGAGTTAGAGTGGTACAGTGTGTTGCTAGACTCAGTTACGACAACTAGATTTCAAAATCTGTCTTCTGAGACAAAATTCTTACTAATTATATGTCCCTGAGCTAGTCACTTAACCTCTGTTTGCCTCAGTTTCCTCCTCTGTAAAATGGGGATAATAATAGCATCTACCTTACTGGTTTGTTGTGAGGATCATATGAGATAATGCTTGGCAAAGCTTAAAGTAACATATAAATATCAGCTGTTATTATTAGTAATGGGGCTGAAAGAGATCTAAGAAATCATGTGATACAACCCCTTTGATTACAGATGAAGAATCAGAAATCCCAGAGAAGTGATGTGACATAAGTAGCATAGTAGTCAAGAACAGAACCCAATTCTTCTGATTACAAATCCTAAGCTTTTTCCTTCATATTTCTTTGCCTGTCTTTGTCATTTCTTCCATGGGGTTTGGAATTGGTAGCCCCAAGTGGTTTCTGGTAGCCAAGCTACTTTGAGTAATTTATCTTGGTGTGAATGAATTGGGCCTCAGAGTCACATACTAGTGATGGAAATATGTATATGGGGGGTAAGGGGGATGGCAGGCAGGGGGCCAAGAGGATTGAGGAGAGAACAGATCAATTCAATAACAGGAGTCTGGGATCACAGGATGGGGATCTTAACACCTCTAGAACAAAAGACCTCCGCCACTTACCACCCTTCACACCTTTCCAAAAGGTTTATCAGTCCTCCCCCATACACAGTCTGACTTCTGGTGCTACCTGGGGAGAGTGGGGAAGAAAAAACCTAACATCGTTGAAATAAGACACGCATAGGAGACAGGATTAGTAAAAGTCTCTTGCTGGGGGGAGCATCTGAACAGGAGAAAACATTATGCAATGATCCAGAGGTTGTGAGATATGGAATGTCGTATCTGTGGAAAGGCTAGTGAGCCCTTACCTCACTTATGTATTCCAGTTGTTCCATCATTTGAGAATGAGAGTCAGAGTAGTGGTTAAAGAGCTTGAAGCAGAGGAGACTTCTACTGACTGTGGGACCCTGAGCAAGTGATTTAACTTCTCAGCCCTCTGGACAGCTATCTAAGATTATAAATGGTGGAAAAAGTGATGATGTAGAGCCAGTATCTTCCTGTACCAATGCAATCACAGGTCAAGCTACTTTTCTTACAGTGGGGATGAGGAGCATTCACACTCTTCCCAAGGGTTCTAGCTTGGAAGGGGGGGAGGGGAGAGCTCAGAGATCAGAAACAGCTGCCCCAGAAATGGGAAACTTCCATTCCCCTGCATTGGTTTGGAATTTGTCTTCTATTTTAATTTGAAACATTAGTTAAACACTTAAAGTGTGTAAAGCACAGTGCTTCATTCAAAAGTAATATTTGTATAAAAAGCCACACTCAGGAGAGTGTCATGGTTACAATGGGCATGACTTTGTTCCTTGAATTCCAAATAGCATTCAGCTCCAAATATCCCCATTTCCTCCAACTGATCTTCTCCTATGGCATGCTTTTCAATGAATTCTCTCACTATCATGGTCACTCTCCTCTAAATACACTTCCGCTTGTCAAGGACTTCCTAAAGCATGACACTCAGAACTGAACACAATGCTGTAGACCTGGTCTGACATTAGCAGATCTTAGCAGATCTATTTTTGTTATTTTTGTTTCTCTTACTATGTGTTTATGTATTAGGCACATTGTTGTTCATTCATTTAGTCACATCCGACTCTTGGTGACCTCAGGGACCATGGCACGCCAATGCTGTGCATGGGGTTTTCTTGGTAATCCTTCTCCAGTGGATTAAGGCAGACAGGTTAAGGGTCACACAGACAGTATTTGGGGCCAGATTTGAGTTTAAGGTCTTCAGGCCTCCAGGCCTAGCGCTCTGTCTACTGAGCCACTTAGCTGCCTCCAAGGCAAACAGAGGTTTAAGTGACTTGCCTAGGGTCACACAGCTAGTAGGTATCTGAGGCCAGATTTGAACTCAGATATTTCTGATTCCAGGCCAAAACTCTATCCTGAGCCACCTAGCTGCCTCATTAAGCACATAGTAAGTCCTTAATAACTGCTCATTGACTATCACATTCCTCATTCTGGACACTGTGTCTTATTTACTTAACACAGGATATGATCAAATTAGCTTTTTCCACTGCTCTGTCACACTTTTCAGCGGTTGAGCTTACTACTACCACCTAGACCATTTCCCACACTGACTACTGTCCAACCACACCCCTTGTATCTGGTACTGGGGTACTTGATTTGTTTTAATCCAAATGGAGGACTTGGTCTAGAAAATAGTCAATAAACATTTATTAAGTGTCAATAAATAGTCAATAAATACTTATTACTGTGTGCTGGGCACTGTGACATTTGTTCCTACTTACTTTCATCATATCAGACTTGATCCAATTGCTATAGTTTATGGAGATTATTTTGGATCCTGACTCACTCATCCAAAGTACAAGCTATCTAGGTGTATGCTCATAAGTGTTTAACAACTGGCTTCGGGGGGGGGGGGGGGGGGGGGGGGGGAGGACAGAAATGTACCTAAATTTAATCTGTATTATTGACATTTTCTCTGTCACTTTCATAAGGCTAGACAATAAACAATGAAAAATCAAGCACTAATTTGTAGTGTTTGACAATTTCTAAGGTGGACCAGCATAACCTGTTTGCCTCCCAACTTCATCTCAAGTACAAAATTTTTTAAATGGATTATCATACCACCTGTGGTATTCATTGATAAAATGCTGAACAGAACAGGGTCTAAAATAGATACTGGGCATAGATCCAAGTTGACATCCATTTGCTATATATATTGATGAGATGATAGATTTAAAACCGGAGGAGACATTAAGTTGTTGTTAAACTCCTTCATTTTACAGTAGAGAAAATTGAAGTCCAGAGAATCATTTGCCCATAATCCCAGAGATAGCAAGTAGCAGAGACAGGATTCAAACCCAGTTTTTCTTACTCTAAAGCCATGGATTATTCTACTACACTCCCTGCCTGCCAGTCATTCAGTTTTTTCTGAATCCTCTCATGTGGGTGACCTCTCTCCATGTTATCCACAAGGATAACATAAAGGTCTTTGTCAGGACTCTAGCTGAGATCCAGCTATATTATGTCTAAAGCCTTCTCCTGATCTACTTACCAAGATACTAGTCCTGCCCAAAAAAGATGTGAGGTTATTCTGGCACAAGCCATCCTTGATGAACCCATGCTGGCTCTTGGGCATCTCCTTTTTCCCTTTCTAAATGCTCACAAACCATCTCTTTTATAATAAATTTCAGAATTTTTCCAAGGATTGAAATAATGGCCACTGGCCTCATCATTTGAAGATTTATCCCCTCTTCTCACTTTAAAAAATCAAAATATTTTCTAGTTTTCAGTTCTCTGGCACCTCTTTCATAATCCATGACTTTTCAAAGAGCAGCAATAATAAATATCTTCAAGTTATTGCAACTCCTTAGGAAACAGTTTGCCCCAGCTTGGTGACTCATTGAGCACAGCTAGGTACTTTCTTACCATCTCCTTGATTATCTTGGGTCTTAATTCCCTATTAACTATTTCTGTTCTGTCCTCAGTACAAAGATCAACCTCCTTGGTCAAGAAAACAGAAACAAATAGAAGTTGAGCAATCCTGCTTTCTTTCCTTAAACATTTACCCTGAATGGCAATGCTATCACTTTAAAATTTCTCTTATTCCCAACATGACTGAAGAAGTCAATTTTGTAAGCTTTAGCTAATTGTGTACTTTAACTGATTCAGAGCTTTACCATGGCTAACATATATGGGGCTTTTGAATTTTTCTGCATTCATTCTCATTTGCCTTGTTTATTTCCATTTCCTTCAGGTCTTTTTAAAATATCTGAGTTGGTGGATTAGTTCCCAGTTCATCTATGTCAGTTTCTTGATGAAATTCACTCCTTTATTACTTCTCAAGATTGTTTGTTGTGTTATCAGAATTTCATTCTTGAGAGCATTCCATCTCACTGGGGCTTCCACTTGCCCTGTAGAGTTGTAGGTCACGGATCCCTAACTTTCTTGGAAATCTTTTCTCTTAAAAGCTAGGTTCCTCTTGAAGTACTTTGTTCCAAGGTCCCCATCATTTCTAGTTAGGCAACTGGTTCCTCCTTATTTTTCAGAATCAAGCCTGGAAATAGCAATTTCCTCTTTGCCTTCTGCTACCTTTTGAAGAACGTAGTTTTTCACTAAGGGAGGACAAGATTTTATCAGTTGCTCTGTTTTTAGCAGAGAAAACACACCAGTAGATATCAGCATAGTTGAAATTGCCCATCCCTACAAATAATATCTCTCTGCCAGAATTGTGATTTCATTCTAAATATATCCATTTGCTTCCTCTGGCCAGGTGGTCTGTAGAATACTTCATATGGCTCCTTTTTCTTCTTCCATCGTTCTTCACCTAAATGCTCTCCACCATACTTGTAGATTTCATAATATGAAGACCTGTTCTTAAAATATACTGCCACTCTCTGAGACTGATATAAAAATAAATTATAATAATGTGTGCTACTAAATTCTCATTTCCCTGGACTTTAGCCCCCAAGAGTCATCACTTCTATTATTGCTCTTGGTTTGTGGTATCTTTTGTTTTGCTTCTGATCTAAGTGACATTCTCAGATGAGGAGTCCAGACATCACAGCTAACATTTATGTGGGATTTTTTGCTGTTTACAGAGCATTAAAGATGTGTGTGTGTGTGTGTGTGTGTACACACACACACACACACACACACACACACGGATGCATATGGATTTATATATGTGTGTGTATGCACATTCCCATATTCTCATTTGATCCTTATAACAACTCAGTGAAGTAGTTATTATGAATATTATTTTATTTTACAAATGGGGAAACTGAGGCTCAGTGAGTTTAAGGAACTCATCCATGGTCACACAACTACTAACTAAACAATAAAAGCAACATTCAAACCTAGGACTCCTAAGACTTTGTGTCCAGTGATATTTCCACTATACTACATGGGACAGACACCCCATGAGCCCAACTTCCTATTGCCAAGCAGGCAGAAAGAGGGAAAGTTTATAGTATCCGTCTGCTTGATTGCCTCTGATATAGTATGTGATTGCCTTGCAGAAAGAGCTCTTTGGGAAATGAATATTTGAGTCCTTATTATATCCATTTCATTGAATAAAGTCTCTGTCTATGAACTGGTTATGGTTTTTCTGACACTGGATTCAGAGGGCTAGAATTATGAAGTCAAGGAATTTCAGAGTTTAAAAGGATTGGGAGAGGCAGAAGAAAAGATATTTAGTGACTTAGGAAACTAAAAGAATCTTTTAGGGGCAGTTTGATTTGGTGCTTGGAGTCAAATCTTGGGGAATGCCCATCTCAAGGGGCTGAACCCAGATTCCAATATTGGAGAATAGAATCCATGATCAATTACCCTTTAGGGAAAGAAATTATGGAATAGAGAAGGCTGACAGCAGGTGTTCTTCCAGGATTAGAGGGGATCCCATTGTCCCCTCCCAAGCAAGCTTGAGCTGGACTTTGGCTTTGGTTGTTTGAATTGCAGAGAGAAGTGGCTGATTGCCAGAACATTCTTCCTTACCTCCTTTCAAATCCCCATGTGCCCAACTGATATCTTCAGAACTGGCTTATTACAGGAAAGAGATGAACCAAGCTAACGTTTTGTCATTTTCCTACTAATTTCTTCCTCCCATCCCCATGTAGCAGATGTAGCATGGTACAGTGGAAAGAACAATGAATTTAGTGTTAGGAGATCTGAGTTCAAATCCTGGTTCCTAGACTTTCTAGCTGTGTTATTTGGAACAAGCAAGTCTCTTGACTTATACTCCTCAAGTTTCCTGATCTATGATATGGGGACAATGACACTTGAACTACCCCTCTCACAAGGTTCTTTAGAGGAATGTTGCTGTTGTTTGTCCTCTGTTCTCAAAGAGGACCAATGATATCATGAGGGTGATGTCTTGGCTTGTACAAAAAAATACAGGACGAAAGTACTTTGAAAACCTTAAGGTGCTGTCCAAATATTAGAACTCTAAATGGGAGCCCAAGAGTGGATAAGTAACTCAGTCTGGGTCACATGGAGTGCTGGTAAATAGATTCACTCCCAAGACTTTCCTAGCGGTTTCTTTGCTCAGTCCTATAGCCTGGGTGGCCATCCCAGTGTCCTCTCCCCCTCACCCAACCTCCCTTTTTCTGGACTTTAGGCTAGACAGGTGTTTTGGAATGAGAATAGCTAGTCTGCCACAGGGAAGTGTCACATCAGCAGCCCCTCTCCCAGCCTTCCCAAGGACAATGGAAGCTCTTTCTTGAAAGCTGACCAAGCCTCGGCACTTAGGACATGACCTCTCCAGTATACTTGATGTGGCAAGAGAGAGTGACGTGGAAAGACAGTCACGACCTAAACTGTTCCAACTAGCTTCCCTTCAAGTACTGTGGGCTCTGCTGTTTGCAGTCTACAACTCCATCATGGACAGCAGCTGAGTGGTCCTTGAGGGCCAGGACAAACCTGCTTTGTGTTTGGGCCTCTATAAACTCAGCTTTTACAACTTTAAGAGGGGAAGACAACAAAGTGGGCAACTGCCTAGAGACTTGGTTGGGAGGAGGAAGGCAGAACTTTCCCCTTTTTCAAGCATCCTTGGAAAGAGAGAGAGCCCTTTTCCAACTGAGCCACCATCATCCACTTTTCTCTGTTAGCATTGACACTATGCACTGGCTGAATTTAATGAATGCTTTTCTGTGATGAGACCAACTGATCCAAAGAGGCTGTGTGGCAGGGGATTATGGCCTGCTCTCCTGGTTTGGGGACACCCAATTACCCTCAACTTTATTCCCTGGCTGAGCCTTCTTCCAGGTGGGCTTCCAGCTTTGGGACCTGCAGCTTCAGCTTTTTGGAGTTGATGCTGAAGATGGTAGCTGCAAAGGGGAGGGAGAGAAGGCTCAGAAAGAGTTAAAGGTCTAATGGCCATTGAACTTCATTATGGTATAGTAGAGAGATTCTCTGGAGTCAGAGGACTTGGGTTCAAATCCTGTCTCTGTCACTTAATACCTGTATGACCTAATTCAATCCAATCCAATAAACAACAAGACACTTAATATCCCTGGGCCTATTTCCACATCTGTAAACAGGTGGCTTCTGCAATTCCTTAGAGCTCTAAACCTATAATCCTTTGACCAAGAACTGAAAGATAAATGAGAGCCTCTTTCCCCCAATTTGGCCCTGAATACAGTGGAGAAAAAGAGGGACTTGCAGGCTATAGGAATAATACTAAGAATTGGGTGTCCATGAACTTGAGAGCTGTTAACCTTCCTCACTAGGATAACTGAATTTCTCCTCCCAGACAGCTTAGGGGCACGGGTGGAGTGGGGAGTCAGAGAAGCAAAATTGATTAGAATCATAGAACTATTGAAGAAAAGAGGCATTAGCTATTAGTCAGGGTGTAAAGTACTCCCAATGTAAAAATCCAGAGAGTTGGGTTTTGATTTCCTGTTTTGACATTAGCTCTGCAACAGTGGGGTGCATTCTCTGGGCCGGTAAAAGGGAGGCATTGGTCTGGTGGAGTTCTAAGGTCCCTCCAGTTCTAGGTGTATGAGTCTAAGAAACTAGGGCTCAGAGCAGTTTGCCTAGTCACACAGCTAGTGCTCTGTAAGACCCAAAACACCATTATCTCTTCCAAACCACTCCTCAGAGAGAAGGAAATGAAGGCCTACCAGGGCCAAGTGACTTGCCTCAGGTCACAAATGTAGGGTAGAGGAAAAGAGTGATCTAGAAACTATGTCTCTTGAATCCAGGTTCCACTTCTTTCCTCTACATGGCCCTAGATTAAATCTAGCTAGGGTCTCCTCCAGTAGCAAAGCTTCTCTCCTAATAGCATCAAGATTAGCATTCCTTCTACATGCAGGCGGAGACCTCTCTGAACTGAGCCTTGGTCAAGTCTCTGCCTCCTCGGCTCTAACTTCTAATCATTGTCATAAAGAGGACTGAAACAGCTGCTCACTCGGGTCTATTATCAGCTTGGTTGGAGACGGCAAAATTTAAATGACAGTAAGATGCTTAGCAAAGAAACGAAAGTCAGTGTTAAAAATAAAGAAAACAAGACAGCTTGTTTCATCTAAATAGAAGGGTTATTAAACAGGCCTGAATTAATCAGTGATCTGCCAGGGTTGAGAAATTGAAGAGTGGGGCCAGAGTGGAGAGCCGGGAGAAGACTGCAGGGAGAGAAGTAGCTCTGCAGGTAGGAGCTGTTCTTGGGCCGGCTGTCGGGAATATGGAAATATTCTTTTCTTCTGAGGTCGACTTGGCAACTGGCTGGGTTTCTGCTCCGGAGTGCTGAGAGCATCACAGAGAAGGGGAGGGCAGAGGGGAGGCTGGGACTGTGCTTTGGCATTCGGCTTCTCTCATCAGCTTAGTGATTCTGGAATCTCTCCATCTGCCACCACCTGAGCCCCAGCTCTCAAGCCCCCCTCCTCAAATCCCCTCCAAAGTCTATCTCACCCTCTCCCCAGCTTGGGCTGGAGCCAAGCTATAGGAGCTGTTGCCTATGATTCAAGAGACAGCAGGGAGCAGCTGGCCCCTGGTTCTTTCTCCTTGTCTTTGTGAAGGGAGGTCAGGGGCCTTGGGGTCCTGACGTTTTTAGAAATTTAGGAAAGGGGAGGCAAGAGTCTGGAATGAATGGTTGGAGTGCAGGCCAGACCAGAGGTGAGAAAAGGCATCCACATACTCTGGAGAAACAGCCCATGCTTTGGGAGAGCCTGACACAGCCTCTGTTCAATTAGCCCCACAGGCCTGAAGAGCCTAGATTAGAGCTGGAGGGACCTTAGAGATGCCATCTAATCAAACTCCCTAATTTTATAGATGAGGAAACTGAGGCCCAGAGAGGTAAACAGACTTTCCAAGGTCACAAGGTTAGTCAGTAGCAGAGCCAACATTCAAAAACAAGTTAAATTCATTGGTCTTTCCACCCCACCAACTAGACTTTTTGAGAGATAAAGGGTTGTGCCTAAGGGGAAGGTGGGAGACTTTCTTTGAGGCCCTGCCAGAGTGGGTAATCACTCCTGGAGCATTTTGCTCTTTGACCTCAAACATTCCTTTTTCTCTTCCCCCCCATCTAACCCCGCTACCCCCACATAAATCCACCCTCTACCTAGGGCAACTTCACCTCTTCCTTCTGGCTGTTTAGCCTCTTAAGCTCTTCCTACTGCTCTCCATTCATCATCCTGGGGCCAGACTCTGCCCCAGCTCTTTTCATCTCAGGCTTTGGGTCAGCCGTTACTATCCCTGGCATCTTCATTGCTCTCCTCTCAGCACATTCCTCTCACTTTATCAGTGCCTCTCCCCTTCACTTTCTCCCTTTGGAAAAAAAAATTCAATTTCCAGAGTTGGCAGAGTCCTAGAAAATCCATCTGGTTCATTCCCCTGCCTCCCTATTGCAATCAAACGACTGTGAAGCTGCTGCCTTCTAGAGGCACTTGGAAGGTACTGCCTTAGTACAATTCTCTTGGCATGGACTTGGGCCCAAGAGAGAGCACGTTGGCCACAGATAGCTTATAGTCCAGACAGCAAGTCTTACACAGATACACACTGCCCAGCTTTGGCTTTTTGGGTTGTGGTTTGGGGTTTTTTTTGTTTTTATTTTTTGCTTTCCTTGTCCCCTGTTTTGCGTGTGCAAGCATTTGCTACTTGAGACATGCTTGAGAGCTCAAGAGCCGGAATCCTCGACAAAGAATAAAGGGTGAGACAGTGTGGGAGGACAGCCACCCCAGTCCGTTTTAGCGGCTTCCTTCCTCCCCTCGAGATTGAGTTAGTTTAGAGCTCTTTCTATCCTAGGGTTGGCTGTCAGTTTGGAAAAGTACTTAGGAGAAAGAGAGGCTAGGAGAGATAAGAAATGAAAGAGAAACCTCATCCACAGTGTTGGGAGCAAGCCCAGTGTCAGAGGAGCCCCAGAAGAAAGCGATGAATTCCAACAGGAGGCTGGGGGAGGTGTCGTGTGGAGGGGTGTGAAGGTGGCAAGGGATTGGTTATCCAGGGAGCACCTCAGCCTCCACCAAAGCCTTCTCCCTTCCTTCCTTAACACTCCTCCCTCGTCAGCCCTTTCAACTCCAGTAGCCTCGAGGAGTCTCTGTTTTCTCTGTGGCCGGCTGAAACCTGTTCGTTGCCAAACAGGATGGGGTGGAAAGAAAGGTAGAAGGGGTAAGAATGGGATTATGAGAAACTGTGAGAAAAGAGGATTCCTGATGTGGTGGAAAGAATGTGGGATCTGGGTCAACCAATTAATGAATCGGACATTTACTTAGCGCTTTCTAGGTGCCGGTCATTGTGCTAAATGCTGGCGTGGATTTAATTCAATAAGAATTTCTTAAATGCCCACTATGGGTCAGCCACTGTGCTAGGGATTGAGGAAACAAAACCAAAACAGTCCCTACCCTCAAGAAACTTGGGATGGGGTAGGGGAGGAACCGACATGGATGCAGATAAGAAAAGACAAAATATATGCCAGGCAACCGGAGAGCCTTAAGTGGGAGAATCGGGACAGGCCAAGAGCTGAGCATGCTCATGGCCAGCGAGCATTCCTGGCCTGGAGAAGAGCCCTCATGAAGGAATGGGCTTACACTCCTAGCTTTGCTTCTTACCACATGGCCTCAGCAGATGCCTCCTGTCACCCCCTACTCACTAATCTCCAGTGGCTCCCTATTACCCCCAGGGGCAAATGCAAAATGCTCTGCTTTGCCTGCAGAGCCCTTCTTGGCTCTGGTGGTGGGGGGGGTTATCTATCTGTCCTCCACACCTGGATTGTTCTCCCTCCATATCTTCTGCCCATTGACTTTCCTGGCTTCCTTTCAGTCCCAACCAACATCCCAATTTCTACAGGAAGACTTTCCCAACCCCTCTTAATTCTAGTACCTTCTCTCTATTAATTATTTGCTATTTATTCTGTAGAAAGCTTCTTTGTACGTATTTGTTTGTTGTTCTCCCTTTAGATTGTGAGCTCCTTGAGGGCAGGGACTGTCTTTTGCTTCTTTGTATCTCCAGCTCTTAAAACAGTGACCAGCATATAGTAGGCACTTAATAAATGTTTATTGATTGATGCATAATCTAGAACCTACTCATCTATTAAATGGAGTGGGGACGGAGTGAAAGCGATAGAAGAGTAAGGATGGCATTATGAGTAGTTCTGAGCAGAGAGAACTAGATGGCCTCTGAGGTCCCTTCCACCCCCAAAGCCCAAGAAACCTGTGATTATTGATCATGGCTAGGAGACGAGTCTGCTTTGTTTCAGTTAGCAGCTGAGGGAACAAGTTCAATAAATAACTAAAAAAACAGTTCAATAAATCAACAAGCATTTATTTATTTGTTTCTTTTTTTAGAGAGGTAATTGGGGTTAAGTGACTTGCCCAGAGTCACACAGCTAGGAAGTGTTATGTGTCTGAGGCCACATTTGAACTCAGGTCCTCCTGACTCCAGGGCTGGTGCTTTATCCACTGTGCCACCTAGCTGCCCCTCAAACACACATTTATTAAGCACCTACTATTGTACCAGAAGAGGGGCATAGTGAGTAGAGAGTTGCCCTTGGGCTCAAGCCCCGACTCGGAGACCTCCTGGCTCTGTCGCTACTTATCCTCTCAGTATTCCAAGCCATTCTAAGACTAGAAATTACAGACAAGGTGTCAACCCTCACTATTGGAGACAGGCGTTCCTCATACCAATCCATTCATAGCACCATGTGCCAGGCACTGTGAGGAGCACCGGGGACACAAAAGACAAAGATGAAAGTGTTCCTTGTTCTCAGCGACCTTACTTCTTTCTGGCAGGATGTGGCCATTCCTACAGTAGGCATGCCTCACCCATCAGAGGATGAGACCCCTCCAAGTTTGAAGTCATGATACAGAGTTGGAGACAGCAGCTACGTACAATGCTTCTCCCAAGTAGCTGCATAGCCAGCACAAGTTCTCAGGAAACTTTCCCCATTCACTCCCACCCCCTACTCTGCCCAGCTCACTCTTCATCCCCTCAGCACTAAGTTCTTCCTTCATCCCATACTACATACCTCTTGTTGACATGTTTCTTTATATTTGTATCTATGACCTTTTTTTTTTGGAGGCAATCAGGGTTAAGTGACTTACTCAGGGTCACACAGATAGTAAGTGTCTGAGGCCATATTTGAACTCAGGAAGATGAATCAGGCTTGGCACTCTATCCACTGTACCACCTAGCCGCCTACCCTCGACTATAAAATGAGGATAATAACAGCACCTACCCAACTGCTTTACACAGTTCTTGGCAAATAGTAGATACAAATAGATGTTAGCTAATAATAG
The DNA here is from genome assembly GCF_003287225.1 of Phascolarctos cinereus. Lineage (NCBI taxonomy): Eukaryota > Metazoa > Chordata > Mammalia > Diprotodontia > Phascolarctidae > Phascolarctos > Phascolarctos cinereus. The sequence goes on from NW_027555958.1 coordinate 373,573,079, forward strand.
ATCCCTAAAACAAGTATATGAGTTCAAATTGCTACACTGGCAGGAATGCTACCAGATCAGGAGAAAACAAGTTAAAATCCAATCTTCACAATGAAATAATATATTTATGCCCTACATGCCTCCCCCAAGACAGAGCTCAAATGGCTCGAACTTATCCTTTCCACCTATCCTTCAGTTTCAAGTTCAAACACTTCTGTGAATTCTTTCCTTTTCCCCCACCTAGAAATGATTCTCCCTCATCTGATTCCTTAGCACTTGGGCTTCATGCTTCCATTTGTGTGAATTCATCTGTATACATTCATAATTCACTTCCATTCATGACTTAGATTCATACCTTTACTACTACTCATTATGCATTCATAAGCTACTTGCTACCTATGGGACCTTCCTCAGGTGAAGCTAAAATGAAGGAGCCAGACTGAATGATCTCTTAAGGTCTTTCCAGTTCCAAATCCTAGGTTGGTTTGTCTAGATATGTAATCATCTTATGTACCTATATTATAATTTGTACTATTATCTATGAATGTGTCATCTCCCATTAGATTGTGTGCTTCTTGAGGACAGGTACTAGATACCATCTATTTTTGTAATTCTTCCAGGACCACAATGCCCCACCCATAATGGGCACTTAATAAATGTTGGTTGAATTAATATTTTTTTCATCCCCCTGCTTTAAACCTTCCAGGTCACATCCATGTCTCTAATTATCCTCCTCAATGAGTTTTCCCTTCACCCTCTGGCTCTTACCTACCTTTTAATCCTTATTTCATATTACCCCCTTCATAAATTCTACATTATATTTAAATTGGACTCCTAGCTGTTCCCCCTACTCAGCATTATTCCTCCCCTTCTGAGCACTGGTGCTAACTACACTCCACATCTCCAGCCATGCCTGGAATGCACTCACTCCCTCCTCATCTTTGTCTTTCAGAATCTTTGACTTCCTTCCAGGCTAAGCTGAGGTGTCACCTCCTTCCCAAAGCCTTCCCTGAACTCCTTGGGTGTCAAGCTTTCTTCTTCCCCAAACTATTTGGTATTTTATTCATGAGCACATAAAACTTAAATGAAAATTTAAAATGACAAAAACAAAATCATCTCTACCCTCAAGAAGATTACTTGCCCAAGGGAAGCCTCAGGGAACATTAATTTCTTTCCTTACATAACTTTGTTAGGGGAAGGGTTTGAATCACTCTAATAGAGCATAAGTTATTTGAAGTTAAGGACTGTTCCATTTTTTTCCTTATATCTGCATGGCCTAACATATGGACAAAGTCGCATAAAGTAAGCACTTAATGTTTGCTTAATCAAATTTATTATCTATGCTTTAATGTCTACAATCTATATAACCTTAGTGAGGTAGCCTAAATCTCTCTAAGCCTTGGTTTCCTCATCAGTAAAATGAAAAGCTTGGATTGCATGGTCTCTAAGATCCCTTCCAACTCTATTATGATTCAATTACCCATTTATGGTGGAATTTGAGAGAAATCATTTTTACTTGGCATTTTTAAGGAGGATTCTCTTCAGGAGAGTTACCTTCATAAGGCCAAGGACCCTAAATTTAGGGAAGCCAAGACACATGGCACCAAGAAGTTTTTTGACCTGGAACTTGTCAACACTTTCTATTCCAGAGTAACATCTTCTCTGGGGTTTGTCTTTTTTCACCTATTCCTGGAAGTGTTCGATTGCCATATTAGGCTTATACTTAGAAAAGAGAGTGGAAAGAACAGGGAGAGGGAAAGAAAGAACCTTCAGTGATCATGTGCCTCAAGGGATTTCTATGAGTGAGAGATGTACAATCTCAGAGAAAAAAGTAGTTGAGTCAAGTTGGTGGTCCAGACCCCTGGTCGGAGATTGGGATGTCCAGCTCTGTCTCCAAAGTTCATCTATTTGGTTTCCCTACCTCAAACTGAAGTTTCCTCCACTTTTGCTGTAGGCTCCACTCAGAGCTCCTTCCCTAATCGCCTCTGGCATTGACAGGTAGATCCCCAGAGAGTGGCTGACGACTTTTCCCCTCAGGCTTCTAGGAGTAACCTTCAGGGGTTAGAGATTTGTTTTTCTAGTAATGTCACTCAAGACCCATTCATTGCACTCAAAGCTGTGCCAATTAGCCATTTAGAGTTAATTAACTTTTAGAAACAGCTATTTACTAAGATGGTATTGGAAGGACAGTTGGTACAAAACACCCCTAATACTGAAGATACACTCTGAGTCCAGGGGGAAATAGGCTCAATCCTAGAGAACACACATGGCTCATCTTTGGATTATTAGAAATTCTTTTCTCCCTCATGGAGTCCCTCAAAAAGTTTTTCTAAGATGTGACTGACACAAAGGGCATGCTTCCTGAAGTTGCCTTTCTTCATGTTGAGTTTGTCTACTCTCAGGTCACATTGATATATTGCTTATTACTGGTCCTGTCCCTCCAATGACTTGGTCAATGGGGGGAGGGCAGCAGGAGTGTGACACTCCTCTGGACTTATTATCCTTACCCCACCACCACACCCAATATGATGTCATTAAATGAATGAAAGTACTTCTGAGACTCCCAAATCTTGATTGATCGATTCAATAGAAGTGCCTAGAATTTGTTTATGCCTTTGATTGATTGATTCTGCAACTCAGTAAAAGGGGTGTTCTCACCTGATAAAGACAGCAAGGCTAAAACATGGAGTTTGGTTTTTTTTAACACATTAGTTAAATTTTGAAGGGTATGAGGTCCTCTTTTTATTTTTTGTTGTTGTCTTTTTTCTTTTCTTTTCCTTTTTCCTGAGGCACTCTTTTGAAACTACCATGAGGGAAAAGGAATGCTTGATTCTTCCCTAATGTTTAGTACAGCTTTTGTTTTAAAATTATTATCATTATTATTATTATTATTATTATTAATACAAATAATGCCACTATAATTTTTTGTTCATTATAGGACATTTCTTACTGTCATTAACCTCTTTCATATTTAATCCTAATACTGGGACATCTAGATTAAAGGATATAAAAAAATTTTTAATAATTTTGCATACTTACAAATTATTTTCCAGAAAAGTTAGACCATTCTATATTTTTTGCACACCCGTCTTCCCACAGTTCCTCCAACACTGGATTTTTCTATCTTTTGCCACCTTTTTCAACTTGGCATGTGTGAGTTAATACCTCCCAGTCATTTAATTTTCATTTCTCTGATCATTTCTGATTTTGAACAGTTTTTCAAATGGTTGCTGATATCTTTCAATTCTTTTTTGAAAATCATTTATATCTTTTGTCTACTTGTCTACTAAGGATGGATCTTAATCATATAACTTTGTGTCAATTCCCTATCATGGTCAGTGGAAAGACCACTACAGTAAGTTTGAAATCCAAATCTACCACTTAGTTATCACTAGTGTGACCTCAACAAGCTTTCATTTTCTACATCCTTAAAATGAAGGTTTTGGACTAGATGACTTCTAACTTCCAGAGCTAGATCTATGATCTGAATGTCAGACTTCTAATAGAGGTATTCAATGCAAAGATTGTTTTATCCTCAATCCATCTTTTTAAAAAACATTAGTTGCATTAATTTTGTTTAAGCAAAATTTTAAATTTACACATTCAAAGTTGTCTGTTTTATCTTTTTAAATCTTCCCTATACTGTGTTTGGTTTTGAATTCTTTCCCTCTTGATAAAACAACAGTTGTAAAAGATATAAACCTTTCATTCTTTTATTTGAAAAAAAAAATTGACTTTTTTATCATGCTATTTATGTATCAGTAGTTTATCATGGTATAATCATCTAAAGCACTTGCTCTTATGCTAAGATATCTTAATGTCCTATGGAAATAGTTTTAAGGAATCCAGGGTCATCTCTTCACTACTATGAGGTATTGGACAGGACTTTAATGAAAGGACAGGGAATAAGTCTCAAAAATGTTTTGTGAAAGGGGAAGATATATACTTGAAAGCAGACTTTAAAAAAAAAATTCAGCCCATCCCTAGAGATCTGGCAAGTTTTGCTAAGTCAGAGGGAACCTAGTTGAGAAGAGGATTGTAAATTTAGTTTGCAAATAGAGACTCACTAACATGGCCTTGGGTTGTATTAGCCAAACTAAAGACCTATTCTCATTCCTCCTCACTTTTCAAAGAAATGTGAGGGTTATTTTTCCCAGATCTCTTTAGTATTCGAATAACTTCACAGCCATTAGTGGTGGTTTAACTGGAGTCTTGCCAAGAAACAAAGATGAGTTGACATCAGACAGAGAAGAGACACTGCCTTTGGGATGGATGAACTCTGAGGACCAGTTCGGGAATAACACCCAAAACTTTGATAGATTTTCTTAGTCTAATAGCATCCCCGCCTAATTCACCCAAACCCCTTAAGAGACCTGGGGCCTGGGTAGTTTTGACAAGCGAGCTCTCTAATCTGTGCTCTTCCAACAAGGTTAGAGTGAGGGAAGAGGGGAGGGATAATGTTGGGATGGGGGGATTTGAGGGGGAGGGAACTATAGGAAATTGATTGCTCTTGTAGTTTGGTTTATACCATGCTGCTCATTTAGCTCTGCCCGGGTGGTGACCTTTAGATAATAAAGGGAATTCTGGGAGATTTCTGACAGGCCTGTGAGATATGGGGCAGGTCTGCAGGGTCAGTTAGTGTATCTCCCCACTCCCGGCCCCAGGGTAATGAATCTTGTTTTGACTTCGAAAAGCCAGCCCAGTCAGTGCCCTAGAAAGATGAGGAGCCACGGGAATAGGATACCAACCCCACCTCCCCCAAACCCCAGCCCCCAAATGAGTACATGTCTTTGGAGTCCTACATAATTCAAGGAGACAACTCCAAACTTTAATAGCCTGCAGAAGAAAAGACAAACACTGGATGTTTTGCTAAGGTCCTGGGAGAGCTGGCTCGGTTTCCAGGGTTTGACCAGAGCCCACTGGAAAGACCTGGGGGGAAAAAAAAAGAAAGAAAAAACAATAACTGGCATTAAAAGCTACAGTCCCAGGACAGTGATCAGGGAGGAGGAACTGGGGCAGTAATCAAAGGGAAAAGAGAGCTCTCCCTGGGAGCTAAGAAACATTCAAGAAAGATTCTGTTGGCTAGCATGTGTTGTCTTCGCTGACTTCTGGGGACTTGTATAGGATAAGGAGAAGAGAGCCATGCTATAAAAATTGCCCACCACGTGAGGACTTGACAGACTTCAATTTGAGCTCACTATTGCTTGCTGTGTGATGCAAAAAAAGTTGCTCAATAAACTTCTCTGGACTTCAGTTTTCCACCCTGAGAGGGGGAGATTCCTCTCTTGCCTCCCTCTGATCTTCCAGGAATGTTAGCAGATTTTTCTTGTTGCTGTCGGGCAGCATGGTACAGTGGAACAGAGCACAGAATTTTCGGCCAGAAGACCCAACCCCTGCTTGCTGCCTATCCCTGTGACTACAGGCAAATCATCTCACCTAAGAGCCTACCTAACCTCCTTGTAAAAGGATATAATTACTCTGGCACCACCTACCTCACATGAGCTTTTGTGAGAAAAGTGTTTTGTAAAAACTACAGAAATGTGAGCTATTAATACTATTGTTATTCTTGGAGATTTTTGCCTTCTATTCCCCTCCCTTTCCTCTACTTCATCCTTGAAGGACTCCCTCAAAAGTTCAAGTTCTCCTTCTATTCCATTGCCTACAGTGTTCTCCTTTCCCTGGAGTGAGGTGCTAGTGTCCCTGACCGGTTTCTTTTCTGTCACCTTGCCTTGGGGTTTGAGAGGGTTATCATGAGAATACCCGTGATTCCCACTTTGGTCCCCAGGCAGCTTAGGTGGTGTGGCCCTGAGCACAAGAGGAGCCCACTTCCTGTCCCCTTCCATAGCAGATCCATCTGCTGTCCTGCCAGTAACAGCTTAGATCTTGATGAGTTCCCATCTCTTGGACTTTCCCTCAGTTACTCAGTGACCAGGCTCCCCCAGTTCCCATCTGGCCTGTGAAGAGAACAGGATGTGTGTTGAGCCTTGGGGCATGGGTCTTCTCAGTGAGGGAGAAGAGCATCTCAGTGGAGATCTCTACCAAAAAGAGATTCAGTCCATGATAGAAAGGCAGTAGATCTCATGTCCCATAATCCGTTTCCAAAGAGGTGAAATGCTGGCTATGGAGCCAGAGGCTGTAACTAATCTAGGCTCCAGAACTTGCTAATAAACCTCTTCTCTTCATTCTCTCTCCCTCTGACTCCATTTCATTCTCTCTGGTTTTTCTGTCTTTGTGGGGGGAGGGACCTGGCTACCTCCCTTCATCTGTCTCTCTCTCAATATGTCTTTCTTTGGCTATATTTTTCTCTTTTTCTCTCTCCTCTCTCCCCTTTTTTAATCTCACTCTCCCCCTATTTTTCTCTCTCTCTCTCTCTCTTTTTTGGTCACCCTCTCTGTCTCTCTTCTTGTCCATCTTTCTCAGTCTGTTTCTCTGTCTGATTCTATCTACCTATCTACTTCTGCCTCCCTCTCCCCATGTCTTATTTTTGTCTCCCACTCCTTCTGTTCTGCCATCTCTCTTCCCATGTGTCTTTCTCTTCCTTTACTCTCTCTTCCTGTCTCCCTCTTCCAGTCTCTGGCTCTCACTTTCTATCTCTTTCTCCCCTCTGTGTCTCTCTCTTTCTTTGGGATGAGGTATAACAATCCCTGTTCCACACAGCCCAGAAGATTCTATGGGGGAAAAAAAAATTTGACATCCGATTAATGAAACCAACGCAGCTGGTACGGCAGTGACATCTAAATTGTTCCTTTGGTCCTGTTATTTTCTGTAGGAAATTCTGTCTCTCCCTTTCTCTCTTTTCCCTTTAAATCACGTGCATAAAATACGCTAATAACAATCTTCGGTGTCTCTGAGTGAGTGACAGCTGAAATAAGAAAAAGACTAATCATCCCTCCTGCAGCCCTGTCACATGGAGATTAAATGAGCCTCTCTTTTCTCCCTACACCTCCCCCCCCCTCTTCTTTCCCCTCCCTGACTTGCTTGCTCTTTTCTCAATGAGAACCCTGGGCATTGGAATAATAATATTATAGACACGATCAGGGTGACAGTGGGGGAAAAAAATCAGCTCAGACCCATGATTAATCCTTCAATCTAATAATTATTTAAATACCAGATAACTCCTTTCACTCTAATTGAGGCCTTTCAGTTGCTGGCATTACCGGCACTGTTCCACGGGCTCCCTCCCTCACCTTGTGCTACCCAACACGTTCAGAGGTCGCCATTAGAATTCTATTCAAAGGGCCCACAGTGTACGCATGACATCCAAACAAGGTTCCAATAGCTAGGAGGCTGGAGCTAGTCCCTAATTCCCACCTTGCCTCGAATTTACAGAAATCTTGGGCCAAAAGTAGCTGATGAAGGTCAGCGAATCCATCACCCCGCCTTTGGGTGACTGCTCAGACAGAGAGCTGTCTAGCCTTACCTTCAAAGAAAAAGGACCCTGGAGACAGCATCTACACATAGTAGGGGGTTAATGAGCGTTGGTTAGATTAAATGAGATGGAATGTGCAAAGAACTTTGCAAAACATAAAGTGCTTTATAAATTAAGCTAACATTACTGTCATTATTATTGTTGTTGAATTGACAGAGGAAAGACATTCCACAACCTTCCTTGGGAAGGTTCTCCAGAAAAATCCTTCTAGTCAAGTTCTTTTTTTTTTCTTTTTTGGTGAGGTGACCAGGGTTAACTGAGTTGCCCAGGGTCACACACAGCTAGTAAGTGTCAAGTATCTGAGGTCAGATTTGAGCTCAGGTCCTCCTGACTCCAAGACCAGAGCTCTATCCGTTGCACTATCTAGCTGCCCCTTAATCAAGTTCTTTTTAACATCTAACTCCAGTCACTCCTGCTTAAAGCTCTCTGTGAATTCAGAAATTTCCTCCCTCATGCAATATCTGAACTTGCTTAGGAAGTATACTCAATTTAATAATAAACTTTCACATTCCTTTAATGTGAATTTTACAGTTTTGAAAACATTTTCACACATTTTTTTTGGATCCTCATAACAACTCTAGGAGGCAGGATTATTAGGATAAAGAAAGGATTATTCCTACTCTGTTTTTATGGATGAGGAAAACTCAAACAGATGAAGTGATTTTCTGGAGGTTACGGAGCTATCAAGGATGGAGCCCAGGATTTGAACTGAGGTTTTCTACCCCTTAGTCCTCTGCTTTTTCCACCATTTTCAATGGCACCTAGAGAGCTGACGTGGAATACTTGACCGCATGTGAAGTGACATTCTCCATCATGATATCCACCTGCTGCTCTTTGGGAATGGCTAGCCAGGAAAAGGAGAAATGTCAACTCTTGGTGCTCCCCTGTTTAGGGATGGTAGATGGCATGGTGTATAGCTCTGTAATTGAAGTCCCAGAATGTGGGATTAAATTCTGGCTCTGCTACTTACTACAATATGGTATGTAATAGATGGGATCCATGCTGGCCTTGGAGTAAGAAATAGCAAGGTTCAGATCTGCCCCTGAAAACTTATCATCATTTTGGCTATGAGCAAATCACTTAGGTTTTATGAGACTTAATTTGCTAATTTGTGAAACTGGTATTATAGTAGCTACCTTAAAGGTTTGTATGGAAGCTAAAGAGGTAGTTTAAAGCATATCATAAATGTTAGGTATTCTGATTATCTCTGTGACCTTGGGCAGGTTACCCAAGGTCAGGCCTCAGTTTCCTCGTCTGGAAAACAAGATATTGGACAACATGATCTCAAAAGACCTTTCCAGCTTCAAGTCTACTGATGAGTCATTTGCTGGTTTCTGATTTCTCCCCCAGATCTCTGTTCTTATTCTGACACCTTAACTTCCTATCATTCCTTATTCTTCATGAGCACATTTACCTCTCTCTGCACTCTTCCTCTGATTCAGGCTGACTTCTCCATTACCTTAACAGCTCTCTGTTCAAGTGGCATCCTATCTCTCCCCAGAAGGGCCATCCCAGGATAGAATAAAGTCAACTGTCAGATCCAATATCTGGTTATTTCTCATTTTAATATATTTTTGTTGATACCTTTTATTTTTACATCACTTAAATGTCTCCCAACATTCTTTCTTTCCCCCTCCCAGGGACCTATCCCATATAGAAAAGTATATATATATGTATATATATATATATATGTGTGTGTGTGTGTGTGTGTGTGTGTGTGTGGCAATTGAGGTTAAGTGACTTGCCCAGAGTCACACAGCTAGTGAGTGTTACATGTCTGAGGCTGGATTTGAACTCAGGTCCTCCTAACTCCAGGGCCAGTGCTCTATCCACTGCCCCAAAAAGAATATTTTTTAAAGAAAAAGAGGAAAGGAAAAAAATCAGCCAAATAGACTAATACATTGAAAAAGTCTAAAAACATATGCAACCTTTTTTCACTTTCTAATAGAGTCAGCAAGGCACAAGAGAAAGAGAATTACTGGGAATTAGGTCCCAGCCCTATTGCTGCTATCTTTCTGTGTGCTACCAGCATAGTGACTTCCCGTCTCTGGGCCTCAGCTTCTCATCTGTAAAATGGGGGGACTGCATTAGATGGTGTCCAAGATCTCCTGCCAGCTCTAGCAAATGTGATTTGAAGGAGTCAGCAACACCTTAAGGCAAAAGGGGGTTCCAATCACTTTCTCCATTCTTGAATTAGAGAGGACTGAGGGAGAATAGCATCTGAGAGGGGAGAGAGCTGGAGGGATCCAAAAGGTCCATTACTTACACCCTTTGTTGATTCCATGCTGATAATATTCCTCTTTTCTTCATCCATGCTTGGAACCCCAGGGTTCTCGCTGCCATGGCCTTCAGATCCTCTGTGTTGGAAGAAAAACAATTAAGGTTGGTGTAGAGGTGGCAAAGAGAGCATCAGGCAGGACCCTCAGCTGAACTGCAAACTTCTAAGTGCTATTCTTTTCCTGCCCCATCAATAAGACCTGCCTCCCAGATAGCTCCTCAGCTGGGCATTTGGTGCCATCTAGATCTGTCATCAACACCTGCTACTCAGATCCTTATCTGGGGAGATGGTGCGATCAGGCCCTTGAGATAAAATATCTCATAAGCTTTGGTCTCTGTCTCAGACATCCAATTTGACCCTTTGGTGACTCAGTCCAGAGACTGAGTACCAGAAAGCAACACCCTCTAGTTTGAGGCTCGAGGTAAGAAAGTAGGGAGCAAGTGAGAAGTTGAATAGAGCGCTGATGTTGAGGCTCAGTCAGAAAATCTGAGTCACATATACTGTGATGGGCAGTTCAGTTCTCTGTGTCTGTCTCCTTCCTCATCTGTAAAATGAGGATTTTGCACAGGGGGTATTGGAAGAAAGGTGTTTTGCAAACTATAAAAAATGAAATATGAGCTCCTATTATTTTGGAGAAATCAAGAAAATTCTGGATCCTAGGACTGTCTTTGTGTGATGGTGGGATCCCCTCAGCTTGCTGGAGGTGGGAAGAGATGGACAGAGGTAAACATTGTATATTACCTACCAAAAAACTGCTGGGATAAAGTTTAGCCTAGAGCAGGAACAGGGAGCAGATACAGATAAGAGAAGATATAGGAACATAGGAACTGGGAAAACCCAGGTTGAATCAATCAGCAAGCATTTATGAAGTGCCTACTATGTACCAGGCACAGTGCTAGGTACTGGGGAATACAAAAACAAAGACTTGAACGACCATTCCTCTCTAGAAACTTACATTCACATTCTATTGGAAGTCTTTCTATGTTTTTCTAAAAATCAACCAGCTCATTATTTCTCATAGCACAGTAGTATTCCATCACAATCACATACCACAACTTGTTTGGACAGCCCCTCAATTTCCAGTTCTTTGCCACCACAAAGAGAGTTGCTATAAACATTTTAGAACATATAGGCTCTTTTCCTTTTTCCCTGATCACCTGGGGAAACAGACCTAATGGTAGAATTGCTGGGTCAAAGGGTAAACACGGTTTTATAACTGTTTGGGCGTAATTCCAGCTTGCTTGAAGGAGATAACTTCTAAATTGAAGATAGTGATCTCACTTTCAGGCTGTTCAGAAAACTTAGGGGAAACCGGAGGAATGTGGAAATAGAGAAGGGCCCTAAGGGATCAAGTGCCCAAAACAAACAAAAACAAAACCCCGGTACCTGCCCTCAAGGAGCTTACATTCTATTGAGGGAGACAGTGTAATTCCATACAAGAATATATACGAAATAAATTTGAAAACTCACTGTAAGGCTGGTCAGAAACCAGGGATACAGGGAGCAAGGTAAATGAAGTCTTGGGACCAATTCTGAGACCCTCATCCTTCCCTAAACTTTGAATTCTGATAGGAAATTTGACCCTTTCCAGAGTGCTCTGGATTGGAGCCGCAGCTCAGTGCCATTAACTTTGGCCACTTAGGGCAACGGGCTCTTGGCTTTCCTCCATCTTTGAAGTCAACAGAACTTCTGAAAGTCACATGTGTCAAGTGACTGGGGAGGGTCCCATCTCCTCTCCAGGCAAAGGAAAGTTGCTGCTTTAGGCTCCCAGATTCTTAGAGTGACAGCTGCTCATAACTGGGTGCTTCTCCCTGGCTCCAGGGACCTCAATCCACTGTCCTACTACCAGGAACAGTCTGCTCTGATCCGATCCAAACCACCTAAAGAGAAGAGGCTTCTATTGTCACTGATGAGGAATCTTGACCTGCTCAGCCCAACCTAGAGGATTAGAAATCTCTAAGTTGGTCACATTTCTAGCCTCTGAGAGCTGAGGGGGCCTTGATTATGATGTCAGTCTTCTTCATTTTGTCTTTGTTCAGTCATTTCAGTCATGTCTGATTCTTCATGACCCCATTTGGAATTTTCTTGGCAAAGATGCTGGAATGGTTTGGCATTTCCTTCCCCAGCTTATTTTACAAATGAGGAAACTGAGGCAAACAGGGTTAAGTGACTTGTCCGGCTCACATAGGTAGTAAGTGTCTAAGGCCAGATTTAAACCAGATTTGAGGCCAGATTTTGAGACTAGATTTGATTGACTCCTTGAATTCTGAATTTGATCTCCTTTTTGTTGGAAGAGGGCATTTTCCTACCCAAAGTTATGGTGGGAGTGGGGCTGATGAAAGGAAATGCCCTTCCCAGGTGCTCCTCCAGCTAGAGAATTGGGTGAATTTCTGAAAATCAAGATTATCTCGAGTTCATTTCCCTCTCTTGGAATATGAGTGTTGCTACCAGCCCTGGAATGTAGCTAAAAATACTCTCTGGCTTCCGAAGGGGAGCTCTTGTCTGGAGCTCATGTGGGGAGGGAGGCTTTGCCGGTGTGTGGAGAGCCGGAAGGGCTGGGGCAGAAGGATCTGAGGTCAGCCCGTTGCTCACACTGGGGTTGCTTTCCTCTTTTTAAGGAGGCCTCTGGGACCTCATGACTAACCCCAATGAGCACTTGGGGTGACTCTGATCCAAGGTATGTGGGTCCTATCTCAGGGACTCTGCCCCAGAAAGGGAGGCACTGTTGTCAGGCTTGATTCTAAGGTTCAGAAGAGAGAGCTGGAGGAGGGTTTAGAAGGCAAAGAATGTAATGAAGCCTAAGGCTGTGTGTCCTGTTCTAATTATAACCTGGCTGAGCTGGATGGGGTAGGGTTCAGGAGACTCCTGAACAGTGTTTGAATGAGATTTCCACCTTCCACTTGAATGTTTACAGCCCGAACACAAACACAACAGCTTTTTCCCAATTCTTGAGCATAGATCTTGTCAGCTCAAAATTCTTAGGGCCTTAGAGACCATCAAGTCCAATCCAATTCCCTCATCTTACAGATAAGGAAACTGAGGCTTAGGAAGGGGACATAATACCCCAGGTATTCAGTGACTCCTGATTGCCTTCCAAGTAAAGTTTAAACTTCTTTGCTTGCATTCAAGGCTCCCTAGAATCTGGGACATTCAATCTTTCCATACTTATGTCATTGCCTCTCTTTCATGAATTGTGTTGCAGTCCAAGAGAACTATTAGGTGTCACAGTATATACAACACTGGGCCTGGAGTCAGGTACACCTGACTTCCAACCTGGCCTCAGACACTTACTAGCTGTGTGACCCTGGGCAAGTCCCTTAACCCTGTTTGCCTCAGTTTCCTCATCTGTCAAATGAGCTAGAGAAGGAAATGGCAAACTACTCCAGTATCTGTACTGAGAAAACTCCAAATGGGGTCACAAAGTGTCAGACGTGACTGAAATGACTGAAAAACAACAAGTCTCCCATTTCTGTATATCTACTCACACTATTCCCACTTCCCCTTGTCTAAAACACCTTTCTACTCCTCACCCCCCCGCCCATTAACTGTTAATAGCTCTTTTAAAACTCAATTCAAATGTCATCTCTCTGTAAAATCTTCCCTTCATCCTCCGGACCTTCCCTCTCAGACCTTTTATAGTATTTTGTTCCACAACCGTTTAATATATTTATCATGTAAGCCTGTCTATTATAGTTACCTGTCTTTTTTCTAAACTATAAGTAAACTCCACAGAGGCAGACAATGCATGCTACCTAAACTTCCTATCTCCTTCGTTATCTAGCACAAGATTGTATATGCAGTAGGCACTTAATAAATATTTGCTGAGGGCAGCTAGGTGGTGCAGTGGATAGATCGCTGGGCCTGGAGTCAGGAAGACCTGACTTCCAGTCTGGCCTCAGATACTTACTAACTGTGTGACCCTGGGCAAGTCACTTAACCCTGTTTGCCTCAGTTTCCTCATCTGTCAAATGAGCTGGAGAAGGAAATGCCGAACCACTCCAGTAGCTTTGTCAAGAAAACCCCAAATGGGGCCATGAAGAGTTGGATGTGACTGAACAACAACAAACAAATATTTGTTGAAATGAATGTCAATTAAAGTGGAAGGAACCTCAGAGATCATCAAATCCAATCCCTACCTTTTATAACAAAGGCCCAGATAAGTTGTGTGATTTCCCAGAGTTCACACAGGCAGTAAGTGAAAGAACTGACCCTCTGACTCCAAATTTAAAACTCTTCCCACCACATCAGGCAGCTTCTTCAGCCCCTTCATTTCTCTGAGCCTCAGTTTCCTCTTCTGTGAAAAGCCAATATAGTAACATTTAGACTCAAGTAGAAATAGGGGACCACTGAAGCATCCGTAAGAATCCCTGCAGGTCTCAAATTGACTTAGAAAACCATGTTAATGTGATCTGTGTTCTATTGTATTTATATTTATTAGGTTGAATATTTCCCAATTACATTTTAATCTGAACTGAGTCATCCTCAGCATCGCCCCCTACCCAGGCTGCATATTTGATACCCAATTTAGACTACCTGCTTAGTAATATCACTGTGAGATAAGCACTTTGTAAACCTTAAAGGACCTTTTATACAGGGGCTGGAAGAAATCTCAGATCCAACCCCTTCATTTTACAGATGACAAAACTGAGACCCACAAAGGTCAAGGGCTTTTTCTCCAAAGTTACACAGGTAGCAACTTTAAAGTGCAGTAAGAATATGAGTTGTGGTTATTATTGTGGTTATTTCACAAATGAATAATCAAGTAATGCCTGGAGTAGGAGTGACCCACAAACCTCTATTCCCCCTACTTCTCTCTACCCTGCGGTGTCTACGGGGTGCAGTGTGGTTGAATGAACATGACCCAGAAAACTACTTCCATTAGCAAAAGCTTGAGCAGCCTTTAATGCCGAGATCCAGAACTAAGCAGCTTGCTGGGGGTGGCTGGACTTTCCTTGTCCAAATGGATGAGGAATCAGCAACCCTGCCTTCCTGGGGCCATTCTTCCTTCTGAGTGGCACTTTTGGGCCATTAGCCCAACCTAACTCAACTGGAAAACGACAGTGCCTTTTTTGCTGATAATGTGCCTGGCTGTGAGGTTAAAGAACAGGGATCATTTGGTCTTCAAAAGAGAAGGGTGAAGGGAAATGGGAGCCGAAATTATTCATGTAGAGCAAATCTACGACCAACTTTTTACAGAATGATTAGATCATGGATTTAAAGGTGGAAGGAACTTTAGGGGCCATCTAGTAGAAACATCTCATCTTATAGAGGAAGAAACAAGAAGTGACAAGTCTGAGTTTGCACAGACAATAAACCTCAGAGGCATAATTTGAACCTAGTCCCCCTGACTCCAAAGCCACTGGTGTGTCCCACTTTTGCTGAGAAAATAATTCCACTAGTTCTAACTCCATAGAAGATAGAATAAGAGAAAAATGAGTTTAAACAGAGAAAGAGGGCTGGTCTTGGGGTGAAGAAGACCTGGATTCCAATCCAGCCTCCTATACTTACTAGCTGTATGACTCTGGGGCAAGTGATTTACCAAGCCTCAAAATCTTTATCTCTAAAGTGGGGTTGGTGATAGCAAGGTAACACCTACCTCACAGGTTCATTGCAAGGCTCAAATGAGATAATACACATTCAGAGCTTTGCAAACATTCAAGCCCTATGTTGGGGCAGCTAGGTGGCACAGTGGATAGAGCACTGGTCCTGGAGTCAGGAAAACCTGAGTTCAAATCTGGCCTTAGACACTTACTAGCTCTATGACCCTGGGTAGGTTACTTAACCACTAATTGCCTTCAAAAAAAAAGTGCTATGTAGATGGGAGTTGTTGTGAGAGGCTTCACCTTGTCAGGAAGAACCAGATTTTAATCCTGCCTCAAGCCCCTATTGATCATGTGACCCTGGCCAGGTCACCTAGCCTCTCTGAGCCTCAGTTTCCTTATCTATAAAATGGGGATAATAGCACAATACTGTTGTGAGGAATACATGAAATAATCTATGTAAGGAGATTTGTAAACCTTACAGCATAATATCAACATGGTCTATTATAATCTAACACAAGGGAATGAAGTTGAGTTTGAAATATGTTCCCAAGAAGTCTCTAAAAACACTAAAGGTTTTTATTTGAATGAGATGCTTAGGGTATGAAACTTAGATTGGGAAGACCCTATGATCTAGCCTGGGAATCAGGATCTAGTCTCAGCTCTGTTACTAACTAGTTGTGTGACCTTGAACAAGACATCTAACTTCAATCTGGTCCTCAGTTTCCTCATTTAGGTTTTTTTGCGATAATAGATGTTGAGTCACTTTTAACAGAAAAAAAAAACTTTACATCATGAAGACCATCCTTGGAAGAGGTTTCAGGATTATTTGAGCAGCCCCAAGAATTGGTAGTGATCTATCCATTATTACAGCTAGAAAAATTAAAGCATAGGAAAAGGGGAAAGAATTCCTAAGAATCTATGCAGGAAGCAGGATTGGGGATTATTTAAGGGTGATCAATCCTCTTCCTCTCTAGGACATTTCTGCCTTGTGTTTTCTCTGACAGGACAGAGAATGGACCTGTGATTTTCTTGAGATGGGGACTGCTGGGGGACGAAACTCCCTATACCAAAGTACAACTATCCCTCCCACATTGTGACTTTTGTCATGAGGTTTTGACATATCGCTAGTCAGCATAAGAAATTAAATGGGAAATTTGGGGAAGTTTTTCGGAAGCCACAGATGACACACAAGAACCAGTCCACAACACAAGAAAAGTATTTTTACTTAACATTGACCTACATATAGCTTATGACCAAATGCTTAACCCAAATTTTACAATAAGGTATTGTGAATATCCCATAAAAGAAAAAAATTCAGACTTCTGTTAGGAAGGGAGGGCCAAAAAAAATTTACGTGGAACTGCTCCCCTAAGTTCTGCGATGTGGAAGGGACAGTGGTGGGTTGCACTTTTTCTTGCATTTATTGTCCTACTGAGTTGCCTGGAGCACTGAAAGGTTAATTAACTTGCCCAGGGTCACATCACCAGGATGTGCTGGAGGCTGTGCTCAACCCAAGCTTTTGAAGCTCCAGTCCAGCTCTTTGCTCACTACACTGCCGCTGTCTCTCTTAACCTCTCTCCAAAGCTTACCTGCATCTGACCATCTCTGCTTTGTGTTTTCCAGAACCATGTGAGTCTCAGCCTTGGACTGTGGGATAAACCAGAACTTGGAGAATCTGTCTCCTCTCCCTACCCCGCTCAGGATGGAACGAAAGAGACCTTGGCCTCGGGTCCCAAACTCATATGGCTGGCCAGTGGTTCTGTTCTCAGTGGTTTGGGTGCTGCTCTTACCCCTGACAGCTGGTACCCCCCAACTCAGCACCTTTCACTCAGAGAACAGAGACTGGACCTTTAACCACTTGACTGTGCACAGAGGCACGGGTGCGGTGTATGTGGGGGCCATCAACCGGGTCTACAAACTATCTGGCAACTTGACTATCCAGGTGGCCCATAAGACGGGGCCAGAGGAGGACAACAAGTCCTGCTACCCACCCCTCATCGTCCAGCCCTGCAGCGAGGTGCTCACCCTCACCAACAATGTTAATAAACTGCTCATCATTGACTACTCTGAAAATCGCCTGCTGGCCTGCGGGAGCCTGTACCAAGGGGTCTGTAAGTTACTCCGTCTAGATGACCTCTTCATCCTTGTGGAGCCGTCCCACAAGAAAGAGCACTACCTATCCAGCGTGAACAAGACGGGCACCATGTACGGAGTGATCGTGCGCTCGGAGGGGGAAGACGGCAAACTCTTCATCGGCACTGCCGTCGATGGGAAGCAGGACTACTTCCCGACGCTCTCCAGCCGCAAGCTTCCGCGGGACCCGGAGTCCTCAGCCATGCTGGACTACGAGTTACACAGCGACTTCGTCTCCTCTCTCATCAAGATCCCCTCGGACACCCTGGCCCTGGTCTCCCATTTTGACATCTTCTACATTTATGGCTTCGCCAGCGGCGGCTTCGTCTACTTCCTCACCGTCCAACCCGAGACTCCAGAAGGCGTTGCCATCAATTCGGCGGGTGACCTCTTCTATACCTCGCGCATTGTGCGGCTCTGCAAGAACGACCCCAAGTTCCATTCCTATGTCTCTTTGCCCTTTGGCTGCACTCGGGCCGGGGTGGAGTACCGCCTTCTACAGGCTGCCTACCTCTCAAAACCTGGAGACTCTCTGGCCAGGGCTTTGAACATCAGCAGCCAGGACGATGTCCTCTTTGCCATCTTCTCCAAAGGGCAGAAGCAGTATCACCATCCTCCCGATGACTCGGCCCTCTGTGCCTTCCCCATTCGGGCCATTAACACCCAGATCAAGGAGCGTTTACAATCCTGTTATCAGGGTGAAGGCAACCTGGAACTCAATTGGCTGCTGGGGAAAGATGTCCAATGCACCAAAGCGGTAAGGACTCCATGAGCTCTCTTCTCCTCTGTGGCTGGGTTTTCTTTTTCTTTTCTTTTCTTTTCTTTTCTTTTCTTTTCTTTTCTTTTCTTTTCTTTTCTTTTCTTTTCTTTTCTTTTCTTTTCTTTTCTTTTCTTTTCTTTTCTCTTCTTCTCTTCTCTTTTCTTTTCTTCTCTTCTCTTTTGTTTTCTTTTTGTGAGGAATCGGGGTTAGGTGACTTGCCCAGGGTCACACAGCTAGTGAGCATCATGCATCTGGATTTGAACTCAGGTCCTCCTGACTCCAGTGCTCTATCCACTGTACCACCTAGTTGCCCCGAGGGCTGGATTTTCTGGGCGGGGAATTCCCCATTGGTCTTCACTATTAATCTCTTCATACTCCTCTGACCACATCTATGGATCTCTAAAGTTCTGAAAGGCCCTAGATTTCAAGAATCATGTTGCTAGTATATTACCAATGAGCATAGCACTTTGCATATAGGCATTATTCAATAAACATTTCTTGAAAGGCAGCATGATGCAATGAATAGAGTGCTGAACCTAGAGTCAGGAAGACCCGGATTAGGGGTAGCAAGGTGATGCAGTGGGTAGAGTGCCAACCTTGGAGTCAGGAGGACCTGAGTTCAAATCCAGCCTCAGACACTTTCTAGGTGTGTGCTTTGGAGAAGTCATTTAGCCCAGATTGCCTCCAAAGGGGAGGGGGAAAAAAAGACCTGGGCTTAAATCACTACTTCTCTATGGGACTAAGTTTTCTCGTCTATAAAATGAAGTTTTAGAAACCAGATGGTTTCCAAAATCTCTTCCAGTTCTAAATCCTAATCTGGCCCAGTCAATCAATAATGATGATGACTTTTATAACAACAACAATAATAGCTGACATTTATATAGCACTTCAAGGTTTACAAAGCACTTTATATACAGTATTTTATTTGATCCTTATATCAGCCCTGTGAGGTAGGTGCTATTATTATCCCCATTTTACAGATGAGAAACCTGAGATGAAGTGGGCTAAAGTTAGGGTGGAAAAGGAGGAGAGAAAAAAAAAACCACACAGGGGAAGGCTGGAGGAAATATTAGGGTTAATTCTCCCTTGCATGGCTCAGAGGGTGTTCCCACAAAGCAGGAGGGGGCCTTGTCAGGAGGAAACTGCAAATTCCTGCCTTGCTCCTGAGTCAGAGGAGAGAGGAAACCGACACCCTTCTGTGCTCCTGTATGGCTGCCGGGAGACACAAAGACAGGCCCAGACTTGTTACATAAGGAGAATAAGGACACTGGAGAGGAGGGGATACGCAAGGGCTCCCCATGATGACAGAAATCACAACAACAACAAACAAAGGCCTGTTACTCGTAGCCTGCCACACAGTGGCTCACAAAGTGTTTTCACATCCATTTCCTCCTTTGACCCTCACAAAAGCTCTGTGAAGTAGATAGCACAGGTATGATTATCCTCATTTCACAGATGAGAAAACTGAGCCTAAGGGTTAAGCAAGTGTGCCAGGTCACTGAACTAATAAGTGATGGAGGGAGGACACAAAAGTGGGTACGTGAAAAGATCGATTAGCTTGGAGTCATAGGGCCTGAGTTTAAATCCTTGCTGTTAACTTGGGCCAAATCATTTCATTTCTAAAGACATTTCCAACTCCAGATCGGTGATCTTATGTACTAAACCAAGGTCATATGCCTTGAAGCTCATTGCTCTAAGAAAATCAGATTGATGGACCCCTCCCCCCCTTCTCTATGCCTCCCATTGTTACCTTTACTTTAAGCCTAGGACTGTTTGACTTGCTGAGAATATGGCAAAGGGGAGATAGAACAGGGAGGGATTCGCAGTATGTAGGCCTACTCAGATCCTTGGGAACACAAGGTCATGGAGCTAGAAGGGACCTCAGAGGTCATCTAGTCCAATTTTCCTTTTTTTTTTTTTTTTGGCTAGGCAATGAGGTTAAGTGACTTGCTCAAGGTCACACAGCTAGTAAGTGTTATGTGTCTGAGGCTGGATTTGAACTCAGGTCCTCCTGAATCCAGAGCCGGTGCTCTATCCACTGCACCACCTAGCTGCCCCAGCCCATTTTCTAGATGAGTAAACAGAACATCATCAGGCCCAGGACTGATTTGTGGGTTTGGATACCAAGGGCCAGGAACCTGACCACTGGAGTGATGCTAAGCTTGCAGATCAAGATGCGACCAGATCCGAGCTTCAGAGAGGAACATTCTCTAGGTTCTCTCTCCATGGGACAAGGATGAGGGGTTGGGAAGAACAAGTAGTGGTAGGTGAAGCAGAAAGAGAAGGGCCAAGCAGTATTTGTTATTAAACTTTTTCTTTCGTATTTGTTGTTCAATCATTTTCAGTTGTGTCCCACTCTGACTCCATTTGGTTTTCTTGGCAAAGACACTGGAGTGGTTTGCCATTTCCTTCTCCTGCTTATTTTACAGATGAGGAAACTTAGGCAAACAGAATTAAGTGACTTGCCCAGGGTCACACAGCTAGTAAGTGCCTGAGGCTAGATTTGAACTCAGGTCTTCCTGACTGTAGGCCCTGTGTTCTATGCACTGTGTCACCTAGCTGCCCACGTATTCGTATTTGCTGCATGGTAATTATGTAATCCTACTTAGATATTCCATGTTATTTCAAAGATCTATGATTTCATTGCTATATGTGTACTGGAGGGCATCCCCCTTCACAGATGTAGACTGAAGCAAGAGTAGAGGGCTGTGTCCTACAGGCTGCCTGTTTCTCTTAGCCCAGGGACTCTGGCTTTGGCCCTGTTGGAAAGTTTGGATTAGGAGGGCTTTTCTAATCTCTGACCAAAGCAACCAATCACCATGTGACCAGTCACTCTAGCTCTGAACCTGGCTAGAAGCTGGTTCTGAGAATATCAGAGCATAGTCCATCACTGGGCCCGCCTGGAAACCTAGACATCTTGGAAGGGCCTGCCAGACCCTGCCCTCTAGGGCCATCCTTTTTGAAAAGCCAAGACCATAACCTAGCCACAATGAGGCACCTGGGTAAAACTTAGGTCTAAGGAACTCCCCATATGGATAAGTATTCATTCAACAAACATCTTATTAAGTACCTGTTGTGTGCAAGGAGGCTCAGTGTTGAATACTGGGGATACAGACATGTATGTAACATGTATGCATATATATGTGTTTGTGTGAATATATGCAAGTATAAATATATGTGTGTTATACATGTATGTGTGAAAATGCACATGTACGCGTATACATACACACAGTCCCAAAACTCTTAGTGCAGTTCAGAGCTTTAATAGCTTTGAACTGCATTAAACTTTTGGGAGTATACACACACACACACACACACACACACACTCATACAAACACATATATGGTGTATATATGTATATACACATATATATACCTATACACACTATACATGTAGTACATACCTTCATATATACATATACACACATATTCGCAATGCACACAATAAATACATATATATACACCCACACACATGTGTGTGCATGTATGCATGAAAAGGAATCCATTCCAGGGAAGAGGGACGGTACAAGTCAAGACCCAGAGGTTATAGATGGTGGGACAAGAATAGGGGATGGAGATGAGTATAATTTGTCTGGAACATAAGCCATATGAGAGAGAGTATTATGAGAGATGGCCAGAAACATAAGTGGGAGCCAGATGGTGGGGAATCTTGAAAGCGGGAATTAGGAGTTCATACTTTGTTCAATTGACAATGGAGAACAGCTAAAGGTTTTTGAGTTGGGGAGCAATGTGATTGAAGAGGTACATTAGTATTACTGAGGCATCTGTGTGAAGGCTGGATTGGAGCAGGGATAGGCTCAAAGCAGAATGATCACTTAGGAAACTATTGAAGTAGTCTCAGTGAGAAGGGATGGTATAATGAACAACATGTCTATGTGGAAGGGGAATTGACAGCATTGTAAGACCACAGGCATCTTTATATTCCCAGCACATATCTTAGTGTTTTGCATATAGCAAGTACTTAATAAGTGTTCATTGAATGAAACGTGGCTTCTGTATCTTCTAGAGTCCAGCCCCAGGCCGGTAAAGGAAGTCAAGGGAGGAACTAATATAGATTAGGAAGTTTAGATCCAACTGCACTGCCTCCCAAGGACCTAAAGAAGGGAGATGGAGACGAGTGTGTGTGTGTGTGTGTGTGTGTGTGTGTGTGTGTGTGTGTAACAGAGGAAGAAACAGACTAAGAGAGATTATGTAACTTAATTAGGATCACACAGCTAATAAGAGTCCAAGGCTGGATTTGAATTCAGGTCTTCCTGACTCCTGATCCAGTACTCTGTCCAACACACCAGCTAGTTGTGTCATTAAAGACAGAGGATCACAGACCTGGAGCTAGAGGGGACCTCAGAGACCATCTAGTCCAAGCACCTCATTTTCAGGTGAGGAAATGTAGGCTTTGGTCTGCTTGAACCTATGCCTATCCAGGAGTACTTCACCTTCACCTATGACATGTTGGGTAAGCTAGTCAAGCTCATCCCTGACTCTGCTGCCATCCTACTCATCAGTAGGAGCAGCAGGAGCAGTAGTAATAATGATAATAACTGACATTTACATAATGTGTTATGGCTTTCAAAATGCTTTAAATACATGATCTCATTTGACCCTTACAACAACCCTGTGAAAAGACACATCTTCTACACGAAGAAGATGAATCACAGAGAGGTGAAGCTTGTGGTCACGTGGGAAGTTAAATGGCAGAGCTAGGCTACTAATTCCAATCTTCTGATCTTATAGGCAGAGTTCTTCCACAACTCACCCCAGGCTGCTTCACAGGGTTCAAAAGATAGCTCTTCCCTGCTGAGGGTAGGATGCCTGTGGGGGGAGGAGGTTCCTCCAGTGCTTTCTATGCTTCCCACAATAGTCATTTCCTTCCCCCTCAATTTGGACAAGACTCATTTCCGTACCAGGAAGGAGCCGCTAAGGGAGGATTAAGTGCTATTTCTCTGGCCCACAGTCCAATGGCTTTCTCCATGGAGCACTTGGCAGCGATCAGCCATCAAGTACCAATTGAGTACCTGCTATACCTTATAGAACTCCTGCCCTGTGCTTGTTACCCCATGGTAGGAGTTGGGGAAGGGGATGTGTCAGATGGAACACAGAAATAAACGAATAAGCTCGTCCTGCAAAAAGCTTGCAGTCTAGCATACTGATTCATGGAATCATAACATTTTAAAGCTGGAAAGATTATCTGGAGCCAGAATTCTTAACCTTTATTGTGTCCTGGATTCCTTTGTCAGCCTGGTGTAGCCTATGAACCTCCTTCTCAGAGTAATGTTTTTTAAATGCATAAAATAAAATACATGGGATTACAAAGGAAACCCATTACATTAAATTCAGTTATCAAAAAAAATTTTAAAACAAATTAATAAACCCCAAATCATGATATAGAGGCAGTTTGGTAGAATGGAAGTCAAACATCTTTGAGGGTAAGACCAGAGTTCAAATCCTACCCCAATACCTAGCTGCTGGGTATCACTGGGCAAGTCATTTAACCTCTCTCTAAGCCTCAGTTTCCTCATCTGTGGAATAAAGGGGTTGTACTGTCTTTCTCACTGAGTTGCTGTGGAGAAAGAACTTTGTTAAGCTCAAAGTGGACATAAATATTAGCTAGTATCTAGTTAGTCAAATTTCTTCGTTTTATAGATGAAGATAGAGAGATAGAACTTCAAGAGGCCACAGAAGGTGCTGAGTCCAACCACTCATTTTACACAGAAGGAGGCAGAGACCCAGGGAAGTTAGATGACCCAGGAAGATCACACAGTAAGTGTCAAAGACAGGATCTGAACCCAGATTATGGAGGTCCAGAGAGGTCAGTAGTGCTTTGCACAGAATAATAGGTGCTCTATAAATGTTGAATTTTAATTTACTCAACCAGGGTTACTTGGTGACAAAGTCAAGACAAAGCCAAGTCCACGTCTCCTGACTATCAATTTAGCACTCTTTTGTTGAGCTCAGTGTGAATTGGAGATTGGGGAGAACTGGAAGAGCTCTGCTTGCTACCAAGAGAGTCTGGACAGAAGTACATGGCCTTCCACCCTTTGCCCTTAAAAAGTGGAAGACATAAAAGAGGGTTGGAGATGTTTGAGGTCATCATCTCTGTAATAATAATAATAATAACAATAGCTAACATTTATACAGCTCTTACTGTGTGGCAGGCACTGTGCTAAGTGCTTTACAATTATTATCTCATTTGATTCTCACAACAATCCTTGGAGGTACATACTATTACTATCCCCATTTTACAGATCAGGAAAATGAGGCAGATCAAGATTAAGTGACCTGTTCAAGGTCACACAACTAGGAAATGTCTGAGGCCAAATCTTCCAGACTTTAGGCCTGGCACTTTATCTACTATGCCACCTAGCTGCCCCAAGAATCCTATTATACTAGAAGAATCTTTTTCAACCAATCTTTAATATAAAACATCTCTTGTATATAGCCCCTTCTCTCCAGGTCAGGACACAGTCACAACCCTAGGTCAGGCCCTCAATCACCTCTTATGTAGACACTACAGTAGCCTTCTAGCTGGTTTCTCTGTCTCAGATCCCTCCTCACTCTGATTTAGTAGAATCAAAGTTATATAGAAAAGAATCTCTGTGGAGCACATATTGACAACCACAATTAGAAAACACAAATTAATATTATTCATGTTATATTGTGTTCTTATTTATTTTATGAAATAATTCCCAGTTACATTTTAATGTAGTTCAAGCTGAACTCAAAGTTTTGCTGGCTGACACCTCTGACCCAGCCTGTTCTCCATTCAGCTGCCAAACTGATTTTTTTCTAGCAAGAAGCTATGACCATTTCATTCCCCTATTCACTCAATAAACTCCAGTGACCCCCCTACTGCCTTCAGGATCAAATATAAACTCTTCTGTTTGGCATTTAAAGATAATAACACGGCCTCTTCACACCTTTTCAGTTATTCCACTCTGTGATCCAGCAATCTCAGCCTTCTGGCTGCTCCTTGAAGACAAGAGTCAATCTCCTATCTCTATGCTTGGTCCTGGCTGTCCCCTATATCTGGAGCAGTCCTGATCCTCACCTCTGCCTCCTCACTGCCCAATTTTCCTACACGATCCAGCTCAGATCCCACCTTCTGTAGGAGACTATCTTTGGTTCCCCCACCACCCCAATGCTAATGCCTTTCCCTCTCAGATTTCCTTCCACATACTGTATAAATCTTGTACCTACCTCGTTATTTTACATGTTGTCTTCCTCATTAGAATGTAAGCTGTAGGGTAGGAACTGTTTTTTGCCTTTCTTTGCCTTTCTTTGTCCCTAGAACTTGGAACATTGCCTGACACATAGTAAGACCTAAATAAATACCTGTTGACTGAATCAGGGAAGAAAAATGACCAGAAGTCCCCTGCCCTTTAAAGAAAGACTACATACTAACACTCCCTAATGACAGAAATATTCCAGTGACAGAGGTGGGGGGAGGAAGGGAGAACACTGGACTTAGACCCCACAGGAGGTTCCTGATATTATACAATGCAACATTTTTTTTAAATGAAGCACCTACTATGTGTATAGCATTATGCTAAATCCTGGGGCAGATACAAAGTTTAGGTAAGGTAAAGTCTCTGCCTTCAACGTGCAGTCTTAGTAGAGTGATAACAGCACACAGTTGAGTCTAAGACACAATAACTGCATTGGAGGGTTACAAAGTAAAGTTTTTTGTTGACTGGTTCATCTTTTGGTTGATATATGAGGTCTCAAGAGGAAGGCTGTTACTGACCAGGAGAATCAAGGAAGGCTTTTTTGAGGAAGTGGTATTTCAAATTGGATCTAAAAGGATCTAGATCCCTGGTGAACTAAGACCATAGAGGAATCTAAACTAGTATTTCAACTTTGCAAGTAGCCACTAGTCCCCTCCCCCAAAGTGACTTAGTGACAACTTTGGATGAATAGTAAATAATTTTATTCATAAGATCATAGATTTAAGGCTGGAGAGAATCTCAGAGTCCATCTAGTCTAACCTTTTCATCTAATAAATCACTCCCTGGGTACCTCTTGGAAGGCTGTCTGTAGGGTCCTGTGAAATCTCTTTGTGGGTCAATGAATAGTTCTTCATTTTTCAATCTCTCAGAAGAAATTTATTAAGCACCTAGCATTTCCAGGTAACAAAGGATGAAGGACAGTCTGTCTGTATGAGCCTTCATTGGCCAATGATGGTAACTGAGTATGCCCAGCATCTCAGGCTTGAAGGGAAATGACCATTTTCTGCTCTCATCTTTACTCATGATTGTTCCCTTCCTTTTTTTTTTTCCCAGCCGGTCCCCATAGATGACAACTTCTGTGGCTTGGACATCAACCAGCCTTTGGGGGGCTCCACTCCTGTGGAAGGGCTCACCCTCTTCACCACCAGCCGGGACCGAATGACATCAGTAGCCTCTTATGTCTACAACGGCTACAGTGTGGTCTTTGTGGGTACCAAGAGTGGAAAGCTGAAGAAGGTAGGCACTTTAATGTACCCTAGGTATCATGGTGGGATTTAGTGAAAGATGCTGGCACCAGGATTTTCTGGAAGACAGCAATGGGAATGGATCTAACTATGAGCAACTAACTCCTACAGGGGAGGAAAGGATCCAATTTGTGGATTTTCCAGAGTTGGTTTGTTTTTTTTAACTTTGAGCTGGCTTCCTCCACAAACTGGTATGCCTCCACCCCCTACCTCCTCTTGCCATTATCTTGTGGGTTTTTGTTTGTTCTTGTTTTAAATATTTTTGTTGACAGCTTTTGTTTTTCATCACCTAAATTTCCCCCCTGAATCCCTTTCCATTCCCCTTCCCAGAAAGCCATCTTTTATAACAAAGAATTTTTTTAAGAGAAAAAGATCCAGCAAAATGCACCAATAAAACAAAAAAACCCTGATATTCTAAGTAATGTCCCACACCTGTCTGGCATCATCTTGCTAGTTCACCATTCCAGCCTGTTGAGACACTGAAAAAATCTTGATTGTGTCATCATATATTAGCTATTCCCTCCAACTTCATGGCATCCACAAATTGGATAAGCATGCAGTCTGTGCCTTCAGCCAAATCTTTGATAAAAATGTTGAACACACCTTCAGTTAGCGGATGTATGAGGAATTAAAACTCATTTTATTCCTTCCCTGAACTACAAAGGTACATCTTCTTGGAAGCTGGGGGACTAGAATCAAACAGAAATTAACACCAAATGGGAGCAATTTTTGTATGATCTGGTTTCTCATTGTGCAAACCATAATTGACCCCTTATCCTCTGATTAGTCTAGATAATAGGATACTGAATTCATCGATCACAAGTTGGTTGTTTTGGTTTGGTTTTTTTGAGAGCCTGCATGGATGCTGAGAAACTGATTGAGGCTGGGTAGGGCTTTTAAAAGAGTGGAGGTCTTGGAATCAACAGAACTTAAGTCCCAACTTTGAGAGTTATCATTGTGACCAGAGGCAGCCATGTCATCTCACTGAGCCTCAATTTCCTTGACTCTAAAATGGAATAATAATAACTTTAACTCGTAGCATTATTATGAGAATAAAATTACATTATGTATGTAAAGTGCTTTGTAAACTTTAAAGCCCTATATAATGTTAGCAGTTATTATCATTGTCACCAATTATACTACCACAAGTTATTGTGAGGAAATGCTTTATAAATCTTTAGCATTATATTAATCTGATCCAGTTCAACAAACATTTATTAAGGCCCTACTATACTAGATACTAGAGATAATGGGGTCAAGAACACACAGTCCCTTCCCTCCCTCAGTGAGCATGCAGTTTGATGGGGTGTTACAGGGAAGGACAGATAAACAAATAACCATAATACAAGTGATAAGTGCAAAGGAGGGGTCCAGGTAAAGTGTTAAGAGAAACTTTTGGAGAGATAACTTTCCCCCTAGGGAGGGAAGGTTAGGAGAGATCTGGGAAGAAACATTTAATGGAGGGGGTGGTATTTGAATTAAGCTTTGAAGGAAGGGAGAAATTTCAACCTGTGGAGAAATAGAGGTGGAAGGTTATTCTAGGCAGACAGCACAGAGCAAAGGTTTGGAGATTGGAAATGTAGAATGAAAATGGGATATGGAAAGTAGTGCAATTTGTCATGTGGAGTGTCTTACAGTGGATAGAGCACTGGCTCTGGGGTGAGTTAAATCTTTGACTTCTGTAGCTGTTTGAATTTGGGCAGGACACCGCCTCCTCAGGCTTCAGTCTTCTCAACTATAAAAAGAAGAGGTTGGACCAGATATTTCCTAAAGTCCCTTCTGGCTCTAGATAATGATCCTATGAAGGGGAGTAGAATAAAATAAGACAATTATTATCTCATTTTTCTCATCCATCATCATCATCATTATTATTAAAACTCATAATAACTATTTCAAACCATCCAGGGTCAGGGTGTGGTTGTTGGTGCGCCACTAAGCTGAGGTAGATGGGTATGCGGCCAGGAGTTTCCACCTCTCCTTCTCCAGCTAGATGAACCCTCAGCTTTACCCTGGGAGCCTGGGGAGCACACAGTCTGAGGAGCAGCTCTCCCTGGGCACAATGACATCACCAGCTGGAGAGTGCAGGATCCCTGACTCTGGCAGCCAAGAAGGCTGCTCTTGAGGCAGGCTAAAGCCAACAGCTTGTACCTGCTTGTCAAACATTTAGGGCTGGGAGCAGGAGCACAACCTCATTCATTATGTGGGATTATAGGAGCAGCATTTTTTCCAGTCCCAACTTAATCCTTCCTCCCCCAGACCCCTCCCCACCACCTGCCACTGATAGCCTCGGTGGAGACTTTCCTGCGTCTCCCTCTTTGAGGCTGACCCAATCATCTCTCTCTCCTCATGGCTCAGTTGAGGGCCTTAGAAGGGAAAGGATTTGGGAAGGTGGGGAAGGAAGGGTAAGGAACCAGGAGAAGGAGGGCAAGCAGGAGGGAGCTTCTGGGAGAATCCCTGTAAAGCTGCCAGAAAGGGATGAAAAAATAGATATGGGTTTGGCATGAAGGCAATGAACCTTCCATATCTTGTCTGGTTCATGTGTCACAGCAGAGCTCTCTTTAGCCCTTTGTCTAATCCAGGTGCTGCCCCCTGCCCCCAAACTGGACTTGTGTTCCTTTAGATATCCATGGAGGAAATACCTAGGAAATGTGCCTCCTGCCTTCCTCTCTTGAATCTGACAGCTAAAGCTGTTTTCCTAGCACAGAGCTGCCTTCTTTCCAGGAGAAAGAGTTCAAAGAATCTTAGAACTATAGAATCTTGGATCATCTCTCCTAGGGAATTTTATCCTGTTCTATGCCATGGGCCCCTTTGGCAGTCAGGTGACACCTGTGGACCCCTTCGCAGAATAATGTTTTTAAATACATAAAAATAAAATATATCAGATTACAAGGGAACACAATTATATTGAAATAGTTATTAATTTTTTTTGAAGTTCATGGACCCCAGGTTAAGAACCCCTGATTTAGTCCAATCTATTCATCTTGCAAATGAGGAAATCAAGGCCCAGCAAAGTGACATGATTTGCTCAAAGTCATACAACCATGATTAGAATCCAAGTCTCCTAACTCTCATCCTGGTGCTTTTTCTACTAATGTCAATGAGTGGGACCAAGTGCACCATTCTGGAACACATAACAATATGTAGCGGAGTACGCTGTGAGTGTGTTTCCTGCTATGCATCCAGTTCCCTCGGTGACCCTTTGAGTTGAAGAAAGGAAAGCTCAGGGTGCAGTAAAAAGAATACTGAAGGTGAACCTGAATTTGAGCCCCGGCTCTGCCAGCTTACTATCTGTGTGACTGTGGGCAAGTCACTTCCCCTCGGGAGGCCTGTTTCCTCTCCTGTAAAATAAGGAGGCTGGACTCTAGTGTCCTTTCCAACAGATCTAAAAAGCATTAGTGGATTAATCCAGAGTAGCGAGATTTGGCCACCCTGGTACTAAGCTGCCCAGCATCTGTTTGCTTTTTTGGAACACAAAGTTCTTTCTTATAAGGCATCTTTCCAAACTGAATGCTCAACTTGGACATGTTTAGCTGACTCTGTAGAAAACATGGCCCCAATATGTATAGACAAGTCAGAGGGTTCAAGGGTGGGGCAGGGGAAACCACAGCCTGTGGGGCACTTTCAGACACGTAAGCTGGCTGCCCTCGTGATATCGACTCTTCCTTCACACAACTGTTTCTCTGAGTTTGTCACTCACCTCCTTCGGCATACTCACCCTCTGCTTCCACATCTGCCTTCCAGGGAGCTTGATGGCTCTGAATTCTCAACCTTGTTCCTTACCCTGCCCGGTAACCACCCCCGCCGGAGGCCCTCCAATGAAGCAGCCTGTCAGGAAGCCCTGGAATGTCCCCAGGAAATGCTTTTCTAGTCCTGGCCCCACAACTCTTTCAACATGGAAAGGAACATAAAGAAGAAAATAGACAAGTGCGGGGGGTGGGGAAGCTGAGGGTGTTCAGCTTTCATTTCTTCCCTTGCTGAGCCATGCAGCTATCAGCTTGCTCCATGCCTGACCCATAGAAATAGGCCATCTCTGTGGGTTGACAAACTCAGAGCCAGGGAAACAGACTCACCAACATCATTACACTCTCTTCACCACTACCAGAAAGCACTTACCCCAGGCCTGACTGCTGAAGGTAGTCTGGAAGCATGAGCTTCATGGTGCGGCATCCAAGAAGGGTCCTCTAACATCATCTAATCCAATGCCTACCCCAGGAGGACTTTCCTCTCCAAAATCCCCAACAGGTGGCCATTTGTCCTTCAACTGAATTCATTCAGCATTCATTAAACACCTGCTGTATTCCAGAGGGACTAAAGATAAAGACAAAAACCAAAACGATTTGACTTCAAAAGGCTTCCTATTCTTGCAAGGACACACAGAGAAAGTAAACTTTTGGAACTCTCTCAAGGGTTATATATGTATTTGGATCATAAGAATCAGATATCTGGAGCTGGAAGAGAACTCAGGGGCCTTCTAGGCCAACCCCCCTCTCATTTTATACATGAGGAAACTGAGGCCTAGAGAGGTCAAATGACTGGCCCAAAGTCATAGAGCTAGTGAGTGGCAGGGCTAGAATGGGAATTCCATGATTTCCTTTACTACCATTTGCTGGCCCCTCAGCATAAAGCAGTTGGGTCAAATGGAAACACAGATCCGTGCTGGCCATATATTGACTGAGAAGACCCCAAATTAACAGTATTTATGTCTTCTCATGCTTTTCAATTTATTTTGTTAAACATTTCCCAATTACAATTTCATCTGGTTAGGGCTGCTGGGGGAATTTTATGCCTTTGTGGCAGATAGAGTTGATGCCTTTGCTCTAAAGGTTCGCATTCTATGGATAGTGGGTTCAGTATTTGGAATCAAAGGACCTGGTCCTCTTTCGCTTGTCATCTGTGTGGACTTAGGCAAGTGCAGATAAATCTCTGAGTTTTGCTTTCCTCATCTGTACAATAAGGGTGTTAGAAAAGGGGCTAGATGGTTTCTAAGGTGCCTTCCCTTCTAACCAGATCTTTGATCCTGAGAACACTTGGTAGAACTTTGAGAGAAGCAGCACATATAGTAGAAGGTGTGATGCCTAATGGAGGCCTGGTGTGATTCATACCTCTGACAAAAGCTAATCTGGGAGCTAAGAGGTCAGCTAAGTGGTGTGCAGTGGATAGAGTGTTGGACTTTGAATCATGAAGACCCCAGTTCAAATCCCCCTCGGATAAACATCTTTACTAAACACATTAACTAGGTGACTCTGGGAAAGTCATTTAACCCCTATTACCTCAGTTTCCTCACCTGTAAAATGAGGATAAGGACACCACCTACCTCCCTAGTGGAATCAAATGAGATAACTTATGTACTTAGCTGACCTTAAAGTGCCTTGTAAATATTAACAACTACTACTTCTTCTTCTTCTTCTCCTTCTCCTTCTCCTTCTTCTTCTCCTTTTCCTTCTTCTCTTTCTCCTCCTCCTCCTTTTCCTCCTCCTCTTCCTTCTCTTTCTTCTTTTCCTTCTTCTTGTCCTCTTTTTCTTCTCTTCCTCCTCCTCTTCCTCTTCCTTCTCCTTCTTCATTATTATTATTATTGAAAGTCAGTGGCACCAAGTCTGAGAAGGTGTCACAGCACTGAGGTTGTCAAGGAGGAGGACACAGATGAGAGGTGACTAGAAGCTATCCCACCAAAGAGTCTGAAAATCATGTCATATTCTACACTCATGGATTTCTTACTTCTGCAAAGGGTGGGGGTGGGGAGGTGTCTTCTGTGGTGCTTTGCTTGTTTTTTGTAATTCTGCAATGTTCACTTTCAATTTTTGTGGTTGCTGTTCTTTCTGTTTACATTGTTGGGTTCGTTGTGTATGTTGTTTTCTTTAGCTTTATTTACTTCTTTCTGTATCAGTTCATGGAAGGCTTTTCATGCCTCTTTGCAATCACATTTGTCATTTCTTACAGCTCAGTAATATCCCTTTACATTCATGTACTTCCTTTATCCATTCCCCAATTTAATTGCTTAAATTATTGTCCATCCTTCTTTTATAGATAAGGAAATGGAAGCAGAGCCAATTAAGCTCCAAAAGAGATTTGAACCCAGGTCTTCTTGACTCCAGTGCTTCATCTGATACTTCTTGTTTAGTCATGTCTGACCCTTTGTGACCCCTTGTGGAATTTTCTCGGCAAAGATGCTGCAGTGGTTTGCCATTTCCTTCTCCAGTTCATTTTACAGATGAGGAAACTAAGGCAAACAAGGTTAAGTGACTTGCCTAGGGTCACACAGGCAGTAAGTATCTGAGGCCAGATTTGAACTCAGGAACATGAGTCTTCCAGACTCCAGGCCTGGCACGCTATAGACTGTGCGACCTCTTGGCCTTCTATCCAATACTATTATTTCCCATTACTAAGGCTACTTTGCAAAGGAGGCCTCTTCCTTCCAACACATGATTCCAACATAGATGTGAATGCTGTTAGTCATGATATCTTAGAGACATACAGGAAGAAAAAAACATTTTTTTCAGTGTGATTTAATGAAGTTTTGAATTCAGGAGGAGCCCCTTCTAATATCTGGATTTTATAGGGGTTAGGGTGCTGGTTAGAAAGGTCTTAAAAATGCAAAAGTCCCCTTCTTGGCCCAGCTGGGTTAGAGATAGTGGCATGGAGGATGATGCTGACCTCTTGCCACAATCCTTAAGAAAGGGAGCTTGATATAATGGAAGGAACACTGAATTCTCCTCTAGAATCAGAGGACCTGGATTCAAATCCTGCCACAGTGTGACCATGCCAATAACAGGCTTCCTTTTTCTCATCTAGAAAATGTGGGGATTCAACTAGATGGCCTCGGAGGTCCCTTTCAGCTCTAGAACTCTAATCATACCAGTGCCTTTGTTTCTAGGATTCTGTGTTATGAGTAACATCTGATGGTCCCCGGGGGCATTTTTGCAAATTCACAAGCTTTGCCCTTTGAAAACACATAAGGGGAGCCGCCAGACTTTTGGCAACATC
This sequence comes from Phascolarctos cinereus, assembly GCF_003287225.1. Classification (NCBI taxonomy): domain Eukaryota; kingdom Metazoa; phylum Chordata; class Mammalia; order Diprotodontia; family Phascolarctidae; genus Phascolarctos; species Phascolarctos cinereus. The sequence goes on from NW_027555958.1 coordinate 373,606,669, forward strand.
CCCTTTCCCATTAGCTAACCATGACTGAGATGCCTGTGAAATTCCTGAGGAAAATTCTTTCTGCCTTTCCCCAAGGAATAAACCAACACTAGGTCTCCGGTCCTTGGCTCGCAGGAAGCGCTGATGTCACAATCCTATTATTCTCTGCTTTGTAATCTCACAAACAATTTATTGAGCAAAGCTCCAGAAACTGTGAGTTTTCAGTTTTTATGTGCTGGCTACAATCTCCCACCTGAGCAGAGAGTATTAACTTTCCCAAGCTCCAGACTTACTGCTCAGGATTTCGGCTTTGGCCACCCCTGTGTATATTCAAACTGCTGGAGTTTGCCTCTTCTCATGTTCCTCACAGGCCTTACATCAAATTAGGGTTGTTATTACCCTGCCTCTCCTCTGCCCCCATTTCACAGATGAGGGAAACTGAGACCCAGAGAGGTAATGTGACTGGCCTTAAATCACATGGAGCACTCATGGCAGAATAAGAGATCTATAGACCGATCACTACACATTTATAAAGCATCTATAATGGTGTCAGGCACCGTGCTAAGTGCTGGCAATATAAAAAGAGGCAAAGGACAGTCAGTCCTTGCCCTCAAAAGCCACTCTCCTTCCTCTCCTTCCCTATGTGTCTTTGTCTCCCTCAGTTTCCTCATCTGTAAAGTGGGGATAACAACAGCACCTCCTTCTCAGGGTTGTTGTGTGGGTCAAATGAGATAATAGTTGTAAAGCACTTAGCACAGGGCCTGGCACGTAGTAGGTAATTAAAAATGCTTATTGCTCCCTCCCCCCTCCCCTTAACCACAAGTCGGGCACATAGACAAGTTTCCAACCTGCTGCTTGGCTCCGTCAAGAGGTAAGGGAGGAGCCGCTGAGCCGGAAGGAAGGCTGAGCTGGATAGAGAGCTGAGAAACATGCCATCTTCTCAGCCAGCCAGGCCGAACAATAGCAGGTCATTCCCCCTCTGGAAATGATTCATTCCTCTCTGGGTGTGAACTCTTGATTCTGTAAATAGTGAAGGCTCCAGGTCAGATTTTGTGGGATGGAGCTGGCTCAGTACCCCAGCCCCGCTGGCCCATACCTCTCCAGGATACCCAGCCACCCTGGGGGTAGGAAGGAGGGGATCTAGATTTCCCCTTCAAGCCCCTCCCACCGCCGCTCCCCCCCCCCAAGCCTGTCGCCAGGAGGGAGTGGGATAGAGATACTGAGAGCGCATCACTGCATCCCTGGTAATGAGTTTGGCTGCCTGCCCAGGTTCCTGCCAGCAATCTTGCTGTTTGTTTTGTTCATTTATAGGCCTCTTGGGTCTAAAGAGCTTGGCTTCTGAAAGCGGGTAAAGGCCGAGCTTGGTCAGCACAGGAATGGGACCTATTAACCACTGCCCCCCACCATCCTGAAGCACTACCCTAACAGGTGTAGAGAGGGGACGTCTAGGTTTATTCTGCTTCTGTCGTGACGAGGTGTCTGTTGAAGAACAATTCCCATGCCACCTAGGATCATAGGCTTTGGAGCTGAAAGGGGCCTTGGGGTCATCTCATCCAACCCCCTCACTTTAGAGGTGAAGAAACTAGGCCCAGAGAGAAATGACTTGTCCAAGGTTTCATAGCTTAGAATGTAGAGCCGCTTCTCTACCCAGCATCCCTTGACTCCAGGTCCATTAGTTTTTCCATTACATAGTCTTGTTTCTTGATAGTGTCCTTAATTATGGGTTTATCACTATCATCACTAGTAATAGACAGTGACATGGTAGATGGATATCTGCTGGCCAGGGGGACCCAAGCTCTAGTTCTGCCTCAGACACATAGGAGTTGTGTGACCCTCGAAGGGGTGAGGGAAACCCAGAGCCCTGCCTTCCTATCCCCAGTATAGCTGTGTCCTGGAGAGGACTGGGGGAGCAGTCCTGAGATACAGAGCTAATTCCACGGGCCAGAATCTGAGCCAGAGCCTTCATAACCCTGGGCCACTCCCTGAGAGCAGCTTAAGGAGCTTCATCCTTGGGAGGTGACTACCCAATAAAGTCACATAGTCTAGATACAAAGAAAAAAGTTTCCATGTACATAGTGCTTTTAAGGCTCTCTGATGTTCATAATGTCATTTGATTTTCTTGCTGACCCTGTAAGGCAGGTGATGCAAATATTATTAATTATCCTCATTTTACAGATGAGGAAACTGAGGCCTCAGCTCTTCTGACTCTTACGTCCAGGACTGTTTTCACTATAGCATACTGGACCGCTGTCTCACTCATTTCCTTTTATACAAATCTTGAGGCTGCCTCTTTCAGACTAAGCCCACCTTTAAGTCCTGAGTATCAGGAACTGGACCATCTATTTACTGTCTGTCCTTAGCAACCCCCAAAATCCCAGAGACAAGTCAAACATTAGGGCTGCCTGCTTTTTGCTCATTGAAATTTTCTAACTGCTTGGCCTCAGAGGGCCAAAAAAAGGCAGTGCCCTGGTTGATTATCTCCCATTTATCCTGGAATTAGCTTGTTTGTTCATAGTTGTTTGTATATTGTCTTCCCGTTAGCCTATGAATCCCATGGGAGCAGGAACAGTATTTTGCCGCTTTTTGTATCCCTAGCACTTAGCTCAGTGTTTAGTACACAGAAGGTGCTTAGTACATGCATACTGACTCATTGGAAATTGGAGAGAGCCAGATTTCAGCTCACTGTTATAAGAAAAATTTGCTAACAATTTGAACTGTCTAAAACTCAAATATCCTAAGGGATAAACTGTCTCAGGAGATGGAGGACAGCCTCGCTGGAAGTAGAAGACAGCCTCAGAAAGTGGAGGACAGCCTCACTGGAGGTGGAGGACAGCCTCGCTGGGTTTCTTTAAGCTGATGCCACATAGTTACTTATCAAAGGGGCAACAGAAAGGCTTCTTATTTAGGCCTGAGTTGAACTAGTTGACTTAAGGTTCCTTCCAGATCTGAGCTTCTGTGACTCGGTGATGCTGATCTGACCTCTGTTCCCCAGCCTTATCTTGGGTTTCTCTAGGTGACTTGCCAGTTGAAAGGGCTTCTCAAGGAACTGGGAGAAGAATTACTCTAGAAAATAGCAGCTTCCTTCCCTTCAGCCATTCCCATTCCAGAAAGGACCTCAAGAAAGAGAAAATGGGTCCAGAACCCATGCCCTTAGGCAATAGGATACTATTAACATGAGGTATCTGAGCCCCAGAGAAGTTAACTGATTTGGTAAGGGTCACATAGTTAGTTAACTGTGGAAAAGGAAGCCTTCCTTCATCTGAAGCCATTTTCTCTACCCAGCCCTAACTTCCCTGATAGGTAGTAGATCTGCTACTCACAGGCATAGTATCAAATTCAGGAATGTATAAGAGAGCAGACTCCAAACTGGAATACCTCTCCCTACCCTCTTCCCAAACCCTAGAATTTCTGGTTCCTAGAGAGAGGCCCTGAGCAGTTTTCTGGTGGCCAACTCATGGGCTGGTGGATTTAGTGAATTTCACTTCCTCCATGGTTCCCCAAGGTGATGCTAAAGCATCAGAGCAACTTCCTTGGCTACGTGAATGTAGGGATTGGGCAACATGAGGAAAAGCCACCCTCCCAGGCCCGAGTCATGGGAAAAGATATTTAAAAGACTGGACCATCTGACCTAAGTTCATCTAATCCAGTGGGACTTCAGCCTCTAGTTGCATTAGTCACCAACAGAGGCAACCTCCTCTGTGTTCAATCATCAGCAAGCCATAGGCCTGGGGCTCCCCTCTGAGGGCATCAGGGATAAAGGCAAGTTTCTGCCCTGCTCCTGAAGCATTGCAGAATTATCTAAGAAAGGTCTGTCTCTTATCCCCCTCACCTTCCATAACAATAATCACGTCTCTATAATATAAGTAACTAGCATTTATTCAGTGCTTTAAAGTTTGGAAAGCACTCTACAAATATTCTCTCATTTGGTCCTCACAACCACCCTGGGAGTTAGGTGCTATTGTTATTATCATAGATAAGGAAACTGAGGCTGAGAAGGGCTAAATGAGTTGCCCCAAATCACACAGCTAGTAAGTTTGGAACTCAGATCTTCCTGGTACCAAATCCAACATTCTGCATATTGCATCACCGAGCTGACTCTACTTCTTTAAGGTATACGATGTGCTTACCCTGTGAGAACCCTGAGAGATTGATAATACAGGAATGAATGAGTCACCTAATGACTCTGGGCTTTCGTTTCCTCACCTGTGAAAGGGGGATCCATTTTGTAGGTCACCTGAGTTTTCATCTTAGTACATAATTTTCCTGTAAGGAATTCATATCCATCTAGCTTCTATTCCTCATTTTCCCTGGAAGGTAAAGTAGGGTTGGGATTTTTCTTTTCCTGTTGTAGATAGAGAAACTGGGGCCCAGAAAAGTTTATTAAGAAAGGTGCCCAAATTTGCACTGCAAGCTTTAGGTCACCATAGAAAATCCAGCAGAAAGCTCATTGTAGTCATAGGCAAAAGATAACAGGTTCAATTGCTCACTCTGTCAGTTCCTTGCTCAGAAAAGCCACTTCCCCTGAACCTCAGGTTCTTCACCTGTAAAATTAGGGTGTGAGACTAGATGATCTCAGAAGCCCTTACCAGTTTTAAATAGAATGCTTTTCTAGAGCCAGGGCTCCTCATTCCAACGGACCCCCAGCACACAAACCCAGAGATCTGTGATGAAGCCTTTAGAAACGTCTAATGAAAGATGATCAGAGCAGGTTGCGTTTCCTTTGTGCTTTACCTCTCTTATTTCGCTTATCATGCACCCCACCCCTCTTCCCCCTTGTAAAAAGGACAGTCTGGACAAACAAGAACCAGGGAAGTACAATTGACTGTAGGAAGTCAAGGCCTGAAAGTCCACCCTTTTTAAATCCCTATTCTCCACCCCAGCCTCACTGTAAGCATAAGAAGAAGTGGGGCTCCACCTGGAGCCAGCACTGTTTGGGACTCTCTCACCTGCCCCCTTCCCAAATCCTTTTTGTTAGCATTTGATTCCTAATTCAGAAACTGATGTTGCCAGCTGTGTGTCCCCACCTAACCCAGGAAACGGAACAGCAACAAGGGAAGAAGCTAACAGAGGCTTCTCACATCTTCTGTTTCCTCACCTGTAAGAAAGGTGCCAGCTCTGGAGAAGGAGAAGGCCACGGAGAGAAAGGCAGAAAGAGATACAGGCTCCCTGGAGAACAGGGCGAGGCCTTTCCAGGTCAGACAGGGTCAGGATTATTTATATGAATGGGGGTGACCATTCCGTCTACTCTCAGAAGGACAGATTCACCCACCCATCTCTGCCGGGCCTAGGCATTCTCTTGACAGAAGCTAGGCTTGAGCTACTAGGGTTTTCAATCCGTCGTCGAGCCTAGTGCATTTAGAATTCTGGTTTCCAGCTTTCCTTATACTGGGCATTTACCTATGGGGAGGTTTGCCCTCAGTAGAAACAAAAAACAAGTATGCACAGTAGACAGAGAACCTGGTTCTGATCCTGGGTCTGCCTTGTACTGCTCATATGACCTTGGGCACGTCACTCCTTCTGTGGGCTTATTTCCTTAATTATAAAATGAAGGCTTCCTTAGGACCTCCCAGTCCATGATGGATCAGAGAGGGCTACTTGCTTAAGACAATGTTTGGCAACTGAATCAGGACAATCTAATAACTACTTATTAAGTGTTGGGCAACTCACCATCTCTCTGGGCCTTGCTTTCTTCGTCTGTAAACTTCTGTAAAATGAGGGGGTTGGAATAGTTCCCCTCTAAGGTCCCTTTCTTGTTCTAATTCTGTAGGCTAGGAACTCAAGAGAGAACTAGACCAGTAGCCTTAAGTCCTGGCTTGAGGCATGTCTTAGGACTGTTCTGGGCCTCAGTTTATCCAGAGAGTTATGGAAGGAAGAAGCAAGGGGGAAGTATTTTGAGTTCTTAGAGGAAAAGAGTGCCTTGGAAATCCCAGGGACATTTATTCTGATCATGTTGTTGGCGGACGCTGCCTGGCGTTCCTCCCATTGGGTCTCCTCTTCTGCCTCCCATCCTCCCCCTACAACAGCCCCAGCCCACAATGCACTGGGGTTGCAGCCCTTTCTGCCACATGCAATTCCCAGCTGACTCCCCTTTATCTGAGCCCCATTGTTCCCAGTGAGCTCTCTGAAGGGGAGACAAAGGATCCTCGATGCTGAGGCCAAGAGCCACTGTGTAAAGCGTGGGGCCTGGGCCCTGCCTTAGAGAGCATCCTTTGACGTCTCTAGGCTCTTCTTCAAAGACCCAGTCTGGGATCTTTGGTGTGCCAATCATACCCATTCAGAGCCCAGTGGAGGCAGGGGGTGGAGGACATTCAGAAATGGAGTCATTTTGATAGGACAAAATTAGAATAGACATTAATGCAATAGTTAACAAGGGGCCCACCGATGGGGGATGGGCCCACTTGCTTGTTCTCTGTTTATGGGGCTTATGCAATTCCATCAATATTGATGCCTGATGCCTTTGATTCTGACACTAATCATTGCTATGAATTAAATTTGCAGCCATATAATTAGGATTGCTATTAATAGGGCCCTGAGCTAAGTGCTACGACATGGCATGTCTTTTACTTGATATAAAATGGCATCCTTGGAACTCTGCTAATGGGGTGCACCTGGGATTTGCCAAGAATGATGTGAAAATTATCCATTCTATATTTATATTGGGCTTTTGTGAAATATCAGTGCACAGAGGTGAGGCCCCTGAGAAGGTATTTTCTGGACTGGGGTTGTGGCTACCAGTTGTGTGCCTTTCCTGGGTTAAAATGTTAAAATGTCTCCAGGAGAATGTCTAGATTCTATAGTCACCTTTAGTCTCTCTGCTCAGCCTCAAAACCCTCCCAAGTTGGCAAGTTTTTCCTGAGAGCTAACCTAGATCTAGCTTGCTGTAGTCTACGCTAAATCCATGTTACTCAGTGGTAATAGAGGACAGTTGTGTTTTCCTAATCTTCATAAACCAGATTGGATGGGGATAAAGAACGGACCTCTGATTTCATGGCTATAAGACATACTTGAGTGAGGAAATACCCTCTATTAATACAGGACAGAACTTTCTCTGCAATTTATAGTCTTAGGAAGTTAACTAGGATATTGAGAAATAGAGTGACTTTCCCAAGGTCACACAGCCAATATGTATCCGGTTCTTCCTGGCTTTGAGGTCAGCTCTCTAACCACCATGTAATGCTGCCTTATGACTAGAAAGCTTTTTTAATTTCCCTAAAGAGAAGAAAATCTGCTTCCCAACCAGATGAATGAGGCTTAGGCCTAAATTTCAATTGGCTAGCTGCAATACAGACTGAGAAAGAATCTTCTCCCTCCTCCACCATCCAGCTGCGCTACTTCCCTGACCCAGAGATGCCTCAAAGAGCTGAGAGCCCATTTGGAAAAGCACATACTCTCAAAAGTAGACTGCGGAACACAACGCGAATGAATGAATGAATGCAGACATAATAAAAAGGCAGCTGTCGAGATAGCTTTTCTACCTGTGTGTTACCCAGGCCATTTACACATCTGGCTGCTAAAGGCTTATGCCTCTGAGGACAAGTTTCCTTCACTCATGCCTCAGTGGAAACATCCAGATCACTCTGGAGCATTGTCTAAGGCTTTACGTGCCCATGGAACTCTACTAAAATTCAGACTGAGTCATCCCATCAAGTCATGAACCTCCCAGCCTTTTCCTAGTGAGCTCTCTGATGAGAGCTGACATTTAGATATAGTGCTTTAAGATTTGCAAAACACTTTGCAAACATGATCTCCTTTGATTCTCACCACTCTGTGAGAGAGGTACTATTATCATCCCCATATTACAGATAAGGAGACTGAGACTGAGGAAAGTTAAGTGACTTGCCGGAGGCCACATCGAAGGCTTTCTGACTCCCAACCTGTCACTCTATCCATTCAGCCAGTGTGCCTCCCATGTGTCGTGATGTGTGAGGGGTGCCCTTTTATTACTGAGAATATGTATTTTCATCAATCTGCATAAGGAATGAATCAGCCTGTGCTCTTCTGCTGACTTCAGATCAAAAATTGTTTTTGATCTCTCTGAAACCAGCATTTTTTTCATTTCTTTTACCTGGTCTTTTTCTTTCTTTCTTTCTTCCTTCCTGCCTTCCTTTCTCTCTTTCTTTTCTTTTCTTTTTTTTCCAGCACAGAAAGACAGAGAAGGAAAGGTAAAACTTCTGAGCTCTGCTTCCTTTCTCAGCGCTCCCAAATGCCAGTTTGTTTTTCTCTCCAGCTCAGGGACAGTAGAGTGAACTCTCTAAGTAGCCTCAAGATGAGAGGTTCTGTCTTCCTCAGAGCACAAATACACATTGGCACTAAGATGGAAAGTAATCCTTTCTGGGTCACGCAGAATTTAGTTCAATTCCACAAACATTATTAAGCCCCTACTATGTACAAGGCCCTGTTCTAGGTACTGGAGAGATCAATTCAGAAACAGACCTGTCCTATGATCATAGATTTCAAACCAGAAAGGATCTCTGCAGTCATATAGTTTGTCCTGTAAAACTTGGACTCAGTCAAAAGGCTTCACCATATATGGCCTCGAGGCTGCAGGCTCGCTACCCCTGTGTCCATTCTATAGACGAGGAACTGAGGCCCCAAAAGGTAAGAGACTTGTCCAAATAACACAGGAAAAAGGAGTGGCAGAATTGGGATTTGAACCTTGATCCTCTGATTCTATGTCCAGGGCTCTACTCTTATGGACCATGCATTTTACTTGGGGATGGGAGGTGGGAAGAAGGTGTATGTATACAACACATACACAGATGAGTAAATCCAACCTAATACAAAGACAAAGAAAGCACTGATGGTCTGGTACCCCACAAAGCAGGTCAGGGAAAGTTTCAAGGGAAATGGATGCTGTGAATATGCACCAGGGGCAAGAGTTGTGGAAGTCCAACAAAGAATACTATTGTTCTACCCCTGTCCAGACACTGAGTGTTTGGGAAGGGTTCCTCCAGTGTCGTTTCTTCTTATTTATACTCCTTCCATATAAATGCCAAGTCAGGCTTAGGAAACCAGCTCTGATATTTTGCTCTGTTAGAGCCAGCATAGTGATGGAGAGGTTGGCTATTTAATGTAGTCTTTGGAGGTGGGATTGGTCTCCAGCTAGTTTTCAAATGGGACCTACTACCCTTCAAACCCACCTCACCATTCAGCCTCGGTTTTCCAACCCTAGACCTCAGAGAATAATAAGAGTGTGAAGGGCTCCCAGGAAACCTGCAATAAGATGCACCTCTACCTGGAAGGACCAGACTAAATCAGTTTCTCAGCTTGCTAAAGTAGGTTCTTGTACAACGCCTAGGAGTTGAGCATGTGGAGGTGTGGGAGTAGGATACATGTCTCAGGCTGTCACCCCCAAAAAAGGACTCTTGGAATAAATGAGTCTTTATCACTAACTATAGGAAGACACGATTTCCCACCCCACCCACCGTTTTTATCCCATCCTCTACCAAATACCACACATTCACACAGCATACCTGGATTAATATCTCATAAATCATAACTACTTAGCTCTCCTGCACATGCTAATACTTCACTGACTAGCGTCCAGCATTCGCCATCAGGATTGGCTAATATTCAACAGAAGATGTCAAACATCAAAGTACTCAGTTGCAATGTACCATAACTTCAATTTCCTAGTTGCATTTTTAATTACTTAAATACTAAGATAGGGTTACCATGGGTATTTCTTCTGCAGATGCATATTACAATCCCCATTTCTTCCAAGCCTACTTCAATTCTTGCCCTTGAATATAAGGTGTCCCCAAAGTCTTAGTGCAGTTTTCAGCCTTACTAGCTCAAATCCCTGAATAGCGGCGGTACTGATGCAGCATTAAGGTTGTCCATCTACTGCTCCTCATTCAGTGCACAGCTAACCCACCTCCTTTTCCCATCCTTTAGGAAATGCGTTTTATGATGTCTTTTACGCTGCTTCTCATGCATGTCCTCTTTGGAAATATGCTTCAGCCTGCTTATATCCACTCTGAGTCTTTCATTATTCACTTGGAAAATTAAACTATTAATATCCAGAGTTTAAGGCAGTGTTGCCTAGTGGCCCAAGTGCTAAGCTTGGAGACAGGAAGACCTGGGCTCAGAAAAAAGTGCCTCTGACACTTATTACCTATGTGGCCATAGGCCAGGCCACACTTAACCTCTATGTGTTTCAGAAATTGTGTAGGACTTAATTATTCTAGACGGGAGGAGAGCATGGAAAGAAAATTGGCTCTGACCTGACCCCCTGAAAAGGGACTGGGTTCAAATCCTGTCTCTAATGCTTATGACACTTTGGACAAGTCACTTAATCTCCCTGAGCCTAATTTTCCTCATCCGTAAATTGGAGTTGGATTAGATGGCTTCTGAGGTCCTTTCAAGCTCTAGGTCGGTGATCTAGTTTCAAATTCTGCCTCTGATGTTGCCTTGTGACCTTGGGCAAGTCACTTAACTTGCCTAGGCCTTAGTTTGACTACCTATAAAATGAGAGCGCTAGATTAAGTGGCTTCTGATGGCTACCGACCTAGTCTAGATCTACTATATTGATAGAAGAAATCCTTATAACAAAGGTACCCTCGCAGAGATGCTTATTTTCCTAATACCTGAAGCAATATGTAGAAGGGATTTTCTTCTATTTTGGTTTCCACTGAATTATGGAACATAGCCAGGTTTTCTGGCTAATACTTTAGATTAGCCAGGTGTTGAAAAGGCAAATACTCATTTGTCCATCTATTCACATGCATTCTCATACAAACAGACTAATACAGAGTTATCTCATCATCTCCAAGACCGTGGAAAAGGCCACATGCCCGCAGGAGGGGGGGGGGAGACATCCTAAGACCCATTAAAACAAGACATGTTCGCCATTCTTCCTACTTCCCCAGTCCTCTCTGTAATCACCATTTGCTTCTGAAGCCCCAGTTGTTGGACTGTCTGTCCCTCATGCAGACTGGTAATCACCCCAAGGGAGTAACTGTAACTTGATGAATAAAGGGGGGGAAATGACCCAGCCTCAAAGAAGTATAAAGCTATCTCTTTGGCGTGTCCCCAGTATTTATAGCTGAGCTCAGCAGACACCCCTGGGCTGCAACTAGTCTGTAGATTAGCATCAGTCCATTATGCCTTTTATGATGCACACCCCAACCCACTCTCCCCACCCCTGATTTTATGACTGTCCTTTTCATTTCTGGAAAGAGCTTGCTGGAATGGCAGATGCCTACATTTCTGTCTTCAGGGAGCTGTTTGCAGGCAGCCTGGCCCAGGCCATAAACAACAGGAGATAAACCACAGCCAGTGGCATGAAACGCCTCCATGGCCAGGGGCTCTAGGAAATATGTGTTTGTGTGTGTGCTGGGGGGGGGGGGTTCCTGATGTATCTAAACCATGGGTTTGGGGGTCTGGGCTGAGGTGCCACTCAAGAAGGAAGGAGAGAGCGAAGCATTAGCTTCCCTCCAAGGCTGGTAGCCATTCATTGAATTCCTTCCCCGTGCCTTGACTGTTGGAGTCAGCAGCTTCCCAAGATGAATGGAGCAGCCCCCTTGGAATGGTTTTTCTGCTGTCTGCTAGTATTGGTACATAGATTACCGTGGGCTGTCTTACTCCATCTGTGGCTCCCATTCCTTGGTGTGACTTTTCTGAGTCTCTGCCTCTCTCCTATTCCATCCCCCTACCACCACCTATCACCCCTCCCCCCCTTACTATTCTTCCCACTCCACTACGCTGTCTCCTCGTTCTTCCCTTAACACTGGGTCCCACCAAGCTATCACTGCCCTTGGCTCATTAAACCCTCAGTTTGTTACTGGGGGGTGGCCACGAATGCGATATTAATCTCCAGCCTTCCGCCAGCAAGTCACCCCTGAAGCTTTGGGAGATAGGCATCCGGAGTCAGCTCTGCTCCTTAAAAGGCACCCCTGAGAGAAGAAAACCAAATTCTGAATGAATAATTGGCCTTGTGGAGATTTCACATTTTTTTCTACACACACATATACAAACAGCCAGTGGAAAACTAAGAGAGCAGGAAAAATAGCAGAGAGAAGGGAAGAGCCAGAAAAGCCCTGAATAATTAGTCAGTGGATTAGAGGTATTCCTTCCTATCATTAGAGATCCGTGTTGGTGGTGGTTGTACAATGGAAGGGGGGAGGGGGCCGAGAAGGGGGGCAGTGTGTGTGTTTGTTTGTGGGCGGTGAGGAGGGGTGGGGAAGGCCCATTGTCTCTTTCCTATTTGGTTCTGGGTCTCTACCTCCAATGGAAACACGTAGATGAAAGCGATGTGCATTTAAAAATGTATGTACACATCAGACTGCTGAAGATAGTCGCTATTATGGTGAGTGTGTGTGTTTTTTGCAGTAAGCTGCTAAATTATTTATTGGGCACTGGGCTTTAATCTCATAAACCTGCCTGCAGGCCCCAGGCACTGGCAGCCTGAGAGCGAAATAAAACACACAAGTCGGGGGGCACGGAGCACTCCAGTGACTCTAGGTAGTAATTGTTCATCTTCCCTCGGCCTTTTCCCCCAGATCGGCTCATTAAAAGCAGCCGGTCCCTATGAAGTACGTTCTCATTTTCCCATCACTGCTAACTTGGGAAATTGATTTGCATCTCTTATCAGACAAGAGGCCCCAGCTGAGTGCTATGTAGCAAGGGGGGGCAGGGGAGAAAGATGGATCCCAGAGCCCAGCCCTCCATTACCAGCTCTGAGATGTTAGCCACCGAAGAGCAAAAGGACTGGGGTGACCTGGGTTCAAGTGGAAGTTTGGACTTGGCCTTCTGGCCTCTGGGGGCATTCAGAATTGCTGGAAGTGTCCAGGACTAGGTGTTCCAAGCTTTAAGTTCCGTTATGGGATGTTACATTAACCAATATTGTAGGCCCAGTGAGGAGGATGAATCAGAGCATCTTGACATGGGGGAGTACTATCTCAGAGTCGAGCCTCATTATTGATCTCTGAATACCAAGATAACAGAATCTTAGAGGCAGGTAGGTGGTATAGTGGATAAAGTGCAGAACCAGAGTCCTGAAGACTGGAGATCAAATCCAATATGAGACACACTAGTTCTTTTGTCTATGGATTAGTCATTTAACCTGCCTCTACTTCCTCATCTGTAAAATGGGGATAATAAAAGCATCTACATCCCAGGGCTGTTGTGAGGCCCAAATGAGATAATATATGCAAAGCATTTTACAAATCTTAAAAGTGCCATTTAAATACTAGTCTTTATTAGAATTGGAAATGACCTCAGATAGCACCTAGTTCTAAACCCCTTACTTTCCTGATAAGCAAACTGAGACCCATTGAGGCAAAGTGATGACGTGCCCAGTGTCATCAGTCAGTGATAGTAATCCATCAACCAATCAACAAGTATTTATTGCATGCCTACTCTGTGCAAGGCCCCGAATGAAGTGTTCCAGGAGAGGTAAAGACAAAAATCAAATCGTGCCTACCCTCTAGGAGGGAGGCCTAGAAGTTCAATGCTAATAACAGTGTACTAGTCAGGATCACAGAAAACAAACTGGGCACAAGGGAGGTTTCATTTTCCAGACTCTATCCAGCTCTCCTAAAACAAGGAACACAACTCGAGGACTAGCCAGCTGTGGTGTAAGTGGCCGGAGCCTCCCTCTTGGCTCTGGCCAGGGGGACTGACTTGTCACTGGCATTCATCTGAAGGGCTACCTGTTGGCTACCACTGGAACAGGGAATGATGGAAACCACACTGGGATTTGTGAACCAGGGCACAGCCAAGTTGGGGAGCAGGTGTGAGGTGTAGTCAAAGCCAGTCTAGTATCTGGTTAGGCATGAAGCAAAGTGTAGCATGTGTGTCAAGTGGCTCCTGCCAGGACGAGTTGACATCAGGAGGGCAGGCGTGGATCATAGATCAAAGAAAGCACTCCCCCGGTCCCCTGGGCCAATAGAGCTTCAGGAAACAACCGGTGGGCTGGTTCATTTTCTTCGAGAGAAGTTTCTGTTCCAAAGACTGAAGGCTTAGAATACTTAGAATTCATTTACTACCTTTCTGCAACCTTGGACAAGTCACTTAACTTATCCATGCCTCAGTTTCTTTATATGTAAAACAAGGGAGTTGAATTAGATGATCTCTAAGACCTCTCCCTTCCAGTTCTAAACTCATGACACTGTAAACTCTACACTTTCAATCTGCTGTTGGAAGGGAGAGGAGATCCCAGTGATTTTCCCAAGGCCACATAGCTAACAAGTATCAGAGGTGTGACTCACTCCAAAGCCAGTGCCTTTCCTATTGTATCACACTGACTTGGCTCTACTCACTCTCCAGGTTTCTGTTTAAGGGACTTTATCCCTTTAGTGCCAGGCTTATCCCTATGGAGCCAGGGAATCACCCTCCCAAGAACTTGTAGTTTCTGACTAAGAGAAAATGGTCTCAAATTTGGCCCTGTAGAGCCAAAGTAAATAATAATGAACCAATGTTCAGTGTGAGACAGTCAGGGAGGGGCAGACAGGAGCCAAAAAAATCTTCAATCATTCAACAAATATTTATTGAGCATCTGCAAGATACAAGGAATGGTGCTAGGTAATGAGAGAGATGCAAAGATGAATAAAATAGCCCTTCCTTGCCCTCTGGGAGCTTGTTGAGAGAGATATAAAGATGAATCAAAGCATCCCTCCCTGACTTCAAGGACCCAGCTAAAGCCAAAACCTACAACAGGCAGGAGGTTTTGTATTTTCTCTCTCTTTAGACCTCCCCTCATATTGAATCTTATGAGGCTTTCCAGAACCATAATTTATGGAATTATGGATTATTAGAGCTAGAGGGGACCTCAGGAATCATCTGCTTCAGCCCTATCATTTTACATGTGACAAGGGTGGAGCCCAGATGATGAGCAAAGCCAGGAAGTTGCCTGAGCTCTCCCCAGTTTCCCTCAACACAACTTTAAATCACTTTACCTGTAACTCTTGGGTGATAGCTTAAATATAACTCTTATATGTAGCTCCAATCTCTAGGGTTTCATGGTCTTGATCCAATCTCAGAGGCTGAACCCAAAGGGTCGATTTATCTCTGCCTCATTCTACCCCTCTCCCCTTGAGTTTGTTGGGATTTTCATGTTTTGTTCCATTTTTGTTTGTTGTTTTTGCTGGATTTGTGATTTCCCAAGTGTAGGAGGCTGCTTTTGAATAATTTCCTCTCCCAATGTAGATGGGCACCTTCCGTGAGATGTATAGTCTTATATTGTTACCTTGGGCATTCAGAGGTCAAGCAACTTTTGCCCATGGTCATAAGCCAGCATATATCCAGGTTGGGAACTTGAATCTAGGTGTTTCTGACTTTAAAGCCAGCTCTTTCTATCCACTGTGCCTTTGCCTCATTTACCCCCATAAACAGAAAATATCTGGGAAATCCCCAGATATACTTGGGGGGGGGGGGAATTGGACCTGTAATTTCATTGATATAAGGAGCTTCCAGTGAGGAAACACTCTTTACCAGTCAATACAGATTGGCACGTGGTCAGCAACTTTTAGTTATGTAGAGTTCATTGGGGCACTGAGATGTTAAATAAGTTGAACCCAGGGTTTCCTCATTCTAAGGCCAGCACTCTATTCACTGTATGGCACATTCTCTTTCTCCAAGTATATCCTTGTCTTTCCAAAAATGTTGATAACAGAGTACTCAGTCCCCTAGAAGTACTTAGCTAACAAATGCATATTGAGTAGAGGACAGCCTTTATTTCACTCCACAGAAAATGCAGACAGGAACCCATAAATGGATCCAGGAAAGACATAAAGCATTCACAGTTGTTCATAATTCCCCTTGAAAATGAACTGAGTTCATGGTTTGGGGAGTGCATTCTTGTGTATCCCTAGCAAGGTCTTACACAATCACCCCAAAACTCATTGCATCATCATGTGATTTGAACTCTTCCAGGAAGGCGAACCCACTTTGGGGCCACTGGAAAGGCAAGTCTTTTCCCATCACACCTTTTTTGTTAGAATCATTCATAATCATAGCAAAGGGTGCCAGCATCCTAATCCATTTCTCTTTCATATTATAAATTCAGTCCCCTTGCTTCCCTGAGGAAGGTGGGGAGACATGTAACTAATCCTCTTCTTTCTTTAAAAGCTAAGGTCTCTGAACTAAGAGGTCTCTTCTAATAAGATCCCAAAACTCATGCTCCCCAAGAAATCTCCCTTCTCTCTTAGCAAGCTAGATTCCAGAATCATGCTGTCTAGAAAATCCAGATTCTCTCTCCTCTGTTTAAGAGGTTGCGGTTTGGGAATATTCATCCCTCCTCTGGGTGAGCACATTATCATGTGCTTCTGTAGGATATTCCTGGCGTGTCCCTGCTGCCCCCCCATAACCAGCTGTTACAGTCTGTTAGGCTGGGAGTGCACTATCAGAAACTTTCCTCCTGCTGAGGAGGTGAGCATCTATAACTCATATGAATCTTCTTTCCCAAGACAGTCAGTAATGGGACCTGGGGACAGGAGACTATTTATATGGACAGACTTCCCATCATCACCATCCACTCACTTATACCCATGTCAACTCAGCTATTCTGTCCTTTAAATAGAGAAAAGGTGAAAAAGTGCCAGGTAAGAATTTTGGGTCTCTCATATAGTCCAGTCCAAAGGGGTGGCTTCTCCCAGCCAACCAATCATTTGGGGGCAGTCTCATTAAATAGCCCCATCCTAGAATGTGATCAGGAATTGTCTTTGACCTCTTAACATACACTACACAACAACAACAGATAGGAGCTAGGATTTACATAGTGCTTTAAGATTTGCAAAGCATTTTATGAATAGTATCTCATTTTATCCTCATAATAGCCCAGGGACGTAGGTGCTATCATTATCCCCCATTTTACAGATGAGAAAACTGAGGCAGACAGCAGTTATGTAGCTTGCCCAGGGTCACACAGCTGGTGTCAAAGGCTAGATTTGAATTCGGGTCTTCTTGACACCCGGTAGGATCCTCTATCCATCGCATCATCTAGTTATGCTCATCAAATTCGTGGGAGTGGGGAGAACTCCTTTGATCACTCTTTCTCATGTAGATGAAGAAATTGAGGCTCAAAGAGTTGAAACAACTTGACTAAAGT
This sequence comes from Phascolarctos cinereus, assembly GCF_003287225.1. Classification (NCBI taxonomy): domain Eukaryota; kingdom Metazoa; phylum Chordata; class Mammalia; order Diprotodontia; family Phascolarctidae; genus Phascolarctos; species Phascolarctos cinereus. Next base: position 373,623,698 of record NW_027555958.1, read on the forward strand.
CAAAGAGCCATTAACAGAAAAACCTGAATGAGACTCCAGGTCTTTTTTTTTTCCCCAAAAAAACTGATATCTTTTATTTATTTCCAAAAAATATCCCACATCCCTCCCCAGCTCAGGGAGCCATCCCCTGTAACAGAGAAGAAAAAAAGAGGGAAGAAAAAGTAGTTCAGCCAAACTAACCAAGATATCATCTGATTCTGACAGTATCTGTAAGGTCCTATGTCCACAGGGGAGAGAAGGGCATTTTCTCCTCCCTCCTTTGGAGCCAAGCTCTGTCGTAATTACACAGCCATCAGCGGTTTTGTTGGTCTTTTTCTTCCCATTCACATTGTTACAGCCATTGTATATATGGTCTTCTTGCTTCTGCTTTCTTTGTATCAGTCCATATGTCTTCCTCTGTTTTCCTGTATTTTTCATCATTCTTTATGGTGCAGTAATATCCCATCACATTCGTGCACCACAATTTGTTTAACCATTCTCCATTTAATAGAACCAAGTTTGCTGTTCTTTCCACTATGTACTCTGCCTTACACCAATGCTGCCCACACTCCAGCCATGCAAGCATGAACACAATAGATGCTCACCTATGCCCTTCTGCATACATGCAAACAACCTCCCACCTTCCACCTCCAAGCACATTATCAGCGCTGGGTTGTTGAGTGAAAATGGGACAGGGCAAGCTAGGAGGCTCTGTCTAGCACCAGTAGCTGTGCCAAACTATTGAGGTATGGCAGATAATACAGAGCACAAGCAAGAGGACATTAGCTTAGAAAAAGGCGACATGCGAGTGCCATGACTCTAGAATGGGGGTTTCCAACCTGCGGTATGCTTACCCCAGAGGGCACAAGAAATTTGTTGATGGAGTCCAAGTCAAATCAGGTCCACAAACATTTATTAAATGCCTACTGTAGGTGGTACAGTAGATAGAGCACCAGCCCTGACTTGAGTTCAAACATCCTCAGACACTTACTAGCTGTGTGATCCTGGGCAAGTCACTTCACCCTGTTTGCCTCAGTTTCCTCATCTGTAAAATGAGCTGGAGAAAGAAGTGGCAAAGCACTCTGGTATCTTTGCCAAGAAGACCCCAAATGGGGACAGGAAGGATAGAATACGACTGAAACAACTGAACAACAACAATGTGACAGACATTGTGCACTGGGGAAATGAAGAAAGGCAGAAACAGTCTGTGCCCTAAAGCAGCTCACAATCTGGGGAGACAAAATGCAAACAACTACAGTATGTACAAATAAGGATAAATTGGACATAATCAACATTGGGGAGGTACCAGCAGCCAGGAGGACTGGGAAACACTTCTCGTAGAAAGTACAAGGACTATTTAGTGAATAACTATTATCCTATTGAAATTAATCCCAAATTAATGGAATTAATGAAAATTAATTGATGAAATGAATTGAAATTAATCTATTTTATTTTTGTGTGTATTTATGGTAAACTCTAGAATGTATTTCCTTTAGTATTCAATAAGAATAATGGGAAGGTTAGCTAAAATCCAAGGAGTATTTGGGACACAAAAACGTTGAGAAGCCGTGATCCAGAGAATGAAACTGAGATCAGGGTTTATGGCACTAGACTAAATTGGAAGGAACACACCTGGTGGGGAGTATGAACAGGGAAGGCAGTCAGTGCCTCTGGAGAACCATTCTCTGTAGGAAGGCCCTGAGTAAAAATGTGGTCTGCATATTGGCAGGATTTCTACTCAGAAATCCAGGCTAGGAAGGATGGGCCGGGCAGAAGCAGAATTTTCACCATGCACAGATGGCTGGATGGTTCAAACTGAGCATGAGGGGAACTAATGGGAAACAAAGGCCAGCTAGGAAGACTGGAAACAGGGTTCTAGGATCTAATACAGGCAATGGGGCCACCTGATAAAGTAAGTGGTAAATAATGACTCAATCTTAGAACAGGGGATATCAGCTGTCATCCTTGCTTGCAAAAACACTCTTTTTTGGCATGCCACTCCCTAAGAGTCAAGGCTATGCATCTGCTTGGAGCTGGTCACTCTCCTTATAAGTGGAGGATTTAGACTGAGTGACCTTTAAAGTCTCTTTCTTCTCTAAACTGTGTGACCTTAAGCTCATAGGTAGAAGACTGGGTGTTTTGAGGAGTGGACCTCATGGTACCTTGTTACTCCCATCTGGAACTTTTCTCTGATTCCTCAGATTTTCCTGGAGCATTTTGTCGTATCTCTCTTTTCTATTCCACCCTCACTTCAGTCTCTCTCTCTCCCTTGTGTTATACTCATTTGTGTTGTAAGAGCAGAGATTTAGACCTGGAATGAACCTTGTTGTCCAGTTGTTTTTCAGTCATGAGCAACTCCTCATGACCCCATCTGGGGTTTTCTTGGTAGAGATACAAGAGTGGTTTGCCATTTCCTTCTCCAGCCCATTTTACAGATGAGTAAACTGAGGCAAACAGGGTTAAGTGACTTGTCCAGGGTCACACAGCTAGTAAGTGTCTGAGGCTGGATTTGAACTCAGAAGGATAAGTCTTGGTGCACTATGGCACCACCTAGCTGCCTGGAATGAACCTCAGAGGCCCTCATATCCAACTTCCTCATTTTAGCTAGTGTCTGTGTATATATCATCATGTTCACCGCCCCACCCCAGTAAAATGTCAGCTCCTTGGCTGGCTACCTTTGCATTCCTACTGCCTTGCATATACACACACCCCTTGAGGGTGCTAAATTCTAACCCAACTCTTATGTAGAGATGTAAGCTGCTGCTGCTGCCCCAAATATCCTTCAGGTTATATTTCCCCCAGAAGGGGATAACTATTCCCCTTTGATTAGCTTGCACCTTTTGAGGTCCATCTAGGTCAGGATAAGCAGGTTGCAGGTGGCTGGAATCTAAGGACCTCAGGGAATAGTCAATATGGATGGTTCCTCTGGCCCTACCTGCCTTTGCATCTCCCAAACTTAGCAAAATCCTGTCCTTCTGCCTCATCCCATCAAGCAGCTCCCTGTGCCGCTCAATAGCTCGGGCAGCACATTATTGCTTCGCCCACCTCCACTCTAGTCAATCTTGAGAAATTGTCAGGGAGACAGAAAATCGAGATAAATGTGTGAGAGAGAAGAACTGGGTGGAGAGGAAAGTGAAGTCCATAAATACTGATGGGGACGTCAGAACAGCTTCCCGACTGGCCCTTCCCAGTGGCTCCTATGTACTGAGCCTCTGAGGCTTTGCTGACCTGGGGTGGAGGTTGTAGTTCAAGAATCCACCCCTCTTCTCCTAACTAAATGAAGTTTCTCCTCTCCTTATAAATGGGTTGGGCGCCTGACAGCACCTGATAAAGATCTGCTCTTGGTCTCTGCCTCCAATTGCTCCTCTTGATTCAGTGCTCAGGAGAAAGGCCTGTTATCTGATGCATAGTTCCTAGGTGGTTGGCTGGGTGGTATCTGTCCCTCTGATACCAAAGCTTTCCACTTCAAGGTAACCTTCTGATCTACTCAGTATTTATCTTGGATGTGCCTATTTACATATTTTCTTCCTCATTAAAATGTAAATTCCTCGAAGGCCGGAAGGTTTTGGCCTGTCTTTGTATCATATGTCTTTGCACATCTCAGAATATCATAGATTTAGAGTTTCGAGGGACCCTAGAACCATCAAGTCTACCCCACCATTTTACAAAAGAGGAAATTGGTACAGAGAGGTTAAGTAACTTGCCCAGGGTAACACAGCTGCTACATGTTTGAGGCATAATTTGAATTCAGGTCTTTCTTGCTCCAATTCTAGAATTCTCTGCTACACCCCACTGCTTCTCATACTTACCTAGAAAATGTTTAATAAATATTTGCTGACTGACTGTCCCTCCATCCCCAGTTTAATCTCTTTATGGGGAAGAAGGTCTAGACACATTGGCTCGGATTGAGACATGGCATTGAGAGTCTGCTTGGTGACTTTTTGTAATTGTCACGCCTTCTAATCATCCGGCCTCCACCCACGGTCCAGGATTTGGGTCCCCCGAAATACAAAGAAACTTTCCCAAGGAAATTCCATGGGTTGCTAGAGATTCCAAAGTATAGTTATCTTTTCCACATGAAGACTCCCCATCCAGGTTTCAATATATCTCCAGTCAGCATAAGAAACTAAATAGGGAATTTGGGGGGAGTTTTGCAGAAGCCAAAGACAGCAAGTAAAGGCCAGCTAATGACACACAAAAAAGTTTAGAAACTCAGAAATGCATAAAATATATGTATAGTATTATATAATCTCAATATATTTTATCTTTTAATACCATGAATATACACAATTTCTTCTTTGTTAGGAAGGGAGGGCCAAAAATTCTTGTGCAGATTTTCCAGGGGAGGGAAGAGTGAGCCTCGCCCCTAACTCCGGAGACCCTAACCCCCTGGATGTGGAAAGGATAACTGCATACCTCCAAGCAGCCATCCCACCCCTCTCTGCAATGAGTACATCTCACTTACACCACAGCTGCTGCTTGAGATCAGGTGGGCTCTGAAGAGGGTACATAGCTAACTCCCTTATTTCCACCTCAGCTCAGCGGAGGGAATGTTAGCTGGTCTGTGCTGATTGGGTGAAATCATGCCTATTTTAAATACTGTCAAGAATCTACCAAGAACCCTAGGGCTGAATGCCATTGGAGTTAATTTCCTTTCCCTGGGGCACTCTTCTTAATCTACCCACTTGTGACAGGCGGGTGTCTATGCCAGTTTAAGAGACCTTTTGGGATGGAGAATCCACAGCCTCACTCAATCTCCATGCCTTAGGACAGCACAGTTAACCGGAATTTGGAATTGTTTGAATGACCCAAAAAGGAGTTGATTAATACATAGACTTCAACCTGGAAGGAAGTCTCTTGTAAAGTGCCCCAAGGATCTGACCTCAGGCCAGCAAGGTTCAAGATTTTTAACCACAACTTGAAAGAAGACTTATCCACTTTGTTGATGACACAAAGCTTATGGGGGGGGGAGGTGCTAGAGCTGACTCATACAGGCTTGGGGGAGAGTCAACTGTTAAATTTTCAGTATGAGCATTTCCACCTTGGAAATCAGCAAATGTTACAAATTAGGGTTTGATTTACTGTTCTGATGATTGATTTAAGAAAGTGATGGAAAAAAATGTTAATACTGCAGATCACACTTTAAAGTATGTCCCCTTAGGAGAGCCAGTTGTTAAGCATTTACCCACACAAGGCACATTCCTAGCCCAGAATTAACATTAAACTACACAATTAGAATCCAAAAAGATCTGAACAGGCAAATGAAGGGCTGAATCTCTAATGAGTTGAAAATCTAGGGATAAATGTAAACTACTATATGGGTTCAAATACTTTACGCAGGATGTTAAAGTAAAATAATTACTTTGTACAGGATGGGGGAAGTATGTCTGGATAATAGTTAATATAAAAAAACCTTCAGAAATGTAGTGGATAAGAATGATGAGTCAGAATTACAACATGGCCATCAAAAAAAAGGGGGGGGACATCATCTATATTTACAGAAGTCCAGTGTCCAGAGTAAGAAAGGTGGTCATCCCATTATAGCAACTGTATCAAGAATTCTAAACCTGGAGTCCATGAACATTTTTTAAAAATATTTTGACAACTATATTTCAATGTAAGTGATTTCATTTTAATCCTATGCATCTTTAGGCATTTACAAGCATTCTGGGGGCAGATAAGTGGGACAGTGGATACAGCACCAGCCCTAGAGTCAGGAAGACCTGAGTACCTGAGTTCAAATTCTGCCTCAGACACTACCTGTATGGCCCTGGGCAAGTCACTTAACTCAATACCTCCAAATAATAAAACAAAACAAATTATTCTGGTAAGGGGTCCATAGGCTTTACCCAAATGCCAAAGGGGTCTAGGACATACACCCACACAAAAAAAGATTAAGAACCCATTCATTATACTTTGTAAAATCGAAGGTGAAGCTTTGTGTTCTATCCTAGGCAGCACATTTTAGGGGAAAAACATTGACAAGCCAAAACCATGTAACTGAGGTTTGGTTGAAGGAATTATGACTATTTACCCTACAGAAGTGAAAACTTAGGTGGGATAAAATGTCTTTAGTTGTTTGTAAGACACTCTTGTTGAAGAGGGATTAGATGTGTTTGCTTGACCTTGGAGGAGCAAAGGTTAGAAGTTACAAATTAGAGCTCAAGTCAAGAGGGGGAAAAAAATCTCCAAATAATTATAGTCGTAGAAAATAGAACTGGCCACTTTGGGAAAGCCCATCCTAGCAGGTCATCAATGGGAGGCTACACGGTAAAGGAGATTCCTTTTGAAGCATGAGTTAGACTAGATGACCTACAAGGCCGTCCCCTTGCAACTCTGAGATTCTGATTCTATGAACCTTAGTATCAGGAAATGCTTGTGTGTGTGTGTGTGTGTGTGTGTGTGTGTGTGTGCGCGCGCGTGTGTGTGTGAGCATTCCCTGACAAAAAGATCTGTATATATATGTACATATATATAACCTTAATAAACAAATATTTATTGAGTGTCGATGGCTGTGTGCCATGAAGAACAGGAAGGCATGATGTTGTCTTTTGGCAAGGATCATACACTGTTAGGAGATACAAGCAGGACAGATATTTAACAACCAGCTCTCCCAAAAATGGACACCCTCTCACTTTTAAGTTTAATCTGTGTTATTAAACTTTTCTCCATCACTTTCTAAAGTCTAGACAATGAAACAACCAATGAAACCCTGACTGGTGGAGTTTGTACATTTGTGAGGTGTAAGTGCTCACTGGAGGAGCTTGCTTGTTCCAGCACACTGCTGAGTAGAAGACACATACACATACAAAAAAAAGATAATTCATGATACCAGACTGTGTATGCTAAATGCCCAGTGAACATTAGAGCAAGAGAAGACTCGAAGTATAGAGGAGGGAGATCTGACCATGGCTGGAGTGGATGGAGAAAACTTGGAAATGGAATGTGAGCAGGTCTTAGAAGAGTAGCTGGGCATTAGCAAGGAAAGGATGAATGGGGAAGGCAGGAGTGGCCTGACTGGTGTGAGCAAAGGTGAAGCTGTCTGCTCTGACCCAAGCCTTGTCCAAAGGCCATTCCTTAATGAAGGCAGAAATGCCTTTTTATATGACTACCAGAGGTGCATATGATACATCAGTTGGTCACACACTGCCACTCTTTCTAGAGAGACACTTACCTAAATGGCCTTAGGTATTAAGTCCAGCTGCCCCCGTGATATCTAAGCATTGCTCCCCAGCAAAACTCCCCAACAAACTGAAATAGCCAAAGTCTGGGTGGAGTGTAACAGTGGTTTAGAGTAGAAGTAGCTAGTGGCGAAGTGGATAGAGCTCAGGACCTGGAGTCAGAAAGACCTGAGTTCCAATCTAGCCTCAGACACTTACTAGCTGTGTGACCCTCGGCGAGTCACTTAACCCTGTTTGCCTCAGTTTCTTCATCTTTAAAATGAGCTGGAGAGGGAAATGGCAAACCATTCCAGTATTTTTGTCAAGAAATCCCAAAATGGGGTCATGGAGAGTTGGGTATGACTGAACAACAACAACAGAGTAGAGGTGTCAAACATGTTAGCCCCAGGCTGCATGGCTGCTTTCAATACAACCAAAACCAGATTAAAAGGTAACTGGGAAATATTTAATGAAATAAATAAAAATGTAGTAGAACATAGGTAATGGTAACATGTGGTTTTCTAAGCCAATATATTGGCCCCATTTCTATGAGCATTTGACACCACTCATGCATGTTGGGTTTGTAATCCAAAGATTTGAATACTGCCTCAGAACCTTGCTAGCTGTCACCTCACCTCTCTGGGACTCCATTTCCTCATCTGTAAAATGAGGGCTTGATTTTAACAACTTCTACGATTCCTTCCAGTTCTGTTCCTGGTCCTCTAATCCTTACTGAGCAGCCTCAGGAGGCAAGATAGTAAAGACTTAGGGCTAGCTGGAGCCCTGAGTCCTATGGTCCCAGCCTTATTCCTTCTTCCCGACTCCAACCCCTGTCTCTGTGTTTGTCCCTATGTGTCTTTGGCCAAGTTCTTTAAAGGCATCAGTTGCCTCATGAGGAAAAAATTAGGAGGAAACCTACCCATGGTTGTGATGAAGATCTGTTTAGGTAAAGATCCTTTAGAAGAGATGAAACAGGATTCAAATGGTGAGTAGGAGGAGGATCAGAAATGATGCCGGCATCTTAAGGCCCAAGAGGGAAGGGATTTACATCACATGCTCAGCCCCCCACCCCAACCCCCAAAAAAAGCCCATTTTCTACCTCTCCCAGCTATCTTTAGTGGGATTTGGTCCAGATATCTTTGGCTTTAACCTGTGTTATATGAGAGAACAAATGTGGAGGAAAGACCATTGGATTGGGTCTTTAGGGGTCAGGAGACCTGGACTTTAATCCTTTCTCTGGCATTTATGCTAGTTCTATGACTTTGGGCAATTTATTTGGCCTTTTTAAGTGCCTATTTCCTCAACTATAAAATGGTAATAATGGTATCTGCCCTGGGTTTTTCACAAGGATGTTTATGAAAATCAAATGAATTAATGTATTTGAAAGTGCTTTAAAAAACTGTAACAAACTATAAAGTTCCATATAAATGGAAGGTGTTATTACCAATATGTCCCTTCATTCAACAGCTGTCTTTTCAACAATCCCAGATTTTTAACTGGTTCTATTTCCACTTCCCATTCCACTCCAAAACCAAGTCCCAGGTTCAAGTCACCTGGGTATCACCTGCTTCTTTGCTGCCTTACAGCCCAACCTCTGCTAACCTCACTAAAAGACCCATCAGTTATTCTTGGGGGGGGCAGATTGAAGAGGACCCCCCAAGTCAGTAGAAAGAGGGAAGGTCACAGGGCAACAGAGTGGCTATTTTGCTATGCTGGCAGATTGTTTCCCAGAAGGCGGTATGGCTTTCTGCCCAGTGGACAAGAGAACAGTTGTCATGAAAGTGGGTAAGGTTCTGGCAAGACCTTGGTCATTGTCCAGACAACAAAGGGATTAACAGAACAGAAATGCAGTGGCTTTATTTGGCTCTGGCCCTGATGTTTTCACTAAGAAAGGCATTTGGTTTAAGGAATTTTCGGTTTGTTTGTTTGTTTGTTTTCCCCGACCCTGGAGACAAATTAGCATACACTGGCCTAAAGAAAGCTTCAGATACTGAAGGGCTCTTAGCTGTCTGGTTTGTCAGGATCTATCATTGTCTCCCTCCCAAACCTCAGGGAGCCTCTCTGGACTATGAAAGCAGCCAGTCTGGTCCTAAAGAAGTAGACATTTCCCTCTTACTCACATGCCTGACCACCTTTCCAGATGTGGAACGATCATGATGCTGCCAGCATCATGTTTGCAGAGATCCACCTCAAGAGATCTTGAGTCCTCTTATTTAATTTTGTAGTCATTTGATACCCGACAGCCACTTGTGATGGGCAGAGAAGAAAGGACCAGTTAATACTTTTGCCCAAAGTGACACAGGAAGCTGGTTGGTAGAGACTCCAAGACCAGAATTTTACTTATAGATGTAAATTCATCTTGTCCATCTCCCCTACCTCCAGGCAAGATTTTAGCCAAAATAACTTCATGATTTCCCCTCGAAGTCAAGTCAGGAAGAATGTATTAAGCACCTACTATGTATCACAAGGGGCAGTTAGGAGCAGTGAATAGAGCACTGGGCTTAGAATCAGGAAGATTCATCTTCTTGAGGTCAAATCTGGCCTCAGACACTAGCTGTGTGACCCTGGGCAAGTCACTTAACCCTGTTTGCCTCAGTTTCTCATCTGTATAATGAGCTGGAGAGGGAAATGGCAAACCACTCTCATAGAAGACCCCCAATGGGGTCAAGCAGAGTTGGGCATGACTGAAAAGACTGAACAGAAGCAGCAGCCTGTATCATGAACTATTCATTGGGGATTCAAAACAGAAACAGTCCCTGCCCTCAAGGAGCTTACAGTCTAAAAAGAAAAGAAGAGATAAAGAAGTTATACAGGAGATGTTGAGGAAGTAGAAGCCACAGAATTTGGAAACATGTTAGATGAGAGTGATGAGTCGAGGACGACATCTGTGTTGTGAGCCTAACATGAACGGTGGTGTGCTTAGCAGTAATCAGCAGGTCAGTAAGAGGGGAGGCTTTAGGGGAAAAGATAATCAATTCAGTCTTGGACATGATTGATTTTTAAATATCTGTGAGACATATAGTTCTAAATGTCCAAAGGAGGTCATGAGAAAGGTTGTTGTTTTTGAGTTTTCTGACTCTTCATGACCCCATTTGGGGTTTTCTTGGCAAAGATACTGAAGTGATTTGTCATTTCCTTCTCATTTTACAGATGAGGAAACTGAGGCAAACCAGATTAAATGATTTGTTCAGGGTCACACAGCCAGTCTTTCTGACTCCAGGCCTGGCAGTCTATCCACTATGCCACCTAGCTGCCCAGGAGAGAGGTCAGGGCTGGATAAATAGATCTGAGAATCATTTTGATATTCATTTTCATTGAATCTTAAATTTTCATTGAATTTATGGGAACTGATGTGATCACTAAGCAAAACAGTATAGAGGAGAAAAGAAAAAGGCCCAGGACAGATCCTTGAGGGACACCCATGGTTAGCAGCTATGTCCTAGATGAAGAAAGGAGAGTGAGGAAATGTCAGACAAGGAGAAGGTGAACCAGGAGAAATAACATTCAGCCCCTCAGCCAGTGGTAGGGGGTGGGGGGGGAACTAGGACAGGTAGCAATCATATCAATGTCATTAAAACCTAGAGAGAAGAAACAATTGAGGAAAAGAGTGTGATCAACAATGTGCTGTTCCCTAGCAGCCTCTCTTTGGGCGTTGGGGCCACATTCTCCACTCCCTTCCTTCCTATTCTCCATCACTACCTCTGCCTTCATTTCCACCTTGTGAAGATCATTCTTGATGCTGTCATGGAACAGCTGCCGGCAACACCTGCCCATTTTCTCTGTTGTGCAAATGATAATCCAAATACAAGGAAAAAGAAAAAGGAAAGATGTGAAAAGAAAGGTAATGGGGCCAGAAGAAAGAACAGAAATGGAATGATTTGGAAATTGTTTTGGCTAAACAAGTGACTTAACCTCAGTGCCTGGGGCAACTCTCTAAGACTATAAATTGCCTGAAGGTGCCTACCTGCATTGATGGAGGGAGTTTCCTTACCTGTAATACATGAAATCAATAGTCCAGTACCTATCTCTCCTTCCCCCTGCCTGCCTCCCCCCCACTTTTTTTCTTTTTGCGAAATTACACACTCTATCATTTCTGTAATAATTCCTTCTGCCTGCTGCATATCCACCATCCTCTCCCTGCTTTAGTTCTCTTTATACTTTTGAAGGTGGAAGGGCTGGGTAGTTTTCCCCCATCCCAAGTCATTGACTACTTTCCTCTCTCCATTGTACTCCATTGTACCTTGGAGAAGGAGATGCTGGGGGGCTCGCTCCCTCCCCACCCCCCAAGAGCTGATGCAGACATCTCAAAAAGGTTTGGGGAGAAAGATGGGAAGAAAAAAAAATCCTTCACCACCCTCCTCCCACTCAGGGCCTCCTTCCAAGAAATGCTGATGTGCCCTGATGAAGATAAGCTTCCCAACACCTGGGCCTAATGATAACTCCCTCAGAAAGTCATTACCTGTGTTGCTTTCCCAACCCTTCCCCCCTCCCCCACAGTTTCTGCTGTTTATCTAAAGGGCCATCAGAGAGAGATGCTTGCCTGCGTCTTTGCTAACTGCCAGAAACACATGCCCTAGCGATTACTGAGTGTTGTGTTGTTATGGTGAAAAGCCAAACTGACGCTTAACAGCAACCTTCACCCAGCTATCTTCAGCACTAGCCGGCAGGAGTGGCTTCCTCAATCCAAGCCACCCTTCTCCACATGGGTTCCCAAGTGCCATTCCAACCCCGACTCCTGTCTGACCTTCTCCCTCCTCCCTGCCTGCTAGAGCTAAAAGTCAGAGCATTCCCTGGCTCCCCACACCCCACCCCCAAAAAAGGCTATGGGATAAAGGTGAAAGGTACATGTTTCCAGACAGGACCAGAGTTACCTCCTTCCAAAAAGCGGTGGAGAGATATGAGACGTGTTTTTCAACTTTAGAAGGGCCTCGAATAGTGGTGGTGTGGGGACGTAGGGGTGCAGAAAGGATTTGGTTACTGGAATGGAAGTTCAAGGGAGTTTGGCAAAAAGGTCAACTGAGCAGCTCCATTTGTGGGGAAGGTCAAACTCATGACTCAGCTGGTTTCCTATCGTGTCATGGAAAAAGCTTCTAGGGGAACACTCGCCAAGTCTTTAGAAGAAAAGATATATATAGATGTAAATATGTATATTTATAGCTATATCTATGTATGCTGCAAGAGGGATATTTATTCCTCCATGGCAGTTCGCTGTGCTGGGGGAGGAGGGCTTCTGGAAGAAGAGCATGGCGCCAGGATCTCTGTGCAGCTTCTTTCCTGATCCTTGGGAAAAGGTGAGAGCATGGGGAAGGGGACTGGCTCCTGAGCTGGGAATCCCCAGGTGCCTCAGTCTTTCATTCATCCCCTCAGCTAGGAGAAGCCCTGAGGGAGGCCAGTCCTCAGAGCTGGGAGTTTTCCTCTGAGCTCAATTTCTTTCCTGACTCTGCAGTCTCGGGTATGCCTCATGGGAAGCTATTTCTAGGGATCTCTCAGCCCTGAGTAACCTGATCCTCAGAACAGGGGTGTGAGAGGAAAGGGCTCCATATGGAAAATAAAAAGACCTGGTGGGCAGGGGGTGAAATGGATTTCCTTGTTTCCTAAAAGAGAAAAGGAATAATGTCCAGGGTTTGTTTGCTTTCCACCTGTGGGATATGGGCTTAATTAGACTCTGGGCTTTGGAGGGGCCCAGACCATGTTGTGGGAGGCTTTGGGATCCTTTGCTGCTTAGGCAAGCCATCTGTTGGTCCCCCTCAGAGCTTGGGGGAGCAGCTGAGGCCTGCCAGGAAGCTAAGATTCTTCTTCCCAGAAACCTCCTCGGGTCACTCTACTCTGTGGGCACGAGTCCTACGCTGGGCTTGTGTTCTACCCTCCTTGTTTCTCTCCCTTGTAGGGCCTGATGCTGGAGCAGGTAGGACAGCCCCAGGCCCCTGGGTGAGATGGAAGTGGGGTTGAGACTGGTGTAGCCTATCTGGGCATCTCCCATCTCATCTCCATCCCATCATGCTGTCCTAGACAAGATACGAAATTCCAGATTTGAGCACAGAACGGGGCGTGGCTCCTCTCCTGCTCAGAGGAGCCCCAGGGTGGAAATGAGTCAGAGAAGTTAATGGTGCTCCACCCACTTTATCTAAGTGGGTTTGATAGTGCTTTCTTGACTTAGGGGAAGTTTCATTGTAGAACTTGCTTGCTTGCTGTCTGAATTCCCACCCTGCCACCCTCAGGCTCTCCCGGCTCCCCAGTCAAGTTGAACAGTTCATCACTCGCAGAGGCATGAGGTCTGAGGGCAGTCTCTGAGTCAGCAGGTCAAGCTAGATGGATTTTTTTTTACCCATCTGGCTGTCTTCCTGAATCCTCGTAACTGTCCAGTCCTCGGTGCCAAACAGACCCATCATTCCAAGACAATGTGGTTTGTGCTGGGTTAGAAGATGCTTGGAGATAGCTAATGTTAGATGCAGAGAGCAAATTCCTGGGGTGTGGGCCTCACCAGCAGGTGGGTAACTAAGGAAGTAGTGAAAACTTTCTGTAAACCTTTAAGCATGAAAAAGAATGCCATCCTGATGCCCACTGCCCTCACCACCTCTGCCTTCTGTCCCCACCTCCACTGTCCTTGGTCTCCAACCTCTCTTACCCTGCTCTGTGTGTATGGGCTGAGACAGGAATAGTCCTATTTGGAGGGGGAGACAAGAAGGCCCAGTAGAAAGAGCCCTAGATTTGGAGAGATGGGATCTGGGTTAGAATCCCGTGTGTGACTTTTGGTCAGCCAGCTGGGTCTCATTTTCCTTCTCTCTAAAATGGACTTTCTGACCTGTGAGGTCCTCTCCAGCTCCAACCCTGTGCTTTTATGTATCTAGAATGCCACACTAGGTACTTTCCCTGATACTGTAAAGTGTTTCCAGCTAATCAGCATGAGTGAGAGGCTCCCAGGGAGGCTCAGAGTACCTGATTCACCAATGCTCTGTGCCACAGCTGAGGAGGTTAGCGGTGGGGAGATGGAGAGAGCATCCAAATCCTCCCCACCTGGAACAACCTTTACCCTCCCCCTTCTGTGGACATCCAGGAGGAGCCCAGAGGCACTGATCCCTTGTAAGTCAGTCTGGGACCAAGCCAAGTGGTGGTGTAGCTCTGGGCATCTGGCTTCTCTCTGATCTCTGCCCCTTCATTTCTTTCCCAGCATCAGCAGCTTGGAGCCCCTGCTGGTCAGCTGACTCAAAGAAGGCCTCTTAGACCTCTTGCATCTATCTGCCCTAAGCACTGAGCTGGCAAGGGACGTGGGGAGGGAAAGAAAGCGGGAGATTCAGAGGGAAGTGAAATTCAAGTGACAGGAAAAGAGATTTCTGGGGCTTTCATTGCCCTCCGTATCCTAACTCAGGATGAATTACTGTCGGGTTTATAAGTCAACTGTGATTTCCCCATTCTCTGAGTTGCCAGCTCTCCCCAAGCTCCCTCCCAACACATGCCCCTCTCCTCCCTACCTCCCCACTTCCAGCCATTTGCAAATCCAGCTGTGACCTTCTCTGCTTCTGACCTCATCCCTAGTGGGAGAAGGAGGAACTTTCATCGCCTGTCCCAAGCTGAATAAATTCAAGGACCCTCTCCCTCCTTCCCTCCCCTTCTCCTTAGTTCTATAGGGCAAAGGGGAGGAGCAGAGAGGGGAGAGAGAGAGAGAGAGCTCTAGTTCTGGGTCATGAGGCTGGTTGGCCTGGCCTCTGGCCTGGAGTCCACATGTGGAAGAACAAACTCTAGGTCTGAAAAAGAAAATCCAATTGTTCCTTCTTTAATTCCTGCCCCCTGACCTTTGGGGTGACCAAGTCAGTCAGTCAGCCAGCCAGGAATGCAATCACTCTCTAAAGACACTAACTTACCAAGCTGACTATGGGCCAGATGCTCGAAAGCCAGATGCTCAAAGGCCCAGGGTTTTGCTCAATCCAGTGACCAGAATCTCCAAATATTAGAATTGGAGGGGACCTGAGATCATCTAATTAAATGTCCTCATTTTATAGACACTGAAGCACTGAGGGATGCAGTGAGTTGTGGAAAGTCATGAAGCCAGTACTAATAGCTTAAATTTATATAGTACTTTAAGGTTAACAAAACATTTCTCTCATAACAACACTTAGAGGTAAGTAATGCAAATTTTACTATCCCTATTTTATGGAGAAGAGGCAACTACTTGGCACAATAGATAGAGCATGGGACCTGGAGTCAAGAAGATATGTCAGAACTAAGGTCCCCTGATTCCAGTGCTTTTTCTGCTACACCAATCAATCAGCAAGTATTTATTAAGTATTTGCTATGTGGCAAACACCATGATAACAGCTGGGAATGAGAAAAGCAAAAATGGTTCCTGCTTCCAAGGAACTTACATTCTAATAGCTTAGACAAATAAACACACTATACACACAAAATGGATGGAAGACAACCTTAGAAAGAAAAGCTTTAGACTCTGGGCATGGTGGTACATACTTGTAATCCCAGCAATTAGGAGGCTGAGACTGGATCTCTCGAGTTCTAGAGTTCTCAACAGTAATGGGCTGAGCCAATCAGGTGTCTCAGAATCAATATGGTAAACACCCAGATGGGGAGGTGGAGGGAATGAGCACCAGGTTACCTAAGGGGCAAGGGGTAAACTGGGCCAGGTCAGAAAACAGAGTTGAGTGGAAGTTCCCAAGCCCATCATCAGCTAACCCACTAATGGCTTCTGTACTTGCAGCCTGGGCAAGATGGGAAGATCTAGCAAAAACGAACAAATGAATGAATGAATAATGGAAAGCTAGCACACCCAGGAGTCCTAATGTCCAAAATCACTCCATAAAGCCACTAAAAATTAAAAAAAAGACTTTTTCCCCATTGTATTTCACTTCTCATCCAATTTGATTCAGTTCAGAACATATATTAAACATGTCCTATGTATAAAAGTCTCTGCTTGCCTCAGGGTAGCCCTGAGTTCACAAGAACCAGTTTGAGGGGCAGCTAGGTGGTACAGTAGATAAACTCAGGAGGATCTGAGCAAGTCACTTCACCCCCATAACTGTCTCAGTTTCCTCATCTGTAAAACAGGGATGATTTAACACCTACCTCTCAGGGTTGTTGTGAGAATAAAATCAGATAATTTTTGTGAAGTGCTATGAAATAATTTATTTTAAGACAATTGAGACTCAGACACTTACTAGCTATGTGATCCTGGGCAAGTCACTTAACCCCAAATGCCTTAAAAAAAAAGAAAGAAAGAAAGAAAGAAAGAAAGAACCAGATTAAGAAATCAGTGTTAAACTGGGCCAGTAAATAACTTTGCCCCTCTTTGGGCCTTAGTTTACCCCTCTGTAAAATGAGGGCAATGGACTAGAACAGTTCTTAGGTCTTTCCCGATTGTTAACATTCGATAAGGAAAAGAATCCTGTGCACTGGACTGGAGGCCTGGGTTCTAATCCTGTCTCTGCCACAAACTTACTCTATGCCATTGGGTCAGGTAAGTCACTTCCCTTCTTGGACCTCGGGTTTTGAATCTGTAAAATCATTTGATGATTGCCAAGGCCTCCAACTTTCTGTGACTCAGACTTTGTTATTCACTGACTTCCTCCGGTCATTTTCCTATAGAGTTGGTTCCCCATACTGCCAATTCCCGACCTTCCCAGAGACCCTCGCTCCATCCCAACTCTGGTCTGCAGATGGTGGGAGCTAGGAGAGGGGGAGGAGGGTCTTGCCTTGAGCAGAGGTGAAATTCTGCTCCCATCCCCTCACTGAAGTCTGACCTTTGCACCTCTCCTGCTAGTGACCCCTAACTTGCCTTTCTTGTCTTACGCTCCCTGGGGAGGAAGAAGGGAGACAGAACTAGATGGAAAAGGTATGAGAAGGAGGTTAGAGGTCATTTCACAGTAGGTTTTGGCAGAAGAGGCCTCTGGGACCACCTGTGAGATCTGACTTTCATCCTCACCCTCTGGGCTGTGTTTCCCTAGATTTGGAAATAAAAGCACACTACCAAGCTTTGATTGGGAGCTAAGTTCCGTGTGACCATAAAGCTACTTTGCCCTCCAGGGAGTCAGGAATACACCCCCTCTAGGTCTCTTAAGGCTTCAGGCAAAATATGGGTTAAAAACCTCCAAACTGTTCCTGCCTGTACTTACTCCACAGTGGTCTCACTGTAAGACGATGGAGTCAGGTCTGGGGAGGCTGAGGTGGTTCCTTTTCCGAAGATCTTTCATGTATTAAGATTGAATTGAGTGCAGCCTTTTCCACGAGCAGGGGGCTGGAAGGGATGAACTCTCGCAGAGAAAAGCTCGCTAGTTCTTTGATGCCATTGCAGTTGGCGTGGGGGGAAGGAAAGTGCAAGAGGAGTCTGGTGTAATGGAAAGGGAACTACATTTAGAGTTAGAAGACCTGGGTTTGAATCCTGCCTCTGTGACCTCTGGGTCAAGGGCAGTGGGAGGTACCCCCTACTGAGAACTGTCTATCAGTTGGGGGGAAGGGGAGAATCCAACCAAGAACTCTCCTGAGCAACACCCTCCTCCCCGACTGTTAACATGCGTGACTTTGGACAAGTCCCTCTCCTTCTCTGGGCCTCACTTTCTTCCTCTTAGATGACCTCCAGGATCTCTTCTGGTCCTGATATCCTGTGATTCTAAGTACCTTCTCCTGAGGGCATAAGGAAAAGCCCAGTAAAAAGGAGCAGGTCTCAGGCTCAAGGCCTGAAAATTCCAGGATTCCTGACAGCCTTTCAGGAGGCACCAGGGGCTGTGAGCTTGGGTGGACCTTATTTGGCCTCACGAGAGGAATCAGGTCCCCAATATCATCCCCAGCCTCAGGTTTCTCTGCCCATGGCATTTCTTCACGGCCCAGCCCAAGAGGCTCTGGCCCTGCCTCCGTCTTGCCCAGGGACTATTCTCCTCACCTTCATTTGACCACCCTGGGATGGGAGCAGGTATAACAAGGTGGGAGTCTCTGACTAGCCTGACTGGGGTGAAGTTACCCAAGACACCACCTCCACCTCCCTACCTTCATCTACTCCTAACCTTTGCAAATGGCTTTTTTACTAGAAACATTGTGAATCTTCCATATAACCACAGTCACATGGACCACATGCCCCTTCCCTTTTCAAGATCCTTCCCCCTCTTTCTGCTTAACCTTGCTCCATTACTGGCCACCAGAGCAGAGAGGTGCCCCCATAAGCTACTTCTACTCCACCCCTCCCCCGATAGGGGGGGAGTTTTCTTTGCTGACAGCCTGAAGACAGGTCATTTTTCTTCTTCTCCCTTATAATGGCCTTTCCTTCTCCACTCCCTCCTTTCTAACGTCTAACGACTTTAACATATACACACAGTCCTTAAAAAAAATACAACCCCCTAGTGAGTTGCTGCAAACCTCATATTGTGGGGGAGAAACAGCTTAAGCGCATGTTCACAAGTTGCTGCATGCGATGACAGGGAGCCTTGTGCTAATTTCCTCTGAGTGTGTTTGAAGATGGTGAAAGAACGGGGGTGTGGAAGAGGGAGCAGGGAGAGGGAGGGAGATTGCTTTCGTATTTAGTTGCTCCCTTTGAACTTCCTAGAAATGTTGGAGCATTTGGCAAAATCCCATAGCATCATAAATACAGAGCTAGCAGACACTTAGAAGACATTAAAGTCCAAGTCCCTCATTTTACAGATAAGGAAACTGAGGTCCAGGAGCATTAAGTGATTTGCTGATAATAGAGGAGGCAGATTAAAACATAAGTCATCTGATGGAGTCTGTGCTCTTTTTTTTTTCTTTTATTAAAATTTCCTTCTTATTCTGAATTTAAGTTAGCAACACAGATGTTTCAAGGTACAAAGCACAAAAGAGGATTGTACAAGAAACTGAACTTTGCATGCTTTTAATATAACATAAATGGGGTCAGCTAGGTGGTACAGTGGATAGAGCACCAGCCCTAGAGTGAGAAGGACCTGAGTTCAAATCCAGCCTCAGACACTAGCTGTGTGACCTTGGGCAAGTCACTTAACTCCAATTGCTTTCTCTCTCTCTCTCTCTCTCTCTCTCTCTCTCTCTCTCTCTCTCTCTCTCTCTCTCCATATATATATATATATTATATATATATATATATATATATATATATATATATATACACACACACACACACACACACACACACACACAACGCGCACTAACAAGGTAACAACAAATTGCTCTATTTTGTTTCCCTCTGAAACCTGAATAAATATAGGGATTCTAAGAATTGGAGACAAGGAAAGAAAACATTCCAGGTATGGGAAATAGGCTATTGCCCCTGTGCATTTTTAAAAAATGTTTTCTTGATACTCCCAATGCTTTTTCCATTGCATCATGTTGTGGAGTCTCCCTGTGCCAGAATATCTTGGAGAGAAAAGACATGCATCTGTCTTCCTTAGATAGGCCTAGGCCTAACCCCCTAGGACAGGGGTTAGGAGGAGGGGGCAAAGAAAGATAAGATGACCTTTGGAGGAAGGGTACAGAAGTAAGCCAGCCCTGAATATTGTGGGAGTTTAAAGGAAAGATGTGATTGACCATCTTTCTCTGCTCTCCACCCCAGATCCTGACCATGCCCAGGCTACATTCTTCCTTCAGATGTATCTCAATCATTTCTGCCCCCACCCCAACTCCATTTCAAGTTAGGAAACATGATAAGAGGCCTAAATATTTGCTCCTCACTATCTACTTTAAGGACCATCCCAGAGCAGGCCCTAGAGAATTTGTACTGGAGAGCATCCCTAACCACCAAATAAGCCAAATTAGAGCTGAACCAGTGGTTTAAGGCAACTAGGCAGCCTGCAAAAAGCCTTGGCTTTAAAGATCTGGGTTCAAGGCTCAGCTTTGCCATTTTCCTTCCTGTGTGACCTCATTCAAATATCTTACCCTCTCTGAAACTGTTGTTGTTGTTGTTTTAATCATATATTTGGTTTAGGGATTGTACAAATCCAATGGTCAGTGTAGTAAAAAGAGCTTTGGGTTTGGAGTCCTGAGTTTAAGTTCCTGTTCTGTTATTTGTTAGTTATGTGATCTTGGTCAAATCCCTTCATCTCTCTGAGTCTTGATGTGCTCATTTGAAAAACTGGGCTGATAAATATTAGTACCATAGACCTCACAGGGTTTATTATAGGATAGAAACGAGGGATGATAATGGATGAATTGAGCCACCACCATCACCACCACCACTACATGAATAACTGGCCCCTAAAAATGGGATGTAGATTACTAGATGGGCAGAGTGGAAATGGAGGCTCTAGAGACTGTTACTGCGTTCTCTCCCTGTAATTTTACCTGCCTGGGAGTGGGGCAGGCTCCCCTGCCAGGAGGAGAGGGTTCTGATTGTAAGGAGCTCCTTGCTGAGTCAGAGAATGGGGAGCCTGCTCTCCTTTTTCTGAGCTCAGGAGTTTCTGGGCTGCTGCCAGCTCTCCCCCTCACCCCCCACTCCTGCAGAGAAATATACGTAGGATTCAAATTCTTCAAATCAGAAGCAATGCTCTAAACCTGCAACTTTACCTCTTGAGAGAAGACGGGAAAGTGCCTGTCTGACCTCCCATTATCGGTGCCATTATCATCATTATTGTTAATATCACTGCCATCATGCTGTAATTTACTGCAGAGTCAATGCCTATGGGGCTTGGGGCCTCCTCTGGGCTTTCTTGTTGGAAGTAAATGAACTTAGGGAACTTTCCCTCCTCCAACCCCCATATTGGGAGGGGGGAGTAAAGGGAGAGATTGTTCTTCTTTCCTTAACCACCAGCTCCCTCCATACATTCTTCAGTGAAACTGTCTCAACACTACCTTATATTTTCTCCCCTCTAATGGGGTGGCTGCTTGGCAAGATTTAGAGTTTCATGTAATGAGAAAGAGGAGGTAAGGAGTGATATTAGAAAGAAAATCCCGCAACCTTTAGAGCAACACAAATCCCAGAGCAGGACATGGCTGGCTGACAACCACCTCCCTCCCCAACCCCAGCTTTGGGTTGGGAAGAATCTCACATGTCCCTCAACCAATCCTATAGAGGTTAGGGAGGGGACCCACCAGGATCCCATCAGCCCCTCCTTCCGGAAGCAAGGTGGGCGTTTAGATTATACCACCCCCATGACCCCCCTGGTAATGAAATGTCCAGCAAGTAAGCCCAGGTCCAGCAAGGAGCAGGGACTGCTAGCATTCAGACAGAGGAGGCCCTTGGAGGAAGAGATAGATAGCATTGCTTTCCTTATTCCCTACAATTTATCTTCCCAGACTTACTTCCCATCACTCCTCCTCATCCATTCAATGTTCCACCCCAAATGGGCTACTTACTGTTCAACTAACACTGCATTCTCTGTCTTGCCTCAGGGGCCACAGCCTATTTCCCATATCTGGAATGTTTTCTTTCCTTGTCTCCAATTCTTAGAATCCCTATATTCATTCAGGTTAAGCACATGCACCACCTCCTAAAGGAAGACCTTCCCGTATCCCCTCATTAGCAGTCCCCATTCCACCCACCCAGATTACTTTGTATAGATTTTGTTTGTTTTATTTGGGTATATGTTGTTTTCCTTCTAGAAGAGGGAAATCCCCTTGAAGATAAAAATTATTTTCGTTTTTGCCAGTAGAAGGAATTTCTTCACCCTAGATATTTACATGTTCTCTCCCTGATTAGAACTGTGAATTTCTGCAGAGCAGAGGCTGTGGTTTGGGTTGTCAACCTGAGATGAAGAGGGTTACCAAGTAGCAACAAAGAGGGTCTTTAATCTCAGCAAGAGGATTGCAATATACAGCATGGGACTACTGGAGTGCCCAAAAGGAGCAGAAGGGGCAGAGTTTTAATATACTTCAACAGGGAGGAATTAAGGTGTTTTGCAAAATAGCCAAAACCTGGGAAGTAATGGACATCTAGTCAAAACAAGGCGTTCCAGGTGCAGAGAATTCCCAGAGAATTCTCCAACCATGTGGTCAGTGAGGTCTAGGTAGCCCCATCTGATGACTGCATTCAACAAGGTTTTGTTTTGCTTTTTAATTTAGGGGTCTCTTTGTCTGTTTGGCCTTTTTTTCTATCTCCAATGCTTCAAATAAGCTCTGGTTGGTTGATTGTATGTAATCCCCTATAAAATCACAGATCCAACAGCTATCAGTAGTCCTTTGCATGTCCAGCACCAAGGACAGCACCTAGCACCTAGCAGGTGCATCATAAATGCCTATCACATCTGATTCTAACTATTTTCAGTCCTTCCTATCTCCACCTTTGCTTCAATAAGCCCTCACCCTTAGCCTCAGAATGTAACCAAACAGCCAGGTTGTTTATGCAACACTGGCTTTCAGTCTCTCCAGTTACAAAAATTCCTCTGAATTAGTTTCTTTTTCCTATGCATTTTCTGTTTAACTGGTTCCCTCGACAGCTACTCTGGTGCAATGAAGGGTAGTGATTATGGAATCAGAAATCCTGGGGTCAAATCCTAACTCTGCCATTTACTGCCTGTTTGACTATGGGTAAATAACGTAACCTCTCTGGACCTCAGTTTCCTTAGTTATAAAATAAGGGGCTTGGACTGGATGACCTTCAAGGTACCTTAAGTCTCTAAATCTATAATTTCTTGCTTTGAGGACTTTAGATTCTAGTTTACTGGGCCCTAGTTGGCCAATGTACCCTTTTCTAGCTGTGCCTTTCCCCCAGCTTTTTCACACTCTACACCAAATCATTGTTTTATTGTCCCCAGTTTTTCTAAAATAGGTCCAATTTCTCTTCATCTTCATCCCACTCACTTCCTACATCATGCCCCAAGGGCACTAAAATTTCTGTCCTAGTATTCTTCTTTTCTAACCACTTCAGCTTTCTCAAAGCCCACACTTTATTTAATATCACTTCTGGTTCAGCCAGACAAAGATCCTCTTAGATCACAGAATCACAGAACATCAGACTTTAAGAGAAGTCACAGGTCATGGAATCCTGGCCACAACACCCCTGATAAGTGGTTATCCAACCTCTGCTTAAAAAACACCCTCTTTCTTGAGGCAACTTATTCCACTTTTGCACACTTCTAATTAAAAAGTTTTTCTTTATATAGGTCTCCACAACTTCCACCTAGTGTTAGTTTTGTCCTTTGGGATCTAGCAAAACAGCTCCAGTCACGTGACAATCTATTAGACAGCTGTCTTGTCTTCTCCAAGTCCTCTCTTCTCTCCAGGTTAAACATTCTCATAGCTCCTTTAACAACACATCATCATCTGGCAAGGTCTCTAGTCCCTCATCCCTTTCTTCCTCCCCCTCCAATCCTGACCTGATATCCTGGGTGCCCTCTTCTGGACTTGCTCCAATTTATTGATTTCCCCAGAACTGAATACAATATATGAGATTGTTGGTGTTGTTCATCCTTTATTCTCGAAGAGGACCAATGACATCAGGAGGGTGATGTCTTGACTTGCAAGTTAATCGAATTTAAGTGAGGCAGAGCTGTGCAAAGTCATCAGCCTCACTCTCTCCTCCAGGGGATCATGGGGTCCAGTAACAAGACATAGGTCAGGACAACTGGCGATAGCCCCCCAATATATAAGATGTGGTCTGACTGGAAGATAGAATGGTAGCACTACATATATCAGAATAGTTAGGGGTGGGGAAGAATGTCAGATGTGGCTACTCCAGGCTACTTTCTGATGTTTTATGGTTTGTATCTAGCTTCGGTACCCTGGGGTATTTTAGCCATCATCAAATATCCAAGCCCTTTCTTTAGGATAGAACTGACGGTGGTACCCAGGGCAGGGTGAGTGCACTGCCTGGTTAGGAGAGGAACATGTTCTCTGCAGAATTAAGCACCAAGCTACCAAATCACCATCAGATAGAGAGCATTCTCCTGGGTAGTCCTCATCTGAGCTAGTCAATATCCTAGGATCCTTGTCCTCAGACTCCTCAGTCATCCATTATTGATGGGATTTTCTCCACCCATTTTCCAAGTTCCTCAGCTTCTTCATGTTATTGTTGTTCAGTCATTTCAGTCATGTCTGACTCTTCATAACCCCATTTGGAGTTTTTTTTGACAAAGATACTGGAGTGGTCTGCTGCTTCTTCTCCAGCTCATTTTACAGATAGGGAAACTGAGGCAAATGGGTTAAGTGACTTGCCCAGGGTCACATAACTAGTAAGTATTTGAACTCAGATCTTCCAGACTCTATCTACTGTGCCACCTAGCTGTCCATTCCTCAACCCCTATACTTTCCCATACATTCTTTTAAGGCAGAGTTCTTAACCTAGGGTTCACAGACCACCTCCCTGGAAAATTTTAGCTGAGTATAATTCTGACTTTAACAATTAGAATTCCCCAAAGATGGAACACCCTGTAAGGTAAGAGTGGTTTTTATGTAATAAAATTTTATTTAAAAATGTAAAAAACCATTCTTAGCTCACCATACAAAGGCCCTACAAAGACAGAATTAGCCCATAGGGCCATCATTTGTTGACCCCTGGCCTAAATGATCTGTAAATCCCTTCCAGCTCTGTTATTTTGTCTAGTAACTGGATGACTCAGGAGCTGACCAACCATGGCCCTGTTGGCCAAATGCAGTCACCTTAGTGTGGGAACAGAAGCAAACGAGTATGTGCATTTCATTGTCTTTCCCCATCTTCAAATGTCTGGATCCTAGGGTTCCTAATTTTGCTCTGTCTGTGTGTACAAGCACATGAATTGTGCACCTATAAGCAGAACTATCCCTAGGAATTTTTTTTAACCTAAAGCAAAAAGTATTTGGGGAGATGTGGGGAGGAGGGAGAAAATGGGGATAGATGATGGTCTTCTCCCACCAGGAGAAGACAGCGGTCCCACCCATTGCCCACATACATACCCTCAAATCATAGGGTTTAAGATAGAATGAATATGAATGAACAAATGGAAAAGGCATTTATTATGTATCAAAGACTATGCTAAGTGTGGAGGAAACAAATAAAATGAGATAGTCCCTGCCCTCAAGAAGCTCACATTCTGGGGCAGCTAGATGGTACAGTGGATAGAGCATTGGCCCTGGAGTCAAGAGGATTTGAGTTCAAATCTGGTCTCAGACACATGACACTTACTAGCTGTTGTGATACTGGGCAAGTCACTTAACCCCAATTGCCTCACCAAAGAAAAAAAAAGAAGAAGAAGAAACTCACATTCTATTTGGGGAGATAGTATATGTAAGAGTTCAGTTGCAGGGCAGCTGGGAAGGCCCCAAAGTCCGAAGGTTACAATGGCAGGGCCGTTGAGAAGTCTCAAGCCTCCTTAGAGCAGAACCAACATGTCCAATGATAGCACCCAGGGGTCTGAGGGGTGCAGCAGCGGGGGAGGTGGGCCTCTACCAAGAGAGGAGCACCAGGGACATGGGGCCCTAAGGGATAGCTGCCCAGACACAGATGCCATGGGGTTATGGGGTGGTAGTCAAGATGTGGAGACATGTGCCTAGAGGAGGAAGGGCACCCCCTGACCAGGAAGTACTCCCCTGAGGCAAAGGCCTCTGTGCCACTCAATAGATAAAGTTCTGAATATGTTTTAGATTATCATTACTATGCATGCCCAGCATTTCTTATCAGGATACAGGGTGATGAAAGTTGGAGCAGACTGCTAGAGCAGATGCTATATAAGCCAATCCTCCTGGCTTGGCCATGCCCACCCCTCTATGGATCTAAGGGTCAGGCTGATAATGAGAGGATTAATTTTCATTTCCAGACTCTACCCAACACCCCCCCCCCAGTCCCATGCCCAGTATGGTTAGTTAATGCCAGTTCAGCTGGTAGCATTTTCATTGGCAAATCCCTGCTCCTGCCCTGGAGGAAAGCTCAGCTGAAACAGTGAGCCCAGTCCTGGACTTGCCAGAAACTGGATCCCCAGCCCCGAACTTGAGAGACAGATATGCAAGACCAGTATCAGAGAATCAGTCTTCTCTATATCACCTCACTGCCTCCCACCCCCAACCTCCTGATATAATAATATTGTATGTTTACATGTGGTTGTATATTTAGATCTAGAAGGAACCTGAGAGGTCATCCAGTCAAATGGTGTCAACCCCAAACAGAAATGGGGGCAGAAGGAGAGGGGAGCTGGGTATTGACTTAGAAAACCACATATTAATAGCATCTGCTTTATTGCATCCTTTATTTTGTTACATATTTCCTATTACATTTTTTTAATTTGTGAGGCAATTAGGGTTGTGGCTTGCCCAGAGTTACACAGCTAATAAGCATTGTGTGTCTGAGATCAGTTTTGAACTCAGGTCCTCCTGATTCCAGGGCCGGTGCTCTATCAACCCAGCTGCCTCTCCTATTACATTTTAATCTAATTCAGGCCCCTCTGAAGAGTGTTGTGGGCTTCCTGCAGTCCTCAGCCAACAAGTTTGATGGCTGTAATCTAGTCTTCATTTTGCAAATGAGGAAAGAGAGATCTAAAGAGGTTAAATGTGTGACCCATGGTCACCCAGGCAATAAGTAGCAAAGCTCAGGTTAAAATGCAAAGCCCTCTTGATTCCAAAACCAATGGTCTTTCCACAGTGCCACCAAAACCTTTATGCACAGTATCTCATCAATGCTCACAAGAATTTGGTGAGGTTTGTAGTATGTGTCCCCATTTCACAGATGAAGACACTGAAGTTGAGAAAAGTCAACTAATCTCTCTCATCTCCACATCCCGTACAATCCGGCAACACCAGTCTTCTTGCTATTCCGTACATATGATGCTCTATCTCCTGACTCTACCTTTTTCCTTGGCTATCCCCCGAATGCTTTCCCTCCTCATTTCTGCCTTTTGGTTTCCCTGGCTTCCTTGAAGAATCAAACAAAATTCCACCTTTTGAAGGAGGCCCTTCCTGCCCTTCCTCCCCACCACCACTAGTCTTTTCCCTCTGAGATTACCTCCCATCAGAGAGGAGGAGAGGGAGAGGGAGATACACATATAAAGATAGATATACAATGCACATATGTATGTATATGTATTTTACATGTACAAAGTTTGCTTGTTATCTCTCCCATTGGAATGTGATTTCCTTGAGGGCAGCCACCATATTTTTGCCTTTCTTTTGTATTCCCAGTGTTTAGCACAGCCTGGCACATAGTAGGCACTTTATCCATACCTATTGACTAACCTAAGATCACAGAGCTAGTGCATGGTAAAGAAAAGACTCAGATCCAGGTTTTCTGGGCCCACAAGTCCCATATTCTTTCTACTATACCTCTTGCCTTAGTACCAAGGTGCCAACAATGATCATGGTATCTAGCTAGGGAGAATCTCTGTGGCCTCTCTTCCCCCTCTGCTGCATTGAGGTCTCACTTTAATTAATGCCCAATATTCTGGTCCCTGGAGGCTGAAAGGCAGCTAATCCAGGTCATCTCAAACCTTCTTTTCCAAAAATGTTAGGAACAGGCTCTCCTCTCTGTTGGAAGAACAAGCTCCTCTCCAAACTCTTTTGGAAACAGGGTCCAGCTTCTTTGGGACAGTTGCCATCAGAATAATCCAAAGTCCAAGGGCTTTGGGGATGATCTAAGTGTCTGGAACATGTACTCACATCATTCTGCCTAGATCTAAGATCAGACTCACGGTGTCTTGGGCTGTCTACAGATGGGAAGATTCCCCATGAGGTACTCTTGGAACATCTGGAAGGGGGAAGAGTATGTAACCTTAAGGAATAGGCACTTGGAAGTGTTGTTTGGATGCATATGTGTGCGTGTATGTACGTGTGTATATTACATATGTTTATTTGTGTTTGTAACAGAGAGAGGGAGAAAAGACCTGGAAATGGAATAAACCAGTCTTTTGACTTGCATTTCTTTTCCTTTGCATCTCTTTTTTCTCCTTAAACACCTTCAATGACTCCCCTGTCTACAGGATCAAATTTTGGCACTGGAGGCATTCCTCAATCTGCAATCTAATTTGCCAATCTTTATCTGCCACTATTTATTTGCCAATGAGAGCTTCTTTACTTCAGTCAAACATGTTTACCTTCTCATCCAACAAACCTAGAAATTTCTGTTATCTAAAGGCTTTGAAGCTAATCTTGAGCCCTATCTATCCAAACCAATCCTCTAAGGTCCTGTTCAACCAATAAACAAGTTTTTATTAAGGAATCCCAATTGCCAGACACTGTGTTAGGTGCTGGGATTTTTTTTTAAGCTCCTGCCTTTATGGCTCTTACAGGCTATTGGAATAAACAACATATACATGTGCAAGTATATGCAAAAACAACTATGTTAATTTGGAGGGCCAGAGGGGCCAGAAGACACTAGCAGCCAGGGAGGGAGGATCAGGAAAGGCCTCATGTAGAAGATGATACAAGCTCAAATTTGAAGAAATTAAGGATTCTCAGAGGGAGAAGTGAGAAGGAGGTGCATTCCAGGAATGGGGCACCCTTGCAAGGGTAAGAGGCTCTTCCATCCTCTCTACTCCATGAAGCCTTTCCTTTAGCACCCAAGTCTTCCTTGACCTTCCCCTCTTCTGAGCTCCCATAGTAATCATCACATGCCCTCCTCATCTAGCCCTTGATCATGCTCTGCATAGTATTGCTAAATAATTTTTAGGGAGTGTTAGTCTTGCCCCTTGAGGGCAGAAACTGTGTCTTGTACTTGGCTGATCTGCTTAGAGATCTCTGAGATCCAGCTTTAAGTTCCCATGATCCTATGAGTCCACACGGTACCTGGCATGGTGCCCTGCACAAGCAACTGGTTAGTAATTATTTGTTAGTGGATGCATGCTATGTGATGGGCAGGGGATTTGGGGAAGGGAAGTGATTTCAACCTTATTTATTTAGCTTCTTTTGAAAGATGGGGCTGAGAAGAAAGAATTTAGGAGCCTCTGGAGACTTTCCATGGGTTCAGTTAGATCTTTGGCCAAGACAACTTTATTCCTCCATCTTGAAACTGGCCAAAATAGATCCCATAGAAAGATTTTCAGAAGGCTACTGTTGGCATCCTTCCTTCCTCTCCAGCCATCACTTACACCCTCTACCTCCCCAACAACACATTGTGTGCCCTTCTGTGAGGGGCTGATGTCTCTCTCACCCTCCCCCACCTGGCTCTAGTTCCCACATATTCCTACCTCCCGTCAGCCTGTCAATCACCACTCTCTAGAGATCATCCCCCAGCCCCATCTCAGTTCTTCCCCTATTCCAGTCACTAATAATTGCTTCAAGGCAGGCTGGTCTTTGTTTAAAGTTCTTTTCATTTAACTTCAGACTAGAGAAGAGGGTAAATGACACTCTGTCTCTTTAAGGCAAACAAGAGGCATTAGAAAAATACTTTTTTTCCTGCTTTTGCTTTTAAGAAAAAAAAAATCCTCCAAGTTATTAGGGGAAAGAAAATCATTTGACTTAAGCAGCCTCTGGCAGTCTGGTGATGCTGAGAACAATATCCCTGTCAGCATCTATCAGGTTTGGAAAACAAAGCCATCTGCATATGGGGGGGATGAGGAAGGGAGGGGGAGAGCAGAGCTCAGCAGAAAAGGAGGTGAATTACTAATGAGAGATGCACAGAGGACCCCTTATTTCTCTACCAACACCACCACCCCACACACATCCACAGTAAAATTGGGGGAGGTCTTGGACACGCTGGTTTCTATGGTTGGCTGAGAACAGGAAGGCCCTGACATCTGCAAAGAGCTTCTAACACCAGGTCAAAGGAGGGACAGTTGGCAATCCAATCTAACCCCAGTGGGGAACTGAGAGCCACCTGAAACAATAGAATTGTAAGATGGTAGGATTTAAAGCCAGGGAGGGACTTTAATGATCATCTACCCCAACCCTCTTATTTACAGATGAAGAAACTCAGGTTCCAGAGAAGTGTATTGACTTGCCCAAGGGTCCTATGGGTAGTATGCAGCAGAGTCAGGACTTCTTAGTTCACTATACCATACTAACACCTCTATTTTGGAACTAGCCCTCTCCATTTGTGCCCATAATCTCATCGCCTCCCATCTCTCTCTCTCTCTCTCTCTCTCTCTCTCTCTCTCTCTCTCTCTCTCTCTCTCTCTCTCTCTCTCTCTTTCTCTCTTTTTTTTTTGGCTAAGCAATGGGGTTAAGTGACTTGCCCAGGGTCACACAGCTAGTGAATGTTATGTGTCTGAGGCCAGATTTGAACTCAGGTCCTCCTGACTTCAGAGTTCTATTACCACCTAGCTGCCCCCTCCATCTCTTGCAAAAAGATTTTACTCCTTCAACCATCCATTCCCCCCACCCATTCAATTTCCCCTTATTAAAAAAAAAATTCTCCTTAGCTACTGACTCCTTCCCTACTGCCTATAAACATGGCCACCTCCCCTTCATCCTTCAAAAACAAGAGACCCTACCATCCCCTCAAGCATTCATCCTATATCTCACCTCCTTTTCATGCCAAACTCCTAGAAAAAGATCTGATTCCTCTTCCTCACCTCCTGCTCACTTCTCAGCCCCTTGCAATCTAGCTTCCTGCCCCACCATTTAACGAAAACTGCTTTCTCCAAGGTTATCTGTGATCTGTTAACAGGAAGATCAGACAGACTTTTCCTAGTCCTCCTCCTCCTCAATCTCTCTTCAACTTTTGACACTGTGGATCATGGCTTCCTCCTGGATCCTCTCCCTTCCTTTGACTTCCATGATGCTGTGCTTTCCTGTTTCTCTTCCTATCTATGAAATGATTCCTTTTCAGGCATCTTTGCTTCCTCCATTTCCCATCTCCTAACTGTGAGTGTGTGTGTACCTCAAGGTTCTGTCCTGAGATTTCTTCTCTCTGCCCAGGCCTTCTTTCTTTTTTTTTTCTTTTTTTTTAGGCAGTTGGGGTTAAGTGACTTGCCCAGGGTCACACAGCTAGTAAGTGTCAAGTGTTTGGCCTGAGGTCAGAATTGAACTCTGGTCCTCCTGACTTCAGGGCCGGTGCTCTATCTACTACGCCACCTAGCTGCCCCTGCCAGGCCTTCTTTCTCGATGATCTGCCTTAGATCTAGCCTTAATCTCTCTCAGGAACTCCAGTCCCCCAGCTCCAATCACCTGGATCATCTCCCCCATAACCATCTCAGATTGAACTCATCCAACTCAGAATTCATTCTTTCACACTAAAGCTGCCCCTCCTCTAAGCTTCTTTAGTTCAGTGGGGGAAAGTACCACCATCAGTGTAAGATGGAGGATTTCTTCTGAAAGGAACCAGAACAATGGTGCTTCTAAGTGGATTATAGATGTAGAGATGGAAGGGATGTTAAAGGGCATCTAGACTAAGCCTCTCATTTTACAGATGGGGAAACTGAGGCCCAGAGAAGGGACTTGCCCAAAGTCACACAGGTAGTACTCACCAGAGTCAGAATTTGAACTCAGACTCTGTGACTCCCAGTTCAGCATTCTTTCGACTGAATTTTGCTGAGTCCCTGAAGAAAGGAAGAATTAACCTTCTAACTCCTAAATGCAGTTCTCATTTGTCTACTATAGCTGTTCTCTCTCACTGCCTCGGCTGGAATTGAGTCTTTTTTATGATATTATTACTGATGAGGAATATCTAATTAAGCCCTCATTAGAAGCCCACTAGTTTTCAAGGACTGATACCAGTTGCTCTCAGAAACTACCTACTCTTCCTTTGTTCCATATTGAATTTTCCTCATTCCTTGAATCACAGACTCTGTAAACTGGCAGGGCCAGCTAAAGATCATTTAGTCCATTCCCCCTGCTTTCCAGAGACAACGTCTTCTATGGGAAGTGGTAAAAAGTGCATTGATTTTCGAACTGAAGGACCTGAGTCGGCCACTTACTATCTGGGCAATCTTAGACAAATCCCTTTACCTCTCTTGCTCTCAGTTTCTTCATCTGCAAAATAAAGGGCTTGAACAATTCAGTGGAAAGAATGCTGAACTGGGAGTCACAGAATCTAAGTTCAAATTCTGACTCTGACAGGCACTATCTGTGTGACTTTGGGCAATTACCTTCTCTGGGCCTCAGTTTCCCCATCTGTAAAATGAGAAAGTTGTTCTAGTTCAGAGGTGGGGAACGGCCTGGAGGTCACATGTGGCCTGCTAGGTCCTCAAGTGCAGCCATTTGGCTGAATCTAAACCAGAGTTCCTAAGTTCCCTTCCGGCTATAAATCTGTGATCCTTTTTTCATAGTCTGAGTGCCCTAGTGCTAGGGAGAATGGAGGAGGAAATTTTGCCTTCTGAAATTTAGGGAAAGAGAGCACACGGAGCTCCCTTCATCAATTATCCCAGTGTTTTCAAGTCTACACGACAAGGATTCCACTCCCCACTCCCACCCCCTGACTAGAGGGAACCAGACTGCAATTCTCAAAGGGGTAAAAGAGGAGTGAAGCAGGGCAGCTCGCAGGTTCTTGCAATCCTATCTGGTGAGCCTGTGTGTGTGTGTGTGTGTGAGTGTATCTGTGGTGTCTTAACTACGGAAAGCTCAGTGGGGAATTGGTGTTTGGGCGGCTAAATAACCACAATTTATATTAAGCAGAAACATAGTCATTAAGCTCCGCTTGCCAGTTGCTGCAGGCTGGCTTGCATTAGAGGAGCAGGAAGCCAGCTCTGCTGTGGCCTGCAGCAAGTCAGGGAGCCTGACTGGGGGACAGGGAGCTCTCCCCTTTTCTCCTCCTCCTCCCTGCCCCTCTGTCCCCAGACTTGCAGGAACAGATAATGGGACAGAGGGAAGAGAAAGGGATTGTACACTTCACTTCCACTCATGGACATGAACCTCTCCCTTTGGTGACCACCTCAGTGTGTTTCTCTCTCAGCAAAGGCCATTCCTATCCTAATTAACGGAGCAAATACCAATCCTGGGCTGGGCAGGGGATACATGTGTTGATATTTAATTATCTAGTGTGCACTGAGGCTATTAGAGCCCCTCTGGAGAGCAGGAGCTGCAGACAATGAGGTGCAGTGGAGTTCACTGCAAAATAATTAATTAATGTACTTGTGGTCCTGGTTTGCCAAGAGGCGGCTTTGGGCCTCTCACCGTCAACCTGAAGTGAGGTAGTGATGGGTTGATACCTTGCTGAGTTTTGACATCATCACCGTCTCCTCAGTTACCACCAATGTTCTATGAAATTTACACTAGGTTATTTGGCACCAAGTGGTATGCTGTTGTCAAAGGTTTGGTTATGGCGAGCATTTTAAACAAAAATTGGCAAAATGAAGTTGGTGGCTCATTCGGTGAATTTCAATTATCTGGATTCTCAAAGTCCCCCATAAACTAGGAGAGGAGCATAGGGGAGTCCTTGGGAGCAGGGCTTATCTTTCTTATTATTCTTATCTTTGCATCTCTATGCTCTGCATGGAGCTTAATAAATGTTTTCTGAATTGAATCTGTAAAAACTGGATACTCAAGTCACAGGACTGACATTTTCCCACAGGCTTTGCTTTCTGTTTTTGCAATTGCCTTTCTCCTATGCCATAACCCCAGGTGCGAGCTCAGGTGGTGAGTTTGTGTGAGTTCAAAATGACTCAGATTGAGCACTGGGGGATTGAGGTGGGAGAAGGGAGGGGTCTTGAAATTAGCTAGCAGCATGTATTAGCCAGGCACTGTGTGCAGAGCAAGAGTCCTCACTGATTTATTATTTTGCAAATTTCCACTAAACTGGAAGTCAGCAGACCTAGATTTAAGCCCCTACTCTGCCACTTGGCCTAGAGGCAGAGCTCCGATCCAGGCCTGGGATTCTGGAATTCTAGAAAATGCTTAAGGGTGGGCGATCATATTTTTAAGGTCCCTTGCACAGTCCTTCTGAGAATGGTGATAAGAGGACCCACTCAGTTCAGTAATCTCATGTAAGTTTCAGAGTTCGGCTATGGGATGAGGTCTTATCCTTGATCATCTCTCTAATGCAAAGAGGGTTGGAAAGAAAGAAAAATGAAGGAGGGAGGTCTCCTCTTCTGCTTAGGAGTTAGTCTTTTTCCTTTCTGGGCTGTGAAATGAACTAGAGCCCTGCATTTTGTGGAAAGGGCACAGGATACCACTGGATGTATCTCTTCTCTTTCAGTCTCTCTGCTCTGGATATGTTCCTCAAGTACCTAATCCATTCATAGAATTTAGGGCTCAATGAGCTCCTACCAAATACAACCCCCTTTGTCTTAATGTTTGAGGAAACTGTGGCAAGGTCTCATAGATAGTAAGGAAGACCTGAATTCAGATCTGACTTCAGACATTTATTAGAAGGGCAACTCTGGGCAAATCACTTAAGCTCTGCCTCAGTTTCTTCAGCTATAAAATGGGGATAATAATAGCACCTACCTTGTGGGTTATTGTAAGGATCAAGTGAGGTATTATTTACATAATGCCTGGCACATAGTAGGTACTTAGTAAATGCATGTCGCCTTCCGCGTCCCCCATTTCTAGCCCTAAATTTAGCTAGCTCTTTTTCCAGTAGTCAAACTGCCTCAGTGCTGAGGAGGAGCCAGGGCTGATGCATGCCTTATCAACTCAATTTTCTCAATGGATAGCCCGCCAGGCCCTGTCTGAAAAATAAACAAACAAACAAACGAATGAATGAACGAACAAATAAATGAATAAATAAATGAATAAATGAATAAACAAACAAACAAACAAATAAACAAATAAATAAATGGCTGACAGTGGCTGGAGCTCCTGGCCAGCTGCCCAGTCTCCTATGCATGTGGACTGAAAGCTGGTGAGAGGCCAGTATGCTAGAAGCTCCCATCTCGACCATGTCCCCGTGCACCCAAAGTCCTCTCCTTGGCCCTATTTCCCATGACATGTTTCCCACCTAAGCCTGCTTGCTTGCTGAGTATTTTTAACTCAAAGCCTCCTTGCGCTTTGCTGATCTTCAGACAAGGGTC
The DNA here is from genome assembly GCF_003287225.1 of Phascolarctos cinereus. Lineage (NCBI taxonomy): Eukaryota > Metazoa > Chordata > Mammalia > Diprotodontia > Phascolarctidae > Phascolarctos > Phascolarctos cinereus. The sequence continues at coordinate 373,658,541 of NW_027555958.1, forward strand.
CAGGAAAGATAACAGAATCCATTAGTGCCGCTAGAGTCAAGCAGTGTTTGCTAAATACAGGCTCAGGAGTCTCTGCTCCCCCAGCTTCATGCTGCTGCTGTTAGTACTCTACCTGCCCTCCTTTCTGGCTGCCCTTAGAGGTGCCTCTGACGGGTTCCCACAGATCCTTGTGCAAAATGAAGAAATCTGGGTTTCAGCTCTGTGACATCCCATCTACAAGAGAGAGAGAAGAAAACTAAAAGAAGAGGAATTCCCAGGCCCTAATCCCAGTGGCTAGGGGAGAGTAGGTTTGTAAACAGAGCAAGAAATATGATTTTCCAGGACTCCCAAGCCAGTGGGCCCACTTTAAGGGAGAAGGTTGAAAGTGACTAGAACAACCCAGCTAGAGTGAGAGAGAAGCCTGGCTAGAAGCAGGGGTAGTCTGGAAAATCAAGGGGCAAAAGGAGTCAGTCTCTAAAACCCATTGAGGCTGGAATTGCCATCTAAGTAACTTGCTCTGATGAGGTATCTCCTCCTCCCAGGACCCTGGGAGCAGTTTTGTTTTTTTAGCTTTCATTTTATTTTTTAAAATAATAAGCATATATTTTTTTCTCCAGCCCATCCTCTCTTGCTTTTCTATTTAAAAAATAGTGTGTCCTAAATATGCAAAGTCAAGCAAAACAAATTCCCACATTGGCCCATATCCAGAAATATATATCTTATTCTGCATCTTGAGTCCACTCAAAATGCTTCATTATCTACCCTCTGGAAATCACAGCTGATCATTACTTAGATCAGAATTCTCAAATCTTTCAAAGTTGTTTGTCTTTACAATGTTGCCTTTATTCTACATGTTATTCTCTTGGTTCTGCTTCTTTCACTCTGCATCAGTTCATATCAGTCTTTCCAGGTTTCTCTGAAGCTTTTCTTTCATCATAGTTTACTGTGCAATATTTTATTTCTTTCGTATGTCATAATTTGTTCAGCAATTCTTCAATTGATGGGCACCCCCTTATAGTTTCCAGTTTCTTGCCACCACAAAATGAGCTGCTACAAATATTTTTGTACACATGGGTCCTTTTTCTCTTTCTTTGATATCCTTGTGCCTACTAGTTTCCATATTAAACCATTCATTACAGCAACTGCATCTCCAGAGAGGCCTCAGTACCTGTCAGTGTAGAGAGAGAGACAGAGTAGGGACCAGTGAACAAAGTATTGCTCCCCTCAGGGAAGGAGAATAGCTGCTTAGAGTGAACAGTCCAGAGCGATAAATTCCAGATACCACAAGCTCAAAAACACCTCGTCTCTACCCCCTCAGCATTTAGTTTATACAATCCTAGGAGTCCCCAAAGGTCAGTTAACCAACCTCCTATTTGTAGCCTTCCCACGCAAGGGTGTCAGTACTTTTAAGAGATCTCTTCTTGGTGGTTCGGAGATTCTGTTCCTCCCCTCAGTCACCCATTCTAGCATCTCCCAGGAAGATATCTAAGCTAGAAGACATTTATGAGGCCATTAGTCCACCTACCCCTCTCCCATTTTACAGATGAGGAAACTGAAGAAAAGAGAAGGACACACAACTAGCCAGGGACAGAACAAAAGCTAACACCTCCACTTTTATTGAGTAAGTAAACAAGGAAGACCTTTCTTAAGAAGTCTGTTATCGTTTAAATGTTTTTCATTTTTCCTCTTTGGAAAAGGACCCACATGGTCTGTATGCCATCCATAATGTAATTCTGAATATTATTGAAAGTCCTGAAGAAGACACCCTTCAATCTTCTCTTCTCCATCCTAAAGAATTCCACTTGTCCCAAAGCATTTAACCTTTTCTTAAAGACCCTATTTCCTGGTCCTCTGATCACTTTGATCTGCCTTCTTGGGCTCTCTTCCCCATTTGTCTTTCAAAAAGGGGACCCCACAGCTAGGTGGTCAGTGGATAGAGCACCGGCCCTGAAGTCAGGAGGACTTGAGTTCAAATCCAGCCTCAGACCAAATACTTGACACTTACTAGCTGTGTGACCCTGAGCAAGTCACTTAACCCCAATTGTCTTAAAAAAAGGGGGCATCCTAAACTGAACTTGGACTGTACTCTTAACCTCTCATCCCTTTCAGTGGAAAGGGTAGAAACATGTCAGTATAAGAATACGCAGGCAGTGCCAAGGAAATAGAAGATTGGTAGCTGTAAAGGGGTACACTGACATGTTAAATCCCTTCCCCCATCCCCCAGTGACTACACATTCAGCTTCTGTGGTCTCCTCCTCTTGCTGTGGATGTGATCCAACCTGGAAACCGCATTAAACATTACACAGAGTAGTTGACGTGCAATTAATAAAGTACAGATTTTGGCTGGAAGCCATTACTTAACATAGCCACCATGACTCCCGGGGAGGAAGGGCAGGAGGAGGGAATCAGGGAAAATGGCATGCAATGAAAACCATGGCTGATATTTATAAGAGTGATAGGACATGTTCACAGCAGCTCGTCTCTCAACAGCACCTTGACATCAGGGGAGAAAGCTCTTGATTCCATTTTTCAAGGGGAGCAAAACTGAGACACAAAGATACTAAGTGATTTGCTCAAAGTTATTCAGTAAATATGCAAACCAGCATGGCATAGTGTGAAACAGCCCTCACGCAGAATCAGGAGACCTTAGGGTTCAAGTCCTGGAAGAGAGATACAACGATGCAGTGGGAAGAACTCTATTCTTGGACCTGAGTACTCTTAGTAGCTTTGTGACCCTGCATGAGTCACTTGAACTATCTGTATCTCAGTTTCCCCATCTGTAAAAGGGGAATAATACTATACTACCTACCTTAACAAGGTTGTATGAGGTAAGCTCTTCCTCAGCCTTAAAGTGCTATTTAAAAATGGGAATATTTAAATATAGGAATTCTATCTAAATAGAAGCTATTATCCTGCCAACAACTAGCTGTGCAAGTCACTTTATTTCTCTGGGCCTCAACTCCCTCATTTGCAAAATTATCAGGTTAAATAAAGTCTGAGATTTCTTAAGTCTCTTCCAGCTTCAGTAATTTTTTATGATTCCATGATTACTTTCTACTACTGTGATTCATGCTGCCTCCATCCAGGAAGAGAGGAAGGAAGGAAATGAGCACTAATTAATACCCATTGTGTGCCAGGCAACTGTGCTAAGTTCTTTAAAAAAATATCATTCATAATTTATCCTCACAACAGCCCTGGGAGGCAGGCACTACCATTAAGCCCATTTTACCATTGAGGAAACTGAGGCAGAGAGAAGTCAAGTGACTTGCCTAGGGTCATACAGCTAATAAATGTCCGAGGCTGGATTTGAACTCAGGCCTTCCTGATTCTGTGCCCAGCCCTTTATCCACTCTACCGCCTAACTCAGGACTCTCTCTCAAATCTAGTACTTTTTCTCCTATATTCTGTTTTTTGGTCACATTTCAGGGCTTTGCTTAATTTAAGGGCCTTTTTATGAGTTTTAAGATAGCCGTCCATCTTCCTGTCAGTCCCCCTATGTCCCTCCATCCATCATTCTTTAAGGAGGCTGGAGCTTCTTCTCTGAAGAAGGCACAAGTGCTTTTTCCTCACCACCATGTTTGGAAAGGCTTTTACTGAAGTTTTGCTCCCTATTGGTAAGAGAACAGAGTCGGGAAAGCTTAGGGATGCAAGGTTGGGGGGTGGGGAGGAGGATAGGTAAAAATACTTCTGTACTTAATTCAAATGGTTGGGCCTTCAGGCATTGGCTATTGAAGTTAAAGCCTTGCTGTTCTCTACTCAGTAAGATCCCAAGCTGGTTTGTTTTTTTTTTAAAGCAAAATGCAAATTTCAGCTCAGCTAGTCAAAACTGGTCCATCCGCACAACTTCCAGGCTGCCTGTCATTAAGAAAAGACCCAGGTAAGGGCTGGGGGCTGCAGAAGGAAAGGTAGAGAGAATCGCAGGGAACTCAGGGAATGGGTCAGGGGCTGTAAAGCCAGACACTAGAAAATAAAGACCTAGGTGCAGAGGGGGAAATTGAGGCCCATTTTACCAAAGGGACGATCTAACTCATCATGGCACTTGGAATGGCCACCACATTATGGAGACGTCTTCAGCATCCAAATTCATGGCCTCCTCTCTCTCTGAGGACTATCTTCCTTTGGCTTTTATCCATGGAAGAGACTGGGTATGAGAACATCTAGTCTCCTATTATAGCTCCAGGGTATTTCATACATATTAATTGAATGATAGTATAATGTCATGGAAAGAGCGCCAATAATATTAGCTAGCATTTTTGTAGCGCTTTAAGGTTTGCAAAGCATTTTGCATATATCCTTTCATTTGATCTTCACAGTAACCCTGAGAGGTAGGTGCTGTTATTAGCCCCAGTTTGCAGTTGAGGAAACTGAAGCAAACAGAGATTAAACGACTTGTCCAAGGTCCCACAGCTTGTAAGTAGCTGAGGTGGGGTTTCAACTTAGGTGTTTTTAACTCCAGGCCCAGCACACTGTCCAACTAGCTTTGTTGTAAAAGATAAAAACAGAATGTAGCCGGGTCCTGATTAGTGTGAATAATGAATTCCCTGAAGTGGTCACCGTCTAACCAAATTCTCACTATTTGAAGTTACAATTATCTAAAATAGGGTGATTGGTTCCTGCCCAATGGAAATATGCAGTATGATTTCTAATAATGGGACCACTTCAAGGGATTCATTATTCACGCTAATCAGGAAGTGGCTTAAGTAGAAGGTAGTGCTAGAGGGGGTGGTAGTAGACCCTGGGGTGGGGGTGGGGGGAAGAGGAAAGATCTCCTGAAGTAGATAGATGACCTTTGAGCCTCATCTTAGAGGAGACCAAGAATTCTAAAAGTTGAATACTGGGACATGGACGGGATGTTCCCTTCCTAGGGAGCAAACAGCACAAAAATACGGAAATGGTAGATGGTGTCATGTACAAAGAACAGCAAAATGGGCCAGGATGATTTGGATGGTGGAGTGTGTGGAAAGCAATAGAGGTAGGAAGAGGACAGGCCATAAAGAGCTTTACATGTCAAACAAAGGGCTTCATATATTTGATGCTGGAAGTAATAAGGAACCATTGGAGTTTATTGAGTAGGTGTGACTTGGTTGCCCCTGAGCTTAAGGAAAATCACTTTGGTGGTTGAGTAGAGCATGGATTGGAATCTAATTAGAAGGCTATTGCAATAGTCCAGGTGACTGGTGATGAGGGCCTGAGCTAGAGTGGTAGACTGAGGTCAGGGAGGGGAAAAGAAAATGGTGTCTGGGCAAAAGAGGGAGCGGGGCAGAAAGTCGGTAGAAAAGGCAGGGTTAAATTTCCTTGGCATTCCACAGCAAGGCTTCTGATTGGGCCCATTTCCATGCAGCTGAATTCTAACTGGGCTTGCTACCTAGGGATTCAGAAGCCACAGAGCCTACCTCGGGCAAACCTGATACCCTCATCTGGAATCCATCCACAGCCTATTTCCTCCCCCGTGCCCAGAGCTCATTAGAGGAGCCACGATGGGACTTCACCAGAGACTTCCTTCAAGCAGACAAATCCCGAGCATGCCAGGCCGCTGGGAAGAGTTAAGGAAGGCTCTGGTGACTGACTTTGTCTTCCCAAATATGCAAAGCTGCAAGCCCCCCAAGGCATGTGCTTTCTTATTTCAGTATCCATTTTCTCTTCCTCTGACTTTTTATTCTCTCTTTCTTCCTGTCTGGTCATCAGAACCAACTAGTATCAAGCCATTTGGATTAGGTCAGGGGGTAGGTTACCTATGGCCTCGAGGCTGCATGTGGCCTTCTAGGTCCTCAAGTGCAACCCTTTGACTGAGTCCAAATCTCCAAAGGGATTTGTTCTATAAAACTTGCCCTCAGTCAAAGGGCTACACTTGAGGGCCTAGAAAGCCACATGCGGCCTTGAGGCCATAGGCTCCCCACCCCTGGGTTAGGCAATAAGGAGAAGAGAGTTCTATCCCTCACCAGGGCTCTTTGGGCCCCACATTTTAGTCCTCTGATCTCTGTCTTCCTCTGTTCTGGCAGGAATCCATCATGTAGATGAAATATGGAAAAGTGCTAAGTTGGGGAACAGGCTTGCAGAAGATTTAGGATCCTGGGAATATCAGTATGAAATGTATGAAATTTGCACATTGAAAAATAATAATAAACCTTTGATTTCATTGGCAAGGAAACTTCAGTCAGCACTTAAGTCTTATCATCTCCGTTTCTAGGGGCACCGAGGGTTTCAGCAACCAGGACTGCCTACCAGTAGGGGTTGAGAGGCCAGATCTGAATCCTAGTCTTATTGACTTCAAGGCTGACTCTGTGTTCCACTAGGTCCTATTGACTTTTGTATAGTGCCTCCTACGCAGTAGATGCTCAGTGAACGTTACATTGGATTGGGACTCCCCAACCCTGTCAAGACATCTTGTATAATGCAGTAAATAGACTAATAGTCGAATGAGCTGAGTTCTAGCATCAGGTCTACCATTGCCTCCCTTCCCCCATCTGTAAAATGGAAATAATGAAACCTGCAGTTGTCCATAGCGGATGCTGCTAAGGCTTTGAAAAGTTGAAAAACACCCTGGAAAAGTACCGTTATTATTACTAGAAGCATCTCTTCGGGAGAACAGTGGGGAAAGCAAAGGCCTGTCTATATTGTGTCAACAAATGGCTGTCTCTGGTGGGTAACCTGAGAGTCAACCAGCCTGATCCTGCTGCCCTCTGCCGCCACTGTTTAGATCCTGTCTGCTACAGGAGGGTAAGGATTTCCCATTCTCCCTCGTGGGCCACGGGGGGTCACAAAGTTCTTGTTGTCACCCCACTCATTTTATTAACCTTTTGACTGTATCCCTGCTGGAGTACAAGTCTAAGGGAAGCAGATCCAGTCTTACTGACTGACTCCCTCACACACACACACACACACACACACACACACACACACACACACTTTCATATGGGAATGAATACTTCCTCTGGGAACATCCTCCCCTTTAGCATGCTGGGAGCATTACATTACATTACTCCATCCTCCAAGTATCTCCATCCTTCTCCAGTTTCAGGAATTCTGAAGGCCCAAAAAAGTTATTCTGTTAGCAGAAGGTGCTATACTGTCAGGAGCCGCTGAAAGTACCACCCAAGTCCTCAGGCACAGCAAACCAGGCCGAGACAGAAAGAATCGAGTCCCTTGGAAGGGAGGGCCACAAAGCTGTTTAAACAACATACTCCAAGAACAGCCTGTTTTCCCAGTGCAGTTTCCTGCCGAGTGTTTGCCTGACCCGGCTGCCCAAAATCCCTCTCCAAACACCGGGTTTCCTGCCTAACACTAGCAATCTGAGAGCTAATTATCTGGGATTAGGGATGGGATGGGATGGGATGGGGAGGGGAGGAGGGACCTTTAATTACAGGAAAACAGCCTCGCTAATGTCCATCAGGCTTTGAGGATTATGGCAGAAACCTGGGGTTTGAATGCAAGGCAGTGAAGAAGGTAGAAGCTGCACTTTGGGGTGACCTGGGCAAGATTTGTCTGTCAGAGAAACCAAGTTGGTCTTTTAGCCATCTCGGAAGCCTGTGTTGGGAGGATGGGAGGATTGAGAAGAAGTGGGGCATCAATCATAAGAAATGTTAGTTCTCTGGAGTTTGGGGGAAGTAAAAAAACCCTATAGAATGTGTTTTGATGCGTGTGCATGTGCGTGTGTGTGTGTGTGTGTGTGTGTGTGTGAGTGTGTGTGTGTGTGTGTGTGTAAAACACATCCAGAGGGGGGATAGAAGGGGGGATTGGGAGTTGTAGGGACTGCCTCTAAGCAGGTAAATCAATCACTGTTGAGAAACAGCTGTTTCCCTGAAACTGAAATTTCTATGGACTAATGACTTTGTCACCACCCCAACCAATGAAGAACAAGAGAAACCCAGAAGAAAGGCCCCCAAAAGCCCCCAGGAAAGAGTGTGCTCTTCCCTGTTAGTCCAGCAGCCTATTCAGTCCCTTCCACCCTCCCTATTTCCCTCCCCCACTTCCTTCCCCTCCCTTTTGCCTCCTCCCGCGGTCCATGGCACGCTGACCCAGTTCTGCATTAGGCCTGTGTAGGAGATGCTCTCTCTGTCCCAGGGGAGGAGAGTGGGAAATGGAACATGAATCTAGTCAAGAGACTTTGAAATCTACGGTGACCACTGTGCTCTTTGGGTTGGCTCACTGGGATCAGGGCCCTCCACAGACCAATCCCTGATCCGAAAGGAGACCCCAGGTTGAGATGCCAAACCCAGTAATACAAAGTATAATGAAATTAATGTTCACAGTACGAGGATAGATCAGATCTATAGAAGGGCACATACCACCCAATCCCACTTTTCCTTCATTCCAAAATCAGATGTTTCTCTCTCCTGTCACTCATGCTCAGGAAGAATCAGGGGCTGTGTATCTGGTCCAGGATAAAATTGAAACTCTTCTCCTTGATAATTAAAGCCTCCCCTAGTCAGGCTCTAACCATCCAATGATACAGAGTGTCCCAAAAGTCTTAGTGCAGTCTTAAGCTTTCATAGCTCAATTAAGCTTATAAATTTAAATCTTAAGCTATTAACGCTTAAACTATACTAAGGACACCCTTGTAAATTACTCCCCATCACATGCTCTAATAAGTTCACACCAAACTGGTCCATTTTCTTTCCCCAGGAAACATCATTCCATCTTCCTTCTCTGTATCTTTGCACAGACTGACCTCTACACCTGAAAGGTGCCTTCTCCTCACTTAGCCTTTTGGAACTCTTAACTCCCTGTAAGATTCAGCTCAAATTCTACCTCTCCTACAAAAGGCTCTTCCTGATCCCCCAAGTAGTTAGCGCTCATCACCCTCAAAATTGGATAACGTGTGTATACATAATATTATTCTGGACTTAAACTACAAACAAAATCAGGTTTTAAATATATAAAGTGTTGTTCAATCATTTCAGTCATGTCTGACTCTTCACAACCGCATTTGTAGTTTTTTTGGCAAAGGTACTGGAGTGGTCTGCCATTTCCTTCTCCAGCTCATTTTACAGATGAGGAAACTGAGGCAAACAGGGTGAAGTGACTTGCCCAGGGTCACATGGCTAATGAGTGTCTGAGGCCAGATCTGAACTCAGGAAGATGAGTCTACCTAACTCCAGGTCTGGCAATCTATCCACTGCACCACATAGTTGCCTTAAAATATATAAAGCAGGGGTAGCTAGGTGGCACAGTGGATAGAGCACTAGCCCTGGATTCAGGAGGACCTGAGTTCAAATCCAGACTCAGACACACAACACTTACTAGCTGTATGACTCTGGGCAAGTCATATAACCCCATTGCCTAACCAAAAAAAAAATACATATCATATATACATAATATACATAAAATAGATTAAGAAAAAAAGATTGCACATGAAAACTACGCATTTCTATTGTGTGGAGCTTACTGTTCCTTTTATGTAAATAACATATAAATATGTAATAATTTTAATATGTAACTGTCAAAGCTGTCCTGCTTTTCTGTATTTCCTTCTGGCTTTTCCTTTATTCTGTGCATTTAAAAGAATTCACTAGTTACCCTCTTTTTTCATCCTTTTCTTCTTCTTTTTTTTTTAATAAATGACTAAACCCTACTCCTCCCTTCCAACCCTCCCTCAATTGAAAAATAGAAAATACAAAACCCTTGCAACAAATATGCAGTCAAGCAAAAAAAAAAACCTACATTGTTCATGTCCAAAATTGTAGGTCTCACTCTGCATCTTGAGTCCAGCACCTCTCTGTCAGGAGCATGTTTCACCATCCTCAGGAATTGTAGCTGGTCATGGCAATGAACACAGTTCTTAAGTCTTTCAAAGTTGTTTTCCTTTACAATGTTGTTGTTATTGTATAAATTCTCCTACTTCTGCTTATTTAATTCTGCATCAGTTCAAACAAGTCTGTCCAGTTTCTCTGAAACTGTCCCTTTCATCATTTCTTATGGTGCAATGATATTCCATTATATTTATAACTTGCTCAGCCATTTTCCAATTGATGGGAGGCCCCTTTGTTTCCAGTTCTCTGATATAACAAAAAGAGCTGCTCTAAATATTCTTACACTCACAGGTCCTTTGCATCTCTCTTTGATCTCTTTGGGAGTATAGCTTTAGGTGTGGTATTTCTGGGTCAAACAGTTTAGTGACTGAGGACACAGTTCCAAATTGCTTTTCAGAATGGCTGGACCAATTCACAGCTCCATCAGCAAATCCTAGTGTGCCTGTCCTCCCACAGCCTCTCCAATAATTGTCATTTTCCATTTTTATCATCTTTGCCAATCTGATGAATATGAATTGGAACCTTAGAGTTTTTTTCATTTGCATTTTTCTAATTATTAGTGCTTTGGACCATTTTTTGGTATTGCTATTGACAACTTGGATTTCTTCTTTTGAAAACTGTCTCTTCATCTTCTTTGATTATTAATCTGTTGGAGAATGACTCTTGTTCTTATATGTTTGAATCCAATTCATATATATCCTGGATATCAGTCCTTTATCAGAAAAAGTTCCTGCAAAGATTTTTTTCCCAATTAACTATTTTCCTTCTAATTTTTACTTATCTGGGTACACATTGTTTCCCCTTGAGGACAGAGACTATCTTGCTTTGGTCATTGCATTTCCAGTGCCTATCACAATGCCTGGCACATAGTAAGTACTTAATAAATCCTTGTTAAATTCAGTTGACTAAATGATCCCTAAGGTTCCTCCCAGCTCTAGCATGCTAGAATCCGGGAATTTGCAGTGTGCACTTAACACAGAACCTGGTACATATTCTTGTTGACTTGATTTGACTTGACGTGAGGAGAAGAGGAAGGGAAGCATATAATTGGAAGCAATATGAGGAGAGGAGCCATGAGCTGAACAAGGAAAGCCATTATCTCTTCTCCATTGAATCCAAGGACACTGTTAAGCCACTGACTCTCATGAGATGATTCAAGGAATTATCCCTCTGGGGAGCCAGAGCTCATTTGGACCTCTTAGGGCCTTGCCCTCTTTGATGGGTTGGCCTAGATCCAAACTTGACTGGGAAATCTGTGACGCTGTCTGCTCCTCAATTTTCTTTCATCTTAGAAAATAGGCAGCACCTTGACTATACCTCCCCAGAGAGCCTTCTTTTCCCTCCCCTCCCCAGGAGCCCTCATCCTCTGTTTCTCTTCTTTTTATCTATACCTAGATAGTGGTTCAGTTGTGTCCAATTCTTTGTGACCCCATGGATCATAGCACACTAATACTGTCCATGGGGTTTTCTTGGCAAAAATACTGGAACGGTTTGCCATTCCTTTTTCCAGCTACCTATATAGTACTTTATGGTTATAAAGAGCTCTTCATATCTGATCCCATTGGCACTTCATAAGAATTCTGTAAGATAGTAGTCAGCCAGTCAGTCAAAAAGCATTTATTGAAGTACCTACTATATGCCATGCACTAGGTAGTGAGAATATTATCTTCATTCTATAGGCAAAGAAATAGAAGCTCATCAGGGATAGATTAAAACCTCTAGGCATCAGGATGGTGGTGACCTCTTCTCTGCCTTTCCTAGACTGAACTAGCCAGCATCACAAGTGAAATGAAGAGTTTTTCCTGGCTCTAAAAAGCTACCCAAAGTGCCTCATAGGAGACCAAAAAAAATGTGAAGAGTGCTGAACTTGAGTGTCAGGATGTGAATTGGATTCCTGCCTTGGCCTCTTATTACTGGTATGACCTTGGACAAGACACCTTCCCTCCCTCTAGTCTCAGTTTCCTCATCTATAAAGTGAGGGGCTTGGATTATATTGCCTTTCAGGTCCCTTCCAGTCTCAGATCTAAATTCTGAATGGGGAGACCCTGTCTGTACTTTTCTGTCATTTTCCTCCATGTCCTTACTTTTAGAACTGGTTGCTCAGGGTCATTATCTCCCCTCATCTCTACTCCATGGGTACTCAGTGGTCAGCTGACTCTTCTCTGGTGCTTTTAGTAAATAGGTCTGGCCTCCAGGTCAGTAACAGATAAGGGAATACCTTCATAAAGCCCTGCCTCTCACCCAAAAGAAAAAAATATTTCCTATTCAGGAGGGAAGGAATAGACTAATGGTGTTTCTTTGGCCTGATGTATTTAAGCCCAGAGACCCTCTGGGGGAGTGATGGAGCCAGCTCATAGGAGAGCTCCCAGGCTCAGGGAGAGCTGATTATAAAATTTTCAGTGTGAGCATCTACATCTAGGCAAACACTATAAATCAGAACTTGATTTTTTGTTTGTTTTCTTGGTTATCTAGACTAGAGATGTCAAACACTAGGCTGGTCAGCATATCTAAGTATAGTTGAACTAGATTAAAATATAATTGAAAAATATTTAACAGTAAAGTAATATAATAAATAATAGATATAATTTTAAAATTAAGTCAGATTGCAGTTATAGGGATCCTTATATATGGTTTAGTGGGCCCCTTGTGTATTTGAGTTTGACACCATTGGTCTGGACTTAAGAAAGAGAGAAAATGTTAATAATATAAATTAAACTTAAATGGGTGTCCCCTTAGAAGACCTTGTTGTTAACATTTTATTAGCATACCCCTGAGGTAAATCCCAGAAAACCTATTGGGAAATCTGGTTTTGAGGCAAGTGACCCAAGGTCATGTGCAGAAATCGTGGTGGAAGTAGGGCTAGAACCCAGCTGTCTTGACTCTGAGGCCAAGTTTTCTTTCCACCATACTGAGCTGCCTCTTAGCCCACTCTCATCTAGCCCCACGACTTGTCCTCATCCCATCCAAACCTCCTCCCCTACCCCACTCCATTCCCCCTCTCTGTTGTCTGCCACCGTGAGGTGTGTCGGGAAGAATGAGGGTCAGTAGTTGTCAAGTCAGAGTTGGGGAGGGTAGGAAAAAGGGTTTCCCATGGCCCGAACTGGATGTCAGCCAACTCCTGGCAGCCTTGAGGCAATGGCACTGGGGAGAGAGGAAGGAAGGTCATGTGGTCCTCCCCCTAGCTGGGAACCCAGGATTTATCAAAATGACTGAGCAAGGTCAAGGAGAAGGGGGCACAGTCAAGCGCAGGTGGGTCTGGAGCCCCAGATATCCTCCTACCTTCCCCTCCCTTTTCCCTAGCCCCATCTTTGCAGATTCCCATTGTATGTCACCTGACTGCCAAACTGGAGACCTCAGCAAGACAAAGTACTCTTCAGTTAATGATTCTGGTCCCCAGACAGGTGGAGCAATCTTTTAAAGAGAAAAATATATATAAAGAGGAGTGGGCAGAGATGCTTTGGTTCTCTACACGAAAGAGATGCTGTAGATTTTTCTTTCTCTTTTTAAAGATCAGATTAGAAGCCAGCAGATTTTCTCTGAGCTGCCTTCTCTGTCGGTAAAGGACCAGGACTTCCATCTCTCTCTCTCTCTCTCTCTCTCTCTCTCTCTCTCTCTCTCTCTCTCTCTCTCTCTCTCTTCTCTATTTTTTTCCCCAACTTAAAAAACTTAGAAACAGAGAACGTTCTCCTTCCCTCCCTCTCCCAGCAGCCTCAGTCCTCTGTCCTCAGTCCAGGTCCGGCAGTGATCCTGACCAAGCCAGGGCCCCCTGCTCTGAATCAGTCTACCTTCACAAAGTGGGCCAAGAAAAGGGAAAAAAAAGAACCCCTCTTTCCCCCTAATAACCCCATTCAAGGAGCTCAAGCTACAGCTGCTCCTTTTCCAAACCCCTTTTACCTGATAAAGAATATAGAAAGTGAACATTCGTTGTTGAACTATTGACCTCCTTGGGATATATCACTTCAGTCCTTCCCACAGATCCCTCCAGTTCCATCCTAGGGTCTTTAGATGACAATACCCCATCAATCAATCAACAGATGTTTACTGACAGGTTTGTGGAGTGTCACTATGTACCTAGTGCTGTGTTAGGTATTATGGGGGGATATAAAAGAAGTTTAAGAAACTAGCCTTGTATACACAGCACCTTTCAATAGGGAAGACATCAATATGGGAATGAAAAAATCTGGCTGAAAGAATGGGGAAGAAGCTTCCTGAGCTGAATGCCAAGAAGGACATTCTCATTTCCTTCTGGATGGAATTCAGCTTTAGAGACAGAAATTTTGTAGTTGTTTTTATTTGTTTGTATGTTTTTTTTCCTGCTGTGTTACTAGAGCAAATCTTTATAGCCTGGACCAGGGTTGGGGAACCTGCAGCCTCGAGGCCACATATGGCCCTCTAGGTCCTCAAGTGCAGCCCCTTGACTGAATCCAAACTTCACAAGACAAATCCTCTGGTGGGAGAGGGCCATATCTCTTACAACTTGGCAAGTCCATTATTCTGTTTGGCCTGAGTGATGTTAACTAGGATTCTCTTTCTGAATTCTTCAGGTATTCACACCCAAGATTTTCCTGGTTGTACTTTGCTTGGGCTTAAATTTGGTTTTTACTGCAGAGCTAGGCCTGGCCTCACTGAAAGAATCACCCAGTCAGGTTTCATCCAACATACCAGGTGGCCAAGATTGTTTGTCTCAATACACTAATACATTCATGTCGTATTTCAGGCTGAATATCAAGTGTTTCTTGAATATCTGATGATAAAACAGATCTGGTCATTCTGACCATTACAAATAACATTTGGTCAAGATAACCAACACTCCTCACAAGCATCTGTCCATCAGGACTACACAGTCAAGTTGTTTACATACATACATACATACTTTGGCATGTGGGTGCACATTATAAATTCAAGGTGGAGTCACTCATGGCAGAAGCATTCCAATGACACTGTGAACAGAATGCTTCAGGAAGAGTGGGGGAGGTGTCTGAGGAGAGGAGAAAATGGAAGAAGAGGAGCAAATAGCCAGAATCAGAGTGAACATTGCCCAGGTGACTGGCCATTCTCCATAACCCTAGGAAGGCAGAGTACACAGGCAGCTTCTCAAAAGTTCCAACCCCTCTCTTCCTGGTCCCACACCCATCTTCCTTCTGGGTCTTGACACCTTCCCAACCACCATTGAGGTCTGCCCTCTGGCATCTTGCCCAGCAGCTGCAAGTCAATCACATAAGAAGGAGGTGGGCATCTATTGAAGAAGAGAAGCAGGTGTGCATCCAGGGAGTACAGGGAGAAAGGCAGGTGTCCCTTTCCAGGAAAGGGCTATTTCAGGGTGTTGTGGGACATTCTATAGCGAGTCGCCAATAAAAACCCCCATTCATTATTCTTCCTTCCCAAATTTGATTAGGATGAATCTGGTCCCAGAAGAATAGCAGCGAATTAATTAGGGGTCTGTTGGTATGAGGCAGCTCATTATTAAAGTCCCTCTCCTGGGAGTGGGAACGGGAAGAGGTGTGGAGACGTCAGCTATTCAAACAGAAAACCTCTTTAAGGATCTTTGGCTCCCTTCAACTGCCTGCTGTGCCCTTGGGCACTGCCAGGGAGTGAGCTGTCTATGCATAGGACACCCCTAGGGCTGCTAGGTACCTTGAAGGGCATTACTTTGGAGGTTACCTTTCCTTATCTCTGCTGCATCAGCCTGCTTACTCCAAATTACATCCCCTGATCCCAGTTACTTAGATATATTCCGTCTGTCTCTGAGCCAAAGTGCCAGCTAATCCTTGCATTCTTACCTTACCAACCACAGCTTTCACTTATATAGGGCTTTTAGGTTATAGAGTACTTGCCTCAAAACAGACCTACAAAGTATAAAAATATTATCATTCCTGACCCTCAACAAGTCACCTAATTTCTCTGAGCCTCAGCCTTCTTGACCATAAAATGGGGATAATAATAGCAGTCACTTCACAGGATTGTTCGTAGGATCCTATATTTAGAGCTGAGTGGGACCCCAGGTGTCATTTAGACCAATCCCCTCATTTGAGGAGGTGTTTAGTAAAGTGACTTGCCCAAGGGTCACACTGGTGATCTAGTGTTCTTCTGACCCCAGATCCGGTGCTCTTTCCACTGTGACATGTTGCTGCTTGTAGGGGAACAAATGAGATAGCAGATGTAAAGTGTTTTGTGAACTTTAAGGCATTATTGTAAGTGACAGCTGTTATTTCTGTCCTTATTTTAGAGATAAGGAAAATGAAGAAGTGACTCGCCCTTAGTTGCATAGCTAACTGTCAGAGATGGGATGGCAATGCTGGTCTCTCAACCTTTGGTCCAATACTCACTCAACTACATCTCACCATGACAGTGTCTAGGATTTGTCTTAGCTAAAGCTTCAAGCTCTTTTACAAGCATTCCAAATTCAAGATGGAGTCACTCACGTCAAGAGTGTGCCTATGACACCGCGACAGAATGCTTCAGGAACGGTGGGGGAGGTGGGGGAGGAGAGAAGAGAATGGAAAGAAGAGGAAGGAATTGCTAGAATTAGAGTGAGCTTTACCCAGGGGAATGGCTATTCTCCAAAACCCTAGTGGGGATAAGGAGGGGAGGGAGGAGAATTTGAACTGGGCTTCATGGATAGGTCACAGGGAGGAGATAAGGGAGAGAGAGAAGACATGAGCGAAAGGGCAATTGTGAAAAACAAGCAAGAGGTCTTTAGGACAGGGTCAGTAGTCAGTTTGGCTACAGCATGAGCAAGAACAGTATTAATGAGAAGGGACATCGAAATGCGCAAGACATGGACGTCGAGTCTCAACTAGAAGTACCCTCAGAGGCCATCTAGCTCCCCCCAAAACCTGGCTGAAGGTTCCTTTTACACCCCCCATAACAAATGCTCATCTAGCCTTCACTGATGACCTAACACCTAGAATTTTATCTCTTTTTCCTGTTTTCCTATTTTGTGGACTTCTGGACAGACCCTGGGGTTTGTCAAGCAAATTTTCCTTTTAATGTTTCAGGAATTGTAAGAACACAGTTAGGTCTCTATTCTATCACCATCAAATACCTCCCATCCTCCTCCCCTCCACTACTTTTCCCGATGGAGCAGAAAAAACAAAAACAAAACAAAACAAACAAAAACCCCAGTTATCATGTCAATAAAAAGGAAAATTACAGTTGTTTCCAGAACAGACATTCTGAAGAATGTTTCTTATGATCTGGAAAAGAAAGAGTTCACTAAAAGGGGTAAAAACCCTTGTAAATAGCCCATCCTTGGCTCTATTTGCTGCTATCCGATTCAACAAACATTTAGATCTCATCTGGGTCCCAGTTGATCTCCTGTGGTCATACATAAAGGAAAAGGCTACTATTTAGTAATGGACAAGCTATTTTATTTCCTGAAAATGTGATTTTTTTTTTAAAGGCCACTGCAGCCAGCATGGCTTCCCAATTTGACAGAGGGAAAACTGGAGTCTTAAAAACACAGAGGCTATTTCTGAGGTCTCTAAGTTAACTATATATCTGAGTCTATCCACATCGTCCGCTCTAGAGTCCCCTTTGGCAGGGGGTATTGCCATCTGCGGTAAAGGACCTGTATGGTTCTGAATTACCCCCAAACTCCAGGGTTCAAGACTTATGTGCGATTCCAGGTCATCCAGGGGTTCAAAACCCCATCTCCGAGCAAGAAAAACTTGGTCTTACATTGCCTAGAACATGAGTGTCGCGTGTCCATCTGCCACTCCCAGCCTGTAGAGAGTAAACAGAGATGGGAGTTTGGCAGAAGCTCCTCATCATTCTTTATTAATTCCTTCCACCCTCCCCCAAACTCTCCCCCCTCCCCACTCCCCTAGCCTCCAAGTGAAGTATTGCTTTTGCTGCCTGCGTGATTTGATTTCATCTGAGGCTGCTTAATGCCTCTTCTGTCTCTTGCTGTGTTTATCTCATTGTTTCCCAGAACAATCAAGAGCTTCCCCTGCCTCTGGCAACTCCATCTTATTCCCTGAGCCTGCGGTCCTGGCTCCTGCTGGCAGGAGGTGAAGCAGGGACAGGAAGCCAGAGCTGGGTTCATACCTGTGACTTTCCTTAAGAGCAGCCATGGAAGTCTGAACCATCTAGTCATTTGTCTCCTGAGGCATCTAGCCATCTTCCCCTTCCTAAGAGCTGAGAAAAGTCCCCCATCAAAGATGGAGCCAGGAAGCAGGTGATTCTTTTTCTGCTTAGTGGCTCAGAGTGTCCCTTCTCGTCTGACTGTGGGGGAAAAAGGCACTATGGATTGGGCAGTGGCAGACATATCTGGGGCTGGTGCATAGTAAGAATGTTTTATCTGTCCATCTTTCTATTTAGTTCTTAAGTATTTGGAATTAAGTGGAAGAAGGGGTTTATTAAACATACCCAGCGTCCCGCATCAACATGGACTAAGGATCCACAAAGTAGCCATTGAAAGAACTTGCCAATAGTTCACTCCTTCAGTAAGCCAATGGATCTGTGATCTCATCAATTAGAGCATCCCTCCACTGATGCAGATTGCAATCCATCCATAGTCATCCATACGTGGAACTCTTACCCGTGTTCATGTTGTCCCATTAATCCACCAGAAGGATTCGATGACTCAACATGCTGGAGAACTTCTAAATTTGATGTTGTATGGATACCAGTCTAGGAGATGTCCATCAGTTAGTTCTCTCCTCTCTTCCCATTTTACTCTGTGACCAACCCTTGACTCATCTTTGGTTCATACATTTCTTTGACATCACTTAGCTTCTTCTCCAGGACAATTCCTCCTTTATAATGTGTTTTAATCACATTATAACATATGATGACATTATATAGTCATTTTAGGTTTACAAAGTATCATCTCTCTCTCTCTCTCTCTCACACACACACACACACACACACACACACACACACACACACACACACTGAAAAATGCAATATTATCCCCATTCTATAGATGAGAAAACTGAAACTCAGATTTGTTGAGTCACTCACCTGGGGTCCCTCAACTCACTGAGAACCAAAAACTAAA
Organism: Phascolarctos cinereus; assembly: GCF_003287225.1. Lineage (NCBI taxonomy): Eukaryota > Metazoa > Chordata > Mammalia > Diprotodontia > Phascolarctidae > Phascolarctos > Phascolarctos cinereus. The sequence continues at coordinate 373,677,273 of NW_027555958.1, forward strand.
TCTGGATCATATGACTCTAAGACTTATTATTGATGCCTAAAGAGAAATAACCACACACCATCCCCAACTCTACCCAGAAAGCCACCCAGCTGATAGGAACTGGCTTATTCAGTTTGCTCTTTGAAGAGCCTCTGTCAAGATGGCTTGCTTTTTTTCAGCCTAGAGAGCAAAGGGTAGGCTTTGGGGGCATTTCTCTCTCCTTTTTCTACTCATAAACATACAGACACACACACACACACACACACACACACACACACACACACACACACACACACCCCAGGAGGAAATGCCCTCCTTGGCACTTTACCTCTTTTAAAAATGTCTTTTGACATCCCTGACCCTCTCTGATCATGAATACTTGTGCCAACCACACCCCAGCCAAGGACCCCAGGCAGGTCCTTAACATTCAAGGAAACTGATATACTTGTGCCTGGATGGAAATGTCAATCTCCAATATATATCCTTCCTTCCAGTGCCAAAGCCCTGGTGATTGACAGCTCATTTGGGACAAGTGATGAAAGATACCTTAGTAGCAAGTCTGGGGGAGGGAAGGGAGATGAGAGGAAAGGAAGAGGAATTTGCAAATCTTAGAAGAGGTCTCCTGTCTCTCAATGGACAAGATCCCTAGTCCTTCATCCCCTCTTCCTCTACCCTTCTGGCTCAGCACAACAGACAGGAGAAGTTTGAGCTGCTTCCTTCTTTCCCCTCCAATTATCCAGGCATTTAGGGCCAGGCTCCCAGTCATCCTCCAGGGAGCTTCAGCCTGCTGGGTTGTGCCTTTGAACGTTTAGTTAACATTTCCACAGCTCAGAGGTTGGGGAGGAGGAGAAGAGCATCGAAGTTACTGCTGCTGCTGCTGCTGGGTGTGTGTGTGTGTGTGTGTGTGTGTGTGTGTGTGTGTGTGTGTGTGCAGAATGGAGGGAAGATGTATTTCTGAGATTGAATTTACCAAAGACTTCAATCTATAAATAATTTGGGTCATGAAGCTGTACAGAAATAAACTGAAGCTTGAATCCCCCCCCACTTCTTTTTCCCTTTCTCCTCTCTCCCTCTCTCTAGCTTTCTCTCTTCCTCTCTAGCTCTCTCTCTCTCTCCCACTCTTCTTCTCTCTAGCTGTCTTCCTCTTGCTGTCTCCCCTCCCCTCCCCTCCCCTCCCCTTTTCTGTTCTTTCCTTTCTTCTCTTCCCTCTTCTCTCTTTTCTCTCTCCCCTCCCCCTCCCCTCTTCTGTTCTTTCGTCTTTCTTCTCTCCCCTCTTCTCTCTTTTCTGTCTCCCCTCCCCTCTCCAAAATGCACAACTATAGTCACAGAACCTCATTACGTTCCTCTCTGGCTTAGAACCACACATCACAGCTTCCCTACCTTTCCCCACGTTCGACATGCAAATACATTCACACAAACGAGCACAGGACCCTGGGCAAGCACAGGATTCAAAGGGGAGTTCAAAGGGGACAGAATAGTAGCAGTGCCTTCCCAAGGAAAACCAGAAGTGCTCATGGGGCGGCTTGATGCTGAATCCTTGCTGCTCCGAATTCAACACTGAGTGTTTCAGTCCTCCAAACACTGAGGCAGTGTCGGGGAGAAGCACCAGCCTTGGAGTCAGTCGAAGAGCCTGGATTTCAAGTTCAGCTTTTTTCCTTAACCATTGTGTTACCTTGAATGAGTCATTCATTCTCTTTCTGCCTCAGTTTACTCAGTAGGAAAATGGGGATAAAAATAGCATCTCCTTCATAGTATGGTTGTGAGGATCAAGTAAGACAATATATTTCAAAGCTTAAAAATGTGTATGTGTGTGTATATGTATAGTGTGTGTGTACATATATACACACATAACATATATACACATATAAATATATGTATACATGTATATATTTATATATGGGGGGGTGTGTGTATGAATGCTAGTTGTTATTATAGCCTTTTCTCCCTGGGTTTCAATTTCTCATCTGTAAAGTGAAGGGTTTGAGCTAGATGAACCCTAAGATTACTTCCACTTCTAAATCAGCTCCTATTTATGATAATATTTAGAGAGGTAGTAGTAGCAGAGTAAAAAGATCTCTAGCCTTAAAGTCAGGGGAGACATGGGTGCAGATTCTGCTTCTGACACTAACTAGGTAAGTAACTTAACCTGCTGAGCCTCAGTTTTCTCATTTGGAAAATGGGAATAATAATGGTATCTTCTTCCCAGGATTGCTTTGAGGATTAAATAAGAGAACACATGTAAAGCAGATTTTAAAACTTAATGCATGAAATGTCTAGTGCTTTATACTATATGCTGTATATACAAATGCATTTGTCTAGTGCTTTATGCTGTTCGAAGTACTTTCACATCTGTGGTCTTATTTGATGCTCTCAAGAATCCTGTAAGATAGGTGGGGCAGGTATCATTATCTCATTTGCTATATGAGGATATTATGCATAAAAAAGTAAAATGACATGGCCAGGGTCCCACAGTGAAGGTCCCTGCTGATATCCTATCAAAGGAAAAACCTTTCTTCTCAGAGTCCATGCTAAGGTCTTCCAATTCAGTTTTCTTTCCACAATACCATCTGGCCATCCCTGAGACAGATTCTCAGCATCCCACTGCTTACCATTCCCCAGTGTGATGCCCCATGTTTGTGGTTCCCCGGCAGCACTGGGGAAGAAAAAGTAATATTAAAGTGTCAAAGCCCAAGTAAGCACTGCCATAATTTAGGGCTAAATAGAAAAAGGAATTGACGCACAAGAAAAAGGAGTTTCAAGGAGCCTGCAGGTAAGCGAGTTAATTGGATATGCTGATTTGAATTGGATGTGCTTGTAAAGAGACTGTCATTAATTTCTGCATAGACATAGCTGTGATTTAAAGGAAAGGGACTAATAGGATTACTATTTCACTCTCATTTCAATGGGGGAACCTCCCACACAGCGGTCAGGGCGGTAAATCAGCCTTGGATTGCTCTTGTAATGATTTGGCTCCAAGGCCAGCTCCCTGGCAAACTGAATCTTCTGCCTGCCTGCGTACTTTTTATCAAATTGAGGTTTCCAAGCCTATTGCAATTGCTCGTTGAGGAGACACACTCATGGCCCCCATCTGCAGGGAGAAGCATCGTTGAGGATGGAGATGTGGCTTTGGTCAGTCCACTCAGCCAATTATCTCAACCGTTTCTCAATCTTCAACCTTTTTGTCCTCTCTGGAGCTTTTAGCCCTGTTCACCACTGCCTAGATGGTCTCTCCTCCCTGAGTCCTCATGATGCTTTTCTCTCCTTGTTCTCCTACCTGTCTGACCATTGCTCAGTCTTCTTTGACAGCCTGGATAAACCCCAGGTCTCTTTCCTAGCCCCTCTTCTCTTCTCTCTGTACTCCCCCTTACTGATCGCATAAGTTCTTGTGCGCTCAATTATCATTTCCAAGCAGTTGACTCTCAAATTTAAATATCCTATCCTTATGTTGCATCTGATGACCAATCCCAAAAGACATCTCCACCAGTATGCCCCATACTCAAACCCAACATGTCCAAAACAGAACTTGTTTCCCTGCCAAAATACACACTTTTCCCTAACTTCTCAATTTCTGTTGAGGATTCCACCTTCCTTCTAGTCACTTAGATTCAAAACTGTGGAGTCATCCTCAACTTTTCACTCTTCTTCATCTTCCATATTCTATTAGTTCCCACAATCTATTCATTCTACCTTTAGAACATCTCTTGTATCTGTCTTCTTCTTTCAAGTCTTTATCATGTCTTTCCTGGATTATTTTGGTAGTGTCCTAACTGGTCTTCCTGCCTAAAGTATCTCCTCTCTCCAATTCATCCTCTTCATAACTGCCAAGGTGATGTTACTAAAGCATAGGTAAGATGTTACTTCCATGTTCTAGAAGCTTCTATAGCTCCCTTTTGCCTCTAGGATAAAATATAGCTTCTTTTGCCTGGTATCTAAAGCCCTTGGCTCCAAGCTCTCTTTCCAGACTAATCAGGAATTAGCCCCCATCACATTTTTTACGTTCCAGCCAAATTGACCTATTTGCTATTTCCCATATTTGACATTCCATCTTCTTCCTCCATGTTGTTTTTTTTCCCAAGCCTTAAATATTCTTTCTCCACACTTTCATTTCATAAAATGGCTAGCTTCCTTCACAGCACACAGAGCCCAGGTACTACCACTGATTTCCTGATTCACCCCAGCTGCTAATCCCTTCCCCCAAATTCCTTTGTATTGACTCTTTGTCCATTTTACATGTGCTTATCATTGTCTACAAGCAATAGAACATAAGCTCCTTGAGGTCAACTATTACATTTTTGTCTTTGTATCCATAGAACCTAGAATAGTGTCTGAAACATAGTAGGTGCTCAAAAATTTCTGACTGAGTTAGCTATCAATCTCCTAGAAACACTGGAGTGTTAACAAAGAACAACATTGTTTGTCAATCATTCTCCAATACCAAGGCAGTCTAGCATAGCATGTACAGTAACTTGATCTGACACCACCAAAACATGTGTTCAAATACTGACTCTGGTGCTCGCCAACTGTGTGACTACAGGAAGGTCAATTGACCTCTCTGAGCCTCAGACAACGCTCTCATAATATATTATGCTTTATAGAAAGACTGTCATCTGTATGGGCGGCAGGAGTTCTTGATATAGTAAAGTGTTGTCATTGTCGTTGTTGTTGTTGAATTGCTTCAGTCAGGTCCAACTCTTTGTGACCCCATTTGGGGTTTTCTTGGCAAAAACAGTGGAGTGCTTCACCGTTTCCTTCTCTAGCTCATTTGCAGATGAGGAAATTGAGGCAAACAGCTTAAGTGACTTGCCCAGGGTCACGCAGCTAATAAGTGTCTGAGGCCGGCTTTGAACTCACGAGGGTGAGTCTTTCTGATTCCAAACCCAGTGCTCTATCCACTGTTCCACCTAGCTGCCCCTATATATTTAAATATCTCATCTTAAACTAGGCCTTAGGGATTTTGAAAGACCATAATATCATAGATCTAAGTCTGGAAAGGACTTCAGAGACTATGTAATGAACTCCCTCATTGTACAGAGAGGAAGGACTGGTGGCCAGGAAATAGTCTACCATCTCTGTACAGAGAGGAAAGGAACATTTAGAGATCCATTATTTGGAACCAACATGAGTCATTGCATTTGATTTGTTCTTTTAGGGTTTTCTTGACTTATATTATTGTGGTCATTGAATGTATTGGTCACCTTTTCTTGATTCCTTCACCCTGCAACAATTCATAGAAGGCTTCCCCTGTTTCTCTGAATTCCTTGTGTTTGTAGTCCCTCAAAGGACAATAATATTCCAATACAATCATGTACCACAATTTCTTCAGCCATCTCCCAATCTTTGGGCACACATTTTGTTTATAGCCTTTTGCTATTACAAACAGTTCTAATATGAATATTTAGGTAAATATTGTACCTTTTTTCTGTCATCAGCTTCTTTGCGGTATGCTCACTAATGGGATGTCTGAGTCAAAGGATACATACAGTTTGATAATTTTTATCCCATGATTCCAAATTGACTTTGGGAATAGTTAGATCAATTCCCAAGTCCACCAAATGTATAGTAAAGAGCTGGCCTTAGAGTTAGAAAGACCTGGAGTCAAGTCCTACATCTGACACATATTGACCATATGACCTGGAAAAAAAATCACTTGACCCTTTTGTGCCCTAAGCAACTCTGAGACTATAAATTACATTGGCGGAGGGAGTTTTCACATCTGGTAGTCCCATATACTATTGAAAACACTCCAGTCCCTATAGCATTTTGCATACACTCTAAATACATCATCCTATTTATTAACATCCAGTGGAGTAGGTAATACAAATGTTGTACCCAGTTTCCAGATGAGTAAATTGTGGATCAGAGATTTGCCCAAGGTCATACAGCTATTGGTTGGCAGAGCTGGTATTCAAATCCAGTTCTTCTGACTCAAGACCTAATGTGTTTTGTACTACAGAATACCTGCCTATGAGGTATGGCATGGGTAGGGCCCAGAAAAGGGGCAAAGTCAGGAGAAGAGTCACAGAATCCCAGACCCAGGCTCTCCCTACTATGTGCCAGGCACTATGCTAAGCACTTTAGTAATGTTATCTCATCGGACCTCATCTTGAAGAGGTTGAATTCTCTGCTGAGTATCCAGCCCTTCTCTCAACTGCTTTGGGTGACCCTGAGGCTGAGGGTTGGCAAGGGTTGTGCAAACTTGGGCTGAATGTCATGATGGAGGAGGAGACAGAAAGCTTCTTGGTTTGACCTTGCTTTTTTAACGAGGAACTTGAACCAAATAACTTATCAGCTTAATTTGGGCTCATTCTGAACTGGTTCATATAGTTGTTTGTTTGTTTGCTGTTTTTAAATGCTGAATTATTTTCTGATCCAGTTTAAAAAAAAAGTTTAACAGTTGGTTTGGAATCTGTCTAGAGTTCAGAAAATTTGTGCCCTTCAGTCATTAGTTTATATCATTGCCTGTAACCTGATTTCCTACCTGCATTGCCCAACTCTGTCCCAGAGAGCTAGCTCTTCAAGAGCCCTACCCTTGGATTCTTCCTTCTGGAGCCTGGCTCTGTCATCCAAGTCAAGTCCCAACTGGGAAGAAGACCCTGACCAGGGAGATCTGGATGGGGACTCAGTGGCTCCTGGGACTGAGCCACTTGTCTTAGCAAAGCTTGCAGGCCACTGAAGAGGTACTGCTGTCCTGAGGCAAAAATGCAGAAGATGTATCAGGACTTCCTCCCCACACTTCTCTTTAGGAACAGGAAAGGAACATGGCATATTGGAATAAGACTGGTTTTTGAGGTCAAGAGACTTGGGTTTGAATCTCAAGTCTGGTCTTTACTATCTCTATGACTTTGGCCAAGTCATTTGGTTTCTCTGGGCCTCAATTTCCTCATCTGTAAAGTGATGGGGTTAGCCTTGAAGCCTTCCAAGGTCTCATGCAGCTCTAAATCCTTTGATGCAATGCAGTGACCAATCTCCCTATTTCAAGGAGCAGGAAGACTGCATCAGGAAACACCAATGTACATGGCAGAGCCAGCCAAGACCCCTGACTCCCATCTTCCCAGTCTCTCTTTAGTTACTACAGAAAGGTCTACTTGGCTGGTGCAGTGGTCAGTGAGGAAGGACCCAAGTCTTTGTCAGGATTTTTAAGGACTCCTCTTTTTAACGGGTGTGCTTGCATCTGTCTCTTCCATGAAAGTTCAAAGTATGTTTTTTTTAATCACAACCCGTCTGCTGTCAGAGAACACTTGTATTTGGAGGTGGAGGCCGGCATAGAATTAGTCCTCAGGAGGTGAAGGAAGATGTCTCAGCCTATGCTAGGGTTCAAGGCAAAAAGATGCAATGTGATACTGTGGAAAGTGGCTTTAAGATCAGAGGACCTGGGTTCAAGTCCCATCTCTGGGCCTCTGTTTCCTCCTCTATAAATCAGGGGAATTTGACCGGGTGACCCATGAGGTACCTCCTAGCTCTAAATCAATGATGCCATGATCCCAAAACTAAAGGTCCCCACCACCCCAGCATGGGAAAGGAAAACGAATGACCTTCCCCCCACCCCCAAATATTGAAAGGAAGGAGTTCAGCAGCAGTTGCCAAGGTAACTGCTTTAAACAACAGGTTGGAAAGCGGAGGAGAGAGTCAGGCTTGAAGAAGAGAGAGGAAGAGGAAAGTATAGAACTGGAAATCCACAAGGGAACATTGGAGCAGGGATGGGTTTGGTGCTATACTGCTGAGGTCTGCTATTCCACCCGGCCCTCGGTCAAGGGTCCCTCAATGCTGCCAGGGCTAGGAGAATGGAGATGGACAGTGCCTGTGCCCCCACCTCCACCCCCCCTTATCATCCCCTTCTCTTGGAAGATTGGGCCACAAGGGGCACAGGGAAGGAAGGAAGGAAAGAGCTGGGGGCCCCTGGTATCCTTGTCCCTGAAAGCTGCAGGGATTGGGGCCTCACCTCCCCCACCCTGGCCCTGAGCCTGCAGCCCACAGCTGTCCTCCAAACGGGCGCCAGCTGTGCCCTTATCGTGTTTCTCTGGCAAGTGTGCAAATTCTAGACAGAAGAGAAGAATGTGGCCCACAGGACTGATCTCCCTCCCCCAGTCCTGCAATAATCCCAGCCAGAAACCCCACCCATGTGGCCTCTGTTCATCTTTTCTCACACTGGGCTCAGGGGCAGGGGCAGGGGGGTGGCAGAAGAGGAGGCCCGGATGCTGGTCAAGAGAGACACCAAAGGGGACAGGTGGAAATAACAATAGCAGAATTAAAAATAATACTAATAACTCAAATCTCCATAGCTCTTTAAGATTCAAAAGGCACTTTCCCCACAGCGACAGTCGCACACAGTAGATGTAAAAGAGAATCTGATATTAAAATCACACAAGAGAAGTACTTGGCAGCCTCGTGTTGACTATGGCACTGAGGCTAAGATGCCTGAGTTGTTTGGTTTCCAATTCAGTTCTATTGCAAAGTATTTGTTGAATTCTATAGTAGGAATTGAGTGGCCCACACAGGAAATAGACTCTTCTGACATCCCAGATTCCCAGAATCTCTCTATTGGAAAGGGGCCTCAGAAGCCATATTTGATCCAGTCCGCGGCCAAATAAGGATCCCTCTTTGGCCTGCTCATCAAGTGATTATCCAGCCTTTGTTTGAAGAGCACCAAGAAAGGGCGCATACTGCCTCGCAAAAAAAAAAAAATCAAAAAACAAAACCTTTCTCCTTTGGACATCTCAATTGTCAGAATGTTTCTTCTTTCATCAAGGCAGGATCTGTCCTGTGTCCTCTGGGGCCAAGCGGAACAAGGCTAAAACCTCTTCTACATGACAGATAATCAATAAATAACAACAGCAGCAACAACAGCAATAATGATAATACAATAATAGCCAAAATTTATATAGCACTTACTATGGCCAGGCACTGTACTAATCACATTACAAATATCATCTCATTTGACCCTCACAACAACTCGGGGACGTAGGTGTTATTATTTTCCCTATTTTACAGGTGAAGAAACTGAGGCAAACAGAGGGTAAAGAGACTTGCCCAAGATCACATAGTAGTGTGTATGTGATTTGAAGTCTTCCTGACTCTAGGCCCTGTACTCTGTCCACTGTATCACCCAGCTGCCCCAAATAAACAGGTATTTCTTAAGTGCTTAGTATGGAACAAGCATTGTGCTAAGAGACAGAGACTGAAGGAAGACAAAAACAGCCCTGCCCTCAAGAAGTGTACATTCTAACAGGGGAAACAGCACGTAAAACAATAGAGCTTCAGATACTTGAAGAAAACTATCGTGTTCTTCACCCCGACCGACATCTTGGCTTTAGTCTTCACTTTTCCTAACTAAACATCCCTAGTTCCTTCGTAGGGCAAGACCTCCAGGCTGTTCACCACTCTGATTTCTCTCAGCTTACCAATATCCTTCCCAAATGTGAGCACAATACAAGGATCTTACACAGTCTTTTGGGGAGTGATCAGACTTACCTCTATGTAGCAAGACAATATATAATAACGTACTGAATTGAATACAATTAAGTGCTCAGAATGTATGTTACAAACAGTAGTTCAGGTAAAGGGAGTGAGTGATAAGTATGAACTGAAGTAGTCTGAGAGGGCTTAAGGACTGAGCTGTGTGTGATTTGAGCTGCATCTCAAAGGACAGAAAGGGCTTATATTGGTGGAGGAAAAAGAGATGGTATTCTAGGTTTCTTTGCTAGTGCCTTCTCTCTGTTACTTTGTTGTCGTTCTTCAGTCATTTTCAGTCGTGTCCAACTCTTTGTGACCCCATTTAGGATTTCCTTGACAAAGATACTGGAGTGGTTTTTATCATTTCCTTCTCCAGCTCATTTTTACAAATGAAAAAACTGAGGCAAACAGGGTGAAGTGACTTGCCCAGGGTCACACAGCTAGTAAGTGTCTGAGGCCAGATTTGAGCTCAGGAAGACTCATCTTCCTGATTTCAGGCCCATTCCCTCTGTTGATTACATTTATCCTGAATACTACAATTTATCCTGTATATTATCCTGTATTGACTACAATTTATCCTGTATAGTTCTTTTTTGCACGCAGTTTTGCACGTAGCATGTTATCTCCTCCATTTAACCATGAGCTCCTTAAGAACAGGGATTATCTTTTGCCTGTTTTTGTAACCCCAGTGCTTAGCGCACTGCCTGATGCATAGTAAGCACTTAATAAATGTGTATTTCCTTTCAACTTCCTATTTCACAAACCTCCCACACTAGGAGTCTGGGCTCCTATCTAGCTCCCTAGGTCCCTGCCGCAAAACCAATTCATTCATTCCTTCATTCACCAAACATTTATCAAGCTCCAACCCCTCTTAATTGTTTCCTAGTTATCCTATATATAGTTTGATTTGAATATATTTATTTGCATGTTGGCTTTGCCATTAGGTGATAAGCTCCTTGAAGGTAGGGATTATCTTTTGCCTCTTTTTATATCCCCAGTGCTTAGGCCAGTGCCTGGCCAATAGTAAGCACTTAATAAATGTTTATGGATTGATTGATTACTCCGGGTCAGGCATTGTGCTAAGTGCTTGGGATGCAAAGGAAAAAATGTAACCCCTTGCTTTCAGTTGGGGGATGGGGGGAACAGGTACACGTAAGTATATTCAGGTATACTCCACTAGATAATTTGGGGTGGGGGAAGGAGGATCAGGAAAGGCCTCCTGCAGAAGGCACCCCATGAACTGAGCTCTGAAAGAAGTTAGGGATTCTCTAAGGTGAAGGAGGGGACAATAGTAGCCTCAGCAAAGGTAAGGAAATAGAAGTTGAAATGTCATGCATAGAGAAGGGCAAATGGGCCAGTTTGCCTGGAAAGTAGAATGCATGAAGGGGAGTAATGTGCAGAAAGCCTAGAAAGGTAGTGGGGAGTCAGACTGGACTGTGCCCTTCCCAGGCAGTCAGACCCCTGTGCTTTATGAGTGATATCTCTTCCTATCAAAAACTGCTCTCAGCTCTCATGCAGCCTTCAGAAGTGAAAGGATCTAATAAACTACTGACAGATAATGGATGAACATCTCTCCAGGCTATTTGAATTTTTGCAAGGGTCAGTGCCTTTACCCAAAGGAATGAATATCTCATGATGGAATTTCAGGCATCAGTGACAGGTCTGAGTTGGGGAGATACTTGGGAGATACTGAGTTGGGGTAGAACTTGGACCTTCCCAGGCCCCCTTAAATCATCCTGCCTAAATGACTACCAACATGGAAGCCTGCCTCCATCTCTCTCCAGTTGGGTTCCAGGAGCTGGCCTCATTTCCCTTCCAAATATAGCAATGCCCCCGGAATGTCACCATCTTGCAGCCAGCATGCCTGGGCAGGCAGACAGGCATAAATATATGCATTGTGCATGCTGGCTAACACAAACACACTTCCATGGCTAAAGGGATCAGATTCGCATGTCCAGCAAACACAGGCTTGTAGAAAACAGAACCACTTTGGTGCACCTTGGGCCAGTCCAATCTCAGGGACGCTTCTATAAGAGCTAGCATTTACAGGTTTACCTTAAGGTTTATTGTAAAGCACTTTACATATGTTACCTCGTTAGATCTTCACCACAACCCTGAGGAACCCTGATGCTATTATTATCCCCATTTCATAGATGAGGAAACTGGAGCTAAAATAAAAGCATTCATCTCTCCCCACCTCCTAGTAGCTAGGGAACATTTTAGCCTGCCTGTAAAGTCATAGGAATTAAGAGTCAACCCACTCATTTTTAAAATAAGGAAACTGAGGCCCAGAGAGAAGTAACCTACACAAGTTCATGCAACTTACAAGTAGCAGAACCTGTATTTGAACCCTGGTCCTTTGAGTCCAGACCTGGCGCTGGTCCTCTGTACCAAGGAGTACTTAGTAAATTCCTCATCTTCTTCTGGGTGGGGTGGGGTAGTGCAAGACTCAGGGAGAGCAATGTTTCCCTTCCAAAGAGAGCTAAGAGTAAATTCAATTCAACTCTGTTCTATTCAACAAAGATTTGCCGATGTCTAATGCATGAAAAGACATTATGCTAAGTGCTGAGAGATGAAACAGACTTAGTCCCTGAGATCATATACTGTAGAGTCTAGTAGGGGGAATTCTATACATAAGTAAGAGTCAAATAAAATGGATCTCATGAGAAGCATAAACAAATTGCTATGGGAGAAGGTTTTTTGGAGATGCTGAGGACACCTCTGATTCTCTTTCAGATTCGGGCAGATGGCCCTCCCCATGGAGGGGTTCAATATGAAATGGTTTCCATTCTCAAAGATGGGAGCCCCATCCTCCGGGACATGGCCTTCTCCATTGACCAGCGTTACCTGTACGTTATGTCAGAGAGACAGGTGAGTGCTGACATCGCAAGGCTATCTAGAAACAGTGATGGGAGCCCCTGTGCAGAATTTGTGGCTTGTTCACTGAGACCATTGGGCTTTACCAATAGAAATCCAGAGGGAAGTCTGAGCCCAGGTCACCTGGGTTTTAGTAATCGTAACGCTAACTCATATTTCTATAGTATTTTAAAGTTTCCAAAACATTTCCCTTATAGCAACCCTGGGAGGTGGGGAGTTTTGGGGAAGGAACCTATGATGTCATCAAGATGAGGTACTTCCAGTGCAGAAATCCCCTCCACTCATGAATATTGGCAATTTATCTGTAACTTATACTATTAGAGAGTTACCTAGGGCACTGAGGGGCCAGCTGGCTCAGCTGCAGCCACATAGTTAATATCTGTGAGAGACAGGGTTGGAACCAGGTCTTCTTGACTCCCTAACTGGCTACTAGTATTCCCATTTTATGGATCATGAAGTAGAGGTACAGATGGGAGGAATAAGTGAAGCAGAGATACATAGGTGGTCTTTAGTTATCAGAGCTGAAATGCAAGTCCTCTGCCTACAAGACTGGGGCTCTGTGCATTCTACTGCCTGGCTCTTCTCTCCTGTTCACTCTTGGTCTTTCAAGGGGAATTAGAGAGAGACATTTGGGGGCCAGCTCCTTCCTGGATGCCTGCTGCCCCAGCCTCAGCTCCGTGTCTCTGAATATGATAAACTGCCCCACAAGAACAGGCCAGACTGCACAGAGCATCTTGGTGTGATTAGGAGGTAGATTTATGACCTGAGGGCCCGCAGAGGCTGCTGATCCAGGGAGCCAACAAGGTGTAAATAATCCAGGCCTTGGTGCTTGGACCAATCTTGTAAGGACCAACCCAAGCGAGGAATCAGGAGGGAGAGGAGAAATCTACATCTTAGCTCACACTTGCATAGACCAGATGAAACTCAGCCAGCTGTGAGAGGTGAGGTCATGCCTGCGAGAGAGGGAGCCTGGACTGATGCAGTCTGCTGTGAGGCTTTAAGGAAATCTCATGGTATTAAATTTGTGCACGGCATCATGGAACTAATGAGATCTAGCATTTAAACAGCACTTTAAGATTTGGGAATTGCTGTACAATATTGTCTTATTCTGCCATCAACAACAACCCCAGGAGGTAGGTGCTATTATTTATCTCATTTTATTGAGGCAGATGGGGGTTAGTGACTTGTCCAGGGTCATACGGTTAGTAAAGGTCTGAGGCTGGATTGAACTCGCATTTTCCTGATTCCAAATCCAGCACCACCTAGCTTCCTGAAACTAGATCTAGAACTAAAGCTAGAAGTAATTTCAGAGTCCACCAAATCAAATCTCCTAATCTTATAGATGAGGAAAATGAGGCCCAGAGAGGTTAAGTGATTTACCTGAGGTCATGCAGGTACTGAAAGTGGGATTTGAATCCAGGTCTTCTGACTCCAAAATCAGTGTTCTTTCTACTGTATCATGCTAGCTACCAATCTGTGCCTCAGTTTCCCACATGTCCTGAGGGCTAAGCATCCATACTCCAGTTAGATGGTAAGGACTGGAACATGCTACTTCTGATCTTCCATAGCCAGGGCTGTTCCTAGGCAAACATAGGAAAAACTTTGGGGAAGGGGAAAGGGGGAAAGGCTGGCCATAGTTTTCTCAAGGATCATATGTGACTGATGGTAAAGAGAGGGAAATTTTCTAAAATTAAGTAAAATTAACTTAAGAAAATGAAAAAAGAAGGGACAAGATTCTATCTTTCCTTCAACCAATATTATCGGGCAACAGCCATTCATGTAGCATAGTACTAGGGAGTTTTGTTGGTTACTCAATCATGTCCTACTCTCCGTGACCCCATTTGAGGTTTTCTTGTTAAAGATACTGGAGTGGTTTGCCATTTTCTTTCCCAGCTCATTTGACAGATGAGGAAACTGAGGCAAACAGGATTAAGTGACTTGCCCAGGGTCACACAGCTGGTAAGTGTCTGAGGCTGGATTTGAACTCAGGAAGATGAGTCTTTGTGACTAGTGCTGATGTTCTATCTGCTACACTACCTAGCTGGCCACTAGGTACTGTGTGAGTGTATAAGAGAAGGAAAAGATGCAAACATGGCTGTTCCAAGTAGGGCCCCATAGTTTTAGAAGGGACTGAGGATTTTAATGCTAGTGGAGACCTTCAATGTCATCTAGCCCAATCCCCCCATTTTAGAGAGGAGGAAACTGAACCCCAGAGAAGTAAGGTAACTTGTTGCTGGCCCCAGAGCTGCTTAAATGGAGAGCCACACATTGGAACAAGGCCCTCCTGGCCCTCAGCCCAGTGTATTTTCCCCTACACCCTGTTGCTTCCCTTAAAGGGGACTTGGTGGTGAATCCAAATCTCTCAATTTGGGGTCCCTGACAAGAAAGCAGAAGATGCCAGAAAAGGGCCGTGGGGTGACTCTTGCTGACACTTCCAAACTGGCTCTGCTGAGGTTTCTGGTATCCCTCCATCTCTCCTGCCTTTCCCTGAACCATTAGAATGTCCCCAGATCTCCCACACTCCAGATCTAGAGCACCTGAGTCAAGTGTAAATTGATGGGTGAGAAGGAGCAAGGGACAAGTAGACAGGGATGTGGCCCGTCCAGAGAACGGAGATGGAATTTTAACTTCAACAACAGACGGCACACACCATATGTGAAACACATGCAAGCAGCGTGAAGGTCCACTTGGCTCTTCCTGTTTCTTTGAGCACTTTCATGTGGCCCTTTTTCTGGAGTAGAATCAATCTCAGGTGGATGATGGCCCTGCACACCCAAGCTTGCCAAACTTTACAGATTCTGAATTTAGAGTCCGAGGTGATTTTTCATGTAAATGGATCATATCTATGGCATAATTTGAAGGCCACTGGGAAGGTCAGCTTATCCCCAAAATAACTCACCTATGGAGCTGTTACAGCACTGTCTATACCCAACACTGATGATCAATTCCCTCTGTTTACTTCACTTTGGTTACTTTTAAAATACAAATACCCTTGAGAATGGTTAAAAACATTATATATACATTCATTTTTTGTAACATCATGAATTTGGAATTGGAAGGAACCTGAGGGCATAAATTCCAACTACCTTATATTACAGATGAGGAAACTGAGGCAAAAAAGAGAGGAAGTGACTTGCCCAAAGTCACACAAGCAATAAGTAGCAAAGCTGGGACTCCAAGCCAGATCCTCTGATTCTAAATCCAGTACCCTTTCCTCTATACCATTTAACAGACATATTAAGCACCTACTATATACAGGATGGGGGCAGCTAGGTGGTACAGTGGATAGAGTGCCTTAGTGTAAATTTTCTGTTATTGGGATAGCCACCTGAGATCAGGGAGCCAAGAGAACAAAAGTATTGTTGTGGACCAGGGGAAAAGAAGGGTAACTTTGAAGAATGAAACCTTGCTTAAAAGTAAGATGCTACCAGTATCAGTAGAAGGACATTAGATGACTGGGAAGTTTAGTGGGATGCAAGTAGTGTACAGGACAAGGCAGAAGGCAGAGGCAGTATCGGAAGAGATAGATGCAAGATTAAAAACTATTCATAATTGTGCCTAGGATTAGCTATATTTGGACAGGATTTATTTTCCCTCTATATCCTAGCTCATTTTACAGATGAGGAAACTGAGGCAAACATCCGAACCAGAATTTGAACACAGGACTCTGTGACTTGAAGCTTAGCACTCTTCACTATACTGTGCTGACGGGAGTGATGGAGCCCTGGGAAATGGAGAATGTAAGCTTCTCGAGAGCAAGAACTGGTTTTTCCTTT
Source organism: Phascolarctos cinereus (assembly GCF_003287225.1). Lineage (NCBI taxonomy): Eukaryota > Metazoa > Chordata > Mammalia > Diprotodontia > Phascolarctidae > Phascolarctos > Phascolarctos cinereus. The sequence continues at coordinate 373,693,355 of NW_027555958.1, forward strand.
TACTTTTTCTCCTAGGAGCCTGGCACAGCTCCTTGTACCTAGTAGGCACTTAAATGATCACCAAATTGGATGGATTGGAAGGTACCACGAATGCTTTTGCCTCTAAATATCTTTTTTCTGATTTGATTTATCTGTGAATGAATGGTTTTTGAAAATGATTTGCAAAGCCATAGACTAGTGAGGGGAAGAATTGGGCAGGGGGTAGTGATAGATGAGATGAAAAAGATTTAATGAACATAGAACCTTTGGAGGAATAAGTGGCCTTGTTTCCAGACTGGCCATCTAATGCCTGTCCCAGACCAGTGCCTCCACTTGCAAACACCCTTTCATCCTCAATTGCATCTCTTCCCTCAGCTCTTCAGCTCTTTCTTATCCTGGGCTGTGAACAGTGATAATGCAGTAACAATTGCAATAAGAGACTTTGACAAGTCATTGCAGGAATCTCGGTCTAACGCCACAGAACTGTCTATAGAGATATATGGGGTGGAGAGGGGTGCCCTGTGCCAGGGGGAGCTGTAATCCAGGAGGAGGAAGTTCCAAGGGGGATTTGCAGTGCAGCACCTAACCCTGGCACCTGAAGAGCTGTAAATCTTGTAGAAACAGGTGCCCAACTGATTTAACAAGGGGTCGAGATCAGGGATGGGAGCCAAGAACAGCTCAAGGCCCATCTGTCTGAAGCTGAGACATTGTGAGCACAGAGAACATCCCAGAAAGCTGAGGCCTCTCAGGGGAAACATTGGAAAATACAAGGTAGCCTTGTCTGACAGTTCCCCTGGAAATATCTGTTTTGAGGTATACAAGGAATTAATAGAAGATAATGGGCAACATGATAGAGAAAGAGCATTGATAACCCGAAGGAGACAAGAGACCTGGGCTCTATTAACTAATCATGACCTTGGACAACCTATTTAAATTTTTTGGGCTTTAGTTTTCTTGCCTGTAAAAGCATCCTTCACATCGAGGACAAACTTAGATACCGTATACTTCAATCTGATCTCATCCTTCTCAAAAAGCCTCAATGGTTCCCTACTAGCTCCTGAGTTAAGTTCAGACTCAGTAGACATATTAAAAGCCCTCCACAATCTGGCACTCAAAATTTCCACTTTGCAGGCTCCCCCCAAAACATTTGTCTCTATGGACTTCATGTCCTAGCCAAATATATATATACTCTCTGTCGCTCCCAACACCTCCTTCATTTTCTTACCTCTCTGCCTTCACCCATGCATAGGGTGCTTTCCTGTCCTCTACCCTTGCCTCTTAAATTTCAACCCATCCTTCAAAGTCCCAGTCTGCCTCCTCTAGAGGGCTTTTCTCGATCTCTATAGTCAGTGATGGCCTTCTCCTACACCTTGGACCACATATAACATTTGAGTTAAAACTCTTTTACGCACTTATGAATCATAGTTATTTGTGCAGGTAATTATATACCACCTATTGGTATGTACCAACCATGTACACACATATGCACACATACACACACATACACACTCATACACACCTGTAAGATCTATGAGGGCAGGGTTCAGATTTTATTAAATTTATCTCCTGTAGTACCAAGTCCTGGCCTTATACCCAGTAGCTGCTTTACAAGTATTCATTGGATTGGATTGAATGGATTATATTGGATAATCTCAAAAATCCCTTCCAGTTCTAAATTACTATGAATATATATGTATGTATATATGTATGTGTATGTGTATATGTATAAGTACGTGGAGGCAGCTAGGTGGCTCAGTGAATAGAGTGCTGGGCCTGGATTCAGAAAGATCTGAGTTCAAATCCAGCCTCTGACACTTACTAGCTGTGTGACCATGGGCAAGTCACCTAGCCTTTGTTTGCCTTAATCCACTGGAGAGGGAAATGGCAAACCACTCCAGGATTTTTGCCAAAATAAAAATCTCCTAGACAGTATGGTAGATGGGATCACGAAGAGTCGGACGTGACTAATGACTTGAGCAACAACGTACAATATAGGCTGTATCCTCACAAGGAGCTGAATGAGAAGAAATGGACGCAGACTACATATACAGCAAGTAGTGTGATAAGACCGAAGGAAGAACTCTGCTGAATTAGGAGCTTCTGGCGCCCAAGGAGGTCTGTAAAATCTCCTTCTTTGAAGGAATTTTAAAGTCCTCATCAACTGGGGCTAAGACTAGAGGCCAGGGGCTGGATGAAATGACATCTGGAAGACCCTAAGATTCTAGGAAAGCTCAGATAGAAGAAGATGTGTTGGGAATGGTATTTTATGTAGGCCAGTGTTTCAGCAAAGATGCAGTCCTTATTTCTCCTGCTCCTAGACCCTGGAGCCAATGCAGAAAACAGTTTTTATCCTTCTAATCCCTGTTTAAGATTCTTGGGTCCATGAGCACAGAGAAAAGGTCCAAAGATAACAGAACATGGATGATACTTCAGGGATTCATTCTTTCCCCCATAGATCTGCAGTAATCCAACAATCTTTTTTCCTCTGTTTTTCTTTTGAGTCAATTAAAAGTAATTAAGAGATGGGGCTTAGTAAGAGGTGTCAAGTAGTTAGCGCCATTGCCTAACAAGTCAATGTTAATGTACCATTAATGGACCTAAGACAAATATGTTGGGAGGTATGGGAGAGAAAAAGGAATTGGGAGCTAATTCCCCATCCATCTAATTGGCCAGGTGCTCCATTGACAGGATGCCAGTCTACTACCTAGATAGGTCGTTCTCCCTAGAACCAGAAACAATGAATCAACAGATGTTTGTAAAATTCAGTGCTGCCCAGATCTCCAAGGCCTAGGGGAAGGCAGACAACAATGAAAATCAGGCCATTGGCCAAGTGAAAGCCAAGCAGCAGGCCTAAAGGAAACCTAATATCCCATTTCCACCCAACTTGTCAGGGCCAACCATTCCCTAAGAAGGGATATAACTCACCACCAGGCTGGTGGGGAAAGAGTGTGGGGATGGAAACAATTATCCTATTTTATACTTTAATTAGTTTGAATTAGCCCTGGGAATAGAGGCATAAAATGATCCAGCGAAGGGTGAAATGGGGAAAAGGGAACCACAACAGAGGGCCTCTTTTTTCTTGCCAGTGGGATGGGACCATGGGATAGGCGAAGATACTGTCAATATGGCCCCTGGTAGGATGCACAGGAGTCAAAATGTCTAAGGCAAAATGACTAGGAGGGATTCTCTCCACTGATCTCTTTTTCATTGTTATACCTTCCCAGAGAAACTCTGAAGAGTCTGTCTCCTTTCCCCCTCAAAAGGCCAGATGTTTTCTCCCATTTAGATCTCCACTAGCACCTCAGAGTGAGTTTCCAGGCTTCCCATTCCTAAACAATGACATGAATGAAGAGTGATATGCAGAGCAGCCCACACCGTGAAAATCACCCTCTCCCCTGCAGACCCACGACTCCATCCCTAAGACCACTCAAAGGCTTCCAGCTTGGCTAGATGACAGTGTGAGGCCAAGCCACTCATAATCTGCTATTTATTTTAGAAATTCAGGAATGTGCCCAGCAGACTAAACAGTCCCAATCCCCCTCAATGTATGTGAAGGCGGCTTCAACCTGGTGTGGAGACTGAAGAATCCAGCTCAGCATCTAGCCTCAGGGAGAGGGGAGATGGTTGCTAAGCCCTGATCCAACTTCAAGTTTGATTGGACATAGGAAGGCCCATCCTAAGGTGACATCCAAGGAGATGTTGCCACTCTTGGTCTTTCTCGGTAAAATGAGTCAGGAAATAGGACAAACGAAAGGTCTATTAGCAGACAATCAGTGGCTATTCATTTCCTTCCCCTCCCACTCCCACATCCCACCATGCCATATTTGGGCCTGAGTTCTTTCTAAGTATATTCTTATACCATCACAACAGAAAGGTTTAGTAACCAAACTAAGACCCAGAATTTCCAGATTGTTGTTTTTTGCCCTCCAGACCACCCTCACTTGCCCCATAATTCACTGTGTAACTCTGGTGATGATTTTTTCCCCCCAGGATTTTCCCTTTAAAAAATAGAGGGGAAAAAGCATACATATAAAATCATAGTACTAGAGCTGACAGGGTCCTTAGAGGTCATCTAGGTAATGAGTTTCTCATCACTGGAGGTGTGCAAGAAATGATTGGATGACCACTTGCCAAGACTGTTGTTGAGAAGATTCAAACTTTACACGAAACTTAGATCAGATGACTTCTGAAGGTCCCTTCCAGCTTTCCAACTTTTATGTAGGAATTTAGATTTGAGGAAAATCAGTGAGTAGTTAAGGCTAATTTCATGGAAGGAGTAAAGTTTGACCTGGCCACTGAAAGATTTTTGGGCAAAAGGAGAAAATTAACCCAAAATATTGGACCCAACTAAGGACTCCTTACCAAAATTCTTTCCTAAGTCATTCTTGCCTCTGTTGGTGGGAGGTGATTGGCCAAGAAGAATCTTGAGCACATCAGAGAGTAGGGATAGAAATTTTTAAAAAATAAAATAAAATAAAAAACAGGATCATTGACCAATACCTTAAGGAGCCCCAAACAACATCAGAGCTGTATATTTTATCCTCTCCTCTGGGGACTAAATCTTTTCTCATACTTGCCTATAATGATAAGAATATCCCAACCTGAACTGGCACAGGTGCCTTGCCAGCTTCCCAGTCCATTAGATCTGGCCAAAGGGAATAGACCTCCAATACTTGGGACGATAAATACTGAACTGGGCTGAGATGGGGAGTGGGAGGGAGAGAAGGGGAGATGGGGAAAGTGGGGTTAGGTAAGATAGTTATGAAGTACACTGAACCACTTTGGGCTCTTAAAATGATAGCTATTTTAGAAGTGTGGTATAATGGGGTTTAGAGTCAAGAGACCTGGATTCATATCCCAGCTTATCCATCATTCATATTCATATCCCACTTACAAGCTGTGGGACCATGGGCAAATCACTTCATCTCCTAAGCCTCAGTTTCCTCCTCTGTGAAATGGGGATAATGATGTTCCTACTACCGATCTCAAAGGGAAACTTCACGGTTTTCCCAAGGAAAACATTGTAAACCTTTACATCCTAGATACCCATGAGCTGTTCTCTGTGAGATAGTGCCCCGAGTGTCCCTTTTCTGTATGGGTCATCTCACATCAAAATCTGGTTTCAGCTGGACCTGACTCTAGCACTCAAGGCAGCTAATTAGCTTTGGTGTTGGTTTCTAATCTGCTGAAGCTGGCTTTAGCCTCTAAAGTGATTGCCCAAAGCAGGGGCTGGAAGGAGATTTCTGAAGAAATTGGGAGCATTTTTTTTTAGAAGGCTTTGTGGGAGTTAATCAGGGGATGGCTTCTCACTGCTTGGAAATCACTCACACAATGAAAGGCTGATTCGGAAGACCCTTTCCTAAGCAGGCCCAATCTAACATCATTGTTATTTTGGCCCATTAGGCGGGCTCTGGCTTTGTTGCTGCCTGCCACCTCCTTCAAACCTGCCATCACCCTGCCTTCCAGAAGGTTGGCATTTTAACTATATGCTGTCCAAGTAGGGAAAAGGGGAAATTATGGCCTGAAACTATTAGAAACAAATGGCGCACTGCAGAAAATGTGGGATCCTAAACAAGACTAAGTGAAGGTCTTCTCAAAAAATCTTGCAAAGAGGAGAGACTCTTCTTCCTCTTCCTGGTCCTCTCTCTCCCCACCCCTCAATTCTGGATTGTATAAGAAGCTATCCCGATGAGTAAGGGGAGAGACAAAATGTCATGTGGAGGACCTTGCCTACTTACGGATCTGTCCAACAGATCATAAAAATGAGAAACGGGTTGTGATCCCAGATCTTTTAACTCCAGAGCCTCCAGACTCTGCTCTCTCCAAGGGTGTTGGCTTCTCAGAAACATCAAAAGTGGTGATGAGATGAAGTCTTCCTGTAAATTTACTGCCCCAGCAGTGGCAGTAGCAAAGGGCCCTGACCTGAGACCAGAAGAATGACTTTGGTTCTCTTGCTAACTGTGGGGCTTCAGGTTTACTGGGCTCGAGTAAACTCTGCAGCCTGAATCCTAGGTTTGAAAGGAGAATGGCTTTCAGAAGACCACAATGTGTTTGCTGCCCCGATGCTGGAGGGCTATTACCTTTGGCCAAATCTAATGGATTGGGAAGTGGGCAAGGCACCCAGAGAATCGGGGGAGAGGGAGGGGAAGGAAGGCAGCAGCTCTTCCAGATGTCTTTTGTTCGTTTATTTTGACATCTCAGTCCATTCTTCTGACTCTGCACATTTGTTTAGTCCAGGCGATAACACTTCCCAGGGTGCGGGCAGAGCGTGCCGGGGTGTATTTTTACAAGAGGAATGAAGCTTAGGTAACGTGAGACCTCCCTGCAGCTTGGGCTAGGGAGGCCTTGCCTGAGCCCCAGGAGGGTTGTGGGGGGAAACCTGGTGGGGAGAGCTGGGGGTGGAGAGGGGAAGATGAGGGAGAGGGGCGGAATCACAGAGTTTTTGGATTAAGAAAGTGAGGATAAGGGACTCTCAGCCACACTTTGTTTTACAATGCGTCACTTTCAGTAGGATTCTTGGCTCCACATGTTTTTCTGGTTAAGGACGTGGGAACCTGGTCTGCCCTTAGAGCTGTGCTGAGGTATCGCTGCCTTTCCCTCTTTGGGGAGATGATGATTCCTGGGAGAAAGGCAGGGGAAGTTCCCATGAGGTACAAGTTCTTCACTCAGTGATTACCCCTTGGCTCTGATTTCCCTCTTTTCCTCTCCTTCCCCCCCCCGCCTGCCCGAATGCCTGGGAACAGACAGACTGGCACACAGCAAAGCCATCCTCTTGCTATTAATATTCTCATCAAAGCTTTTTTTAATTTAATAAATATTTTTGTGAGAAGGAAGACAAACGCAAACTCACCCTATTCATCAGTTGCCTGGCTTGGTGCTTTCCAGAGAGAACAGTTTCCAGCCTCCTATTTTAAAATCTTTCACTTTCGAGAGAGATGATTGAACACAAAGCCCAAACTTGAGTGGGAGAGTGCAGACTGCTGCCAAAAACTTCATCTCTGTTAGTGGGCAGAGGGCTGAAATCTCCTTCCCTAATCCTCCAAAAGCAGTTTGATCTCTTTCTCTGCTGGTGCTGAAGGCCAGCAATCCAAATGCCTGAAAGAAACATTCTTAGGACTGAGAATTGAGAACTCATAATATCTTGGATCTTGAAGGGGCCTTAGGAATCATATCATTCAGACAGGCAGCAAGCATTTATTAAACACTTACTAGGTGCCAAGTACTATACTAAATCCTAAGGATAGAAATACCAGAAAAAAAGATAATTTCTGTCCTAAAGGAACTTATATTTTAATGGGATACAAAAACATATACAACATATATAAGGTGAGGGGAGTAAGGGATAGTGGGGACATGGTGCCATGATCCAGAGAGTCAGAAGCAGAGCTGAGAGGGGAATGAAGCGTGGTCAGCCCGGGCCCATTTCCAAAATGGAAGACTCAGAAGGAACTTGACAACGGGAAAAGGGGGGATGTATGGCAGTGGAAAGTTCCAGACTAAGAAGGCAGCTGAATCATGGTGGCAATGTCTAGAGAGAGTCAGAAACATCGCTGGAAGGAACCTGTACCCCAAAATAGAGGCCTCAAGAGGAACTCAACAATGGGAGAAGGGGTCTAGCATGGGGTCAAAAGGTGTTCCAAGGAGGGAAGTTATGGTGGCAAAGTGAAGAAAGAATCAAAGGCACAGCCAATTTTACAGATGATGAAACTGAGCCCCAGAGAGTGAATCTAAGGTCATCTAGCTAGGTAGTGGCAGAGCAAGGAGTAGAACCCCCAACATTGACCTTCCACTCCAATAGGACTGAGTCTTTACTCAGGCATACGGTGCAAGGAAAAAACCGAACTATATAGGGATATGGTGAGAAATCTTTAGATAGGGAAGTTCTCTAGCAGAATTTGAATGAGATAATAGATGTAAAGGACTTTGAAAACCTTAATGCATTATATAAATGCCAGTTATTATTATTAATTATTATTATTATTATTAGCCTTCAGTCATTAGACCTCTAGTCTGGAAATGACTTCATTTCCTAAGCCTTGTACTCCACTCTTGCTTAGCTCAAGCAATGTTTATAGAACAATACAGAGTTGTACTCTATGTTTAATGTATTAAAATACTTAATAACCAGGATCTGGGGGGGGGGGGAAGTATGCATACACTTTCAAGTTTAATCTGCATTATTAACACTTTCTTAAGTCTAGACAATGAACAAAACAATAAATCAAGCTCTTTTTGTTGTTCCGTGGTGTCTGAGTCTCTGTGACCCCATTTGGGGTTTTCTTGGCAAAGATATTGGAATAGCTCCAGTCCCCCGATCTCCAATCTCCCATATCTCCTCTCCAGCTCATTTTGCAATGAGGAAACTGAGGTAAACAGGGTGAAGTGACTTGCCCAGGGCCACACAGCTAGGAAGTGTCTAAGGCCAGATTTGAACTCATGATGATGAGTCTTCCTGATTCCAAGCTCACTTCACCACCTAACTGCCCTGAATCAAGCTCTGCTTGGTAGTGATTGCCTATTTCTGAGATGTAAATGATGACACTGAAAATTTAAGAAGAGGCTTTCACGAGCTGGTTGGAGATGGTTCCAGCACACCCCAGCTCTCTAAGTATCTTTCCAAAGGTCAGATTAAGGGGCAGCTAGGTGGTGAAGTGGATAGAGCACCAGCCCTGGATTCAGGAGGACCTGAATTCAAATCCGGCCTCAGACACATAACACTTACTAGCTGTGTGACCCTGGGCAAGTCACTTAACCCCATTGCCTAGCCAAAAAAAAAAAAAGCAACAAAGGTCAGATTAAGATGCATTGTAGACTGGTTTTGAAGTCACCGTCGTATACAAATATACATAGGATCAGGCTATAGACTGGTAGAACTAGGAAGGACCTTAGTCATGCAACAAGAATTTATTAAGTGCTTACTATGTACCAGACAGTGTGCTAAGATCTGGCCACACAAAGAGAGACAAAAACTGTCCCTGCTTTCAAGAAGTTCACCTTCCATTAGGGGAGAGAACATGTAAACAACTACATACATACAAGATATATACACCCTGGATGGGAGGTAAGCTCAGAGACAATATACTAAAAGTTAGAGGAGGGACTGGGAAAGGTCTCCTGTAGAAGGCAGCATTTGAACTCAGTCTTGGAGGAAGTAAGGGAAACCAGGAGGCTGGGGTGAGGAAGGAGAGCATGCCACACACTGGGGACAGCCAACGAGGAAGTGTCCTCTGTGAAGACCATCGCAGAGGCCCGTGTTGATAGATCATTGAGTACAGAGTAAAGTATAGGAGCCTGGAAAGGGCTAGATGGTGAAGAGCTCTGAAAGCCAAAAAAAGGGGGATTTTATATCATCTAGTACATCCCTTTTATGTTCAGACTAGAACCTGAGAGTCAGGGGTATAAAATGACTTGCCCAAGCTTGCATGGCTAGTAAGTATCAGGATTAGAAACCAGGCCCTGTGAATCCCAGTTCAGTGTTCTTTCTCTCAATTCACATGGATCAGGCCAAGAAAAACAAAGCCTTTCCTAAACCTCACCTGCCCTGCACTAAGTAATTTATTCGATATCAGAGTGAAAAAGATCCAGCATGGTATTGTGCAGTCTCAAATAGAAACAGGGGTCATGAAATTGTACTTAAGGATACCCACTGACCACATATTGAACATTATCTGTATTCTAGTGTGTTTTTGTTCATTTTGTTAAATATTTCCCAATTGCATTTTAATCTGGTTCCATGCATTTGGGAGTATTGCAAGAAATGAGCATTTGACACCCCTGATATAATGGGTAGAGTACTGGACTTGGAGTCAAGAAGACCTGGGTTTAAATTCTGCCTGAGATATTTACTAGTGACCCCAGGCAAGCCACTTAACCCCCCTGTATCTCAGTTTCCCAACTGCAAAATGAGGGTTTTGGACTAAATGGCCTCTAAGATCTCTTCTAGCTCTAAAGCTATGATCCTATGAGTCTTGAGTCATAGGTGACTTGGCTGAAGGTAACTCAAACATGCCTTGCCCTTCTACATCCTCTCTCAGCCCAGGGTTCCATGGACCTTCCTGTGCCTTGATAACCAGGTAGGACAAAGTACTGCACATTTGTGTGTCCTACCCCTCCCCCCTTGCTTTCCACTGATGTCTCAAGATTTGATCATCATCTCCCCATTACTTTGCTGCCATGAAGGGTATGACATCCTACCATTTTATGGCTTCACTCAGAATCCCTGTTCTTCAGTGGTAGGCTCCCAAGGCCTAAACTCCTTTTCCTGACCCCAATTCCTTCCTCCCTCCTCCCTCATACCCGTTCATGTTAGCTCCAGTCCATTGAGCCCTGAGGAATCCCTATTCAGTTGTGAACAAACTTCCCATCACATTCAGCCTGCGTGTTCCCTCCCAAAATGACTCTCAGCATTTATTCTGTATTTTCTTCTATGTGGTCATGGGGTTCCACCCCTCCCCTATCCCTCCCCATAGAGCAGAAGCTCCTTGAGGTCAGGGATTGTTTTGCTTTGTCTTTGTTTCCCCAGAGCCAAGCACATTGCTCTGCATATGACAAGACAACTAATAAATGATTGCTGAATTAAACTGAATTTCCCCCATACCACTCTACCTTTCTGTAATGAGGCTATTTTATTTCCATTTCTCAGGTGACACACTAACATTTCTTGCTGCTATGGTTATAACAAACTATGTTAAATTTAAAATTCTATACAACAGATGTGTCTATAAATGCAAGTCAATTCCATGAACATTTATTCAGTGACTATTTATGTACAGATCATTGTACTGGGGATAGAATAGATAAGTAAGAGTTGGGGGAGATTCTGGTGGCCCTTACGAAAGGGGACACAACATGTACATAAATAATGAAGCTATAAAACATATCATGGAAAGTACGTAGAAATTCAGAGTATTGTAGGAGATTGGAAGAGGCAGAGCTCACTCTCCGTGGTGCATTGTGGGATTTAAAGCTAGGAGAGGCCATAGAGACCACCTGGTCCTACTCTACTTTATAGAGGAGGAAACAGGCCCCCATAAGATTTCCACCTCTTTTCCAGACTCAGCTTTCAAGGCCTCCCCTGATCCCAGCCAGTTGTTAAGTGGCTCCTGCCCTTCCCAAGGACTTTGTATTTATTTGGTATTTGCTTATCTGAATTTATGTTGTTTCCCACCAGTAGGGTTTAAAACTCCTCACAGGCAGGAGTTTTTGCCTTTGTATTCGTGCTGCCCATTTACAGTGTCTGACACACAGTAGATGCTTAATAAATTCTTGTTGAATTGAATTTAACTGAAGTAAGTTGTTCAAGGTCATACCTAAGCAGAGCCAGGAACTAGGATTCCAAATACAGTGTTCTTGCCACCAGGCCAAGTAGTAGTCATCAGAGAAGGGTAATTAATTAGCAGTCAATCTATTATTAAAGTGTGCATTTATCCATTTATGTAACTTGCTCTGTGATCTTTCGGTTTACAAAGTATTTTGCATACATTATCTTATTGGATCCTTATGACACTGCAGTGAAGGAGATATTGCAAGAATCATGGTGATACCCCAAATGATGTTGCCACAACAATTTTCAAGTGATGATTTCTTTTCAGTGGCATTACTTGTAGTAGATAGAGTGCGGGTTTGGAGTGGGAAAGATCTGAATTCAAATCCTTCATCAGATTCTTAATATATAAGCCTGAGCAAGCCACTTAATGTGTCTTTGCCTTAATTTCCTTATCTGCAAAATGGAGGATTGGACTTAATGGTCTCTAAAGTCCCTTCTGGATCAAAATATATAATCTTTTACAACCAACTTACTTTTATCAAAGTATGCTGCAATTCTAAAGATTGGTGATTTAAATGCAACTAGGTGGTGTAATGGAAAGAGGATTGGATTTGGAGTCTGGAAGACCTCAGTTCAAATGCAGCTTCATACAATTAGTGGTAATGTGATTCCAGGCAAGTCACTTAACCTCTGCCTCAGTTTTCTCACCGTAAAATGAGGATAATATAGCACCAGCCACATAGGGTTGTGGTGAGGATCCAATGAGATGACATATGTACTTTGCAAAAGTTTAAGTGCTATAGAAATGTTAGCTTTTTTTTTTCCATTGGTGTGGGCACACCCTTTGACCATGAAGCCAGGAGCCAACTTCATGTCTTAGTAGAAGGTCTTTATCAGTTGCTGAAGCCAAAAATATCCATCACCTGGCTGCCAGGCTCCAGCGATGAGTCTCTCTAAACTTCCCCAGGGGCCTTGGAAGGCAACCACAGAGAGCCCTTTCCAAACTGGGAACCTGCTGGAGCTTGCACTTCCCGGCTGAGCCTTTGAGAAGCAGTGTAGGTTCCATGCCAAAACTAGATGAGAGAAGAGGACCTCGGTGGAGGTCAGTTTATACACGGAGGGCTTTCACCAGGGGTTGCTTGTTTGGTTATCGTCCTTTGCTCTCAAAGAGGACCAAAATGACATCGCCATGTTAGCGTCAAGTTACTGTGTGTCTGACTATGGCTGATCAGACCAACACGAGCTCAGAGTGCTCTGCCCCACGTCGGGCACAAATGCTCCATGTGAACATTTGGGCTGGATTCTCAAAATCTGAGCCTCTTGCATTTGTTTTGAGCTACTTCAATTCTGCTTTGCTCATAAAGCACAGCACTTTCTCTAATTGAGGACACGCTATGCTGGGCAGTCCTGTACCAGTGTCTCCCATGTCACACAATCAATTCCAAAGTTCTCAAGAGAGACTTTGAGAGTGTCCTTGCATCACTTTTTCTGACCACCTTGTGAGTTCTTCATAAAGTAGTCTTTTAGGCAAGTGTATGTTTGGCATTTGAACAACGTGGCTGGAAGAGTTTGAATATTTAGCAGTTTAGTTCAACAAAGGGCTTGTGTCTGCTACTTTATCCTGCCAGGTGATCTTCAGAATCTCCCTAAGACAATTCAAAGGGAATTGATTCAGTTTCCTGGCATGGCACTGGTATACTGTGAAGGTTTCACAAGCATACAACAATGAGGTCAGCACAACAACTCTGTAGACCTTCAGTTTGGTAATCAGGCTAATACCTCTTCTCTCCCACATTTTCCTTTGGAGCCTCTCAAACACTGAGCTAGCTCTGGCAGTGTGTGCATCAACCTCATCGTCTATGTGTATGTCCCTGGAAAGTATACTGCCAAGGCAAGTGAACTTATCCACAGTTTTCAAAACTTCTCCATTTGTTGTATCTGGTGGTTCCATGGATGGATGGAGTGGTGCTGGCAGTTGGAGCACCTGTGTTTTCTTGGAGTTAATTGTTAGGCCAAAATTAGCACAAGCAGCAGAGAATCAATCCATACTTTGTTTCATCTCAGCTTCATAGGCTACACTGAATGCACGATCATCTGCAAACAAAAAACCATGTACCCACACTCTCTTTACTTTAGTCTTGGCTTGTAGCCTTTTCAAGTTGAATGACTTATCACTGGTTTGATAGCTGACCTTGATGCTGTGTTCTTCCTCATTGAAGGCATTTGACAGCATGGCTGGAAACATCATACTAAAAAGCATGGGAGCAAGCACACAGCCTTGTTTCGCTCCATTGGTGACTGGGAAAGTGCAAGAGCATTGTCCATTATCCAAAACCCATGCAAGCATGCCATCATGAAATACTGATGAACTTCTTTGGGCAAGCACATTTTGACATAATTTTCCATAAGCCCTCATGACTGACGGTATCAAAGGCTTTGGTGAGATCAACAAACATTGTGCACAGACCTCTGTTCTGCTCCTGACATTTCTCCTAGAGTTGTTGGACAGCAAACACCATATCAACCATTCCTCAGTTCTTTCTAAAGCCACACTGGCTCTCAGGTAGATGGTCATCTCTCAGGAGAAGGATCAGCCTATTAAGGAGGATGCTGGCAAGAATTTTGCCAGCAATGACTAAGAGAGAGACCTTCCCTGTGATTGTCACAGGATAATCTATTTCCTTTACCTTTATAGAGATGGACAATGGCAGCATCCTTGAACTCCTGGGGGATAATCTCCTCTTGCCATATGACCCAAAAAAATTCAGTCAACTTTCGTATGACCAATGAACCCCCTACCTTGTAAATCTCAGCTTGAATAGAATCAGCACCAGGTGCTTTGCCGCAGGAGAGGAGCCTAATGGCATTCAAAACCTCTTCTGTTGGAAATTTATCTAGAGAGGGATTAACTTCAACCTGAGGTAAACACTCAGTGACTTCAGCATTGATTGATGATGGTCTGTTGAGAACACTATGGAAGTGTTCAGCCCATCTGTCCAGGATCATGTCCTTATCACTAATCAATGTGGCTCCATCAGCACTGAGTAGTTGAGATGCACCATATGTCTTTGGCCCATAAATAGCCTTCAGGGCATCATCAAAGCACTTCAGATTGTCACTATCAGCATAAAACTGAATTTCATCTGCCTTCTTACTGAGTCAAGAACTCTGCATCTCTCTAAGCTTCACTTTGGATTTTTCTTTTGGTGGAGTTAAATGCTGCCTTCTTAGAGATGATTGAACTATCCTGCTGGTAAACTTTGTGGAGTTCTCATTTTTTCATTTAGCAGCTTCTGAATTTCTCCATCATTTTCATCAAACCAGTCTTGATGTTTGTGAGTGTTCTGACCCAGATGAGCAAATGCAGTGCTATACACCATATCTTGGAAAGCTGCACATTCCTTTCCTGCTCCAATGTTGCCAACTGCGTGTTGGCTCAACTTTCCCTCCAACTTAGCAATAAACTATTCCCACTCAGAGAAATGCTCTAATCTGCTGACATTAAGTCTTCTGGTAGTCATTTTGCCTTGAGGCCACCACTTTTGTTGAATGCAGATATTTAGCTTGGAGAGATAAGTCTATGATCAGCCCAGCCCTCTGTGCCACACATTGCCTTCGGCACTCTTACATCCTGTCTCTTCTCCTTACAATGACATAGTCTATTAAATGCCAATGTTTGCTACAAGGGTGCATCCATGAAGTTTTATTGCAATTAGGTAAATGGAAAACAGTGTTGGTGATGAGAATGTCATGAGATGCACAACTGCAGTAGTAAGTGACCATTGCTGTTGCTTTCTCCAACTCCGTTCCTCCCAAAGACTCCCAGACATGTCTGTCAGTCTGAGCTTACTCTAACATTAAAGTCACCTAGAATTATAAGCTTGTTCTCTTTTGGTGCACTGATGTTGAGGGTCTCTAGGTCTTCAAAAATTTTTTCTTTGACATCATCAGGGTTCATGACGATGGGAGCGTAGGCACTGATTATAGTGGCATGATGTTTTCCTGCAAGTGGCAATCACATTGTCATGAGCCTGTCATTCCCTTCTTTTGATAGGCATACAAACTTGTTGACTAGATTAGTTTTATTGCAAAACTTACACCAGCTTTATGACACTCCCCTTCACTGTGCCCACTCCAGAAAAAAAAAATGTATCCAGCTCCAACTTTAGTAAGCTGGCTTTCATTTGCCAGCCTTGTTTCACTCAGGGCTGTTCTTTAGATGTGATACCTGCTAAGTTTGCTCACAAGAAGTGCTGTTCATCTTTCAGTCTACTGGATTTTGTGTTGTCTATAAATGTTCACACATTCCATGTACCAATGGTGAGTGGAATCATCTTTGCAGAAGTTTTTGTACATTTTTTTTGTGTGTGTTTCAACCACATGGTGGGATCCCTGCCTGTCTATAGTAAACAGGCCAGGGTTGTCTAAGCAGACAATTTTTAGGACATCTTTTCTAGGCCCCTCCTTATGCCACAAGGTGAGCAGTGCAGTCCTTAAAAGGCTACTCAGGCGCCCAAGGGGCTGCTGAATCCCACTGCTGCCTCCAGTGAGAAGACAACATTATGGCCTAGGCCACTTGTGTGCAGGGTTGTGACTATATCTTCCAGTGTATCCGCACCTGCTGCTTCATCGCTTGCCTATCACCACAGGACTTTGAGATAGGTAAAAATGGTAAAATAGTACTGGTGATGTCTTTTGATTCATACATAAATTGGATGAGACAGAGTTGCACAAAGTTGTTGGCCTCACTCTCTCTTCCAGAGTCGTCATGGTACAATGGCAGTTCAGAGTCAAGATGCCTGGTGATGGCTCAAGGTGCAGTGGATGACCTTGGCATCTTTGATGTCTAACCAGGCTCTAAGCACTCCACAGAGCCTGCTTCAGCTGCCTTCATGGCCACTGGAGCAAATTGTTCTCATCTGCCCATTGCACCAGGGGACGTCTTCACGTGCTTGGAGTAGACAACCCCTTAACTCAGTGACGGGTTGAGACCCCCTCCGTTACCCTCAACCTATTTTAGCCCATCTGCCAAAATGGTTTACCAGGGTATGGCTGCTGCAGCGTGCTACAGCTTCTTGAAGTCACATGTGAGAGGTAGATCAGGTGGACACCAAATATGGAAAGCAGCCCTCACAACAGAGGTACTAGTCTTCCCTGAACACACCCTACACCCCAAGGAGTAGTTGTTCTCCATAGCCGTGAAATAATTGAACAAGAGGAGAACATGGGATTACACAAAACCAGAGGAAGTTTCAGGTGAACAACAGGAAAGCTTCCTGGTGGCATGATCTTGGGCAAATCACAACTGCTTTCAGCTGCCTTATACGGATATTACAACTTGTAGTTATTTGTATTCATGACCTTGGGCAGGACCACAGGAAAGCAGGGACTGAATCCTTCCCTCTGTGTATCCACTGTACCTAGCATGATGCTTAAGAGATAGGAGACTTCAAATAAAGGTTGTTCAGTCTGTGAAATGAGAGGATTGGACTGGTCAGTCCCTTCCAGCTCGAAGAGTCTCTGAATCTATTAGTGGCTCCAATCCTTTGTCCCTTCAGCTTCGGTACAGGTGGTACTCTGTCTGCCATTGTCTCCATCTGTCTTATTCTCCCTCTGAGACTCTTGTTTCTTTCTCTCCACCAGCTTGTTGTAGTGAATTCGAGGTGGCTCCCTTCATTCTACAAGAATAGTCCTAATCTGATAACTTAACACTTCATATGAAATGAAATTGTGAAATCTTCTTAAAATAAAAAAGCATGAAGAAGAAAGTCAGCTCTTCAGTGGGTTGTTTTGTCAAAACATCAGGAAATAGATTCAATACCCAGCAATCAATCAACGAGTATTTATTAAGTATCTAAACTACTGTGTTCACTATGCTAAGCACGGGAGATTCAAAGATAAAAATTAAACAGCTACTGCCTCAAGGAGCTTATATACTATGGAGGAGATGACACAGATATAAATAAGTGTATAGGATATATACAAAATGTACGTGCTAATTTTGGGAGGGAGGGTACAGAGGAATCCCAGCATGGCCAATATGTGAGCCAGCTAGTCAGCCAATAGTCATTGAATTTATCTGATGACTTCAGTGACTGTCCAAGTAGTTCGGGTGATGTACATGTATTACAGAAATAGGCCCTTCCCTCTGGGAACTTCCAGTCTAGTATTGAGGATAGAAGAATCAACAGCTGGCATGTATCTCCCAGTTTTGTGCCTGACTTGATATTACAGACCAGTTGTTTTCAGATGTATCCAACTCTTCATGACCCCACTTTGGGGTTTTCTTGGCAAAGATACTAGAGTGGTTTGCCATTGCCTTCTCCAGCTTATTTAACAGATGAAGAAACTGAGGCAAAGATGGTAAAGTGACTTGCCCAAGGTCATACAGCTAGTAAGTATCTGAGGTCAGATTTGAACTCAGAAAGATGAGTCTTTCTGACTCCAGACCTGACACTCTATCCATTGCACCATTTAACTGTCTTTTTAGACCAGAGCGGTCGTCTATCTTTGTTGTTATATCTTTTAAGGAATCCTATGTAATTTTGATGAATGCATGCAAGGGAGACATGTTGTTAGGAGAGAGTCAAATACCTTTTTATAGTTCACAAACAATTAGCACAGTGGAATCTTGTTTTCTCTCTATCCTTCGGTTAACTATATGATGGTAAAGATGTGGTATCCTCTGGAATATTGTGAGTGTAAGCCTGCCTGTTCCATTCTAATACTTTCATCAAAAATGCCTTCAGTGTATGTATCAATCGTTCCTATGAATGTTTCTGGCTTTTAAATGATCAAATGAAGGTAATATACATAAAATGCTTTGCAGATTTTAAAGTGCTATATAAATGCTATAATTACCATCCTCATCATCATCATAGTTAGACCCTAAACCAGAAACCTACCTTCACAAAATGATAAATGTTTCCTGAAGGGAATCATGGGTCAGTTTATGTTGGCCAGTTGGAGAGCGGGTTGAACGTTTGCTGAACTTCTATTATTATTTCCTCATTTCCAGCACACAATCTAGCACTTAATTATGCATGTGTTGTATTGTTCTCTGGTTGTTAGTCTAATTGTTGGTCTTGTCTTCCCAACTAGAAGGTGAGCTCTTTGAGTGGCAGGATCATATTTGCTACTTTCCCTTCTCTCTCACTCACAGAGCCTGGCTCAGTATCAGATAAATGATAGACGTTTAAGTGGCTGTTGGTTGCTTAAATGTGAATCCTGGGAGTTTTGTGAAGAATGGGATCTTTGCATGTGAGTTAAGAGAGTAATGCCGTATGGTGGGCAGGAGAAAGATTTATGGTTGATAAGATTTTATCAAGCTTCCTTCTTTGTTGACAACGTTGTATGGAGTTCTACAGAGAATATAACAAATGAATAATCCTTGTCCTCAAGGAGCTTACCATCTGATAGAAAGATAAATCGCATATACAAATAATTGTAATGTAAGGTAGTAAGGTTCTCCATATAGAGGAGATATGAAGTGCATCTTATAAAAGATCAGAAAAGGAAAAAATTACTTCTGACTACGGTGATCAGGGAAGGCTTCATAAAAGAAGCGGCATTTATGCTGGGCCTCCAAGGTGAGTAAGATTTAATAGATGGCTTTTGTTTTTGTAACTCAGTGCTTGGCCAATGCCTGGCACATAGTAATTGCTTAATACTTGTTGATTGATTGATGTGGGGAAGTCATTCCAGGAGCTGAAAATAGAATAAATAAAGGCAAGAAGGCAGGAAGGAACAAGACTTCAGGAAAGGCAATTAGGTTGGTTTGGCTGCAGTATGAAGGTAGGGTTCATTGAGGGAAGTAGCAAAAAATAAGACTGGAAAAGTAGGTGGGGTCAGATTGTAGAACACTTTGAGTTGCCACACTAAGAGGTGTGGATGTCAAGGGACACTTAAGAATCGTTAAAGATTTTGGAGCAAGGGGCAGCCATGATGTTCAGTCCCCTCCTTTCTCCTACCATCTGCATTTGAGACTATCTTGCAACCTTTAAGATGAGAGCAGGTTCAGAGAGTGGGGGATAATACCAGAAGTCCTGATTCAGTCCTTTGAATTCCACTTTAAATGTGAGCCATTCATTCTACAGGGAATTGAAATAGCTTATGGTGTCTGGGAAGATGGCACGTAGAGGGGGAAGTGAGGGAGAATGCTTGCCATCGCCTCCACCTAGCATCTTGTCCCACTGACAGAGATCAGAGGAGGGCAACCAGGATGGTGAAGCGCCTCAAGTTACTGCCAAAAGAGAACTGGCTGAAGAAACTGGAGATATTTAGCCTGGAGAAGAGAAGACTTTGGGAGGACATAAGGGTAGGGACTGTTTTTGTGTATGCACTTGGATTTCTAGCTGTTAGCCTACTGCAAGTTCTTGCACATAGTAGGTGCTTAATAAATGCTCATTGGATTGTATTGGAATAGGAACTTGAATGGTTTTGCTTGTCCTCAGCAGCAAAACTAGTTTAAAAAAAAAAAGACTGCAAATTACAAATAATTAAATTTAGGTATTAGGTAAGGGAAAATTTTCTGACAATTAGAACTTGCCCTCGGTGGTACCCTGTCTCTGCAGATAGCGACTTCCCTTCATGGGAGGTCTTCAGACAAAGGCCAGATGAGTGACTGCTGGGAATGTTCCAGAAAGCATTCCCATTCAGGTCTGGGTGGGTTAATGGGGAACCCCACCCAGGGGTAGTCCCTTCCCACTCTGATTTCTGTGACCCTTGGGGTCCCTATGCCAAGCATCCTCCCCACCACCACCACCCCCATCCCTGCTCCTTGTCCGTGCTCTCCCACCCATTCTGCTTCAATCCCATTTCCTATGTGTGAGCTCCAGTAATCGAATGTGTTTTGTTTAGACCATAACATTTAGTGCCACTCAGGATTTCCAATTAGGCTTCAATCAGACGCCAAGAGCCTGATTCGTCTTGTTGTTTTGATCAACACCAAAGATGGCAACATCAGAGGAGCTGCTGTGAAAAGTTATTTTCATCCTCTGATGACTAGGACAGTGACTATGATGTAGTGATACAGACACCAGAAGTGTGAGGAGAGGCACCAGGCAGCATTAGGTAAGGGGAAGAGGTGAAAGGGATGGGAGAGGGGTACTGGCATTGTCTTTGGGGAGACAAGTACAGTCCCCAGCCTCCTAAGGACTCAACTTTCTTGGAACCCTGAGTACATAGAAGGCAGCCTGGGAGCATGGAGAACGTGCTGGTATTTTTATCCCTTGTTTACAGGTAAGAAGAGGCTCCGAGAAATTAAATAACTTGCCTGGGGTCACACAGCTACTTAGTGTCAGAGGCAGAGGACCTGGATTCAAATCTTGCCTCTGATACTTGTTAGCTCTGTGACCCCAGGCAAGTCTCTTAATTTCTCTGAACCTGTTTCCTTACCTGTAAAAAGGAGATAATGATACCTACAAGACTTACCTCACTGGGTTGCTGTTAGATTCAAATGAGATAAGAGATGAGGTAATTATCACTACTATTCTTAATAATAATGATACCATATGAGTGCTGACTGGGTCTAAAGAACCAAGAAGTCTGGTTCCTGCCTGGCCACCTGACCTGGCTCCAAAATAAAATGCTTCATTTAATGGTCAGTGCCTGGGGGTGAAGAGTAGTTTGGTGGAGGTCAGAGAGATGACTTCACACCACTGGTTTATCCCACAGGACGAGCTGATTACAGGAGCTGACTCACTCACGATCCTTTCACCCAAGAGCATTTCCCTGGACACAGGGCTTTGTATGGGACAGGGAGCTGACCAAAGGTCTCCCCTTCAGGAAGGCTTCAGGGTCCTGGGTCCCTCAGATAGACATGAATGACTTAGTGTAAACAGTCACAGGCTCTCCCTCCCAGGAGGGAACTTCTGATCAGTATGTTTTACTTGAAAAATGGACTTTCCACTGGAGTGGGACGAGGCATGGTGAGGGGAGATGCTGCCCCTCTTCTCCCCATTTGGCACCAATTAACCCCTGTGCATGAGAATGGAGGAGTCAGGGTTTGGGCAGGAGCGAGAGTCCTTCCTTGTACGTGCTCTTTCATTCTAGAAGCCCTTCCTGAGTGCTTCTGGGTAAAAATCAGGACATGAGGTGTACCAGTGGATCTGGAAGAATGCAAACGTGTAATGAGATGGTGATCACGTACATCCTGGGGCATGAAGAAATAAGGTTCTATGTGCGCCACAGGAAAAGACTGTTTTGGCCTTTGGAAAAGAGCAGGACTCCAATGCCCTGGGCTGGCTTACCTCAACCGCACGATTCTAGCTGGCGTTTTAAACAGGACCTGCTCTAAGACTCAGTATGCCAACCAGGGGCTCTGGCTGATATTTCCCAGGCTTGTTTGATTTTACTTCAGGTTACTTTCTCCACATATGCCATTAAGCATTTATTAATTACCTTCTATGTGCCAGGCACTGTGCAGAGCACAGAAAGACACAACACTAAACTGAAGAAAGAGGACTGGGCAGTGAGGAAGGAGCCCTAAGAACAAGAGAAGTAGTTCCTCTGCTGGAATACTGTGTGATGTTAATAATTAGCTCTATCTCTCTGAGCCTCAGTTTCTCCAGATATAAGAAGGGGAGCATCCTCCCTGACCCATAATGAATAGCAAAAGTATAAAGTCTCTGTGACTGTGGACAATTTGTATCACCCTTCTGAGCCTCAGTTTCTTTATCTGCAATACTAGTATAAATAATTACTGTTAATAATTATTATAATAATGTACTAGGTGGCACAGTGGATAGAGCGCTGGGCCTGGAGTCAAGAAGATCTGAGTTCAAATCTAGCCTCAGACAAGTAATAGCTGTGTGACTCTGGATAGGTCACCTAATCCTGTTTGCCTCAGTTTCCTCAACTGTTAAATGAGCCAGAGAAGGAAATGGCAACCCACTCCAGTATCTTTGCCAAGAAAAGCCCAAATGGGGTCACAAAGAGTTGGACATGACTGAAATAACTAAACAACAATAACCAACATGTCTCAAGGGGTGTTTGAAATGAACTTTCATTTAATCCACAGGCACTTATTAAGCACCTAATATGTTCCAGGCACTGAGATAAACTGCTATCGAGAAATTATCTTCCACTTCTGAGATTGTAGCCCAGCTCCAGCAAATTTAAGATGAACAGAGCTCAAGAGTGGTAATATTCCCCAAACTCAAGCAATCAAAGCCCCCAGCCACTCCTGGCTCCAGCACTCCCCCCTCCCACCCCCATCCACCATGAGCTCCAGTGTGCCTCACCCCCCTGACTGATGTGTTGCTCATTTTTCATACTTAAGTCATGTCCCAGTTGCATCTATTTACAGCTTGGACTATAAGAAACAGTAACAGATAATTGCAGAGGCTCATTTGCCAATTGTCAGCCACCTGCTGGCAACAGAGTGATCTGCCTGTTTCTATCTCCCCGGGTGCCTTAGAAAATCATTGTGACCTTTAATTTACTGGGCCTCCTAGCCACCTCTCATGGCCCTCAGGTCTTCGCTGTCCCTCCAACAGCCACATCCAGGTGGCCCAGCTGCTGCTCTGTGATTCCCATCCAGACTCTCCCTGGTTAGAAAGAAAGGCTTCTGTCATACACAGAGAAGGAGAACCCAGGTGAGTTTCTTGGCTCTCCTCTGTCCCTCTAGCCTAGGCCTTGGAAATTTATGGAGTAGGAGGCAGAGGAGGGGAGTGAATACAACTTTCTCCTCTCTTTTCCACCAGGCAAATGTCCTAGGAAGGTTTTCTTGTTGCCTGGGGTTCTCTGCAGCCCTTCCCCTAGAGAGACACAGAAAGAAATAGGACATGGCCTGAGTAAATATTATTTTCCCTTTCACAAAGGGTATAAACTGAGGCTTAGAAATGTCAAGTCACCAACCTGAAGATCCCTCAATATGTCAATAACATAGCACAAATGACAACCTAGTTCTCCCAGCCCCTAGGTCAGCATGCATCCCTATTCTGTCTGTCATTTATCCTCAGAAAAGAAAGGGGGTAAGAGGGCCAGCTCTGGAGTCTGAAGACACGTTCATATCAGCTCTGCCAATTACTAGCTCTAGGGCCACAGACAAGTTACTTAATATCTTTGAGCCTAAATGTCTTCATCTGCAAAATGGGAGATTACAAATACATATTACCTCACTCACAGGAAAGTGTTCTGAAACCTGAAAAGCATTCTATAAATATATAAACCTGAAAGCATTCTATAAATGTTAGCCATGATTATTTCCCCCTCCACCCAATTTGAGCTGTTCTTCCCATCTCCAGGCTTTGGCCTGGATCGCCCATTCTTTCTCACAGCTGTTTCTGCTTTAGCACCTGCCTAATGGGCCCCAGCTGTGACTTCCTCAGCTTCCCACGGGCCCTTCCAAGCCACATGGGCTGAGGTTTCCACAGTAGTGGTGGCAAGGGTGACAGGGAGATAGAGTAGAGAAGTGAGCCAGGGAGTGAGGTGGCAACAAGGATGGGCCTGGTAGACCCAAGCTACTTCATTGTGCTTGCTGCATTAATGCAATTAATGCAAATTGTGTGTATATGTGTATGTGTGTGCACACGTATGCATTGTAAATGTATGAGCTCTTGAGTATGTAGGTGCATATGTACCCTCTTCTGGGGAAACTAACTCTTAATGGAGTCTAGCCTTTTCCCCTCCCCTCTTCCTGGTCATATGTTGCTAGCTTGCTGGGGCCCTTATCACAGTTTCAGGGCTGACAAGCTTCACAACTCCCTCAGATTTTAAAAGGAATATTAAAAACCTTTTGCGCAGGGCTCCTGCCTGTTTCCCAGCCACCTTCCCAGCTCTCAACGTCTGCATCAATCTTCTTCGGGGAGTGATTTAACCTTCATTTATTCATTAATTTCTTTCCCCCCTTAACTTCATTAGGTAAGATTTATAAGGGTGCTGAATTGGAAAGGTCACCTGTCCCCGGGTCCAGAACACTCTGTACCAGCATCTCTTGCTCACAGACCTCCACTATGATTGGTTCAGGGGAGTTGGGTGATTCGAGGAATGGTCAGAGGAGAAGGGGGCAAGGGAAGCCCAGGGATTGTGGCTTCTGGGGAGGAGAGAGAAGAGACTTTCAGAGTAGGTGTTTTATGTTGGTTGTCTTGAAAGGGACTGCGATGATAATAGCCAGTGGTTAGATCGGGCAGCTTTACTTCTGTCCCCATGGAAGTAAGGAAAGAGAGAAAGAAAGAGGGGGGAGGAAGGGAGAGAGAGAAAGGAAAGAGTGGGAGAGAGAAAGAAAGAGACAAAGAAAGGGAGGAGGGGGATGAGAGAGACAGAGAGGGAGACAGACAGAAAGAGGGAGGGACAAGAGGGGGGAGAGAGAGAGAGACAGAAAGAGAGGGAGACAGACAGAGGGGGACAAGGTGGGAGAGGCAGAAAGAAAAAGAGAGAGAGAGGGAGGGGGAGAGAGAGAAAATCTGTCGCCCCAGATCAACTAGGACCCTCAAAAGACTCAGAAGAAGATTGAGAGGCTCCTAGTAGTCAGTCATCTCCATGCTCCCTCTTGAGCATAAGATTCACCTCTTATCCAACACTTAGATGCTTTGGCTCCAGGATATCATTGATTTGGACACTCCCTCCAACATTGCCACTCAAAATCCATCCATGACTTCTCAGTCTGCTTTACTCTTCTCCATGTCCTACCATCAGTCCTCTATTAAGGGATCCACCATGTGGACCATGCTGAGGCCTCCCTCTAGACCTCCTGACATGTCATGTATTCCAGTGAATTAAGTATTCTATCCACTGGTCACCCTTCATTCTCAATTCATGATAGCTTATCTTCTTTCCCAGAAATTTATCTCTTTAATGATATCCTTTATCTGGTTCTTCTGCACAATTCATAAAACAATGAAAAAAAAATTCAAGATCTCATCCAAATCTTGAGGTTATTTGTAGCTTTAGTCCCTCCTCTGCAGCTCTAATTCCCATCTTATCCTTACCTTCAACCTCCTTTCTCTAGGCTAGGCTGGAAGTCATGCCTTCAATTTTAGGAAACTGTCCCAAGGAAACAATCTTTCTCCCTAGTCATGCTAGGAAGATGGCAATGTAGTGTGTGGCTTCAGGGACATCAAGAGATTTGGAACGCATGGGAGAAAGATGTCTTGATACAGTATCTAGCAGTACACTTGTATCTTATGCCCCACTGTTGCTTACAAAGTCTTCCTTTATCCCCCCAGCCATAAGTGCTCTCTGCCTCCTTTGAGTTCAGTAATGTGAATGTGTGTACCACTCAGACTCAGATAATGTCAGAACTGGAATGGGCTTCAGAAATCACCCAGTACCACCCACACCTGAGGACAAAACCCCTCTACGATGTATCCACTGGGTAGTGGTTTGCTCAAAGGCCTCCAATGGAGAAGAACCTGATGCTACTGGTTCTGCCTTTTGGGGCCAAACAGAGCAAGTCTAAGCTTTTTTCTCTGTGAGAGCCTTTTAGATACTTATAGATAATGATCAGGTACCTGCTGGAGGTTCTCTTTTTCAGATCAAATATCCCCAGCTACTTCAGCTGAACCTCATATAGTAGTTAGTTGTGTGCGTGTAATGGGCCTCAGCTAGCTGTAAGCTCTTGAAAGCCAATGTGTGTGGGTGGGTATATTGTACGTATGTATACACACGTGTATATTTTTATATACATACACACACATAAATATATAATACATATGCATACACATGTGTATGTGTATAATATACCTTTATGTGCATCTGTTCACATATATACATGTACACAGTGGGAAATGAGATGTGAGCGTATTACTAGGTAGTAGAGAGGCTATACCATGTACATGTAGATACATATACATATACATTCACATACATACATACATGTGTGTATGTGTGTTATATTTATGTATATACACATATGCTCAGAGACCATCATAAAACAGAAAAAAAATGAAAGTGGCTCTGCATCAGCCTAGCCTTCATGTTTGAAGTCTGGAGCCAAAGGGAAAGAAATGGACAGTTTTATGGAATACATGCATACATGCATACATACACACATGTGTTGTGCGCACATATATGCGTATATTTATATGTGTGTATGTACATGTATGTGTATTATGGATGAACTCCCCCCAAATCTAATATAATATCTTGTTGAATAAGTGTTTGAATAAATGAATGAAATATTCAGTGTGTCAAGCTATGAATATTAGTTTTGAATATGATCAGAGAAGATTATAGGAATTGATTTACAGATTGCAGGAATTAATTTTATTTTATAGATTTAGAGAAGCCTCTTGAATTCAACATGCAAATTTATGCTTGCAATGCAAATTAACAGTATCCCTAGATTAACTGAGGAAATCCTAGTACCTTGACTTTTCCCAGAATCTCATATGCTTTTGCTCCCAGGGACAGCCTGATTTGTTTCACTGGGAGCATAATTGGGAGTAGATTGCAAAAGGGCTCCAGGGCCAAGTAAATGGGCTGGACTTTGCTAGATGGAATGCAGACTGGCTCAGAGATCTGGATGGCAGGAATCCCAGCAGGGACCAGGGCTCCCAGGCAGTAACCACAGGTCTCAGGGCCAGCTTTGCTATTATGCAGATCATCCCCATATATTATACATTAGTCTGTACTCTCATCATGCATTTATATTTGATTAAATTCTTTGCTCTCTTGAAACGAGTGATTCCCACCCTTTTTGGAGTTGTTATACTATATCATTGCTTGTTTGCTTTTTTCAACACACGCCCCACCTAAAAGAGCTGTCATATTAGCAGAGTTTTAAAATATAAAATAAAATTAATTTGGTTGGGGGCTTGGACAGCATCCCTTGAGACAACTGAAGACAATGTGAGCATTACCACCCAGGGTGGGCAGATTCCTGCTGAAGAGCGAGATACATATAAAAAGACTCTCATCTATGTCTTCTGATTAATTCTAATTCATAAAAGCATAGGCTTGAAAAAGCCTTATTGGAAGGAGAACATCTCTTCCTTTTTTCCACTTGGTGGAAAGAATGTGGACTGGTAAAGAAGGCATGTGCAGCGATGTAAGTGACTAAGGAATCCATCAGTCAAGGCTCTTGAGGCTAATGACCTTCTTGTCCGTCTTTTGCCATAGGTGTGCCAGACTTGTCTCCTCCTACCACCTTTTCAGTTCTGGAATCATGATGCTCAGGCTAACTCCTCAGTGATCAGTTCTTGTTCTGACCACCTCCCCCCTAGCGCTGAGGGTGGTCAATCTAGGGCCCAGATGCTAGTCCATAACGCTCACTCAAAGCTGTTGCTGCTAACTCTGCACCATTCCTTACCATGCTGACTCTAGTTTTTGTGTCATTCATTCAAAACCTGTATATTGAGCACCAACTGTGTACAAGATACTGTCTTAAGCACTTAAGAGGAGGCTTGGCTCCTGCCCTCAGGAAGCCTATAGTCTAGACAGGCAATCAACAAGCTTTCATTAAGCATTTCCTATATGTCAAGCACTGCATTAAGCTCTGAGGATATAGGAAGAAAAAAAAACAGTTCCTGACCTTAAGGATCTTATATTCTAATAGAGGAGACAACATGTAAGTAATTAGATGTATACAAAAGTAGATAGAAGGTTACTTTAGAGAGGAAGGCTCTAGGAGCTGAGGGAACCAGGAGGGCCTACTGTTGCCCATGGCATTTGAGTTGAGTGTTAGAGGCCTAACATAAGGAAAATGACGCATACACAGATGATGATTTAACATGGAAGAATAGGGAAAGTGTTATAAGAGAAGACCGAATTGCTCTAAAATCAGAGGAGGGAGAATTCATATCTGGTTGGGAGAAGTCAAGGAAGGCTTCTTGGAGTAGATGCAATTTGAGTTGAAATTTTTGAAAGACAAAATGGTATGTCTTTGCTGAGGGGATGGCAGGGAGATATATCCCAGAAGCAATTTGGGGAAGTTGGGGAAACACAGAGAGGGTCTGGGAAGAAAGAGCATGTAACATAAAATGGCTCTTACCAATAACCTTTCACAATAATGTCATTAATATAGTATAGCCAAACCCCACCCTAATTTCCAGAAACACTGATATCACTTTGTTGAATCAGGTCACTCAGGTTCCAAATGTTCTCTTCCCTATAATTGGCGGAGAGAGTAACAATTACAATTGGCCTTCCCATTCACCACCCAAAAATGATTGCAGGAAAGGTCGGGGTGGTACCAGTGGATGGCACAATGCACACTGTCTCTCCTGTCCATCAGGCAAAGACAGGTAGGTGGTGCAGTGGATAGAACTCTGGGCCCAGAGTCAAGTTCAAACCCAACCTCAGATACTTCCCTAACAATATAACCCTGGGCAAGTCACTTAACTTCCATTTGCCTTAGTTTTTCCATCTGTAAAATAAGGATAACAATAGCACCTGCCTCCCAGGGTTGTTGTGAGGACCAAGTGAGATAATAATTTATAAAGTGCTTAGCACAGTGTGTGGCTATGTAATTGCTTATTTCCTTCCTTCCTTCCTTCCTTCCTTCCTTCCTTCCTTCCTTCCTTCCTTCCTCCTTTCCTTCCCTTTTCCTTTCTTTCTTCTATGCCCGGGCCCCATCCTTGTCATTTTCTATCCAAGATGGGGAGAGAGTAAACAAACCTCGTGACTTACTACTATCTCCTTGGAAGATAAACAGCAAGGGCTTGAGTGCTGGAGCTGTGGATGTGGATGAAATGAAACGGCAGGGAAGGGAGGAGATTAGAGGAGAAAGGGGAAGAATAAAGGAAGGTGAGAGCACTACAGTTATAAAGATGACAGTCTCAGCTCTCTGTAAAGGCCTATTTTAAATCTTTGGTTTCAGTACAGATCTCTAGACCAATTCTAGTTGCTCAGGAACATATCTCCCATTTATAGCATTGCTCCTGTTGAGCTGAGACAAATGCTGTCTCACCTAAAGTGTTTTTGCAGAAACAATTAATGATGTTAGGGGGGTCGTGCCTGCAGTCTAGCTTGGTCAGAACACAGAGTGTTGTGTAGAAATGGAATTTTGGGCTTTATTCAGTCAGCAATGAGGAGTTATTGAATACTTTTGAATGGTCGAGTGGCATGATCAGAGAGGCATCTTGAGGTCATTCTGGCAGTATTATGAAGCATAAAGCTGCATGAAAAGGTGATAAAAATAGAATGCCTGTTAGAAGGCTCTTGAGAGAGTCCTGGGGGGGGGAAGGTAATGAGAGCATGACCTAGGAAAAAGAAAACAAGAGATGGATGTGAGAGATACTTTTGGAAGGAGAACCAACAGGATTTGGAATTGATTGGCTATGGCATGCAAAGGAAGTGTCAAAGAAGGCAACATAGTGCAACAAATTTGGAGTCAGAAGCCCTGTGTTCAAATTCCAGCTCTTCTACTTATTACTTATTTGTGACCTTGAAAAAGTCTCATTACATTGCTGGGCCTTAATTTCCATAACTGTAAAATGGGTGGGTTGTACTCTATGTCTTCAATAGTCCATTCATCTCTAAATATATGATCACACACCCCCAGGGAGGGGAAAGGAGAGTGTGGCAGTGTGGAAAATGTTAGGGATGAAGAAACATGGCACCTGGGAATACAGGGCTGAGTGGCTTAGCTCCTCCAAGGCATGGTCTTTAGGGGTTATACCATATGGATGTGTAGTAGTAGCATTGACAATATACACAGAAATGTAAATACGATATAATTTTCAAGAGGCTCAGAACACTAACTGGAGTTATCAAGAAAGACTCCAGGAGAAAATGGCATCTGAGCTGATTCTTGAAGGAAAATAAGGATTCAAAGGAGAGGAAATAAGAAAGGAATGCGTTTCAAGTAGGTAGGATAGCATGTGTATAAATTCACAGAAGCAAGATCCATTGGAACGGATGAGACAGAGGATTGAGGCTGGAGTGCCAGAATGAGGTGGATAGAGATAAGGCCCAGGTTACAACCTTGGGGACACCCATGCCTGGAAGGTGGGAGATAGATGCTGAATTAGCAATAAACACCAAGAAGGATCAGTTAGAAAGGCAGATTTAGTCAGTCAGTCAATAAATATTTATTAAGTGCCTACTGTGTGCTGCCAAGCCACGGATAGGGAGAGTGTCCAGGAAGAGGGAGGGTTTCAACAGAGATGCATAGAGGTCAAAAAGTACACAGAGGTCAAACAGAATCACGAGTAAGAGAAGATCATTGGATTTAGTAAGAGATGTGTGGTAACCTTCGGGAGAATTGCTTCTGTAGTATGGTAGTATCAGAAGGCAGATGATAGAGGGTTGAAAAATGAGTGGGTAGAAGTGGAGTCTGGGAAAACAAGTGACTGAGTTTGGCAATTAAGGAAGAAAAAATATAGGGTGATAGCTTGGAGGAATAGTAGTTAAGTGAAAGTTTCTTTAGAAACAAAGGCTGGGGAGAGTGTGAGTAGGCAGTAGAAAAGGAGTCAGTAGATAGAGACTGGAGATGACAAGGTGGAAATGATCAATGGAGTACCTTCTCAGAGGAGACAGGAACAGATAGAATCCAGACTGCCAGTAGAGGGGTTGGCCTTGGCAAGGAAGGGCCACTTCTCCCTCAAAGACTTAAGTAAAGTAAATGTACAGGGAAGGGTATTTAGGGAATAGAATTTTGATATGTGGAATGGAAAAAATGAGGAACTTCACAACTAATGGTCTAGACTTGCTGAGTAAAGAAGGAAGTGAAAGAAATTAGGGCAGAAATGACAAAGGAGAATGGGGTTTTGAGAAACCACCACAGGAAGCATGATAGAACCAATCAAGGAAGAATAAAAGGATTGCCCCAACAGCGATGAGGGCCTCGCTGAGATTGGGCAATATGAATTTATAGTTGACACAGTCACCACGGTTGGGTGACCACCATCAGCAGCTTTTAGCAGCCAGGAAGTAAGAGCAGGGAAGGCAAAATGGTAGGTATGAGCCAGGGTAAAGGAATGGAAGGGCTTTTATGGCATAGGGCAAGAACACAAGGAATTTAAAGGTGGAGGACAGTGTGCAGTGGAATTGGTTAACTTCACAGTCAATACTGTAAGGGAGGAAAGTGAGACCAGAACAGGAGTGATGCGTCAGAAAACAGGGAGGAGTGGAAGGGCTAGAGGATGAGGGGAAGATGAAGAATATGTTTGAAAGGAGTGAAGCAAAGGGAGAAGTAGAAGGTGATTTAGATCCCAGAAAGCACTTTGGAAATCTAGGGTCATGGAGGTGACATAGTTTTGCATGGTGGTTAGGTCTTAAGTGTGACCACTACTGGGAGTGATTGAAACGGAAAGAAAATACAAATCATAGGAACTGAAAAAGGGGTTAAATTTAGGAGTCCAAGTTGTTGAAAGAGGCTCAGCACACTGAGGTCCTCAAATATAAGGACAAAGTTTTGGATGGATAGAAAGACCTCTGGTATTGACCTCCTTGAAAAAAAAGTGGGGGGGGTATAAACTGAAAGCTTGTCTGTTATAGCAACAAGGATCTAGAGAGTGTGAAGTAAAAAGGGGTCATCCTTTCTCTCTTTCCTACTCCCTTTGTTCTATCTTTTTCCCTTTTCCCCTTTTCCCTTCTCTACCTACTGAATGTATCTGACCTGATTGTAATCTACATGGGCTTTGGGTGCTAGTCTCATAAATGGCTCTTTGGGTAAAGAGCTTAGTGACCCCTCCATAAAATCATGGCAATGAGAAGGAAAAAAGGGAGAAAGGGAACTTTAAATATGATGTTGGGTTTCATTATTTATTGATAAATTATAATAGCAGCAATTTGATGGGGTCCATAATGGCAGTATCCAGGATTTCATCTGTTGGTCTAATATTTATGGCCATTTATGGGTGATATTTGTGTGCTCTTCCATTCATTATGATTTTCATTAAGACTGTAATCCCATTTAGAAGTCTGTTTGTCATTTTTAACTCCTCTCTTTAATCTTTGGCAGCCCTAATCTTTCTTCCCAAAGCTAGACTATGACAACTTGAGATGGGCCCTGACATTTCTATACTATATCGTTTTCTTGAGATCAGGATCACATGAAGTCATAGAGAGAGATCTGAGGAATTTTCTAGGCCAAGCTCTTTATTTTACAAATGAGGAAAATGAGGGCCAGAGAGATTAGGTGACCTTGCTCAAGGTCATATAAATAATAGAAAGCAGAATCAAGATTTGAACTCAGGTCATCTCCTTTCAGATCTAATGCTCTTTTTAAAAAAAATTATTTAGATTTGTCTTTACATTCATTACTCACCCCATCTGCCCAGACTGAACCTTCCCCTTGTGATTAAAAAAAAATTAAGCGAATACATCTGATAAAGAGACTATGTTTGCCAATATGTGAAATACTCTGTCCCACCTTGAGGAGCAAACTATGTTTCATTGTCCCTTCTTCATAGCCTTCATTGAGTTTTCAATTACTCATTTTTTTTAGTGAGATCGTTTACATCAATGTAGTCATTGTGTATGGGGTTTTTTTTCTTGGTTTTATTCATTTCAATCTGTACCAATTCATGCAAATATTCCCATTTTTTCAGAATTCTTATATTCATCGTTTATTACTGTGCAATGTTATAGCATTACATTTATATGCCATAGTTTTTTTTTCTTTTTTGTAAAGCATAAGCTTAATCAAGCAAAGCAAATCCACACATTTGCTATGTTCAAAAAGGTATGTCTCATTCTACACTTTTGAGGCCATCACCCTTCTTTCAGGAGGTGAGCAGCACACTTCCTCATCAGTTTTTTCTATCCAAATTGCTCTCCATATCTATTCATAAAAGTCTTCCCCTGTTTCTCTGTAATCGCCACTTTCATCATTTCTTATTGCACAGTAATATTCCATTATGTTGATATACCAGAGTTTGTCCAGCCATTTTTTCCAGTCTTTTTTTTCTAAGTCTTTGCTCTAACAATAAGAGCTGCTGTCAATATTTTTGTACATATGGGTCTTTTTCTTCTTTCTTTGATCTCTTCAGGGTATAGACCTACTAGTAGTATCACTGGATCAAAGGGGAGTCACAATTTAGTCACTTCAGGGGAATAGTTCCAAATTGCTCTCCTAGGCCAATTCACAGCTCCACCAAGAGTGCACCAGCATGCCTATCTTCCCATAACTCCTCTAACTATTGTCATTTTCTGTTTTTGTCATCTTTGCCAAAATGATGAGTGCTATGTAAGAACTCTGAGATGTTTTAATTTGCATTTTTCTAATTATTAGTAGTTTGGAGAATTTTTTTCATATGGCTATTGATAGTTCAGATTTCTTCTTTTAAGAACTGCCCATTCACATCCTTTGAATATTGATTGGGGAGCTGCTGTCATTATTACATATTTGAATCAGTTGCATATAGATAGATATAGATTATATATGTATATCTAGAAATGTGTGTGTATGTATATATGTGTGTGTGTATGTGTGGATAGATAGATAGATAGATAGATAGATAGATAGATAGATAGATAGATAGATAGATACTGGACATAAAGATTATTTTCAAGTTAAACGTTTCCTTTCTAATTTTCACTTTATTGTTTTTGTTTGTGAAAAAGATTTTCAACTGAATGTAATCAATGATCTTCTTTTGTGATCCCTTCCATCCATTGTTTGGTCATTACCTCTTCCCCTTGGTTGTGAAAGATATTTTCTTTCTTGTTCCTCTGACTTGTTCATAATGTAATGTTTTACATCTAGGTAATAAGTCCATTTGGAATTTATTGTTTTATATTTATTACATATAGTCCATTTGGAACTTATTGATTATATATATGTGTGTGTGTGTGTGTTTGTATGTAATGAAATCTCGACCTACACCTAATTTCTACCAGAATTTTTTCAAGTTTTCCCAATAATTTTTGTCGGATATTGAGTCTTTACCCCAAATGTTGTCATCTTTGGATTTATCAAACACTATGTTACTAAGCTCATTTCCTTCTGTGTGTTATGTACATAATCTGTTCCACTTATCAAAATTTCTATTTTTTGGCCAGTACAAAATAGTTTTGATGATTACTGTGCTGGAATATAGTTTGAGATAAGCTACTGCTTGGTCCCTTCCTTCCTGCTTTTTTCATTATTTTCCTTGAGAAT
The DNA here is from genome assembly GCF_003287225.1 of Phascolarctos cinereus. Taxonomy (NCBI): domain Eukaryota; kingdom Metazoa; phylum Chordata; class Mammalia; order Diprotodontia; family Phascolarctidae; genus Phascolarctos; species Phascolarctos cinereus. The sequence goes on from NW_027555958.1 coordinate 373,727,590, forward strand.
TTTGACCTTTTATTCCTCTAGATGAATTTTGTTATTTTTTTTCTAGCTCTCTAATGAAATCCTTTGGTACTTTTATTGGGAAGGTACTGAATAAGTAAATTAATTTAGATAGTATTTTATTTTTTATTATATTGGCATAACCCAACTATATTTCAACACTTATTTAAATTTGTATTTATTTCTGTAGTGTTTTGTAGTTTTATTCATACAGTTCCTGTTTATAAATGGAATTCTAAATCTTTTATATATTCTATAGTTGTTTTGAATTAAATTTCTCTTTCTATCTCTTCCTGATGGATTTTACTGGTAATATATAGAAAGGCTCATGATTTATGTGGGCTTATTTTATATTCTGATACTAGTTGAAGTTATTAAATGAGTCAATAAATTTTAGTTGACTTTCTAGGCTCCTCTATATAGACCATCATTTCATCTCACTTTGACTGTGCCCTCCCTTACTGAAATCCAACTGACTTGCAAGTCATGGCATCATCTTCCTGATGTCATGGTCCTCTTTGAGAATGAAGGACAAGCCACAACACACAATAACATTTCATCGAAAAAAATAATCGTTTTGTTTCTACTTTGCCTATGCTTATTCCTTTAATTTCTTCTTCTTGTCTTATTGTTATACCTAACAATTCTAGCCCTATGTTAAATAATAGCAGTAATAATAGACTTCCTTGCTTTATCCCTGATGTTATAGGAAAAGTTTCTAGTTTGTCTCCATTACATATAATGTTGGCTCTTTGCTTTTGAAAGACACTATTTACCATATTAAAGAAAGGTCCATTTATTCTTCTGCTTTTTAGCATTTAGCAGAAATGGATATTGTATTTTGTCCAAAACTTTTTCTGCGTCTATGGATATGATCATTTAATTTTGATAACCTGGATATTAATATGGTCTATTTGGTTTCATTTTCCTAATATTAAGCCAATCCAGTGTTCTTTCACTCTGAAAAACAAGTGACACTACTCCCTTTTAAAAATTGTCTTGTAAAATAACCCTCTTTGTGACTCTAAGTCAGGGCAGGAGGCAGGGTAAAATCATGTCAAAAAAGGAATAAATAGATCTCTGAGGCTCTGTTCCTCTGGCCTCAACTGGGCCAGAATTAATCAAGTCAGACACTCTGACCAACCAGTAACTCCTAGAGAGGTTGTTCTGCATCCTCTTTGGCACTAGGGCCAGACATTATCAGCTCTAAGCAAATTCCCCTGAGTTGTAAAGTTACTCTCCATACTTTAAAACTGGGGATTGGAAGGGGAAGCTCTGAGAGCCCCACCATCACTCCAAAGGGGTTACTTTACAGATACAGTGAGGGCTTTCTCCCTCCCCTAGAGAACTTATTTTGGAACGTAGAGTGCATGACTAAGAGTCAGGAGACTCAGGTTCAAGTCTCCACTATACCACTTCTACCTGTGTTACCTGGATAAATTACTTAACATCTTGAAGTCAGTTTTCTCATCTGTAAAATGGAGAGCCTAACATATGCTCAGTTCCTTCACAGAGCTGTGGTGAATATAAAATAAGAAAATCTAGTCTATGTTATTATAGAACTGCTGCCAATATACATTGATATGGAAAGTTTCCCCACCAAGTGCTCTGTATACTGATAGACTCACAAATCTGCCCCCACCTCCCCCCCAAAAAAAATCTCCATAGTGGAGGGGATAGGATGCTAAACTTGGAGCCACAAAGACTGGGGGTTCAAATTCCACATTAGACACTTACAAGCTGTGTGACCTTGGGTAAATCACTTAACCACCCTGTGCCTTGGTTTCCTCATCTACTAAAATAATACACTTAGACTTAAAGACCTCTAAGATCTTTTCCAGCTCTATAAATCTATTACCCTATAAAGAGTTCTGTGATCTGGCATCTAGTGAAAGATGCTTTACAGAGCTGGTTCTAAATCACTGCTGTTGACTAACTGACTTAGGTCTACCCATCCTGAAATTTTATGTTCAGGGTTTAGGGTCTGGGGCAGTAATCTCTCCACGGAGCATAATCTCACCCTGCACTGTACGCCTCTTCCTTTAATTCCTCTTCTATCGATACCATCTCAGCTAAGAATCCTCCAAAAAGAAGCATATGAGTCGGGGGAATCACAAGAGATTTTTGGCACTGGCCTCCCTCCCCAAAGTCCTAGGACCCTGCCCAGGGAGAACTCACTCAATTCCAGCACTGCCTCCCTCCAGTGACTCCAGGTTCTGAACAGGAAAATTAGGCTCTTTGCTCTTCCCTCGAGTCACTTTTAGTCATTTATTTAGTGGCTTCTGCATTGGCCTTCTCTAAAGCTCATTGGCATGAAATTAGCTGAGACTCTCTATGGGATGGGTAACAGGAGATCCTGTGCTATGCCAGGGGTCTGGACAAAATGATCTGGAAGGATGCTGTCTCATGCAAAGGTGGGGTCAGAGGTGAAAGGGAAGCAGTACATTTGTCCTACATGGCAAAGCAACATATCTCTACCCATTTTTTCCTGGAGTCTCACAATCCTCCCTATATCATGCTCCAGCCATTTTGATCACCTCACTCACCTAGTACTCAGCACTGACCCTGCTCAAATATGTACACACACACGTGTTTGCACATAATATACATACCTATAAACATAAATGTGTAGGTGTCCTGTGCATTCATGCTGTCCTACATATATACATGTGTACATATACGCCGATAGCATACACATATGCATCTTCTCACACACAAGTGCATACATGCATAGTTCCATACATACATCGTATGTGCATAGCTATATCACACATGTACATTCACATACTCATACATGCATGTATATGTCCATGCATTTGCATGGACAGTCTTACATCTAGTAATTTAGGGTATATGCATGTATATAAATGTACCATACATGATATGTGGACACTTGTGCACAGGTCTTGCAATAAATACCTTCACAGTGATCCCTATACTCACTTATGGGCATGCATATGGGCATGTGCATTCATACACGTACATGCACACATGGGTTGGCATACATACACACATATGTGCATTACATTGAGTCTATAAACACATATACACATTCACAAATATTCCGAAAGAAAGCATTCAGGTGGTCACTAAATAGCACTATTGATGCTCTGTCCCTGCATGCCCTGCCATGATAATGCATCCCCCGTGGTGCGTAGTGAGACGGAGCCAGAATACGCTCAGGTGGTTAAAAGTCCAGGTCTAATTAGAGTTCCAGGGAATCAAGCCATTGTATTATTAATGATTCTCCGGCACTGTTCTGATTAAAACAGCAATTTTAATAAGCACGGCTCGATGCTAAGTGTTCACTGAGCACCTAATTACATCAGTTATAACTCTAAAATTATTTAAAATCCCCCCCTTTTTTTTCCCACCAGGCCCTGAATACACCAAGTAAAATAGGGACTCAGAAAGAACCGGGTGATTATTTGTTCTAATTAATTTCCTAAGCACCTGTTTATTAAAAAAAGAAAGAAAACATTTTTATTCTCCCCTCACACCACACACACACATGAACACACGCACGCACATACTTTTTGTGGTATCATGACTTTGGTGACATCAGTTACAGGAAGCTGTAGAGTAAGGGCAGATGAAGGTTTGTTGTTTGGGACACATTCTCTCAGGAAGGATCACAGAGTTTGCTCTTCAATCCCTGGAGCTGAGTGAGAGATGGGATTCCTTCCACCCAGCACTCTAGGATCAGGGACCTGGAACTAGAAAGGTCCTCAGAGCCCATGCAGGCCAACTGCTTCACTTTACAGACGATGAAATGAGGGTCAGAGAAATTAGTTCACTTGTCCATAGTCACACAGAGATAAGATTTGGCTTTCCTTCCCATTGCTTCCTCCAGTATGTCTGGTTGTCTACAGGAGGCTATTATGAAAGGGGTTTTCTGTGACAGCTTTCCCTGAAAGGCCGCCCTCCCTCGTAAATAGATCTGGAGTTTGCCGCACCAGCAGTCCTAAAACTCTTTTGGTCCATGCACCAGTTTGGCAAAGGGTCAAACCTTAAAAACCATCTACCTCCACTCATTCCTTCACCACCACAAAATAAAACCATCGGGAATCATACAAAGAATGGCATTGCTTTTGATGAGGCATTCTTGAGTTCTTGTCTTTATTTAAAATTATCCTTAGCATTATTAATATTATGAATAAATTATTAGTTTATATCAGAAATAGTTAAAAGCCATGCTGTTATCAGGAGATCAACCTACCAGCTAGCTATCTGTCCTCTTTCCTAAGTCCCTAGAACTTGGTTATGGAATCAGCTCTATCCTGGTCAACAAGAGAATGAGATGCAGGAAACATTTATCTAGAGGACAGGGCTCTTGATCAGAAGCTCTTCCTTGGTGTTTAGCATGGGGGTTTTTTGTTGGTGGTGGTGGTGGTGGTGGTTTTAGAGCTGTTATTAGCCCAAATCTGGAGTTCAGCATAGGAGGAAAATGATAGTACTCCAATACCATTGCACAAAGTTGTTTTTTTCCCAGAAGAAATTAAACATACACTTACACTTGCATGCCGTCACATTCTGTCTGTGTCTCCTTGCCTGTTTCTGTCTCTGTAGCTCTGTTTCTGTCTCTGTCTGCCTGTCACTCTCTTTCTCTGTCTGTCTCTGTCTCTCTCTCATAAACACACAGAACCTCTTGTATTATGAAATGGAGTGCTATAAGAAACTCCCTTAATGGAGCTAGGGCCTCACCTTACAGAGAAATATCAGGGAAGGATATTTTCAGAATAGCTAAGGATTTGGCAGTCAAAAGGAGAACAAATCTCCAGTGCTTAGAGAGAGAAGACTGAGGGGCAGCTGGAAGTTGGGAACCACTCTGCAGTCAGCCTTTTTGAAAATCCTGTTTTATAACGTGAGGTTCTAGTGTCTCTTCTTAATGCAAAAATGCCCCCCAGAACCCACTCACCTTGGACCAGAAGATACTGGCTTCTCCAGGCTCTGAGGCTCCTTTCTGTTGGAATAGATATTGGCTAGGACCAATGGCATAACTCAAGGTCATATCTATAAGCATAGTTTGAGAGGAGAACTTTAGTGGGGAGGGCCCAGAGACTCTTGGCCCTAGCCAATTCTGTTTCTGCTGAGGGCCTTCTATGGGCGTTGGAGATTCCCATAGCAGGATGAGTTTCAGGATGGAAAAGGCAGAAATTAGGTTCTCTACCCCCACATCTATTAATGTCTATCTAAGGCCCTTGGACACTTGGATATAGTGACAATCTTTTTACCCAGAAGTCAATGGATTCTTTCTTAGGAAAGGAAGGACCTGAGAGAGGAAAAGGGCCAGAGAGCAGAAACTAGGTGGTGATATTCCCAGAAGCCTTGCTATATTCTCTACATAGTAACTTGGGAAACCCACCAACCCAAGGAAAGCTCTCCTCATCCCAGGAGTAATCCCTAAAGCTATCACTTCACAGGACATCATACTCCTTCCATGTCCTTGATGCTCTGTGTATGTTATAGCACTAGTGATAACAGTAATCATAGCTTGAATTTATATAGTGCTTCAAAGTTTACAATGCTTTTTCCATACATTCCAAGCATTATCTCATTTGATAGTCACAATAACTCTGTGAAGTAGGTGTTATTGATATCTCCATTTTACAGATGAAGAAACAGAGGCTCAGAAGGGTTAAATCCTTTGCCCAAGGACAATGATGCTCTTCTCCCAGGTCCTCAGTCAGCCTCTGCCCCTACCCATCCATCCATCACTGAGCTATACTTGAGCACATTTGCCTCTGATACTTTGTTAGGAAGGTGGGATGAACTGAAGCTCTGGACAGTTCTCCAATTAGCTAGTCCAAATAGTGGAGAGTAGTCCATGCATTTTCTACCCAACTCGGGGGAGGGTGGTTCAGTTTTCAGACTAGCAAGATAATTTTAAGCCCCAGGAGAGTGTATATCATATGGAAGTGGGGTGCCTGTTTATATCAGGATTATTCTCTTGTGTTATGCATTTCCCTTCCATTCAGGAACTTATCCCCTGCCCTGACATAGCAGAAGTTGAATCACCCCCTATAGACAAGTGTTATGGCTTCTTTTACCTTATATGCTCACAAGAGGGATAGAAGAGGCCAAGCTGGCCCTGTTGTTTCATGGGACCCAGCAGGTTCTTCCATTTCCAAATCCCTCCTAGCCCTCATCTCCAGCCCCATTTGCTCTCCCTGAGTAATTTCATTGTTGTCATGGAGACAACACAGTATCAGCATTTCTGCTCTTTTTGTCTGTTTACCCTTCCAAAAAGCACAGCTATGCAGACAGAATCCCACTGCCACATCAAAAAGGTCTCGGGGACACAAACCATACCTTTTCTTCTCAGAGAGCAAATGGGCGTACATTTGGAAAACCCATTTTGCCCAGGTAGCCTTATTATCTTGGGGGACTCATGTCTCTTTGTACCATTTCCTTTTTTCTATTTCTCCTGCCTCCTTAAAGGAATGCTCTTAATTTGGTATCTTTCAACTGAGCAGACTAAGTCTCAGCCTCTCTTCCAAGTGGGATGGTAGATATTTCATTAGTTAATTCATATCCATATGCTTCTTCTAAGGAATACAAAGCATTTTCCTACTTATATCAAAATATCCTGATATGATTTATGGCATGCTGGACTTAGTCAACAAGATCTGTGTTCGAGTCCTGCCCCTAAGACTTACTAGCTGCGTGACTGTGGACAAGTCATTTAATCTCTCTGCACCTCAGTTTCTGTATCTGTAAAATGATGATAATAGTACCTGTACCTAGTCCACAGGGTTGCTGTGAGGCCCCACTGACATAATTTAGGGAAAGTACTTAGTAAACTTTAAAGCTTCTAGAAATGTGATTTGTTTTAATTACTGTTCAGTGAGTTGCTCAAGGTCATACAACATATTAGTGGCAATCAAGATTAGACCTTGGGCATCCTGACTCTTTCCATTAAATTATATTATAGCATGTCTCTCCCAGCCCTTCATTGCCACCTTTAGGGAGGCATGCACATATTCAGAATGAAAGTTGGATTCTGGGAAGGTCATTGCTCTGACCCTCATCCAAAGGTGGAATCTCCCCTGGCAAGAAATAGCAGCTTCTTCCCCTTTGACCTCTCCCCTCTTTGTTTCCTCAGGGACCCTGTGCTGAGTTTTTATGAATGAAGGGGGAAAACCTCATTGAAAAGTTCATCAACTTTGGGTTTCTCCTCTCCAAGTGATAGATAGCTTTAATTACACAGAATTACTCAGCAACTCAGCTCTGCTCCCCTAAGTCATTAAAAATAGATTTTCTCTTTGAACTCCACTCTACCCCTCTGGTCTCCAGGTAGTCCATAGTTCTTAAGGGACAGCCTCAGGGTCGCCTCCTGGTCAGAAAGGTTGGCTATTATATTGGTAGCAATCACAGACTCAAGAAACTTTAGCTTCTTTTTTTTTGGGGGGGGATATAGGAGGGAGTTGTTCCTCCTCCTCTTAATGGGATTGCTCACTTTGTTTTCATAGCTCAAGGGGCTGTGGGGGCTATGCTGGTGTTTACAATAAGGATTTAAGGGGATCTGGACAAGTTGCTATTGATTTTTAAAGGAATAAATCCAACCCTAGGAAAAAACAATAATGAGTCTTTCACATTAATTACAGGGAAATGGGTTCCTGCTTAGGAGTGTAAAAATCGGAGAACAAGATATGGTTCGAAGTTACCCAGCACAATGGGGGCAGGATGGCCCATACCCTAAGGAAAGGTCCCCTTTTTGCACTTCTCTAGAAGGCAAGGGGTCCTTGGCACTGGTGGGTGACTGCCTTTCCTTCAGTGACAAAGTGTGGAAAACATGGACTCAAGATTGGCTTGATCTGTCTCCCATTGCCACAACCCCCTAAAGCAGAACTTCTTAATCTTTTTAGGTGTTATAAACCCCATTGACAATCTGCTGAAATCTATGGACTCCTCAGAATAATGTTTTTAGATAATTGAAGGAAATGCTAGATTTTAGTTACAGGTTAGTAAAAATAAAGATGTAATTTTTTTTTGCCCCATCTACATTCGGAGACCACTTGAAATTTATCCACAGACTCACCCAAGAGTTAAAAACCCCTGATCTAAAAGGTTCCCAAAAAAGAAATACAGTAAACTAAAAATCCAGATGTGAACCAGTAAGAATTTTATTTATTTGTTTTTGTTTTGTAGAGATGTGTCATTTAAGTGGTATAGGGACCCCTCATGATGCAGTAGAAAGAAGACTGGGTTTGGATTCAGAGCAGCTGGATTCCAATCTCAGCTCTGGCATTTGCTTTCTGTATAAAAAGTTGGGCAAGTCACTCTCTGGGCCCCAGTTACATCATCTGTAAAATGAGGGGTCTTGGACTAGAAGACATGCTGCTCTACTCTGAATCTGAAATCCTGGTGAGGAAACTTCCACTACTAATGATAATAGGCAACTGTTTTGCAAATTTTAGTCATAGAGTGACCTGAGATACTGTGGAGTTCAGTGACTTGCCCATGGTCACACAGTTAATATGTGCCAGAGATGGCTTGAGGTCTACTGTCTATCCACTACATAATAGTGTACATAATACATGTACATAATACATGTACATAAATAGCTGCCTCTCCATAATAACCAACATTTATATTGTTCCATGAGTCTTAATAAAACTTAAACCTCTACTCCCCTCACACTCAGCAGTCCCAGCCTTTGAGTGCTAACTTTCACCTTCTTCTGCCAACCCTTTATTTCTCACCATTACCAGAGGTCTCTTTGTTAGGATGTAAAAACAAATGAGAAAGACTAAGAGATACTTTGTGGACTGAGAATGTATTCATTCTGGCTGGTATTCTGGAGTTGTTATCTGCAAGGATGGCTAATGCCTCTGCTGGGCACAGCTTCATAGAATGTCAATGGAAGAAGTGCACTGATTGTCTGTCCCTCGAGCCAGCCCCAGAAAGTTTTCTCCTCAGCCCGATCTCTTTACTTGGCAGGCCTGAGACCCCCTGAGCTGCCCCCAGGGACCACATTGCTTTCTGAGTCTCTTTGACATCCCTGTTGCTGCATGACATTTGAAAAGCATTGTCTTGACTCAGAGCAGGTCACAGTCAAGACCCTGGTCCCCCCATCAGCTCAGCAGGAAGATTCTTCTCTACAGATCCCTCCGAAGTTCGCTCAAGGGAGATAACCATGGAAACACAGATTTAGAACTGGTAGAGACCTTGAAGGCAATCCAGACAACCTCCTAATTTTATAGATGAAGAAACAAGGGCCCAGAGGGATGAAATTGTTTGCCTAAACTCACACAGGTAAATAACAGATTTGAGATTTGAACCCAGGTCTTCCAACTACGAATCTAGTTCTTTCTACCACACAATGCTGGTCCATTCCCAGAATGGGGATAGCAAAGGGTTTAGGTACTTTACTATTGCCCTCAGTAAGCCAAGGGAAAGAAGTGGAGCCAAGAGCAGTCCTCTAAAGCACATGTTTTCCCTGGAGACTTCCCATACCGAGGAAGGAAAAAGAGTACAAAACCAGTTGGAAAGTCTCCCCTTCCTCTCTGGGGGATATGGGCTTATGGAATGTCCACCTTGGCTCCAATGCCTGGGAGTATTCAAGCAAGGGCTAAGGCCCAGGCTTGGCTTCCCCTAATGCCATCTGCTCACATTCCTCTGGTTGGGGATTTTTGTTTCCCGCTACATACTTATAAACCTCAGCTAACCTCAGCTTCCTAGTACAGGGGGAAAATTGAGAATCTTTTGACTCAGGACTCTCTCATAAGCCAGTCTTGCCTGGTCACCCCACTGGGGTCAAAAGTTAGACCACATGAGATGAGGTGTGGCGATTCCATCAATTAATCCATCAATAAACTTTTTACTAAGTATGTACTCTGGAGGTTAGTAAAAAGAAACATTGATCTAAAAGTCAGAGAGATCTGGGTTTGGGGCCCATCTCTACCTCTTATTAGTTGTGTGGTGTTAAACAAATCACTTGTCTTTGCTGAGCCTCATCTGTAAAATGGGGATAATCATTCCTGCTTGATCTCTCAATTATTGTGAAGGTTGAAGAAGATACCTGTAAAAATCTTTGAGAGTGCCTCATTAATGTTAATTATCAATTAATTAGTTAATAACATTAATAAAGTTAAATTATATATTAATATATAATATATAAAGTTATTGAATATAAAATACAATAAACATGTATACTAGAAAATAAATATAACTTTTTAATAATTAAACATTAATAAATTAACATTAATATAGCATCAATATAAGTTATATGGCAAGGCAAGGTGGCATAGTGGATATAGAGTTAACTGAGAGTCAGGAAGACCTGAGTCCATGACCCACCTCTGATGCATACTGTCTGTGTTACCCTGGACAAGTCACTGAATCCAAACTTCACAGAACAAATCCCCTTAATAAAAATATTTGTTCCATAAAACTTAGACTCAGTCAAAAGGGCGCACCCAAGGACCTAGAGGGCCACGTGTGGCCTCGAGGCCTCAGGCTCCCCACCCCTGCTAGTTGCTTATATGTTGTTTTCCCCACTAGACTACATGCTCCCTGAGGGCAGGGACTATGGCTCTTTTGGTTTGTTAGAGTGCCTGACACATAGTAAGTGCTCAACAAATGTTTGTTAACCAGCTAGAGCTAAGCTAAGTAACTTAGTGTGAAGTCCTGTCACCCAGGGAGTTGTGCCAAAGAATTTGGCAGGGAACTTAGAGTAGCACGTTGTGTATTTATAGTCTTGGGCTGTGGTCACAGAAGCACCTCTCATCCCATCTGTCTGAAATATCAAAGGCAATGAGGTTATAGACTGAAGCAGTAGCAGCACCGAGGAGCACTGGCCAAGGGCACAAAGCCTTCGCTCAGGCTTTCTGTTGCCGTCCAAAGCTTCCTGTTGATATCTCCCCCTTCGCTCTGAAATTGTGCTTTTTTTGAAGGATCTGTGCCTGGGCCGTGGACCTCGCAATCAGCTCTCTGAGGCCCAAACTCCAGCAGGCAGAGCTGCTGCAGTCCTGGGAAACTCGCCTTTTGCCGCAGGACTTTTAGCCTTGATTACTTTCTAAGCCTGGGCTGATCTCTTCACCCCCATCCAAGGCTCTGAGCCTCTTGGACCTTCCTCTTCGGCTCCCAGAGTTCAGAGATCTGCCATATCCAAACTTTAATTTGAGAGCCTTTCTTTCCTCTGCTGCTGCCAGAATTCACCTCCCTGTTTAGCATTCCAACCCTTGTGTCCACACTCTGCAGGCCAAGAAGCATATTTTCCAGGGTTTATTTTTACAAGAGGACAGAAAACAAAGAAATTCGTAAATAATAAACTGAAGGAAGGGAATTAGAATGACAGACAAAAGAAATCTATCTTATCCTAGGCTGGGTGGCCCTCACCTTCCTATGTTGTTCTAAGTATCCTCCCCAACCTCCAGTGATCCTAGGCCAAGAATCCAGCTACCTCATGACTCCGCCATAAGAATGGCCTTTTCTGCCTCAAAGCAATTTCTTGTTGATTCACCTTCCTGGGCCTGATGGATAGATAGATCTTTCTCTTTTTTTAAAATTTATATATGTATTTTTTAATTTATATATTTATTTTTTATTTATTTGTTTATTTATTTTGCTTAGGCAATTGGGGTTAAGTGACTTGCCAGGGTAACACAGCTAGTAAGCGTCAAATGTCTGAAGTCAGATTTAAACTCAGGTCCTCCTGACTCCAGGGCCAGAGCTCTGTTCACTGCACCATCTAGCTGCCCCTTAGATCTTTCCTTAAAGTCACTTTCCTCCCTCTCCCCGTCCCCCTTCCTCTCAGCCATTCAGAAAACTCCCCTCTTAAAGGATAGGTTTTTAGTGTTCTTCCTATTTTACTAAAGAATCACTTAGTTAACCAGGTAGTTCCTGTTACTTGTCTTCGTTCCAGGCCTAAACAAGGAAATGCATCTGGCACTATGCTCCCATTACTTCAATATCAGAATTGCATCAATATCAATTGAACCCAACACTCAGTTCATCCCCACTACCACGAGAAGAAAGCCCTTTCCAGGGTCTAGCATAGTGCCCTGTGCATTGTAAGGGCTTAATAAATGTTTGTCAGATTGAATCGTCACTCCTTTCAGAAGCCTTGGCCTCTGACAGCTTCCAATCAGATTGCATTTGAGACTGCCTTCTGGGGAGGAATGTCAAAAAGGGTATTTGGTGAGAGTGAAAATTTTGAAGATTTTTATAGCTCGTGCAAGTCAAGCCCTGTCTCTGACCCTGCCATGGATTTGGCATTCCTCCTGAATGAGTCATTTCCTTCTTATAAGATATTTATTACACAGGCCATCATGATACCCAGACCCTGTCCAGAATTCAAGCCTCTCTCCCCTAGCACTCTTTGCATCTCAAAGGTCTCATAATTACAGGATCATCTGCTTAGAGCTAGAAGTCTTAGAAATTTTGGAAATCATCTGGTCCAATCCCCTGATCTTACACATGAGGAGTGGGAGTTCACCCGAAGTTATGAGTAACTGGTAACTGAGATGAGCAGAGCTGGGATGTGAGGCTCGAAGGTAGCATCTGGGCTAGCCAGAACCAGCCTTGCCCATAGGCAGCCCCCTATGTCAAAGGATTTCAGCTACCCCCCAGAATATCCAACTATTAGAGTTTCAACCCTTTAGATTAAGGCTTTGATTCCTATTAAAATGCATTATTGTAGGGGCAGCTAGGGGCCTAATGGATAGAGCATTGGCCTGGAAGTCAAGAAGACCTGAGTTCAAATTCGGGCCTCAGACCAAATGCTTGACACTTACTAGCTGGGTGACCCTGGGCAAATCACTTAACCCCAATTGCCTAAAAATTAAAAAAAAAAATTTTTAAATGCATTATTGTTCCTGTTGTCCTTTGTTCTCTAACAGGACCAAAATAACATTATTATGTCCGGGTCAAGGCACAGTGTGTCCAACTATGGTTGATCAAACCAATATAGCTCAGTAAGCTCTACCACAGGTTGGGCACAAAGAGTCCACATGAACATTTGGAATGGAATGTCTCTAAATTTGCACATCTCATTGCTACTACAATTCTGCTTTGGTCATAGAACACTGTGCCCTCTTTAATATAGGCATGCCATGCTGGGCACTCCTGTGCCAGTGTCTCCCATGTCTCACAATCAATTCCAAAGTTCTTCAGAAAGACCTTTCGTCAATTCTTCTGACCTCCACGTGAGCGCTTGCCTTGTGTGGGGTGCTCCTCCCCATGTGGGGTGACACAGCTGCTAAGTAGATATGGATCTGTTGGGTTATTAAAATGTAAATACTCCCTAGAGGAACTTTTTAGGCTAATAGTTTAAAGATTTTTTCAGAATGATAGAACTAGGGGGCAGCTAGGTGGCAGCTAGGTGGTGCAGTGGATAGAGCACCGGCCCTGAAGTCAGGAGGACCTGAGTTCAAATCCAGCCTCAGACCAAACACTTGACACTTACTAGCTATATGACCCTGGGCAAGTCACTTAACCCCAATTGCCTAAAATAAAAAAAAAAAAACAAACAGAATGATGGAACTAGAGAGAGGAGAAAAAATAAATAGATAGGTAAATGATGGATAGATATATAGATGATAGGTAGAAAGAATTGATTTCTCCTTTATTGTGTGCCAGGCGTGCTAAATGCAAGAGATACAAATAAAAGCAATCATGACAGCCCCCGCCCTCCAGAAGTTTACATTCTAATGGGAGAAGAAAACAATAGAGATGGGTGCTGGAAAGCATGGGGAAGGAGGGAGGGAGGGGAAGAGAGCGTGGACTTTCTGGGGCCATGGCAAAGACGCAGCCTGAAAGTGAGGTGGAAGCCTAGGCCACCCATTAGAGGCAGTCAGAAGCCAGGATACACTTATCACTGAAAAAATCACAGAATCACAATAATCATCATTTTAGTTACCTGGAGGGTTTGGAAAAACACATTCCACACATTATCCTATTTGATCCTCATGACAACCTGGTGAGGTTGGTATACAGATATAATTGTGCCCATTTTACAGATGAGGAAACCAGTAGAACATAAGCTCTCTGAGGGCAGGGACCAGCTCATTTATCCATATACTTGCATCACTAGCACCTAACCCAGTAGCTGGCATAGAGTAGGTACTTACTTAATAAATGTTTGTGGATTGATTAAATGAAGCTGAAAAAGGTTAAATGGCTTAGAAGGATCCCAACAGCTAGTAAGTACCTGAGGCAGGATTTGAACCTCTGCCATCTTCCGGTCTTCCGGTCCTCCATCCATTAACAACGATCCCAATCACCCACTTGTTGCTGCTCAGTCTTTTCATTTGTGTCTGACTCCTCATGACCCAATTTGGGGTTTTCTTGGCAGAAATACCGGAGTGGCTTGTCATTTCCTTCTCCAGCTCATTTTACTGATAGGAAACTGAGGCAAAGAGGGTGAAGTGACTTACCCAGGGTCACACGGCTAGGAAGTGTCTGAGGCCAGAGTTGAACTCAGGAAGAAGAGACTGCCTGACTCCAAGCCCAGCACTCTATCCACTATGCCACCTAGCTGCCCTTACCATCCACTGCCTGGATCTCTTAGAGCCAAAATCACAGACTAACATAATGTTCATATAAGAAAGGCTCTTAAAAAGACCTAGTTCTACTTCTACCTTTGCCAGGGAAGGAAATTGAGGGTCAGATAAGGCAAATGATAAATATCCACTGAGCTGGGTCACACACATATCAAGTAATAGGGGAAAGGAGGGTCAGTAAACTAGCATTTATTAAGGCCTACTTTGTACCAGGCACTGTGCAAAGCACCAGGGATTCAAAGAAAGCCAAGAGACAGTCCAGTTGTGTGACACTGAGCAAGTCACTTAACTCTGTTGGCCTCAGTTTCCTCATCTGTAAAATGAGCTGGAGAAGGAAATGGCAAACCATTCCAGTTGCCGGGAAAATCCCAAATGGGGTCTCAAAGAGTCAGATGTGACTGAGCAACAACAAAAATTATTCAGGAGATAGAGATGAGGAGGAAGAGAGTTCCAGCCAGTGAAAGTTCTTGGAGTCCGGAGATGGAGTGTTGTGTTCAAGGATCATGTCCCAGGATCATCACAGAATATGTGGAGAAAAGAAGGTGTTGAGTATCGCAGGTGGGCTTCGGAGCCAACTGGGTTGTAAAAAAGGGAGAAGACCGGAAAGAGTTGGGAAGGGAAGAATGGCTAACTCAGCCTACTTATCAGTTTTGCCTCAGGGCAATAAAACATCTGCCTCCCACCACTAATTGTCACCTGGTCTCTCCCTGTTTCCCCTTTCCCCAGTTCCCCAGGGCAGGAAATCGGAGCCTGTTGATCAGGCCAACTGTAAGCTCCGATACATGCCGGCTGTGCCAGTCCATGACATGCCCCACTGTTCACTCTGTGATGCCTCCAGGAGGCCGGGGATGAGAGTGGGGACAGGTGTACCATCTGGTAAGGCTGGGGACTGATTCCTGCACAGCAGAAGGATTAAGTGCTTAGTGGTCTGGGCTCTGAAATGCCTGAGGTAGTGCTCTCTTTCCCTGCACAGAATCCAAGAATGTGAGAGTGGGAAGGGCCCTCAGTGATCCTCTAAGCCAGCCATGCACTCAAAGGAACTGCTCCTACAGCATCTCTGACGCATGTAGTGGATAGGGCACTGGAATTGGAATCAGGAAGACCTGGGTTCAGTTCCTGCCTCAGATATTTACTCACTGTGTAACTCTAGGCAAGTCATGGCACTTATCTTCAGATTTCTTCATCTGTGAAATGAGGGGCTGGACTTGGTGGCCTCTGAGATTTTTTCCAATGATTCTAAGAGATCCTGAAACCTCAGTTGGAAAACTTGCCTGCAGCAGCCTGATTCTATTGGGTGGTATAGTTTGTATTGTTAAGAAGTTGTGTTTTTTCCCCCTGGCCCAAGCCTGAATTTGCCTCTCTCTGACTTCCACCCACTGTCACTAGCTCTGCCCTCTGGGGCTAAACTGAGCACATTTAATCCCTCTTCCACTTGGCAGCATCTTCCTTGCCTCTTTCTGCCTCCTGTGGGATTGCAAAGGAGCCCAGCAAGCAGTTTTTGCCTCACTGAGTGCCTAGGCTAGGCAATTTCTAGAGCCAGCCACGGACCACATCCGGACTTCTTCGGGATGCTTGCAATTCTGGCGCATGTTGAGATTTTTGTGGATTTCTGGAAGCCAATATGTGGTACTGTGTCTCTGTTGTGGGCTAACTTGCTTCATGGTCAAAGACCCACTGAATTTCTTTGCTCCAATCTAGTGGCTCCTCTGACTGGCCAGGCTCAGGTTCAAATTGTTGTTCAGGTGGATACAACCCTTAGTGACCCCATGCGCCACAGTATGCCAATGATGTCCCCTTTCTTGACAAAGATACTAGAGTGCTTTGCCACTTTCTTGTCCAGGGATTAAGGCAAACAGAGGTTAAGTGACTTGCCCAGGGTCACACAGCTGGTGTCTGAGTCCAGATTTTAACTCTAGTCTCCCTGACTCCAGGCCTAGTGCTCTATCCACTAAGCCACCTAAGCTGCCTCCCCAGGTATAGATACAGAGGCTGTAAGCCCTGTGTTCTGTTCTTTGAAGTCTGCCTGCACAGATCAGCTGCCCCAGCACAGAAGGAGGAATCATGTATTAGGTCTCAGCTCCAAGGATCTAACTATGTCGTGTGTCTAGCTGATGTGCCCACCTATTAGAGGAGGGGCTCGTCATAGACCCTTTTGGCAGTAAGGTGATGCCTTTAGATGCCTTCTCAGAATACTGTTTTTAAATGCATAATACAAAGGAAACAGTTTCATTGAAATATAGTTATAAAATGTTTTTGATTCATGAACTCCAGATGAAGAACCCCTGGTATAAAAGCAATGTAGTAAATAGTGCATCAGACCTGGAGCTTATGGGGTCTAGAGCTTGAAAGGGCTTTGTTGTTGCTGACTGTTCCACACTGTCTCTGCATGCCTCTCGGAGAGATGCTCCCAAAGGTCCCTTCTAGCTCTACATCTCTGGTCCTACAGTTCTTGGCCAATGTAGACCCAAAGAAGTAAGAGGAGAAGGAATGTCTGTTCTTCCTAAAAATGCCCAGGGCTTCTATGGGGTCCCAACAATCAACTACCCAAAACTGTCTTTAACTATGCAGTGCCTAGCAAGCTGTGGACACCCTAGGGGCTTGGGGTGGATAGTCAGGGAGGGAGATAAAAAGCATATTCCTTTCCTTTCCTCGCCTCTACCAAAGTTTTTCTACACAATCGTGAACCCAGTTGAACTCAAAACAAAAGAGGCACTAGAGACCCGGATCCCTGAGGCCACTGAAACCAAGAAAGCAGCCAGAGTCACCTTTAATTAAGAGCATTTCTTAAGCAAATTACTTAATAGGACAGTTATAGTCATCAGAGGCATAATTACAAAACATAAGATTATGCACAAAAAAAAAATGCACAGGGGTCAGAGGGGAATCCAGTCAAAAAAGAATGTGTAACACAACCCCACCGGGGAAAAGAGGAGGAATGGAAGTGAGGGTTAGGATATGGGTGTTCCTTCCTAGGCCTAGGACCCTTTACGTAATTCCCAAACCTGTGCCTGTTCCCATCACCCTCACATCCCAATACTGGAGGAGCTAGGAGAGCCTGGGGCATAGTTAAAATGAAATAATAATAAATAAACACTAATTAGAGCATCATACATTGTTCCATTAAACTCTGAATCAGCCCTGACAGAACACCTCTTTACAATGGAAAACTTTCTAAGAGAAAACTAATGAGGAGGTTGAACTAGATGGTCTCTAACTTAATAATAACAGGTAGCATTTATGCAGTCACTTTGAGATTGGTAAAGCACTTTGTAAACATTATCTCCTCACAACAACCCAGGACAATAGGTTATTATTATCTCCATTTTTTTTAACAGAAGAAGAAACAGAGTAAAATAGTGGTTAAGTAACTTGCCCAGTGTCCCATTTCTTGTCAGTGTGAAGGCAGGATTTGAACTCTCATCTTCTTGACTATAACTCAAGCATTCTATCCCCTGTGCCATCTATCTACCCCAGATCCCTTCTCCCTCTAAATTCAAAGGTCTTATGATCCCTTCTACCACTAGATCTGCAAGTGAGTTTCTCCCCTTCCCTCCTCCCCCAATCCAGGACAGAGGACAGATGCCCTGAGGAGGCCTTGACTAGCCATTGACATCACTACAAGCCCTGGGAATTCAAAGTTACCCTGGCCCTAACTCCAGAGATCTGAATCTGTCCCTTACACTCCCAAATAATAGGTCAGGTTCTCATGCGGTTATAAAGTACTGAACAGAGATCTGAATCTGTCCCTTACACTCCCAAATAATAGGTCAGGTTCTCATGCGGTTATAAAGTACTGACTTGAAGTACTTTTTAGCCCCTCTGGAAGTCAGTGTTTAACTGTTGTAGTGTCATGAAGTGGGCATTTATTAGAGTCACTTCCATTGGCCTAAGTTAATAAGGTTTCCAGGGCTGGGTGAGATACTACCAGGAATGGCTGACATCCAGGGAGGCTCAGTTTACCTTTATGGCCAAATCCTTTTTCAAAGTCATTTCTCCTTCACATACTATATTTAGTCCACGGACTGTTCCCTGAGGCCATCGTGGCAGCTTCTGCCTCTAGATTCAATCCTTCTTTATCTCTAACTTTGAGAATCTTTCTCTTCTTTCAAGTCTCAAGCTCCCTGTCATCACCTCTCTGAAGCCTTTTGCCTGCCCCTCAGAGGAAAGTATTTTCTCCCTCCTCAGATTTTTCTCAGAATACTTTGTACAGATTCTCTCCTTTGCATCCCTTTCTGTACTAATCTAGAGTATGTTTGTCCGTATGCACATCCTCACTGCCTGGTAAGCTCCATGAGGACAGGGACTATGGCATTTTTCACCTTCGTATCCCAAGAACTTGGCCTAATGCCTTGCCCATAGTGTTGTACAGTCATTTCAGTTGTGTCCAACTCTTCATGACCCCATTTGGGATTTTCTTGGCCAAGATACTCTAGTGGTTTGCCATTTCCTTCTCCAGCTCATTTTATAGATAAGGCAAACTGGGTTAAGTGACCAGGAAATTTCGGAGGCCAGATTTGAACTCGGGAAGATGAGTCTTCCTGACTCAGCCCAGCACTCTATGCACTATGGCGCCACCTAGCTGCCCTTGCCCATAGTAGTTACATAATAAATGTTTGAATTGAATTGAATTTCTAGCCCAAATCAGAAACCTTGAGAGACCAGGTGCTTTGTAGACCTTAGTAAGATCAATTCACATTTATAAAGTGCTTTCAAGGTTGCAAAATGTTTTCTCACAACCCTATAAGGTATCGAATGCAACTATTGCTATCCCATTTATAAATACGGAAACTAAGGCACAGAGAGGTTAAGCAATTTGCCCAGGTCAAACCCTAGACTTGAACCAAGGTGTTCTATCTCTAAAATTAGTGTGCTTTCCGTTACACCATACCTAGAAAAGCAATGTACTTTGTATTTGTCAAAATATAATGTTTCTTCCCCATAGTAAAGGGAGACACATCTTTGGGGAGAGATCAATTCAACTTTTAAGTTCCCTCACTTATACCGATAGATCACCTTTTTTTGCACTTTGCTCTTCAAACTATTTTTTAAAAAATAAAAGCCGGAGGGCCCAGGAAACAAGAAAAATAATTGTGCTATTGGTTTCATGTTTAGAGAGGGGAAGAGGTTCTCACTATCTCCATGGCACTTGGCTTGAAAGTGGGCTTTGTTGCCGGAGACACTGCTCCCTTTCAGGGGCTTATTTCCCAGCTGCTGAGAGCCGGGCTGTGTTTTGACGGACGGGGTGAATGCAATGCAGACAGTTGTTTTAATTTCCAGCCAGATGCAGACATCACTCAACAAGGAGCCCGAACCTCAAGAAAGGGAGCCTGGGCACTGGGGCTGCTGCCATCACTGCCTAGAGTGGAGGGCTGGCTGGAGGGGGCTGGGTGGAAGGAGACCAGGCGGTCAGGGTAACAGATATCCTGCTATAGGGTGCAGAGTGAAGACAGGACCTGGAAGAGACAAACTAGAGAAGAACCCCAACATGCACTTGTCATAAGGCTGCTCTTTGGGGACAGGGGTAAAAATAGGAGGAGGAGAAAAGAAGTGATATTGAGACATTATATTTTAACACAAAAGGTTACGTAAAACAAAAATGTGGGTGAGTACAAGAAAGGGCTTTTGGTAAATCCCTGTTGGTAAGAGAATTATAGAATTTTTGGAAGGGACGGGATCATCCAGCCCAGCTTCCCGACGGGAAGAAGAATCTTCTCTCCCAGTAGTGGGAAGACAGCTAGATTTTGAATCAGAACTGGTCTTGATTCCAACTGCATTACTAACTCCGTAACCATAAACGAATTATTCTACTTCTTTGGATCTCAACTACCTCATCTGTAAAATGGGTTTAATACTATTTGGATTAGTTATATCATGATGTTATTGTGACAACAGAGTTTTGCATACCACAAGGCACAACTCTATTTAAAGCAGGGTTTCTTAAGTTGGAGGGTTCTGCAAGCCTTTTCTTTTTCTAAGATTATGATAACCATAATGCAACACAATTGGTTTCCTTTGTAATCCTATGTATTTTTTATCAGACTTTATCAGATTGTCAAGGCGGTCTGTGACACCAAAGAGATTTTTTCATTGTTCAGTGTCCAATTCTTCATGACCCCATTTGGGTTTTCTTGGCAGAGAGTGGTTTGGCCCTTTCCTTCTCCAGCTCATTTTACAGATGAGGAAGCTGAGGCAAACAAGATTAAATGAGTTTAGAAAGTGTCTGAGGCTGGATTTGAACTCATGAAAAGGAGTCTCCCTGAATCTAAACCCAGCTCTTTTCTATTGTACCACCTAGGCACTCTGGCTAAAATAAGTTTAAAAACCTCCCATTTAAAGAATCCTATTTTGTAGAACAATGGTCTCTGAATGAGGATTTTAAAGTGATCCACTCACTGGAGGGGCAGAAGATAGGCCTCATCACACCCCCTCCCATAGGTGTGTCTCCAAGATAAGCACACCTACCCTTACCCTCTAATAGTCCCTTCCCATGGCTGTGCAAGGGGCCAGCCTACCTCCTCCTTTCTAATCCCAGCTAGGCCCTCAGGGAAGTTATTAGCTAGCCCACCCTGAGATCACTCCCAGCAGCCTTTGAGAAATTTCCCCATATACTCCTAGCAAATCTTTTCCCTGTACCCAACTCATCTCTGGGCTGCAGCACGAGCACCTCAGAGGGCTGGCTCGGAGCCAGTGACCATAGAATCCAGTTTTCCCTATTTTCATTTTGGGTGGGATAAAGTCAAACCAAGGCATGGATGAGTTGCAGTTAGGAACAAAGATGTTGTTCCATTATTTCTCCCCCAAATCCACTCCTCTTTCACAATGGCCTATTACCGTTAAGGGGGCTTCAAGTCACTCAAATTCGTAACCTGGAGTCATCTCCAACTCATTCTCCCATGCCCTGTATATCCAATCAGTTCCTTCAATATCTAGCATCTGTTTCTTTCTCAGTACCCACACAGCTCCTGCCCTAGTCTAGGTCTTTATCATCCTCCTGCAATGACCTCCCAAGTGGTTTTCCTGCCTCAAATATCCCCTCATTCCAGTCTATCATCCATATATTTGTATTGTCCTAAAATACAGGTCTGATGATGTCACTTCCCCTACTTAATAAACTGCTATGGCTCCCTAGCGACTCTAGGATCAAATACCATTTCATCTTCAGGTGGAAGAGTGGATGGAATGCTAGACTTGGAGTGAGGAAGACCTGAGTTCATCCTGCCTCAGATACTTACTAGAGAAAGTTGGTTAGGTTGAGGTTGAGAGGGATATTCAGATATGAAAGTGTGATAAAAACATTTTAAATTAAATAATTTCTGCAATTGCCAATCTGCATTGATAGGGGCAGTTTACACATAGGGAGCTTCATACACCAATGAAATCACAGGTCCAAAACTGCTTATCCCCATTACCCCCACCCAAAAAGAAGCTTGTATTAGCTTTTTTTTTAAAAAAAAAATAAGCCATAGTATACAATTGCCTCACATTGACCTTATGATTCACTTAAATCCCCAGATCTTTTTCTCACAAACTGCTATCAAGCCAGGACTCACCTGTATTTATGTAATTGATTTTTTTTTTAAAAATCATGAATTTAGGTCTACATATTTCTCCTTGTTAAATGTCATCTTATTAGTTATTAATAACTCACGTATACTTAAAAGTTTGAAAATACTTTTCTCACAATAAAATCTCTGTCTATTTTTTAAGGGACCGTCATAGAGGAGAGGGCTCATGGTTACCCAAGGCACTCTCCATATTCTCTTTGTGGCCAATCAGGTGTATAACATTGCCCTGGAGAGAGCACACATCTAACCTGATAGATTTCTCATTACGTCTACTAGGCCTATAGCTCAGAGACATCAAAGAAAGAGGAAAAGGACTCTTTATAGAAATATTTATAGCAGCTTTCTGTTATAGCAAAGAACTAGAAACAAAGGGGGGGAGGGGTAAGCAGCAAATTGGAGAATGACTCAACAAATTATTTTTTATGAATGTGTTGAAATATTAATATGCTATAAAAATAACAAAAGGGATAGTTTTAGAAAAACATGAGCACACTTGTATGGACTGGTACAAAGTGAAGTGAGCAGAATCAGGAGAACAATTTATACAACAAAGCAATATTATAAAGAAAACTTGGAAAGACTTTAGGACTCTGATCAATGCAGCAACCAACTGGGATTCCAAAGGATTGGTGATAAAGCAGGTTACCCTATTTCCTGGGAGAGAGGTGATGGACTCAAGGTGAAGAGTGAGACTTTTTTTTTTGGGCAGGGCCAATGTGGGGACTTATTTTGCTTAACTATGAATATGTGTTACAAGGGTTGTTTTTTTTTTCTTTTTCAATGGGAACAGAGGGAACAGGAGGTAGAAGAACAACGGCACAGTTATTCTATAAAATAAAGGAAAGAAAGGAGGATTACTGAAGGAAGCAATTTTTTAATGCACAGAAGAGAACAGAGGGAAGGAAACACAAACAAGAAGGAGAGTGTTGAAAATTTCAGGTTGAATTTATTAAAGGAAAGGATAAGCTACACATAGGGCTGCCCAGTCTTCTATTCTACTTTGTATATAAAAAGAAATTCTGATTTTATTTGGGGTTTCTTAAGTTCATAATAAAATAATAATAAAACAGAAAAAATCCCACTACCTCTTTTCTCTCACCCCAAACAAAAGGATATTTCTTCTATGTTACCTGAGCTCACATATTTCTTTGGTTTGTTATGTGGAGTACAGATAGTTTAGAGACTGATAAGCCCTAACACGAGAAGTAAAAATGGACCAGTTCACAACATACTTTTCTCAACCTACCACCCCACTTACCTTTGCTCTTCCAAGTGGGTAGCCTGGGAGGAAGAATAACAGGTATCACTGTTATGATGTCGGACCACTTTCTTTGGTTAATAGATGAAGTGAGTCTGTGCTTTTCTATGATCCAGGGGGGAAATAAGGAAACTGCTCTCTCCAATGGGGTTAGAGATGGGTTCTGACTCCACAGATTCCCATTCTGCCCAGTGAGACAAGACTCAAACAGCTTCCTCATCAGTGAGGATGGTTCCCCCTTACCCAGACTTTTCAAAGACTAAGAAATTAACTAGAGAGCCTGAATGCATACAATACAGAATGGGATAATTGGATCCAGGTGGTATATTTTGTAGAATGTAAAGAGATTGCACTATACTCTGAATATTATTGGATGGGACAAGTTCTCCCTCCCTCTCTTTTTTCTGTTTTCTGTGCAAGCAGGATGTCTCACCCCAAGCCCAGCTGACAGCTCTCCACAGATGAGTTTGTCACTCACTAGCCTTTCAGCAGATTTAACCATTTTTCAACTCTAGCCCACTGGCGTGAATAGTTGGCTCTCTGGGGGATTTTAAAGTCTGGCAGAAGGAGATTAAAGAGTTCTATTTGTATCTCTAGAGGGGGTAGGAGTGCCTAGCCCACTACTATAGTAGCCAACAAATTTATCTCTGCCTTGAAAATAGCCACTGGCCTGGTTGAATTGGCTGAGTCAGAACACCTGTGGGGCAAGTAGACCGGAATGATGTCATTCATTCCACTGCTACTGCACTCTACTCCTCATGGGAGATTGGGGGAAAGCGTGGGTGGTTGGGGTGACTTGTTTGGACTGATCCACAAGACTGATTATCCCCATGCTCTTTTCCATTTCTCTACTAGGTTTCCAGGGTCCCAGTAGAGTCCTGTGAACAGTATACAACATGTGGGGAATGCCTGAGCTCAGGGGACCCTCACTGTGGCTGGTGCGCCTTGCACAACATGTAAGTCTGGGAAGTCCTGGGTAATAACAACTCACATTTACGTAGAATTTTACATTATACAAAGTGCTTTCCTCACAATAACACTGTGAGGTTGATGGTATTCCCATTTTACAGGTGAGGAAAGTGAGGTTCAGAGAAGGTAAGTCATTTGCCCCGGATCACACAGCTCACTTAATGGCAGAGCTGGGACTTCTGACTTGAAGTATAGTAACTTTTTATTTTATATAGACTCTGCACGAACACAGGGGACCAAGCACAAATGTTTTCTTTTGGGGAGCTGTGCTTGATGGGGAGAAAGAGGTGAGATCCTCTTCCCCCAGCTGGTGATACTGATAGTGGATAGAATATAGACAGGGGGTAGCTCCAGGACATGAGACTCCTTCCCGTTCGTTCATCTCTCCATCACTCCGTTTTGTTCTAGAATCCGGCACTATTGGGAACCCAGGTCCTGATATCATGAGGAGTCATGTTAATACCAGATACCCCTGAAGCAGGAATAATTGAATGCTTCTTCCCCTACTTTAGTCTCTTTCCCAGCTGCTCCAAAGTCAGGCCTATGTGCCCCTAACAAGAATTAGGATCAGAGGAAAGGACTCCAGGATGAAACTACAGCAGTTCCTTACTTAACAGCTAACATTTATGTAGCTCTTCAAGATCTGCAAAGTTCTTTGCGTGTTATATCACTGGATAGTGACATCAGTTCTGTGAGGTAGGTGCTACTATCATCTCAATTTTTTTTTTAAAAAGCAGAAGTATGGGGGCAGCTAGGTGGCGCAGTGGATAGAACACTGGCCCTGAAGTCAGGAGGACCTGAGTTCAAATCCAGCCTCAGACCAAACACTTGACACTTACTAGCTGTGTGACCCTGGGCAAATCACCTAACCCCAATTGCCTAAAAAAATTAAAAAAAATGAAATTAAGAAGTATGACTTCATTGGCAAAGGAAACTCCTGTCTTGGATAGCTCTCACTTAGCATTCAAAGCCCTCTATCGCCTGGTCCCCTCTGACACATCCTCTTTTATCCAGTGACACTGGCCTCCTGTGTGGTCCATGGACAAGACACTCCATCCCTCAGCACCAGGCATGTTCTCTGGCTGTCCCCCATGCCTGGAACACTCTCCCTCCTCTACTCTGACTGCTGACCTCTTCTTTTAATTCCCAACTAAAATCTCATCTTATGCAGGAAACCTTCCTTAACACCTCTTACTTCTAGTGCCTTCTCTCTGTTAATTATTTCCTATTTATCCTGCATGTAGCTTGCTTCGTCTATATTTGTTTGTTCACATTAGATTGTAAGCTCGTTGAGGGCAGTGGGCTATCTTTTGCCTCTTTTTTGTATCCCTAGCACTAAGCACAGTGCCTCCACATACCAAGCACTTAATAAATGTCTATTGATTAATTGATTGATTGATAGACAACTGTTCTGCACCTCATTGTCTTAGAGAGTTGTCCAGGGCTCTGAGTGGTTAAATGATTGGCTCAGGATCACAGTGTCAGAGGTGAGACTTAAATCCAGGTCTTCTGGCCTCCAAGACAGGCTTTGCCACTCCATAAAACTGCTTCTCGCACCCATTTGACAGATGAGGAAACTGAGGGAGAGGGAGGTGAAGTGATTTACCCAGAGTCATACAACTATTAAGTGTTTGAGAAGGGGTTTGAACTCTTGGCCTCCTGACTCCATGTGCAGCATTCTAAGACGTCACCTCTCTGTCTAGAGTAACCAGTAGGTAGCACAGAGTGTTGGGCCTGAGGTCTCAAACCCCTGAGTTCAAATCCAATCTCTGACATACTAGCTGTGTGACACTGGACAAGTCCCTTAAGTGCTATCTGCCTCAGTTTCGTCATCTATAAAATGGAGATAACAAAAGCATTTACCTCCAAGGGTCGTTGTGAGGAACAAATGAGATAACATTTGTAAAGGGCTTAGTATAGAGTAAGAGCTCTATAAATGTTAGCTATTCTATTACTGTGTTAGAGTGGGCTAAGCATAATCCAGCAATGTCAAGGCAATGCAGTGTGGTAGAAAGAAGACAGGTAAGGAGCTCTTTGGCTTCTAGCAACAGATCTGTCACTCGGTAGCTGTGTGAGTCATTCACTCTCTCTCTGTGCCTCGGTTTCCCCATCTCAGAAACAGGAATTACCACCCTGACTACCTCACAGGCTGCCATAACAGTGAAAATGCTCTGAAAAGTATAAAGTGCTATACAAATGCATGAGATGACCTTTGGAAGACCCTTCCAGCCCTAGTACTTTATGATTCAAAGGCGCTGGCACCTCCTCCTGACTGTGCCTGGATACAGACAATGAAGTAGCCCATGTCTGAAAGAACCAGTCCTATAAAAATGCAGGATTGCTGCCTTCCTGGCCATGGCACCCTAACTCCAAGAGGAGCTGGGGAGGGAAAAGAAACAGAGAAAGCCTGAGAGGCTGCTTGATGAGAAACTAAGAATCCTTCACCCACCCCTCTCTCCCGCCACCCCCCTACCCCAATAGAGCTGGAAACCCTGTGGCCATGTGCCAGCCAGAAAACATCTCCAAGAAATGTGCTGAGTTGGGGCGGAGGCAGAGGGCCAGGGCTCAGGGTCCCACACAATAGCTCTTGGCTCCCAGCCTTAGTAGCAGGTGTTGGGAGGGCTAAGAAAGGAGGGAGACTGGCATGTCACAGATGCAAAATCTGGACTGGATTTGAGCCCCCCACATGCTGGGTTCATTGCTTGTGTTTAGGGGTAAAAGGTTGGGGTTTGTATTCCAACCACCAATTCTCCTACAGCCAGCAGGTCCCAGTTTAGATTAGGCTCATAGAAATATAGCAAGGAGGGACCCTAGCAGTCACTGAGTCTAACCCCTTCATTTTACAGTTAAGGAAAATGAGGCCCAGAGAGGTTAATGAAATTAATGCCGTGGTGACAAAGTTAGAAGTGACAGACACAGGATTGGTACCCTGACAGCTAGGTGGCTCAGTGGATACCCAGAGAGGTTAGTGAGGTTAATGCCACAATTACAAAGTGCGAAATGACAGAAACAGGATTAGTACCTGACAGCTCAGTGGATAGAATGCTGCGCCTGAAGTCAGGAAGCTGTGAGTTCAAATTTGGCCTCAGATACTTATTAGCTGTGTGATCTTAGACAAGTCATTTAACTTCTGCCTGCCTCAATTTCCTCTTCTATAGAATGGGGATAATAATAACACCTACTTCCCAAGGTTGTTGCGAGGATCAAATGAGATACTATTTATAAAGTACTCAGCACAGTGCCTAGCACAAAGTAGATGCTGTGTAAATGCAATTATTATTATTATTATTATTAACCCAGGTCCTCTGACTCCAGAATCAGTCTTTCCACTGAATTACCACCTCTCATCTTTATTTTCACCTTGCCCCTCCTCTGGAGGCCCAGAATGCCTTCTCATGGACAGATTTTCATGGGAGGCCATTTGGTGTACAATAGCAAAGGCGTTTGCCATCACCACCACACACAATCTTGCTTGTTCATCTGGCGCAGCTGTGGTAAACCATCACAGCACAGAGCACATTCTACTTCACTGTGGTATGGATTCCGGAACCACAAAATTGCCAGTAGGTATGTCAACTCAGTCATGCCAATGTTGGCTACTGTTGCCCAAGCTCCAACTGTGTCCCACAATTCCTCAACAGAGCATTGTCCCCTGAGCCAACAAGAGTTTGCTAAACCTCCCTAGACCCCTACACAGTTTCCCACTCCTTCCCAATCATACTGCCCTCCACCAGAATATGAGGCCTTTTCTGATTCCCTCACCCTCAGTAGGTGCCCTCTGCTCCTCAGAAATTGCTTTCTATATATTTTTGTATTTACTTTTTTGGGGAGGTGTTATTTGGAATGTAAGCTCTTTGAAGGCAGGGCTTTTTTTTTTAGGTCTTTATACCTCCAGTGCCTAACTCAGTGCTTTGTTGAATGGGTGAATGCCTGAAAGAGAATTTAGATCATCTCCCCTTTATTACCAGAGCTTTCTCCACCCCATCCCCCCTCCAACTGGGCCTTCCCAGAATCATCCAACCACAGCAGTGATGGCAGTGACAGCAACAGACAGAGTTTGTCTGGCTTCTTCACTCCCAGGCCCACATCTTCTCAGAGAGGGAGGCAGAGGGCTTGGGAAGATTGCTAAAGAGCCTCTTGGGTCTGGGGGGGATTTGAAACCTTCTTGTCTCTTCTGTATGCCACGCTTTTGCAAGTGTGTTATTGTCTCCGGGGCTATTTATCTCTGTTAGGGCTGTTGCCATAAATAGTATGATAAAAAAAAAAAAGAGCCATTTTCAGTAAGTCAATGAGATAAAGACTCTAGTCAAGAGCTCACTTTGGAGCTATCTTACAGATTCACTTAAACCTCAATAATTCTTTTCTTTGACAGCATTCATATTTAGATCCATTATGTGCCAGGAAAGGGAAAGAGGAGGGGACCTTGGGGGGGTGGGGGGATGAGGAGGGAGTTGGGGTGGAAGTTGCTGCATAAAATGTGGGGAAGTGCTAACCTCAGAGAGTTTTCTCCTTCTCAGCAGCAGGCCCTGGCCTCCCAGGCTGTGAGGGCACTTACTCCATAGAGCCCGAGCCTGCTTAGAGCAGGAAGAGGAAGATCATGAGATTTAGAGGTGGAAGAAGGGACCTCAGAGATCATCTCCTTAAACACCCACAATTTATAGAAAAAGGAAACTGAGGCCTAGAGAGGTTTTAAAAAAATCCAGAGGGAACAGTTACAGAGGCCCTGAAAAGAGACATTGCCCTCAGATGGTCCCTTCTGGTCATCTGAGATGGCCCCAGCTGGCATCTCTCCTCTGTCCCTTTGTCTGCAGGAAGCATTGAATCCAAATTATCCCAAATATACATCTTACAAATGGGGAGAGTTAAAGGCAATTTCTAACCATAAGAATTAACTGGTATCAAATGTAAATTGAGGGGGCTTGGATTCAACGGCCCCCAGGCCTCATTTCAGCTTTGGATCCTATGGTCTTTCTATCCAATGTGATATAGTCAATATACATATAATAACAATATCTCATTTAAGCCTCATAACAACCCTAAGGTAGGTGCTGTTATTAACGTAGCCCCACTTTATGGAATAGGAAACTGAGTTGGGAGAGGTTAATGACTTGCCCAGAGTCACACAGCTAATAAGTCTGTGAATTAAGAGTCATACTCAGGTCTTTCTATCCAGAACGCCAGCACTTTATCCACTTTGCCGTGGCAATGACAGCAACCATCTATGAAGGGCCTACAAAGAGAATCACCTTACCAGGTGCTGTGGATACAAAACTAGGAATGAACAGTCCCTTCCCTCTTGTGTTCTACTCTACTCCATCAACCACTTATCCCAGCTTTGGAGGCTGTTCTCCATCAATGAATTCTTGCCAGAATCCTTACCAGGACTTTTTAAAATTGCAAGTAAGGAAAGATTTTATTTTGGGGTGGTAGGAAAAGAGAAAGATACAAAAGATGGATGGGCCAGAAAAGCTTGTTTGCTGGATATGTTCTAGAATTCCTCATTTTTCATCTTCACCCTCTATAGAGTCTGTGCCTACTTCCTCATAATTCTTTTCCAGGGAAGCCACATCTCCCTGAGCCTCAGAGAATTCTCCTTCTTCCATGCCTTTACTCATATACCAGTGCACAAATGCCTGCTTGGCATACATAAGGTCAGACTTGAGACAGGCCCATGCTTTGGCAATGCCTGTTGTATTATTGAGCATATATATTGCCCACTGTACTTTAGCCAGGTCTCTATCAGGTGCCACAGAGTGAGGCTGGTAATTGATTCCAAATCTGAAGCCAGTGGGACACGTATATGAACAAAAGGGTTCTCTTGGTCTTGATTGTGGCAATGGCAGCATTGACATCCTTGGGCACCAACCACATCACCACAGATAGCATGCAACAGGTCACACATTACTACCCAGTTGGAGGGATCAAAGCAGGCACTGGAGATCTCTGCTACAGGGAACTGCTCATTATAGGGCTTTTCAGTAGAGACAATGGGCAAGTAGGTGATGAGGGGGAAGTGGATTTGGGGATAAGGCATCAGGCTGGCGTGGAGCTCTGTGAAGTCTACATTGAGGGCACCATCAAAGCATAAGTATGGAGGAAACAATCTGGTCCATGAGCCAGTTGAGGTTGGTACCAATCCATGCTCAAACAAGACTTCTCTCAATAACATCCCCAAAGATTGGCCATTCACTCTCCATCTGAACTTCCAGTGAGAGGAAACTTACTACATGCCAGCTGTGCATTGCATCTTTGGATGACTGTCATTAAGTTTTCTTTGTGTCAAGTCAGTGTCTTCTGTTTGTTTGTTTGTTTGTTTGTCAATGTCTTTTTTAAAAAAAATCCAAGTTGTTGATACTCTTTAGACAAAGCACCACTTTTATCGGATGATATATTTAGAGCTAGAAGGAGAATCAGAAATCAGTTTTACAGATAAGGAAACTGAGGCACTGAGAAGCTTAAGTGGCTGGTGATGGGTCACAGAGCTAGTAAGCATCTGAGGTAGGATTTGAACAGAGGTCTTTGTGACTGCTAGTCCCAAGCTCTATCCACTACGCTATCCAGTTACCCCATTAGAATCATCTGTGTTTGTGCCACCAGAATTTCATTCTTGAGAGTTTCCTCTCCCTGAGATGATTTCTCCCATAGAAGTTTTGACCTCGGATCTTGCCTTTTTGTGTCTAAGTTAAATCCCCTTTGCTATACATTGAATCCATTTCCATTCAGCCTGAGTTTCAATAGAAGTCAACATAGGAGTCACTGTACATGGCAAACAGAAGGAGTCCTTTGGAGGAGGAGAAAAGGGAAGAAAAACAGAGAAAGGCTTTAATGGATCAGTCCTAACTCCATCATAGCAGGCCCCCATGGCGCTTACCCTGTCCAAGGGAAAATAAGAGCTCTGTCCCTTCTATGCCTTGTTATCTGTTGTAGGTGCTCCCGGAGGGACAAATGCCAGAGGGCCAGGGAAGCTAACAGGTTTGCTGCCAACATCAGCCAATGTGTGAGCCTCAAGGTAAAACCCAGCAGCATCTCCGTCTCTGAACACAGCCGATTGGTAAGTACACCAAACAATGGAGGGGGGAGGCTGGGGGAGAGGGGGCTGTATGTCAAAAGCCATACATACTTCATTGTCAGCTGAATCTTGTTTTAAACCCACCGGCAGAGCTTTCTAGTTAGAGGAATGCTACAGTGAATCCATTTTTTTAAAGAAATTAAAGGGGGAGGGGAGAGGAAGGGAGAAAAGATAGAAGTTGGAGCTCAAAACTTTAAATAAAAATGTTAAAAAATTGGGAGGAAAGAGAGAGAAATAGAGAGATACTATTCTGACTTTGAAAAAAGTAAAGTGTTGTCTTGTGAGTTTGACTTTAATTTTGGGGGAGAAGCTAGAAATAAAACATTGGAAATCTTTAAAAAAAAAAAAAGAAGTGAATAATCACTCGCTACCCTCCCCCAAAGCCTATATCATCTGTTTTTGGTTTTGGTTTTGTTTTATTTGAGACCTTTTCCTCCAGAGGATTTCATTAAATGAAGTAGGCCTGAAATATATTCCAAAACCATTTCTTGCCATTATCCATTATTTGAAGTTACCATTAACACTGCTTCTACCCCTCCACTGGCATAAATCATGAGTTACTTCTGTGTGTATTGGGGGTGGAGGGCAATTAATCCCATACCTGTGTGAGTTCAAGATAGAAAATCCTTTAGCCACCTGTCAAGGTCCAGCCCAAAGTATTCCATGTCCTCAGGCCCTGCACTGTCATTCGGTCTCAGAGGATTTTTATGATCATCCATGAATGTTAATTAGCTGATGAACCATCCATTATTTCAGTTCCTACATCCCTATAAAGAGATCTGTCCTCCGTAGGACAGGGTAGATGGATAATACAGGGGGAAAGAATAATAGGTAGGGAGGCTATTGTCTGAAGGAAACCAAACTAGACCAGAAATTTGGGAACAAAGTAACTAACAGGGGGACTGGGAAATACTATCAATCAAACAATATGCATTGATTAAGCACCTACTGTGTGCTAGGGAGCTGGGAATACAGCATGCCTTAAAATCTCTCTATAGAACTTCTCCAGGCCTCAGTTTACCCATCTCTCAAATGAAGGGCTTAATCTAGAGGTTCTCTGAGGCCTTCTCTAGCTCTGGCATTATATGATCCATAACCTGAGAAACAATGAAATTTATTCCAACCTCCTCCCTCCCCAGCACCCAACTTTTAGTAAAGTTCTTATTAAAAATCAGAGTGAACCCATATTTCTTTCTATTCCTCCTGCTCCACCTCGGCTTTTGTGGGGTAGAGGGTGGGGAGCCACTCCTAAACCGGAAAATAACTGTAAGATGGTACCAAAGAGCAACAGAGAAGAAATGGGAATTCTGGGTAACTCATCGACTTGTTCGTTAACCTCTGATGATTAATAAGTTAGAAAAGGAGAATGCATTTTGGCACCTAAATCTGAAGAAATCACGGAAGACCCCATACTCCAATTCAGGGAGGCAGCCTGAATTAAAGGGCTTAGTTCTTGACTCCGTTTCAAATTTGCATCGTCCCTCCACCCTACTCAGGCCTTCAGTGATTCCTAGGAACAGACAGATTGGCCTGGTGGGGGGAAAAAATCAGTCATCCTCTACCTTATCACCTACACCTGTAGGGTTATGGGAAAAGAACCTACGAGCTGGAAGGGGGCTTAGAGATCACTGCTTGAGGCAATGACAATTCCATCTTTGTCTTGTATCTCAGGATCTGATACATAGCAGGCATTTAATAAATGTCTCTTTATCGCTTGACTGAACTGGTCTTCATTTTACAGAGAAGTTGAGGCCCAGATTCAGCAGATGTGACACAGGGAATTAATATAAGGGTTAACACTCGAACCCAACTCTTCTGAATCTCATCCTCACGGGCATCCCATTATAACACTCTACGTTCCAGGTTCCAAGGCTCTTTTCCAATAGAACGTAAGCTCCATGAGGGCAGGAAGTGTTTCATTTTTGTCTTTGTATGCCCAGCACCTACTGCAGTGCCTACCTTGTAGAAGACCCTAAGTAAATCTTTGCTGGATTGAATTGAATTGGATTTCCTTCTCCTTCAGCTCAGCCTGACCGTCAGTGATGCCCCAGACCTGTCTGCAGGTGTTACCTGTGCTTTTGGGAACCTGACGGAGGTGGAAGGGCAGGTGTCAGGGAATCAGGTTATCTGTGCCTCCCCTGGGGTCAAGGATGTCCCTGCCATCCCTGTGGATCAAGGTAAGAAGGGGTCTGATGTCTCACCAAGAAGAAAAAGGGGCCAGGAGAAAGGCAGGGTGCTAGGCAGAGCATTCTCACCCCACCCCCTCCCTGAGCTGAGCATCCCCTTCTCCTGAAGGCCAGATACAGGCCAGGATCTGCAATCCATCATTATATTATTTGTGTGCTCAGGGGTATTTTAGATCATAGAATATGGAGTCATATCTACTGAGTCTCCTCTGTGGATCAAACACTGAATGCTTTCCAGAGCTCTGATAGGATCAGAAAGTCCTTCAGTCACTGCTTTTACCTCACCGCAAACCAAGAGATTCTAGAACATATGGTCAATTAAGCCCTCTTTCAACTGGGTCACAATATAGATGGTTGTTATTTCCCCCTCCCAATATTTTTTTCTTTTACATAGAGTTTGAAGTTATTTATCTGCTTATATGGTATTTCCCCTAAGTAGAATGTAAGCTCGTTGAAGGCAGGTACGACTGTCACCTTTTATGTCTTTGTATCCCCAACACCCACTGCAATGCCTGATACACAGTAGGTGCTTAATAAGTGCATATTAAATTGAATGGAATGGAATTGACTTGCTTAGAATCAGCAGCAGAAAAAAAGTGACTCCTCTTCTGAGAGGTGATGGAAGCTTAGGGCTCCAGCTGATTAACAGACTCCTAGGAAGTTTGAGAAGTCATTCCAAAAACTCCCATTAGCTCATCCTCACAATCCCTAGGGTTTCACCCCTTGTGAGGACAGGTGAGGAAAAATAATCCTGGCTCTAAAGGGGTTTGAATATCATCTAAACCACAGGTTGTGTTATCTCCATACTAGACTAATGGCCTCAGGAAATCATTCAAACCCTGGTCAGTCTGAAGCCAGGGTTCTAATTCTGGTTGGTCTTAAGCCTAGTGTCAGGGCTGGCCTTTCATTCCCAAGCTATTGCCACTTTGCAGAAGCTTATTATTTGACCATCCACTCTCCTTTTCCTTTGTCTTTCTCCTAGCTCCATATGCTGGTGCCAACGTGAACTTGGGCAGTATTTCTTTACAAAGAAAAGCAGGAGTGCACGTGTGTGTGTGTGTGTGTGTGTGTGTGTGTGTGCACGCGTGTGTGTTAGAAAAGGCACACGAAAACAGAAGACATAAAAGTTATCTGACTAATGCAGAGCTGGCCAGATTTAAACTCACAGATCTAATCTGTAGGGTTTCCTCCTAGCTCATATCTGGAGAGCCCTTCCCCCCCCCCAACCTCTCATCAGAATGCCTGTTTGTTGATTCTCTTCTCCTTTCTCTTCCAGACTGGTTTGGCCTGGAACTACAGCTAAGGTCCAAGGAGACCGGGAAGATGTTTGTCAGCACTGAGTTCAAGTTTTACAATTGCAGTGCTCACCAACTGTAAGCATTATTTGTCCCTCCACCACCATCTCCCACCCCACCCCCATCCTAGAACCCAGCAGCTCCTACCCCTGGCCCTCAGCCAGAATCACAGATCTCCAAATCAGAAGGTACCTCAATTCAGAGATGCAGCCTCTGGTGAAAGGTTGAGTTCTTGACTCATTTACAAATTCATACAAGATGGAATCCTAGGTCTTGATGGCAAAGCAGCAAAAATTACCCATTTATAGACACTGAGGGTGAGGGGAAAGGGGCTTTTGAAGGTGGAGAAGGGGAGGTAGGAAGGGCGCCATATGCATTTGAAGTTAGAAGAGACTCTGTGTTAGGAAAGACCACATTGAAGATCAGTAAACATGGGGGAGGGGAGAACTGGTCTGAGGCAGCACAGGTTAAATAAAAGAAGCTGGGGAGAAGGAGAGGAATGCCCTCTGTGCCCTCCTTCCTTCCACCTTCCTGAGAGGAAGTAGAGAAAACAGCCCCTAGGATGGTCTAAATGCAACCTAGTTGATTGAGCCCAGCTTCTCATGGGGCTTTAGCATAACCTGATGGTGCCCCCAAGCTGTATGATTCTGTAACTGTACACAAAAGCTGGGAACATCTTCAGTGAGAGGCCTAGCCAGAAGGGACAGGCATGAAGGATAGTCCTTTGCACAGATTTTTTTCCTGAATGAGCCCTCTCTCAGAAAGGCTCTAAGTCTCCTCTTAGAGGCTCTCATGCATTTGGCTCCAAGAAGGGGGAGTATTGGCATCTATTTGGCTACAGCAAGGGGTGTGGAGCCAGTGACTCTGGGCATTCAGCGGGGAGGGTGGACTGTAAACACTGAGCCCAATCAGGTAATTCCCAGAGACCCAAGCCCTAGGAATAATACACATTCTAGAACCTGGCACAGGGCACTTGTGGTCTGAGCAGGAGTCAGGACTCTACTAATGTCATGTTTGTAGGACGCAGGCTGGAGAACATACTGCAGAGAGACAACACTAAGCCAGAACAAAGAGTTTTCTGAAAAGAGGGTTCAAATAAATAGCTAAATAAACCCCCACTCCTTGCTCTTCCCTGCTTAGATCTGCATTTACATTTTTAGAATAAGGTCACTAGAGAGGCAGAGGACAGAGACTACTGAGCTGTTTAGTCATTTCAGTCATATCCAACTCTTTGTGACCCCATTTGGGGCATTCTTGGAAAAGATGCTGGAGTGGTTTGCCATTTCCTTCTCTGGCTCATTTTACAGACAAGGAAACTGAGGCAAACCAGGTGATATGACTCACTCAGGGTCATACAGCTAGTAAGTGTCTGAGGCTTTATTTGAACTTGTGAAGATGAGAGTCTTTCTGACTTCAAGCCTAGTGTTCTATCCACTGCACCACCTAGCTGCCCGAGACTACTGAACACCAATGGGGGAAAAAACCCAAAACGGTAAAGCCAAGACAAGATCTAAAATGAGGCCAGGCTTACCAGTAACCACCCTCACCAATCTTGCATTTTGGAAACTTGAGAATATTAAGACTATAACCTCTTCCTTCTCTTTCCCAAAACCCTGCATAGCCCTTGCTACCCTGATGGTCCTCTCTGTTCTGCCACCATCCTATTAATCTTGCCAGTGGGACAGAGACCTAGAGCCTGAGCCAACCCCTCCTCCCTTGAGAATGCATTCTTTGTGACAGCATCCTCATCTCCATGGCAACCTTCTGTGATGTCACTGCTTTCTCTCTCAGGTTACTGTAGCAATATGGATGCTGTCACAGGGTACAGGGATGCAGTAGAAACCAGGAGGCTTTGGCAGTAGAAATTTCACTTTGCTGCCAAAAATAGCCTTCTTCTTATAGGAAAAAAGAGCACTTGCTTTAGAACTTCAGAATCTGAGTTCAAATCTATCCCCTACCACTTACTACCAATGTGACTTCACCTTTTCTGGTCAGTTTCCTCATCTAGAAGATGAAGCAATTGTCCTAATGACCTTTGAAGATCCTGTTTGCTCCACATGTGGGATCCTGTGATATTTCCACCGAGGCATTCATGATTGAACATCTTGGAACCAAGAAGCCTTAGAAATCATCTTGTGTAATACTTCAGTTTTACAGATTAAAAAAACCAAGGTCCAGATGTTAAGTGATTTGCTCAAAGTCACACAGAATCAGAAGGGACCTCAAAGTTCAGCTGGTTGGATTCTAGGTCCAATGTCCATGAACCCCCTCTCTAACATTCCTGAGAAGTGGTCATTCAACCTCTGTTTGGCCACCTCCAGTGACAGGGCACTCAATTCCTGGGTCCTCCAGACTGCAACTCAAGAAAGCCCATCCTATTTTTGCACTCTTCTATTAGAAAGTTCTTCTTTATTCTGAGCTGAAATCAATCTCCCTCAAACTTAAGGTTGTTGTGGGATTTTTCGGGTTTTTGTTTCTTTTTTTACATAAAAAGCTAGTGTTTTTCATCTCCCTTCAGAAGAGAACTCATTGGTCCTGTAGAGCTGGGGCTGAGAACCCCTAGTCTCCTGTCCAATAGTTTTCTGCATTCCATCATAGAGCTTCCTGATACCCTAAAAACAAGATCTTATTGGATCTGAAAATATGCTATGAGCCCATGCCCAAGGGACTAAGGATATTGGTCAACAGAGCCAAATCAGATCCAAAAGTGGACCTGAAAGAAGTTGAATGAATGGCTTCTGTGTGTTCATTAAATTACCCCTATGTTACTTTGTTGTTGTTAGAGGATACCTATCTGTGAGTGTTTGCTATAGGCAGAAACTCTCAGACCAGTCACTTAAGCAGTGGTAGACAAGCACACATATTGACTTAGAAAACCACCAATTACTGTTATCTATGTTTTATTGTATTTTTGTTTGTTTTGTAAAACACTTCCTAATTACATTTTAATCTGGTTTAGGCAGCACTTAGGTTGTGGGCTTTCATGCAGCAGGCAGGCCATGAGTTTGACGTAAGGGGCAGAGGGTCAGGGGCCAAAGGCAGGTAGGTTTCGGCACTATGGGGAAACTGAGCTGAAGAAGTTTCTCTAGAATATCATCACAGCTGATCCAGGGGGATATGGCCAGTGGTGCCCTGCTCCTGACTCCTGACAGTAACATGAGCCCCACAAGGTAGCAGTAGATTGTGGACCCAGGTCTATGACCAGGAGCCAACCTTGAACCTTACGCCTCATTGACTTGAGTCACCTTTAGCCTCGTGAGGCTTTCAGCATCACTACTTTCTTAACTCCCCCAATAATCAAATCCCAGTTTGAAAGCCAAGGTCTCCTCCACTTTCTTGGCCAGAGGATAAAGAGCTGACTTCAGAATCAGGAAGACCTGGGTTCAGGTCCTATCTCTGCATATATTGCTTATAGGCAGCTAGATGGTGCAGTAGATAGAGTGCTAGACTTGGAGTCAGGAAGAACTGAGTTCAAATTCAGCCTCAGGCACTTTCTAGCTGTGTGACCTAGAGCAAGTCACTTAACCTCTCTGTGCCTCAGTTTCCTAATCTGTAAAATGGTAATAATAATAGTGCCTACCTCCCAGAATTGTTGTGAAGAAAAAAGAAAATATTTGTAAAGTGCATAACAAACATTAAAACACTATATAAAAGCTAACAATAAATACAAATTTAGTGCTGCTCTCCAGCAACTCCTTTCTTTTTGACTCCATCTCTGCAAACTCACTCACTCAAGATTGTGTTTCCTTAGGTTCATTTACAAACAAAAAGCAAAAATATAAATTGGCACCTCCGGATTTGGAATCCAAGGGTCATACTCTTAGAGGAAAAGGAATCTTGGTCAAATTCTCTCATTGGGGGGGTTGGTTTTTTGGTGTTTTGTTTTTTATTTTGGATGAGGACGCTCAGACCCAGCCACATATGTGACCAAGATCATTCAGGTGGTCCTAAGATAGAAGCTAGAACCATTGATAACAACCCCCTCATTTTACATATGAAGAAACTGAGACCCAGAGAGATTCAGTAATTTACCCAATGTATAGTAAGTGTCTGGGGCAGTATTCAAACCCAGATCTTCCCAACTCTGAGTCCAGGGGTCTACATCACCTAGCTGCCCTCACCTCACTGCATTGTCTATCAGTGCCTTATCTTGTTTCTCACTCTCTTCTAGCCAATTTAGAGTGGAAAGCAATTAAAGGAGGCGCCTGGCCTACTCCATCCCCTAAAACCAGCTCCATTTTATCAATAAGCCAATCTCTCCCCCTACACACACTGAGAAACACCAAAAGAGTAGCAAAAGTTTGTCTGTTGTATGTTGAGGAAACCAGTGTGTCAAGCTCAACTCTGATTATATTGTCCTAAGGGCTGTGTGACACACTTTAACTATACTTGTCAGCTCTTAGATTCTGGAGGAAGAACAAGAGGGTCCAGCTAATCCACTACCCTCTCTTTCCCACACTTGAATATCCCCAATTTTCTGAGACAATCACCACTCCCCCCAAAAAATTTAATATGAAAAAATCTTTAACTCTTGAGAATAATATCTTCTATTTTACATTACATTTTATTGCTTTTTAAAGTGTTTTCACAGATTCTGTCTTATTTGATACTCTCCTTGTGAGATCAATTTATTGTCTCCATTTTATAGATAAGGAAATTGGGGTTCGGAAAGGTTATAGTAATAGCGAGCACTTATAAGGTACTTCAAGGTTTGAAAAGCACTTTTATGTATGTTATCTTACTTGATCCTCACAGCAG
Source organism: Phascolarctos cinereus (assembly GCF_003287225.1). NCBI lineage: Eukaryota > Metazoa > Chordata > Mammalia > Diprotodontia > Phascolarctidae > Phascolarctos > Phascolarctos cinereus. Next base: position 373,767,194 of record NW_027555958.1, read on the forward strand.
CCGTGTCAAGAAGGTACCAGTATTATCTCCATTTTAGAGATAAGAAAACTGAGGCAAACAGAAATTAAGTGACTTGCCCAGGGTCACACAGCTGGTAACTGCCTGAGATAGGATTTGAACTCTGGTCTTCCTGATTCCAAGTCCAACCTTCTATCCGTGTTGACACCTGGCTGCCTGGGTAAATAGCTAATAGGCAGAAGAGGCAGGTCTTCTGACCAGTCAAGGCTTTCTTCCACTACTCTAAGCTCCTTCCAAGTCCTTTTCCTCTCTCCTCTGCCCCCGCACCTGCTAATCTGTTCAATATTAAAACTACCTTTCTGACTAAGGCTGGTGAGTGAATGAATCACCTTACTTTTCTCTGGCTTCATTCACTCACTAGTGACAGGATCTTATTAGAAGATCTTTGGATGGAAAACAAATGGTTCTCATTGCTATAAGCTGTCCCTATTATCCTTTTAAAGGGTGGGAAATAAAGTATGTGACCCTAGCCTCCCAGTGTGACTAGAATAGTTGATCAGTGTGACCCAATTCTCAACTTCCTCTCTCTCCACCCTTTCTTTCCTCCCTCCGTGCAGGTGCCTGTCCTGTGTCAACAGTGCCTTCCGCTGCCATTGGTGCAAATATCGGAACCTCTGCACCCATGACCCTACGACCTGTTCCTTCCAAGAAGGCCGTATCAATATTTCTGAGGTAAGGTGGACAGAAATTAAACATGGGCATTATGCAGGGGTATGTTGGTAAATGTTTAACAACCAGCTCTCTGGAAGGAATGGGGGATGGTGGTGTTCATGATATACTCTTAAATTTAATTTGTATTATTAGCATTTTCCCCATCACTTTCTTAAATAAATCAATCAAGCCCTGATTTGTACTTGGCCACTTTCGAAGTGTAAGTTGGCACTTTGAAATTTAACAATTGGCTTTCCCAAGCTAGTTTGAGCTAGCTCCAGCACATGCCTGGCTTTATAAAATGCTTATTGACTCTGAGTGGCCTTGCCTGTTCTCATATGGTAAGCTGTAGGCTCCTTCATGCCATCTCTCTGCCTTAGGTCTAAATCTGGCATCTTTGAAGCATGCAAGTGAATCGGGTTCCAATGTCCACCCAAGAAACTCTAAAAAAAGGAGAAAATTGTCCTTGCAATGTAAATGTATGTTGCAGCTCCCAATGGACACCATTAACTCTATTCCTTAGAGCATTAGCTATCCAGATATCCAAGGGGTCAAAAGCAAAGGTTTGGAGAAGATGTGCTTGGACAGCCAATCAGATACCCTGTATTAGAACATCAAAGAATGGCCTTCATTCATTGTGTTCTTTGAGGAGAAAAGTCACTTTAAGACTGGCTAAACATGAGCTCTAGTTCAATAGAAAACTGTCTCATTTCTCTTTCTTGATCTTTCATACCAAGGTCCCTTTCACTGACAAAAGACTGATTTTTTTTTTACTCTATCACATTAGAATATTAAATATTCTAATTCTATCCTAAATTCTAAATATTTGCTTCTAATATTAAATATTCTAATTAGAATAGTACATATTCTAATACAGGCAGGTAGGTGGCAGAGTGGATAGAACATTGGCCCAGAGTCGGGAAAAATCTGAGTTCAAATCCAGCTGTGTGACACTGGGCAAGTCACTTAACCCTGTTTGCCTCAGTTTCTTCTTCTATAAAAATGAACTGGACAAGAAAATGGCAAACCACTCTAGTATCTTTGCCAAGGACACCCCAAATGGGGTCACAAAAAGTCAGACACAATGGAACAGCCACAAATATTCTAATATATACACAGGTGGTGACCTGTTGGAGGGAAGGAGAGAATGAATTATAGCCAGGGGAGAATGCCATGTATGTGTCATTTTGTTATCTAGTAAACATCCCATCTGTGGTGCCTGACCTGTCTTTGTTATCAACACAGTGAAATGCCAAGTTGCTTATCTTCCCAATAAATATTTCAGGTCAATGAATATTGATTGAAGCTGGCTTACTGGGCCTATTTCGAGAGCCTGAGGATAGTATGACTTGCTGGGTCTGTTTCCTTTTTTGTTTCTAATGTGTTTTACACTCCAGAACAGCAGGATTTGAGTTTCAAAGACCACAGCTGTCTCATCCAGACCAATGTGTGTGAATGTCTAAATGCTTTTGTCCCTTTAATTCCGTCTTTGAGGAAAAATATCATGAATGGAGATAGGCCCATTCGTTTGGATAAGATCACTGTACCTGAATGAGATCCCTGCTGGTGGCTGCTTGGCTGAGGTTTCAAGGGATTGGGAGTTGTAGGAGATAGATAGGGCAGACTGGTAGCATGCATGCATTTTGGCCTAAGCTGGAAAACAGTGCAGGACGTGTGATGCATTTGTTATGAGTTTTGGTGGCTTTCAGGGGCGAGGGGGGCATAGGATGCCTGGAGAGCACAGTCTGAATTCCCTCATTTTCTTCGCTTCTGACCTCGATCAGTTCTTAGCACCTTACATTTTTACATTCATCACTTACAGGCTGGTAAATGGGGTTGCCATTATTGAGAGAGAGAGAAAGGATAATTAGGTCGGTCATCACGAAGAGTCAGGCAGTGAGAATTTATTAAGCACTTAGGACTGTGCCAAACAAGACACTAAGCATCAAGCTTACAAAGAAAAGACGAAACAGTCCCTGCCTTCAAGGAGCTCACGCTTTAATGGGAGAAACAAATATGAAAATAAACTAGCTGGATAAAGGGGGGTGGGGGAGGGGAGGAGGGGGAGAGAGAGAGAGAGAGAGAGAGAAGGAAGGGGGAGGGGAGAGAGGAGACAGAGGGAGGGAGAGAGGGAGAGAGGGAGAGAGAGAGAGAGAGAGAGAGAGAGAGAGAGAGAGAGAGAGAGAGAGAGAGAGAGAGGGAGGGAGGGAGGAGGGAGGGAGAGGGAGGAGAGAGAGAGAGAGAGAGAGAGAAGGAAGGGGAGGGGAGAGAGGAGACAGAGGGAGGGAGAGAGGGAGAGAGAGAGAGAGAGAGGGGGGGGGAGAGAGAGAGAGAGGGGGGGGGAGAGAGAGAGAGAGAGGAGAGAGAGAGAGAGAGAGAGAATGAGAGAGGAGAAAGTAAGAGAGAGAGAGAAGGAAGGGGAAGGGGAGAGAGGAGACAGAGGGAGGGAGAGAGGGAGAGAGAGAAGAGAGAGAGAGAGAGAGAGAGAGAGAGAGAGAGAGAGAAGGAAGGGGGAGGGGAGAGAAAGGAGAGGGAGAGAATGAGAGGGGAGAAAGTGAGAGAGAGAGAGAAGGAAGGGGAAGGGGAGAGAAAGGAGAGGGAGAGAATGAGAGAGGAGAAAGTAAGAGAGAGAGAAGGAAGGGGAAGGGGAGAGAGGAGACAGAGGGAGGGAGAGAGGGAGAGAGAGAGAGAGAGAGAGAGAGAGAGAGAGAGAGAGAGAGAGAGCGAGAGAGAAGGAAGGGGGAGGGGAGAGAGGAGACAGAGGGAGGGAGAGAGGGAGAGAGAGAGAGAGAGAGTAGATAGAAGTTAATGTCGGAAGGGAAAGCACTGGCATCTGGAGGGACTGGGAAAGACCTCCTACAGAAGGTAGGATTTGAGCTGAGTCTTGAAAGAAATCAGGGAAACCAAGTGGCAGAGGTGACAGGGCAGAGCACAGCTAGAAGGGCAAAGGCCTGGAGGTGGGGGATGGAGAGTCAGGTTTGAGGAGCAGCAAGCACACATCTTGGCCTGGCGCTGTTCAGAAGTCTCAGTCTACCAGTGCCTCAGTATGACTTATTGGAAACCTCCTTCCTCTTGCTGAATATGGACAGCTGTGTGGAACTAGCTAGCTCTTACTTGGAATGGGCAAGTCATATCAACTTTCTCGGCTTCGATTTAAACATTTGTAAAATGAGGGAACTGAATTAGAAGATCCTTTTCAGCTCGGAATCTATGGTCCCATCATTCTAATGACTGAAAGATGATTTGGAACCTCCTTGGACTAGATGACCTCAGAAAGACCCTGCTGACTCTTAACCTGTGCTCCGATGCTCACATAAGCCTTTCAGAATATGGGCAAAAGCATGGAACTTACTGTAGGGTAAAATTATTCCCTAGAGTTAGAGTCAGAAGATCTGAGTTTGAATCATGACTCTGCTACTTACCCAAGTGACCCTCTGTAGGCCTCAGTTTCCAAATCTGTTAACTGACAGGATTCATCCCTTCCAGCTCTAGAACTTATAAAAGAATTCCTTTTTCATTTTGGGATCAGTAAGTCAGTCAATAAACATTCATTAAGCACCAAGTGTTGAGGATATAAAGAAAGACAAAAAAAAAAAAGGCAGGGATATTTCAAATGCAGTTCCAGCAGGAGATAGGTAACTATTATCCTAGCTGTCGAGCTAGGAAGAGACTTCAGAGGTCATCCTATCTAACTCTCCTACTTTTCAGATGAGCAAACTGAGGCAGGAGCAATTAAGTAATTTGTTCATGGTCACACAGGTTGAATCACAAAATGTGAGCATTAATACAAAGCTTAGAGATCTCTTATTCAACCCTCTCATATTTACAGATGAGGAAACCAAGGCACAGAGGAGCAAGTAGACTTTTCCAAAGAAAAACAATTAGTAAGAAGTAGAGCTGAGACTCGAACCGTATCTTCTGACACCAATTCCAGCATTCTTTCCCCAGGGCCCAGCTTCTTCCCTAGACAATTACTGAGTATTTCTTCCAGCCCTGCGATTCTGTGAATTAGCTTCCAGGCAAGACCTGGCCTTCTGCCCCTTCAGTAGGGAGAAAGGCTTTCCAATGAAACAGTAAACCAGGAAAACCCATTAGCTCAAGCTGCCAGAGAGGGAGAAAAATGGAGATTGAAGGCCCAAATTCCTGGAATCCACAAAAAGATGTCTGAGGGTAAAGGTGGATAAGGTAAGGAGTTAAGGTAAGGAAGAGACCCGGGTAGCCAGGTGAATGGGAAGACAGGTGAGTTCAGGTCATGGTCAGGCCTGGAGGCTGGGCACAGACTGCCAGGGACCAGCACAAAAGTCTTAAGTTTCTTTTGAAAGATGGGCCCAGGAGAGATCGGGGGAGGCCGATGAAATGCTGATCTAGACAAGAAAGAGCAGCTGTTTCTCTTTCTCCGGGGGAGCTCCCCCGACTCAGTAAAAGTTGAAACCTGAGGCCAAACTTGAAAATGACCTGCAGCTGGGGAGATGCTGGGATGAGTGTAACACAAAGCCAGACAAATAAACTCACAGCCCGGGTGTGGGGACCGGCAGGGCTCAGGCACAAAGAAGCTAATTAGAAACAGGCCCGACCTCCCTCGTGCAGTTTACACGATATCTCTCCCTCTCACCCTCAGACGGGCCCCAGAGCTGGAACCCCAAGAATCTATGTGACTCCCCCTCCCAGAATCAAGGGAATCCTGAAAAAGCCCTGGGGACAGAGTGGGATGCTTCCTGCCTCCCTGGAGTCGCTCTCCTCCCCTTTCCTCCCTTCCCATACTGGGTATCTCTGCTCCTGGGTGTTGGGTGGCTTACAGTCTGCTGTCCACTCGGTCTCTGCCTTTCCCCCATTACCCCTAAACCTGGGAAGGGGGGGGGATGTTTCACTGGTTTTATTCCAGCTAATATTTACTGACTAGGCTCTTCTCCAGGGAATTCCTCTTTTGAGGGGAATGAGAGAAACAAAAAGCCCAGCTCCTAACTTTGCTGCAGGTTGTCAGGAGCCACTTCCTAAAAAATACTGCTTTGACTCTAGGCTCACCACATTTCCTATCACTGCAAACCCCAGCTGCTGGGGCCTGGTGCTCTCAGCCAGAGCCTTTCTCTTTGGGAATGGCTCCTTAGAGAGGTTGGGGCACAGCAAGGGAGGCTATGCCCCAGGGGGGTAGGGCATCCCCTACTTCTGTGGGACCTCCACCCGTCTTGTGGTTGGGTTTGGGAAAACTCCTTTCTGACACTATGAGACTTCAATTCATGTGTGTGTGTATGTGTGTGTGTGTGTGTGTCTAATCAGAGGGCTTAGAAGTCGGAATCATGGAACCAAATTTCATTAATACCTATTTATCCAGTTCGACCTAATACCATTTAGTTTAATTCAACATGCGTTTATTAAATGCTTGCTAAGTGTAAGATGAGAGGTAGGAAGTTGAAGAGGATACAGGTCTGGCCTTGGAGATGGGAATACCAGGATTCAGAGTCCTGCTTCTGGCATACAGTGGTTATGTGACCCTGGGTCAGTCATGCTCTCGATGCCTGAAGGTCGGTCTCTGTGACAGAAGTTATAAAGAAGGTTCCCTGTGGAAGCAGATGCTCAGCAGAGAAAGGGAGAGTAGGAGAGTAATTCCAAGGCAGGAAGCATCCCATTCCATGCCCAGGGCTTTCTCAGGATCCTGGAGAGGGGGAGTCAGCTTGGGCTTCCAGCTCTGGGGCCTGTCTGAGGACAAATGGGAGAATTTTTGTGTAAACTGCATGAGGGAGGTCAGGTCTGTTTCCATTAAAATCTCCGTGCCTCAGGTTCCACGAGCTATAAAATGAGGAGGTTGGACTCAAAACTTCCGAAATCCTTTCCAGCTCTCAGTTTCCTCATCTGTAAAATGGTGCTAATAATAGCACTGGGTTGTTGTGAAGATCCATTGAGATAACATGTAAAGAGCTTTGCAATCCTTGACTGAAATATGACTCAGCCATAAGGCTCTTTGTGACTCCATTGCGGATTTTCTTAGCAAAGATACTGGAGTGATTTGCCATTTTCTTCTCCAGCTCATTTTACAGATGAGGAAACTGAGGTAAACAGGGTGAAGTGACTTGCCCAGGGTCACACAACTATTAAGTGTCTGAGGCCGGATTTGAACTCAGGAAGATGAATCATCCTGACTCTAGGCACTGGTGCTCTATCCACTTTGTCACCTAGCTACTCTGGCAAACCTTAAAGCACTCTTCCTTCCTCCAAAAAAAAAAAAAAGAGGAAATCTACCAGGCTCTTTAAAAGAATTTGGGCTTCATTTAAGGCTGTGTGAAGGACTATCCCTGTCCCAGATGCATGCTTAGCAGCCATGGAGGTGAAGGAAGGAAGCCTCTTCTTGCTCAAGCTGGGTCCAGACTATGACACAGCATTAATGCTTCAGGGTTGTGGGTGTGCAAACAGCTTTTAACTTTAAAAGCTCATCTCCCTCCATGGCTAAACCAGGCCTAGCATGATGTAGATACATAAATATCTTCTTTACGCCCTGTCCCAGGAGAGAGATAGAACTAACTAAATCCGATTAGCTTCCCAGGATGCCGACTCTGCTCCCCCTTTGAAGTCCAGTGGGTGAAGATAATGCTGTTTCCACATAGAAGTCGATTCAACACTCTGGAGTATCCCCAATTCTGGGAGCTGATGAGGTGGAGCTGAATGGAGCCAAGCCACTGGGCCCATCTTTCCCTGGACTCTGTCCCTCCCTGGGCTCCTGGGCATCGATCTTTGGGGCCATCACCTTCCCTAGAGTCCTCTGAGACATCCTTAATGTGCCTCCTCTTCATGCTTGCCATTATTGGGAATAGAGAATAGGAATTAGGGAGGAGACAGGGCCTGGGCCTAGTTAGATGAGAGTCTGTCTAGAAGGGGAGGGGCAAGAAGGGTGGGAGGAGATAGAAGATGACCTTGAGTGGTGTCTCCCACCCCATTAGACTGTGAAGATCCCACATGGCAGTGGGCATTCCCAGTAACACTTTGCATTCTGCCTTACCCAATGTAATTATTTTCTTTCTCATCCCTAACATGGCAGCAGTGTTTGTATGCATAGGTGGGTGTGTGCTTATACATGGACAGAAGTGGTAAAAGTAGGAATATTGTAGGAGACTTACAGCCTGCAAAGAGTTTTTGCTTCTCCATATCGACCTGGAAGGGGCATCTTAGAAGTCATTTCTCCATCCCTTTCAGTTTACAGATGAAGAGACTGAGTCCCAGAGAGGTCACACAAGTGGCAAGTGGCAGGATTCTGACTCAGGTCATTCTACTCTAAATCCAATGCTCTTTCTACTACACAGTGTGGGACTATGCTACCCAATGGCTGTAGGGGCTAGGTGGTGCAGTGGATAGAGCGTTGGGCCAAGAGTCAGGAAGATCTGAGTTCAAATCCAGCCTCAGATACTAGCTGTGTGACTGTGGGCAAGTCCCTTAACCCTGTTTGCCTCAGTTTCTCTTTCTAAGACTCCCTGCGAGTTCCCATGTTGATGGATCACTAGACCTGTTACACAAGGGCCAAAGAGCCTATACTCTCTTGGTTCTCACAGTGAAGAGCAGGGAAGGAAATGAGCATTTATTAGGTGCCAACCATGTGCTGAGCACTTCACCTACATTACCTCATTTGATCATCACAACAACCCTGGGGAGGTAGGTGCTATCATTATCCCCATTTTACAGATGAGAAAACTGAAGTAGACAGAGGTTAAGTGATTTGCCCAGGGTTACACAGATAGTAAGGTAGGCTTCAAAGTCAAGTCTTCCAGACTCCTGGCCTTGTCCTTTATCCACTGAGCTCTTTAACTGCCTTCTAAAGAGGTGTGCTTGGGGCCCAGTCAAGTCATCAAGCATTTATTAAGCACCTACTGTGTGCCAGGCACTGTGCTAAGCACTGGACATATTAAAAAAAGTTGAAATCAATCCCTGCCCTCAAGACATACTCTGCTGTAGGAGACAACACACAAAGAAATATGTACAAACAAGATAAAAACAAGGTAAGTTGGAGCTAATCACTAGCATTAAGAGAGATCTGGAAAAGCTTCTCAGAGAAGGTAGGATTTTGGCTGGGACTTGAAGGAAGCCAGAGAAGCCAGGAGATAGAAATGAGGAGGGAGAGAATTCCAGGCATGGAAGACAGCGGGTGAAAGTCAGAAGGAATCTTTAAGGCCATCTGATTTAGCCTTCCTCCCCTGAATTCCCAGCCCATTTTACAGATGAGGAGACTGAGATCCAGAGAGGAGAAATAACTTACCAGTTAATGACAAGGCTGTGACTAGAGCCCTTGACTGATGACCCCAGTGCCAATGTGCTTTCCCCTCCACCATGCTGCCTGTCTTTCTCATGTGGCAGAAGTAATTACTCAGTTCTAAAACCATGAAGACCACTCCTTGCCCCTCAGCTGAGGGGTCTGATAAGCAGATGGTAGGGGACCCTTCCAGGAAGAAGGATCCTTTGTTTGCAGCCTCAAAGCTTTGGGGCCTGAGATACAATTGTGGGGCTTTTGGAGCGTTCGGTTTTTGCTGTTTTTAAGAACAGTAAAAAGAAAACTCCCTCTCTGAATGCAAATCATCAATTGGTCCATGATTCAGTCCCCGAGAAGCCAAGTGACTCTGGTTGTTTTTGTTGTTCTTATTCTGCTGTCATGTGTCACACTCTTCATGATTCCATTTGGGGTTTTTTGGCAAAGAAACTGGAGCAGTTCACCATTTCCTTCTCCAGCTCATTTTTACAGATGAGGAAACTGAGGCAAACAGGGTCAATGAAGCCAGTTGACTTGCCCACAGCCACTAAGCCAGCAAAAAAAAAAAATGGCGGCACTAGGATTCAAATCTCAGTCTCCTGGCTCTGCCTGGTATTCTTTCTCCTACACCTGCGGATGACTTGAAAGAAGGTAGAGCAAACCCAACAAGCGTGAATAAATGTCTCTCCCTGTGTTCCGCCTCGGCCCCTCCTCCCCAAAATAACATTTTATTCTATTTCTTTTTCTGTTTTCCAAAGCAACATGGCATTCACGCAGGGCCTGGTAATTAAACGAGATGAAAAGCCCGAGCAAGTGTTTAGAGCATTGCTGGGAGGGCTCGATCCACCTCCTGGAAAGCTGGGCTCAGCCAGAGCTGGAAAGCTGAAGCTACTGATAACATGATGCCTTTGGCAGAGGGGAGAGTGAGGGGGTCAGCTGGCAGAAACGGGGCGAAGGGAGAAAGAAGAGAGAGCCTCGGGATGGCGGGAGGGGCAGAGGGACTTGAGGGTCCTGTGTCTCGGAGATAGTTGTCATCACCCTTGCTATACACACACGCGCGCGCATACACACACACACACACACACACACACAGGACTATGATGACAAATATTGAAACCCCTGGGAGTTGAGACAGAGAATTCATTTTTCCTGCTCCCTCCCCACATGTAAAAAAAATTTTTTTTTTGGCCTGTAGTACATATCAATGACCAGGAAACTCCCTCTACCAGTGCAGATCAGCACTTCTTATGCAACATAGAGTTGCCCAGGGTCAAATAGTAAAGTATATGTCCCAGATGGATTTGAGCTCATTGCTGACCCCCCACGTCACATTAAAACTACAAATTTCTCCTAGGACAACTGAGATACAATGTGCCTCGGAAAGAAGGGAGCTAGTTCTCAGTGTCCCAAAGGTGTTCCTCTTCTACCTTACTCAGTACCTCTCTACTGGCCCACGTCTCAACATTCTGGGGACAAGAAAGGCACATCTGTCTCTTAATGACTGTTGCTAATCCTTGGCTCAACAGGGACTGAGGAGGAAAAAAGCATTTATTAAGCTCTCACTGTGTACCAAAGATTGTGCTTAGCCTTTTGTAAATGTTATCTCATTTGATGGGTAGGCCCATCATAAAGCCTAAACCCCAGATTCAGGTTGATTTTTCAAAATCACACAGATGGATAGTAAGTCGACAGAGCTAGGATTTCAACCCAGACCCTCTGCTTCCCCATCCATCACTCCTTCCATTCATTCAAGACAGATGGAACAGTGAAAAGAAAGAGCTGGATGGAGTCTCTTGTTACCTTTGTGATTCTGCGTAGGTCATTGAGGGTCCTTGGTGTAAAATGAAAGGGTTAGACTGGGTCAGCACTACTTAAACTGTGGGTCCGCAACCTCCTATGGGGTCATAAAAAATTTGGCAACAGTAAAAGGTTTCTGAACACCCAACAACCAAAACTTAATTCAAAATTAAACATGTAATGAATCCAAGGTGTTTCTGGCAGCGTTTGCCCGGGTTGCATCGGGCAGCTTCACTGCAGCCTTGGTTCTGAACACAAACCGTTTGCACTTTGCCCTCAGGCCATGTAATGCCACAAATGCTGTTGAAACAGGAAAAGGAGTCTCCAGTGGAAAAAGTTTAAGAAGCCCTGGACTAGATGATATCATCTCTAAATCTTTGGTTCTCAGATCCAGATAGTGACTTTAACAAAGTTTCATTTGTGGAGAGGCAGCCAGATGTAATAGACAGAGAGCTGGCCTTGATGCCCAGAAGAAATACATGGCATCTAATCATGCCTCTAACATACACTGGCTGTGTGGCTCTGGCCAAGTTACTTATTTCTCAGTATTACTAGGCCAGAGGTATCAGTTAAATGGCCCACAGCCTGCATGAGACCTACAACACTGCTGAGTTTGACCAGAACCAGATTAAAATGTAATTAGAAAATGTTTAACAAAATAAATAAAAATACAGTGCATAGATAATTTCAACATGTGGTTTTCTAAGTCAACATGGGAGCCCACAGGGATCCTTACGTATGGCCCCCATTTCTCTCTGAGCTTAATGCTGCTCCTCCAGGCAACTCTCTGGGGCTGACCTATATTGGAGAGGAAGTGTCCTCATCCAGGAGTTCTCTGTACCAATGTTTCTCAAAATATGGTCCTTGGACCAGAGAATCTTCCAGGGAATCCCCAAGGTCAAAACTATTTTCATGGTTATATGAAGACTTCTTAATTTCCAATATTGGCAGGTATCAAAAGATAGAACCCAGAAAACTCTTTGGGGTCCTCCATAATTTTTAAGAGAGTCTGAGACCAGATAGTTTGAGAACCACTGCCCTATTCCAGTGAAGTCACAGGTCCAATCCCTTCCCTCATTAACACATAAGTATCTAGGTTAACCATCCCCACTCCCCTCTTTCTAGCATCTGGGCCTGGTTTTAGCTGCCATCGCCATGCTACCTTCACCATACTACTCCTTGCTAAATGACCTGCCCAAGATTTCACATGTATCCAGTGACAGAGCCAGGATTAGAACCCAGCTCCAGCGTTCTTCCCAGTGTGCCAGTCTGTCTTGAGTGATTTACTGGAAGGAAGCAAAGACAGTAAAGTATAGTAATCAACACATAAGGGGTCATCTAAATACATGCAGCATCAATGCACAAATGGCTCCCTGGGCCTTATGCTGTTTTGAGAGCTAAGCTGGGTCTCACGTTCCCCAGCCATAGAGGATGGTGCTAATGGAAGAGACTAATTCTATCTGTTTTCTCCCTCCAGGACTGCCCCCAGCTGGTACCCACAGAGGAGATCCTGATCCCAGTGGGGGAGGTGAAGCCAATTGCCCTGAAGGCCCGAAATCTGCCTCAACCACAGTCTGGCCAGCGAGGCTATGAGTGTGTCCTCAACATCCAGGGAATCATCTACCGTGTCCCCGCCCTTCGCTTCAACAGCTCCAGTGTCCAGTGTCAGAACAGCTCAGTAAGAAGGGACCCTGAAGGGGCAGCTAGGTGGTACGGTGGATAGAGCACCAGCCCTGAAGTCAGGAGGACCTGAGTTCAAATCCAGCCTCAAACCAAACACTTGACACTCACTAGCTGTGTGACTCTGGACAAGTCACTTAACCCCAATTGTCTAAAAAAAAAAAAGGGGCCCCTGAGAGTGGACCATAGCCAGAACTGGGGATTCCATCACCAGCAATACCTAGGTCACAATCTGCATCTACCACTCCCACGGGTCATTTGTCTCCCAGGCCTGAGTGACCTTATGTCTATTCCATTTGCTCACCCAAAAATCCAAGAAACAGAGGAGAAGCCACATTAAGTACTCATAGACTATGACATGGCATTGTTTAAACTGTGTCAGTAAGACAAATGTGGTTTCAGCTGTAAGACTGGGTCATATGGGGCTTCAGGAAATGATTTGGGGTGGCTTTCCTGAATCATCATTCATTTCCTCCCGTGTAACCCTGACATGAATACCACCTTCACCCAAGAGCCAAAGCCAGATATCAGCTTCCATCAAACCTTGGGATAGGAAAGAGGGAAGAAGGGGAGGGAAAATCCAAAGGAAGTGGGGGAGGGGGAAGGAGGAAGTAATGCATTTCCTGAACAGCAAGGGTTAAACTAATCCTGAATGCCAGACAGAGAGCTGGGAGGTGTTTAATTATAATACTAGCCCAGAGAAGATCTTTTTATCTGCCAACTCCCTGTCTCTGACGGTGGGGGGGTCAGCTCGGAGATGTGTGTGTTGTGGGGGTGAAGTGACAGAGGTGTTGAGGAAGCTAATTCGCCTGGGAGAGATAAAGAGAATCTCAGGCCTCTTATCTGGGAGCTGTCAGATTCCAGGTCACCGGTGCTTGATAGAATTTGTAATCGGTGGAAAGCCTCCAGGCACAAGGGAAAGGAGGGATGAGAAAGGAGCTCAGGACAACAAAGGGAGAAGAGGGGGTGGGGGGTGGGTTGGGCAGGATCCCAAGCAGTGACGCACTAGATAGGTAGTTGCCAGGGGCCCAGGGCAACCTCTAGGATAGGAGATTCCTGGAGTTCGTCATCATGAGCTCAGCCAAGGGGATCTGGGAATCAAAGATTTAAGAGTCAGAAGGATCTTTAAAGGTTGTCATTTTACAGATGAAGAAACTGAGGGCAAAAGACCTTAGATGACTTAGGTCACACAGGTAGTAAGTGACAAAGGCAAAATTCAAACCCAGATCCTCTGACTCCCAAACCAGCTGCCTTTCAGTTGTACTTCTCTGGTATCCTAACCAGATATGGACTTATATTTTCACATCCGGTCCTAAGCATAAAGCTATTTTTTAAATGGAGGGAGAATTGTAAGGTCCTCATTACACTGGCAGTAAGAGAAGATTTATCTGTGGACCATATCTTAATACTTGGAGATTGGACAGATCTTGTGCTCAGGAAGTCAATGGGTATTTGTCCTGAATGGCCTATTGGCCAGGGCCAGGGAGGAAAGGATAGACATCATGGACCCAAGGGAGAGGAGGAGAGGCCAGCTGTGGGGTGTTAGCAATCCATTGATCAATTTATTAAGCATGTGCGAGGTTTTTGTGCCAGGAATTGAAGACAAAAAAATCCTTCCCTCAAGGATTACATTTTACTTGAGGGGTACAATGTGCATGCAGATAAGTATGGAGAGGATCATCTGAGAAAGAAGAGAACCCCAGTAACTGGACAACCTGGGAAGGCTACCGGATAATGAGATATACTTATGTATATGCCTCCCTCCAACTGCCAGCAGCCTCCTTCCCAAACTTCCTTGTATTGAACTGCTTTTTAAATATGGGTATTTATTCACTTTATGTTAATGTAGTCTATATTTATATATGTCCTTGCTGTCTCTCCCAGTCGAATGTAGGTTTCCCCCCCCCCCCCCGGAAGTAGGGAGGCTGCTGGATGGCCTAATAGGTAAAGCAGAGCCTGGAAATCAGGAAGTTCTGAATTTAAATGCTGCCTCAGACTAGCTGTGTGGCCCTAGGCAAGTCACTTGACATCTAACAACCTCAGTTTCCTTATCTGTAAAATGGGGAGAATAATAGCACCTACCTTGCTGGATTCTTTCAAGGATCAAAGGAGGTAGTGTGGGTAAAGTGCTTTTGAAGCCTTATTCTAAACATTCTAGCAATTATTGTTATTATTATTAAGGATTGTTTCATTTTTTGTACTTGTATCCCCAGTGCCTAGAATAGTGCCTGGCACATAGTAGATGCTTACTAATTACTTATAGATTGATTGAAAGATTGATGTAAGCCATGACTTAGTCCTCTATACTAGGAGCAACTAGGTGGTGCCATAGAGCGCCAGGTCTGGAGTCAGGAAGACTCCTCTTCCTGAGTTCAATTCTAGCCTCAGACCCTAGCAATGTGACCCTGGGTAAGTCATATAATCCTGTTTGCCTCAGTTTCCCCATCTGTAAAATGAGCTGGAGAAGGAAATGGCAAACCACTCTAGTATCTCAGCCAAGAAAAACCCCAGATGGGGTCACAAAGAGTCATATATGGCTGAAAATGACTGAACAACAAAAGTCCTCTAGATTCCCACAGAATAGGTCCAGTCGTTGAGGCTGACCACCCTTCCTACCCCCAGATATCACAATTTTTCAGTTTGCATCTTCCCCAGCCAGAGTTCACTTTGGGTAGATCTCAGAATATTTTTGATGTGGATAAGAGAGGTCCCCATATCCACTTGAGTTAACAAATTCATGTTTCAGGTACAGGACAACCTTTACCTTGCCCTAAAGATAATGGAGAAAATGTAAAGGATTCCCAGGAGCCCATAGTCAGTAATCATCTATTGATCGACTGCTCCACATAAGGCCTATTTTACAGTCTACTTGGGGAGATAAATAGATACACTTGAAAAAATACCAAACAACACAGGATAGCACAGGGTCAGTGTCAACATGAGGACTCCAGTTAATGGGTGGCTCCAATGTTCAAGGAAGAGAGAAATCCCATAGGATAGGTGGCCTGGGAAATGTAACTTTAGCTGGAATTTGAATGAGGAGGACTAAATATGTGAAGGTGGGAGAAGGAGGCAGCCCAAGTGGCCCAATAGGTGGAAAAACAGAGAGAGACATTCCAAAGCTGGGGAATAGATTGACAACGTAAATGAGGCAGGGCTCATACAAGACACGTTCAAGGGACAGTGAGTCTATCAGTCCAGCTAGAATGGAGAGTTCATTTGAGGAAATAAAATTGGGAAGATTAGGAGCATCATATTGGGACCAGCATTGAATGCTAAGCTAAGGAGTTTGGATTTTATCACATGGTACTGGGAAGCCACTGAAAGATTCGGGGGGATTGTTTAGGTAGGATTGCTTAATGACAGAAGCATAGTACTAATATAGTGACGAATGGGATAGGGATGGGGCTCCCCTGGGGAATCACTCATTCTTACTTATGCTGACCCAAAGATGGGCAAATTTGTGGGTTTCTCCCCTGAGTGCCATGCCTTCCCTGTTGTAATATCCATTCCCCCAAGATGCCAACACTATTGGCATAGGGCTTACCTTACTCCTCAGATGGATGGGGACTTCTGGCTGAGCCTAGGTTGGGAGCAGGCGACCACATCCTGGTAAGCCATGCCTGTTTCTCTTTCCCTTCAGTACCAGTATGATGGGATGGACATCAGCAATCTGGCCGTGGACTTTGCCGTAGTATGGAATGGCAACTTTGTCATTGACAATCCAGAGAACCTAAAAGGTAAGTGACAACTTTCTGGTTGCATTTTGATGTCTTAACAACCCTGGGGAAGGGCAGGGCAGAAGGGAGAAGATCCAGGCAGCCACTGTGCCATGAAGAATGCATCCTCTCTGTTTGGGGAACAGTTCAACGGATCTACAAGCAACATTTGGGGCCATCAAAGGGGTTCCATGGGGGGAACCATGTTTTATTAGAAACAGAGCCTTTCCTGCGTGGCTTGCCGATTCCTCCTTCCTATCCTTTGACTCATGGAGCCTTTGAAATGTTCTGTGGAATCAGATCTATTAGAACAGCAGGCAGGAGAGCCCTGCCAGCTTCCCTGGAAATTGAGACATTGTTTTCCATCCAACTTGTTCTCTTGTCCATTTGGCCTGGGTCATTACACAGAGAGGACTTTTAAAGTTATTCTCCTGAGGTACATGGAAAGGAAAGTTTAGGAAGAGAGAGTGCTATGGGGGTGGGAGAGAATTCTCTGTAGGGATTTGGGAACCAGGTTACCCCAACCTTTCTAGTGTATAACTCATCACCTATCAAATATCACCAGCCTTGTCCTTGAGTCCCCAATCCAAACCATCAGCAGGAACTGAGTCCAAATGAGGGAAGGACCAAGGTTGCAACTGATCCTATGAGGACAGAGAAGGGAAGCAAAGACTTTGACCCACTCACTCTATGACATAAACATCTGATCTCTGATTTTGTAACTAAATAAAGGTTCCTAGACCTATAATGGGACTCTGATGAATCCATGGCTACACTGGAGTCACAGATCAGAAAGAGCATCAGAGATGGAGAGCTGAAGAGGCCATTGAATTCAACCTCTTCAGTATACAGATTTACAGGAAACTGAGGCACAATTGGAGCTTCCAGGTTAAACGATTTACACAGTTAGCAAATGTCTGAGCCAGAATTTGAACCCAAGTCTTCTTGACTCTTGGCCTAGTGCCTTATTTACTAACAAAAGCTGATTCTCAAAAGTCTCTTCACGAGGCTGCTGCCACCTCCCAGGATCTAGTATCAACCTAGTATCCACCCCCAAATCACTTAATCAGATGCCCTCACTCTGATATCCTTTTTCTTTTCCCAGACTCTGAACTGCCTCTTCACAATTGAAATAGACTCAGGTAGAGAGGATTTTCTTTACAAATACAACCAGTAATATGAGAGTAGAGTCAAATTACAGTGCATCAGACAAGCACTTATTAAGTGCCAATTATGCACCGAGTACTGAGGATATAAAGCAAAAATCAAAGCAATGCCTGCCCTCAAGGAGTTTATATTCTATTGGAGGAAATAAAATATGCACATCGAAGTAGATACAAAATACTACGTACAAAGTAAGTCAAAGAGATTTCAGGTTAATACAAGTTAATACATGTTTGGCAGGAACAATGGTAATTTGAGTGTTCCCAAAGTTAAATAACTACACACACACACATACTCCATTAATTCATATGAGGAGCTGGAACCATCATCCCTGGTCCCTCCCCTTCCTACCTGGTAATAGCCACTTTTCTTCCCATCATGCTCAGCATTTTCTCGCCTGTGCCCAATTTCTATCGCCTAGAGGTTTAACCACTTACGAATCAAATTCCCAATAGGTTGAAAATGGCCATCTGCACCTGACTGAGCCCTGGTGCTTCCACCCACACAAATATTATCAATGTGATCATTAATTACATCTGTACCTACCTCATCATCCCTTCTAAGGGAACATGTGCATATCAGGCAGATGATAGACAATATCCCAATAGCCCAAAAGTTCAATAATTTTCCCTTCCCCTTCTTTTAAATCCTTCATAACCAGGATATCGGAACTGAGCTAGAAAGGTTTCCTACTGTTCCCAGTTTCCAGGCCAAATTTCCCCACTGCTGAGAGACAGGAGAGATTTCCCCTGCTAGATGTTCTGGGCTTGACTCCCAGAGCTTGATTTTGCACCTGGAGCTTAAAGAAATACCACTCCATCCAAGCTGTCACATCCCTGCAGCTCTGGCTGCAAGATAATAATAATTGACATTATATATATAGCATTTTCAAGTTTGCAAAGCACTTACCATACACTATCTTATCTAAACCTTGAAACAATCCTGGGAGTTAAGTACCACAGTCTTATCATTAGATGAGGAAACTGAGATCAGAGATCTTGATCTTGATGGCGTAGCTATTGTCAGAAGCAGTTTCTATATCCAGATCATCTCAATGTTCCTTTTCCTTTTGTGTCTTCTCTTCCCCCTATTAGATTATAAACTCCTTGAAGGAAGGGAGTATATTTTTTTTCTTATTTGTGTCCCCTGCACTTAGCACAATGTCTGGCACATTGATGCTTAATCAATAAATATTATATAAATAGACAAAGTAAATGGTTAATAAATGTTAATTGAATTGAATTGATTTTTAGATCCTGCACTCTAACTATTATAAAACACGGTCTTCCAGGATTGAAGGAAGAAGACTAGTACCTTTCTATCCCCATCACTAGAAGATCCTGTTTATATATTGTATGTGTGTATGTGTGTATGTGTGTGTGTGTGTTTGTGTGTGTGTACATATATATATACATACATACATATAATTTATATTTAATATATTCATATAGTAAAGAAACTTTTGTAATAAAGTCAAGGAGAAACACCAAACCTTTAAGTGTTTCCTTTGGGATTGAGACTAAGGGATAGGCTATGGAAAACATAGATGAGTCACAAATGAAGACTTTGGGAAGATTAGAAAATATGGCTTTTCCCTCAGAGGTTGTTATCAAACCCCAACAGAGAAACACCTCTGCACCTAACTGACCAGAGCTCCAGCCACTATCTAGACACTAGGGGTAAGAACACAGCTTGCCCACACACTATCCCTACCTACTCCACTTAAAACCTACTCAGAAAGTTAAGAGCTGAAATGAATTTGATTGCTTTGGCCTGGTGAGGTAATTTCTAGCTATTATGGCTCACATGTCAAGGGGTTTATAAACTCCAAAATACATCCTACTAAAGTTTTAAATAGCTAGATTGTACTAAATAGGGTCGTGCCTTCCAAGTCAGAAACATGAACAAAGCTATTTGGGGCTTCATACTGTCAGGTCTTACTAGTCTTTCAGGGGCCCATCACAGCTTTCTACTCAGCCCCTTGCAACTCCAGCAGAGCTGTCAAGCAAGCTGCATCCCTATATCTGTGTCCCAGAATATAGACAGCATTGTTGATTTGAGACTTCTGAGTTCAGATTTTGACCCCAGCACTGGCATCGTGTGGGGTTTGGGGATATTGGTAAACCCCTCTGAATCTCGCTTTTCCTATTCTGTACGGGGAAAATCAGTCTTGTCCATCCTTATTTCTAATGAATATATATAAAAATTCAGTGGACAAAATCCATAATACTTGAGCTTGAAAAAGATATTACAGGTAGATACCAGCTGGTTCTGATTATAATTATTAGCCATGATAACTATGATTGGTAGCATTTAATAACACATAATTATCTAATACTTAAGGTTTGCAAATGCACTTTGCATTTTTTTTATTTGATCCCCACATCAACCCAGTGAGGTCAGTACTACAGCTATTATGCCCATTTGCACAGATGAACACTGAGGCTCAGAGAGACTAAGCAATCTACTCATGTTAATACAACTATAAAGTGTCAGGGACAGAATTTTCAGTTCAACAAGCATCTGAACACAAGTCTTGACTGACTCCAAATCCAGTAACATTTTATTTCTCATATCCACAAATGGGGACAGCTTTTATCAGAGAATCTTGAACTCAGAAGTAGAGGACAAAAACTAGGGAAAGAGAGCTCCTAGTTTCCAGCCATCAGCACAGGGTATGACTGTTCACTTCTGTCCACAGTCCACCTGTACAAATGTGCAGCCCAACGGGAGAGCTGTGGCCTCTGCCTCAAGGCTGACCGGAAGTTTGAGTGCGGCTGGTGCAGTGGTGAACGCAGATGTACCCTCCATCAACATTGCTCCAACCCCACCTGGCTTGACTGGTCCAGTCACAATGTCAAGTGCACCAACCCTCAAATCACAGAGGTGAGTGTTCAGTTTGGAGGATATTGCCCATTACAGGACTCTGCCTGATCCAAATTTTGTTTGTATTTGCACGTATGTGAATCTACATGCTTGTCGGCAAAGCTGGATCAGATTCTTCAAGCTTTTACCCTGCTGTATATATATAGATTTTTCACATATATACATATACACACACACACACACACACACATATATATACATACATACATACATATATATAATATATATATTATATATATTATATATATACACACATACACACATACATGAGGGTAATGCTGGAGATTTTACACTGTATTCATTGAAGGGTGATTCTTTGTGTATATATGGATATGCATGCTTGTCTATGGACCTGTACACATACAGGATTAATTCCAGGAGGTTTACCACTGGTTGTGTCTTCCCAAGAGATCTCTAACACTTTATGGGGATATTAAGTATAGATTTTGCTGCTCTATAAGGAAACTGGAAATTTTCATTGGTTCCACCTTTTATAGCACATTCTTACACAGGAAGCAACCTAGCTTGGTGTACAAAGCACGAGATTTAGAGTCAGAAGACCTGGGTTTGAATCACTGCTCTCTCTGGTCCTCACTGGAGTTTGTGGTGCAGTGGAAAGAGGACTGTGCATGGATTCAGAGGAGCTGAAGTCAAATCCTGCCTCTATCTCTTACTAACTGTGTGACTTTGGGCAAGTCACAATCTCTCTGGGCCTTGGTTTCCTCATTTGCAAAATGTGGAGATTGGATTAGGTGGCCATCTAGATCTGTGATCCTAGGACAGATCTAGTGTCTTTCCCAACTCTGAAGCCAATGATGCTATAGATGCAATTCAAACATGATTTATTAAACATCTACTGTGTGCAAGGCACTGGCTAGGCATTTGGGATACAAGAAGGAGAAGAGACATAGCTCCTAATCCTAAAAAGTTTAAAATCTGCTAAGGGGGAATGTGATATGAAGTAGCGTGTATAGTGGATAGAGGACTGGACCTGGAATCAGAAAGACCCAGATTCAAATCCTACCTCAGATACTTACTAGTTGTATGACTCTAGGTAAGTTATTTAACCTTGGCCTCAGTTTCCTTTTCTGAAAAAACAGAGTCAGGGAGGAAATCTGGAGCTGTTGGTCTCTTCTAGATCTAAATCTATAATTCTATAAGGCAGATGGTATCACTTCAGATAGAATACTAGGCCTGGAGTCAGGAGTCTGAGTTCAAATCTCTAGACACTTACTAGCTGTGTCACTCTTGCCAAGTCACTTAACCTCTGTCTGCCTCAGTTTCCTAAACTGTAAAATGGGAATACTGATAGCACCTACCTTGCAGGGTTTTTGTGAGGACCAAAGGAGATAATGTTTATAAAGTACTTAGCATAGTCCCTGGCACATAGTAGGTACTTAATAAATGCTTGTTTCCTTTCATTCCTTTCCTTTCCTAAGATATGTATACAAAGAGAAGTGTGATAGAGGCAGAGAAGAAAGTTCCATGGTGCTCTAAGAAAATCTGAGAAGGGCAAGAACACTTTGAGCTGGGGGTAGGCAATCAGGGAAGGCTTCACAGAGAAGGTGGCACTTGAACTGAGTCTTGGAGTAAGAGAGAGAGTTTACAGGCAGAGGCGAGGAGGGAGAGCATTTTAAACACGGCAGCCAGATGGCCTGAATACAAAAAGGTCAAGATTTCCCTGTAAATCAAAACCATTCCACAGAGAGACAGAGAATCTGCTATGATTCAGGGCATTTATTTCACTTCATATATCCCCACCATTATCATCAATGCATCAAGTCCATTAAGGTTCCATTAGGATTTTTTTCCTCAAGAAAAAGTTCTTCTCATTCAGTAAATGTTCTACACAAAGGACAACCTTCCTGCCTATTAATAGATAAAGAAAACTCTTAATTGTACCCATTAAGAGTTTGGAAAGTTTGGGAAAGGGATAGCAAACCAACTAGCTGGTACAGAAGAATGGGTAATAAAATCTGAAATATAGGTTTCATGGTGAGACTTGTGGCTGAAAGGGGCCTCAGAGACCATGTTTCTAAAGATGGAAGGGACCTTAGTCAAATGCACTCATTTTACAGAGGAGGAAACTGAGGCCCAGAGAGAAGTGACTGCTTAAGGTCACATAGGCAGTAAACTAACTGTGCATCTTTGTGTATTAGGGTATACAAAGTGTGGGGATGTGCAGGGGTGCATATATAGGTGCAGCAGAGTGTTTAAAAGTAGCTTTGTGTACATGCAGCTGTGACATGTCTGTGTGAATGTGGCTAGGGAGTGGATATGTACAGCTTTGGGGCATCCATCCATGCCTGTGTGTGTGTACATGTGCATACAACCTTGGAAGACAATGATGGAGATAGCCTGTCCTCCCTGCCATGCTAACCGAGCCAGGTGGGGATGAAAAATTGGCTCCCCAGTAGGGGAGCGTTTCAGAGAGTAGGTTTAGCTTTTCTCAGCAGAAATGGGATTTTGGTGACTGCAATTAGCTTAGAATCACCAAGCTGAAACTGTAATAAGAAAGTAAAGGCAGGGACCAGATTAGCCCCACTGCTCATTCTCAGGGTTTTCTCTGTGTCCCAACTTGTTTGTGCATTTTAATGGGAAGAAACAGATAATTAGTTACCCAGAAAAATGATGTTTCCTGAATAGCAAATTACAAAGGAAGATGAATAGATAATGCATAAGAAAATATAGCTGCACTCAGGCTTGAATGGCCCAGGAGAGGAATAGGTGTACTTTACTTGAGGTTGCATTGTCTGCTCATCATCCTTAGCGACTTGCTATTCATGGGCTGTCATTTGTAGCTGGAAACTAATTGCATATTTTCTAATGGTTGGGATGAATAAAAGACTGGGCAGGTAGCATTGTTGTCCATCATCAAGAGCAAAGGAAGATACTGTTTCATCTCCACCTCATAAAAATGAATCATAGAACCCTCAGATGGCTCACTCCCCTCCCCCCAGCCTCAGTTTTCCTGTATGTACAAAGGGAGCAGACCTTGTTCATTTTCCACCCATTTCAGAGAAATTTGTACCTGAAAATCCATTTGATTATAAGCTCCTTGATGTCATGAACTGTCTTTTGCCTCTTTTTTATATCCTCAGCATTTAGCACAGTGCCTGACACATAGTAGGCACTCAATAAATGTTGATTGATTGATTGATTTATTGCTTAATCATACTATCTGGGTTTAGTTTCCTCCTCTTTAAGGTGGAAAGATGTGATGAGATGATTTCTAGGGTCCTTTCCAATTCAAACTTTTATCATCCTATGAGCTTTAGACTATACTGTATTTAAATACTTATTTCCTTCCCTAAAATTTGATATTATTCAATACATTATTAAATAGCATTTATATAAATATTAAATAGCATTTACATAGTGCTGAGAGATGGGTGCTATTATTATTCCCCTTTTGCAGTTGAAGAAACTGAGGCAAAGAGAAGTTAAGTGACTTGCCCAAGGTCACACAGAGAGTAAGTATCTGAGGTCAGACTTGAACCAAGATCTTCCTGACTCTAGGCCTAGAACTCTATCCACTGTGCCACCTAGCTACCGCTAATCATCATCGTTAATGTAATCATACCTCCTGCCCTAACAGATGGATTGACTTGGACAGGAAATAGGTAACCTTCTCCCTCTCCCCTCCCAATCTAGATTTTTTCCTAACTGCTATCGATTTCAGTACATTCACAAAGCAGCAAGATCCCTTGTTAAAGGAAATCTGGATCCCCCTAGGGAAGCTGTAGGCTAGTGCACCTGGATCCAAATTCATTTAAAAAGCAAACCACTGTCCCCAGCATTGCTAGCTGCATGACTGTGGAGGAGCCACTTAACCTTTTCACGTCTGAGAGATAGCCAGAAGTGGAGAGGATGCTCTCAGGAGGTAAGGAGTTCCCTCTCTCTTGTGATTTTCACATGAATGAATTAGCTGCCGGCCCATTGGGGATGTTTTGGAGGGGCTTTCTTTCCAGTTATAAGTTAGAGTCAGGGTAGGGAGCCTGCGGCCTCCAGGACATATGTGGCCCTCTAGGTCCTCAAGTACTGCCCTTTGACTGAATCCAAACTTCACAGAACAAATCCCCTTAATAAAAGGATGGACTCAGTGAAAAGGCCACACTTGAGGACCTAGAGGGCCATGTGTGGCCTCAAGGCTGCAGGTTCCCCATCCGTGGGTAAGACACAGTAGCCTTTGAGGTCCCTCCCAGTTTAGATTCTGTGATTCCGTGTTCTCTGAGCCTCAGTTTTATCTGTCATCTGCAAGATGGGAACAATAACAATTATGCTCCCTCCCTCCCAGTGTCATTGTGAGGGAAATACTTTGGGAAACTTAAAAGTACCACAGACACACGTTTTTTATTCATGTGGTGGCTGCCTCCCCCAAACCTGGTTCCCAGGGCCAATACAGATGTGATCTGAATATCTCCTTTGCTGAAGAAAGAAACATTAGCCTGAGACACTGTGCTGCCGGAGAACGGTGTTTGTCTCCAGCTGGTGCCCCAAAACGGCTTAGCTCCCCGAGCTGCGTCTACAGCTCCGTGCTTTCTCTCTGATCCTAGTGATTTGACACGTGTGCTGACCTGAGAGCCTGGACAGTTCCCTTGTTCTTTTACATTAGCAGTTATCCAGCTCAGCAGCCGGCTCTCTGGGCAATGCAGAGGATGTTAGCAGAAACCGACAGACCGCTAGCCCTTTCCTACTCCCTCCCGCCAGAGGCCCCCTCTGCTGCTTTGCACCCAGGCCAGCCTTAACAGCCAGGGAGCTGTCCCAGCGACTGAACAGCAGCATCCTTGCAATCCTCTTCTTTTTTATGCCTGTTCCTAGAGGGCACCCAAGCTGTACGGAGGCTAATTAACCCCCTGAGGTAATTAGGCTATAATTGATTTTCCCAGATAATATATCAGCAGGGGGTAGGGGCCCTAAGCTGAGGTGTCTCCCATTAGTTTTATTCAACCAGAAGCAATGGACCGAGAAAAGTAAGGCCCTTAAGGAAACCGAAGCCCTTGAAGCAGAGAGGCCTGGGCCTTCTGAGAGGCCTCCCTCACTGTAGCAGCCCCTCTGTGGGGCAGGATGTCTGCAAGAGGCCTTTCATTCCCCATAAGCTAAAATATCCTCCTTCATTTTATTCCTCCCAACCCTTGCCCTGCTTCTCCTGTCATCTCCCTGCAAAAGTCATTTTTAAGACTTTTTTTTTTAAGCATCCCTCTGGGCTCATAGTCAGCTGTCTCTGCTCAACTTGGTGCAACCTGCAAAGAATTTTTTTACAGTCTCTTAATCACTAGGATTTATGAGGACTATTGCTTCTCTTATTAATCTCCCCATAACCACCACCTCTCACATGTACACACACAGTTCGCTATCACAGACGATCCATTTAAAATGGGCCCCTGGACAGGTCCAGGCCACCTCTGGAACAGTGAGGAGAGGTGTGCCAGCCCTGGGGGAAGTCTTCAAGCAGATGTTGGGAGACCATTGGCTTGGGACTATTGGTGAGAACATTCACAGAGCTGGTCTAGGACTGGACTAGATGGGTCTCCCCACTTCTTTGCTTCTGAGATTCTATGGGGACTGACTATATCTGAGCAGGATAATCCAATTTCACATCCAGAAAAGGTCCTTTCCTGAATTGTCTAGGCTTGGTTCTATCCTGCCTTGAATGATAGGAATGAATGAAATGACCTGGTGAGGACCCTTCTCCTTTAGAAAAAGGAGGGATTGTCTTAAGGGACATGTGTTCTTCTTCCCTTAGCCCCCCTCCCCATTGTCACTATGGCAACCAAGCCTATCCCTTAGAGACTCAGCCTTCCTGGCAGCTTCAGGTAGGATGAGTCAAAGAACCTATTGATTTTCCAGTTTGCATAAACTTCAGGTTAGGACCCCCTCAAGACTCTCCATCTGCTCTTTCCTAGCCAACTCTGGTGTGATAATGATGCTGCCTCCCTCGGGAGCTATCTCAGGCTGTTCCCACCTCGGCTGTCAGCACTGTGTGTGTGTGTCTCAGTGCACATATGTCACCTGTTCGACCCCCAAAATGGGAAAACTGTAAATGATTGAAAGCCCAAGAGATTCCTGACCCACTGTGCTTGATTCTCCCAACCCCTTCCGCTCCCCGCATTTCAGGAAGCCTAGGTGACCTGGGACCTTCAGAGTAAGGAACAAGTGAACTACTCCCATTTAGGAAGTAGAAATCTGGGGAACAGATTTCTCAGGAAGGAGGAAGCGAAATACACCCTTGAGAGGATAAATCCCCTTGGAAGAGAGCAGGCCACGGAGTTTAGGATTTTAGAGCTAGAAGGAACCTTAGATACTCAATGACCTCCAAAGTGTTTTTCCAGCTCTCAATCAGTTACCTCAATCAATAATAATGTAGTACAACTCCCCTTTTTGTAGATGAGGAAACCGAGGCACAGAGAATAAAAGTGGAAGCCTACAGTCACACAGCTGTGCATATACACTGGTGGGATCACAGTGCTAGTGATGGGAGGAATGTTAGAGAGCATCTGGTCCACTTCCCTTGCTTTAGACATGAGGAAATGGAAGGCCAAAAAGTTGACGTGGGTTTCCCAAGTTCATACAAAGAGTGTGGGATTTGAATCTAGATCTTCTAGCTGCAAATCTAGTGCACTTCCCTTGACAACATGTTGCTGAAATGGAAAGTTCAGATTCTATGGGAACAGTTTACCCTTTGGATAGTGTGCTTATCCATTAGACTGTGTTCTCCTCAAGGTCAGGGGTCTTCTTTTGTCTTTCTTTGTATCCCCAGCACTTAGCACAGTGCCTGGCACATCATAGTTGCTTAATAAATGCTTATTGGCTGAATGACCACTGTCCAAGTCCCACCACAGTTTTCATAGGCACACACACACACACACACACACACCCCTGAGCACACTGAGACACTTGTGGGAAACCTGGAATCTAGTCTTACTTCTGCTACTATGCGATTTTCACCAAGTCGCTTAATGTCTACAGGCTTCATGCTCCCATCTCTCCACTGAGAAGGATAAATCTCACTTAGGATAGTCTCTACACAGTGCTTCTTTTAGGCATGGGGGTCAGCAGGTATTGTCCCCATTTTACAGAAGAGAAAAATGAGGCCTAGAAACGTGAAGCTGCTTGCCCAAAGTTATTCAGCCAGAATTAGAGCAGGGACTCACAATCAAGGCTTCCGACTCCCAGACCAAATTCTTTCCGCTATTCGGGGCTGCCTCTTCTAAACTAAAAAATGAAAGGTTAAAGTTGAAGGGGACCTTGCAGACCATCTAGCCCAGATCCCTAAACGATGTCCCATAACCTTAGACAGTAGGGTGGATTGGAAGCTTGAAGTGGGACGATCTAGGTCTGGGTCCTGTCTTACGTAACTGCCTCTTACTGGACTTGACCTGGAGTGGGCATCTCTCCTGGGGCTTCAGTTTTCTTCCCTATAAAATGGGAATGATTTCCTGTAACATCGGACTTTGTCCTTCATAGGCTTATTCTGAAGATCCGATGAAAGAAAAGGTGTACGGCAGTTTGTACAGATCGTTGTGCTTGTCAGCCGCTGTTACTCTTTCTGGCTTTGCAGCTCTCTGACGTGACAGGCACTCACCTAGGCCCGTACACATGAGCACATAGCACCCGCCCACAGACAAGCACTCCCTCTTCCTGCCTTGGCACTTTTCCATACGGTTGATAATTGAGAACACAGCAGTGCAGAGACCTCTTGGCCGAGCCTCATCTCTTGCCTGAGGTCATTCTCCAGCTCTAACCTCACAAGGGATACCAGAACCTGCTTGCCCTGTAGGCTATATAGCTCAGGACCGAACCTTCTCATCTCTCTTCCCTGCCTTGAGGCTGTCCATCAGCGCTGCTAGTGTAGTAGAAAGGACAATCTTTGTGATCTTGAGCACCTCACAGTCTCCCTGGTCCTCAGTTTCCTCATCTGTAGAGTAAGAGGGTTGGATTAGATGGCCTCTAAGATCCCCTTCCTCCCTACATGTGACTTAAGAAGCTCTGCATCTCAGTTTTCTAATCTGCAAAATGGGGCCAATATAGTCCCTACGCCAAAGGCTATTTTGAGGCTCAAATGAGATAACGTATGGGAGGTACTTGGCAGAACTTTAAAGTACTCTATAAATGTCAGTGACTACTGTGGAGGGAGGATCACAGAGCACAGCCATTTTGCCCATGATCATTCTGTCCAAGGACCCACAAATCTGACCAGGAAGCCACTGCCAATTTAGAACAGGATGAGGCTTAGGAAGTCTGCATATTCCAGTCCTTGGAGATTTGGTCCAAAGAGTTGGACCAGGTAGAATCACGTTACTCTTCTGTTCTCCATCCAGAGCAGGAAGGGATATTCCAGTGTCCCAAGTACAGAGCTTCCCAGAAGATTCTAGGGGACTCTCAGCGAATTAGAGAAAATTGGCAAGTCTAGGCATGAAGGATCAGGATCCCCTCAACCCAGCCTGCTTCCTCTGCAGAATTAGGAACAACGATCTATTCATTAAAGACTACAGAAAGGCATGAGGTGACCCAGTCAGCATGTTTGAGGCCAGCCACCCCTGGGCAGGAGGGCTCATCATCTCAGGCTGTTTCTAGAGGGGAGACCAGGATCAGCCTTAATTTACACATTTTCTGGTTGTGAAGATTAATAAGAAGTCTGGCCAAAATAATGACCTGAGCCCCAGATTTCCCAGCCCAGATGCTCAGATGTCTCAGACATCTCAGCTTGATGGAAAAGCCCAGAGGACAGGTCAGAAATTGGTTCACAGCTACTCATTTGGAGTAGAAAGGAATGCAAAGTGAAAGCAGAGCAAGCTAGAAATGGGATGGATGGTGGGTGCCTATACTTGGTCTGGGTGTTTCATAGGATTGGCTCTGGGAAGGACCTTAGAAATCATCTCATCTAACCCCCTGATTTTACAGATGAGGAAACTGAGGCCCAGAGCAGTAAATGGCTTCCTCGAGTATAAAGTTACAGTGCTGAGATTCAAACCCAGGTCCTTGAGGTGATCTCATGGTTGGTCCATCTGACTCTTCGTGACCCCATTAGGGTTTTTGTTGGCAAGGATACGGGAGTGGTTTGCCATTTCCTTCTCCAACTCATTTTCCAGACAAGAAAATTGAGGCAAACAGGGTGAAGTGATTTGCCCAGAGTCACACAGCTAGTAAGTGTCTGAGGCCAGACTTGAACTAAGGAAGACTCTAGGCCCAACACTCTACCCACTCCGCCACCTTGCTGGTGATCCCAGGCACCTCCTCACCTTTTGCACCTGTGGTGGGGGTGAGAGTTGAGAGTCAGAATCTCTTCATGTTCTGAACTGAAAGCATCTTGCAAATCAATACCTTACTAGAGCGAGGCAGCCTTTATGACAAGGAAAGAGTAGCTTTTACAACTGGCTTCCATTTATCCTCGGCTGGCTTACCCACTTTCCAGATTTTTTATCTTTGGTCATCTTCTGTAGTGTCCCTTCCAGTTCTAAATCCTCTGATCACAGCTATTGTCAATTCAGTGTGTGCCTTAGGAGATGCAAACTTTATGTAAGTCCTCCTCCAATGTCTTTTTGTG
Organism: Phascolarctos cinereus; assembly: GCF_003287225.1. Classification (NCBI taxonomy): domain Eukaryota; kingdom Metazoa; phylum Chordata; class Mammalia; order Diprotodontia; family Phascolarctidae; genus Phascolarctos; species Phascolarctos cinereus. The sequence goes on from NW_027555958.1 coordinate 373,796,880, forward strand.
GTATGGGGGTGGTCTCTGGTGCTCAAAAGCTAAGCACAAGCTCTGAAAGTGTCTACTGAGATGGAAAGCTTTGAGTGAGGGCCCTGGGATAAGATTGCATGTCATCTGTGGACCGACTTAGCTATGGTGAAGAGGCCCAATACCAGACTGACCAGAGGACAATGAAATTTTAGACCATAAATGGTCTAAAGACCATCAGCTAAGCCTGAAAGAGGGTGCCATCTAAGTCAGTGGAAGGAATACCCACACCCTCGAAATCATGTTTCCTTCAGGTACTCAAGTATGTATATGTATGTGCACAGAGAGGCGGCCTGGCTTAATACACAGAGAGCTGCCCTCAAAGCCACAAAGACTTAGGTTCCAGTCTGGCTTCTGATGCATACTGGCTGTGTGATCTTGAGAAATCATTTATTTCCTCAGGGCTCTAGACAACCCTCTAAGATAAGTTACAAAGCAAGGGACAGATCTGCTGATAGAGTGAGCTCCCAAAATCAATGAAATCCCAGGTCCAGACCAAAAGTATATTCATATAAATATACATATACATACAGGATCACAGGATTAGAACTGGAAGAGTCCAGGCCTCTCAATATACAGATGAAAATGCTGATGCCCAGAGAAGTGAAATCCCTTACCCAAAGTCACAAAGATGGGAAATGATAGAGCTGAGATTCAAACCCCCATCTTCCAGCTTAATATCCAGGGCTCTTTCCACTGTACTGATCTGTCTTCTCTTTTTTCTCTTTCTTTCTTCCTTCCTCCCTTTCTTTCTTTTTCACTTTCTTTCTCTCTCTTCCTTTCTTTTTTCTCTCACACATTTATATATGCATATACATATACAAAGCAATGACTATGTATGTTTATATGCACATGCTGTTTGCTATATACAGATATAAAACTATTATCACATAAAATCATAATTTACATGACAAATCAGCTGCTCCTACCAAAAATGTCATAATATTGCATTCCAAATCAAAATGTAATTTGTAAATATCTTATTAACTCCACTAGTTTCACTCCCCCTTTCTGAGATTTCATTAACAAATTATGGCTTTGTAGGTAAGCCATACGGAATTTCCTGTGACCCTTTTAGATTTAATGACTTGCCCAGAGTCACACAGATGCTAAGCATCAGAGAGAGGTCTCCCTGACCATAGGACCAGCACTCCTAGGACTCACGCATACAGCTATACACAATACTAAACATTCTTGCCATCCTTGCCATAAACTCACATACTAAAAAAAAGTTGACTCTCTTTCTTTTACTCCCCATCTTCCTTCATTATGGAACTAGACTTATAAAGGGACTTATGGGCTGGGTCATTTGTGAATAGTTATCTGCAATGCTGCACCAAACCTCGCCTTAGAGGCCATAAGCCAGCTGTCCCAGGCCATGGGGATGACTTGCTATAAAGTTCCCAGCAAATAAATAAATAAGTCATCCAGCTTCGTGGAGAAACAAGGCAGCTCTCTGATCTCCTGTTCATTTATTTGCAGGCCTCATTAATATAACATCAGTGCAACAAACAGCTAAAGGGGGATAGTGTCAGGATGAATAATGGAGTTACTCTGCTGAGATAACAATTAGGTTTTGAATGTACTATCAGCTAAGACAGTGAGGATTCATGCAGGGCTGAAGAGCTGGGGCTGTCGATGCCATAGACTCCTGCTGAGCTCGTCAGCTGGGCTCCAGCCTGCTTGGTGGAGCTGACACATGTGTGTGCACATGGGCACACACATGAGCACACACATGCATGCACACACACACACCCCCAGAGGCACACTCTGAGAAAAGGTAGAAAAGCCAACTGCTATTTTGCTCCTACTTTCCCTGGGGCCCTCTATTTACTCCAGTCTCCACTCTGTTGGGACAGGCTGAGACAAAGACTCTGCCGCAATGGGGTCAACACTACTATCTTCAAACATTGGAAGAGACTGAGCAGCTGGGAGGGAGAGGTAATAGCCCAAACCCTCGAGGGGACCATAGCAAATGCCTGAAACCCTGTGTACAGGGGTCAGCAGCGATAGATACTCCCTATGGAGCCCCTGGATGTGAGGTATTTTAGAGAAGACAGAGGCTGTGCCCCCGAGGGTGTACATGAGTGAGTGACCCAAAGGAAAAGGGAAAGAGTAATGGAAAAGTCCATTATCCCAAAGCTCAGGAAGGCTTCATGATGCCAGAGACATAGCTTGGTAATCTTTATGTCCCACTCAGCAGGTGGTGCGGCGATCTTCGTCCATGGTTGTCATATAAATGAATGAAGGAAAGAGCAAATGAGGCATGGCGTGAGGGGGAAGGCCGTCGCTTGGGAGTCAAAAGCCTTACATTCTCGCCCCTGGCTCAGCAGTGCTAAGCTACCGTGGATGTGTTTCTTGGTCAAGCGCCTCATGTCCCTGCACCTGGCTCCTTATGTCCTTATGTCTCCAAACCCGACCTTCCCCCTCTCCCTTCATGTCCCAGATTGCCATGAATTAGCAAACACAGACCCAGTGGCTTTTGAATCTGAAAGAATGAGGACACAGTATGATGGAGTAGTGGCAAAAGCACTGTATTTGGAATCAGAGGACCTGGGTTCAAATCCCTTCTCTGCCGTACACTAGTGATATGACTTTGAATAATGTGCTTAGCCACTCTGGGACTCAGTTTCTTCATTTATAAAAGGAAGAGTTGACCTTTAATGTCTCTTCCATCTCTAAATCTATGTTCATGAGATCCTATGGATTATATTGATACAATATACTGGAGAAACAAGGCAGCTTGGCTTATATTGATACAGTGACTAAGGATATAATCACCAATCAGCAAACAGCCGTTCAGATAGATAGAAATTCAGCCTGAGTCTTCTAACGAAGGGCGGAGTGGGCCTGTCAAAGAGAGAAGTGCTAGGAGAGTCTATATGGGGTGAAATAGAATTGTTTCTGTTCCTCAATGGGGTTGCAAAAGGAAGGTGGGCTGTTAGTTGTTGTTTTTTCCAATTAACAAAAATCTACTTTCTCTTCCTTCCCCTGTTGGAAAAAAGGGGGAAAAAAATAAAACCTTGATAGCAAAAATGCATTATCAAGCAAAGCAAATTCCCGTATTAGTCATGTCAAAAAAAAAAATACGTCTCAATTTGCACCCTGAGTCCATCATTTCTGTCAGATGTTTCATCATTAGTTCTCTGGAACCATCGCATTACTTGGAGTTCTCAGCTATTTCAGTGTTGTTTATCTTGACAGTGTCTTGGTTATCATGTAACTTGTCCTCCTGGTTCTGCTCACTTCACCTCAGTTTCATATAAACCCTCCCAGGGTTTTCGGAAACCATTCCCCAGAAATCAGGTTTTTTAAGAACCAAAGAAGCCCCTTACGGGTGACTTGTACAATCAGCTGGATATATAGTCTCAGACTTCCCTCGTCAGTGACTGGGCCAACAGATGGAAAGAGCCCTAAACCTGGAGTCAAGACCTGAGTTTATAACTCAGCTGTACCACTACCCAGCTGTGTGGCCTTGGCTAAGGCCATTACCCTCTCTGAACCTTCATTTTCTCATCTTTAAATCCAACTCTTTCAGCTCTGACAGTCTTTGAATCTAAATACCCCTTGAGCCAAAACTACTTTACCTCTGTGGGTATTTGCATTACCACATACAAGATTAAAACACTCTACAAATTTCCATTTCCTCATATGTAAAACAAGAGGATTGGACCAAACGAATTCTTGAGTCTGTTTGTTTTTTCAAATAGATATCTTTTGTTTTTACATTGTCTTTATTTCTAAATATAGAATTTCTCTTCTCCACCCCACCCCCAAGGCCATCCTTTGGAGCAAAAAAATTTCTAAAAAGAAAAAAGAAAGAGTAGTTGAGCAAAGCTAGCAGCAGATCAGCTGGATCTGACAGTATTTTCAATGTTCACACCCATGGATCAGATGACTTCTCCAACTCTAAATCTTTGATCGTGTGAACCCTTGGTTCTCTAAGAACTGGGCAGGCTGAGCTAGAAAAGCTGGTGAGGCACCCCCTCCATGCAAATGACACTCCCCCAACTCAAAAGGGAATCTCCCATCTCTTTCTCTCCCTACCCCCCCATCATTCTCCCACCTCCAGCTCAATCCCCAGAGCTTCCATATGGACAAAAGCCTTGTAAAACCTGAGCCATTATCCCCGTGGATCTTATCCAACATGCCTCCTGCCCGGCATTCACTAGACAGCCAGGGCCAAAAATTCACCAAAGTGAAAGTAACCCTGAAAGCAAAGAATCTCTCTTGGCATCCCACATCAAGCCAGTGAGAGAGGGCAGGGCAGAACTCTGGTGTCCCAGCTCCCAGCCTCAGCCTGATCTTAGACTGTGACAGTTTAATCACCTCATCCTCAGTAGCAGCCAACATTTATTGACACTGTAAAAGGTGTAAGACAGGGGCTGGAGCCAGTCCTCAAAGACTTAACAATCCAGCTGGGGAACAGGGACTTGCTGCTCTACTTTGATAGATCTGTGAGCTCATTAATGCAGCTGCCCCCTTCACTGAGGGAGACCACAATTCAAACATGCCCTTTCATTTTATGTGGCACAGATCAAATTTGAACCCAGCACCTCTTGACTCCAAACCCGGAGGTTTCGTGCTGCTAATTCACAATGAATTAAAAGGCAGAATTAGGGTCACGAATCTTTATTGCTTGATGAACCCTAACAAATGAGTAAAATAGCCAGTACTGGGTCTGAATGGGGCTAGGAAGCACTTCTCAGAATTGAACAATTAGAGGGGACCTCAATAGCCATCTGGTCCAGTTCTTGTTTTGCAGTTGTTTTTCAGTCACATCTTACTCTTTGTGACCCCATTTGGGGTTTTCTTGGCAAAGATACTACAGTGGTTTGCCATTTCCTTCTCCAGCTCATTTTACACATGAGGAAACTGAGGAAATAAACAGGGTATAGTGACTTGCCCAGGGTCACACAGCTAGTAAGTATCTAAGGCTAGGTTTGAACTCAGGAAGATGAGTCCTTCTGACTCCAGGCCCAATGCTCTATGCACTATGGCACCACCTAACTGCCCTCCCCCCAATCTGGTCCAACTCATGCCCAAAAGGAATCCCCACTATAAGCTACTCTATGTGTAGTCATATAGCTTCTGTTTGAAAACCTCCAGGGAGGTTCCCCCTCCACTTCCCAAGGCACTTCCCACTCCACTTTGGGGCAGTTCTAATTGTTATCTAATCATTGATGCCTCCTTCTGCTTTGGGGAGCCAAACAGAAGAGGTCTAATTGCTAGATACCTGACTTCCATAATCTACCAGCAAGGTCCTGCAGAGGAAATATAGTTGAGTTCCTTCTCCTAATGAGAAATGGGGCTGTGAAAGTGAAGGCCCACCATCACCCCTATGGGTTCCTCCAGGACCCAAAACCTCTCTCTATGTTCACTCCTTTCATTCCATCTCTGTCACAGCATTGACTGTGGGCCCCATGCCCTAACCCTACCTAGGCCTTGCCCTGTAAAAAAACCAAGTTAGGCCAGGAGTGCTTCCTACCCTGCTAAGCCCCTGGGCTTTCCAGTGCTTCCTGATTCTGGTACATCCCACTGGATCTCCCTAGCTGTAATTAATCGGTTGCATCTGCTCTCTTACCCTGGGGCGGCTTTGTGGCACAGTTCCCTCCCAACCATTCAATTAGCTGCTGTAAGAATCAAGAATGGGGGCGAGTGTAGCTCCACGTCGGCTGTTTTCCAGGTCAGGTCACCCACGGAGGAAAACAAACTTGACAGGGTCTGGCAGTGGAAGGCACTTGGCTTGAATGCCCAAGGCGCCAGGCTTGGCAAGAGATGGATTTCTGCTGGCTGGTTGGGTTTCAGGAGGTGGGTAATGGGGCAGGCCAAACCATAGGCCCAATCTCACACATACCATGACACTACTGTGGGCTGAATAGTTCCTGGCAAGCAAGCAGTCTTTAGCTCATTCTCCTGGCTTCCTCCTAAGTGGTTTGACCTAAGCATGCTGACACTGCACTTTCCCCCTACCCACTCCCTAAAGAGTCAGAACTTGGAATGAACAAATAAATTAAAAGAACACATGGACACATGACTTTGGGACGTATTAATAGGCCTGGTCACATTGAACAGGTGGATAGTTTAGAATCATCATGATAGTAATAACAACTAATATTTATGGAGTGTTTTAAGCTTGTATGTAGTAATACAAATATTTTAACTCACATTATACAGATGAAGAAATGGGGCACAAAGAGCTTTAGTGACTTACCCACGGTCACACAGCTAATAAAGGTATAAACTATGATTCAAATCCAGGTCTTCTGATTCCAAATGCATCTATATAAAGTCTTTCTACTGTATAATAATGCCTTTCTTGTGGCACTAGAAAGAACCATAAAGGTAATCCAGTCCAACCCACTCATTTTACAAATGAGGAAACTGAGGCCTGAGATCTACAGATGTTATTGAATCGCAGCATTTAGAGATGGAAAGGATCTTAGAAATATTCTAGGGCCAGATGAAAAAAGTGAGGCATAGGGAAGGGAAATTACTTGCCCAAAGTCACTCAGCTACTTTGTGATATAAATTCAGTTCTATGAAGGATCTACTTAAATGACAAAAACAAAATGACACTGTGGTTGCACTCAGGGAGCTTGTGATCCACTCAAGGGTGTGACAGGACATAAATAACTAGGATACAGGTCAGAACATGGCAGGTGCATAAAGAAAGATGCACAAGGTGCATCCTTGGAGAGATCCAAGAAGGAACAGAAAGATCACTGCTGTCTCAGGGGATATGGGAGCCTTCTTCAGGCAGGAGGCACTTGTCCTGGACTTTGAAGAATTAGAAGGATTTCAACATGCAAAAATAGATAGGAAGAACATTACAAGCATGGGAATTAACTTAGAGCAAGCCTGTAGAGTCTTGTGAAAGAGAAGGAGTATAAGGTCAGGGTAGGAACACAGGTGATGTTCAGAGCTTTGAATTGTTGTTCGGTCTCGTCTGACTCTTTGTGACCCCATTTGGGGTTTTCTTGGCAAAGATACTGGAGTGGTTTGCTGTTTTCTTCTCGAGCCCATTTTACAGGTGAGGATTGAGGCAAACAGGGTCAAATGACTTACCCAGGGTCACATAGCTAGTAAGTGTCTGAGGCCAGATTTGAGCTTGGGAAGATGAGTCTTCCTGACTTCAGGCCTAGCACTCTGTCCACTGGGCTACCTAGCTTCCCTGTCTCAGGCACCCACTAGAGCTTTAAATCAAGGCTAAGATTGGACTTTAACCTGCAATTCCCACAAGTGGCTATTGAGAATTATTAAAGATTATTGATCAGAGTGACCTGATCAGAGTTATGCATTAAGAAAATTATTCAGGCAGTGATAGGCATTGGAGAGGATTGGCATCTACAATCCCCAAGTCCCATCCTCGCTGATGGATTTTTTGGAGCTGGAAGAGATGGTGTGTGGTTTGAAGTGCTACTTGTCCTGGATGATATAAGAAGGACTGGGGCCCAGGGAGCTTCCTTCACAGGGTATCTACTCTGGCCCACTCCCTTACTCTTTGGGGTTTCCAGGAACTCGACTATTATTTTCCCGATAGTCACCTTCCTCCTTCTCCAGCTCCAGTTGTGTAATTGTAGGCATTGTGGAATTTTAAATCTGGAAAGGGACCTTATAGATCAAGCTGGTCCAAGCTGCTCATTTTACCTTTGAGGAAACTGAGTGCCAAAGAAGCTTGCTCATAGTCACACAGATAATAATGACAGGCTGGGATCTAAACCTGGTCTTCTCCTTCCAAAGCCAGTGTTCTTTCCACTGGACCACGCTGTCTCCATACCATTCTCCTCTAATTGTACCCACATAGAGAGAGGTAGTTGCCTGCGCTGGTGAGTTGAAGCCAGCTCCCACTGCCTCAGGAGGGCCCATTGTTAAATTTTCAGTATGAACAACACTACAAATCAGGGCTTAATTAATTGTTTTGTGAATTGCTAGACTTCGAGTGATGGAGACAATATTAATCATTCAAATTAAATTTAAAAATTTGTTGTACATACCTTTTTTTTTTCTGGACAGCCAGTTATTAAATATTTACTAGTATACCCCTCGGTGGACCTATCTGACCTTACCTTGCGGTATGAATGAATTTTTGTTTCCTCCAGTTGATAGGTTCCTTTAAGTTGTGTTGAAATAGGACTTTCATAAATCAAATCATATTTTAAATTCTCTAGGACATTTGGTTATTTAAAGGAACCCTGTGGTGAATCATCTCAAAAATCAAAGAATTATCTCCTAATTTCCATTTTTAAAAAAGCAAGATGTTCACATTTCTGGCTTATTTAAAGTGAGGTACATCTACACAATGTCTCAGTCCATACCTGAGCGGCTTGCCATCTGTGTCTCCTGCTTAGAAAAGTGCTCCAGCTACCCATGGCATGGTCCACAGCATCCTAGAGTCTTTTATACACTCCAAATTCTATGGAAATGGGGGACCACCTGGGTTTGGTGACTGCCTGGGCAAAATGGCTGTGCCAGGCTCCTTCTCCTAAGAGCTGACACCCAGGTTAGAAGTGACTCAGCAAGACTTGTATGTTCCCTGCATCTGACTCTCTCCTGGTCTGATGCCCCCTTGCCAGAGCTATATCACTTGTCAGCTAGTCACTGAATAAACTAAGGTTCTCATTCTCTAAGCACTACAAACAGGATTATACTGCTAAGCTGTCCTACAATAGCAAACCACTATAGCAAATGAGGAGCATGAACTATCCTACAGAAAATAACAAACCATGCAGCCTACCATAGTGGAAAAGGCACTGGATTTGGCATCAGGAGGTGGGTTCAAATCCTATCTGTGTTGCTTACTACCTATGTCACCTTTATCAAGGCACTTCGTTTTTCTGGGCCTCAGTATTCTCATCTGTAGAATAAAGGGAGAAGGCAAAAAATGATCTCTAAGGTGCCTTATAGCTCTGAAATTCTGTGATCCTGAGAACTGTGTATGTGCTACCCTATAAAACATTTTCCATGGTTACCCTGCAATAACAAATGTGTATCTGTGAGTAGTAACAAGCCACGATTCCAACAAGCCACTGCCCCCAAACCCCATCCAGGGACACCCCCACCCTCTACAATTACCCACCAGTGCCCCAGAATGACCCCGCAATAAAATCTCAGCTCCCTACCTTACCTGCAAGAGGAAAACATTTTTAGGTTCCCAGAAATATTTCATTTTTCAGCTTCTCTGAAAGGTTGTAATTAACCACGGCAAGGCAAAGACTGGTTTGTTGTTTTTTTTTTCAATGGGGAGAATATGTGACAGAGGCTGAAGGGAGAAGGGGTGGGGAGAAGAACACCACAGCTGTAGGTGGGGAGGGGGCTGAGGGCTGGGGGCCAAGGGGACCCAAAGACTGGAGAATGCAATTTCCTGAGCTCCTCAATAGAGAGCCAGTGGCAAATGGCAACTGTGATACTAATGATGTTCTCCTGCAGTGGCAACCCTCTGGAGCCCCCCTCCCAGTGACCCAATAATGAGGCTCCAGTTCCCAGAGCCCACGGGGCCTGAGGCACCTGGAGCTAGGGTGGGAGGATAGAGGAGAGTAGGGGGTAACCCAATTGTCACTGGGTATTTTTAGAACCCCTAAAGGCAGACAGGTGGCCAGTGGCTGTGGCTTATTGCTGGAAGCTTCTCCCCCTCCACAGCAACCCCCTCATTCCCCCCAAGTAGAGGAGGCCCAGAGACACCTTGGCAAGCTCTCCTCCGCATCTTCATTACCTGCATGTTTTTCTTTTTATTCATGAGGTGAAATGGTTTATTCCCAGGAAGAGGCCAAACCACTGACCTGTGGAAAAGGGCCCCTAGGTATAGCTGTAGGGAAGTGACCCAGCTGGGGCAGAGGCAAGTAATGCCATCGGAGCCCTCAACTCTTTGTTTGGACCTGAACTCAGACCTTTGCTGCCCACTTGTTAAGCCTAAGTCTTCTTGACAGTTAGGAAGACACTTGGTGGCACGTCTGCCGAGACATAGAAGGGAGAAGGAGTGCTAGGTAGCCAGGTTACACAGTGGAAATGAGTACTAGATTTGAGATCAGAAAGACGAGAGTTCAAATCCTGGCCCAGGCACCCACTAGCTGTGTGACCATCGGCAAGTCACTTAAATTCTGTCTGTTTCTTCCCTCATTCATAAAATGGGGATAATAATAGCACCTACCTCACAGAGTTGTTGTGAGGATAAAATGACTAAGCATTTTGCAAACTAAATTGATAAAATTATAAAGCATTTTAGCAAAAAAATTGTAAAGCATTTAGAAAACCTTGAAAGGCTCTATGAATGTCAGTTATTATTATTGTTTACAATAATAGCTGGACCCGCCCAAAGGCTCTGCCACCATCATTTCTCTGCCCATAATCTCCCAGCAGCTGGAATGGCTTCTGGGAGAGGGGCCTGGTTGTGCCTATATCCTAGGAAGGAAACAAGGATTTTTGTACACCCTTGTTAACGGCAGCTCGGAGCCTACCAGTGGTACCCACAATATGGCGGCCCTTACAAATTCATAGGTCTGAGAAAGAGGGATTCTAGCCAAAGTACAATGTTCAAGGAAAGTGACTAATCATCCAGGAGACCTGAGTTCTAGTTTCTACTTTGCTTTTTGCTGGCTCAGAGACCTTGGATGAGTCACTCTCTCCAATCAATCAACAAACATTTATTAAGTGGTTTTTTTTTTGTTGTTGTTTTGGGCTAGGCAATGGGCTTAAGTGACTTGCCCAGAGTCACACAGCTAGTGAGTATCATGTGTCTGAGGCCAGATTTGAACTCCTTCTTGATTCCTTCTGAATTCAGGGCCGGTGCGCTATCCACTGTGCAACCCTATTAAGTGTTTTCCATGTGTCAAGCACAGTGCTAAGCCCTCAGGGCAGCTAGATGGTGCAGTGAATAGAGCACTAAGACTGAAGTCAAAAACACTCATCTTCCTGAGTTTAAATCTGGCTTCAGAAACGTACTGTGTGACCCTGGGCAAGTCACTTCACGCTGTTTGCCCCAGTTCCCTCATCTGTAAAATGAGCTGAAGAAGAAAATGGCAAGCCAGTCCAGTATCTCTGCCAAGAAAACCCCAAAATGGGCCCCAAAGAGTTGGAAATGACTGAAAAATGACTAAACCACATCAACAGCAAAGCCCTGAGTACAAAAAGGGAAAACAAAAACCATCCCTGAATTCAAGAAGCTTACATTTTGTCGTATGGGGGAAGCGGAGAAAGGAGAGATGAGCCAGATAATCTCTAAGATCCCTTGCAGCTCTTAAGATTCTTTGATTCTAGAAGAAAGTCTGCTTGGGAAAATCTTCTTTCCTTCATAAAGATATTTATGGAGTATCTCCTGTGTATGTATGGGCCACTGAACTGAGCATTGTGAGGAATGCAAAGCTTCCTAAGTTGGGATTCCCACTCTCAGAAAACAAGCTATCAGAGGGTTATAGTACGTGCACCCAGAATAATGCTAATACAAGGCAGTATGGGATAATGAGTGATAGGCCAAGGGCTGTAGGAGTTGGGAAGACCTTAGTTCGAACCCAGCCTCAACAGCATATCTTATTAGCTATGTTAGCCTGGGCCAATCACCAAAGCTCTCTGAGTCATCATTCTCATCATTGATAAAATGACAGGGTTGGACTCAATTGCCTTTAAGGTCCCATCCAGTGGGAAATCTATGATCCGATTAAGTACAGAGGAGAGAGATATCACTCCTGACTGGTGTGATAAGTGAAGCCCTTATGAATGAGGTAGCATAGCAGATTCCTCATGTGTATGAGAGAGGTCATCAGCCCAGTTCTTCTACTGTGCCCAGAACATGGCAGCTCAAGAAGTGAGTGACATAAAACTGTCAAATTCACAGTCATAGAGGCATCATCTTTCTAAGCTGAAAGGGAGCTTAGGGTCCATCTTATCCAACCCATTCATTTTGCATATGAGGAAATTGAGACCCAAAGAGGTTACCCAAGGACACATATATAGTAAATAGCAGATCCAGGATTTGAACCCAGGTTTTCTGATTCTAAATCCAACATGCTTCCTACCATGCTAAAAATACCTCTATCCAATACTTAGTTTATGTCCCTCACAACACCTAACTCAGTATTGAGGATGTAGTAGCCTTGCACACCTTCGCCGATGAATGGGGGAATGAATCAAGGGAGACAAAATTCTTCTGGGGCAAGGACACCGGAGTGTGGAGTAAGATTTTCTGGTTTCCAAATCTACCACACCATACCACCTCCCCTCAGGTCACTCAAACCTAATATATGAGCATCACCTATTGGGCCTCAAATTCACGTTAACTGGAGGATTGACTTTCCTTCAAGGAGCAGCCCACACCCGTGGGAGAATCTGACAGTACAATCTTACCTGTTACCCAGCTCTGTTGTAAAGGGAAAAATGAGATGCTTAATTACCTCAATTATGGGAGGCACTGGGGTGCAATGGAAAGAATGATGAATTTAGAATCACAGGACATGAGTTCAGATCTCAGGACTGCCATCTGTTACCTACATGACCTTGAGCAAGTCACTTGACTATTCTTGGGCCTCAGTTTCCTCATCTGTAAAATAAGGAGGTTGGACTAGTTGACCCCTAAGGTCCCCTCCAATTTTAGGTCCATGAATCTAGATCCATCCTAGTAGGTGTGGAGAAGTCATCTGAAAGCCATTTCTGTTTCTTTGAAATGAATGACATTTACAGATTTACCTCCATTTGGAAAAAAAAAATTGTAGATATCTTTTGTTTTTATCTCACTATCCTTTCCAGATATAGAACACAACTATGCCTATTATTAAACCCTTCCTTGTAACAAAGAAAAGTAAAGCAGAATTTTAAAGTGAGATATAAGTATAAACTATTATGATGATTGTTATTCATTCACTAAGTATTTACTGAGTATCTGTCCTAAAAAAAAAAAAAGTAAAGCAGAACTAGTTGATACAGTAAACACATGTGACAATGTCTACAACATTCTGAACCTGTAGTCCCCCACCTCTCTGGAAGAAGATATGTTTCTCGGACCAAGATTTCTTCATTCTGTTTTATTTCATACACAGTGAAATGAGTCTAGGTTCCCTACTCACAGGACAGCCAATGACAGAACCATTGGCTGTCCCCAAAGTGGATCATACAGATGAAGGTAGCCAGACCCAAGTATCCAAGAAAGTCCTCCAACTTCTCAGAAGCACAAATGTTCTTGATAACAATATTGCTACTGGTCACCATGGTTTACTAACCCCTGTTGCTCATTCCTCTGCAGATTTTGACCATGTCCGGCCCCCCTGAAGGAGGGACTCGAGTCACCATCCATGGTGTGAACCTGGGTCTAGACTTCTCAGAGATCGCCCAATATGTGCAGGTGGCTGGGGTGCCATGCACCCCCCTCCCTGGGGAGTACATCATCGCTGAGCAGTGAGTTTACATTGTCCTGACCTTAGCTTCTCTTAGTCGGAGAGGGGACCCCTTTCAAGAATAGCAATTGGGTATGCTTTCTCCTCTCCCCCAGGGGCCTTTCTGACACCAGAGAAATACAGTCTTACTGGACACCCTTCCCCAACTTACACACCTTACTCTCACCCCTCAGATGGTCCTTACCTTTGTGTCCATCCACATAAATTCCCAAAGTTGGAAGAGACCTCCAAGGTTTTCTAGTCTAACCCACACCTTGAAGTGGCTCTCCCTACTGGGACTCCCCACCTCTAAACCCACCTCCTAACCCCCCTGTACTTACAAAATGGCATCGAGTGAGATAGGTGGAGAGCCAGCCCCAGTGCAGGATGGGCTAAGGGAGGTTTATTCACTGACCACCTCCCCCAGCCCCCAGCTTCTTCAAACACAGGATCCTTGGCTATGCTGTGACATCTCATTCAGAACCCTCCCTACAGCACAGCCAAGACACTTTTCCCACAAACGTCAGCTCTTCAACCTCCTTCCCATCCCGCCCCCACCCTCGGCTTCCTCCCTCCCAGCCCCCATTGGAATGCATCCCACATGGTGGGCTGCAGGCGACAATTTGTTTGGCGCATGGGGCTATGACAGCAGCTTAATCCGAGCAGGGCCTCCGCTGGAGCAAATTCATTTATTTCACTAAGGGAAATGTCAGCTGGAAATTAGAAAATAGCCATGTAGCGGCGGACAGGCGGACGGGGCTCCAGGAGTGACATATGTTCCAATTTGGGGTGTTCATTTGGTTGCGGCCAAGGTGGCGGGCAGTAGGGTGGGGACTGTAGGAGGAAAAGGAGGGGAGCTTTCCACCATGGGCTTTTTGGGGAGGTTGGGGTGGGCAGTAAAGACATACTGAATGATTCTTTTGATAAAGTAACCCCAATTCTACTGAGAACATAGCTCCAGAAAGAAAATATGGTGGTCTTGAGGAAAGGCTAGTCCAAGGGCACCAGGCATTGGGGCATAGTCAGATCATCGCTTTGTCCACTTCCTCCTGTCCCGCTCCCTCTTCTCCCCACCTTACAGTTGGCCTGTGTTGGTGAGGCATAGCCCTTGGCCACCAGGTTTCAAGATTTCCTAATCTGGCTTCCTGGGGTCAGGAATTCTAAGGCTGTTAGGAGCAATCTGAGCCCAGCTTGATGTTCAAGGTCACAACTAGCCATTGCTTCTTGAGGAAGAGGGAGTGGGAGAGGCTCATTTTGGAGAGAGAAACTTCCAAGATATTTGTGGGGACTGCTGCGGGGAGAAAAGCGGTCAGCCTGGGGTGAAGACATCAAGGGACCTGTAGGCTAATCAGCCCTGTCCGAAAACTCTTCTTAAGGAATGTGACAGAGCAGGAACAGAGAGAGAGACAAATCAAGGAAGAAAGACGGGGAGGGAAAATTTTAAAGGAAAGAGAAAACAGAAATGGGGGGGAGCATTTGAGAGCTGGATTTATTCCAGGGTGGATGACTAGAGAGAGAGTGATCAGGAGCCATGGCCAGTCTGCAGGGAACCTCACAGTGAGAAAGGCCCTCTCTAGGAGTGGTGCCTTGATAAGAAGTGTGATTCGAGGGAAAGAGAGCTAACTTTGGTGGGAGGCAGAGGCCCAAGGCTCAAGTGCTACCTCTGATGCTTACTACCCCATGTAGCCTTGGACAAATCACCCCACCTCCCCTGGGTCTCAGTTTTCTCATCTATCAAATAGGTATTGATCTAAATGGACTCTGAGTTCTTTCTACCTCTAAATGTATAATCCTATAGTCTGGGCAGGATTCTGAGACATGCTGCCCTGAAAGTTCCCTTGAGTTTCAAGCACTTACCTCCAGGCTCCCCTGTCCGCCTGCCAAAAAAAGAAAGGAACAGGTATGGGAGAAGCTTCCGAGGTCCCTCCAACAAGAGAGCGAGGGAATGTCCTGCTTTTAGCTGAGAGCTCTTGACTCCTAAATTCCATCTTCTTAACATAGATCTCACCAGTGCAGCTCTGGCTTCCCAGCAAGAGGGGAAGGAACTTCATTCAATGCTGACAGAGGAGCCATACATGAGGAGATAAAAGCAAAGTGTAGAAATGCAGGGTCAGAGTAGGGGTCTCTCCCAGCAGCACCTCGCTGGCAATTACCCTTGAAAACCACCACAGTATTCTTCCTTGTTGAAGGGGCAGGCAGGAGGGATGGAGCGAGCCTTGGGGCCTGGCTGGATGCAAGCATCGCTTTCCAGTGGCGCCGGGCTCATTAGAGCTCTCGAGGTTTCAAAGTTTGTTAACATCATTAAAGCCTTCATCCCGGGCAGCGAGCAGCAGGCGTGATCGTTACAGATGTCTTCGTGAGATGAATCTGGCTAGAAGGGCCCGGCACCGGGGCCCAGGAAGTGGTAGGATTGGCGGGCCGGGTAATGACTCACCATATGTTCATGCCGGGCCATCTATCACTCAGCAATTAGGTTAATGTTGGTTAAAGGGCCCCACTTAGGCTTATAATCCGTACCCCACAGATCTGGAGGGGGGGGACCTGGTAACCAGGAACTTTGGGGAGGTGGACCTCCCAGCATTTGGCTTTGATACCTCCCTTACTGGGGAGGAAAGAGGGAAGGTCAACCCCACCTCAGGATGTCAGGTTTGGCTCACAGCCTCTCTGGCCTCACCTACTCACTCCTGCTGACCACCCCCTAGTGACCTTCACCCCTACGTACCAGGAAAGTGCCACCTACAACCACATGTCCTACACATGGGGAAAGTAAGGAGGCCCAGCTTAGCAGACACCTGCACAATGAGTCAGTGAGATAATGAAATCTCTGCTGGATGGGGCCTGGAATTCTCACCATCAGAAATCAATTCTTTGATGGACTGTCTCCTGAATAACCCTGTTAAAATGTAAAAGTTGCCTGGAAAAAAAGATACCATAAATTAATAGAGCTGAGACGGCTTTGGAGGTGATTTATTCATAGAAGCTAGAGTTGAAAGGGACCTTAGAGCCGGTCTAGTACAACCTTCCCATTTTATAGATGAAGAAACAGTCTTGGAGAAGGTGAGTGACTGGCCCACAGTCACTCCCCTGGTGAGCAGCAGAGCCAAGATTCAAACCCAGAGCTAATGACTTGATATAATTCTCTTTCCATCTAGTGCAGGAGAGAGAGGGACTGGACCTATGTTTCATTTTTATAGGGAACTCCCCGGTGAAGAAATTCCCATTACCAATGCAGGTTAATGCCTCTGCAGTTTATGATTTTAGAAAATTGCCTAGAGCACTAGATGGTTATATGACTTGCCCAAGGTCACACAGGCAGCATGTATCAGAGCAGCTCTTCCTGATTTAGAAGCCAGTTCTCTCTCCACTAAGCCATGTTGCCTCTCTGATCTAACCAGCCCTGCCACTCCTCAATTTTACAGATTAACAAAAGAAAAGCATTGTAATAGCTATTGTTGGGTATTAACACACTGGGGACTTGGGAGGTTTTAGGGGACAGTGAGAACTGAGGACTTGGGATGCTAAAAGCAAGAAGAGGCACAGAGAGGGAGACAAAATCTCCTTACCATGCCCGAGCTTTACCCATGGAGGGAGCTATGAAGGACAGAGTCAGGGGACAAGAGCAGAAAGAAGTACTGCACAGCAAGGAAACGGTGCTTGTGGCTTGGGGTCTTAGAGTCATAGAATTGTAGGGTTAGAAGGGGTCTTTGAGACCACCTAGTGCAGCCCAAACATCAATAAGGATATTCTTTACAGCAGATCCTGTAAGTAGCCACTGAGCTTTCATTAAAGACTGGCAGAGAAGGGGAAGCCGCCCCCGTCCTGGGCCCTCCACCCCACCTTTGGAAGGCTCTCACTTAAGTTTTGCTTTCCACTGAGCCAATATCTGCCTCTCTGCTCTTCGAGCTTGCTCCTAGAACTGCCATCTGAGGCCAAGCAGAAAGAAGAAAAAAAAAGCTAATCACTCTTCCACATGACAGCCTTTCAAATACTTGAAGACAGCTATCATGTGTCCCCTAAGGCTTCTCTTCTCTGGGCTAAATATCCCCATTTCCTTCAACCGATACTCATATGTCATGATCTCAAGGCCCTTCACTGTCCAGATTTCCTTCCTTGGGATTTGACTGTAAAATATATCCTACCTGCAAAATCTTGTTTCTGACCCCGTTCCTTGAGCAACGTTTCCCCGGTTCCCAACCACCACCACTGGGTACATGTTAGTCAGGTCTTCTTCGGCCTTCATTAACAGGGGGATGCCTGCTGGTTATCAGAACCCTTACGAATCTTGCCAAGGGCCTGCTGCCTCCATCCCACCCACCCCCAGTACAGGTTGACACCAAAGAAGTCTACAGAGTTTTAAAGTTAGAGGAGACCTTTAGGATCATCTAAGTCCATGGCTCTCATTTTAGAGGTAAGAAAACAGGCCCAAAAAAGGAAAGTGACTCACCCAAGATCTCATTGCTAATATGTAAAAGAGCTTAGATTTAAACCCAGAGCCTCTGCTTATAGTTATTGGGCAGCTAAGTGGTGCAATGGATAGAGCATTGGGCCTGGAGTCGGGAAGACTCATCTTCCTGAGTTCAGATCTGGCCTCAGACACTTACTAGCTGTGTGACCCTGGGTAAGTTACTTCATCCTGTTGGCCTCGGTTTCCTCATCTGTAAAATGGGCTGGATAAGGGAATGGCAAACCACTCCAGTATCTTTGCCAAGAAAACAGACTGAAACAAACGAACAAGGTTTTCTTTTTCCACTGTATATACCAGCCACCTCAACACTGTCCCTATGCCCAAGTCCTTTTTCTGTTTGCCTTCCTTGCCCAGTACTTCTGATCTATCACCAGCCCTAGGAAGCAGTTGTACAACTTTCTGGCCACTCTTCTTTTGGTCTACAAATGATCTTCTAAACGATTTGCCCGTAAGATATATCTGGATTCCAAAATCTTGTTTTGTTGCGTCCCCAACTCCAACTTCCTCTAATACCTCCCCCACCTTTTTTTAACCCTACCAACCTCTTCTCTAGTTCCTTAGAAGACATCTTTGGTTACAGCAGACTCACTCTAGGACTTCCTGCCCTCATGGACATAGAATCCCAGGAAAGTAGATCAGAAAAGAAATCATACAGTTATTTTAGTCTCTATCTGATTGGGCTGTGTAGTGTCATGTAGTGGGGCTATGCACTGGTCTAGGGGCATGTTCAAATCCTGGCTTCTCTGCTTGCTAGCTGTGTGACTGTGGGCAAGTTACTTCCCCGCTCCCAGCCTCAGTATTTTCATCTTTAAAATGGGCTTGATCCTACCTTACAGGCTTATTGTGAATAAAGTATCTCGCAAGTTACAAAATGCCGCATAAATGTGAATTGTGTTTTTTCTGGTTATCATAAAGGACTAGAAGCTATCACTTACTGTTCTCCTCCCTACATCTTTGATTGCTCCCTGCCCCAAAACAGTTTGTTTTATTTAGTTATATTTTAAACTAAACCCTCCTTGATAGTTTTATTTTTTAAGTTGTACACTGGTCTCTTGACTAATAATAATAGAAAACATTTATATAGCACCTCCAGGTTTACAAAGCACTTTACATATATTAACTCATTAGAGCCTCATGCTGGTCCTTTAAGGTAGGTGTTACTATTATCTCCATCTTACAGATGAGGAATTAAGGCAAACAGGGTTAAGTTACAGCTAGTAAGTATCTAAGACAGTGTTGGAACTCAGGACCTGTTAAGACTCCAAGTCCTGAGCTCCACCATTGGGCTGCCCAGCTGTCTCTGATTAGATTTGGGAGATAGCTAGGCCAGTGTGGGGTACTCAGCCACATGTGGCCTTCTAGGTCCTCGGTTCGGCCTTTTCACTGAGTCCAAGTTTTACAGAACAAATCCTTGTATTAGGGGAATTTGTTCTCTGAAGTTTGGATTCAGTCAAAGGGCTGCATTTGAGGACCTAGAGGGCCACATGTGGCCTTGAGGCTGCAGGTTCCCCACCCCTGGCTAGGCCCTAGTCTCTTGAACAAACCTTTTACAGACTATCTCTTGGGGCAGGTTACTACTGGCTAATCTCGTCTCTTCTACATTCAATTTAGTTCAATTCCATTAAATATTTATAAGATGCCTACTGTGTACAATGCACTGCTCCAGGTATGGAGAGTACAAAGATGAAACAACAAAATCTTTCTTTTTTTCCAAGGAATTTATAGTTCAATATGAGAACCAGACAAGTACAGAAATAAAGATGATACAAGACAGAATGTGATAAGTGCAAAGGAGATGTCCAGAGTGTTTGCTATGAAAAACATGAGGAAGAAAAGTGAACTTTCAGCTGGGAAGATCAGGGAAGGTTTCGTGGCAGAAATAGATGAGAGCTAGGCCTTAAAAGAAGATTTTAACAGGAAGAGAATACAGAAGAGGACAGACCAGGCCTGAGGGTTGGTCTCAGCGGACAGGATGAAATTGAGGAGCAAGACATCCAGTTTGGCTGGAACATAGAGTGACTGAAGAGCAGAAAATGAAATGAGTCTGGAAAGCTAAACCAGAGCCAGATTACAGAAGGAGGCCTTGAATGTCAGTTTGCATTTGATCCTAGGAACAGGAGAGTCACGGAAGGTTTTTCAGCAGGGGGTGACATGCTCAGCGTTGTGCCTTAGGAGTCTGATTTTTGGCAACAGCATAAGGACAGATTGGAGAGGGGAAAGGCTGGAAACAGAGACCAGAAAAGAGACCATAGTCATCCAGACCAGAGATGATTCAAACCTGACCTAGAGTAAAGGTCATGTCAGTGGGAAGGAGGCAAGCAGATGGAAGAGATTTTGTTGTCTTTCATTCTCATTGGGTTCCAGTTCAAAGAGCGTCTTTCTCCATATTCAGCAGTATACTCTATTTGGGACTTATAGCTACATCATGTCCTGATTGCAAATGTATATACACCCATGTGTGTTATGATATATACATGTATTCGTGTGCATGTAGCTATGTGCATGTATACATGTGTTACAGATACATACATTCTCCACATGTATACACGCTGTTGTATAAATATACATGTGTGTCGTGATATCCATGTACCTGTGTGTCTACACTATAAATATGTATGCACATGGATGCATATATATACTGTGTTATACCATACATATATAGTGTGTATATATCTTCATTTTACAATTGAGGAAACTGAGGCAGACAGCAGTTAAGTGACTCACCCACAGTCACATAGCTAGTAAGTATCGGAAGCTAGATTTGGACACAGGTCTTCCCGAACCCAGGACTAGCTCTCTATCCAATGTGCCGCCAAGCTACCCTTCTGATATAGAGATAGACAGACAGACAGACAGATAGACTGACCTTCAACAGATCCATGATGTCATCAGTATAAGCATTCCCTCTGCCAGTGGTGTCGGACACAGCCCATCCTTTTAATCCTATGGGATTCTCCCCCATGGTTTTCTGCATATCTGTCATAACCCACCCAATGCGCTAGAGGTCTTTCTCTTGTTCTTTTAATATTTCATGGATACCAGTATCCTAGAGGTTACATTTCCGGCTTGTTTTTATCCTCAGGTCCCACAAGGCCATTTTCTTTCTTTTTTTCCTTCCTTCCTTCCTTCCTTTTTTTCTTTCTTCCCTCCTTCCTTCCTTTCTTTTCTATCTTGCTTTCTTTCTTTCTTCTTCCTTTCTTTCTCTTTCTTTCTTCCATCCATATTGCACCCTCTATGTGTCAGGCACTCTGCTAGGTGCTAGGAATACAGGTATAAAATAATTCCTGTTCTCAAAAAGCTTACATTCTATTGAGGGATACAACATATGCATATATAAACACATACAGAATAAATTTATAAAGAACATGTGCATATATATGCGTATTTACATATCTCCAAGAAATATAGAATATAATCCCAGGAATAAAATGAGTAGGGAAAGAGAAAAGTTTCCAAGAATTTAGAAAGTGGAATGAAGAAGTTTTTTGTTTTGTTTTTTTTAGGGGTTTTTTGGTTTTTAGGCAATTGGGGTTAAGTGACTTGCCCAGGGTCACACAGCTAGTAAGTGTCAAGTGTTTGGTCTAAGGCCATATTTGAACTCAGGTCCTCCTGACCTCAGGGACAGTGTTCTATCCACTGCGCCACCTAACTGCCTAGCTTTTTTTTTCTTTTTCTTTTTTCTGGCTAGGCAAAGGGGTTAAGTGACTTGCCCAGGGCCACACAGCTAGTAAGTGTTATGTGTCTGAGGCTGAATTTGAACTCAGGTCCTCTATCCACTGTGCCACCTAGCTGCCCATGAAGAAGTTTTTAGGAAGCAGAAGGAGGGTTTGGTTTGGTGCTCTTTGATTCTCCCCATCTTTCCCTCCCTCCTGGTTGCACCTAATCCATCTCCCATGCACCCCAATGTTATTTCCTCATTTGCAAATAAGATAGTAATACACACCCTGCCTCCCTCCTGGAATTGTTGGATCTATAACAATAATAATAATAATAATTCAAATTTAGCTATCCCTTTATACTTTATAGTTTATCCCTTTATAAGCATCTTCCTTATAGTACAGTATTATCATTCCCATTTAACAGAGGAGAAAGCTAAGAGAGGTTGAGAGAAAATGTGACTTGTATGAGGTCACACGAATAGCCAGAAATGAGGACTTCTTACTCCTAACATGGTCTTCTTTCCACTATAATTAGGTCCTATTTGGTGCAAATAATAAATCTAGTAAAAGGTTGCATTATTCAAGTTTGTGCTAGTCAAAGTACAATTACATGAAAACTATGGTAATTGCTTCTACTCAGTGAAAATATGCTATAATTCAAATAATTTAACCACTTAATGGGGCTCATTATTTGCACTAATCGGGACCTAGCTGTACATCCCCTAGATAGGCTGGGAGTCTACTTTGCAAATGTTGAAGTCCTATATAGTGTAACTGAGGGCATATTAGTAATTATTAGTTAATATTCTGAGAGAATTTCCAGGGCACTCTGGTACAGTGGGAAGAGTATTGGTTCTTGAGTCAGATGACCTGAGTTCAAATTCTACCTCTGATCACTACCACCTGTGTGATATTGGTGAAGTCTCTGGAAGTTACCTTCCTGGGGCTCCATTTCCTTGTCTATAAAAGAAGTGGGTGTGAAACCAAATGGCTTCTAAGGCCACATCTAGCTCTAGACCTATGATCTCTGCTGAATGCCGTGATACCCTGGGTGGGAGCAGGCTATGAGGTTCGAGGAAGGAGAGAAAGAGAGTTGTTACACCAAGCCTGAAAATAACAACTGATAGTACTTTCAATTAAGCCTTTCAAGTGCTCAGCTAATGAGGTTTAAGGAGATAGTTACATGCAAAATGCTAATTGATCATCACCATCACCATGATATTGACTGCAGATCCCTAATTAATTTATGTATGTGTATAGAAAGGGGGAGCGTCAACTGTGGTGTGCCCTGCTACCTTATTGCATCTAATATGTGGAGCATAATAAGACCATTATTGCATGTTATGTTAATATCCACCAACAGGCAATGCCCTTATTTACGATTAACTGTTCTGAGAGAGATGGAGATCAGTGACATGCCAGGGCTGTGTGAGCATGCGGTATGTTTGTTTAATGTAGGCTTTATTACATCCAAATGGAATCTGTGTTTAGTTACCTTCATTCCTAGAGAAGCTGTTGAGATAAGAATCGCTCGGTTAAACAGGGATCTTCCCCACAGAGCAATGATAACACCATGGATTAGTGTTGAAGAGGGTTTGCTTTCCTCCCTCCCCACTATGCACTGGGTGGCTCTGGGTTGATGGTCTATCTTCTCTCCTAGTCCCCTGCTCCCAGTCTGGGCCGTGGTGGCAGGAGGGGGGTCAAGCTTCCCTCTGTTCCAGGGTGCCCCTTCCAGCTGGGAATGGTTGAGCCTTCCATCACCCCTACATGCAGAAGATGACCTCCCCTCCTTCTCCTGCCCTCCCCCAGTCCCCCGCCTTTTCCAGACTGTGCCTGTGGTGACAGCATCAGTGTCTAAATGCCCTCCTTGTAACTATCTCAGACACCTCGGAAGTAGTCACTGGGGTATCGATCTGGGCTGGATGAGAGAGAATTCTCACTGTGAGCGCCTCTCACCTCTCTTCCCTCCAGCTCTCTCTATTAGTATCAGATCAGGCGTGCCTTCCAAACCCAGGGCTGCATCAAGTGCCTCTTCTGCCAGGTCTCTCTCCCCCTGATTAAGTGGGAGTCCAATGTCAACTGATCTCTTAATGAACTCATTCCTTCCCTCGGGTCTTGGGACTCTGCTCATCCCATTTTGCTAGGAGCTCCCTACTCTGGATCTTACCATCTCAGCAAATTGTCAGTTATATCTATTCTTCTTTTTAAACTCACTGCCAGAAAGAAACCAGGATTGAGTCAGCTTGGCAAATAACCCCTCAACTACTTGTCTGGGGAAAGCAAAGATGTGTTATAAGCAAAGAGAAAAAAAAAAGTGCTGACCAAATTTTTCTCCCTGGGCCTCCTTGAATGGCTGCAGGCTAGTAAGCCACTTGGATGGGCTGGTACATGTTGGATCCTTATTTTCAAGACTATGTTAATTCATTCTCCAGGGTCAGAGGGAGTAGGTGGGAACAATTTCCCTAGGCCTCTCTAACCGGGAGTTTTCTGTGTGTCTTCAGGATCGTCTGTGAAATGGGTCGTGCACTCCCAGGAATCAACTCCGGCCCCGTACGCCTGTGCATTGGCGAGTGTAAGCCAGAATTCATGACCAAGTCCCACCAACAGTATACCTTTGTGGTGAGTATGGAATTCTGGAGCGGCTCAGGGGAAGAGCAAGCAAAGAGAAATTCTGTTTCAGAGCTCTCCCAGGCCCCAAACTCCAGGTTCTTTTCACAACAGAGGCTCCTACAGAAAATCTTTTGGGCAAAATTCTTTGCTTTTCCCAGAATGGGATGGGGCGCATGACCCACATTTAACTGTGCTGTAACAACTTCAGAAGCCCTTAGGGTATCTGGCCAAACTTCTAAGCAGCACAGAATTGAGTTTTTCCTAGAAGGTGATTCAGAACAGCATTGGGAGAGGAGAAGGGCACGATAAGGCTGATGGGCCACGTTGGCCCTGCCAGTATGACATCCTCATCTAATTTCATCCTAACGAGGACACATCGCCTGGGGGATCTAATTAAATAGTATTATATTTATCTGGCTTCTTCTTTCTGCCAAGGATGGTGTATGTAGGAATTTGGAAGAGTTAATGAAAGCCTGAAGGGAGTGTGACTGTATGGGAGTGTGTGTGGTAAAGTGCCTATGTGTTCTCACCTATTCAGAGACACACCTGGAAACACCTTTGCAGGCACAAAGCCAGGCAACAGGCATGGCCTCCTGAAGGCTACCCCTAAGGCTGGGCCAATATTAGTATTTGATCAACAGCTTGCTTCTAGGACCCGGAACAGTCCATGGTTTGACACTCGCCTGCACCCCCACAGCAAGCTGTTCATTAAAAAGTAAATGGGGTCATTCAAACTCAGTTTTTCCAACAGTTTTGAAAAACCACTGAATCCCTCCTCTTTGGAGGTCTTTAAGCAAAGGTCGAATATCACTAATTAGGTGTGTTATAGTGGGGATAACTTTCATGTATGGGGTGAATTAGATGGCCATGGAGAGCTCTGCCAACTCTGAAATTCTAAGTGACTGATTCTTTAGGATTCTTATCTGTAATCATTCTTCCTCATATTTATACATATAGTCCCTGAAAGAAAAAAAAAATAGAAAAATCACCAAACCACAAATTTTTCATCATCCTGATGCATTTCACCAGTCTTTCGAGTTTCTTAATTTCCTCCTGACCTCATTTCCCCCACCATTTTCTTTTTTTTTTTTTTTAAATAAATGGTTTTACTGATACTCTTTTTGGTTTTACATTGCTGACACTTCCCAGTGACCCCTCCCATCCCTTACTAAAACTGCCCCTTATGACAAAGAAATACAGTGAAAGAAAACAAATCACTGCATTGGCCTTGTTGAGCAACATAGGCCTTATCTAGCACCTATGGTCAACAACCCCTCTGCCAAGAAGAGGGAGGCATGTATCCCCAATAGTTTCCGGAAGTCATTACTGGTCACTGAAGTGATCTGATATCTTCTTATGTCATTTTCTTTCATGTCATTGTGGCCATTATATAGATTATTCCCTTGGTTCTGTTTTCTTTGCTCTGCATCAGTTCAGATAGATCTTCCCGAGTTTCCCTGAATTCTCCGTAGTGGTCTGGGCAGCATTGCACTAGTATACTAGTTTCAGTCATTCTCCAACTGGTAGGCACCCTCTTTGTTTCCTGTTCTTTGCTACCACAAAAAGCCCCCACCTTTTTTTCCTACTACTCATCTTTCCCGGCGCTGATACTCCTCTCTCTACTAATGAAGATTTTTTATCTTCCCTTGCCCATCTCCAATGAAGCAATCCCATGAGAAGCAAACACAGAAGACAGCAACTCTTAGAGCCAGAAGGAACCTGAAACTCATAGCATATTCGGGTTGGAAGGGACCTTAGAGATCCTTCAGCCCAATGGTGTCAAATTAAAACAGAAACACCTACTAAATTATACATAAAGATACAGACGGACCTCATATTAACTTACAAAACCACATATTAACATTATCAATGTCCTATTATATTTTTATTTATTTCGTTAAATGTTTCCCAGTTGCATTTTAATCTAGTTCAGGCCCTATATTTGACAAGTCTGATCTAGCCAACCTGATTTCTACATTTTACAGAACCAAAGTGGTCGTCACTTGTCCAAGTCTGATATGTTATTTACAGGTAGAGATATTAAGGCCTAGAGAGGAGGGGTGACTTGTCCAAGGTCACACAGCCAGTGAGCAACAGTATGAGGACTATAACCCAAACCTCAGATGGGATACTGCACTTGGAATCAGGGAGACCTAAGTTTAAATCCTGCCTCCAACACTGGCTAGCTGTGCAACCCTGAGCAAGTCACGTAACCTCTCGCAGCCTCAGTCTTCTTTCTCATCTGTAAAATGGGAACAATAAGAACACCTAGCTCCTAGGATTGTTGTGAGAATCAAATCGTGCATAAAGCGCTTCACAGACTTCAAAGGGCTATAGGAATACTAGTTATTCTTCCCCGTCCCATGTTGCCTCTCTAGGTAGAAATAATTCATTTGTTTCTTTCAGAGTATGTCCGCCAGCTGTGTCTTTTCCTACTCAGTCTATGTGGCTGAGGGCTTGTTTTCAGAGCCCGGCTAGATCCCTGCCACATCTCCACAGCCCATTCCAGGGCTGTTGCCAGTGTTCTGGAGAGAAGTGTGGGGCACGTGTAGCCACCGTGAGGGGCTTCTGCCTCACGGTGGCTCAAGGCAGGACAAGGGTTCTTTATTCAGCCACATTGATTTTATGACGGAGGGAATTGGCACCAGCTCCGATAGGGAAGCATTTTCAAATTGTCCTCAATTTGTAAACTAATTGATAGATCAATCAGTGTTGCACCTGCCTTCCCATCAGCTTTATGAGCACTAAGCTCCCCAGGGAGGTGATTAATTCAGAGACATGGCCCTGATACAAACTGAACATGCACCAAAGCTGCTCTCAGA
This sequence comes from Phascolarctos cinereus, assembly GCF_003287225.1. NCBI lineage: Eukaryota > Metazoa > Chordata > Mammalia > Diprotodontia > Phascolarctidae > Phascolarctos > Phascolarctos cinereus. The sequence goes on from NW_027555958.1 coordinate 373,823,812, forward strand.
CACGGGGTCAAACAGAGGAACCAGCAGAAAGCCTTTGGGGTTGAAAGGCCCGAAAAAGAGGAAATCTCAGCCCCGAGCAGGTGGCTGGTACCTCTCCCTAAAGCTTCACCGAGGTTCCTCACTCTCTACAATACCCAAGCAATGATCCCTTTTCTCTGCTTCCTTCCAAAGAACCCAACAGTGATGTCCCTTGCCCCAGTTAGGGGCCCAGAGTCTGGAGGCACCATGGTGACCATCACTGGCCATTACCTAGGAGCGGGGAGTAGTGTTACTGTGTTCCTGGGAAACCAGACCTGTGAATTCTATGGGTAAGAGAAGCTGACAGCCCGATTGTGATCTGTTAACACATTGTGTGCATGCTGGTGAATGACCATACAAATATTTCCCTGGCTTGTTTTGTCTCACTGCTATTTCTTTTTTTATGAAGGTGGGGGTTTTGGGAGGCAACTGAGGTTAAGTGACTTGCCCAGGGTCACACAGCTAGTTAATGTCAAGTATCTGAGTCTGGATTTGAACTCAGGTCCTCTGGACTCCAGGGCCAGTGCTCTATCCACTATCCTTTCTTCTTTTACCTTGTTGGCACCTCTCAGTTAAGTGCCCTACCCCTCACCAATATGCCCCACCCCCACCTCAGACTCCTCTTCAATAGCAAAATATAGTTAAGGAAAACAAAGCAACACATTGGCCAAATGTGACCATATGAGACCCCTTCAGTCCCCATAGTCCATTACCGCTCTGCCAAAAGGGGAGATGCTTCACCGTTAGTGCTCTGAAGCTACCATTGGTCAATAATATATTATGGGAGACAGCACTTAGAATTAGGAGATGGGGATCCAAAAAAGGCTTGAGCTTCTCAAGGAGAGGTTTCCTGCTCTTGGGTGATCCTCCGTGCTTTCTCCTAGTGTGCTGTTCTGGAAACAGACAGTCAGTAAGCGTTTATTAAGTGCCTCCTGTGTGCCAGGCACTGTGCTGAGTACAGGGGATACAAAGAAAGGCAAAAGACAGTTCCCGCCCTCAAGGAGCTCACACCCTAATGGGGAAGACGACAAGCAAGCAATTATGTAAAACAAGCTGTACAGGATAAATTGGAAACAATAAACAGAGAGAGGGCACAAGAACTGAGGAACTGAAAAATGGCCATAGGAAAGTATATCTTATTTCTTTCCCAAGTGTCCGGTGTCGTATGGAAGTGCCCTCTATCCTCCCCATGTGACAAGGAAGCAGAGATTAGAGTCCCAATGTCTTTAATTTTGTTTTTCATTACACTCCTGTGTTATTGGATAAATTATTCTCTTGATTTGGTTTACTTTCCATCAGTTGTTACAAATTTTACTAAGTTTCATTGAATTTCTCATCTTCATCGCGTCTTCCAGCATGATAATAATTTGCCGGATTTGTATGCCACCATTTATGCAATTATTCCCCAATTGGTGTGAACCCACTTTGTCTCCAATTTTTTGCTACCTCAAAAAGTGATGCTATAATTTTTGTATATGTGGGACTTTTCCCTCTGTCTTTGGGGTGTGTGAGTACTAGTGGTATCCCTGGGTTAAAGGGTACTTAGAGTTTAGTGACTTTTCTAATAAAGTTCCAAATCGTTTTCCAGAATGGTAGGACCTTTTCCTCTGTGCTCTTTCTCACAACCCTGATCCAAAGCCCACTCCAATCAGGAACACAATTCATCAACTTGCCTGCCATGGCCATTCATCAACGGGTCTGAGTGCTTTAAAAGTAAATAAATAAAACCCTCAGCGTGGACCGTGAGAATCCCCACCTGGAAAGAAACTCTGAGTTTATTTAATTATTGCCATTGTTATCATTAGGTATTTATTGAGCAGCTGCTCTGGGATTGTGAATTATGGCAAACACACAGTCCCAACTCACAAATTAGAAGCTCTCTTATCCAGCGAACATCTCTGGAAGGAGAAGTCTCCAGCTCACTTTTCTCTCGATCAATCAATAAATATTTTTTAAGCACCTACTATGTCCCAGGCACTGTGGCCAAGAGCCTGGCATATTTAATATGCACTATTCTAGGGGAGATCTAAGAGGCTTTTCAAGGGACCCAGAGTTCACTAAAGCTTCCTCCTTATTGGGACAATTCCCACTAAGAGGCACATGCAGAAGGTTCACTCATTATTCACCAAATCCTTCATCATAATTTACCTACTTGTAAAAGTTCCTGAGCCTCTTTCACCCCAGTTTTCTTCTCTGGCTAAGCAGCTTTGCCCTTCTCTCTGCAGGGACATTATTCCCAAAGGAGCCTGACTTCAGTGATCTAAATCACCAGATGCTGACATAATAGCTCCATGGCCCTTCTTTGCTGGCCTCTGTTTACTGACCTCCTCCAGGCCCATAGGAATGACCTAGCAAGCTCCCTAAGTCAGGAGCACACAGTAACTAATCACAGCCCAAGTGGGCTAGTCAACTGCATAGAAAGGCAATTCTTTCAAAATCCTATGTCCCCTTGATTCCATATTTTGATATCTAGTTAGCTAAGTGGCACAGTGAATAAAGTATTGGCCTTTGGGTCAGGAAGACCAGAATTCAAATCCTGGGAATGTTCAGATCTTTACCTGTAAAATGGGGAGAGGATATTTGGGATTCTTGGGAGGATCAAATGAGATACCATGTAAAGCTCTTTGCCAACATTAAAACAACATATAAATGCTAGCAAGTATCATTATTAGACCATTTCTCAGTACTCTCTGCCCATTACCTAGTCTTCTCTCCTTCTGACCTAACTTGGGGTACTTATAACAACTTCTTGCCTTTTACAAAGAACTTTTCCTTTCCTTTTATACAGAATTTTATAAAGAGTAGTTCCAAAATCTTTCCATGTACACCTTCTCATTTGATTCCCATAATAACCCTGTCTGGTTGTTAGGGCAAGTATTACTGAACACGTAATAACTCTGTATGTTTGTTAGGACAAGTACTACTGAGCCTCTCTGGGCCCAAAGTTTCCTCATTTGAAAAAGAAGAGGATTGGATAAGACCACTTCAAACATCTCGTCAATCTCTGACAACCTGTGAATCTACTATCCACATTTTGGAGATGAGGAAACTGGTGCTCAGAGGGGTCAGGAAGTGAGCTGAAGAGCTGGGCTTCTGGCCCCAAACCAATGGTCTTTCCTCCAGACCACAGCCACCTGTTCCATGTCAAACAGAGAGCACCCCAGAAGCGAATGCATTTCCATTGACCTACATCCTTCCCACTGGTTTGGCCTAACTCCCCACATTACTCTGTTGCCTTCTGTCTCCCTGCTAGGAGATCTATGAATGAGATTGTGTGTGTCTCCCCACCATCGACCAATGGCCTGGGCCCCGTCCCTGTTTCTGTAAGTGTGGACCGAGCCCATGTGCACAGCAGCCTGGAGTTCGAATATATAGACGACCCCCGAGTCCAGCGTATTGAGCCAGAGTGGAGTATTGCCAGGTAAGGGGGAGGGGAAAAGAAAAAGAGAAGTCTCAGGAAGAGAGCTCCAGATGCCCCCAGCCCAAAAGAGCCATGAGCCAGCATGGCCTAGGATACAACTGCATCAAGAAAATCTAGAAGCTCACATTTAGGCCTAGGCAGGGCTGAGAAAACGCTCCCAAATAACTAATGCCAAGGTTCCTAGGCCGGCCTGCAGTTTACAAGTCGCAAAGAAATGCTGTAGTTAGCTGACAAAAACACAGGCTTTAGAGTTAGAAGACATGGGCTCAGGTCTCAGTCCCATCACTTGCGATCTGCACGACCCAGGATTTACAGTTGGAATAGACCTTCAAAATCATCTTTTCTGACCCTATGTTACAGAAGAGGAAACTGATGTCCAGAGCATCTTAGTGACTTTTCCTAGAGTCAAACATGTTATAAGCAGCAGAACTGAGATTCAAACCCAGGTCCTCTGACCCCAGATCTAGAGTTCTCTCCTTTACATCATCCTTCCTTAACTTCACTGAGACTCAGTTTCTTTATCTGAAAAATGGAAATAACACCTGCCCTGTCAACCTCTAAGAGCTGTGAGAAGTAGATGAGAGTATTATGTAAATGTCAAGTATTGTCATTATCTCCCTAACTCAGCTTCTGTTTCTCCCCAGTGGCCACACTCCCCTAACTATCACAGGCTTCAACCTGGATGTCATTCAGGAGCCCAGGATCCGGGTCAAGTTCAATGGCAAGGAATCTGTCAATGTGAGTAGTGGTGGCCTCCTCTAGGTCATGCTAAAGGAGGGCTGGTAGAAAGAACTAGAGATTTTGGAAGAGGAGAAAACTTGAGGGGGTGGGAGGTGCCAATACATTTCAGCAGCCTAGGGCCCCAGAGAAGCTTCCCCAAAGGACTAAAACAAGCCAGTAATGCATAAAACCATATTCCTTTATTATGGTATGTTTTAGCTCACCTGGAGAGAGGCTTGAGGCCTAAAACAAAACACTCGGGGCAGAGGGATAGACAAATAGAAGCAGGGGAAGGGGGTTTCAGGGCAAAGGAAACACCTGAGTCTTAAGTGCCTCAGGTGCAATGATCTTCAGGCCACATCAGGAAAACAGTGGTCCTTTGGACAGCCTGGCCTTTGTCCAGGGTTCATCAAATTTCCCTTCTCTTAGCTCCTGTGTGGAATGCCTGGGTCCTTCATTTGCTCTACAGTAGGGCAGCCTGCTGGATCATTTGGACAACATCCTGGGCTCTATGAGGAGGAGGCAGATTTGGGCCTAGTCATATCTGTTTGGTTTACCATCTCAGATGTGTGAATACATGTTGTCTCCCCAATAGAATGTATATGTACACATGGTGTCTTCCCCTCTCCCCCCCCCGCCATGGAATGTAAGATCTTTGACGACAGGAATTGTTTCATTTTTCTCTTTATGTCCCCAAGTCCTAGCACTGTACCTGCTGATTGATTGATTAGTGAAACTGTCGCAACCACATAGATGCTAGGGCTTAGCTATTGATTTAATTTGGGCAAGCAAACACAAAATATGGAAGTTTTCAGGAAAAAAAAAGACTTTAAGAAGGGGGACATCTTGAGCAAGAGCACCCCACCCCAAGTGAGCCACAGAAAGGCCTCCAGAACCAGCTTATTTTTGGACCATCAAAAAGGGACATGATTGGGGGGCAGCTAGGTGGCGCAATGGGTAGAGCACCGGCCCTGGAATTCAGGAGGACCTGAATTCAAATCCGGCCTCAGACACATAACACTTACTATCTGTGTGACCCTGGGCAAGTCACTTAACCCCACTGCCTAACCAAAAAAAAGGGTGGGGGCATGATAGCTATCTTCAAATCTTTGAAGGTCTGTGATGTAGATAGATTATACTCATTTTGTTTGGTCCCAGAAGACAGAATTAAAGCAAATTGGTACATGTTGAAGAGAAGCAGATTTGAGCTTCATGTAATAATAATAATAATAATAATAATTTAAAAAAAAACACATTCTGACAATGAGAGCTAGTCCAAGTGGAATGGCCTATCTCAGAACTATCTCAGGATGTCTTGGGTTCTCTATCACTGAAAGGGGGGTATCACTGAGGCTGGAAGGATTGCTTCTTGGGGATTTTGTGGAGGCAAAGTTTTGGCTAGATAATTTCTAAGGTCCTTTCCAGTTTTGGGATCCTTCTAGGAACCTTGTTGATGAAGGAGGGAAGGAGACAGTGTCACAAATTCATTTCCTACCCTTTCATGCCTGGGAGGCATCCTTCCTCATGTGGGGCATGAGCTATGTATAGTCTGTATTTGAGAGAGTTCAAAAATGTAGTAGAGAAGGTGATTTGCAAAATACTACATGCTGATTCCCTGAAAACCATTTGGAAATGCGATTGAATGGGACACCCTCCCATTCTACCCCTCCACTGAGTCTAGGATAACTTACTGAATGGTTTACCTTCTTGCCCTCCTCCCTCCATTCATCCACTGGGACCCATCAGCACCCTCCTCCCCTCACCCAAAGCCTTCTTCAGCAGCACTCAATCTCTGTTCCATGGTTAGAGCTAAAAGGGACCCTAAAGATGATCGAGTCCAGTGACTCAGGGCCTGTGAACCTCAGAATTATTGCAAGGGCTCCACAAATCTATATATGAATTGAAAATAAGCACATTCTTTCTGTAGATTGAATAAATGCCTTTTACATGTATCCCTAGTTTTCAAGTATATATTACTATTAATAGAGTCCATGTTGATTTAGAATTGCTACTGAATTCATGGCAGCTTCTGGCCATCTTGTAGTTTCTCAGTCTGTCAGTCAGCAGGCACTTATTGAGTACTTGGTAAGTGCAAGGCTAAGCACTGGAAAGACAGGGGAAGAATAAAGATGGCTCTTCCTTTAAGGGGCACTCATTCTAATGGGAGAGACAACATGTAGAGATATATATTTATATGTCATATAGAGACATGTAAAGAGATACGTATCTGTGCATGCATATATTTAAATAACATTATATATATATATATATTATAGAGAGACATGTAAAGAAATATATACATGCATATATATTATATATAATATATGCATGTATTATATGTATAGACTATGTAAATATATACAATTCTTTGGGCTATAAAATATATCTATATATAGACATACATATATATCTATACCTAGATATAGATATAAACATATATGTCTATATAGAAATACGTACATAGAGAGAGAGAGACAGATATGCATGTATAAATATATACATACATACATTTAGATCTCTGTATAGAGGTATATCTCTTTAAAATTACTTCTGAATATATAGGCGTCAAAGAATTTTTTTTAAAGATAGCTCTTCCCTCCTCTCCGCCCCCCCCCCCAAAAAAAGGTTGAGGACTCATGGCTTAGATACATTCCTGTCTGGAGACAGGGGGATTGCCTAGCTGACCTCTAGAAGAGCAAATAATTTTAGTCCCTTTCCTTCAAGCTAGACTAACACTTGGGAGTGATTTCTCCTAATGGAAGCATATTAAGGCAAACTTATATGATAGGGACTACCCCCTCTCCCAGGAGAGGAGTAGAGAAGAGGGGGTTTTTCTGTTTGGCCAGCATTGGCTCCTATTTTCTGATGAGCCCACAGAAAGACACCATCTCCTTCTCTGGCCTTCAGTTTACAAGGGGCCTCACTGGGTAATGTGGAGGACAGAGTTTAGAGTAGTCCAACCCAAAAGAATTTTTGGCAGAGAAAGTGCCAATGCAGCATTAGGCAGGAAGCAAACAGAAGTGGACTCCTGCATTCCAGAGCTATTTGCTTATTCATCAAGGAGCTGAATGCAGGGGAACTGAAAGAGTGACAGGGAAAGAGCTGTCCAGAGGCAAAGAGGCAGAGATAAAAGGGTCTCCAAGACAGGGTTGGGCCCAAGAGTCTTATGCTAACCACCCCCATCTGCCAAAGCCTACCCATGATCCAAAGTCCTATTTGGAAAATGAGGGGAGTACCTGGTTTTTTTAAAGGGCTATTCACTCAGATGAAGATGACAAGAGAATGATACTGTCCAGGGGAGAGGTTTTTAGCAGACCTTTTAAAAGGAGCAGCTGATATACTTGAATTCACTTTGGAAGACCCTTGCAAACCTCAGTTTTTTCAAAAATTTTTGCACTCATATATGTATTTTTGTTTCCTGAAATTGAAAGTGTATGTGTGTGTGTGTGTGTGTGTGTGTGTGTGTCTACGTGTCTGTGTCTGTGTGTGTTTGGCTCATCATACATGCCTGAAGTTGGCTGCCAAAGCAGCATGTTCTCGAGAAGCCAGATGCTCCCGTCTTGGCTGTGGTTGGGAAACTGAGGCTCTCACATCGAAACTCAAACTAGATGGAGCCAAAACTAAATAGAAAGGAGGAAACCAGTTGGTTTGGTGGAAAGAAAAGCCTAACAATCAGGAGAACTCAGTTAGAATCCCCACTCTGGTACTTACCAGCTATGGAACCCTGGGCAAATCACAGGCTACTTGGAGCCTCAGATGGTTTGTTCATATTCGTCTGTAAAACAAGGATGGAATGATATTGGCAGGACTTCACTTGCAAGGCTATTGTTCATTTGTTTTCATTTTAAATGTTTAATTGATTTTCTTTTCTTTTTAAAATCACCATTATTTGTTATTTTCTAGCCTTACCTATCCCACTCCCATCCCCAAGAAGAATTTTCCCTTGTAACAAATAAGTGGAGTTAAAGGAAAACAGTAGCCATGTTTGAAAATGCATGCCTCATTCTGCACCTGTAGCCTGCCACTTCTCAGCCAAGACATAGGGTACCATCCTTTAGCATGAGTCCTCTGAAGCTACCATGGGTTACCACATTAAGGATTTCATAAACCTTAAAGGGCTATAAAAACTTAAGCCATTTCTAGGATTTCGATGGGTTTTTCAAAGGTTCCCTCAACCCAGTTCTTGCCTTTTGGCAGCAGAGAATCAAGAAAAGCAACTAATCATGTTAAGTTCCTTAGTTTATCCCCTGGGGACTGCAATCAAGCAGAAGGTAACCTGGCTAGGATTTAAATGACAGACTAAGTTCTATAGACTCTAGAAGTAGAAGAGACCTTAGAGAGTGATTTACCCATACTAAAAAAAAGACGGTATATGCCAATGGTGGGGAACCTGTGGCCTTGAGGCCACATGTGGCCCTCTAGGTCCTTAAGTGTGGCCCCATGACTGAGTACAAACTTCACAGAACAAATCCCCTTAATAAAAGGATTTGTTCTGTAAAACTTGGACTCAGGCAAAAGTCCGCCTAGAAGTTCAAGTTTTACAGAACAAATCACTTCATTTTTCTTGGGGGTTTTTTAAGTGTGTTTTTCTGCAACATGGCTTCTATGGAAATATGCTTTACATGTAAAATGATATCATGTTGCTTGTCTTCTCAAGGGATGGGGGTAGAGTGGGAAGGAAGGAGAGAATTTGGAACTCAGCATTTTTAAAAATGAATGTTAATTTTTAAATGTAATTGAAAGATATTTAATGAAATAAATATATTACATAGATGTATGTATATATAATATGTGTGTGATTGTGTGTGTATGTGTGTAAAGAGTATGCACAGTTTAGTAATATTTTGAGATTAGTTCCAAGTTGCTTTCCAGAATGACTGGACCAATCACAGTCCCACCAACAGTGTATTAGTGTGCCTGTTTTCCCATAGTCCCTTCAGCATTTGTCATTTTCCTTTTTGTAATCTTTATTATCATTGGCATTTTGTCCAAATAAGGAACACGGGTTGGGAAAGAAGGTCTGAAGAATCTCTCTGGGAAGAGGATACACCTCAGTGTAGAGAGCACCTTGTTCACCCTGTCCTCGTTTGGCTCCTCGTGCTTTAAGCTTTTGCCCTTTTGTCTACCCTCAGGTATGTAAGGTTGTGAACACAACCACTCTGACCTGCCTGGCCCCTTCTTTGACTCCAGAATATCGGCCTGGCCTAGATGCTGTAGAACGGCCAGATGAGTTTGGGTTTGTCTTCAACAACGTGCAGTCCTTGCTGATCTATAATGACACTAAATTCATCTACTATCCCAATCCAACTTTTGAACTGCTTAGTCCAACTGGGGTCTTGGACCAGAAGCCAGGATCCCCAATCATACTAAAGGTAGGAGCATTCATTCATTCATGCATTCATTAAACGCTTGTAATGTGCAATACAACATGAAAACCTTCTTCTCTCCCCTTCTTTTCTTCCTTCCTTCATTTTCTCTCTCTCCTTCATTCCTTTCTTTTGCTCATCTCATTCTTTGTATTTTTGTCCCCAGTTCTTAGCTCAGTGCTTGGCCCATAGCTGGCACTTAATAAATGTTAGTTGACTACTTAATTGCTTACTTCCTTGCTTCTCTCTCTACCTCTCCCCCACTCTTATTTTTCATTATCTTCTTTCTCTTCCCTCCTTTTCTCCTCTCTTCCCAGTGTGGCATTCATACTTTCTCTGCCAAACATTCCTTTGAGTTTTGCTTCTATAAATTCCGTCCTCCACACCGGCCACTGGGCCTCTTCACAAGCCCAAGGCAACAAGAGGAGATAATAAACCAGCTAGGCTCACAATGAAATGAAGGAATAGGAATGGCCAATAGTTGGTTGCAATGGGGAACTCCTTCCCTACGATTCCCTAGAGATTATGGTATAGTTCAGATTCCTTCTTCCTCTCCTCTCCATCCTTTACATGTGAATTTGAAACATTACTTTCACTTGATTAAAGAGGATTATTTCTTCCTCCTCCTCCTTCTCTGCCACCCTGTTCTCCTTCTCCTTTTCTACATTCTCCTCCATACCTTCCCCCTTCTTCTCATCCTCCACCTCCTCTTTTTACTTCTCGATCATGGATCTTTGGTAACAAAAATTTTGCAGCATGTCAAAACTAGCTGTAACTGTTTTCCAGTTTTAGGTCAGTTTGATTGCCATAGTAACCCCCGTTCTCATATTTCCACAGATCGAGCTTCCATGATAATAACTGTCCAAATTTCTCTTCTCTAACCATATTACATTTGACTTCTTCCAAAGTTACCCAGAATTCCTTCATCTGTTCAGCCAGCACACCCCCACTGTTGAAAACCCAGCTAAAATGACTCTTGCTTATTATAGAATCTGCTATTTCCGTTTTAGCTTTCCTAGTTACCCTTGTGTCTCCTCAGTTGTTGTTTTTGTAAACACACCCTTGGCTTTTGCATACACATACCAATTTTTCTATTACTGTTCTCAACAGGGCAGAAACCTCTGCCCTCCAGCCTCGGGGGGAGCCAAGCTGAATTACACAGTGCTGATTGGAGAGACCCCTTGTGCCGTCACTGTGTCTGAGACACAGCTCCTTTGTGAACCCCCAAATCTCACAGGACAACACAAGGTCATGGTGAGTGGCTCTTTCTTTTTCATCCAGAACTGAAGGATCTTAGAATTGGAAAAGACCAGAAGGTGACCTAGTCAACTACTCTGCATGTAGAAGTAGCAACTTTCAGCACAAGGAGTAGATTTCCCCTCTTTTTCCCATATTTTTTATCTCATGTGTATTTTACTTTAAAATATGTGTCGACATCTTGGTTTCTGCATCACCTCCCCCTCTCCCACTCAGAGGACAAACAATAGAAAAGAAAAAAAAGCTTCAGCAAAACTAACAAATGCATCGAACAAAAGGCAGCGTTCTGCGCCAGTAGCCCCTGACTTCATGCATGTTGGACTTAACATCCGTAGGGGCTTACATTTGCATAGTGTCTTTAGGTAACACATGATCCTCACAACTACCCAGTGAGTTAAGCACAAGGATTATTATCTACATTTTGCAGATGAGAAAGCTTTAGTTCAGAAAATGACTTGTCCAAGGTCACGTGGCTTTTAGATTATTAGCTTCCTGAACACAGGAAGGCTCTAACCTAAGCATCTTTTCTAGCACTTAACACAGTGCCTGTCCTACAGGAGACATTTATTGACTTGCATACAGTTGGTGCTTAATAAATGTATGTGAATTTAAATTAAAAAGTGGCAAAGCCAGGACTAGAACCTAGGTCTTCCAACTCCAAAGTCAATGTTCTTAAACCTGCCTGTACTATCAGCCTCTCAGATTCAAATGCAATGAAGGAGCAAAAGACATTGTTAGTGCAGTTAATTAAAGGTAGGCAATAAACAGCAAATAGATTTGCCCTTGAGGTTATACTGTGTATTGTGGACTAAAGTCCTAACTCTTAAGACAAGAGCAACTTGATGTCGTTAGAGGCAGGATTATACAGTAGAACAAGTATCCGCTCTGATGTCAGAGGACCCACCTTTGATGCTCACTTTGTGACCCCACACCAATCATTTGACTTCCCTGGGCCTCAGTTTCCCGATCTGTAAAATGAGGGGTTAGGCTGGATGGCCTCTGAGGTCCATGACAGGAAGATTCTTGAGCAGCCGCTGACTCTGTGTATGTCCATGGCGCCCAGGTTCACGTGGGCGGGATGGTCTTCTCCCCCGGCTCAGTGAGCGTCGTCTCAGACAGCCTGCTGACCCTGCCAGCCATCGTCAGCATTGCGGCCGGTGGAAGCCTCCTGCTGATCATAGTCATCATCGTCCTCATCGCCTATAAACGCAAATCTCGAGAGAATGACCTCACACTCAAGCGCCTTCAGATGCAGATGGACAATCTCGAGTCCCGAGTGGCCCTGGAGTGTAAGGAAGGTGTGTAATACTTTTCTACTTTTTCATTGTATTGGTCTCATGGGATTCTACAGTTTCTCTCTCTCTCCCAATAAAGAACTTTCAACCTTTTCTCCCTTTCCTCTCACTTTTATTCTTTACTCCCTTACCTTAGTCCCATCTCCTCCCGCAGCGCCTTTTGGCCCCCAAAGAAGAGACCCCTGCGATTCCCTGGGGAACGCCCATGTGGGACCCAAGGGCAACCTGGGTATCATTCCAGTACCACTTTTGACCTTGACTCAGGATGACTTCTGCCAACTTCCTCCCCTTCTCTGGGTCTCAGTTTTTCCATCTGCAAAGTCAGAAAAATCATCCCTGCCCGATTTCAAACCATTCAGCCCTGGGCAAGTCACTTTCACCCTGTTTGCCTCAGTTTCTCATCTATAAAATGAGCTGGAGAAGGAAAGGGCAAGGAAAGATACTCCAGTATCTTTGCCAAGAAAACCCCAAATGAAATTACAAAGAGTCAGAGAAGACTGAAATGACTGAATGACAATTTAACTAACCATTTAACTAAGGCCCTGGTCTGCTGCAGGTCACCTGTTAAAAGAAGTCATTGTCTTATATGGGAGAAACAGCACACAAGTGAGGAGGGGCCAGAACCTTTTCTCTCCCCCACAGTCTATGAAATGTGGGATGCTTAGAGGAGGCTGAACTTGTGCCCATGCATATTTAGTCATGTATGTTGTATGTGGGTGTGGGTGTGTGTGGCAGGGATGGGGGGTTGTGGGGCAGGGAGAGAGGCTGTATTTTCCCACATATTTCAGCAATGAGGCAACCAGGAGCCCCCAATACACTCTCCCTCCCCACTGCCTCCATCCTCTGTGGATGTTGTACACAGCTAAGATTTTAGCAGACTCTCTGGATGAATACTTCAATTAGAAGTCAAGGCATTCCTTTTTTCCTTCAGAACTCAAAATCAGAAACAAACTAAAGGCAGTTGGGAGGAGGGGTATGGTAGAAGAGTTAGATTTCAGGAAAAGGCAGGAAGAAGGCTCCTCCTGGCAGAGTAATATAGAGGGAGGGAAAGGGGACTGAAATCACTGCTGATTGAACAGATACTTCTTTAGAATCACTGGAGCCTACTAGGTTGGGATCATCATTGTTCCCAAAGTTGGCCATTCTATCTGGGCTTCTCCACAAGCTTTGGGAAAGTTTCCAAAGCAAGGTAGATGGGAACTTAGTTTAACCTTACAGTTACAGCCCAAGTTCCACTTTTAGCACTTCTAACCTTTCTGTTGCCCTTGAGACCTTCAGGATAACCTCATCATGAAATTATATCATTAGGAAAGACCTTGGAGGACAAGTTGTCCAAACCCCATTGCAGAATCTTAGCACTAGATCTTGGAGGTTATTTAATCCTATACATAGGGAAGCCCAGAATCTCAAGCTGATTGCCTCTACACTGGGACCTTTCCTTTTCCTTCAGGGATTGCTTTCCTATCCTCTCCTCCTTGGACGCATATCAGTCATAGAGTGGTCTTCAGGAAGCTAAGTGGTACAGTGGATAGTCCTGGACTTGTAGCCAGGAAGACCTGAGTTTGGACTCTGTCTCAGTCACTTACTAGCTATGTGACCCTGGGCAAATCACTTAACCTTTCTCAGCCTTAGTTCCTCATTTGTAAAATGAGCTTCATGAGCTTTTCCAACTTTAAATCTATGATCCTCTGATGATTCTTATCACCTTACATCTCCCCTGACCATTCCACCCCCCTGCACACAGCTTTTGCTGAGCTGCAGACAGATATCAATGAGTTGACCAGTGACCTGGACCGCTCAGGGATCCCCTACTTGGACTACCGGACATATGCCATGAGGGTTCTGTTCCCTGGTATTGAAGACCACCCTGTCCTTCGGGAATTGGAGGTAATACTCTACCACCCAATCACTACCATATCCAACCTTACACATTTATACCACCACCACCATCACAAAGAAGGAATGCCCCATTGCCAGAAAGTCAACCAGCAAGTAATAACTCACTGGCCTTTAAATATTTTGAGACCCATCAACCAGGCATGAAATCATCTTCTCCTTGGGTTGGGACACAGAGTGCACAGACAATCAAACTACATTGTTGCACCATGTACATCTTGTTGGGGTTAAAAGGAATTGGGGAGAGGCAAAGAGGGAAACTGAGTCTTCTAGGCTAGTCTCTAGCTTTGAATCCATAGGTATGTCTCCCACTTTTCCTCTTGGAGATTCAGCCCTGATTCCTGCCTAGTGTTGATCTCCCAGGCCTTCTTCCCCCTTATTCTAAAAAATAACACAAGGTTAGAGACCCTGTTCATATCTAGCCCTAGCACCTGGCTATTTATCCAACCCTCCCAAAAATGTAAAGGGAAGGGGCACGATGGAGGGTGAGCTTTTTTGGCCAGGTAAGCTTAAGCAGTAGGCCCTCCACGGGCTCCTAGGAGACGGTGGGAATGAGAGGAGGAGGAAGGTCTGATCTCTGAGGGTGCCACCCCAACAGGTCCAGGGGAATGGGCAGCAGCACGTGGAGAAGGCCCTCAAGCTCTTTGCCCAGCTCATCAACAATAAAGTCTTTCTGCTGACCTTCATCCGAACCCTGGAGCTACAGCGCAGCTTTTCCATGAGAGACCGAGGCAATGTGGCCTCCCTCATCATGACCGGGCTGCAGGGCCGGCTGGAGTACGCCACTGATGTACTCAAACAGCTGCTGTCTGACCTCATTGACAAGAATCTGGAGAACAAGAACCACCCTAAACTGCTTCTACGCAGGTCTGGTCACCACCCGACTTGGGGGCGGGGGAGGGGGGACGAACTGGGGACATCAGTGGGGAGCTGGTGTAGACAGGAGGGCATCCGGTGCCCTGGGCCCGAGCTGGAGAAGGCCCGAATGAAGCAGCTGAGAGGCAGCTAAGGGTCTAGCAGCCCAGAACATCCGAGAATCTATGTCACCCCCCCTTCATGTTACAGGCTAGGGAAACTGAGGCCCAGAGGATAAGGAGCAGTTGTCTCACTTGACCCTCTCACACGTGGTCCTTTGAGGTAGCCAAGAACTGTATCCTTACTTCTATTTACAAAAATGAGGCTCAGAAAGGTTGAGACTTACCTAATGTTAAGTCAATGTATCGGTGTCAGCTCAGACTCAAACCCAGAGGGGGCTTCTGCTCTCCCCATGGCAGCGTATGTACTAGCCTTTCTCCTTCTCTGTGTGTTTGGCATGATGTCCTGGAAAGAGAGGGACTTGATAATAACAGCAGCACACATTTATCTATATGGTGCTTGAAGGCTTGCAAAATGCTTTACAATGATTATCTCCCTTGATCCTCACAATGACCATGGAAGGTAGGTACTGTTATGATCTCCATTTTTAGATGGGGAAACTGAGGCAGACAGAGGTTATGTGACTTGCCCAGGGTCACACAACTAGTGAGTATCTGAGGCTAGATTTGAACTCAGATCTTCCTGACTCTGGGCCTGGTGCTTTATCCACTGTACCACCAACAACCTTGACTTTTAAAAAAAAAAAAAAGCTCTGTAATCATGAAAGGTGACTTCATGTCTCTCAGTTTTGGTTTCCTGGCCTGTAAGATGGTGACAATCATTTGAAGCTACTGCGGGTTGGGAAATCAAGGTCCCAATGACCACAGACAAGTCACCCACTTCAGTTTCTCCCTCTGTAAAATGGGGATAAGTCTACATTCCCTCCTGCATTCAGTTGTTTTAAGTTCCACTGTAAGCCTTGAAGTTGTAGATAAAGGTATTATATATTGTTATTATTATCATTATTATTATTATTAGATCAAGGCCAGAGGCAGTTTTGTTTTTCTCTTTGTATATCGTGCCCAGAATCGTGCCCATCTAGTTGTTTGCTGACCTTCACTTACCCAAAGACCATTCATTATGGAAGACACTTGGCCAGTTTCAAAGCACCCATTGGAAGCTGTGCGGAAGGAGATCATTATCCTTGACTTACTAGCCTTTCCTCTTCTCTGAAACTGTCACTTGCAAAGGTCCCCAGCTCCCAGGGCCCCACGTGGAGTAGTGATAAGTGGAGGAAAGGCCTTTATTTCTTTAAGTAGGGAGCCCGCAGCCTGCCAATCTGAGCATTAGAAACGCTCATTAAGAGCCATGTATTTAAATTAGAGCTAATCTCGGGCACAATACCGGGAGAAGATGCTGGGTGGGGCCTGGGGAGAAAGCTACAATTTCTTCTGCCATTGTCACTCTGGGGCCCAAATTGCTGGAAACCCTGGCAAATGCCTGTGATTTGCTCCGGATAGAGGGTATAATTTATACCACGTGTGGAGTTAAAATACCCCTCGAATCCCCATCAGCCAGGCCAGTTACTAACTGGCTGCTGTGGAAGCTTTTTTTTTTTCTTAACCTGGACCCAGCTAGCTGAGCACACTTGTGTGGGGAGATCAGAGGAAGAAGGGTTGGGATGCCGAGGGAAGCCAGGTGCTGCCCATATTGGGAATAAGCACCAATCCTCCATTTCTGATTCAGACTCCCACTCCCAGAGGGCCTGGGCTCTAGGTCAACTAGATTCAATTTAATTCAACAAACTTTTATCCAATACCTACTAAGTGCAAGGCATCTCCCCAGAAGGAAGGGATTAACTTGCCTTTCCCACCCCTACTCCTAAGCAGATGATTTAGAAGACAGACTGGGAGAAAGTAGGCAACAGAAGGCATATGGGGGAGACCACTGGGGCAGCTGAGACCCTCTCCCCATAGTCCTGGGGTCACAGTGAACTAAATGCTTAATAAATGTGTGTCAAATGTATTGAATTAGCTAACCAAGATCTGAATTAATTAATTAACTAGTAGTGTAGACCCCTGGATCTTGGGTGATTAAGTAGCCACTTCCCCTCCCTTTCCCCCTATTCCCCCAAGCAGCTGCATTGTCTGATGGCAGCTGGGGCAATTCATTACAACTGGATCCATCCTTAGAAGCCATCTAGACCAAACCTGGGAGTTTTCCAGATTATAGCAGCTGAGGCCCAGAGAGATAAAATGATTTGCCCCAGATCACTCGGGTAGTGGCAGAAGCCAGACTCTAGAGGCTCATGACACCTGATTCCCCAGCTTCTGGCTCCCGACTCACACCTAGAGATTCCCCACCTTCATGCCTGCCTGCCCCCATCCCACCTGCGTGACTGGCTTCTGGAATGAAGGTCCCTTACTCCCCATTCCTTCCTTCAGGACAGAGTCTGTGGCTGAGAAGATGCTAACCAACTGGTTTGCCTTCCTCCTACACAAATTCTTAAAGGTAAGAATAGGTATGGGTTAGCAGTGCTAGCAAAGGGTGAGGAGGTGGGAAAGGGGCCATACTGGGTGGGAGGGACCAATTGAGGATTAGTATGTAGCTTTAGTGCTTATGGGACTGTCCTTTGCCCCTCAAGCAGATGACCTGGGCAGGGAGAAGAGGTGAAAAATAAAAGGGCCTTGGGGAGCCCCCACTCTGCCCCTCAAGCTATTAGTGGAAAGTCTGTTTCCATCAGCTGACTAGGGGAGTCAGAAGAGCCCTCAGCGGTTGGACCCAAAGGGCATCTCTGGGCCCTAATCCATGGCGTCTGTGTGTGTGTGTGTGTGTGTGTGTGTGTGTGTGTGCCCACCAGGAATGTGCAGGGGAACCACTGTTTATGCTGTACTGTGCCATCAAGCAGCAGATGGAGAAGGGCCCGATCGATGCCATCACAGGGGAGGCCCGCTACTCCCTGAGTGAGGACAAGCTCATTCGACAGCAAATTGAGTACAAGACTCTGGTGAGGCGTCCTTTTACGTAACCAATGTTCTGACCACCCTGGACCATTTGCCATTCACTCCTAAAAAGCCATCCAGAAGCCCAAGACTTGAGTCCTGTCCTGTTCTGCACCTCTCAAACCCCATCCCCTCATCTCCAACTCACACATCAGACTTTGCCATCAGCTTTTTCTGTCCAGGAGATGACCTTTGGGAGGCTGATAAGGAAAGTAACAGGCTAAGGATTGGGAGAAAATTATATTTTTAATTTTTTAATTAACAAAAGTCTATTTTCTCTCCCTCCTACATCCCCCTCCACTGGAAAAAAAAAAGAAAAGAAAACTTTTGTAACAAGCATGCACAGATAAGAAAAAACATTCCTGCATTGGCTGTGTCCAAAAAATATTTGGAAAAGGGAGAAAGATTTAAAATAATCGACTGATCAGCAAACATTTATTAAGTGTCCACTATGTGCTGGGTGTTAAGATTATGAAGATAAAACTAAATCATTCCTGCCTTCAAGGAGCTTACATTCCACACTGCTAGAACAAAGACCTAAGAAGTTACCGGAAGTAGATGTCCTCTGGGGATCTATTTAGCCAGAAAAAGTATGAAGGAGAGAGAGTCTACTGGTAGACATTTGGTTGATTATCATGATAGATGATGGGAAGGGTAGGGAGAATCCTGATCCCTGGTACAGAATGGAGAAATTTTAGAAAATGTACATTCTGTGTCAACTTAATTAAACTAAATTTAAAAAACATTTTTTTTGTATTTTTATATACTTTAATACATATATATTTTTTATTTTTACACATTATTTTATAAGTGCTTACTATAAAAAAAATTCATAAATGAATTCAAATCCATCCTTAGACACATACTAGTGACATGACCCTGGGCAAAATAACCCCTATTTGCCTCAGTTCCTCATCTGTAAAATAGGGACACACTGGAGAAAGAAATAACAAACCACTGCAGTATCTTTGCAAAGAAAACTGCATGGACAAAAAGTCTGTGGTATCACAGAATCAAACACAACTGAACAACAATGTGGAAGGCACTCACAATGGTGTGAGAAAAACAGAGAGAAACAATGGTTTCTGCCTTCATGATGCTTACATTCTGCTGGAGGAATACAGCATGCAGAGGACTAAGCAATCACAAAATCTAAAGATGTTACAGAGTCACTTCAAAAGAGAGAGCATTAACATCTGTGGGAGGAAGGTCTGGAATCCGGTGGGAGAAACTTAGCTACGAGACCGAGTCAGCCATCCTTCTTTCTCCATTCGGGTGGTGCTCTTTGAATGTGGGTTGAGGTGGGAGGATCCCAAGGGCCTGGCTCAGCCTCCCTGAAGCTTTCTTCCCATTACACCACCCCTCCACATTTTTCCCTCCGCAGATCCTGAACTGTGTGAATCCAGACAATGAGAACAGCCCAGAGATCCCGGTGAAGGTGTTAAACTGCGACACAATCACACAGGTCAAAGAGAAGATCCTGGATGCCGTGTATAAGAATGTGCCCTATTCTCAGCGGCCCCGAGCTGTAGACATGGACTTGGGTAGGAGCCGAGTACTGTGGAGTGTTGGGATGGGGAGTAAAGGGGCTTTTGGGGGGACTATCCAGCCTGGTTATCGGGGTGGGAGGACACAGAGGTCCTACTGGAAGCACTGGTGTTCTCCATGAATTGCTGGGCAGCGTATGCCAATGCCATTGCAAGGCTTCTACCTTATAGTAGTTATTGCTATTGTATATTTTGCCCTAAAGGAAGGAGGGGGTGGTACACCCATTGTGGTGCAGTGGAAAGACCACTGAGCTTGGAATCACAGGACCTGAGCAGGTTCTGTCTCCACCACTTGCTTCCTGAATAACCATGAACAAATTACTTATTATCACTTGACATCTGTAAAATGAAGTAGGGTTGGACCTCTAAGGTCTGCCAGTTCTAGAGCCACGATCTCATTATCCTGCTGTGTATCAAGGGAGGTGGTCATACTGATTCATTTGGCGGTTTAAGATCACAGCAAAACCTTTACGATCCTTACTGCCCCAACTTCAAACCTGTGGCAGCATGAGCAGGGGATGGAGTTCCCATACCCTACCCCCTTTTTGTCTGGATGGCCCTGGAGGAGGAAGATCTGGGGGAAACTTCCCATCCAGCGAGGCCCTCCTTTGAACTGAAGGATCTCAGGGCATGACTCTAATACTCACTCTCTCCTTAGAGTGGCGGCAGGGACGGATCGCCAGAGTCGTACTGCAAGATGAAGACATCACCACCAAGATTGAGGGGGATTGGAAGAGGCTCAACACGTTGATGCATTATCAGGTGAGCAAGCAGGAGCAAGAGCCCCAGGCTCACCTTTATAGGGCAGTCTTCGCCCTAGCATAAGGCTACATCATACAAGGGAAAAGAGCACCTGATACAGATGAAATTAGCAAGTGAATGAAAAAGCATTTATTATGTGCCAGGCACTGCACTAAGGGCTGAGGAAAGAAATACAGAAAAAGCAAGACAGGATCTGCCCTCAAGGGGCTTCCGTTCTAATAGGAAAAGACAACACATTTAATAAGCAAAAAGGAATGCCTTGGTTTGGCAAGTCCTCGAGATGACGAGTGGAGTAATATTGCAATTGATTAACACGTGCTTTCCAGGAATAGTAGTGTTGATTTGATGGTTGGTCCCAGAGCAAGAGGTGGAAGGGGATGGAGGATAAGATACATAGCATGGCATGAAGAAGATCTGAGAAGCAGCATGGTGGGAAAGGAGGTGCCTGGATTTGATAAACTCTCATCAATCAGGATTTCAGAAAACCAGGGGTGGAATGTCATCTCCAGCTGGAGGAGGAACAAGGCAGCATGGAATGAAGATGGCCCGAGACAGCAGCATGGTAGAGCTCAAGACACTTAGATATGGACCTTTGGTGTCTAGCCAAAGAATTGAGTTCAAACCCTACCTCTGCCAATTACTATGTAACCTTGGGTCATACTTCTTTTTCATTCACCTTGCTTCTGAGCCCTCCCTTATCTTTAAAAAATAATAACAATAAATATGAGTAACTGGAACTAGATTATCTCTAAGATCTCTCTCACTCTAAATATGATCAAGTGAGATAATTTATGACGTATTGTTGTTGTTCAGTCATTTTCAGTCATGTCCACTTCTCCATTACCCTATTTGGGGTTTTCTTGGCAAAGATACTGGAGTGGTTTGCCATTCCCTTCTCCAGCTCATTTTACAGATGAGGAAACTGAGGCAAACAGGGTTAAGTGACTTGCCCAAGGTCACATAACTATTGTCTGAAGCTGGATTTGAACTCTGGAAGATGAGTCTTCCTGATTCCAAGCCCAGCATGCTATCCACTGTAGCCCCAGCTACCCTTCCTATCACATATAGGAGGTACTAAATAAATGCTTATTGAATTAAACTGTAAGCACTTTAAAAACCTTAAAGGGCCATGTAAAAGTGAATTATTATTATCATTATTATATCTACAACCAAGGCACCTTGGCCATATCTTGCCCTGGCAGGGACTGTCTCCATGTTCCCTCCTCCAAACAGTTTCTCTGTAACTCAAAAACTAGTGAGAAGCTTTCTCATTGGCTTTTGCCTCTTTCATACCTCATCTGAAAGTCTTGGGGGCACCCACAAGACTATCCACTACTATCCTCCCTCTATTCCCCCCACCAAAGAAAATGGCTCAAAATGTGTGGTTTCTATAGGATTAAGCAACAGACGAGCTTGGAAGCCAAAGCCTGAGAGCTGTGATTGAGATGTGACACAGGAGGAATTCTAGAAGAAACTGTTTTAAATTAGAAATTGGAAATTGGAAATGAGGGAGACTGGAGGAAATTAAAGTCAGCCAGAGATAGCAGCCACTTCTGACTGCAAGGAACTATGGGATTTACATATTTAATATCCTTCCAAGGCCAGGTCTGTGAGGATACTGTGGAAAGAACACAGGATTTGGAGGCAGAAGGCCTGGTTCTGAATTGGAAAGGTGTCTGGTCCTCAGTTTCCTCAGAGAGTTGAACTAGAGGGTCTCAATAGTGCCTTCGAACTTGAGGTCCTCTGGGTCATCCAGAGACTATGGCGTGGCCTGTGTACATGGGACTTGGAAGGGCAGGATCTCCTTTGGAGAAGTGATGTGAATACTAGTACTACCCTAGAGATATCAAACCCAGCTTCAGACACCTATACTAGCTGTGCGACCCTGGGAAAGTCACTTAACTCTGTCTATCTCAGTTTCCTCATCTGTAAGATGAGCTGGAGAAGGAACAGCAAACCACTCCAGTATCTTTGCCAAGAAGATGTAGCATCAGACCTGACTGAAAGCAACCGAACAACAACAGTAAGAATGAACAAATTCATATTCAAAATGAGGACGTACAGGATGACCCGAATTATGGGCTTAGTTCGTACATTTCTTCGTGTAATCAGAAGCAGAGCAGTACCAGGGAAAGTCCATGGACTCTGGAGTCGTGGGAACATTACTTCACAATTGGAAGGGATGTTGGGGGTCATTTAATCTAAACCCACCACTACCACTGCCATCACCACCATTTTGCAGATAATTAAAACCCAGAGAGATTGAATATTGGAATCATACAAGTAGTAAGTAACCAAGGTAGATATCAGCCCATGTTCTCTGACTCTAAATAGGATACTTTTTCTGCTATTCCGTGCTACCTCATAAGGACCTGGTTTCAAATCTTGCCTCTGACAATTCCCTGGGTGACCTTGGGCAAGTCACTTAACTTTCCTAGACCTCAGTTTCTTCATCTGTTAAATGAGTTGGACTAGAAATCGGAGTTTCTTAATCTTTTTGGTTGGCAATCTGGCAAACCTATGGACAGCTTCGCAGAATAATGTTTCTAAATCGTTGAAAGAAGTGATGGATTTTAGTTACAGGTTAGTGAAAGTAAAGATGTCTTTTTTTCCCATCCAAGTTCAAGATCTGAAATCTATCTATAGATCCCTTGGGGTCTGAAGAAGCCCTAGACTAGATGAACGCTGGAGCTGGAGGTCTATGCTTCTAGACTGCCATGTGGACAGGGGCTGTCTCTTTCTTTGAACTAAATGCCCCTAGCCTTTGCTCTTAGTGCAACGCCTCTGTACCATGTACTTTCACTGCCCTCATAGCAAGCGTCATTCACTCAGTCAGCAGGTATTGACTACCTACTGTATGCAAAACATCAACCCTGCCTGAAAGGAGGTATCACTCCCTATAAGAGAAGGAAATTGAGTTACAGAGTGATTAGTTGACTAGGAATTGAATTAAATGGAATTAACTGCATTCACTTGAGTCGCCTGGCCAGTCTTTTTTCAGATCCTAGGATCTAGATCTGGAAACAACCTTAGAGATCAACCCCTTCGTATTACAAACAGCCCAAAAGGCAAAGGGGGCTTACCACCCAAGGTCTGGTGACCAATTAAGTAGCAGAGTGAGAAATCAAGTTCATGACAAAGCTAGAATTCTTTCCACTACCCCATGCTGCCTCTCACTTACAGAAGGACTCCAGGATCTAAACAACAAGCCAGAAATGGCCAAGTGATCTCCCTTTATCCCTTTGAAGAGAATCAATCTCCCCGTGATTGCTCTTTACTCAGAGTCATAGCTCTGGGCTGGGA
This sequence comes from Phascolarctos cinereus, assembly GCF_003287225.1. Taxonomy (NCBI): domain Eukaryota; kingdom Metazoa; phylum Chordata; class Mammalia; order Diprotodontia; family Phascolarctidae; genus Phascolarctos; species Phascolarctos cinereus. The sequence goes on from NW_027555958.1 coordinate 373,847,254, forward strand.
ATTTCTGGAGGCCTCCCTGGAAAGAAGGACCCCAGGGCCTCCTGTGCTATATCATCTGAGAGAATCTGAGAGGGATATTAGAGCGCTGAACATGGAAACTTCAGAAGGGTGGAGGGGACAGAGCCAGGTGCTTTTCCCAACTTGGCCCCTGTTAGCACTACAGAGAAACTGAGTATCAACGGGGAATTTTGAGTTCATAGGATCAGATTTTAATCTCAAAGGGGCCTTAGAGTAAACTGCAATGGCTCACTCACTATTACTTCAAGGAGTAAATATCATCTCTTCTGTCTGCCATTTATAGTTCCTCACAACCTGGCCCCTTCCCTCTTTTACAGTCTTCTTATGCATTACTCTCTTCCGCTAAGCTGTGCTGTCCCCCTGGCTATTCCTCCTACAAAACACTCAATTTCCCGACTTTCTGCCTTTGCACTGGCTGTGCCCCATGCCTAGAATATTCTCTGTCCTCACCCTCACCTAGAGCCTCCGATTTCCTTCAAAAGTAAGCCCAAGCACTGTCTTCTATGTGAAGTTTTTCCTGATCCAGTTGCTAGTACCATTCCTCCCCAAATTACCTTGGATTCATTTTGTAGATATGCTATGGTGTCATGTCATGCCACATCATGTTACGTCATGTCATTGTATTATATTATGTTGTTATATCATGTCAAATTATATCCTATCTTATTATAGTATAGTGTAATAGCATATCATGTATTATATTGTTATATTTTTTATGTTACCTTATATTTTCAAAAAGTCTTAGTGAAGTTTTAATCTGTTAAAGCTTAAGTTAGCAGGACCATGGAAGAATCCTGCTATTAAAGCTTAGAGCTGCCTGAAGATTTTTGAGACACCCTGTGTTTATATGTGTACATGTCATCCCTACTAGGACATAAGTTCCGTGAGAACAAAGGGCTGTTTCACATTTGTCTCTCTATCTCCAGAGCTTAGTCAGTCCCTGGCACACAGTAGTCATTTAATAAATGCATGTTGATTGATCTAGTTCAGGGGTTGGGCCCCACTTGAGGACCTGAGGGCCACATGTGGCCTCAAGGCCCTCAGGTTCCCCACCCCTGAATTCTAGTCCAACCCACTCATTTTGCCAATGAGAAAGCTGAAGCCCTTGGAGGTGAAGTGATTTGCCCAAGGCCTCATAGGTAATGAGGGGAAAGAGCTGGTAGTCATGGCCAGGTCTTTGGACTCCAGGTCCAGTGTCCTTTCCCTTTTACCATACTAAATTGAGAAGCAGTGAGCAGTGTGGTATAGTAGCACTAGATCTGGAGTCAAATATGTTCAAATCATCTAATTTCTAGAAATTATTAACTTTGGGATGTTTATCAAGTCACTAAGCTAGGGGCAGCTGGATGGCACCATAGTGCATAGAGCACTGGGCCTGAAGTCAAGAGCTCCTCTTCCTAAGTTCAAATCTGGCCTTGGGCACTTATTAGCTGTGTGACCCTGGGCAAGTCACTTAACCTTGCTTGCCTCAGTTTCCTCATCTATAAAATGAGTGGGAGAAGGAAATGGCAAACCACTCTAGTATCTTTGCTAAGAAAACCCCCAAATGGGGTCATGGAGAGTCACACATGACTGAAAAACAACTAAACAACAACGATCCTCAACTAGGGTCAGCTTCTTCATCTGTAATATGAGGAAGTTGGACTAGATGACCTCTAAGATTCCCTTCTAGCTCTAAATCTCATCATCATCATCAGAGTTAGCATTTATATAACACCAGCTATGTGCCAGGCACCATGCTAAGTGCTTTGCAAATATGGTCTCATTCCTACAATATGATCCTGAGTCCTTTCTGAGTCTCAGTTTCTTCACGCATAAAATGGTGGGATGAAACTATATGTTTTCCATAGGCCCTTTCAGCTCCACATCCTTTGAAACTCAGCCATGGGTCTGTCTCTTCGGTGTAACAGGACCACATGGATTAAGGCCAAGGGGTAGGTAGTGAAAAATACACTGGAGTGGGAGGTAGCCCTCCCAGCTCTACGAAAGTGACCTTGGACAGGTCACTTCACTGATGTGGACTTCAGTTTCTTCACTGGCAAATGAAAAGTCCTTATTAGACTCAATAACCTCTCAAATCCCTTCTAGTTATCACCTTCCAAAGTCTGTGGTTCTGTTAACATCGAAGACCTTAAGGAAACAGCAAATTTACTAGGTGCAACACCGAGATACTGAGCCAAAGTCCAAAGCTTTGCCCTATCTTTGCCCCTTCAAAAAACAAAGGTCCTTGGGCCCCAACAAGAGGAAATCTCCATAATCTTAATTAACAAAGAGATGCTAAAAAACTTCTAAGCCTTCTGTAGATTTATAAGGAGGGTAAAATTAAACACCCGCCACTAAAACCAGCTATCAGGGAATCTCACTAGTGTTAATGTGCATTTATAGTTTGACTTCCCCACATTTAATTCTTTTTGGTGGGAGAAAGGGACTGACAATTTAAGACCCAGAAAGATGGTTTTATGGCTGGTGCAGCCATAAATCAAACTTATAAAGTTCATAAAAATTGTTAAAATAAAAAATGGTTTAATAGGAATGTTTTATGGCCCATAACATTATTATAGCTGTTTTATTCCCTTTGCGTTAAGGGTTTAATTGGATCGCCACAATTCTAGGGATTCTCCGTTTTTATTGGATGGAGTGTGGCCTTAAATCAGAATGGCCCCAAATGTCTTCAATATGTCTCCTCGTTTATCACCCTGCTCCCTGAGGGGCTGGGGGTTGAGCCTATGAATGAAGTCCCCACAAAGGACTGAGCAAGAGAGAGGCTTTCTTCTGAGGCCACAGGGAGAGTTAGCCCTCAGAACAGTCACATGCTAAGTCGAGTTTTGTAGGCCCAGAAACAGAAAGAATTCAGGTGGAACCTAAAAGAAATAAGGTCTCACTCAGACAGGGATGCCAGATCAAAATCCAAATTACATAGATTCTCCAGTTGCAATTCTCTGACTTCTAATTTCTACCACCAGGAAGCTCTACTTTCCACCCCTGTGGACGCCAAGTTCTGACATGCGCTTGACTCGTGTGCCTTTTGATTTTTCCCCTGTCCGATCTCCTGGAGTGATGACGGTCTCTGTGTACCACTGCTCACCTCAGCTGTTTTCTCTTTCTACCCTGACAGGTATCAGACCGCTCGGTGGTGGCTCTTGTCCCCAAACAGACCTCCTCCTACAACATCCCCCCCTCTGCCAGCATCTCCCGGACATCCATCAGTAGATACGGTGAGGAATAGGCAAACTCGGGGAGAGGGCAGTCATCAGAGGCTGGGAGGCTAAATCCTCTCACTGATCTGAGCAGGGACTGGTGATACAGCCCAAGTCATGACCCCTTCCTCCTAAAAGCATTTAACTGGCTGGGGCCAGTTAAAAAGTTGTATTCTTGTTCTTCACCCCCATTTCCCTAGAGAGGCAGTGTGTCATGATGGATAGACAGCCGGCATTGCAACCAAGAAAGCTTGGATTCAGTCCCTGCTACTGACACACACTGGTTTTGTGACCTTGGGCGAGTCATTTGATGACTCAGAGCTCTTGACAATTCTCTCAGACATCACAGAGAAGATGCTCACCTGCATTGATAGATGGAGTTTCCTTACCTGGGAGTTCTCTACACCAAGGAAATCATAGATCCTAGCTGCCTTCCCCCACCTTCATCTCCTTTCTTGTCTAGGGAATATCACTGGATAGATGGTCTGTCCAGAGGTGTATCTTGTAGGCTCCGCTCTCATCAGCTGTGCAAATATAGTGAATAAAGTGCCTACCAGTCAAAGCAGGGTCCATGCCTTCCCGGACTTGGAATTTGGGTGGTGGAAATTGCAATGCACCATTTCATGGACAGTGCTTCACCCTGTCTGACTCCTTTATCATCTCTGGTCCCATGGCCCTCAGGCCATCCAGGTGGGGACTACACAGGGCCAACCTAGCCCAGCCTCAGTTGGGTTTTCAAGGATCCATCTCTTAGTCCCCCAAAAAGAAGGGACTAGATGGCTCCTAACATGGCACATTCTAATTTACAAGTCCACCATATTAAAACGAGATGACTTCCAATTTGATTTGTGGTTGTTTGGAAAATCACATATTTATTATTCATTGTTGGTAGTGTAATAGGTTCCTTTATTCTTCAGTAGGCCCAGCTTCAGAATGTCTTAATCCAACCCTCAATGGAATAATCACTTTTAAAAGGTGCCAGACGCCTTCCTTTGCATTCATGCCAACCAAAAACCTTTTCTGCCAGCCTTTATTCCCCAATTCTGAGGCCACGAGCCAGTAGAAACTGACTTTTGTGGGGCTGGATATAGCATGCGGAAGAGACCACAATCCAAAAAGCTTGAAGTAAGCATAACAAAGTCCCCTAAGCTTCATTGTCCTCCACCCCATTCCTTCTCTTCGCCAGATTCATCCTTCCGGTACACAGGAAGTCCAGACAGCCTGAGGTCCCGGGCACCTATGATCACCCCCGACCTGGAGAGTGGGGTCAAGGTGTGGCACTTGGTCAAGAATCATGACCATGGAGACCAGAAAGAAGGCGACCGAGGAAGTAAGATGGTATCTGAAATCTACCTGACCCGGCTGCTTGCCACCAAGGTAATCCTTGTGCTGTCTCTGAGTCCCAGAGGCAGTGGGGGAATGGGAGGGGAGAAGAGCCACAGAGTTGAGACAGACCCTGCCCTTCACACGGAGGAGGATTGAAAATGATGGTTCACAGGCAGGTGACTCTTGGACCAGTCAGCCATCAAAGCCAGGCCCCTGTGCTAAGCAGGCTGAGTACAATCTTCATGATGCCAGGTCATTAGACAGGGTTTCAAGGTTGCTGGACACAGCTATTTCCTTTCCCAATGAAAACAAGTATAATGTAACTGAATCTCTTAAAATGAATTTGCTATTTACCCCACCCCCACCTCCACCGTAACAGTGTAATGAAGCCAGGTTTTACAGGTTTCCCATAGCGTGTTTCCTCCCTCCCAGAATGCCCTCTGGGAGTAGACCTCCTGGCCTCATTAGCCACAGTTTGCTGCTTTAAGAATGCTAAGAGAGACAACTGCACAAGGGGGTAGCTTGCATCACCACCATTTCCTTTCCTGGCTCAGCAAGATGGGGGCACATCTTATCTAGGGTTGAGAATTGGGATTTTTGCTGCTACTCCAAGCACAGTACAGTGGAAAGAGGGCTAGATTAATAATCAGAGGGCCTGGTTCTACCCCTGCCTCTGCTTATTTACTATCTGTGACATCTTGGGAAAGTCACCAGGAAACTCTGGGCCTCAGTTTCCACACCTGTAAAATGAGACAGTTGGTCTAGACAACCAGGGACAGTACTTCACAGCTCTAGCTCTACAATCCTGTGATCTCCACCGAGCCAGAATTAGAAACAGAAGCTGTGAAGATGTGGTGGGTGCCATCAGCAATCCAGGTGATCCAAACACAGCTTTTTTTTAAGGTCACACACACACAGTACAGCTGCCTACTCTGGCAAGAAAAGAGCAACCACCCCCAATGGCCTCCAGAGCTGGATGGACCCCAAGTGCCCCCTCCTTGCTACCTTCCCGGGCTGACTTTTGAGCTCTGGGTGCTATGGGGTCCTGTATGGGACAAACTAACGTGGTAGCTCAGAGCTTGCTTGGGGCATTTGTGCATCAGTGTCAGGGCGGGGCCTCTTACCTTGGGTGCCGTGTTCCCAGCTACCACTTAGCCCACCTTAAGCCAATCAATGCCTTAAGCACCCCAGGGACCTCCTTGCCAAACTCTCCATCTGGCCCTCCATAGCCCAGCTTGTCTTTCAGCCATCTCCTTTGCCTGTTAACCCATAGCCTTTTTCTTGCTGATAAGAAGTGTAGAATCAGAGGCCCCCTGGTCTCAAGTCCTGAGCCCACACCAGCCTGCTACTCGGTTCTGTGCCCACAAGATATTAAAGACTTTGCCCCCCAGAGATCACAGCCAAAAGAACCAAATGCCTATTCATCTGTTCCCGCCTCCCCCCCCACAACCCACACCCTGAACCTACCACCACCAACCCCCCCCCCAAACCGTCTGTGCATCCCCACAACACAGACATTTTTACTTTTCCAAGACAGTATAAAGCCCGTGGCACCATCTGGCATCCCCTTCTGCTGCCTGCCAGCACCCCCCCCATCCCTCCCTACTGAGCCTTCTCCCTCCCAGCCTCTCTTTCACACCTCCCACCATCCTTCCCCTCCCCCAGGGCACATTGCAGAAGTTTGTGGATGACTTGTTCGAGACCTTGTTCAGCACCGTGCATCGGGGCAGTGCCCTCCCCCCTGGCCATCAAGTACATGTTTGATTTCCTGGATGAGCAAGCAGACAGGCACAGCATCCATGATACAGATGTGAGGCACACCTGGAAGAGCAACTGGTAAGCCCCTCAGGAGGGACAGGGCAGAGACAGCCAGCCCACCCTGTGGTGGGGAGGAGCCCAGAGCTGGCATGGGGCAGAAGCTGAAAAGGCAGAGGGGAGATGGGAGGTGGGGGTTGCCATCCTCAGCTGCAGCTGGGAAATCCAAAACCCAGCAAACAAATAGCATGCATATGCTTGGAAGAACAAACGTGTTCTCAGTAGCTTTCTCCTCCAGGAGTTCGCCTGCTGGCTTGAACCCTGGGCACTTAGGCTGGCATCTACACTTGGCCCTCGAGGCTGCAACCCTCTCTTGGGAGAGCGTACACCCCTGATGCCTACATCTGCTCTATAGCAGACAGAGGGAGGTGGCGGGGGAAGAGGGTCATCACCACTGATTCAGAAACTAGTAGTGGGGTGATGTGGAGGGGTCAGGGTGAGAGATAGGTCTCACCTTCCTCCATCCCATAATGAGGCAATCTTAAAGTCTACCAGCAAAACTACAAAGCCAGGACAGGTTTGGGAAATGCTATCTAGCACTAGACATCTGGAGTCAGACTGAACCCATGTCACCTCATGAAGACAATGATGGCATTAGTTGAAACCAGATCTGCCAAAATCTGGAAAAGTTGACCAGTTCAGGACAAGGCTGGGATTGCTAACACCCACTGTGGGCTGGAGCCAGCTGCCTGCAAGCATTTCATTTCAAACCTAATCTCTTAAGATCAAGTTATTACCCCGGCGCCAGAGCATCCCAGGAGCAGCAGGTGGGATGGCCCTCAGATGTGACTCTTCCCAAAGGTGATAACAAGCAGCCAGCACCAGCAACTGGAGACAAATTTCCCAGTGTCCCTTGGCACATGACTGAGAATTTGGACTTCTGCTCTCTGAGGCCTTGAAGAAAGGATAACGGGTAGACTGGAGGCAGAGCCGGGGAAAGCACTTGGGTCAGACACAGTGTGGCCAAGAGCCAGAATGGAAATCTTCCCCTGGAAAAGAGCTGCTGGGGGAGGGATGAGGTCCTGGTCCACACGGTGGGAGGGCAGCACAAACAGCTGTCTGTAGCCAGCATTCCCTCGCGGAAGACAGTGAGCGCAGATGTGCTGAGGCTGGTGTTTGAGGATCATCAGACCTGGAAAACACCGGGCTGTTTGGGAAGCTAACCAGGGCAAAACTGAATACCTTTCCCCACAAAGAGTCATTTCACTCTCCACCTCTTTGTGGTTGCCAATGCATCTTTATTCTGCAGCTCATAAGAAAAATGAGGATAATGATAAAGTGCTTTGTAAATGTTATCTATTATCATGTGATCTAGTGAAAAGAGTCTCAGCTTTAGAAGTAGGAAGAACTACATTCAAATCCTGGCCCTGAGACTCAATATTTATATGACCTTGGACACTCAACTTCCCTGGGTTTCAGTTTCCTCATCTGTAAAATGACAGGGTTGAACTAGATGACAAAAATCCTTCCTATCTATAAATCTGTGATCTTGTAATTTTGGTATTCCTTTCCTTCTCTGCTTTCCTTCAGTGTATGTCCTGTGTTTCCCAGAACCCATCTCCAAGGAGGAGGGGAAGGGGGGACAGAGATAGGATATGAGGACTGTATCTGTTTCATTTGTTCTGTGTAATGCCCAATTCAGCCCAACAGTATTTGGGCATGGGCACTGACTTTGGAGAGATAAAGAAATGGTCCCGGGTTTTCGGCTCTATCTCTTGCTGGCTTAGCACTCACCCCTTTTTATCCCCCAGATTCACTTTAACAAAGATTAATATGACCCTCAAGCTGGGCTCTAGAAGGTCTCCTTGCCCACTTATTTCACACAGGCCCAAGGAATGGGTCCACGGAAACCCTTAGCCTTGCCATCCAGACAGCATTTGCCCCAGAGGCTCACAAGTGCTATGAACACAGATATTTCCCCAGATGGGACAGGGGACAGGAATTGTCCAGACTAGGACAACTCCCTACCCCTGCATCACCTTTATCCTTATCACAAGAAACAGACCATGATACTCTGAGGGGGCCCAGAGAGTAGAGTTGGGACCTAGTAGAGGAGAACATCTTCATAAAGCCTGAGGTGAGAAAGGGGGAAAAGTTAGAAGCTTATGGACAGTGAAAACAAGGGGGGAAGGCTATGAAGTGATCCCCCTGAGGCCAGTTAGAGGTGACTTGGGACCAAAGGAGCTGTGAATGATCAATCGAACGTCCATGAGCAAGGCCATGACTCAGCAGAGTCTTGGGGTCATCAGGAGTATGAATGGACCTTAGAGGTCATCTGGGCCAACCCCTTCACTTTACAGATAAGGAGGCAGAGACCCAGAAAGTTCAAAGTGACTTGTCCAAGGTCACACCAATATTAAGGGTCAAGGCCCTGGCTTTCCAGAGTGTTCCCGGCCCTTTCCACTACTCCATAGAAATGCAAAACTGAGCAATGGTTAAAGAGTTAAACTTATTGACCAATCAATCAACAGATGAGGAAATGAAGAGGTCAGGTGGTTTGCTCAAGGTTACACAGAGAGTAAGGAACAAGAGCGGGACTTGAACAGAGGTCCTTTAGCTCCTGGTCCATCCATCAGTCTTTCTACTATACCACATTGCTTCTCGAAGAGTCCCAAGGGTTAGGGCTCTAAGGCTGCAGCTGGAGATGGAAAATCACAGCCTGGAAAATGATGAGAAAGCAGCAACTGTTTGGGGATTTGGGAAGGGGGTGGACTGGGTTTGTCCTTTACTCCATGGCCAAACAAGCAGAGAATAATCCTCTCCCCTGATTAAAACCTCCTTTGGGGAGGAAATCCCTTCACATCTGACAAGCTCCTTTGGGGAGAAAGAGCAGCCCCCAACCTGCAGCAAGTCATTCTCTGAGATGCCAGCCACACAACAGTCCACTCCCCCAAGCTCTCTCCACGACTCCCTGAAGCCTGGTTACTTGAATGAACTGGCATTTTCAGGAGGAGGAGACTTGTTGAAAGGACTCCCTGGGGAACCCATTCCTCTAGCCTGAGTTCCGCCTTCGCCAGGCCAGACCAACTCTGGGAAATGATGGTGGGAGCGGAGGCCGAAGCTGGCTGGGCATGAAGCACAGGTGGAGATCATTGTCCTTGCTCAGTGGAAGTGCCCAGGGCTCTCTGCAGTTGTCCTCCAGACAACAGCAGTGGGCACTGTCATGGGGTACAATATACCCGATGGTTTCCAAGAAAATAATGCTGCCTTATGTTACCATTGAGGAATAGGCTTCACTCAGGGCATTGAGACCCTTAGCAATGCTTCCAAGGGTGGAGATGGGCTCTCCATCCCTAGAGCTGGTAGAAAAAGAAGACAGTGAGTTGGGGTTTCATCTTTCCTAAAATATCATCTCATTCTTGGAAGTGTGGACATGTCCTAGAACCTGAGATGTGTGAGCCATCCTGATGGACAATGGACTCCATGGGGACTACTGTCTACTTGCTTATATAGGATCTTACGTTGATAGATGTAGAGTTGGAAGGGTCTCTGTAGGCCTTTAAATCAACCTCTACTTTACATATAAGAAAACTGAGGCCCAGAGAGAGGTGACTTGTCCAACATCACAAAGCTAATTAGAGTCAGGATTTGAACCCACGTGCTCCAACTCCGAATCTCTTTCTACTATACCACTCTTACATCCATTCATTCTATGTCTCCCTTGCATTCATTCATTCACATATGAAACCACCCAGGGCTCCTGTGTCCATTGTATTGACTCAGGCATGAAATGTCTGAAAAAGGTAACAGTACAGTGGAAAGTACATTGGACCCTGAATCAGAGACCCTGGGCTCACATCCACGCTCTCCTGCTTATGTGACCTCGGGCAGGACATCATCCCCTCTAGCCTCAGTTTCCTCATATGCAAATGAGTTTAGGTTCACTGACCTTTATAGTTCCTTCCAGCTTGAAATCCTCTGACCTGGTGCTCACTTATCTTGGACGGCTTAGGACAAAAATGTCTCCTGCCTCCCCCCTGCCCCTGTCTTCTTTTTCCTAGGTGAATAACAATTCCTGCCAAATGTTGGTGCTGAATTCTAGTTTTTCTTATGTGTCATGGTAGGAAGACTGGGGTGCTAAGCTGTCAGCGCATGGGCCTAATAGTACTAGATGCAGGATCATGGTTGAAAAGACATTGGTATTGGGTAAGCTTCCTTGAATGCCTCTTAGCTCCCAAAGCCCAGGAGCTCACTGAGCCCCCTTTCTTCCCACAGCCTTCCTTTACGATTCTGGGTGAACGTGATCAAGAACCCACAGTTCGTGTTCGACATCCACAAGGGGAGCATTACGGACGCCTGCCTCTCGGTGGTGGCCCAGACCTTCATGGACTCCTGCTCCACATCCGAGCATCGGCTGGGCAAGGACTCCCCTTCCAACAAGCTGCTCTATGCCAAGGACATTCCCAGCTACAAGAGCTGGGTGGAGAGGTCAGTAGGACACCCTGATTCACCCCAACCCCAAGGAAGGCAGCTGAATAAGGACGTTAGGTCCCACTCCTTAGGCAGAGACATGCTGCCTCCCACTGGCATAGCTAAGAATGCACCTTGCCATGACCTGCCAAGACATCATTTTGCTTTTGCCTTCTGGGTCCCATTCCTAGGCTTTTCCCCACTCCCACCCCCATATTCCCCCTGAGCTCCATGTTGCAGGAAGAAAGAAGCATTTATCATCATCACAATGCTGATTTTGACCAGCCAGGCAGCTCCCAGGTAGATGCCAAGACCCCTCCCAAGGCGCTCCAGCCACAGCGGCCCATGCCAGTTGGGACTGGAGTACCAGGGAGTCAAGAAATCAAGTTAACAAGCATGTATTAAGTGCTTAGCATACGCTAGGCACTATTCTAAGTGCTAGAGATAAAAAGAAAGAGAGCTGGGGAAGCAGAGCCTGCATTCTAATGGGAGAAATAACATATCAACAACTAGGTATGTGCAAGATACATCCAGACCACATGGAAGGTAATCTTTAGTGAAAGATGTTAAAACCTGGAAGGATCAGGAAGGGCTACGTGAAATAGAGGGGATTTGAGCTGAGTTTTTAAGGAAGTCAAGAAAGCTAAAAGAAAGCATTCCAGGCTTGGAGAGCAACCAATTCAAAGGCAGAGAGATGGGAGATGGGCTGGATGCTCTGCTCAAGGAATAGCTGCATCCAGGGCCATCTCCAGTCATCCTGATCTATATCTCACCGCCAGACTTAGATGGCACCGGAGGACAGAGTGAGGCTGGTGACTTTGCACAGCCCTGCCTCACTTAAATCCAATTCACTTGCATGTCATGGCATCACCTTCCTGATGGTCCTCTTCAAGAACAACAGACAAACAGCAGCAATAATAGGCCAATATAGTTGGATCACAGAGTGTGTGAGAGAAGACTGGAAAGGCAGGAATTGACAAAGTCACGAAGAGCTTTGAATGCCAAACAAAGGGAGGCAATAGGGGAAAAGTGAATAGGAGGAGTGGAATAGACCACCTTGCTCCAGCTCCCTAATCAAAGGGTCTCTCCTATCCCCTCCAGATACTATGCTGATATTGCCAAGCTGCCAGCCATCAGTGACCAGGACATGAATGCCTACCTCGCAGAACAGTCACGCCTCCATGCTGTGGAGTTTAACATGCTCAGCGCCCTCAATGAAATCTACTCCTATGTCAGCAAGTACAGTGAAGAGGTAAGAGGGAGATGAGTCAGGTGACCACCACGAAATGAGAGATGAGCGATCTCATCCAATGAGTTAATCAATTTCACATACATTCATTGGGCACCTATTATGTGCAAGAGACAGGAGATGTTTATTGATCTGTATGCAGAAGTTGGCCCATTGGCAAGCTGGCAGTTGAAAGTCATTTGATTAATATCACTTTTAACGCTGTTAACAAAATAGTGAGGGTTTTTTTTTTACTAATTTAATTATCTTATCTCAATAAAGTATTTTAAAATTAGCATCATTGCTTTTAAAAAACCCTGAGTGAGGCTCTTCTCTGCATTTGAGAAGATGCCAACTGCCAATTTGCAAATAGACAAGTGGACCCTAACTTCTACTCATGTGACTTTGGGTAAGTCACTTAACTTTGCTGGGCTTTGATTTCTCCTTCTTAGAAGATAAGGGCATGATAGATATAGGATTGGAAGAGATTTTAGAGGCCATCTCAATCAAGCCCTTCACTTGATAGATGAAGAAAAAGAGTCCTAGGCAAGTTGTGGCTGGTCTACAGTCATTAAGTAATAAGAACAATTTGTACTAATGGCCAGGAAGGTGGTGGAAGCAGGCACTGGGGAGTGCTTGCGGCTCGGTCAGACACCAGAGACGCCAAGGTCATCCGTTGCATCTTGGGCCAACGCCATTCATCCTGACTTTTGCCCTGCCACTGGACATCGATGCCTCTGGAAGACAGAGTGAGACAAATGAGGCTGCACAGCTCTGCCTCCCTTAAAATGAGCAGAGACATCACCTCATGATGTCATTGGTCCTCTTCAAAAATGAAGGACGAACAATAATTAGGAGTAAGCATCAGAGGTGGAATTTGAACGCAGGTCCCTTAGCTCTAGAGCCTACAGTATTCTTTCTACTATGCCACACCTCAAAATTCTGTGGTTCTATATAGAAATTAGACCACCTCCATAGATTATATAGAATGCATGAGTAATAGGCGATTCATTAAAATAAAAGTGAATAGGTGTCTTGATGGGTTGTGATACACTAAATGAATCTGGATTCATTGAGAAAGACTTCTGGGAGAAGGAGGGGATGAGGCCTGAGTAGGATCTGTAGTATAGTAGAAAAATTCCTAGGTTTTAGCATCTGAAAGGATGTGGGTTGACTTTAGGCAGATAGGTAGCCCAGATAGATAGATAGAATGGTGTGCTTAGAGACAGGAAGACTTGAGTTCAAATCCTGTCTCAGCACTACTTTGCTGTGTGACCCAGGGCAAATCATGTGACTTCTATCTGCCTCAGTTTCTTCTTCTACAAAATGGGGATAATAATAGCACCTACCTCACAAAGTGGTTGTCAGGATGAAACAAGGTAAAAAAAATGAACTCCTAAGATTTATGATGTCCACCTGACTTCTGTGTTTCTCCTCCCCCAGATCATTGGGGCCCTTGAGCAGGATGAACAGGCACGGCGACAACGGCTGTCATATAAAGTGGAACAACTGATCAATGCCATGTCCATCGAGAGCTGAGGGGGCGCTGCTGGCACATCTCTTGAGAGAAGAAAGAAGGCAAGGAGGAGTCAGCCTTCAATTCTTCGAAACTGGGAAGCTGGGAGTGAAGGACTAGTGAAGGGTGTACAGCTCCCAGAGCTCACTGAACCCACCCTGGGGGGAAGGGAGGGCTGTGCCCCTCCCCCAGCATCAGCCAGGGTTCCTCCTATCCAGTTCCTGGAATCATCGACAGTAGGCATCATGCATCCTTGGCAAGAACAAGAGAGAAATGGGGGCCAGGAGGTCGTCCTCGAAGCCAAGAGGCAGGAGCTGAGGACAGATCTGCCTCTGTGACTGCTGCTTTGCATGAAAAAAAAAATCATTTAATGTATATTGGGAAATAATGAAAACTTTATTTAATTTTTTTAAGAAAAAGAGAAAAAAACCCACAGAAATAAAATAGACAAAAAGCCACTCTGCTAATCCCGTCCCACCTTTTTCTTTTTTCCATCCTGGTTTTTCCCCCTTCTTTCTCACCTTCTCAAGCACTCCTCCCTCACAAGATTCCTGCTCCCTTTCCAGTGACAATGTGCAAACAGAGGACAATGGGAATCTGGGGGAAATAATCTGTTTCCTTTCCCTGGGAAGTAGAGAAAAGAAAGAGAGAAAGAGTGAGCACAAGTTTGCACCAAACATTTTTCACAGTCAAACCTGGAAACATCCCACCAGTCAAGAGCTCATTGGTACTTCTATGTGAACTCCTGAAGCGTCACATGAAACCAAACCTGCCTGGCTGGGAACCAAGCTTTACCTACACATACCTGCGTATGATCACCTCTGGAGAGAAGCTTAGTCTTTAGACAGTGTCTATGCTTTCTGCTACCGTTTGTTTTGTTTGTTTGTTTGTTTTAATTTTGTGTCTAACCAATTGAAGACCTGATCTTCAGTACCTCCCCTTGGAGCCAGGGGGTGGTGAGATGGGCCTCTCTTCATGCTGGGATCATGACCCTCACTCGGACACCAAACATCTCCACCTCACGTGTCTTTCTCCTGCCACACTCTGCGGTGGGGAACCATTTCTACATCCTAGCACGTGGCTCGGGGGGGCACAGTCTGTTAGGGCTGTGATCAGAGCCCCTGAGCACTAGAAAAAAGTTCAATGGGCCATCAAGGGACCAGCTCTCCAGGCTCAATCTGGAACTTGATTTGGGGGAAATGGGTGTTCAGGATTGGAATTTCACTCCAATTTCTTGCAGTAAAAAAAAAAATACAAAAACAAAAACACTGTTTACAGTAGGTAATGCTTGAAAAGAGTTAGCTAAAGAAGCTGCAATATTTATTATGCTACTTTTCCAATTGTCTCATACTTTCAGAGAGAGGGAGAATGTTTGGCATTCATCTTTGGATATGTCCCTGGATGTGCAGGGCTTACCTCTGAGGGGATCAGACCAGGCCAAATGGTTTGACTTCCAGAGAGTGCCAGAGTCTTTGTCTTCTGCATTGTCTCTGTCTCTGTTGCTGATTCTTGGGGTGAGGAGGCCAGCATCTGGCTCAGATCCTTCCTCTTCTTTCCTTCTTTCCCTTCACTAAAGATGATGGGTGACTATTCCTGAGTGCTGTTTAACAAGAGACCAAAGCTTCACCTCTCTTGTCCAGGTTACCCACAGAGGCTAGGAAGTTTCTCCAGATATTGGCTTTACCACCTTGGGAGCTGGTTGCTGATGATGGAACCACATTGATCTGACAAGCCTAAGCTCCCTGCTCATCTAAATAGTTAGGATTGTCTTCCCTTGAACTACCCTCTCCAGCAGGAGCAACTGAAAGGAAGGGCAGGTGCTACAGAAGAAGGGAAGGAGAGGAAGAGAAGAACAGCCTCTCCCTCCTCCCATCCCTCCCATTTGGGAAGAGGCCAGAAATTCAGCCTGCAACTCTTAGAGATCTGAACAGGCTGCCCCCAAGGGAGAATGGATTGTGGCTTCTTTCCTGTTTGTTTAACTCAAACCATCCATCTCCCTCTCTATCCTGCTACATCTCCAGGCAGTCCCAGTTTTCAAAGCTTCCACTGGCCACACAGTTCCCAAGGAAAATGGGTGAAGGAGAGCTGGCTGCCAGCCCCAGCTGTCGTGTGGCTTTGGATTGCTGCACTAACCACACAGCAGACTCCCCTGGTCTGTTCGGCTCCAGTTTCTTGCCTGAATGCAGCTGACAAAAGGGAAGAGAAAAGCATTCAGTGAAATACTCAGGAAACTTGCTGTTTAAATTATGATTCACAGTCAGGCATGCCAAGTCCACTTTTCTTCTGATAATCCACTTCTGTTAAGGTTTCTCTGGGCCCTATTAATAGCCTGAAAGAAATACTAATGACCGACCTTGCGCAAGAAGCCAAAGTATTTGACATTCACAGATCCAAAGCTTAGTGACTCAGAGCCCATGATTTACAGCAATGAGGGGGTGAGGGAGCCAAGGGGAGAGAAGAATTTAAGATGAAGATTTCCTGCTTCCAACAAAGGAACCTATCTCTGAATCCTTTATGCTTGCATTCCAGGTTTGGTTTGAATGGTGAGGTTCTGATGATCCCCCTTACACAATGATTCCCCCTTATAACATTGCCTCCTAGAGCTTTGCAGGAGTTGGAGGCTGAAGGCTGAAAGACTCAGTATCCTCTTAACCCATCTTCACCCACCAATGACACCATCTACCCCAGCTGATCCCGCTGCTGCAGCCCTTGCTAAACTCCAAACCTAGAAACAGAAGAATCAGCAAGGTAGAGAGTGTGCCTCATTTCAGGTATTTTCATTTGAGAATGAGAGTGAAGGTAGACCTGCAGGGGAGGCTGCCTGGTGAGTCAGGGTGAAAGGAGCTAGCCACATGTATCTTGGCAGGCAAGAAAAAGAAAGTCGGTCAGGAAGAGTAACTTCCCAAGAAGGATGTTAGGAAGGAATGCCCAGCTGGATCCAAGCTAAGTCATAGAGCCATGCAGATGATGAGATCCTGGAATTCCTCTCCCTCTCTAATCCCCTACAACCCCACAAAGAATGGGAAAATGGAATGGGATAAATTTGTCCTCACTCATTCATCCAGGAAGTCTCTCCCATTTTGGGGGTGTTCTAGGGAAGTTGAGCTTTGTGGAAGAGTAACCCTCAGTCCCACTCTCTGGACAGGGTGCTTCCACTTCATCCTTGGGTCCCTTCCTCAGTGGAACACTGAGATTAGGAGAGAGGGGGAGGTCTGTTCATGCTGTCTACGAAGATGAGTCTTCTTAAACTAGCCCGAGAAAGTTCTTCTAACCCAAGAAAGTTTCCTAGCCAACCAACCAGCTAGTCCAACATAAAGTGTACAGACCTCAGTCATTGCCATCATGAGTCAGTTGGTGTTCTCACTGGGAAGAGGAAGCTGGTTGCCATGGGCTGCGAGTTTCTGCTACCAAAAGAGTAGGCATGGACCAGCTGCCTTGTTCATCTCTGTACTTAAATGCCCCAACCTGTGGAAGGCAAGAGTGATGTGGGAAAAGAACCAGCAGGAGGAAGAAAATAACTGCACTTTCTCTTGTTGCCTGAGGCTTTGACCTTTACCAGCTCCCCCCAAGGATGACATGAAATACCAACAAAAGGTACCATAACTGCTGAGTTCACAATGGGAACGATGGATGGATGTGCTCTACAGAACAGACTAAGATGGTCCAGGCAGAATAAATGGGGGACATTTAAAAAGCCATGGCAGATAAATCTCCAGGTGCATTTCAGCGTCACACCTGGCCCCATTAACCTGTTGTCAGTAAATATCAAGCAAGCAGCTGCACTTTGGGGATGGACAATGTGTCCTTTCTACACATAGTAAATCTGTAGCAAGAATCCTCTTCCCTAAAGTTGAAGTCAAGGGTCAATGTGAAAGAAGAGTTGGAATGGAGTGCTCTGTCCAAGGTGCGGGGGAGGAAACACCATATCACTGGGGTTCTAGACTGAAATGGGACTTCGCTGCTGTGGTTAAGGGACTCTGGGTAATACTCTCAGGAACATCTGTGGTGGCATCTTCACTACTCCCCCTTCCCCAAAGACTGCATATTTGATATCTAGGGCCAGATACATCCCTGGATGCAGATGTGTGTTTTTACCCTCACTTCCTCCAAACCCAGTGCTAGAAGATACTCTGAGAGCTTAACATGACCTTCCCCCTACCTCCAGGAATGATTCCCCCAAACCACCACAGACAGATTGGCTGTCTTCCCTGTTTCTGGAGACTCTCAGTAAAGGTGATTGATTCTATGCTTATTCCCAGTCTCATGTGACCCACATCCCCAACCCTCTCCTTCAGGAAGATTTTATTCATGTCTCACCTAAATGGGCTGTGATATAAGTCTCATTTCCTCTTGTTCTGCCCCATATAAAGATGGAGAACAGCAGGACTTAAGTCAGGTTCTTGATTCTCACCTCCCTTCTCTGTCAAAGTTATGTTCAAAGTGGAGATTGAAATGGGAAAGAGGAAGGTGGGGAGAAGTGTCTTAGGTGTGTCTGGAAGGAACTCTTCTTACACCAAAAGGGGAAGGAGCCTCAAAGTCTTTGCTTACCCCATCATCTAGGTCCCTTTTTTCCAGCATACCTGCCTCTCTCCTCTTTTCTCTCCCTTAACCCCTCTTTTCTTGACACACTGGAATTCTGTATTATATTTTTCTTATGAGAAGAAAACAGTGTTTGTCTGGTTTTGTTGTTTTTACAGGTGTTGTGGAAAAAACTGTAAGAAAATTTAAGTATTTAAAATGTTCCGAGAAAAAAAACTGGGATTTTTTGTTATTATTCTAATATATTATTGTGTACCTATTGTAAATATGAAACGCTCCTATTTTGCAAGCCAAGGACACACTTTGTACTGTTGTTATACATAAATAAAGTTTACTGGATAAAAAAAAAAGAAACCTAGAATAAGATGTCTCAGTGGGATGAAAGATGACAGAAAATCGCAATCCTGCCTCTTACTACCTGGGTGACCTTAGCTAAGTCATTTGCCTGTTCTAAGCCTCAGTTTCCTCAATTGCAAAATGAGAAAGATGACCTAAGAGGGTTAGTTCCCAATTCTATGATCATGGGCTTAAAGCTGAAAGGACTTTAGGGACCATCTAATCCAGTTTCTTCATTTTATAGATGAGAAAACTGAGGCCCAGGAAAATTAAGTCATATAGGAATCACAGAATTCTATTTAAAAGGGACCCCAAAGGTCAACTAACAACAATAACTGTAGGTAGCATTTATATATCCTTTTAAGGTTTGTACAGTACTTTATATATAGTAACTCATTTCATCCACATAACAACCCTGGGAGTGCTATTATTATACCCATTTTACAGATGGGGAAGCTGAGGCTAAGAGAAGTTAAGTGAGTCACCCAAGGCCACATAGCTAGTAAGTGTCTAAGGCAGGATTTGAACATAGGTCTTCCTGACTCCAGGTCCAGCACACTAGCTAAAATACTGCACCACTGCTCTCTCATCTAAGATTTACAACTAGAACAGAACTTGGAGGCTGAATCCGGCTGCCTTATTTTCACAAATGAGAAAACCAAGACTGAGAGATTAAGGAAGTGGCTCAAGGTAACTTCATTAGAGGGAGAAAGTCATCAGAGGGAAAATCTGAACCCAGGTCCTTTGCCTCCAGAGACAATGAGTGCTCTTTCTATTGTGTTAAATAGCCTTCTTCCATTATGTGGGTGACTACAAACAAAATCACTTACTCCAGGTTCAGAGATCCAATTAACATCTAGTTACCACAACTCTTCCCCCTGCCCCCAACATAGCCCCCAACTTCCTCCATAACCAGTGGGCCAACACTGACCCCTAGTGCCAAGACCCCAGAATACACTTCTCCAACTCCGGGCCTTCTACGTAATGAGAGTATTTAATGTCAACACTTCCAAGCACTGGCCCCTTTTCCCCTTCAGTAAGTTCCTCTCCCTAGAGACTAGTTAAGCTACAACTCATCCCCAAGAGTGGGCTGACTTTTGGAAGGATTTAGCTTGGTTCCTAGGAAACGCAGCTGTGGTGGGCTACTATGACTTATGAGTATTTCAACCCTGCTTTAAGGAGAAACGTCCTTGGCAATGGAAGACGTTGGCTCTAAGGAAGAACGTCTGGATAGCACTAGTTGGTAAAATTGTGGAACAGGTGAGAAAGAATGAGTGGCTTACTGCTCATCTCTAAAAGTCATCAAGCAAGCTTGGAGACTGGAGGGAGGCTTGAGATTTCTGCCAAGTTTGTCTTTGAGATAGAAGGATGGTTTCATTGACTTCCAGTCCTGGGATTCCCTTTAAGATGAGAATGCCAATCTTCCTCCACTACCGCCACCTCCTCTATTCTCTATTGAAGTTATATTTTCTGTTTTTCCCTTCATTTATCGAGACATGTTGACATATCTCCTATACACCATCTTCAAAGAGATGACAGGTAAGTGCAAATTCTAGCAGCCTTGTAACATTTCTAAAAAGTATCCAAGGCATCCATTCATTGATTCATTCATTCATGGATGCCCTAGCAATCTTACCAATGTAGCTTTTTGATCACGTCACTCACCTACTTAAAAACTTTCAGTAGATCCCTATTGCCAGTGAAATAAAGCACAAGCTTCTGATCCTGGCATTCAAAGCTCTCCAAAAGCTGACTGTAGCATAACTTTCCAGCATTATATGCTACCATTAATAATAATGATAATAATAATAATTAACCTCGATAGAACAGTTTAATAGAAGATATTCTGCATTCAAGCCAGAAAGTTTTCTATGCTATGCCCCATCCTCCATTCTCATCCTGCCCTCTCCATGTCTTTACTCATGCCATCCTATCCCCTTATTCCTGGGATGGGCTCCACTCACCCACCCAAACCCCTCGCCTGTTGAAATTTTCTTTCCTCAAGGCCCAGCCAAGGTCCCATCTCTTCCGCAAAGCTGTCCATGACCACCCCACTCCTCCACCAACTGAATATAATCTCTCCCTCAGCAAATCTCTTCTAGCGTTTGTCTGAACTGTATCCTTTATACTTATTCCTCTTGCCCTTATATCATAACTATTTGTTTACATATATTCATAAGCTCCATTAATTCATAAGCTCCTTGAAATAAAGGTGAGTTTCATACCTTTTTTTTTGTATTCTCCCCCCATCTAGCCAGATGCCTTGCACAAAGAAGGCATTTAATAAATATTTGTTGAAGTAAAATACCACAAATCTATTCATCCAGCTTTTCTTAAGGTACTCTTTGCGAGGCACTGTGAAAGATAAAAAGATAAATAAGACAGGGTCCCTGCCTTCAAGCAGCCTGTAATCTAGTAAAAGAGATAAAGCATGCATTAAAATGATAATATATACATGCATAGAGACAGTACAAATGAGTTTAGAGAAGGAAAAAAATAGCTAGTCTACAGAGCTTTGCAATTTGCAAATCATTTTACATATGTTATCTCATTTAATCCTCACAACAACCTAGGAGGTAAGCATTATTATTGTCCCCATTTTACAAGTGTAGAAAATGAGGCTGAGAGACATTAAGGGACTTACTGCAAAGTCACATAGCTGGTGTATGTCTGAGGCAGGATTTGGACTCAGATATTTCTGACATAAGATCTAGTGATTCGGCCACAGGTGACCTAAGGTTAGATCTACTTGGGACGAAGGTAGACAACTTTCTCTCACTTCCTGACAGTGAAACCCAAAGAGCTCTGAATTTAGGAATAACCTAACAGAGACAGAGTTTTCTGGAGACCCTGATATAGCTAGTTCACTGGGCACTGTGAAGACATGGAGGAGAGGACAAAGTCCCTTCTCCTGGAGAGCTCCTCATTGGAGGTGAGGAGACACACCCTGGGATCATAGCTCTAAAGTTTAGGGTCCATCGAATCCAACCCCTCCCCCCATTTTACAGATGAAGAAATTGAGACCCAGAGAGATTAAGTGACTTACCCAAAGTCATACAAGCAGTGAGATTAACCCAGCTTTGCACTCAGTCCTATGACTTCAAGTCAGACCCACTTTCTACTGGTTAAAACATAGTGTGGCACAGGGGAAACAGCATTGGTTTTGTTGTCTGAGAACCTGGGTTCCAATCCCGGCTGTGCAAGTCAACTTTTATGTAACCCTGGACTCTCCAAGGTTACTAGCCTATGAGCCTAGTCTAATGGGGGAAACAGTCTCTACCACTGGATAGAGAGCTCCTGGCTTAAAGAGGAAAACAAATCCTGACCTCAGGGAAGGCTATCTATATCGGTCCCCCTGATAGGACCAGGGAGACAGATACAGACAAAGACCCATAGAATAAAAACATGCGCTAGAGAAAGAGCTTTAGTCTATATGACCTTGGACAAGTCACTTGCTGCCGGCCCCAATTTTTCCACCTGTAAGGGAGAAGTTAGATGGAAGGTTGGACATAATGGCCTCTGGAGTTCCTTCCATTTCTAACTGTATAATCCTGTGGATACAACAGAACATGTGTTAAGCCAACAAGGAAGCTCAGAGGTGATTTGGAGCCAGGGAATGGTCAGTAATCCAGGATGTCTTTCTGGAGAAGAACAAGACTGCAAAAAATGCTTGATAGACATTCCTTAGGAATGAGTTATTGTTGTTGTCGTTTTCTTCTTAATTTCCAGTGAAACTAGAGATGTAAATTCTGGTCCTAGGGGTGAAAGAAAATGCAAACAGCCCCCAAAAGAGCCCCCGGCAGAGCTAAGAGCTGGGGCCAGGATGCAATTTGCCCATTGTTTTAAATAACAGTACAGGGTTCTGTCAGGGCACAGGGCTGTTTTGCTAAGATAATGCCATCTTGTGATTCTGTGTAAATGCAAATCCGAAGCTTTGGTGAGACTTCCACCACAGCCAAAAAGGTGTAATCGTTCTTCAACAAAAGCTTTAATGCGACCCTGGTGATTTCCTGACGTGTTAATACAGTTAGCCATCAGGAGCTGGCAGATCAAATTAGCACTCAGATTTCTTTTGTCACCACTGACTACGACTCACCTCTGGGAGGGGTCTCTGAAGGAGGCATTGCCTGCAGCCTGGGAAGTGGGGGTGGAGAGGAGGGAGGGAGAGAGGCAGGCAGGGAGGGCTATCTCCCACTGGGACCCTTACACCAGTGAGCCACTCCAGAATCCCCAGTATCCTCCCTTCTCCTACCCTCTGCAGGTATATGGCGAGATGGAAGGGGTTAGCCTGCTGTGAAAGATCTACACTCACTCTTTAGGCCCCCAACCAGCAGCCTTCGATGGTGGGAAGTCCTTCTCTGTGGCTAACTTGAACCTCTCTTTCTGCAGCTGCACCCCCTACTGCAGAAGTGTTGATTCATCTTTATTCACTGAACCGACACTCATGGGGTGAGGTGGGGGGAGGGGGCATCTTGTGACCCCAGACTGAAACATAATCCATGCCCTTGGGAAGCTTAGCTCTCTATTCTCATCTCTGTAGTTATACTTAAAAAAGCTGCGGTCTTAAAACAAATACTCAACATTTGCATATTGCTTTAAAGATTTATTTTAAAGCACTTTCCTCACAATAACTCCTGTAAGGTAGGTAGCACTAAAGTTATTACACCTATTTTTGTGGTTATTTAGTTGTTTCAATTGGGTCCTACTCTTCATGATCCCATTTGAGGTTTTCTTAGAAAATGGAGTGGCCTACCATATTCTTCTCCAGTTCATTTTACAGATGAGGAAACTGAGGCAAACAGGGTTAAGTGACTTATGCAGGGTCACACAGCTAGTACGTGTCTGAGGCTGGCTTGGAACTCAGGTCTTCCTGACTCCAGGCCCAGTGCTGTATCCACCATGCCATCACCAGTCATCTTGACTTTCAATGGCTCTGGAAGAGAAAATGAGATGGATGATTTTGTGCAGCCTCACTTAAATCCAATTCACGCAGGAATCAAGACATCCCCTCCCCTTCCCCATGTCATTGGTCCTCTTTGAAAACGAAGGATGAACAACAATTGCTGCCCTCACCTTTTTTACAGATTAGGAAAAAAAAAACGCAGAGAAGAGAAATTACTTATCCAGAATCCCATAGCCTGAATTTTACAGAGATAGAATTCAAATACAGGTCTCTTGACTCCAGGTTCAGTCTTCTACTATACCACAGGTCAGAGGACCTGAGTTCAGGTCCTGGCTCTAACACTAACTGAATGACCCTGGATTTGTCATTTCATTTCTCTCAGACTCCATTTCCTCGTCAGTAAAAAAGGGAATAATAATATTTGCCTTGCCTACCTCTCTGAGCCTGTTTCCTCACCTGTAAAATTCAAGAATTGGACCAAATGATCCCTAAAGAAGATCCTTTCCACTTTTCACATTTACAATTCTTTGTGTCATAGGAATACTATTTTTTAAAAGGTGCTTTATAATCAATCAATAAATAAATAGCATTAAGTGCTTTCTATGTGCCCAGCACTGTGCTAAGCACTGTAAATTCAAAAAGAGGCAAAAGATAATCCCTGTCCTCAATGAGCTTATAATCTAATGGGGGAGACAATATGCAAATGAATATAGAGCAAGCTACGTACAGGATAAAGAGGAAATAATTAACAGAGGGAAGGCACTGAAATTAAGAGAGGTTGGGGAAGGCTTCCTATAGAAAGTAGGATTTTATTGGAGACTCAAAGGAAGCCAGGAAGGTCAGTAATCAGAACAGAGAAGCAACAGCATTCCAGGCATGGGGGACAGCCAGAGAGAATGCCCCAAGCTGAGAGATGGGGTGTCTTGTCCGAGGAACAACCAGGAAGCCAGTGTCACCGGATCAGAGAGTATATGTTAGGAGGAAAGTATGAAAAGACTGGAAAGGTCTGAGGGACTGGGTTATAAAATTGTAAAGCGCTAGAGAAATATAAGCTGTTAGGATCTTATCATAGCTTTGTAAGAGAATGACCTTCTTTCCTTGGAGGGAATTATCTCTGCTATTTTTACAAGAATCATAGGTTTCAGAGTTAAAAGGAGTCTTAGAGATCTAGTCTAACCCTCCTCATTTTACAGAGAAACTTAGCTCTAGAGAAGTTAAATGAGTAAACAGTGAATGTGGGATTGAAACCTAGGACTTCAGACTCAACATTTAGGGCTCTTTCCATTATACTGTACCACTCTGGAGGCAGCAGATAGGATGACTGGGAAGCAGGAGCCGAACCCTGGGCAGCATCAGGGTAGAAGGAACAGTTGGGGAAGAAAGAGATAGTGTGGATGCCCTCAGGAGGAAGGGAGAAAACTCAGGCAGAAAGAGAATCAATCAATAAGCACTTATTAAGTCCCTACTGTGTGCCAGCCACTGTATTGGGGATACAGAGGTAAAAGACAGTCCTTGCACTCCAGGAGCTTACAACTGAATGGGGGAAACAGCTTGCAAACAAATATAGACAAAACAAGCTAAATAGAGAATAAATAGGAACAAATTGACAGAAGGAAGGCAACGGGATGAAGAGGCTGGAGAAGACTGAAGAAGGCTGAAGAAAGTGGCATTTTAGATAGAACTTAAAGGAAACCAGGAAGGTTGGTAGTTGGAGCAGAGGAGGGAGAGCATTCCAGGCGTGGGAGACAGGCAGAGAAAAGCTCCCTGCTTCCTGTCTGCCACCTTCTTCGCATCACAGAAAGGAAGACAGAATTTCTGAGTTGGAAGGGAATTTAAGGACCATCTTAACCCAACTTTTACCTGAAAAGGAATCCTCACCACTATACCCCCAACAAATAATCATCTTGGTTTTGCCTAAAGACATCTGAGGATGGGGAAATCAAGCAAGCAACAAGCATTTATTAAGTGCCTACTGTAGGTCAGACACTATATTGGGCTTTCAGAATTCAAAGACAAAAATGAAATAAAACCTACTCTCAAATAGCTTCCTTTCTATTGGAGAAAATAACATGTGCACATAGGGGCAGCTAGGTGGTACAATGGACAGAGCACTAAACCTGAAGTCAGGAGGTCTTGAGTTCAAATATAGCCTGAGACACTTAGTAGCTGTGTGACCCTGGGCAAGTCACTTACCATTTGTTTGCCTCAGTTTCCTCATCTATAAAATGGGGCTGATAATATCACCAACCTTCCAGTGTTGTTGTGAGGCTCAGATGAGATCCTAATCGTAAAGCATTCAGCACAGCACCTGGCACATAATAAGTTCTGCATAAATGTTACCTATCGTATATTATTTTTCAGGCCACTGCACCCAGATGGCTCTGGAGGAGAAAGCAAGGCTGCCGGTGAACACGCAAGCCCTCCCTCATTCAAATCAAATTCAAGTGCAAGTCATGTCATCATCTCCCTGATGTCATGGTCCTTTTCTAGAACAAAGGACAAACCACACAACCATAACCACAACAACCACACAACAAACTTTTTAAAAGTTTTTGATGTAGTTTAGGGAGTGAGGGCACTAGCAGGTAGAAAAAGCAGAAAAAGTTTCATTAAAAAGTAGGTTTTTCACCAAAGTCTTACAAGGATTCATTTATTTTACTAGGTGGAGGACAGAGTCCATTTCAGTCTTGTGAACAGCTGATGTAAAAGCATGGCAATTAGAAATAGAGAAGGAGCAAAAAGACCAGTGTAGCTGGATCATCCAGTGTCCAATATGCAAAGAGACTGGAAAGGTGAGTAGACAGCAGGATGTAAAGGGCTTTAAGTGACAAGCAAGGAAGTTTATAGTTTATCCTAGAAACAATTGAGGGCTACGGGGAGTTTAATGAGTTAAAGAGTGACCTAGTCAGAATTTCACTTAAGGAAAATCACTTCTGCAATGGGATGGAAGATGGATTGGTGGGGGGAGAGACTAGAGTCTGGGAAACCAATGAGGCTCTTGTAAGAATCTAGACAAGAGGTGATGAAGGCCCTGAGCTAAGGGAATGGCTTTGTGAGTATAGAAAAGGGGATGAATGAGAGAGGTATCCACCTGGCAAAGAAGCAGCAAGATCTGTCAGCTGATTGGACATGGGGAGGAGGAGACAGGGATGACAGCAAAAGTGTGAACCTGGGACCCTGGAAGGATGGTGGGCCCTTCCCACAAAGATGGGGTTTCAAAGAGCTTCCCATGTAGGGGCAGAGATCATAAGTTCCGTTCTGGACATTTTTGAAGAAGCCCATTCCATTTAGGGGCAGCTCCAATGGTTGGGAAGGTTTTCCTTGCATCGATGGAGCCTTAAAAAATTGCCTCAGTATATTTCATCCATTTTTCTTCATTCTGCCCACCCAACTCCTGGGGCTAAGCAGAATACTTCTAATCTTTCTTCAACAGAACTGCCACTTGAGTACTTGAAGATAGCTATCCTGTGTCCTGAGAGTTTTCTCTTCTCCAGGTTAAATGTTCCCAATTCCTTCAAACAATCCTCTTATGGCAAAGATCCTAGGCCCTTCATCCCTCTAGTTACCCTTCTCTGAACTTCTTCGGTTTATCAGTGTCCTCTCTAAACCATGGTGCCCAGAACTGCACACAGTATTCCATAGGGAATATCACCAGGGCAGAGTCAGGAATGGGGCCACCTCTTTTATTTGGGGCATTGTTTCTCAATACAGCTCCAGCTTTAGGGGATGCCATATCAGACTGTTGATTCACATTGAATTTGCAGTCTACTAAAACCTCCAGACATTCTTCAGAGAAATTGTATCTCCCCATTCCTTCCCCATCCCATATGCTTGTGAAATGGATATTAGATGGAAAAGCGGGAGCATCCAGTGAACACAGGCAGCATGCTCCCCCCTGTTGCCAGTCCACAGGGAAGAAGTTGGGAAGCCCGCTTCCAGAAAAGCACAATTATCTGTAATGGAAAGGCCCTCCTCATCAATTCAGGGCATGCATAGGTTTTCCAGTGCACTTACTTCAGGGGAGGAGAGCGGGAAGAAGCATTTATTAAGCCCCTGTTATGTTCCAGGCACTGCCATTACCTCATTTGATCTTCACAACAACCTTAGGAGGTGGGTGTTATTATTATCACCATCTTACAGTTGAGGAAACTGAGGCAGGCAGAGGTTAAGTGATTTGTCCAGTAAGTATCTGAGGCAAGATTTGAACTCAGCTCTTTCTGACCCCAGGCCTAATGCTCTAGCCACTGGGCCACCTAGCTCCTGACCTCATCAAGAGCTATCTTTTTGTTTGGCTGCTAAATGGGAACTAAAGGCCAAACAAAAGACTCCCATGGGGCAACTTACCCTCTGTGGAGGCCGGAGGCTTTCTCCTGATATTATGAGAGTAGCCATGGAGCACCCTGTTATCCAGGATGCTTGCCAGGTAGACCTGCCCATCTTCTCTTCTTATCATACAATTCCTTACTGGTGCCTTTCACTCCTGGTCTTCTTGGGCCTCCTCATCGGTTATATCTTGTAATGTGCTCATACGCCCCATGGGTCACAAGAAAGTATTTCTCAAGAGCTTAATATGGTGCCTGGCACATTGGAAGTGCTTAATGAAGGCTTCTTCCCTTCTCTTTCCCCTTCCACCCCTAAGGGATGCTCATTTCGCATTCTTTAGAAGCAATTGTGTTCCATGTCTTGCAGCTATATAGCTATACTAGTAGAATATTAGTATTTTTTAAATGGGCCTTTTTTTTCATGGAAATTTTGGGGTTAATAAAGGAACTTTGCTGAAGGCGACCCAGCCCTCTCTACTGTTCAACTCTGGATCCAACTTGTTTTCCATCTGTACTGTCTGACCTAGGCATGCATACCAATAGCTCTATAAGGTGTGCATCCATATGCATATCAAATCTAGGCAATAGACATTCTTCATCACCTTGTTCTTTCCTGTGTAGATTAGCTGATCAAATTTCTTTGAGTGATGAGAGATCTCTTCCAGGAGACTCTGCAGTGTTCTGGGATGTAATGCAATCAGCACAATGCCATCTACAAACAAGAAAGAACATCTGTAGGACCTCACCTACCATCTGGACTCTGGGCTGGGTTCCCTCCATCACAGCGGCAAACACTGTTGGTGAGTATGCATCTACCTGTTTTATGTCTCATCCAATGTTTCTTATCAGAGGGTCACTGAACAGGGTTATTTCTAGTGTTATATTTGCTAAGGAATTATGAATAAGTTTGATATATCAATGATGTATAGATGGGAGATACCTCATGAGGTGGCATTTTTTTTCCTATTGAATCAAATACCTTTTCCATAATAAGCAAATAGTATGTACTGCGGCATTGTGTGTTCCCTACATCTTTCTTTTAATTGTTAGATGATCAAAATATGGTCCATTGTTGAATATTTGTCAATCAATGAACATTAATTAAGCACCTACTATATGCCAGGCACTATGATAAGCACTGGGGATGAAAAAAGACGCAGAAGACAGTCCCTGCCTTCAAGGCACTCATAGTCTGATGCAGGAGACAACAAGCAAATAAATATGTGCAAACAAGCTATCTACGCGATAAAAAAGGAAAAATTAAAAGAAGGAAGATGCTAGAACTAAGAGGTGCTGGAAAAAGGCTTCCTGTACAAGGCAGGATTTCAGTTGGGACTTAAAAGAAGCCAGGGAAGTCAGGAAGTGGAGATGAAGAGAGAGAGCCTTCCAGCTGGGGGGGACAGCCAGAGAAAACCCCTGAGAGATGGGGGGTCTTGTTCATGATACAGCCAGGAGGCCAGTGTCACTGGATCAAAAAGCGTCTGGTGGACAGTAAGGTATAAGAAGACTAGAAAGGTGGGAGGGGGCTAGGTTATGAAGGGCGATCAATAGCCAACAGAGGATTTTGTATTGGATCCTGGAGATAATAGAGAGCCACGGGAGTTCATTGAGCAGGGGAATGACAGAGGCAGATCTCCACTTTAGGAAAATCACTTTGGTGGCTAAATAGAGAATGGATTGGAGTGGGGAAAAGACTTGAGGCAGGCAGGCAGGCAGGCCCACCAGCAGAATATTGATTATGAAAGCCTGTTTGTTACCTATGAATACCCTCATCAAGGATGCCCTCAATTTTTGCATAAATAATACTCACAAAACTTTTGTACAGCAGTGAGAGCAAGCAAAAAAATGGGTAGTTATTAACATTCAGTCATCCTTTTTCAGTATTAATAAATCCTGAGTTTTTTTCCCATCCTTTGATATCTTCCCTTCCATCAAATACTTTGTATATTGAACTCTCAATGTCCTCACAAGTGAAATCTTTACCAATACAAATTTCCTCTACATATACTTTGTGCAGTACAGCTGGTTTGCCACCTTCCTCTTTGATGTCATAACCTACTCTATAAGCCCATCTTGGACTGGTGTCAGGGTCCAGATGAAATGGTTTTACTATCCTTAATGGAAAATACAGTTTGTCAAAGTATTTTTCTCAAATCTTTTCCATTTTTCTTTAGTTTCTATTCCTCCTTATATTTTCATCCTTGAAAACCTTCGAAATGACTTTACTTCGATGAATGTGTTGCCACACTTTCTTCTCTCTGTTTTATGAGACAGAGTCAAAATTATCTATCGTTCTTCTTTGCAAGATTTTACGAATGAGTTTATATTCTAACTCATGGGTGCCTTTGGAAATTTTCTCTTTCCACCTGGCAAACAGGTCGTATAGTTGCTGACTAAGGGACTTTCTGGGCTCTTTTGGTCTCCTTGCTGTGGCAATTAATTTATGTTGGTTAAACTTCTGGCTTCTTTTAAGACCCAGGCCAAATTCCACCTCCTCCAGGAGGCTTTTTCCTATTCCCTCAGCTGTTAGTGCCTTCTTTCCAATATGGATACATCTTCTATGTACATAATTATCTACATGTTTTCTCCCCAATTAAAATATGAGGTCTTTGAGGGTAGAACCATGTCTTTGCCTTTCTTTGAATCCCAGCACTTCATGCAATGCCTGATAAACAGTAAGGACTTAATACTGGTTGATTGACTATTATACTTGGTATTAATGTCATTACCATGGTTTGTTTTCCTTTTTGAATTTTTAATTGCTTGTTTAAAGTTGGTCAAGGTTAAGTTGTTACAATTGTACAAAATATCTTTTTCTTCATTATTATTCTTTGTTCTTGATTTTTTTTTTGCTAATTTTGATGTTAGATCTAACAAATCAATGGCCTCCCAATACACTAACAGCTGACTCATGAATAGCTCCCACATCAATAGCAGGTCTTTTCTAATCTGTTGAAACATAATGGACATCATTCTTTGAGATCTTTAAGCAAAAGGTAGAGGATGACTTGCCTGGTAGATGATATTCTTTCTCATGTAAAGTCTGGTCTGAATGACCATGGAACCCCCTTCCAAATCTGGAATTGTCTGATTCTGAGATCTTGAGAGTTCATGGATTCAGAGCAACCCTTTAAGCCTGAGCTACTTTTATCTCTGGGATGCCATAGGAGGGGTTGTTTCTACCATCTGATGCTAAGGGGGAAGAGAGAGAAAGAGAACAAGCATTTATTAAACACCAACTATGCATAAGGCAGTGTGCAAAGTACCACCTTACACACACACACACACACACACACACACACACACACACCCCTCAGGCTGCTCTTTGTCCTTCCTTGGATATTCATTTTACCCTCATTTCACATAAAGATGGGGGGAGCGGGGGTAAAGTGTAGTGTGATTTGCCTCAGGCTACAGCCTTAGCATATCCTTGTATATTCCAGTCACTCAATAAATGCTTGTTGGTGGTGATGATGGCCCTGGGCCCCAAAGCCCTCTAGGGAAAGCCCTACTGATGTGGTGACTAGTTAGTACTTCTCTGTATGAATTTTCCAAATGGTCCAAGTACACATGGCTTTTCCCCCTTCCCTTCAGTTTCCTCCAAATCAATTCTACCATCGTTGTAGAGCGGCAGATTAATAACTGGATTTCCCCCTGCAACGCCATCCCTGACAACTAATTGGTTCGATATCTCCCAATTGCTGTATCACTCTGGGATTTTCTGAGAGAGATATAAATAAGCCGATTCTATTAATAAGCCATTTAGCCAAGGAAAGAAAATACACTTCTAAGATCCCAAGGGGGACAGGGAAGCCACTCAGTGGCCCGTGGAGCAAAAGCCTTGATTAGGGGAATGAAGCGTCCTATATCTGAGCTCTGCTCCCAACAGAGCTTGCCCACATCCCACTCACATCCACACACATGGTAGATCTCATTCCGTCCTTAAAGGGCTTGGGGAGGAGTGAGGAAGAGGTGGGGGAAGTAGGGCTCATGGTGCATTGAAAAAATTATAAATTTAGATAAATCTAGGCATTCATGGGCCTGAGCATGTCTCTGGAAAATAATAGTTACCAGGGTAGAACCTGATGCATTTGGGGGCGCTTTATTGTCTCTTTATAATTAAGTCCTGCGCAGAAATCCAATTACAAATGTTCCCAATTGCCCTCTAGCTAAGGGCTGACAGAGAAGGGGAGACTCCTGGACTTAAACAAGTCTGAGTAAAAAATTAATATCATGGCAGCATCAGCTAATTAAAAGTGCCGCCTCTATTAGTACATCTGGATATTAATAAATGGGACTATTATTATTTCATCTGACAACCACAGCCTTACCAATCCATCGGCCCTGCTCTTGAATACAACGTCTCCTTGCTTTGCCTAGAGACTCCTGACAATGTAGGAGGGGGCTTCTCTAAAATATTTCCACCTGTGCCCTGGTGCTCTTTATTAGGCCCCATCAGAAGGGGAACTGCCACTGCCAGAGAGGGCATACAAATCATAGCTAGCATTTATATAGAACTTGAGGGTGTACAAAGCACCTCACCTATGTGATTTTATCCTCACAACAACCCTTCAAGATGGGCGCTATTATTATCCCTATTTTACAGATAAGAAAACTGAGACAAAAGGATATTAAATGACTTACCCAAGGTAGCACAGCTAATAAGTATCTGAGGGAAGCTTTGAACTAAGGTTTTCCTGACTCAAAGTCTATCCTTCCACTTATAGTCCCTTCAGGCCTCCCTCCTCCACACAGCATAGACTTGCTGGGTAAGGGGAAAGCTGAGACCACTGACTCTAGAAGCAGCACTGCCCATGAAGGCTGATGGAGTTGGGGGGAAGCATGATGCCTGGTCACTAGGTAGAGTTTTAGTCATCCATCTTCTCCCTTACTTGCCCACAGACTTAACTGCATCTATTTTGTGTTTCCTGGTATTTTGATGTGGTTTTACTTGTTATTTTACACCGTATTCTATCTTGGGCAAGGCCAACATGTGCTATTAATTAGGAAAAGCCTTGGGTGGGGTGGAAGAATAGAAGGGTAGTCCCCGCCTGGGGCAGGCCTGAATCACGGGGAGCACAGATGTAATATGAAAGCCAGGCCAGGTCAGTTAGCAAATGTCAGAGATTGAAACCACATGTAATCAGGTTGCCATCCCTGTCAAGAGAGATCCAAAGGGTTGTAACTGGCAGGTAATTAAGTTGCCAATCGGAACATTCAGAGCCCAGCAAAGCTACCACAGATGAGGGAGTCCAATAATGAAGGGATTATAGGGAATTTCAATTCAACTAAAAAAAAAAAACCAATCTGTATTAAGTGTATGGTGGATGGCAGCCACCAGGGATTTAAATACAAAAAGCAAACAGTCCCTGCCCTCAGACAGTTTACTTTTTACTGGAAGGAGGG
The DNA here is from genome assembly GCF_003287225.1 of Phascolarctos cinereus. Lineage (NCBI taxonomy): Eukaryota > Metazoa > Chordata > Mammalia > Diprotodontia > Phascolarctidae > Phascolarctos > Phascolarctos cinereus. The sequence continues at coordinate 373,880,270 of NW_027555958.1, forward strand.
GAGGGTGCAGAGCCCTTTGATATTTTGACTAAAGCTGGTTCTGTTAGCCCTGAGTTCTAGGCTTCCTTCCTTCCTCCATATAGGCTCCAGGTCACCGGGCAAGGAAAAGCATGAGACCTTTGAATTGTGTCTCCAGCAGTTGTATTGCTCAGGCTGGCTGACACAGTTGTCAAGCTACTTAGATAACCTTGTCACATAAGAAAGTCCCAGCAAGACCTTTTATAACCCAACTGTCCTTATCACAGTGGTGTAGTGCCAGATCTTCCCCTTCAACACTTGCACCTATACCTGTTATCTTCCCCTATAGAATATAAACCCCTCGGGACAGGTAGGTTGCGCAGTGGATAGAGCACCAGCCCTGGATTCAGGAGGACCTGAGTTCAAATCCGGCCCCAGACACATAATACTTCCTAGCTGTGTGACTCTAGGCAAGTCACTTAAACCCAGCTGCCTCACTAAAAAAAAAAAAAAAAAGAAAGAAAAGAATAGAAACCCCTCAAAGGCAGGCACCGTTTCCATTTTTGTCTTTGTAACTCCAGTACCTACCTACACAGTACCAAGACAGAGTAGGCACTTCATGAAGATTTATTGGGTGATTTATCTCATAAAACTGAAGGGGAAAGTCAAGCCTCAATCAATCAGGAAAGATTCTGAGCTGTAGTCCAGACTCTTATAAATAGCAAATAAAAAGCAAATAGCTTGGAACCATCTTTCCTGTATTTAAAATTCTGGTGTAACCCTGACCTCAAAATCCATTTGCAGGAATGCTCCTCATCAGTGGAGATGTCCCTCATCTGGATAAGGCGTGGAGTATTGAATCATCACTCCCCACCAATGAGGAGAGTCCCATACAAATGACTTGGGGGTTACACTAGTTAATTGAGGATTTTTATTAACCAAGGTCCTGCTAATACAACTGTTGTATTTATTGTCACTGGTTACCCCAAAAAAGCACTCGATCTTATAATGTGCCCAGATGTTGGGAGTCCACCAATTTGTCTCCAGACACATCTGCTTTTGTGATTGAGAATCACCATAGAGGGATGAGCATGCTGAAGGGATAGACTGAAGAGAAAGAAACAGGAAGCAAAGAAGAAAGGGAAAGGATAAAAGAAAGGAAAGAGGAGAGAGAGCAACACAAAGAAAGGGAAGGTCAGAGAGGAAAAGTGTAGACATAGGTAAGGAAGGGAGAGGGGCACAGTGCTAGAGTGTACTAAACCTGGAGTGAGGAAGACCTAATTTTGAATCTAGCCTCAGACACTTATTTTGCTGTGTGACCCTGGGCAAATCACTTAACCTTCAAGGAAAAGCCTCACAATAGCTAGATTTCAATGTAAAATCAAGAGATGGTAGCAGCAGAGATCGAGAGGGCCAGCAGAGAGAAACTCAATGGAGGATAAAATGGTGAAATGGAAGACCAGTGGACAGTGGTGCAGTGGGTGCAGCCCAGAAACAAACACCAGCAGCTCACAGCCCTGTGGAGGAAGCAGCAAGAAGCATCATCAGAGGGATTCCAACTGGGACAAAGCCCTAGAAGGTTAAGTTGGCCAGGTCATGTGAATTCCCATTCTCCCACCAGTCCTGTGGGTATTTGTGAGAAAGTGTGCCTCTCTGTGTATGTAGAGATTTTCCCTCACCTTTGGTTGTTCTCTTAAAAAGAACAATAGTAGAGGTGGATGAGCTATAATTTTGAATAGATGCTGACCCTCACCATTCTTTGAACCTAGAATAGCCTTCAGGAAGCCCGTATTTAAAGGGAACTGAGGTGTTTCCTCATTTGTAGGAAAGGGGTTGGACAAGAAGAGCTCTTGCATTCTAACCCAACCTTGGACTCTCTTTAAATATGAGCTGCCTGAAGGTTATCCCAGGTTCAAAGCATGCTTTGGGGCACTTCAATGTGTCAACACCTCCTCCATCAACAGGCTGCCCCATCCAGAGCCAATCATAAGTACAGTGGTCTTCCTCCCCCTTTTGCAAGTGAGGCTGATCTGAAGAAATGGCTCTGCTCATTCTGCCTTATGGACATTCTACCCTCTTCCAACGTTGGAACACAGTGAAGAGGAAGGAATGGACTCTGTTCTCTTGAAGAATCAGTAACCTTCAAGGAAGTTGTTGTGGACTTCTCCTGGAAGGAGCAGGGGCTCCTGAACCCTTCTTAGAAGGAGCTGTTGTACAGAGAGGTGATCTTAAGCAATGTGACCCCCCTAGGTCTGGTCACTTCCAGATCTTCATTCTCCTGCCTCCCCTCCTGATTCTCTAGACTTCTTTCTCTACCATATCCAAGCAGCCTTCCCACACTGGAAGATCCCCCTGCCCTGGGGTCCCTTGCTCTGATTAGTCAGTTCCTCCATGTTCCTCCCACAACTTCCACTTTGAGGAAGGTCCCAGGTGGGCCATGTTCACTCCTTCATTCATCTCTAGCCTCTACTCACTCCTGACTCTTCAGATTTTTTTTCCTCTACCACACCCCTTCCCTTTTTGCCTCCTTATGTGTAGTCTTCCCACATTAGAATGTAAGCTTCTCGAGGGTATGAACTGACATTCTTTTTGCTTCTATTTATTCCCAGAGCTTAGGACAAAGTCTGGCATGCAGTAAGTGTTTAACAAAATGCTTGTTGACTTATCCAAGGCCATACAATAGTGAGTTGTGGAGAGCGGGAGGTCCTTTCATGTATAAACTGACTAGATGGCTGCTAAGTCATCTAATCTAACTCTCAAATTTTGCAATTCTGTTATTCTTGTGTTTTTCCCATTATATCTCTCTCTTTCCCTAACATAGAAAAATTCAAATGTTTAGTTTGGAAGGGCATAGGGACAACATCTAGCAGAAAGCCTGTCCAGAGTTTCCATCCCATGGGTCATAGAATCATAGATTTAGAGGTTTAAGGGACCTCAGAGGCCGTCTGTTCCAACACCCTCACTTTACAGCTGAGGAAAGTGAGGCCCAGGGAGATAAAATGACTTGCCCAAGGTCACACAGGTAGTAAGTATCACAGGTAAGATTTGAACCCAGGTCTTCTGACACCATCATCCTTTCCATTATACCAAATCAAATGATTTCCCAAGGCCACACCAGTAAGTTGAGAATTCAGCTCCATGTTTACAACTCAGCTCCATGTTCATCAAAACTCTGTCTTTCGTGCTTTCCCCTTTGATCCTCCCAACTCCCTGTCTCTCCCTCTCCGTGCCTTCCTGGCTTTCCCACTGTCATTTTGGACTCCTTTGAAATGACAAGAATAAGACCAAAAGCCAAAGGCCATCCACTACCCTGGGTAGAGATAAAAGCTAAAAGAGGGCTGTCTGACAAGCAAACGATCTGGGCAGTGAGGTTTACAGGGGAGCTGTCCCAGGCCCAGCAGACAGGACCAGCACCTGCAGCACGGACGGCAGCCTGGCTTACCTGGGATGCAAACTACTCCCTGAGGTCACATCAATGGAGCTGATGCCTCCACACCACACCCACTCCCACCCTCCGGCCAATAAGAGAGCAGAGACCACTGAAATAGCATCAGGAAAATTCTCTGGTCTTAACCTAACCTTCTCCTGCTGGTGGATCATTCCACTCCTCCCTCTTCCCCTTCTGTGGTCTCCACATAAGACCAGCCTGACACAACCCAGACAGAAGCTTCTACTTTTTAAAGAGCTTTGGTGATCTAGATCTCACTACCACCCTCAGTCACTTATTTCATGTTGATCCACCTAAATGAGTAAGTTCTTTCTGGTGACTAGCCTAAATTCCTCCTCGCTAAATTCTACATGTTCCACACATATGTTCCTTTATGTTTAAAAGGCAGAACACTGGGAAATGCTCACGATGTTACGTGCACCACAGAATAGAGACAATGCTTCTACCTCCAAGACGCTTTGTGTCTGTACATGCAACCAACCACTAGATGCCCCCAGAGACAGAGGGACAGAGGTCAAGCCAGGTAAGGAAGGTCTCCTGCAGATTCCCTGTGGTCTTTCCAAAAGACATGCTAGTCAGTATGGATCCCCAGGAATGTAGCCATATATTATGTACTATAATGATGATGATGATGATGATGATAACTAGCCTCTCTATTGTGCTTACTCTGTTCCAGGCACTATGTTAAGTACTTTAAAATTGCTAACTAATTTGATCTTCATAACAACCTTAGGAGGTAGTTGCTATTTATTATTATACCCATTTTACAGATGAGGAAACTTGAGGCAAACAGAAGTTAAGTGATTTGTCAGGTCACATAGCTAGTAAGTGCGGTATGATGGTACATATTTCTTATTGTCTTAAGATTCAATATACTGTCAATATACCTCACCAAAGATTCCCATGAGATTTAAAGTTGGGAGGGGACTTAGAGATCATCTAATCCAAACCTTTCACTTTACAGATGAGGAAACTGAGGCCCAGATCAGGGAAGGGATTTGTCTAAGGACATACAGGTAGCATTTGAACCTATATCCTCAGAATCCAAATCCAATCTAATCTCTTTCCATTACACCACAATACTGCCCTGCTTCCTTAGCTATGAGGCAAAAATCATCGTCATTACAAATCAAACAGGAAGTATAGCCCTTGGAAGGGAGAACTGGAATATCCCCCACAGCCCCACCTTAACCCAGTCTGGTATTGGATCAATGGACTTGCTAAATGCCCTTATTCCCACCCTAACACCCATGCCCCTTTGCTCTGGACTAACTAACTCCTTCCCATGTGATCTGGGCATGCATGTCAAGCCATCTTTTTAATTTTCTGGTTGGCTTGGCAAATCGCAGATGCTCACTCCCCAGAGCTTGGTGCCTATGCGTTGCATTCATTTACATGCAGCTAGGGCTCATCTTTCTCCCCACTTCACTTCAGCTCCTCCTGCCACCTTTCTCTCAAGGAAGCCCCAAGCATGGAACAAGGAATCATCCTCCCCATACCCAGAGCAGCCTGCGACCTTTCAGTGTTTAGAGAAGCAATGACCATCGTCTTTGACCCCCTCAGTCCCTGCCTCCTAGCAGCAGGACAGTTCCCCAAATCAAGAGGGGTGGGTGTTACAGTGATTGGAGGGAGTTGGAAGGGACACAATGTAGAGGAGAGGCCAGGAAAGAAAAGTGTTAGACCCTGTCCATCCACTGCCACAATTATAGCCCCATAGCTGGGGGTGGGGGGAGCCCTCATTAGAGCCAATGGCTCCTGCACAGCCCTGCCATCAGGGAAATGACAGGGATTTGGCTAAGTTTAACCAATTCTGCAGCTGGGCTAATTACTATGATTCTAGGGCTTCGGGTCCAGCCCCAAACCAAACAAATACTAAAGAAAACCAGAGGAGGCATCCCTCCCCCTATTCCTAGTTCCTCAGGAGCCCTGCATAAGAGGGGCAGGGATTATGAGTACTCATTGTATGGGGGAGAGATCGAAGGAAGAAGGGGAGGAAGGAGAAAGAGGGGAGAGAGAGGGAGAAAGAGAGACAGAAACAGAGAGAAATGGAGATAGAGATAGAGGAGAGAGAGAGAGACAGTGACACAGAGAGGAGACAGAGACAAAGAAAGACAGAAGAGACATAGAGAGAGACACAGAGAGAGGAGAGACAGAAAGAGGGAAGAGAGACAGAAACAGAAACAGAGAAAGTACAGAGACAGAGGAGAGACAGATAAAAAGGCAAAGAGAACAACAGAGACAGAGAGAGAAGAGAGAAAAAGACAGAAAAAGAGAGAGGAGAGAGTAAGACAGAGAAGGGAGACAGAGAGGAGAGAGACAGAGGAAGGAGAGACAAATAATAAGGCAGAGGAGGGGAGAAATACAAACAGAAAAAAGAGAGAAACTGAGATAGAAAGGAGAAAGAGGAGAGACAGAGAAATTGAGAGACACAGAGACAGGACCAGAGAAAGACAGACACACAGAGAGAATACAGTACACCTGTACTTAGATTGGTGCAGGTGAGTGGGGAAAACAGTGTCTCTCACATGCCCTAATCAATCATATACACGATTAGAGAGGCAAGCCCAAGGTAAACATTTATGCCTAACAAGTAGGGTGTCAGTATGAACACTGTTCTTCAAGGTTCCCCCAAACTAGAGTAGGCTCATAGATTTCCAGCTTGAAGGGATCCAGGGTATCTATTCCAACTCCCTCATTTTACAGATCAGGAAACTGAGGTCCATGGAGATGAGATAACTGGACCCAGGTCAGACAGGCAGTAGGGAGTGAGTGGAAGAACAAGAATCCAAACCCAACTCCTCTGCCTCCAAAGCCAGGATTTCCTCCCCCATCATCCCATCCTGCTTCTTACCTAAACTCGGTAATCCGGCAAACACTTACTACATTCTGCGTCGGAGATCAAAAGTCAACATGGAAAACAACCCCTGCCTCCAAAGAGCTTCCGTTCGACTGGGATAGGAAGAGGCGCAAAATGTTTGAAAGATAGATAGGAAAGGTAGAACACTAACCACTAGGGCGAGCAGGAAAGGCATCTAAGAGGCAGATGTGCAGAGGGAGGAGGCAGAAGATCCCAGGCAAGGCAGACTGCCAGTGCAAATGCACAGGGTTCAGATTTGGAATATTCAAGGAACAACGAATACACCATTTTGGCTAGATTGGAGAGTGGTTCGAGATCGTGAAGGGGAGGGACTTATTCACATCAATCTTCCTACCTCCCACATTTACTATGTGAACAATAGCATATCATTAATTCCCCGAAGCCTCAATTTCCTGGGGATAATTACAGACCCTACCTGAGAGTCAAGGCCATGCAGGAAATTGAGCACTGGACTTGACATCACAAAGTCCTAAGGTCTGCTGTGCTTAGCTATGTGACCCTGCTCAAGTCGCCTGTTTTCTCATCTGTAAAATGGGCAGAATATTAGCACCTACCTTTCACAGGGTCCTTGTGAGGATTAAAAAAGTTAATGTATGTAAAGTTCTTGGCAAACCTTAAAGCACTCTATGAAGTCAGAATATTACTAATGAAGAAAATATTCCAAATGACGAAGAAAATCACACTTACACTACCCACCTCACTTTTGTTGCTAGGTTTATTTTAGATTTTGTATATATATATAAATATTTTGTAATATTTTATATCAGGTCCTGTTATTATATAGTATTCTTCCAATATCTATCACGGGAAAGAGAAGACTTTGACTTTCTGAGGATTAGGACAGTGGAACTTGTCAGATTCTTGCAAGCTGGTAGGTCCTAATGATGGACCCTCTGTTGTCCCAGGTCTTGCCTGCTTAAATTCCAGTTGTGTATTACCAAGCTAGATGCAAGGTGATGAATTTTTCAGCCAATCACAACTCTAGAAGACCATCTCCTGGGTTGTGGACAGGTTGTGATCAGCTTTAGTGGGACAAATACCCACACCAACAGAATAACAAATCCTTCTAATATATGTATATATGAATCGTTTTAAGATGTATAGGCACACAACTACACTCTATTTGGGGAGGTGGACAGCCCTTGCATTTAAAGACAATCCACAATTTGGCATCATCCTGAACTCTTCACTCTCACTCATCATACATAGCCAATCAGTTACCAAGTCTAATTGATTTACACCCATACCATCTCTTGAGTCTGTCCCCATCTCTGTTCATAGTCATTGCCCTTGTTCAGGACCTTTGACAAAGATTATTGCAATAGCCTCTTAATTGGTCTCCCTGCCTCAAGCCTTTCCCATTTCAAATCCATCCCCATCACAGCCACTAAAGGGATTCTACAAATCAGAGATTTGACGGTGTCACACTCCGCATCTCCCCTCTCTCCCACACTCAAAAAATTCACTTGTTCTCTACTATCTCAAAAAAACACAGTAATCTTATTACCTTTCTTTTTTTAAATTTTTTTATTTTTATTTTTTTGGCTAGGCAATGGGGTTAAGTGACTTTCCCAGGGTCATACAGCTAGTAAGGTTATGTGTCCAAGGCCAGATTTGAACTCAGGTCCTCCTGACTTCAGGGCTGGTGCTCTATCCACTGTGCCACCTAGCTGCCCCTCTTATTACCTTTCTAGTCTATGTATACATTGCTGCCTTCTGTGCACTCTCTGGTCCAGTTGTATCAACCTACCTGCTATTCCTTACTTGCTATTCCATTTCCCATCTCCATGTCTTTGCATTGGCTGTCCCCCATGTCTGGAATGTTCTCCTTCTTCAGTATCACGTTTTAGAATACCCAGCTTCCTTCAAGACTCAGTTAGTGTGTCACATTCTATTTGCCTTTTCTAGTCTCCTTCCCCCAAGCCTAATTAGTTCCTTCCCTTCTAAGACCTGGTATCTTGTGTGTGTATACACAAATTCATATATATGTATATATGGTATCTCAGATGTTAGAATGTAAGCCTCTTGAGAGCAGGGACTGCTTCACTTTTATCTTTATATTCTCAGTGTTTAGCACAGACTCTGGCACATGATAGACATTGAATAAAGTCTTATCAAATGATTGAAACATGTGACATCATGATGTGGATAAAGAATTGACTTTCAAGGCAGGAAAAGCTGGGTTCAAGCCCTGTCTCAGATATATATTGGTTTCGTGACCCTGGCCAAGTCACTTAACCTCTTAGTGAACCAGGATTATTCTCTCTCTCTCTCTCTCTCTCTCTCTCTCTCTCTCTCTCTCTCTCTCTCTCTCTCTCTCTCTCTCTCTCTCTCTGACTAGAGACTGCAGGACAGATACCATTCTGCAGTGGAAGAGAGATTTTCCTCACCAAGATCTAAGACTTAGAGTTGGGAAGGATCTCAGAAGCAATCTTGTCCAACCTGTTTAGTTTACAAATGAGGAAACTGAGGCTCAGTTAGATTAAGTGACTTACGCAAGAATCTACAGAGAGTAAGCATCAGAGGCAGAATTTGAAGCCACGTACTCTGACTCCAAAAACATTGCTCTTTTTACTGTAGCCCAATAACAGGGTAAGAATTTGTACCTAGACACTTTTTAATCCAGCACTTTCTACTGTAGAAAACTGCTTTATTATCATCTAGACCATCGATAAACTACTCCAGGTATCACAGCCTGAGGACTGAGGGCTTTTGCTGGACTTTATAACTTTATTAAGTGATTAAAACAATGGTTATAAGTTGTAAGGAGTTTAAAAACACTGTGATATATTATTTGTGCATTGATTTATGTGCTGGAGATAAAACAATGTAACTTCCTCATCTTACAGTTGAGGAAACTGAAGCCCAAAGAGAAGAAATGACTTTCCCAAAGTCATAGGGAGAAAATGATGAGTAGACCTGGGATATAAAGCCAGGTTCAGACCAAGATCCTTCAATTTCCACTGTAATGTTCTTTATTTATACCATCATATTGTCTTTTTGAGTACCTTGAGGGCAGAAAATGTCTCACTTTTGCAGTCTTACTCCTAGTGCCTTGGACAGTGCCTGGCACATGCTTAATAAATGCTTATGACTGATTTTTAGCTAGCACTCAGCCCTGCTACTGAGTAACTGTGACCTTGGGCAAGTCACTTCCTTTCTTCTGTATACAATTTCCCCCTCTGTAAAATGAGGAGATTGGACCAGATAATCTCTTCTAGTTTTAAAACCTAAGGTTTGCTGCTTACCCCAGTTATGCCTACTTGGGAAGCCACACCAACCACCAGCTTCTCTCTATTTTCCACTGCATATATGTGAGGAGAGGGAGGGCTACAATGTCAATTCTATGAAAGAAAAGACCTTGTCTTGTTCTGCATTGTATCCTCCACGGTGCCTTGCATATAGCAGGCACTTAAAACACATTCTCTTCATAAATAGATAAATTAATTGATATCCAAAGAGGCACTAAATCCAGCTGAATTTTTCTTTAAAATTGTTCTCCAGTTGGCCTTTTCTCTCTAATTTAGCTGCCCCCAACCCAGTTTAAAGCTCCATCTCCTCACCCTGAAGCTAGAGGCAGAGGGCCCCAATCAGTCCAGTCTGCTTTCTCCAATCCCTCCTGTTCACTGCCTGAGAGATGCAGAAGTCACGTGGGCAAATGAAGTCCCACCCAGGCAGGGAGAGACTGAGCTCTTCACAGAAAGAGCAGACGTGGGTCAGGGAAGAAGATTTATTAGCCACTAAACTAGGAGGGGGAAAAAGGCAGGGAGTAATCAAAGTGATACTTTATGTTGCTTCATCTTGGGAAAATAATTGTTCTGCTGGAACATCATTACACTGTCATCTTTCTACTCCCAGGCCACTTACTGGAAAATAAAGACTCACTTTCTTCCCCATAATGAGCTGTAGCTTCAATAACTCAGAAGGCTTTTCAGAAGGCTAGCCACTCCACTCCACCTCCGCCCCCCAACCATCAGGACGCTCTTACCCTCTGATGTTACTGCAGAATTAAGGCTTCTGGACTGGGCCTTCCCTCCAGGGCCCTCGGCCTCAGGTGGAGTGTTTCATGTGCTCCTGAAACTGCCCCACACCACAGCCACTGGCTAGTGATAGAAATCTGGAATCAGAAAAATCTAGTTTGGAAGTCCAACAGAGCAACATAGTACCTATGTGACATTAGGCATGTTACTCACCTCCCCAGGCTTCAGTTTCTTCTTCTATAAAATGGGAGTGTTGGATTAGATCATCTATAAGGTTCTTAAAATGTGTGACCTCAGACAATGGAAGGAAATCAACGTTTATTGAGCACCTACTATGTGCCCGGTGCTGTGCACTGCATAATTATTTGCTCCTCACAACAACCATGGGAGGTAGAGGCTATTTTACAGATAAGGAAACTGAGATAAACAGGTTTGTTTTTTTTAAATGACTTGCCCAGGGCCACACAGCTAGTAAGTATATGAGACATGCTTTGAACTCAGATCTTTATGACTCCAGGCCCCGTACTCTATCCACTGTACCACCTAGCTACCTCCTAATTAATGAAAAAGCATTTCTTAGGCACGCACTATGTATCAGAAACTATGGAGGCAAGGATACAAATAGAAAAGGTTAAGCGAAATTCCATCTGTCCAGCAGCTCAGTCTATTTAGAAGAGATAACACTTTTTTTTTAAGTTCAGCTGCAAGATAGATGGAAAAACCCAGAAGCCGTAAGGAGGGTAGGGAGCATGTTAAGGTCCAGGGGGTTGTGGAACAGTGCCAGAGGTCTACAGCGTACAGAAACAAAGCGGACAGTAAGACCTAGAAATCCGGAAGCAGTAGCCAAGCAGAAGGCAAGGCCTGATGATTCCTTATCTTGGTGGTCCCTATTTCTCCAAGCAGCCTGGGTGAATTGGGGTGGGACATTGGCAGGGTAGGATGGGGCAGGAAGGGGAGAAGGGGGAAGGCAAGGGAAGAAAGGCACACTTGGTGGAGATGGGTCTTCCTGCAACCCACTCTCTCCCCCACACTAGACCAGTCACTTCAACTCTATGGGGCTCAGTTTCCTTCTCTGTAAAATGAGAAGGTAGGACTCCATGACTCCTAAGTTTCCTTCCAGCTTTAGTGCTATGATCTTAAGAATTCCTAGTTAAATAGATAAATGGATAATTGTTCAAACAGATGATTGGGTAAATTAACTCATCCAGTTAACAAGGGGCTGAAGCAGTGTCCAGCAGTGATGTCAAATTCAAATTCGGGAGCTATTGAATCATACATCAGGATCCCTGTGGGCCACATATTGACTTAGAAAACCCCACACTTGAAGATTTCTTTTATTATTATTTATTTATTTATTAGTTAAATATTTCCCAGTTACATTTTAATCTGGCTCACCCTCACCTGGGAACATTGCAGGCTGCAGGTCTGATACCTCTGATGTATAACTTTAGAGTTTCACGCTGTAGCCAGAAGGACTTAGATTAGACTTTAGGCAACATTTCCAACTAAGGCCATTAAGACATTGAAATAGATGACTAAGAAAAACTTTCTTTGGGACCCTTTAAACATGGAATAGGTTCTCATCTGTCTGGATTGCATTAAGTGGGGGTCCTGCCTTGAGGCAGAGGGGTGGATGATATGGCCAAGATTAGGAGTCAGTGGAAGAGAATTGGATTTGGGGTTGCTACCACTTACTAATCTGTGATCCCTTGGGCAAGTCATTTGGGGAGGTGGGGGAGAGAAAAGGAATAATTCAATTCAATAAACATTTATTAAGCCCCTACTATGTGCCAGGCACTCTACTAAGGACTGAGGACACAAATAAGAAAAAAGAAAGGCAGTCCCTTCCTTCAAGGAGCTTACCTTCTAATGGGAGAAGAGCCTGGAAAAGGGTAGGGGGGAGTACATTAGGAGGTACCCAGCACAGGTGCATCTTTTTCCATGGAGTTAAAGCCAGACAGAGTGACAGATATAGAACCTACTACGAGCCAGGCACTGTACTAAGTTACAAGCATTATCTCATTTGATCCCACAACAACCCTGGGATATAGGCGCTATTATTATCCTCCTTTTACAAATGAGGAAAATGAAGTTAAGTGACTTACCCAGGGTCACACTGCTACTAACTAGCTGAGGCTGGATTTTAACTCCAGGCCCAGCACTCTATCCACTGCACCACCTAGCTGCCTCTCTGACCCTCATTTTCTCCAGGGAATAGAGACCCTCTACAAATTTTGAGCTTTAAATCTGTGTGTGACCCTAGCTCGTAGTCTGTGAGCTTAATTTGTGGTGCTGCATTTCCGGAAGTGACCAGTAGAGGGCCACCTCAATGGCCTTCCGAATAAGCACTGAGTGATCTGCCTCGAGACTCGGGAGATGGAAGGAAGGGGGATGACTGTCTCGATGTCACTTTTCTAAACCAAGTCAACTAATTTCTTCCATGAATCAAAGCAATTTTTAAAATCCTTCTTAGACCTTTGTCAGAGCAGGAAAGGGCTATAGAAATTATATATATATATATATATATATATATATATATATCATGAAGAGGAGGGAAGAAGCATGAAATGAGCTCCTACTATGTGCCAGGTACTGTGTTAAGCACTTTACAAATATTAGCTCATTTGATGAGGCCTAGGGAGGAAACGTATCTTAGTAAAGGTCATGACTAGAAAGTGACTCGACTGGGATCTGAACACAATGCTTACAATTCCAAAACCATCCATTCCACTATTCTACACTCCCTGTACCTTTCTCCCCAATCTGTTCCTCCTTCACTGATGATGAATGACTGAGTACTTTTAGTCCATGGGCTTCACAACAGCTCCAGGCTCTGGGCTCAGGAGGTGAAGAATGTGGCCACCAACCACACTGCCTAATTTCTAACACTTCTCAAAGCTCATGGGGACACCTAGGGACCTGAAACAACTTGGTGGTTAGAGGAATATTTGGTTCTTGGGGAGGGTAGAGAAGAGAGAAGATAAGGTCTGTCCAATTTGTTCTGGGCTCTGGAAATGCCTCCTCTTATCTCCTCTCCCATTGCTTCAGCACATTGCCAAAATTACCTCGATAATATATTTTTTAATTTAAGAATTCATTTTCACTTCAAGAAAGAGGAACATTGCAGCCAGATAAGAAACTCCATCTGTCTTCAAGAAAAAGGGTCGTGGATTCTGGTGTCACTAATCCTGTAATGTCTTAAATTAAGGTGCCACTTCTGAATGCTTTCTTCGTATTTATGAAATGATTATTCAACAGAGGTGCATTTAATATTGTTAAAATAATGATTGTGCATGTTTAATGCATCAATTTAAGTTATTATCTCCCATGCTATAAAATGCTGAATAATTTCATAAATAATTATAAAGCATTTACAAATGGCACCTTAATGCAAAGCATTCTTAGCTAATCCTTTATCTTTCACAAACACAGAAATAACAATTAGATTCCTGGAATGAAAAAGGGAGGTTATGTTGGAGAATGTGTCACCTCCACACAGAATGCCAACAAGAAATGAAAGCTCTGAAAGGACCAGAGCTCCTGGGGGGAAGGGGAGGGAGATGGGGGTTGGGCAGGTCATGGGATCCCCCTAGCCTGGCTCCTAGAAGGTCTTGGCATAGGATGAACTTCTCAATCCCTCTGGAGGAAGACAATTCCCTGGCTACCCAAATTCCCACTGATTTTAAACCTGAAGGATATATAACCTGCCTGACCAGAGGGAATGTATTAAGGCCAAATGTAACTGGGGCAAGGGGAGGGGGAGGACAGGCAAGATGGCTTGAGGAGTTCCCTTCCAACCATAACATTCTGGAATTTGAACCAAGATCATCAACCTTTCCAGTATGTATTAGCAGGCATAGTTTTTGTTGTTGTTCAGTCATTTCAGTTTGTGACTCCATTTGAGGTTTCCTTGGCAAAAATACTGAGGTCGTTTGCCATTTCCTTCTCAAGCGCATTTTACAAGTGAGGAAACTGAGACAAACAGTGTTAAGTGACTTGCCCAGGGGAGAGCAGATTTGAACTCGGGATGAGTCCTAACTCCAGGCCTGGCACTCTATGCAGTATGGCGCCACCTAGCACCCATCAGGCATAGTCCGGTGCCTATTTAGTGGCTTAAGGCAAGCTCATTCAGTTTGAAATGATACATTCTATCAACAACACATAAGGATGTATATGGAAAGCAGAAGATAGAATCCCTGTCCCCAGGGGTTTATAACAGAGTTAAGGAGGTGAGTGCACACATCTAACATTATTCACTGCCACTCAAAGGATTTAAAGCTAACAGGTCCTTCATGGTCATCTAATCCAGCACCCTTATTTTACAGACAGGGTAACTGAGGTCCAGAGGAGTTGTTTGTCCACGGCTGCACAGATAATAAGTAGCAGAGACGAGATTCAAACCCTGGGCCTCTGACTCCACAACTCTTTCCAGACACCATGGTTCTCACAAATGCTTAGAGGGCAATATTCACAGCACCATGGAGTGCATTAGAAGGGGGGGGAGACAAATTAGGATGGAGTGAAAATCAGAGAGGGCTGCTAGGTGACACTGTGGATAGAGCACAGGACCTGGTGTCAGGAAGCCTCATCTTCCTGAGTTCAAACCCAGCCTCAGACATCTACTAGCTGTGTGACCCTGGGCAAGTTACTTCACCCTATTTTCTGCCTCAGTTTCATCATCTGTAAAATGGGCTGAAGAAGGAAATGGCAGACCACTCCGGTATCTCTGCCAAGAAAATCTCAAATGTGGTCATGAAGAGTCAGACGTGACTGAAAAAAATGACTGAACAACAATGTCAAATCAGAGAAGGCTTCTTAGAGAAAGTAATAAAAGTAATAGTAATTGGATAATTAAGGCTTGCAAAGTGCTTTTCATACATTATCTCCATTAGTCCTCACAAAAACTCTGTGAATTAGGTGCCGTTGTTATCTCCATTTTACAAGTGAGGAAAGAAGCTAAAAAAAAGTTAGATGTCTTGCCCAGAATCATACAGCTAGTAAGAGCCTGAGGTAAGATTCAAACTCAGATCTCCCTGACTCCCAAGTCCAGTGGGTTTTTAAGCCCCATTTTAAAGGAGAAGAGGACCACAGCTTGACAGAAAAGACTAAAGATCCTCTGAAGGGCCAGCAGGGCACTTTGGGAAGCTTCCTTTTGAAGGCTCCAAGGGTACCCATCCTTAGGGGGCTTGTTGATGGTGACAGGAATAGCCCTAGGAAAACAACGGAGAAGAAACTAGCCCAGCTGATATAGGTGAATGACCAGTGGACTAGAAGTCAGAAGACCTGGATCTAAATCAACCAATGCACAAGCATTTATTAATTTTCACTATGTGCCAAGTGGGCATACAAAGAAGGCAATCCTACACCTCCCTAGCAGCTGTAATGTTGGCCAAGTCATGCTACATCTCAAGGCCTCTGCTTCTTTCCTGTCAAGTTAAAGGTCTGGATTAAATGGATTCCAAGGTCCCCTCTCACTCTAAAAATCGATGAAAACATGTGGCAG
The DNA here is from genome assembly GCF_003287225.1 of Phascolarctos cinereus. Taxonomy (NCBI): domain Eukaryota; kingdom Metazoa; phylum Chordata; class Mammalia; order Diprotodontia; family Phascolarctidae; genus Phascolarctos; species Phascolarctos cinereus. Next base: position 373,896,037 of record NW_027555958.1, read on the forward strand.
ACCAGAATATGGGTACCCTTTTAGACCTTCTCAAGGCTAGCCCTGCAAAGAAATAAATGAATGAATGAACGGTTCCATGGTCTAGCAGCTCCGCCTTCAAAACTGGGGTAGGAGAGAAGGAGGGAGAAGCCTCAGGGGGCCCTGTGCTGGGACATCAGCTGCCTGTCATGGTGCATTTCTGCTCCTAACTCAGCCCAGCAGAGCGAAAGAGAATCCCAGCTGTTGTTTGTCCTCCATATTCAGGGGAGTGGGGCGAAAAGAGAGGGCGGCCGTGTTCTCAGAACAGTCTCACTAACCAAGAGATCCGCAAGTCAGGGGTTTCATTAGGCTGCTGCACTAAAGAGAGAGCTGCCAACAAGTGGGTAACAGTGCTAGGTGGGTGACATCCATTCTAGCTCAGAGAGGAGAGCCTCAACATGGCACCATAGAAAGAAATCCTGATTCTGCCGCTTGCTTACCTGCAGCACCTTGGGCAAGTCCCTTCTAGGCCTCAGTTTCCTCATCTATAAAATGAGAAGGTTGGACCAGACTTTCTCAGAGGTCCCTCCCATCTCTAAAACCCATGAAATCTCTCCTATAAAACCTTTCTCCTATCCCTTTCCTACTCTCTGTGGTATGTACTGGAGCGTGCATAGAAGTGCTCAAAGTTGTTTGTTGTTATTTGGAGGGGTGCTTTTTTTTTTCCTGGGGATCTTTAATGTTCTACATCAGTCCCTTCTGTCCTTCAAACAGAGGCTCAAAACTCACCTCCTCCAGAAGAGCCTTCCCTGATTTACTTCACCCTAATTTGATCTTTTATTACTAATGCACTTACGTGTGCTTACTTAAGACCCTAATGCAATTACAGCCTGGCTTGCATTTCATCTATGCTATTTAAGCAGATTGTATTCTATTTAAGCAGCTTTTTATGATATTTAAGTGCGTGGTCTATCTCCCTAAGTAGGTCGTAAGCCTTTGAGGGGGGAAGGGAGGGATGGAGCAAGGGCTATAGAATTTTTGTTTCTTTATACATCACTATGCGTTGATGACAGCCTAAAGGATGTCAAACTGAAGGGTTACCTTATAAAACCTCCAGTAGGTTTTCATGCCATATTCTATTAATACTTTAGTCAGGACCTGGGACAAGGATAGCCGACTTAACTTGGGAATGTTTACTGAAATTGCCAAATCCTGGCTTTTCACAGTGCCTTCTTCCTTTCCCTACCACATATACCCCACTTATCCACATCAGCTCAGTCAGATTCCTGTTTTGGGAAACCTGACACCTGGCTGCTAGTTTCAGATTAGGCACTAAATTGCTATGTGACCATCGGCTAGTGGCTCAAAATCTCTGGGCTTTAGATCCATATTTCCATTTCAGACCCCTTATCCAGATTCTATTCCCATATCCTCAGCTACTTTTTAGACTTTTCCATTTATCAGTCCTTTCATTTTTTTAAAAACTGTCTCTGTATCTCACAGTCTGGAAATACAGCAGCTATTCACATGCTGGATCCCACTTCTGATCAGCCTGGGACCTGGGCTAGTTCATTTCTCTTTAGGCAAACTAATTCTCCCTTCTTTCACCCTCCCACCCAAAGGCTCACCATATTGATTACAGACTTAGTGAGAACACCCAGATGACTTAGCCCACTGTAGCTCAGAACTGTTGAGTTCAAGCAATCCATCAGTCTCAGCCCTCCTGGTAACAGGGATTACAGGCATTTTACCACCCTCCTCTTCAATGCCTTTCTATTTCAATGTCCCACCACCATGTCAATTATACGCCCCCAAATCAATTCATTCTCTTCCTCCCAGAACAACTTCTCCCTCTCACTCTTTACTACTCTCAGATGCTCTTGTGAAATTTTCCGGACACTTTCAAGGACATTAGAGATGAAGAGCAGAAATCCTTTATTCAAAACATATGGTTTTCCTTCTTCTTGGTGTAGGTGTATCATTAGCACTACTTTTCTGTGGATCAGCCATGATTAGAGTTTATTTTTGGATCACAGATAGAATAATGAAAGGGAAAGACATTACTGAGGTAACTGGGCAAGAACTGGAAGAGAAAAAAGAGGAAAAGAACCAAAAAGGATAGGGAAGGGAGGGAAGATTGTTCAGGTTGACATTAACTGAGCTGTGTGTCCTTGAAAAGACCCAGAAATCCTCTATAGAATCTGTCTTCCCCCACCCCCACCACCTACTTCCTCATCTTCCTTTAATTTAACCTGCTTTCCCCCTAGTACTGGCGGTCAACATCCATTTTTAAAACTCTTATTCAGCTATATTGATTTTCTATTATGTTTAATTGCTAATATTGCAACAGTATTGTTTTCTACCATTTTTCATTGCAAATGTACAGTATTTCAATTACATTATGTGTTAAATAGGTTTATGAAGGCTAGGCTGAGAGCATAAACACCATTTATACCAGGGCATTGTTTCTATGGGAAAAGCAAGTCCTTTGACCTCCCTGTGCCTCAGTTTCCCCATCTGTAAAATAAGAGGAATGGACTACATAATTTCTAACATCCCTTCCAGCTCTAGAACCTATGTTTATGTGTTGCTTTGCTTCCTTGACTAAACTTAAGACCAGGGTAATCTTTTTCTTTTTTTAATTCCTTAGTTAATCACTAAAAGTCCTTCACAACCTAGCTCCAATCTAGATTCCAAGACTATTTATGTGATACTATACTTTATCCTCAGGAAGCTAGGTGGTACAATGGATACAGTACTCAGATCTGGAGTCAGGAAGACCTAAATCAAATCCAGCCTTTGACACTCACTGGCTGTGTGACCCTGCAGGCAAGTCACTTCACCTTATTTTCTGCCTCAGTTTCCCCATATGTAAAATGAGCTGGAGAAGGAAATGGCTAACCACTTCAGTATCTTTGCCAAGAAAACCCCAAGTGGGGTCACAAAGAGTCAGACATGACTGAACAACAGCAACTCATCTGTTCTACTATCCTGTCAAACTGTCCTGGTCCAACCTGTTCATTAAAACAACATTCCAGCTAGGTGGCACAGAGGATAGAGGGCTGGGCCTGGAGTCAGGATGATCTGAGTTCAAATCATACTTCAGACACTTACTAGCTGTGTGACTCTCGGCAAGTCACTTATCTCTTTCTGCCTCAGTCTCCTCATCTGTAAAATGGAGATTAAAAATTAGCAGCTACTTCCCAGGGCTGTTGTGAGGATCAAAAGAGATAATGTTTATAAAGTGTGCTGCAAATCTTCAAGTACCATCTAAATGCTAGCTGTTATTGTCTCCTGACTCTGTACCTTGGCAGAAGTTGTCCTAAATTTCTATAATTTCTCCCTCCTTAACTCTACGCTCTTTGAACCCTTAGTTCTCTTCTCTTCAAGAAGTCTATCCAGATTTTCCCAGCTATTAGTTCCTCTTCTCCATCCATCAGTCAGTCAAACGTTTATTAAGCACCTTTTGTGCCCAGCACTGTGCTAAACTCTGGGGATACAAAAAGAGACAAAAAACAGTCCCTGCCCTCTAGGAGCTCATAAAATATCAAGGAGTTGGTGTTTATTTTGTTTCCATCCTGTATATTACAGAAAATTAAACAAGTTTAATTCTCCCACTAAAATGAACACTTTTTACCAACAAGGTCTGTTTCATTTTTGCCTTTGTATCTCCAGTGCCTAGTACAGTGTCCAGCGCACAGTAGGGGCTTAATAAGTACTTCTTGATATGCTCCACAGTGGTTAATAACTTAATCAATATGTGTTGAATTAAATTACATTCTCCCCTGCCCACAGCAAAGGGATGAGCTCCACTCCCTCCCAGACTCCTGGGATACTCAACAAACAAGAGATGCTTGGGCTGCTGTGTCAACACAAGCAATGATGGCAGTCTAAAATTTCAGCCACAACCCATTAGGCGTTGGCTTGAAACCAGCGGTTCAGGAGCCGACCCCAACCCCCATCCCTGATTCTGCCAAGAGGTAGAAATCGCACTTCCTCAAACACACACACACACACAAACACACACACACACACACACACACACACACACACACACACACACACACGAACAAGCGCGCACCCTCCCCACCGCCATTCATAACCCCCGACTAGACTGTGACTGTGCCGAAAGCTCCCTTCCTGAGCCCTCTCTCAGATGTCTGTCTTGCTAGGGGGACAGACCAAACAGATCCCAAGTCCTCATCCTCATGCAAGGTCTTCCCTTGGCTTACCCCCACCCAGCCCCACCCCATCCCGTGCCCAGGGTCCCCACACACCCGTCCCCCTCCCCAGGGCTTTGTGTGACAGCAGCTGCTGCTGTCGCCTGAGCAGTCCATCACGGCTTCACGCCGCTGTCACCGGGAGACGTGGTGGAACGAAAACAAAAGACGTGACAAATTTGTCCTTTTCTCTTTCATAATTAACCAAAATATCTCAGCATGTAGCGAAGCACGGCTCCTAATTAACAGACAGGCGAGAGGAGATTAAGAAAAAAGGAGGCAACCCCTTCCAACACCCCCCCCAACACATTCCTCCTCCCCACCCTCCTTGCCCCCCCCTCCATAAATTATATTTGCAGGAGAGAATGATATTCTGGTCAGACATGACAGACAGAGAGAGCCCGGTCCCCAGTGAGGCAATTAATATTTCACACCTGCCAAAGCAAAGCAGCAACAGCCAGGGGAGGGATAGAGGGAGGGAAGGGGGAGCAGCACCGGGAAGGGGGTCTGGCATTGTCACAAGGCCAAGGTTTGCAAGAGGCAAGCGGGGACAGTCCTTCTGTTAGGCTGCCCTGGGGGCAGGAGGGGTGGGCTGGCACCAGGAATATACAGGGGCTGTCCTGGTAACAAAGACCCTGCACCTGCAGTACTTAGCAGCCAGCTCTCCCAAGATCAGCGGACACCTCAATACTCTATAGCTTATACACTTACACAAGGCAAAAGATGGGGGGTGGAGGGCAGGGGGCAGGTTAGGTAGGGATGGGAAGAGAGAGGGGCAGAGAGCAGTAGGAAAAGAGCATAAAGAGAAACAGGCTTTGGGGGAGGGGACAAAGTTTCTGTGTGCCGTGTGTCACTTCCCCCAGTAGCACTGATTGATGAGGCCTCAGAAGCTGTATTCACAAAGAGCTTTGCCCATTCGCTTTCTCACTGGCTCACTTGAATAAACACATACATACACACACACACTCTGATCCACTCACATCCCAACTCCTAGCCAACGTATAAATCAATCAACAGATGTTTATTGAGCAACTATTTAGGGATATTGGCCAAACCCCGGTCTCCTTAAAAGATATTGCTGTTCACCTGTTTCAAGCATATCCAACTCTTTGTGAGCCCATTTGGGGTTTTCTTGGCAAAGATACTAGAGTGATTTACCCTTTCCTTCTCCAGCTCAGGAAACTGAAGCAAATGGGGTTGTGACTTTCTCAGGGTCACACAGCTAGTAAGTGTTTGAGGCCAGATTTGAACTCAGGTTCTCAGGACTCCAGCCCGGGAGCTCTACCCCTTCACTACCTACATAGCTCGATCTACTTTACCACCTAGGGTACAAAGAAGTGTAAAGAAGGGCACAGGAGGTTACAGTTAAGTAAAGGGAGACAAGATATAACACACATGAAAAGTTAGCTAACAAGATGGGGCAGAACATAGTAGGGTTGTGGGTCCACAGAATTTAGAACTGGAAAGTGCCAAATTAAGTAGCACCTACTATAAGTTCTACAGTGGTCCAAAGGAGAGAGAGGTGGCTTTGGGCTAGAGAAAGCAGGTTTCACTGAGGAAGTGAAACTTGAGCTGTATTCTAAAGCATGGCTAGGATTTTGTTAGGTTGAGGCAGATAGTGGGTTTTATTGAGAATGTGTTAAGTGCATTGAACAGGGTCTGTCAAGGGATACTATAGAAAGGATTCCTAACTGATAACAGTGAAGTGAGTGGAACCAGGAGAACAATTTATATAATAACAATAGCTTTATAAAGAAAAACATCTAGGGGCAGCTAGGTGGTGCAGTGGATAGAGCACCATGCCTGGATTCAGGAGGAACTGAGTTCAAATCCAACCTCAGACACATAACACTTACTAGCTGTGTGACCCTGGGCAAGTCACTTAACCCCATTGCCTATCCTAAAAAACAAACAAACAGAAAAAAAACCAACAACAACTTGGAAAAACTTGAGACTGCTAATAAATGCAATAACTATCTACTATTCTAGAAGACTAATAATGAAGATGCAAAACAAGACATACAATTTTTTTTTTGGCTAGGCAATGGGGTTAAGTGACTTGCCCAGGATCACACAGCTAAGAGACATACAATATTGGAAACAATTTTGGACAATGCAGAAATTTGTTTTGCTTGACTATGCTTTTTTGTTGCAAAATTTTTGTCATTTGGTTTTTCTTTTTCTTTTTTTTTCCCCAATAGGGTGAGTATAAGAGTTTGAGGGGAAGTAGGAAGAGGGATAGGGTAGGAAAAAGAAAGAAAAGAGGGTCATTGGGGCATTTTTTTTTAATTCAGAGAAGGGAACAGAAGGACTGCCAAAAAGAAGCACAGATAAGCAGGATAGCTTTGAAAGCTACAGGGTAAACTCATTACATTACAATACAGCACAATACAACACAACACAACACAACACAACACAAACAATAACTGGCTTCTATTTGCCTGTGCTAGGCACTGGGGATGAGAAAAAGAAAAGCAGTCCTTAAACTCAAGTAGCTTATAATCTAATAGATTGTAATTGAACATACAAGTTAAGTAATTATATATTTTAATTACATATTTAAAAGAAAAAAATGTGTATATTAGAAATCCAGTTTTGTGAACACTCCTCTTTTTTCCATTCTGCTATGTATATAGAAATACCTACTTGATTTGGTGTTTGTTAAGGTCATAATAAAAATAAATTTTTAAAATGACTTCCTAATTTGGGTAGGAGATAAGACCGAATCAGCACTAAGGCCACTTCCAATCACAAGACTCAGATTCTACAGGCCCATTTAGAGGACAAGGACTGTTGTTTTGTGTTTGTTCCTGAAGAGTACCATGACATAAGGAAGGCGATGCCGTGTCTTGCAAGTGAATTGGATTTACGTGAGGGAGGTCTGTGCAGCGTCACCAGCCTCGCTCTCTCCTCCAGAGCCATCTGGGTCCAGCAGCAAGGTATAGAACAGGATGATTGGAGATGGCCCCCAGAGGAAGAGGACTAGACCAGTCTGGAAAGAGTAGGGGGGGTCTTAGTAATGGGAGACAAGTCTGGAAAGATTGACTAATACCAGATTGTGGAGCACCTTGAAAGCCAAGCTAAAGAGTTTGGACTTTATTCCAGAGGCAATATAGAGGTACGCTAGGTTTTTGGTGTAAGTGAAGTGGTGCTTTAGGAAAACGAATTTGGTAGCAGTGTTTAGGATAGATTGAAGCTAAGGGAGAATGGAAGCAGGGATACCAGTTATAATACAGCCTCATGCAGATTACACTTCAAGATTTACAAAACACCTTCTTCATAACAACCTTATGAGACATAGATAGATAGATAGATAGATAGATAGATAGATAGATAGATAGATAGAAATGGTTTTATCTCCACTTTATAGGTGGAAAAACTGAGGTTCAAAGAGGTTTGTGGTTTGCCCAGTCACATAATCTATAAATGCCAGTATGTGAAGCCATACCTTCTGACTCTAGATCTAAAGCTCTTTCTACTACATCAGACTGTCTCTCCATTAGAAAGTTAAATGCCAAGCTTGAAATGCTGAGTATGACCTAGAGCAGTAGCAGTACAACTAGAAAAAACCATTATGCTTCAAAACTTCAATGGATCCATGTAGGTACTTTTTTTTTTTGCTTTTTGGTGAGGCAATCAGGTTAAGTGACTTGCCCAGGGTCACACAGCTAGTAAATATTAAGTGTCTGAGGTCAAATTTGAACTCAGGTCTCCAAGGCCAGAGATCTATCCACTGCACCACGTAGTTGCCCCAGCATAGGTTCTTCTTCCAACAAGCCAGATTATAACCCACCAACACCATCTAATTTTGGGCAGCTCTTATCAATGTCCTCCATAATGCATCCATCCAACCAAGAAGGTCTTCTAGGGCTGAGAAAGACAAAGAAAAGGAGGGGGAGAGAGAGAGACAGACAGACAGGCAGGCAGAGATAGAGACACAGAAGAGAGACAGACGAACAGAGACAGAAACAGAGAAACAGTGACAGAGACAGAGTCAGAGACAGACAGAGACATAGAAAGAAAGAGAGACACACAGAGAGTTCCCAGAGGATGGCTGATACTCCTCCCTCGGGATTCTAGGGGTAACTCTGTGGGGTTGTGGCTTCTCAGACTATCTCTCACAAGTTCCCATTGGTGCATTCCCCCCATATCAATTAATTAGTTGATATCAATTAGCTTTTATAGAAAGATGTTTACTGAGAAGGTACAACAAATGTTTTAGGACATGTCTCAGCACCTGTGTCAGTTCACTGCTAGCCTCGTCAGGTAGGTTACCATCTGACTGTGTTGGCTTCTCACTGAATTCAGCTGCTACTGCCATTGGCTCCAAGACTCTGGGTGTTGTTAGGACTTCAGATGGCTTTGATGGATTTCCTCAGCCTCACCAATAACCTGGACAATCACATATCAGGAAACTGCAAAGTTGACCCCAAGCTTCTTCCTGAAGCAAAGGCCCACCTTTTTAGCCCCAGTGTTTATCAAGCTATGCTGTATGGCTGTGAGTTATTGAACACTACAGTCTCTGATGCACTGAGGTTGAAAACCAATCAGATCATCATGAGGTTACATACTGTGGATAAGAATGCCACTGGGTGGCACTGAGGTGGCATCCTGAAACAACTGGAATGACTGTCCATTGGCTATGCTGTACCCAGAAGTTAATTTTGTGGAGATTCCTTGAAAGGAAAAAAGGCTCCTGGAAACAGGAAGTGCCTCTTGGATGTACATATTTCCTACATGGATTCCACACATGACATAAAAGGAATCATGCATGAGAAATGGGCACAGGATGTCATCAAAGGAATGTATAGTTTGGGGAAGAGGGTGGAGCATGTAAAAAGAATGAGAAATAGCCAACGACAGTTCAATTACTCCATTATTTTTTCTATCAATGTCCATAGAATTTAAGGAAGGCTGTATGCACATTAAGTGGACCCTCTATGGCAAACCATGGACAAGAATCTAACCAGATAGGCAGGCATGAACAGTTTTAATCTGCATCCTGGAAGGGAATACCCACAGCAAGATAACAACTCTACGGAAGTAGTGGAGTTAAATGCCATTTTATAATTAACAATAAGCATGGTGGGAACTCACATTCCCTTAGCTTTTCAGTCAGTTGTGAGGCTGTGAAGATATGTACTACTCTGGAAAATCATTTCTAGGAGACTGCCTCTGAAAATGTGTTTTCTAAGATCCCACATCACCATGCAGGCCATTAGACCTCAGGTAATAATGTAATAAAATGACCAGAGAAATAAAGGAATCTACTCTTGCAACTGTACTCTAGGCCCAACACCCTGGAGTTTTCCTTTCTTTAATTATTTAACTTGAAAGCAAGCATAGCATAGACACAGAGCACTGAACCTGGAGCAAGAGCTGAATCCCAGCTCTTCTACACTGGGCAAATAAATGACCCCGACACTGGAACAAATCCCTTTGCTTCTCTGAGCCTCAGTTTTCCAATTTGTGAAATGAAGGCATTAAATCAGTTGATCTCAAAGGCTCCTTCCAACTCAAAATCTATCTCTAGTGGCTGGCACCCATTAGCCACCGACATTTGTTTCTACTTTTGCCACCAGTCGATATACCCTGACATAGGGCAGATGCACATTGCCCCCTCCTAATTTGTTTCTTCCTAGTGAGCCCAAAATAGTAGGTGGGTTTTGTCAAAAAGGATTTTACAAGTATATCCATGAATAAATCAATCAGTAAGCATTTATTAAGTGCCTACTATATGTGTGTGTGCATATATATATATATATGTATATATATATATGTATATATATATATATGTATATATATATATATATATACATATAAACATATATAGACAGAGAGACAGAGACAGAGAGAGAGAGATGGCACTATACCAGGTGCTCAGGTTATAAAGACAAAAATGAAACATTCCCTACCCTCTTTTAATAGAGAAGGAAACATATATGAATATAAATAGATATAAAACATATATACAAATTAAATCACATTTAAAAAAAAGATAAAAGAGAGACAAGCTAACAGAGCATGGAATTATTGACTCTTATCCTAAAATCCCCCTTAACCTAGTAACAAATGGTTGGCACAATTTCCTGGACTTAATCAGCTTTCACCCCATCTAACTGACCTCTGGGCCTGACCTTGCCACATTGGAGGCCAGTATGCTGACACCTAGCTTAATCCAGCTGAATTCTCATTTTCCTATGGGATTCAAAGTTGGTACCCCCAAATCACCTCCTCCAATCAAGTACCAGGGGTAGTGTGTATAAATATTGTAAATCTTCCATATTAGCAACACTCCAAAGCCCCTCCTCCCCAACCAGGTAAAGCTGGATAAGTCATGATTCATAATCCCCTCCCACCAAGAAAGTGCGCCTTCCCAAAAGCTCCTTACCAACTGGCAGTGCCTAATATGCATCCATAGGCACACCCAGTCCCTACCTAATACCAAGTGAAGGGTCATTTCATCTCAGGGAATACTGTTGAGAAAGGCTCTCAGGATCGTCTGACACCATTCCTCAGCCTGGCAATGGGAGGAGGGAGAAGTAGGGAGGGAGCAGAGGGAAGGGAGTCCGGGCTAAGAAAATCTTACCTGGCATCTCTTCCTCAGTCTGGACTGAAGGTTTGCTGGCTGGATGTGCTGGGCTTTTGAGGAAGAAGACATGGCTTCTCATCCTGGCTCTGATAGGAACCACACCTTAGGCAGGTCACAACATCTCTAAGCCCCAGCCTTTTTTTTAGTTTTTTTTTTAAGGCAATTGGGGTTAAGTGACTTGCCCAGGGTCACACAGCTAGTAAGTGTCAAGTGTTTGGTCTGAGGCCAGATTTGAACTCAGGTCCTCTTGACTTCAGGGCCGGTTCCACTTAGCTGCCCCTAAGCCCCAGCTTTTTAGCCTGATAAAATGGAGATTTCATCTCAAAGGTCTGTCTCAAAACAAGGCCTGGGATTGGGAATCCCAAAAGGCCAGGCAGTCAAAATTGAACAGATATTTTGTCAGGCACTTGCTCTATGCCCAGCACAATGCTGGACACTGAAGCGGATAGGTAGTATGAGGGATGGTCTATGTCCTCTGGGAACTTGCCATCTAGTTAACAGATATTAAGCATACACAGGTGAAATAATGGAATTTGGAGGCCAGAAAGAACCTTAGGGATCATCTGGTTGCACCCTTCCATTTTACAAATAAGGAAACCGAGGCCCAGAAAAGGAAAGCGCCTAAGAATTGCACAGCAAGTTAGAGACAAGTCAGCATTGAGTTCCTATGGTTTGTTGAACCTTGCTCTGTCCTGATTATAAGTTCATCACCAAAGGGATAGTAGGGGCTAGACCTGAGATCTTATTAGTATGGGAACCTCCCTCCTATCAGTGCAGGTAAGCACCTTCTCAGCAATTTGTAGTCTCAGTGAATTGCCTGGGACCAAGAGGTTAGGTGGCTAGCCCAGAGACAAGTAGCCAATACACATTTGAAGATAGACTCGAATCCAGGCTGAATATAAAAGATACGAAGGTGCAGACACTGCCCTGGGGAGTTTTCAATCTGACCTGGAAGATAAGGGACCTAAGTGAAAATATCTTCTTAGTGACACAGGCACAAATGAGTGTGCTTGAATATAATGTAAACTAAGGATGAGCCTCCAGAAGAGATGCAAATTAAGGTAGAAATCAGTCCAAAGAAGATGCCCGGGCTGGGGAGGGGAGGGGATTATAATCAAGGTAGGCCAGGTTTTGGAGGACGTAGAAGGATACAGGCTGGCATCGTAGAGGTAGAAGCAAGGGGAAATTGGCCTGTGTAAAGGCAAGGAGACTGCAATGAGCAAATTGTGAGTCACAAGACTTGCAAATGCATCTGGAAGCCAGAAAAATATGACTCTGTTGTGTGGATTTTTTAATTAAAACCTAAGGAGTGCGACAGGTTGCCCGAAGCCAAACCTAGATCCTTAAATCAAGGCCCAAGCTCTCGGACCTACGCAGGTGCCAAGGAGCCGGCCAAAGACTCTCCTTGGAGACTCTTTTCCATAAAACAACACACCTCAAGAAGGAGGGACTGACTGAGCCCAGGGCTCTCAGGAGGCTGGAGAAACAGAGACAGCACCAGTGGGAAGCTCCGGTCCCCGTTACCGTCCCAGCTTCAGCCCCCAGTGCCTCCTGAGGGGCTTGTAAAGGAAGCCAGCTGTGGCAACAGCCTTTTAGAGATGCTTCAGAGCTGGCTGAGAGCGTCTGAGGGGCCCCCAGACTGACAGGAACCTCTGTCTTTAAAACACTGTGAGTTATGAGTGAGACACGGGCAGCCAGGGCCCCTGGGATTTCCTGGGAACATCAGCCTCTGATTAATCAAAGGCAGCTGACTCTTAAGCATTTCTCACTGCAGACCAACCTCATTTCACCTGCTGCTCCTCTCCGAGTCTCCCTCCCTGCCTCCACCTTTCTGGCCTTCCCTGCCTCCTCTAACCTCCTCTTTCTCATACCTCCCCCTGCTTTCCTCCTCCCTCTCCTCCAGGTCTCGGCAAATCTCATCTCTTCATGTAATCCCCAGGATTTTAACTTATGATTGATAAATATGAAATAAAAAGCATTTTCCCTTGTTAAAGGAATTCCAGGCTGATAGGGAGATTTGTTGGGGTGAGGAGTGTTTCTGAAAAGTCACTTGGTCAACAAGCATTTATTAAGAGCTTTCTATGGGGCCCGCACTGTGAGCCGGGGGGGGGGGGATAGAAAGAAAGGCAAAAAACAAGGTGTCTGTCATTAAGGAGCTCCCAGTCTGGTGGAGAAAACATGAAAATAACTATGAACATACAAGATATAGCCAGGGTGATTTGGAGCTAATCTCAGAGGAAAGGGAAAGGAGGCAAGTTGGGAAGAACAGGAAAGGTCTTTTGCAGAAGGTGGGATTTTTCAGGTGAGTCTTATATTGAAGAAGCCAGGAGGCAGAAGTGTGGTGGGAGAGCATTCCAGGCATTGGGACAACCCGTGAAAAGCATGGAGCTAAGGAATAAAGTATTGAGTAGGAGGAGTACACCAGTGTCAGTAGACTGCTGGGTGTGTGGGAGAGAGTAAAATGAAGTAAGACTGAAAAGGTAGGAAGGGACCAAGTTGTGAAGGGCTTAACACACGCACACAAACACACACATGTAAAAATGTAAACATTAAAATGCAAAAAGAAACTCTTCCAGATGTAAAGGAAGTGTTCAGCATCTTAGATGTGATCTGAGGCTTGACTATCTCAGCTGCACATATGGAAAGGCCAGCACAGATAATGAGTGAAGCATATACTGCCTTGGTTTCCTGTCACTCATCTGAAGAAAACCCCAGCTGGGAAGTGTAGCTGGCTACCTACCCAAAGCAAAGGGAGAGTACCCGGGAACTCACTCTGGACCAGGAAGACTTGTCCAACCGGAGAGGATAGACCCTTTCAGAGTCCTGCTGAGCGTGGGCTGAGCTGTTGACCTTGCTAAAGAGAGCACTGTAACCTTGCAGCCGGCCAGTAAAGAATGAGCCCAATGGACTGATCTATCCCAAAGGGACTCTTTGCCCTCTGAAGGACATGGTAATATAATGATGATGATGATGTTAGCTAGCATTTATATGGGGCTTTAAGGTTTGCCAAGCGCTTTACAAATATCATGTGATCCTCACAGCAAACCTGGGAGGCAGGTGCTATTAGTATCTGTATTTTACAGATGAGTAAACTGAGGCAGGCAGTGGCTGAGTGACTTGTCCAGGTTCACGCAGCTGGTAAGTCTGAGGTTGGATTTGAACTCAGGTCTTCCTGATTCCAAGTCCAACAGTATCAGCTGATAGGTAGAACCTTCCCAAAGGCACGATGACCTGCCTGACCCAGACCAGGAGTTAGAATAACCCCAACAGTAGAGGATGTGCCACACCCTAGTCAAGGGACCCCATCACCAACACACGTGCCAGGCCTGTTATCAAACTCAAAAATCCTGGGGAGAGGGGATGAGGGACTAAAGGGTAGTTGATAACAGAGAGGACAGAGTGCTGAAAACCCAGAGGAGCAAGAGGCCAACACAGGAAAGGCCAACGAGATCCACCTCTGTCTCCCCTGATTTCCTTGTATCATACCAAAATACTAAATGCTCGAATTTAACAATAAGCATTCAGTAGGTACCATTGTTCACTAACTGACTGATGGTCGGTCTTCCTCGAGGTAGTGATTGCCAGGATATGGGAGAGTAAGAGAGAAAGCACAGAGTTGAGGCTGGAAGTCTCAGTTTTCCCTCCTATTAAATGGGTAAAAAAATTGCCTCATCGTTCCCCGGGGTGAGAAAGAATTTGACAAGTTAATTGGCTGAAGCCAATTGAGGCCTGCGGAATAAAAATCCAGAATAAATACCAATTACCATCTTTATCAGTCAAACTTTCCCTTATTACAACCAAACCTCCAAACCTTAGATGTTCACCCAGCCTTAATTACTACTTTTAAGTGGCCTAAATTAAGTGCTTTATTGCTTCGAAGATAATTTACATACCATTACTTTACCATTTATGTTGCATATGATTCTTGATTAAAATTGGTAAACTAAAAGAGAACGATATTAGCTCAGGTTTAACAGGACCCGAGGGTCATGTCACTTGTTTTTGTGGGGATTTTCATTATTTTTGTCAATTAGAAAAATTCATATAGCGCTTAATCATGTATTTTAAAAAACAAAGAAACAGTTTGTAGGCAAAATGAATTAATCTTCACAACTTCTCTGGGAGTTAGATTAGACCCACGGTTTCTGCTTTGCTGTAAAAGAGGGAAATAAGAAGAGGGACAGAGACAGAGATATAGACAGAGAGGAGGAGGAAGGGGGGGGGAGAGAGAGAGAGAGAGAGAGAGAGAGAGAGAGAGAGAGAGAGAGAGAGAGGAGAGAGAGAGAGAGAGAGAGAGAGAGAGAGAGGGACAGAGACCTAGACAGAGGAGGAGGAAGGAGAAAAAGAGAGACAGACAGAGACAAGGACAGAGACAGAAAGACAGAGAGACACAGAGAGAGACAGAGACAGAAAAAGACAGAGGAACAGAGACCTAGACAGAGAGGAGAAGGAGGAAGGAGACAGACAGACAGACAGAGACAGAGAAAGAGACAGAGACAGAGAGACAAAGAGAGAGAGAGACAGAAAGAGACAGAGGAACAGAGACCTAGACAGAGAGGAGAATGAGGAAGGGGAGAGACAGACAGACAGATAGACAGAGACCTAGACAGAGAGGAGAAGGCAGAAGGAAAGAGAGAGAAAGAGATAGAGAGGGATAGAGAGATAGAGGGAGAGAAGGGAGGAAGGGAAAGCAGAGAGGGTGTAGAAAACAAAGCAAGGTTTAGTAGAATCTGGGGGTCACAGGGGACAGAAGTGAGGCAACCCGGCCAGCTGACAAGATCACTGCCCTGGGATTTGCCAATTACTACTTGTTCGACCTTAGGCAAATTACTTGGACCTTAATTTTCTTACTTGAAAAATGAGGGGCTGAACTAAACGATCTCTAAATTCCCTTCTGGTTCCAAAATTTTATGATTCTAAGAGACAGAGAGAGACAGATGAGGAGGGGAAATAATAATAGCTGACATTTATATTATGCTTTTAGGTTTGCAAAGCTCTTTACATAAATTATCTCATTGTAGCCTCTCAACAACCCTTTGAGGAGGCACGTTTTTTTTTTTTTGTCCAGACCTGAGATTTAATCTGTCTAGGGAAAGGTTGGTGTGGAAACTCCCTCCACCATTGGAGATTGGCAACTCACTGGAAATTTCCAGTCTTAGAGAATTGCCTGTTTCAGTGATAGGATAAGTGACTTGCCTATAGTTCCATAGCTAGTATGGTTCAGAAGTAGGATATAGACCCATGCATGACTCCAAGGTCAGCCTCTCTGCCCACTGTACCACACTGCCTCATGAATTTAGTACTAATGATATTCATAGTCCTATTTTACTGATGAGGAAACAGGCTCGGCAAAGTTAAATGATGTAGTCATAGGGCCAATAAGCATCTGGAATAGGATGGGAGAGTTGACCCAAAAGCTTGATGTCTTGGGTAGGGGCATGTGTCCTCCCTTAGCCCTGGTCCATGACCTCCCCTCAATGCCACAACCCAAAGTCCCATAACTATGGTGCCCCTCTTGTGGCATCAGCCTTCTTCTTGTTCCCTTTGTCAGATCCTGAAAGAAATCAAAGCCATGAGCTGAGGAATAAAATGTCTTTAATTGAAGTAACAGAGTGGCAAGCCTGCCCCCCTGGGGGATGTCCAGTGGATTTCCCAACTCCAAGACTCATGCAAAAGCTTCTTATGCCTTTAGGAGGAAAGGAGGAAGAGACAGTATGAAGTAGTAAGCACTGGTCATGAGACCCCAGTGGCCCTTGGCAGTCTGGGCAAGAAAAGCCACTTCATTCTGGCTGTTTTGCCCTTCATACCACAAATCCCAACAGAAAAGGGCAAGGATGCTAGATGCTGAGATCCAGCTGTTACAGGGCTCCCCACAAGGCAAAATCCCTGGGTGAGGGGGCCCTAGGGTATGATTCAGCTCAACCCAATTAAGAGTAAATAAATAAAGAGTAGGAATGTAAGGACATTACTGAAATTCTGACATTACAAGGAGCATTTAAGGGAGTGGCAGTTCATATTACATTTGGTATTAACTATTTCTGTCATTGTATTTACAATTTTCTGTCAACTTCCAATTCCTAGGCTAACAAAAGGTTGAGGAACATTCCGTAGATTTCAGAGGCACTGGCCATACTTAATGTGGGCTGGCTTCCCATCTCCTGTGCAAGAGTATAAGCAAGGCAGATTGTTCTTTATGCCCTAATTCCAACTGAATTTGCTCCTACAAAAAATTTCTAATTATGGCTCTGATCAGTGGCAGATTTTGAATCCAGGTTTATCGGACTCTAAGGCCAGCATTCTATCCACTATCCCACACTGCAAAGACCATGAAGGGAAGAAAAAACAAAAAGAAAAACTGAGAGAAATTGAGAGGAATGGCAGGGCTAATACAAATAAGTAAATATTTTAACTGACTGACCAAATGCTTCAGTGAAGGAGGGAAATAAATAACCTGAAATTCTGGAGCAGAGTACCACCGATTGGAGCCACAGGCAGGACTAGAGTCATCCCCAAGCACTGGCCAAGATGAGGAACATAATGCATGCAAAGGTTGCTGGCAGCAGGGATGTACTAAAGCAAGCTTGCATGAGCTTGGGAGAGCCGATTGTTAAATTACCAATATGAGCATTAACAGCTTGGAAATTTGGCAAACACAAACCAAGACTTCATTTATTATTTTGTTGGTTGTCTAGACTTAAGAAAGTAATGAAGAAAATGTTTATCATGCAGATTAAACTTATGTGTTTCTAACATTTTTTCTTGGAGAGTTGGTTATTAAACATTTACCAGAAAACCCCTGCCATCAGCAATCTGTGAGGGTATGAGCCTCTGAGATGGTGTCAGACTAACCCAATATATGATCATGTTTGAGTTGTATCATTTTGGAGGAAGAAGAGTGAAAGAGCCAGGTTAAAAAATTGGGGAGGGGGGCATGATACAGCAACACAACTTTAGGGTGTCAGGTTACCTGGGCAAATTTTCCTGCATGTCTTATTTCTATTCTCCGGTGTTATTTGTGTCCATAGGGGAAGTTTTATGTATTTGACCTTGAAGTGTGATGCTTGAGGTCCTAAGCGCAGAATACAATTAGAGGCAGCTAGGCGGCTCATCGGATAGAGTGATGGGCCTGAAGTTGAGAATACTCACATAACTGACTTCAAATCTGGTCTCAGACACTTGCTAGCTGTGTGACCCTGGACAAGTCACTTAACCCTGTTGGCCTCAGTTTCCTCATCTGTAAAATGAGCTAGAGAAGGAAATGGCAAACCACTCCAGTATCTTTGCCAAGAAAACCCCAAATGGGGTCACAAAGACAACAACAATTAGGGATTGGTAAATAACAAATCTGTGTCATGAAGTCAGTAACAACAGCACCTTTGACAACACCTTTTGGGCCCTTCTGTATTCTCTATGGAGGGGGTGGAGTTCTGGAATTCAGGTGTAGTGGGACCTTGACAACAGACCCTCCCAGAGAATTCTCAGGTTCCTCCATATTCTATCACACAGGCCTGGCATCACCTCTGCAATGACATCCCCTCTCCTGCGCCCTGACCCTTAACGCCTAAAGTTTGGGAGAGGCTGATAAAGCTTTTTCAGCAGTTCTGATTCGGTTAGGAGACAGCATGGCCCCTGGGGATTGCTCCACCTCCATCCATCACTTCCCATTTTCTACTGCATCTCCAGGCCATGGGAAGAGGGCTCTCCTGACTTCTGGCCACACTTGAGGAAGGTTCACCATCAGGGAGAGCTGCCCAAGTGCACAGAGACAGTCCTACGCCCAGAACCAAAACAAGAAGCTGGCTTTCCCTGGGGGGTAAGAACAAATCTCTTCTTATGCATTTCTCTTAGAAGTTAGATTGTAAGCTTCCTGAGGACAGGAATCTTTTTGAATCCCCAGTGCTTAGCACCAGTAGTAGGCGTTTAATAAATGTTTACTGGTCACTTTTCTTTATTTCCTGTCTCCTGTCTCCTCTCCTCCTATTTCTCTCTGCCCCTGCAGATTTCACTTTTGGTCTCCTCGGTCCCTTCCAGTCTTTACCACCTTCATTCCCTCTCTCTCCTTCAGGGTCAGATCAGTCCACAATGCCAGCAGGGGGTGTGCCTTCTGGATGGCTGGGGTCTGCTTAGACTTCTCCCAGCTCCTTCTTGCTCATCCTTCTCAATCTGTTCTTTCTTTCGCCCTTCCTCTTGGCTTTCCTGCCCCAGGCCAGCCCAATCTAAATGAAGAACAGAGGAAATCAAGTTTCCCAAACAACTGAAAAAGAAAGGGGAGGGTCCGAGAGAGAGAGAGAGAGAGAGAGAGAGAGAGAGAGAGAGAGAGAGAGAGAGAGAGAGAGAGCGAGAGAGCGCATACCGGGAGGTACTTTGCAGCCAGTACCCCCTCCCCCTTCTCTGACGGTGGGTTTGGGCCGGTGTGACATTCCCTGACAGCTCTGACAAGCCTCAACAAGACAATTAATGTATCACAGCTGCCATACTGAGAAGGTGACTGAAGATGAGGAGGGGGGAGGGGAGTGTTTAAAATTCATAAAAACATGGAAGGAGGAGGGGGGAGAATGGAGGAAAACTCTTGACTTTGGAGACTTTCTTTCAGAACCTCTGAAAGGGCCAGAGGGAGGCCCAGGAGGGGAGCTTTGGGGCAACTGGGCGGTTGGTGTGAGGTGGCCTTGACCTCACTTTTCTCACTCAGCTTGGATGTGGGCAGGACTTAGCCAGAGAGACATCCCTATCTCCTCACCCAGGCTTGGCAGAAGCTCGGAAAGGGGCTGAGGTCGAATCACAGGATCACAGAGGTAGAGCTGGAAGGGACCTTAGAGCCCAAATCCCTTATTTTACAGATTGGTAAACTGAGTCACAAAGAAAGTGACTTACCCAAGGTTTGTTGTTGGTCAGTCATTCGGTTATGTCCGACTTTGCGTCACCCCATGGACAAAGTCAGGTTTTCCTGGCAAAGATACTGGAATGGTTTGCCATTTCCTTCTCCAGTGTGTCCCCATCTTACAGATAAGGAACTGAGACAGATAGGGGTTAAGTGACTTGCCCAGGGTCACACAGCTAGTAAGTGTCTGAGGCTGGATCTGAACTCAGGTCTTCCATGGTCTACCCACTGTACCACCTAGCTGCTCCTACCCAAGGTTACCTAAGTAATAAGTGACAAGCCCAGATAGCAATATCTGATGTCAAAAAGCCTCCATCCTTCGTCATTCTGAAAGAGCATTCCAGCCAACTGGTAAGACCAACCTCTAGGGGCCTTTTGGCCATGATGCCCCACCTGTAACTGAAGACCCCTGGTTTCCATGATTGAGTGGGTGGGGAGCAGCCCCCGAGATGGATGACTGGCCAAACAGATGGGCCTCACGTGTTCTGAGTTCCCTGAACTCTCACTGTCCCCATGTCTGTCTTGACAGACAGATGGGCTTCTCCTCCGGGCTTTACAGATTAATGTGTCCTTCTTATCAATTATGAAGACACAAAAGTGTAATTTTCTCCCCATGTTTATACTGCTCGGGATTAATCTGCCCATAAATGGATAATCTGTCAGCTTTCAGGGACACTGAAGTGGGGAGGGGGTGGGGCAGGAAATGGGGGAGAGATTTACCAGCGGGTAATGCCATCTGCTTTATTAGGTTGTTTTACAAACCTGACATTCAATTTGTTCTAGAGGACTTGGTGACGGATTATTCTGTAAATTCCCAAATAATTACAATAACCAGAGAGAAGCAAAGAAGGGGAGAAGGAGATAGATTTGAAAGGATAATGCCCAGCCTGAGAGTGAGTAATGGTCTGGGTGAAGAGTGTAAAAAAAAAAAAGCTGTTCTTAGGCTGAGGGTGTAGAAGTGGTTGTGTCAGAGAGGGTGGTCAGGGAGGGCCCAGGTTAGAGACCGGGATGAACTTGGAAAGCTTCTCCATGCTGTTGTTCAGTTGTTTCAGTCTAACTCTTCCAAACCATTTGGGGTTTTCTTGGCAAGGATACTGGAGTGGTCTGCCATTTCCTCGTCCAGCTCATTTGACAGATGGGGAAACTGAGGCAGCAAACAGTGAAGTGACTTGCCCAGGGTCACACAGCTAGTGAGTGTCTGAGGAAGAGGAGTCTTCCTGACCCCAGGCCCAGCGTTCTACCCACTGAACCACCTACCTGGAAGGTTTAGAAACAAGGAAGTGGAAAAAATTCATTCATCCATTCAACAAATCTTATTTATTTATTTATTAATAGCTTTTGTGTTTGGACACTGCTCTAGGCACTGGGGAAAGAAAGAAAATTTAGGTAAGTTATGGTTGCAGCCTACATAGCTTGCAGTCCAGTAGACAGGACCTCTGGGAATTCCTTCCAGCTTATTACTATTATTAATATGACATTAAAATAAACAACAACAACAACAATAATAATAATAATAATAATAATAATAATAATAATAATAACTTAAGATCCAGAGAAGTTGTTACTAAGGTTCTCCAATTAGTGACCAGGACTGAACTAGAACCCCTCTGTCTCAGAGCTCTTAACCCAAGGTGCTTTTCATTAGACCATAGCTAGAGGGCCCCAAAGACTCACGAAGGCTCTGGACTCACCCCTCCAGAGGAGTCCTGGTTTGCTCGGAGAACCCAAAACTCTCATCCTACATAGCTGGCAGGATCTGAATCCAGGTCTTTCTGATTTCCAGGCCAGTCCCCCAGCGACTATGCCATGAGCCGCTCTCCTTGAGAATCCCTGAGCTCCCACCCCCTCTTCTTTCTTCATCCTTTCCATGCCCATGGCTCCCCACGGGTTAAGGCTATTTGACTGCTCCTGATTTTTCTAAGGGCAGCCCAGTCTGTGACACATGGCCATGATTATGAGCTGAGAGATCTCATTTTTCATCAGGACTCTATTCAATTACCCTGTGTAGGCTTATCTTATATATTTCCCTATGCTGCCTTTCCCACTGCGGCAATATTACTTAGCCTCAAAGTAAGTGTGTGTGTGTGTGTGTGTGTGTGTGTGTGTGTGTGTGTGTGTGTGTGTATTCTGTGGGGGCGTGTCAGGTGGTGTATATTTCTGAGAATGTTATTCCCAAGCACACTTGACCTGAGAGCAAGTAACTGCAGAGCTGTGAGCACCCATACTGAGAAAAAAATAAGTTTGTGTGCAAGTGTGTGTGTGTGTGTGTGTGTGTGTGTGTGTGTGTGCGTGCATATGTGCTCCTCTCTCTCTGTGCTGTGTTCTTGTCTATGGCCACTAATAAATTACATCCTTTGCTTGGTGCTAATGAGGCTGAAGTGAAAGAGAAGAGCAAAGGAGGGGGGGAAGAGGGGAGGAGAGGAGGGAAGAGGAAGGAGACAGAGGAGAATAAAAAGAGAAAGGGGAAAGAGTAGAAAAAGAGGAGAGAGGAGAGAAGGGAGGGGAGGGAAAGAGGGAGCAAGAGGAAGGGAAGGAGAGAGACAGAGACAGAGACAGAGAGAGTGTGTGTATGTCCAGAGGCACTAGAAATAATGCTTTACTTTCTAAGCATTTACATGGCACTCAGAGCATCTCAAAATGTTTTCACTTCCATTTTCTCCCCATTACAAGTTCACAGCACCCCAGTGGAATAAGGGGGCTAGGTATTGTCACTTTCCCATTTTATAGGTGAAGAAGGCAAGGTTCAAAGGGGCCCCTGTTAAAGATCCTTGGGCAAGTTCTTGGAAAGGTGGGAATTAGAATTTCCAGCCCAGGGTGGGAGCTCAGGAATGCAAATACTTCATCAAAAGGTCCCCAGTGAGAGAACAGGGCCTTTCTCAGTACAAATCCATCCCCACTATGCAGAAAGGCAGCTTCCAAGCCCAGACCTTACAAGGAGTATTTAAATAGCATCAACCTGATGTGCAAAAGAGAACAGGGCCTGGCAGATGTATGGGTTCACCACTGTGTTTTTTGTCACTTCTTTCTACAGTCTGCTGTAAATCTGGGGGCTCTGGGAGTATTTGTGCGCCCCGTATGCCCCATGAGACAGTAAGGATAGAGGGGGTTTATTTCAATCTGATTCAATTCACCAAGCGTTTTTACTAAGGTGCTTACTCTGTGCTAGGCACCGTACTAGGCATTGAGGGTACAAAGGCAAAAAAGGAGAGTGCCTGCCCTCAGGGAGCTTGCACTATACTCAGGGGAAAGGATGTGGACTGAGAGAAATAGATATAAAGTGATTTCCCCCTTTGAGAGGAGTTCAGGAGAAAGGAGGCACACAGAAAAGACCTATGTGCAAACATTTCAAGAGAATGCATCATCTCCCTCCCCAACTAGACTAAAAGAAAGAATGCTAATGAGGCAGGGGAGGGGGGAGACCAGGAAAGGCTTCATGGGAAGCTTAATTTGAGTAATGCTTGGGAGGGGAGCTAGGGATTGATTGACAGTGGATAGGGCATTGGCACTGGAGTCAGGAAGACCTGAATTGAAATCCACCTCAGACAGTTACTAGATCATAGATAAGTCACTCTGCTTTCTCATCTGCCTCAGTTTCCTCATCTGTTAAAAAAAAGGAGGTGGAACTAGATGGTGTCTAAGATGCCTTCCAGTTCTAGATCTATGATACTATTAGGTATAGATGAGGAGGGAATACACCCCAGACACTGGGGGGGGGGTAGGGAGGCTTGGGGAGGTGAGGGGGTGGAACCTATGCTATTCAAAGGTATCTAGCATTTACATAGCACTTTAAAGTTTGCTAAGCACTTTACAAATATTATCTCATATAATCCTCACAACACCCCTGGGAGTTGGGTGCTATTATTATCCCTATTTTACAGATGAGGAAACTGAGGCAGTCAGCAGTTAAGTGACTTGCCCAGAGTAACACAACTCTTATGTGAAACTGGATTCGAACTCAAGTTTTCCTGACTCCAAGCCCAGCATTCTTAGACTTTCCCTCTTTGTCTGGACTCTAGACTCTAGAGTAACTAGTAGGTAGCACAGTGGATAGAGCTGTAGGCCTGGAGTCAAAAAGACCTGAGTTCAAATCCAGCCTCAGATACTTACTAGCTGTGTAACTTTGTGTGGTCCACTGTACCACCAATGTGCCTTTAAGACCTGGAGGTGGGAGATGTCATATAGGGAAGTATATGGAGTGATTAATTACATATGTGTATATATATGTGTGTATACACACACACATACATATACACATATATGCATACATATATATACACACATATATGGAGTACCATATATGGGAACAGCACAAAGGGGATGGATATGAAATAAGGCTGTAGGAGTCATATTGTGATACTAAATCTTATGTGTCTCCAACAATTCTGGATATGAGGCTCTGTACACCTTGGCTCTCTGTCCATATTACTGATAAGTATCATGATCCAAGTATATGTGGGGACAAGATAGCATACATGTGTACACATGTGTCTATGTTGCACCATGAACATGTGAGTGCTTTTGGCTACAGGTCTTAGGGATGCATTTTGTGCCCACCCCTAGGGCAGGGTCAATGTGAAATGACTGCAGGCCCCTGAATGTGCTGCCCCACCCCCCACCCCCGTAGGATGTCCCTGGCCCCACTGGCCATTTTGTGCCCTTCATGGGTTGTTGTTGAGTTCTTTCAGTCCTGTCTGACTCTTCATGACCTCTGCCAGTTTCCTTGGCAAAGATACTAGAGTGGTTTGCCATGTCCTTCTCCATCTCATTTTACAGATCTTACAAATGAGGAAACTGAGACCAACAGGATTAAGTGACTTGCCCAAGGTCACATAGCTAGTAAGAGTCTAAGGCTGGATTTGAACTCATGAAAATGAGTCTTCTTGACTCCAGGCTTGACACTTTATCTACTGACCTATCTAGCTGCCCTGCTCTACCCACGGAATAGGGTAAATGAAATGATTGGAGTGCCTTGAACACACTGCCCCAACCCCCTCTCATGGGTTGTTCCTGGCCCCACTTTCTACCACTCATACGCTGACATCTCCCTATAAAAGTAGTATTTCTCCAAAGTAGCCAGAGCAGGGGCAGTTTAGGAGTGAGGTCACTCAATCAACAAATATTGGTTAAGAACCCATTATGTTGCAGACCTAGTAGCTAGATGGCTCAGTGAATAGAGCACCTGGAGTCATGTAGACCTGAATTCAAATCTGGCCTCAGACACATGTTAGCTGTGTGACCCTGGGCAAGTCACTTCACCCTGTTTGCCTCAGTTTCCTCACATATAAAATGAGCTGGAGACAGAAATAGTAAACCACTCTAGTATCCTTGTCAAGAAAACCTCAGATGGCTTCACAAAGAGTCAGACACAACTGAAACCGAAGAACAACAGCAAATGTCACAGACACCTAGGCATTGGATATATAAAGACAATGAATCAAACAGTCCCTACTGACCATAAGCTTATGTCTGAACAAAAGTGACCCGTCCACTGACTCAGGTTCCCTTTTCAATCTCCCCATGCACCAGAAGTATGGTTCCAGTCATCGTGTTGGGGTTCTGGCTCCAATAGCTTACAAGGAGCAAGCTAGGATCCCTCCCATGCTACTTTGCTTAGAATCCCTCATTAGTTGCCCAGATGTTGCCTTTTGGGAAAAGTGAAGGGAAGGTTTCCCAGCTGGAGCTGAAGTCAGTTTAAGGCTGCTACTCTACCCTAGTCTCTCTCCTCTCTCCCTCCCCCACCCACCCTGGTTTGCCCCTGGGCATCCCTTCAGGTCTGTGTCCCCAGGGGCTGGTGCACTCTAAGGAAAAGAATGAGGCGGCTGCTCAGAGAGACGTCAGGGAAGAGGCCAGCCGCTCCTTGTCACAGTCTCTCACTGACTCTGCCCCTGGTCAGAGCTATAACACTAACAGCAGGGTGTCCCTTGACATCGTGAATCTCCGTGTGGCCTTGTGTTCTCATGTGTCCACACCTGTTGTGTCCCGATGTGCACAAATCTGTGTAGAGAGCATTTCAGTCTTTTGTATTTATATCTCAGTGACTGGCACAGTGCCTAGAACACACCACAGTAGACCCTTAGGAAATGCTTTGGGTTTTTTTATTGCTTGCTTGATTTGTATTGGTGAATCTGTGTATATATAGTTCATCTCTATCTCTGTGTGTTGGGGCAGCTAGGTGGCACAGTGGACAGAGTGCTGGGTCTAGAGTCAGGAAGACTTGTCTTCATCAAAGTCATCACTCTCATTCTCTCTTCCACAGTCATCAAAGTCCAGTGGCAAGATAAAAGTCAAGAAAACTGGCAATGGCCCAGTGGATAGAGCTCTGGGCCTGAAGTCAGGAAGATCTGAGTTCAAATCTGGATTCTGACACTTACTAGCTGTGTGACCCTGGGCAAGTCACTTAACCCTGTTTGCCTCAGTTTCCTCATCTGTAAAATGACCTGGAGAAGGAAATGGCGAACCACTCCAGTTTCTTTACCAAGAAAACCCCAAATAAGGTCACCAAGAGTCAGATACGACTGAACAACAACAACAATCTCTCTGTTTCTATTTCTTTAAAAATGTCCTGGCTACTAGCCCTGCTCTGCTCCCTATAGACTCTGCTGCCGCCCACTAGCCACTGAGTTCACACACAGAGGGAAGTGTTTTCAATGACTTTCTCTTAGAAAACAAATTGTTTCCTGGACTGACACATTTTATGCTCTAATTACAAGGTTTACCTCCTCCCCCTCCTTAGGCCAAGGCGAAAAGACCTGAAGCACACAAACAAGGGGCTAAATGTCATTTATTTGTTGGTTTGTTTGCTTACTTATTCATTCATTCATTCATTTCAGTTTGGCTCAGTAAATTGATAGAACAGTTTACTTTCTGAAAGTGCAGCTCACCAGCTGCAGCTGGGAGGACAGCCAGGTAGCACAGTAGATACCGTGCACAGCCTGGAGTCACCAAGACTCACCTTCCTGATTTCAAATCCAGCCTCAAAGGCTCACTAGCTGTGTGACCCTGGGCCAGTCATTTAACCCTGTTTGCCTCAGTTTCCTCATTTCTAAAAATGAGCTGAAGAAGGAAATGGCAAACCGCTGTAGTATCTCTGCCAAGAAAACTCCAAATGGGGTCATGAAGAGTCAGACACAACTGGAAACAACCAAAGAACATGTGCCAGGCACTGTGCTAAGTACTTTACAAATATTCTCTTACGTGATCCTCGCAACAACTCTGGGAGGTAAGTGCTATTATTATTCCTCTTTTATAGTTGAAGAAACTGAGGCAAACAGAGGTTAAGTGACTTGCCCGGATTTATACAGGTAGTACATATCTGAGGCTGGATTTGATCTCAGGTCTTTCCGACTCCAAGCCCAGTGCTCTATCCACTCCGGGGTCAGACTTGAGGCAGGGACACTTGAACTGGCGCAGTTGCAGCACAAGTGGACAGTAGGGGACAAACACAAGAAACGTGGTAGAGGCAGAACCGACAAGATCACAGACTTGGAGCTGGAAAGGACCTTTGAAACCATCTGATCCCACCCACTCATTGTTCAGATGAGCAAACTCAGAGAGATCAAGCTGCCCAGGGTCCCACACCTGGTAGAAGTGAGGAAGGGGGCAGGTTTGGGGGAAAGAAGATGGGTTCTGCTTTGGGCATGTTAATTTCGAGATGCTCACATGGCACAGAGTCCTAAATGCCTCCAAATCATTCCGCTCATAGCAGAGAAAGGAACCCAGGTCTTCTTATCCCAAGCCCATGTTCTTTTCATTAAAACACACCTCTCCAAAGTCATTTGACAATTGATGTTTGACCTAGGTCTAATAATCCTAGATCAGCCATGAGAACCACCCTATCCTGGCCTAAAACAAATTAAGCTGCAGAACCGAAAGCAATAATGTCTTTTCCCCCTCCCCTTTCCTAAAAATTAGAGGAGCAGGTAGAGAGTATTTAATACACCTGCCCTCTTTTTCCAGGTAAGGAAATCTGAGGCCCAACTGTGGCTACTTACCACAGTGTGGAATTAGAATCTAGGTGGTTTCCCCTGGCCTTCCATCTCTGGGGGAAGGGAAAGAAGACAGAAGTTCTGTAGGTATTTAGTTGCTGCTCTTTGTTAGAAGGAAGGGATAGCTTTGGGGTTTTGAGCTGGAATAGTATTTCCTCTGCTGGTCATCGGCAGGACACCTATGGGTGTAAAAATCCAGGAGGAGGGGAAGGCCTGCACACAGTTGTTCCCAGTTCCCTCCACTGCCCCAGCCCCAGCCCCAGGCTGGTCTGCTGGGATGTTTAACTGGGAGATCCTCTGACTGTTCATCGGCTTTGATCCTCAGACTCTGCCAGTTTTTTTGTTTTATTATTCACTGCAAGTTTGCTGTGTGTCTATGCTTATTACTGGCTGGGCCCCCGCCCCCATCCCACTGCGGGTTTGAGATGCCCTTTGGAGGAAGGAATCAGCATCATCTCAGCACCAAGGCTCGCCGGAAGTCTCCTTTTGAGGGGACGTGAAGGACAAAGAAGGGGCACAAAAAGGATATATGGGAAACTTTCATGAGCAGGTGTCTCATCCTCCCTCCTCAGCTGGACTATAAGTTCCTGAGGTCAAGGAGGGTGTCTCACTCTTACTTCCAGCCAACCCACAGTTCCTAGAACTTCCTAACTGGAAGGAACACATGCCTGAAAAAAATAATTTATGAATCCCTTTCTTCCCAAGCTTCAAAACACATCTCTTATGTCTTTGATCTCACTTAACAACATCAGAACTGCTGTACAGGGACATCCCAGTGCATCGGGGTCTATCTAGAGGTCCCTAAATTCATGCAAGTGTGCACAGATGAATGTGGGTGTGTCTGTGTCCACTGAATTAATTTCAATTCAACAGACGTCTGGAGAGAGGAGTGGGGTGAGGGGAGATAGATTTCTGGCCTCAGAGCCAATAAAAAAGGGGACACAAACTGCCTCAGACATAGACTGACTGTGTGACCCTGGTAAGTCATTCGATGTCTCAGTGTCTCCAGGCAACTTCCCTAGGAGTTTCCTATGCCAGTTCAATAAAAGGTCCAATCCATTAGATTGTAAGCTCCTTGAGGTCAAGGATTGTCTTTTGCCTCTTTTTGTATCCCCAGCACTTAGCACTGTGCCTGAGACATAGTAAGATATTTAATAAATGTTTATTATATTGAAGTGGAGTTGGGGGGGGAAAGTACAAGGAACCGTTCTAGTCCCTGGACATATGAAAATGTAAAAAAGACAAAAACGAAGCCATCCCTGCCCTCAAGGAGCTTACATTCTATTATGTGGATAGGACACATACATAAATAGATAAAATGCTAGCTAGGGAGTAACCAGGGAGAGTTCAAGAGAGAGACCAGTGTATTCTAAGATTTAAGGGAGAAAACACTTTACACTTTGAAGATCCTGTGTGTTTCTATGGCCACATGTGTGTAGGCAGCATAGTGTGCTGGAAAGAATGCTGTATTTAGGGGCAGTTAGGTGGTGCAGTGGATAGAACACTGGCCCTAAAGCCAGGAGGACTTGAGTTCAAATCCAGCCTCACACCAAACACTTGACACTTACTAGTTGTGTGACCCTGGGCAAGTCACTTAACCCCAACTGCCTAAAAATTAAAAAAAAAAAAGAATGCTGGATTTGGAGCTCAAGAATCTGGCTTCACATCCTGACTCTTTCATTTATTAATTCCCTGACTTTGGGCAAGCCAATCAATCTTTCTGAAACCATGGTCTTTTTCCCTTGTAAAATAAAGGGGCTAGACCAGATGAACTCCAAGTTCCCTTCCATCTACAAATATATTATCTATGAACATTAACCTAACATATGTGCATGCAAATCCACCAACAAGTGGCAGAAGAGTGGATAGAGGGGTAGCCTTGGATTCAGATCTCTGCCTCTAACACTTCCTAGCTGCAAGTTACTCAATCTTCATGTGCCCGAGAAAGTCCTTGGGATTTATCTCCAAACCAAGTCTTGAAAAGTTGTGATCTTTGATGAAGGGAGTTCCCCATGCTGAAGAACTCACAGGTTCTTCCCATATCCATACATGCTTGCATTAAGGAATAATACTGGGCCTCTTCTCTTCTCTCTCCCTCTTCTCAGGAGATGGCTCATCTCTGGACCTGCACCAAGTTCAGTCTTAGGGGAGCCTGGCCTATACCAGGCTTCCTTTTCTCATCCTTCTCATCCTCATGAATTCCTCGCCCCAGTCCTACAGGGGAAAATTACTTAAAGATTAAGTTTTGGCTCATGATTAGGCTTCCCCACAAGGCAGAATTTAAAAGTTTCTTAATGTACAATGTAAATCAGTTAGTTATTTCCTATAGGCAAAAGAAATTATAAGACACACATTTACAGAAAAGCTAAAAACAGGATTCAGCAATTTATTTTATAACTACAATTATTCTTTCTCAAGATACTTAAACCTCATCAGAACATAAAGCAGTTTGTGGAGTTACCAAATGAGTATTTCGCATTTCTCCTCATTTCTTCACAGTCCAAACAATTCTCTGTATGTAAGAGTCAATCCTGACCTTTTAAAATACATAGCTTGTATTTTACATGTATGTACTCTAATATGTATGATATATATTCTGGCAAAAAGGGTCAGTACTGGGCCCATCCTCTTCTTCATAGTCATCTTCTTTAGATTGGGAGCTCCACTTCTTTTTGTATCCCCAGCACTTAGCACAGCACCTGGCACAAAGTATAATAAATACTTAGTAAATACTTAAAGCTTAATAAATGTTTATTGTCTGATTGACTCTTCTCCAAGAATGCTGGAATAGTTGCTGGGGACTCTGCCCCTTGAAGAAGAGGCACTACAGTCTACTTTGCCATTATATCCTAAGGACCACAGGAATTTTGCATATGACTTGCAACTGAAACCTTCTTGTACATTGTCTCCCCCATTAGGCGGAGCTCCTTGAGTGTGAACTTCATGAGAGAAGGGCCTATTTTACTTTTCTGTTTCTATTTCCTGTCCTTAGAACAATGCTTGTCTAATAATAAGTGTTGAATAAATAGGTTTATTTTTTCACTCATTCATTCATTCAGCTGAGCAGCCAACCAAAAGTTCCTAGGTCCTCCAGGCTTCTTAAACTCACAAGGTCATCTCAAGGCCTAGACAAGTTCTCAGGATACATACTCATTCACCTAAGGCCAGGAAAGAACCAACACATAAAAAGGTAGCCCAAAATCCAGGCCCAGATTTATCAAGGTAGGATATGTGCTTTAAATGCAATATACTCTTAGCACATGGAGTTTGGGCCTGGAGGATAGGGCAAACTAACCCTCCCCTATCCCCTCTAGAGAAGCATCTCTAAGCATTCTAGGCAAGAAGGAAAGAGAGCCTTGAGGGTAAGCTTTTAAATATCTTCTGCGTCATCAGCTTTTTTTTTTTTTTGCTCAGTAGTCAATGTGCCAGGCCCCGATAACGTTGAGTCACTCACATGTGATAAGCCAGAAGCAGGAAGTCAGCTTTTCAAATGCCCAGAGAGGGCCACAGTTCTGCTAGATTTGGAGAAGTTCATCCTCACAGAGTGAGGAACATCTCAGCCACTCCACTCCACAATCAAATACCATATGCTAAACTACAGAGGGATTGAGGCCTATGTCACTGGAGAGAAAACCCATGTTACTAATTCTTGAAGCATACTGAGCTAAAGCTCTGTGTGTCTGCATAGCTAAAGACATAGCTATGGACATACATGGACAGAGCCATTTAAAGGTTTGTATGCATCCAAGGGTATCCATGAACACAACTCCCATACTTCCAGCCCAGTGTCCCTTCCATGACAAGCACTATAGGATAGAGCTGCCTTTTCTAATGTCAAGCTTGGCAAAGTGGGAAAAGTCCAGGGATCTGGAATCAAGAAGACCTGGGTTCAAATCCCACTCACTCACTAGCCACTAGGCAAGTGACTGAATTTCTCAGAATTTCAGTTTATTCATCAGTAAAATGAGGCTGATAACAGCACCTGCCTCACAGGCTTTGAAGTCGATAGAGCACTGAGGGGTATGCAGTCAGGAGTTCAACTCTGGCCTCGAACACTTAATAGCTGTGTGACCCTGGGCAAGTCACTTAATGCTGTTTGCCTCAGTTTCCTCATCTGTAAAATGAGCTGGAGAAGGAAATGGCAAAGCACTCCAGTATCTCTGCCAAGAAAACCCCAAATGGGGACATGAAGAGTCTGAAATGACTTAAGTGCAACAACACAGGACTGTAAGGATCACATGAGTGAATGTGTGCAAAAGGCTTTGTAAACCTTAAAACACTTAGGATAAGCTGTTCTTCTTAGACTCCCCTGTTTAGCATTTAAGGCTCCTCACAGCCTAGCTTCTGCCTGTCTCTCCAGTCTGTAATATATTACTCCCCTCTGTGCTTTAGCCACACTGGCTGACTTTCTGTTCCTCACACACTATACCTTCGCTTTCCCTTCCTAGTGTTTGTCCCCAGTGGCTGGAACGCAGTCTGCTCTATCCTCAGCCTCTTAGAACTCCTGACTTCCTTTAAGAGTCAGATCAATACCACCCCTTCAGGAGGCCTTTTCTGATCTTCTCTAATCACATGTGCCTTCTTCTCTGAGGCTACCTGACATTTACTCACGTATGTATTAATATACGTACAAATGATCTCCTCTATTAGAATATAAGCTCCATAATTAAAGGCAGGGACCGTTTTTACTTTGTCTTTGGATTCCCAGTACTCAGCACAGTGCCAGGCACACAGCAAGCATTTAATTAATGCTTTTTGATTACCGGCTCTCTCTATCTCGGGGGAGATTATCCCACCCACTCGTGGAGGGGTAAAATGAGGTCTAACTGGCGGGAAAGTCAAGTCAACAGGTCCAGGCGCTGAGCTAAACTCTGGGAATACAAATCCAAGCAGAATGAAAGACAGTTCTTGCCTTCAAGGAGCTTACATTCTAATTGGGGAAGACCACATGAAAGAGGGAGGAGGGGGATGAAGGTACCCATCACTGGGGCTTTGTCGGGAAAGTCTTAGGATACGTCAGGACGGAGTAAGGTCTGGAGAGGAATGGTAACGTGGCTGGCAAGGCGTCCTTAAAACGAAGCGATTTGTCTAAGGTTACGCAGAAAGTCGTGGCCCGGCCTGTATTAGAAACTGAATTCCTGACTTCAGCCTCGCCCCTTTCCCCGCTGCCCCACCCCCCTCCTTGCCGTGGCCTCCCAAACAATAGATGCTGATTAACATGGTACTTCGAGTCCTAGTTCCCTGTTACACCGTGACAGCCTGGCCTTTGCCTGGTTTGGAAAAAAACAGTGGTTGGCTCTGCTCCTTGGTATTTGCGGGAACTTTGCCGGCTCCTCTCCCACTCCTTGTTCCCAAGCCCGAGCAGACCTCGATGAAGTGGAACGGGCCGCTACCATCGCGGCAGATCTCCAGCAGAGGGCAGCCGCCGGCCACAGGAGACGGAGTAGTGCGTGTCTGTCCGTCCAGCACCACCTCCAGCGTCCTCCTGCTGGCCGTCGGCCCAGCCCCGGGCGCTTCCTACAGCTGCTGGCAGGGCTTCTGTCTGGGACTACAAGAAATGGCCCTAGTGTCCCAGGGAGCAGAGGAACAATGATCGTCTTTCAGCCTTATGGCAGAGCAGCCCCGTTCCTGAGCCACTAGAGAGATTAGGGAACAGATTTGCAATAATAGTAAAAATTCTTCAATGACAATAAGTGGTAGGACGGTGGCACCCTTGCTTCAGTGCCCAGCTCAAAAACCTGGGTCCCCTTCCTTTACGGGAGGCAGCTTAGAAACCTGGATAGATTGGGAGAGCTGGGGTCAGAAAGACCTGGGTTCAAGTCCTATTTCTGAAAATTCCTAGCCGTGTGATTCTGGGCAAGTGGATTACCCTCTCTGAGCCACAATTGTATTATCTATAAAATAAGAAGCTTGGACTAGATGCCCTTTAAATTCCTTTCCAGTTCTCAGTCTATGAAAGAATCCAGAGAAGATAGCCTACATCCTCCTTTAGATAACCCTTGTAGAAGGCAGGAAGTTGTAGACTGTAAACTCCATGGGGCTCTTTTCTCCTCAAAATTTTGTAACACCCCTAGTACACTTAATAAATGCCTGTTCAATCACATATATTGTCAGACTCATTAGTCAGTTTTGTTAAATTGCTTTTTTCCCCTTTATTCAAAAATATTTGTGTTATAAGGGGTGGCTTTGATGGATAGAAAGGAAGGGAGGCATTCAGAAAAGATAATGTAAAAGCTGAATATAATAATAATAAAAATTTAAACTCTGCTGTTGAATGAACAATTAAAGTGAATCAGACATCTTTCTGGGTTCAGTTGGAGTTTTTGCCCCTTCCCCTTTTCTCTACTTCACAGAAAACAGGACCCTAGATTTCTGCTGTCCCTAAGGCGTGAATGCCAGAGAAAAAGGGAAATGGGGAAGGAAATGGGAGGGGGGAGGGAGAGGGAGAGAGACTGTTTGCAGTCTAATTTGGAGGAAACAGATGGACCTGCCTCGAAGTTCCTAGAAGGGACCAGGAGAATTCTTATTTTCGATGTGCCTAGCAAGGTGCGAGGCTTTTAATAAATTCTCAGTGTTTCTGTTGGTGGACTATATTGGTCTTAATATCCCCCTTAAATAAAATCCCTTTCAGAGGAAAAGATTAAGATTTTCTGTGTGTGTGTGTGTGTGTGTGTGTGTGTGTGTAAGTAACATATACATACATTAAAAAGTAAAATGAATTACAGGTTCTTTTACATAAGCCCAATGTGGACCTCTATTTTCACCAGTAGTGTAATTTCTGCCCAGGCTAGGTAGTCTCAATTCCCTGTAGTGTGGGGTTGGGAACTTGGGAGTCTCCCCACCCTTACAGTAGAAAACAAGCGTCAGAAACTTCCAAGTGAGAAATCAAATCTTAGCTTGATTTTATCTGGCTCTTGAGGACACAAGTCTCTGGTCACTGCTTCTGCAGCCCAGAACATAGTTTCCATTATGGTGGACTGTTCTGGTTATTCCACTGAGAGAAAAGCTTCTAAAGGTTTAACAGTTTGAGTACTTGATGAACATAAATAATGGCAAATGAAATTTCAAAGGATAGTACCTGGTAGCAGTTTAAATCTGCAGTTGAAGTTATAATGAGCCTGGTTTCTCCCTCCTGTATAATTCTCTTCACTCTTCTACATTCCATTTTTCCTAACTTAAAGGTCCATAATATGGATTTTTAATACTTTTTTGCATTTGTTTTTGTTATACTCCCAACTGGGCTACTTCCCTTACTCCCACTCCAGTTGTCAATTGATGACTAGAGGGTGGTTACAAGTACTACTGTAAGAGTTCTAGGTGGTAAACCTGAAGGTCTGGGTTTCTAATAACTGTCTATCACAAGCCCTCACTGGTGTTCTTCCCATTAATAATCATGACAGACTTCATTAGCTTTTAGGAAAGGAATTTGCTAAGGCATAATAAAAGTAGTTGTTATAAATCATTCTCCCAAAACTCAAGGCTCACTCTCTTTGCACATATAAGATCTCTAGGTAGAATAGACTCAAAGTACAATGGTTGTGAGGTACATGTATAGAGAACACCTGTGGCAAAGGGATACTTCCCAACTCCTGACCCTGGAGATCTTATTCTCCCTTTGTCAAGTTCCCATGAGGTTTATGGGGGCAGAAGTGGCGGGGAGGCAGTATAACATCAGTAACAGATGAGTCACTCCACCAGGGTGGCTCCTCACATCTTGGTCCAAAAGGTTGATCAGCTGTTGGGTCAGGGCACTCAGCCACGGTGTGGCACTTTCCATACCTCAGAATGTTCACTAAGTCACTTCATGGGCAGTTCCATCTTGAAGTTACTGCTCAGTCACCTCCTGGTTCTTGTGGTTACTGTTACCATCTACAGTTACCATTGGGATCTCTAATGGGACTTCTGGATCTCCTATACTCACAGGTAACTGTCTTGACACATCCACCTTGGAATTTTGTTGTTCAGTCGTTTCAGTCATGTCCAACTCTTTGTGATCCCATTTGGGGTTTTCTTGGCAAAGATCCTGGAGTAGTTTGCCATTTCCTTCTCCAGCTCATTTTATAGATGAGGAAACTGAGGCAAACAGAGTTAAGTGACTTGCCCAGGGTCACACAGCTAGCAAGTGTCTGAGGCTGGATTTGAACTCAGGAAGATGAGTCTTCCTGACTCCAGGCTTGGCATTCTATCTACTTCACCACCTAGCTACCCTAATATCAGGAAAGAATGAACACAAAGAGACAGAGGTGTACTCACAGCCACCACAGCCAAGTGGAACATGGGGACAATGTCCCCACCAGTGGAATTTTTGAGACTAGCTCAAAGCCTCTTTTCATGAAACTGAGGGATGGTTCCGTTGACCTTTCATATGCGCATTCAGTCCCAGGTCAGTCAGTACTTCTGGCTCCACAATCAATGACAAGATTCTTCAGCATTACACAGAATCAACCCTAGTATCATCATGCCTGGAAATCAGCTCCCACCAAATCCCCCTTTGGGAGGATCTGCACATGCTCAAATGACTCCCCCTCCATTGGCCAGCATATCCCATTACATTATATTTGTTTAACAAAATTTTGTTAATTAGATGAATTAGACATTTTACACTTCTCTTAGAAAATAATTAAGCTTTTTGGAAGTGGCTTTTGATTACTTTTCTGTGGGTCTCTATCCCTGAAAAAAGAAAAGTTCCCTATCCTGCCATAATGAAAAGCACAAGGTAGGAAGAGTTCACTAGAAATACTATGAAGGTAAATAGCTCTGCAGGTGGGGCTCAAATACTTTAGGGACATTCATTTATATCTCTCTGGTATGATTATATTGTTCTGCCTTGGAATGTTAGTATTTGTGTGTTTAGGTCTAATTCTGTAGGAAACTATAAGGAACTATAAGCTCCTTAAGGTCAGGACCGACTCTGCCTTATATTCCACACTGACAGAGCCTGGTGAATGTACATAATAGGATTTTAAAAACAAATTTTAAAAAAGTTATTCTTAAGTTTGGTTTTCTTTAGTTTTTTTTCGGGTGTCACTTTGCCACAACATCCTAACTAATTTAAAAGGATTATCGAATTCATTGTGGCTTGTTTATACTATATTTTACCAGTCATGGTTACTAAGGTTATGTGGTTATGTGACTAGTCCAGGCTTACAAAGCTAGATAGCCTGTCTGAGAAAGATTCAAGTTCAGGTCTTCCTGACCCCATCTTCCTTTAGTTTTTTGGTTTTGGGGGGTTTTTCACTTTTTAAAATTGTATTGAGCAATTTGAGGAGAAAAGCCAGGAAGGGGAGAGGAAGCCCCAGTGCCCTGGCTCACTGATGACATAGTTCAGTCTGACTTCTTTGTCCCCTGAGTTGGTTGTTCTAAGGAGTGTTGGCTTGATCCCTGAAGAGGTGAAGGTGGGACAGTGCCTGTACTTAGGAAAGGACTGCAGGGACTCCCCAGGGAATTGGGGATCACCTACCCCATTTTTCGCTCACTGCTCCTCCCCTCTGTAACTTGGCTTCCCAGCCTCACTGGCGAGCAGGGACTCCAGCACAGGTCTGGCCTCTCTTCCTTCATGCCTGGGCCACTGTCCCTTGGCAGCCCCTCTGCCCCGCAGCTGTGTACAAATGGAATCTCATTCCTTCCAAGCATTTGCTGCCAGACTCTCCATGATCGGAAACATCCTCTGGGAAGACTTCAAGGGAGACTGCGTAAGTCTAAAGTGTCTCTTCATTCCCCAATCTGGGTACCACTGACAAAATGGGAATGAGCATAGAGGACAGCCTGCATCTGGTGGAAAGAGGTCACCGCATCCCTTTATCGTGGTGCTGCGCGACGAACAGTGAATTTGGAGTCAAACGGAGCTGGGTTCAGATCCCATCTTTGGCACTATGACTTTGAACACATCACTGAAACTCTCAGGACTCAGTTTTCTCATCTGTAAAATAACAGGATTTGGCCTCGTTGGTCTTTCTTAAGGTCCTTTCCAGTTCCAAGTCTATGATGTCACCCTTGGGGAGAGAACAACGAGAGAAAAGCTCCTTGCTCAATACTCCTCAGTGCCAGACGCGCAAACCCAAGGGGTTAGGCGGGGAGGAGCTCTCTTGGAGCTGGAGGGGGATAAGGGGGACTCCCTTTGTTTCCGCAGCGCGAACTCAGGACGCAGCCTAGGGCAGGCACGCCTAAAGGGCTGGAAGCAGACACTTCTGCATTCTCCAAAGTCCTCGCAAACTAAGTGTGGAGAATGGACTTGTGTGGTTTGACTGAAGAGGTTTGGTCCTAGCTGAGAAGGCTCGAGAGGGACAGCCTTGGGGAGAGTGGGGTCTAAAGGAGGCCAGTTAAGAACAGCCGACCCCAGCTGGGCCAGGTGGGATAAGGGACAAGACCGAAGGGAGCGACGGGGAGGAGGTGTTTGGCTCTCCATGGATCTCTGGTGCATCACCAGCTGCGCTAAGGGTTCAGAGCGAGCCAGGGAAGCCAAAACCTAGGGATTTCTCTTGCCAGTGACTGGGGCCAAAAAGTGACGCCCGAGTTTTGAACAATGTTTTGGAAAAACCAATGCTGTTTTAGAGTTGGGCCAAGGGCGTGCGCGAGAGGGCTAGATCAGCCTTTCTGCGTCTGTCCAGCGCGCTCTTTTGTAAGAGAGCCCAGAGAGGCACACGGGTGGTTGGTATGCTCACGAGGAGCAGTCCCCCGCCCTTCTCCTTCCCCCACCACTAGCTGACGTCTCCCGATTTACGACCACCTCCAGTAACAAAGAATGAAATTGAGGAGAAGTCCCCTGAATCACCGAACATATCCGACACACCACAGGCTTCCCCTCCTCTCCCAGTTGGCACCCCTACTATTTACCCCCAGTCATAGGTCTGACAGCTCCTAGAAACCAGTGGGTCCCCAGAAGGTAAAGGTGGGAGAAGAATCTGGAATGTAATATCAGTAACCAAATTTTACTCACATACATCCTCCTCCCATGTGGGAGGATCACAAGCTGTAGCATCAGACTTGGAATCAGGAAGACCTGAGTTCATTAGCATTGTCAGTTTGGGCAAATCGTTTAATTTTGGTTTGCCTCAGTTTCCCCATCTGTAAAATGGAGAGAATAATAGCACCTACCTTTCAAATTTGTAGTGAGGATAAAATATTTTCTAAAGTGCTTTACAATCCTTATAGGAAATGTTAATTATTGTTATTGTTAATGGGGGGTGGGGTGCCCACACCACCCAGGAAAGATATCACCTCTTGTGACCTGCAGACTGTACAATCACTCAGTTCTGACTCCAGGATAACAACAACAATAATAATTTATATCCTGCTTTAAGGTTTCAGTGCTTTTCTTCACCAGTATTGTCCCATTTTACAGAGGGGAAAAAGAGACAGGTTCTAAGATAATGTGCCCACAGTTAGTCATTCAGGGAAGGGATTTAGGTTGGACTAGAACCTGTGTCTCCTGTCTCAATCCAGGATTTTCTCCCCATGCCCCACACGGCTCCATTACTCCTCATACCCAACCACAGCTCAAGATTTGAGGTCCTGATTTCCCTCCTGCTGGATCTTAATGGGAAGGGGCTGAGAGGCCAGGTGCCAGTCACCTCTTCTGGTACTTCTTCCTACACTATCTGACTAGACAAACCCAATCTTCTTCCTCTCTTCTTCTCCCCCAACTCCCATTCAAATAGGTCAAGAGAAAGGGAGCCAGGGACATTTCTCCTTTTCCTGTCTAGAAAGTGAGACATCACAGAGGTATTTATTGTCCCTGGGCCACTCAAGACAAAGGAACAGGCCATGCCCAGGGCAGGACCAGGAGAGACAATAGCTCCTGAATGTTCATCCAGGAAGTGGAGATGAAACAAGGTCTCCAGTTCCTTTTCCTCTTCTTTCCAGCTGCCAACCTTCTCTACCCTGCTACCCCACCCCACAGGCTATATTTATAGAGGCTTTGATCCCACGTCCCTTTGCCAGGATCCAGCCAGGCTCCTCCATATCCTGGCTTGTCAGGTCCAGTGGTGTCTGCCTGATTTAGTAAACTAAGTGCAGAGATTAGTCCAAACCCCATGGAGTCATGACCTTGGGCTGTGTAAATGGAATTAGTGACTAGCCCTGGGATGCTATTCAAATGTTTATTCTCCTGCCTATCAATTGGGGAATAATTGAACAAATTATGATATAGGAATGTTGTGGAGTGCTATTGTTTTATCAGAAGTGACTAACAGAGCCTTTTCAGAGAAACCTGGGAAGATTTTTATGAACTGCTGCAGAGTGCAATGAGCAGAACCAGGAGAACAATTTAGACAGAAACTCTTGAAAGACAAACAACTTTGAAAGATTTAAGAACTCTGATTAATGCAATGACCAACCACAGATCCAGAAGACAGATAATGAAGAACACTACCCATCTCCTGACAGAGAGATGATAGACTCAGAGTACAGAATGAGATATGTATTTTTTAGACATGGCCAATGTGGGAATTTGTTTTGCTCGACTAGATATATTTGTTACAAGGGTTTTCCTCCTTTTCCAATGAGGGAAAGAGGTAGGAGAGAGAGAAAATAGATTCTGTTCATTAAAAAAAAAAATTTAAATGTTTATCCCCAAACCTCCATGCTGACCTGGAACTGGTCCAATTTCAAGAGTTGATTCTTTTTTCTTTATTTTTTTGAGGCAATGGGGTTAAGTCACTTACCCAGGGTCACACAGCTAGTGAGTGTTACATATCTGAGACCACATTTGAACTCAGGTCCTCCTGACTCCAAGGCCAGAACTCTATCCACTTTGTCACCTAGCTGCCCCTAAGAGCTGACTCCTTAAAAGGTCATTTTCTTTCTAATTTGTTGTTGTTGTTGTTGTTTGTTTCTTCAAGCTTCTACCTGGAATTTACTCCAGGAAATATCCAAACATATCTGAGATATAGATTGTGTGTGTTTCCATAGATATGAGTAAAATAGCTTCCCAGCACTCAAGATAACAACGTGGGTATCAGATATGAGACAACTTTTATTTCATTCCACAGAAGATGCAAAGGACTCATAAGAACCCATAAACAGATCCAGAAAACCCAAAGAACACTCAAATAGCCCTCAAATCCCCCCAAAATGCAATCACATGTGGCTGCTCCTTGAACAATCAACAGCCCCTCCCAATTCCCCTGTATTATCTGAATCATTCACAGTAATAGTGAGCAGCTGGGGGCGAGGGCCGAACAAAGTTGCAGTCCTTTGCTTCCTTATGTCATTGGTCTCCTTCACTACTCCTCTAGCATGCTGATGATCCCCTTCTTTTTCCAAGAGGCAATGATGCTCATGAAGTCTCTGAAGGTCTGATACCCAAAATATTAAACCTGGAAACTGTCAATTGTAGGGTTCTCATGAAACAGCTTCTAAGACAAGTATTGCTCAAGAAATCTTCCTTATTTGATTTAGATGACTAAATTCAGGGATCATGCTACCTACCTAAAAAAAAAAACCAAAATCCCTCCACATTACACAAGACATTAGGGTTCAGGAACAATATCTAAGAACGCCAATCTCAAGATGAGAGAGCACATACATCTTTTTCTGCCCCAAGGCAGAAATCACTAGTTCCTGGTAGAAAGGGAGGGACATAGAGATCACTATATGCACAGGTTATCCCTCTCTCCCTTTCCCCCAAGAACACAGCTCTCTGCTGTGCTCTTATCTGCTCTTTAATCAGTGAAAAGATGAAAACAGGCAAAACAGATCAATTCATCATTCTCTCTCTAGGCTGTGGAGAGGGGCAGTTCACGTAACAAAACATAGTCCATATTCTGCTTCCAGC
This sequence comes from Phascolarctos cinereus, assembly GCF_003287225.1. Taxonomy (NCBI): domain Eukaryota; kingdom Metazoa; phylum Chordata; class Mammalia; order Diprotodontia; family Phascolarctidae; genus Phascolarctos; species Phascolarctos cinereus. The sequence goes on from NW_027555958.1 coordinate 373,937,444, forward strand.
CATTGAGACGTCTCCAGGACAGTCCTAATCACTGGAAACCAGTTAGGAAGACCCAATGCATAGGTCTATACGTACAGGGGAGAAAGATGTTCACATTGACAGAAAAGTGAGGAGCTCCCAATCACTCTTAATGAGACTTCAATGCTTATTTTAAAGCATTTTCAAATGCTCCTAAGATCCAGGTAGAGTCAAGAGGAGGGTGGCCATAAGGACTCTGAGCAGCGATCTGTTCCAATACATAAAGGAATGCCTACTATAACATACCAGTAAGACCTCCAGGGAAGGGGAACTACTAATCCCCAAGGCAGTTAGGGTTAGTTGTAATGGCTGGCAAGTTTTTTCTTACATTGAGCCTAGATTTGGCTCTTTTCCATGTTCGCCCATGTTCCTTGTTCCATGTTCCTTGTTTTGCTCTCTCGGGCCAAGCTGAAGCTTAATCCTTCTTTAAGATGACAAGGCCTTCTAGTACTTGAAGATTCCCCACCCCATCCCCACCAACTTCTCCTCTTCAAGTGACACAGCCCACTGCTCTTTGAGTTGTTCTCACATGGCCAGGACTCAAGACCTGTCACCATCTTGGTTGTCTTCCAGTAGCTGCTCTCAGCTTATCAATGGCCTCCCTAAACTGTGATGCCCAGAACTGAACATGGTGTTGCAGATATGCTCTGTCCAGGGCACAGTCTTTGCCTCATGGCTCTCACCTCCTTATTCCTGGAAGCTAAGACCTCAATACAGGGCAAGACTTCATTAGCTCCTTTTTTAGTGGCTATGTCATAGTGCTGGCTCATGTTCAACTTGTAGTCCATGAAAATGCCCAGATCTTTTCCAAACAAATTGCAGCTGAACTATGAGTCCCCATCTTGAACTTGAGAAGTTGATTTCTTGAACCCAAGTATATGACTTTACATGTATTCCTATTAGATTTAATCCTTTCGGGTTTGGATTATAGGATTACATGATGCAATGTATGCTATATTACATGTTAACATGTTATAATATATAATAAAATATAATATAGGTTAACATGCTATATTGTCATTGTTGTTGATATGCCCAATGTTCCTTTGGATGTTGGAGGGGCTCAGGCGTATATCTTAGAACTTGGCCGCTAGGTGGTGCAGTGGATTCAGCTCTGAGTCTGGAATCGGGAAAGCCTGGTTCAAATCTGGCCTCAGACACTTATTAGCTGTGTGACCCTGGCAAAGTAATTTAACCTCTGTTAACCTTAGTTTTCTCATCTGTAAAATGGAGATAATAATAGCACCTACTTCCCAGGGTTGTTGTGAGGATTGAGTAAGATAACATATCAAGTGTTTCCCAAACCTTAAAGACCTATATAAATGCTAGCTATTATTATTGGAAGCCACTTGTAACCCTTATGTCAGAGATCTGGGGGATCTTTCCATTTTTCTTTCTGGCTTCTCTGGCTTCTCCGTCCTACCCACCCTACCCAAATTAAATCTGGGACCATCAGTATCTGGCATTTCCTAGAGGGCTCAGTCATGTCACTAATCTGGCCTGTTTGGCTCAACCAAGGCAATACCAGAAAATACCAATGTGTTTCACTTTCCAAAGGCTGGTCATTAGAATCTCTCTTACAAGTAGTAGGCATGAAAGACATTAAGCACAGAATAGTTTTTTATTTACAGTAAAAAAAAAAAGCACAAAAAAAGGACTCTCATGGGGATGTATATAGTCCATGTGACCTATAGCATTACCCTGGGTGGGATGTCAGGGAGTGACAAAGTCAAGGTTTGCTCCTCCAAAGCCGTCTCAGGTCCATCTCTCAGTCACTCACTTTTGTGACATATATAAATATATGTGTGTGTATGTATACATATACACATACACATACATGTATATATATACCACAACATGTTCCTAATACAGCTAACTAAAGTATCTATTTACCTATATCTCTTCATCTTTTCTACAAGAATAGCATGTGAGACTTTGTCTAATACTTGGTCAAAATGTAGATGAAATATATCTAAAGCATTCCCTTTATCTACCAGTCTAGTAACCCTATCCAAAAAAACCAAAAGGAACAAAGTTAGCCTGTTCTTGATAAAGCAATATCAACTCCTTATTATATGTTCAATGTATCTGTTTACATGATGCTTTCTCCCAGTAGATGTAAGCTCCTCAAGGGCAGGTTTTCTTTCATTTTTGACTCTGTATCTCCAGCACCAGCACAATTCCCCACACACAGCAGGCATTTAATAAATGGTTATTTAATGTAATTCCCACTTTTTATCTAGATGTTTACTAGATAATACATAATTTTGCCAGAAATAAAAGTGAAATTCATTGATCTAGTTTGTAGATTTCATTATTTTCCCTTTATGGAAAAGCAGGACATTCTGGAGTGTCTCTCTCTGGCCACTGTCTCACTCCATCCTCCTCTTTTCTTGCTCCTTCTTATTCTCTGTCTTCTCATATTAGAATCTAAACTACTTGAGAGTAGGCACTTCTTGGTTTTATTTTGTTGGTGTCCTCATCCCTTAGCATAATGCCTAGCATGTGATAAATACTTAACAAATGCTCTTTCTTTTTTCTTTTCTTCCTTCCATCTTCCTTCCTTCTTTTCCTTTCCTTTCCTTTTTCCCTCCTTCCCTCCTTTGCTCTTTTCTTCTCTTCCTCTCTTTCTTCCTTTCTTCCTCTCTCTTCACCTTTCCCTTTCTCTCTTTTTCCTTTCTTCCTTCCATCTTCCTTCTTTCCTTTCCTTTTCCCTCTTTCCCTCCTTTGCCCTTTTCTTCTCTTCCTCTTTCTTCCTTTCTTTCTTCCTCTCTCTTCACCTTTCCCTTTCTTCCTTTTTTCCTTCTTCCTTCCATCTTCCTTCTTTCTTTTCCTTTCCTTTTTCCCTCCCTCCTTCCTCTTCTCTCTCCCCCCCCCCCACTTCTGTCCTTTCATCACACTACTTATGTTGGGTATCGACTTCCTTTTGGCCTTTTCTCACTTATTCTTTCCAGTCCAAAGATAATTCTTCATGGCATAGAAAAGAGATTCAAAGTGAGCTGTAGGAAGTGCTGCCTTCTCTCCATCATCTGTTATCATCATCCCATCCACCCCAGCAGCAATACTAGCCCATTTTAATTCTCCGCTTTTCTCCAGCATAGATGTCTAAGAGCCCTTTCGGTTGTCTAACTTTCTACATTAACCTCAGCTCATCCCGAGCTTCAGCAGTACTGACAGTATCTTTACAGGACAATGCCAGCCTTTTGTACTCCTCCTTTGTTACCTGCCCTTTCTGCTATATTCCAAATATTTCTTTTTAATATCAAAATTGGATGATGAGTTCTCTGTGTATCCATATCAGGTCCTTTGACAACTTCCCTCAATCCTCCTTCTTGAAATTGTTTTACTTTATGCCGTCAAAATCTCATTCTTGAGAGATTTCCATCTCTCCTGGGGAGATTTCCCTTGTAGAATTTTTTGTCCAGGAGAACCTACCTATCTACCTATCCTCTCTCCCCACCTCCAGGTAATCAAGGCTAAGTGACTTGCCCAAGGTCACACAGCTAGTAAGTGTCTGTGGTCACACTGGAACTCATCCTCCTGGCTCCAGGGCTGGTGTTCTCTTCACTGTACCACCTAGCTGCTCCTACCCTTTCTTTTAACCTTTTAAAATCTATCCTCCCAATATCTAGGCATATTTCTGATTATTCCTGGTTTTTCTTTCCTTATTTATTATTCTTTCTATCTATTCCTTATCCTTTCTTTCTCTATACTCTAAGACTGAGTGATTGAGATGAAATGTAGCATGGTGAATAAAGGATCAGCCTTGGAGTCAGGATAGCCTGGGTTAAAATTCTGCCTCTGATATATCCTAGTTTTCTGACTACGGACAAGTAACTCAATATCTCAATGCCCCAGGATATTCTCTAAGACTAGAAGATATAGACAATATGCTGATTAGTGGATGGAGTTTCTATACCATACATAGCATACAAGTCACAGATTTGAACAAAAACAAAATGGAGTGGTCAGTTCCCCCCAAGGAGGATGACTAAGATGGTGACTGGTAGGACTGGAGACTATGTCATACAAGGGTACTTGAAGGAAATTGGGACTTTTTTTTTGTCTGGATCAGAGAAAATTGGAGTGGGGCAGGGGGAGATATGATAGCTATTTCAAATATCTGAAGTACTGTGCTGTGGATCAGGGCTTGTTCAGCTTGGTTTGAGATGGCTGAACCAGGTGCTGTTTGGGGAAGTTGTAGAAGTTTTTTGACTTGATACAAATTATTACATCAAGTGCAATAATTAGAATTATCCAGAAATGAAACAGGCTGCTCTGTAACACTGGAGATCTTCAAACTGAGGCCCGTCAGGAATTCTTATTTAGGTATACGTATGTTAGATTAGATGGCCTCTGGTGTCAGGCAGTTAGACAGCTAGCATCTATTAAGTGACTACTGTGCATCACACAACATGCTAAGTGCTGGACAGCACTTTTTTTCTTTTTTCTTTTTGGCTAGGCAACGGGGTTAAGTGACTTGCCCAGAGTCACATACCTAGTGAGTGTTATGTGTCTGAGGCCGGATTTGAACTCAGGTCCTCCTGACTCCAGGGCCGGTGTTCTATCCACTGTACTACCTAGCTGCCCCTGGATATCACTTTCAACTCAGAAATACTGTGAATCTATGAAGGCTTGGAATCTCCTATTGAACTGGAAAGGCTTCAACTACAATAAATTCAGTAACAGTTAAGTGGAGAGCAGGGGTGCTCCCTTCAAAAGCAAGGATCAGGGTATGGGCTGTCAATCAAGTGCCCATCCCAGCTACTATACTCCCCAACATCAGAGGATGCTCTAGATACCAGGACCCTTTCCCCCCACCCCAGACTGTGTGGCAGCCACTGAAACTTACCTCATGGGATTGGGCCCAGATTCTTTATCCAGACCTAGTATTGTTGTTGTTTAGTCATTTTTCAGTTGTGTCCAACTCTTCATGACCTCTTTTGGAGTCACAAAGATACTAGAACGGTTTGCCATTTCCTTCTCTAGTTCATTTCATAGATGAGGAAACTGAGGGAAACAGAGTTAAGTGACTTGTCCAGGGTCACATAGTTTGTAAGTATCTGAGGGAACATTTGAACTCAGGTCTTTTTGATCCTAGGCCTCGCACTCTATTCACTGTGCCACCTAGCTGCCAAAATGTTGGTGTGATGTGCCCAATTACATCAAGGCCTGAGCCTCCATCCTACTCCATGAAAATTCCTCTTCTCATTCCATTCCAGCTGCACTTCATTTGAGGCCACTAACAAAGGCACAATTATATATACCTATTTAATTGTAATATTAGAAATAAATAAAAAGCAAATGCATCAATGTACCTAGCATAGGCATCTCCTCCCAGCCCTAGTGATACTCCGTAGATCAGCCCAACTTCCATACCATAAACCTAGACACCCAAAAAACCACAGCCAGGATGTTCAACCTCCCATTTCCACTTCTGCAGGGAAGGATACCATAGCAAGGCCAGGCACCAGGGATTCTGGATGCATCCCACCTCACTGATATTCTCCCTCGGTTGTTTCCACTGTGATCATTGTTCTGCTCAGTGCTACAGCTTCCCACTGCTCTGATCTGGGCATACTTCCCACTTCTCTCTGGGTTTCACATGCATTCAACCCTTTCCACGGTTTTACAGAGCACACAGACTCACTATTATTGCAATCTTTTTGAAATAAAGTGGCGGGAGGACGAAAGGGCAGACCGAGTCCATGCCTATAGCCATGTTTTGTCTATTCCAGTCACCTTATCCTCTTCTGGAACCAGTATTATGTCTTCTTTCCTATCTACAATTCTTTGCCTTGACAATCTTATCCACTCCCATTGCTTCAACTACAACCTCTATTCAAGACTCCTAAATAACCATCTCCCTTCTTGACCTCCCTTCTAAGCTGCAAACCTGCATCTCCACTTGCCTATAAGCAGTGGTAACAACTAACTCTCCAGAGGGGAAAAAAAAGAGATGCATGAAACACTTTTAAATTTAATTTGAATTGTTAACATTTTCTCCACCACTTTTTCAAGTCTAGACAATCAACAAAACAATAAATTAAGCCCTGAACTGTAGCAGTTTTTCAAGGTGTAAATAAATGCTCACACTAAAAATTTAACAATCTGTTCTCTTAAGCCAGTTCAAACTGATTTCAGTACACCCTTGTCTGTAAGACATCCCTGTCTTTATGTTCTACCAGAACCTTGAACTCAGCATGTCTAAAGCTGGTGTCATTATCAACACGTCCGAAAAAGAATCTTTTCTCCTGACCAACCCTTCCTTCTAATTCGCCTGTTTCTCTTGAGGGCTCCACCATTTTTAATGTTCTTTTTTGTTATGAATTTAATAATCACTTGTTTGGGGTAGAGGGGTAGTAAGTTAGAGGGTAGGCATAGAAATACTCCATTATTCTTGTAGTTGTTTCCGGCACCCTAGCAATCAACCTTGACTCTCTGCTCTCACTCACCACCCCCTAAACCAATTAGTTGCCAAGTCTGGTCAATTCTACGTCAACAACACCTTTCACATGTGAACCCTTCTCTCCAGGGACATTCACTCCTCTGCTTCAGGACCTTATCACCTCTCGCTTGCAGTATTCTAATATTCTCCTAATTGGGCTTCCCTGATGCCAGCAACTTCTGTCTCCCAACCATCCTCTGCACCAGTGGTGGCCTATTATATTGCCTCTTGGATAAAATCTAAACTCCTCCATTTGGCATTTAACACCCTTCACAATCTGGCTCCAAACTACTTTTCCAGGCCAATTACATATCACCCCTTCTCTGGTACTCGACCATCCACCCAAAATGGCCTGAATTTGCTGTTCCCAGGACCCGACATTCCATTTCTCAATCCTGTGCCATGAAGGCTGTCCCGCATGCCTATAAACTACTCTTCCCTCATTTCCACTTCTTGGAATGACTGGTTTTCTTCAGCCCTCAGCCCAAGATTCCTCCTCTCCCCTCTCCTTCAGGAGGCCTTCCTTGATTCCCTGAGTTGTCAGGACCTCAAAGGAAGCAACAAAAATCATTTTGTATCCATTGGGTATATAATTTAAATCTACTTATTTGTGACTTTACTGTACTCCCTTAGTAGAATGAAAGCTTTTTAGTGGAAAGGACTCTTGTTTTAGCCCTTAGTGCCTGTTGATGGACTTAATGATTTTCCCACAAACTTGTTCTTCTGATTTTTGTATGTCTTGTTGTCGTACCACCTTTTAGCCTGTCTCCAGCATTCAAAACCTTGGTCTCTTCTTTCTCCCTAATCTTTCATGTCCAATAGGTACTGAAGTTGAATTCTGCCTCATAACATCTAGGATAACCATCCCTTCCTCAATAGTCTCACAACCACTTCTTCAGGACAAGCCAGCTTACAATTCATTATCTTTACAATTATTAATCTCATTTAATCTTCACAACAACTCTGAGAGGTCCGCATTACTATTGTCCTCATTTTACAGATGAAGGAATGGAGATAGAGATTAAGTGATTTCCCCAAGGTTACACATCTAGTAAGTGTCCAAGGCTGGATTTGAACTCCAGTCTTTCTGACTCCAGAGGCAGCACTCTATCCCCTGCACCACTGAGGATAATTTCTCTTACACATCTTTGTGGTCATGTCATTCCTCTACCCAAAAATCTTGCCTACCAAGGAAAGTTTAAATTCCTTTGCCTGCCATTCAAAAATCTTCCCCTCATATCTCACATACCATAATGTTTTGCATGATTCTAATGCACTTATCATGTAATATTTTGTGTTTTAGTTATATGTATTAGTATCTGGATTATAAGCTCCATGAAAGTAGGGGCCAGGAGTGTCCTGGTACATATTTAACAAGAGGCTCTCAAAAAAATGCCCACTTTTAAGTTTAATATGCATTACTGACATTTCCCCCATCACTTCCTTAAACAAAACAATAAATCCAGCCCTTGTTTCTTGTGAGAAGCCGTTTCAATCTGGCTCCAGTGTATCCCTGTCAGGGACTATTTTGTCAAAACTTTGAATTTCCTTCAGTACCTTGCTATAAAAGTTGCTTTCTGATCTCTTTGGGTCTCCTTCTTGTTGTAATTAAGTTATGTTGGCTTAATTTCAGATTATTAGACAGGGTGTTCCACAAGTCAGAGCAGATGAATGAAACAGGAAACCTAACACACAGAAGAAACAGTTGCCCTATTTTGATTGGCTCAGAACAGAAAAGACCTTTGCTTAGACAATAGACGTGTGAAACTTCCTAAACAGGAAGGTCATCCATGGAAAGAAAGGCTTCCCTGGCAAGCCGAATACCATGTGGAAATTTAATCTCAGAGAATGAGATGTGAGATTAGTGATAAGATTGCATAAGGAGCAAACAGAGACAGATGCAAAAACCAAAAGCTTTCATCCACTTATTAACAGCATCCCAATGAGAGGCATGTGTGCTAAGAGCCAAACTTCAGAAAATACACAGAGTACTACTTTGGAAAAAAAAAATTTGGATTCAGAAAAGGAAAACACTAAGCAGATGCTATATTTACCTTCACACAAAAGATTCCTCTCTTTGATTATAAAAGAACACAGAATAATTTTTGGCCCAAGGGGTATTGGGAAAAATACAAAAATAATTTAATGTACTAAACAGAATTATAAACAATTTTAAAGATGTTTTTGAACACAAAGTAGAGGTAGATGTTAAGAGCTGATAGAATGTTGGACTAGAAATCAGGAAGACCTCGGCTCATATCCTTCCACCCATACTTACTATGTTTCCCCCATAATTCATCTAAACTCTCTATGGAGCTGCCTATCAGGTCATAGACATTTATGGTAGAAGGAGTTCCCCAGAGATTCTTCCCATATGTAAAAGCAACATTGCATATTTGATTTACAAATAGGCAAAGTCTCAAAACCAACATCAAGAAATCACAGAGTAAAGAAGGCAGAGATTCTGTCTGCTTTCCCCATCCCATTTACCAGTATAATGGCCTGAGAATAGAAGCTGAAAGTTGGCAGGTTGTTGTCCTTGGTTCTCAAAGAAGACCAAAAAGACATCACTATGGTGGGGCCAAGGTACAGTGTGTCCAGCTGTGTCTGATCAGATCAATACGAGCTTGGAAGGCTCTACCACAGGCTGGGCACAAACGACCCATATGAACATTTAGAGTACAGAGGTCTCTAAATTTGCACATCTCACATTTCTTTTGAAAGTAAACAGTGGGGGCAGCTAGGTTGTACAGTGGATACAACACCGGACCTGGAGTAAGGAGGACCTGTGTTCAAATATGACTTTGGACACTTACCAGCTGTGTGACCCTGGGCGAGTCACTTAAGCCCGATTGCCTCCAAAAAAAATAATAAAAGTGTAGGATAATCAGAATCTGAAATTTTCACCCCACCCCCTTTCAGTTATGTGTCACAGCATGCTTGTGACTGAAGCATGTAAGCCAAGCTCCTAGTCCAGGGTGATTAGACTATAGGATGCCCAGGAATGGACAGCCCAGGATGATTAGATCCTCCTTGAAGACCTGTTTCATGAAGAGTCCTTCATGAAGGTAGTTGTTCAGATCAGGGAACTCAATGCCATTGGAAGAAATACTTGCTTTTTAATATAGACTAGGTAGCTCTGAGTCTGGGTCTCTGGTTTGGGCTGAAACTAAAGTGACTCATCCACCATATGCCTCTTCCAAAGTTTCCTTTCAGAGAGTGGCTCAGAGAAGAGTTAATTAAAGCCACAAATTAATCCTACTCTGTAGAGATGGAGAATGAAATGAGTTGAGACTTGACTTAAGACAGCAGAACCCTCAAACTGAAAAATAATTACATAAAGGAACAATATGATTAGTATCTGAGGCTGGCACAAATATTGTTGGGAGCAAGATTCTCACTGGGGCGTGAGGTGAGAAGAGCTCTGGAGAGAGGCACAGATTGGGTCCTTTTGACATTAAGAAGGTTATCGGATAGGTTCTCTATGAACAGCCTTACTGTTGTGACATAGGCCTTGTATATTGTTTAATATGTTCTGAAGTATCTGAAACAACCACAAATAGCCTCCTAGCTGTTCCTAGGAAGAAGTACAAATCAACTCCAGAGAACATCTCTAGGCGACCACTCCTACTCGAGAAACTCCTTCATAAAAGACTGAAGTTTAGCTTGTGTGGTCATGTGATTCATTTAAATGTGTTGCAGGCTTTCTTTTCCTGTGGGGCTCTTAAATTTATAATTAAACCATGGTTGACACAGTGCATTTTTTTTTTTACTCTGTCGGATGAAGAATGGCATTACTCAAAAGAGCAGAAGCAGCTGCCTCTGTTTTTGAAGGCTCCATTGGGAATGATCCCTAGCCCAGTCACTTTGTTCTCTGTTTTCAGGTTAAGAGAGAGAAATTAGGGAGGGCTGAGCAGCAAAAGGATCATTTAAAGCTTCACTTTTTTATAATAGAAGATGGATCAATTAATTTAAGTCCATTCAGGGCATGGGCTGGTAGAAGTAAATTGTATCTTATATAATGTACCACCAGGGTACTTGTCCCTAGAGAGAATTTCGAGACCATGAAGAGATCTTGGTCTGGAGAACTCTCTAAGGGTATCACATCTGATTTATGTCCCTCACAACTTTCAAATTAGTTAAGATGATGTCAACCCATAGGGGCAGCATGGTACAGTAGTTAGGGAGCCAGACTTGGAGTCAGGAAAACCTATGTTCAAATCTTTTCTCAAACACTTACCAGCCATGTGACCCTCAGCAAATCATTTCAACTCAGTACCTCAGTTTCCATATCTTTAAAAGGATGAGGTTGAGGTAGATGGCTTTAAATGTACAATGTTATGAACAAATTATATAAATAACATCAGGACTTCTGTATCACATGACCAACAAGATGGGATATTAGACATTTTCTCTGATCCTTACAACCCCTCAAACCTCTCCAAAACAGAAAATATGCATCAAAGATAGAGAAACATCATGTGTCTCCATGGTCAGGGACACCAGGAATCCAAAAGAAGGTAAACAACAACATGAACTAATGAGCCAACCCATCACCCTTCTCCCACTACCCACCATGCTACCAGCATCAAGGCTATACTAACCAACCCATGAACCCAACACATGGGCTTGCAACACAACCCAGTGACCTAATACCTGGGCTTATAATCCCACACCCTGGTCTTCCCTCTCTTTGTCCAGTGTTATAGATGTTTGGATGTCAGGCTGCAGAAGTTTGTTTAAACTGACACAGACAGCCTTCACCATGGCAGCAGCATTGTGTGCTGAAAAAGATTTCTGCAGGAGACCTGAAAAACAGAGGGAAAGGGACAAAACACATGAGTGAGCTTGAAACAGAGCTCAACCCTATCCTACCCCCCACTCTACCCTCTCTCTCGCAGAGCCTCAGAGACCTAAACTAAAGAAATCAATCCCCATAGCACCAGCATGGCAAGTCTCTGAATGACCCATGCTGGGCCAGAGAACTGAGAAACTAAGGGAGCAGGACAGGAAACCATGCTAGGACATTGGGGGGGGGGGGGGGGAAGAGGGGACTGTGTGGCTCTCTACTAAGCCTGAGGAAAAGAGTTCAGCATCCAGCTGGAGCCAGTTCTGTGCCTCCTAAAGTCACTTAAGGCAGAGACCTGGCCCGGTGAACCATGAATTGTCCAGCATGGGAGGAGCTTGAGGTGCTTTGAGATACAGCCTCCAGGGAAACTACCATCAGGAAGGAAGGAGCCATAAAGTGAACAATAGGGGAAAATCTTGAGGGAAAACTGACATTAAAGTAGATAACATCAATAAATTTCTTAGATATGTTTTATAAGGAATATGTGTGAAGTAATATTGTAAGTGAAGCTCATAACCCTTTCATTAGTGAGCCTCCTGAAAACTACCCTAGGTTCAAAGCACATTTAGAATCAGCATTCATGCGAAACCGAAGTTTTTAAGCCCCCATCAATTTTACCATATCAACTGGAGGACATACTGGTAAATAATAATAATGAGTTCAAGGCAAAAAATATTTAAACAGCACAGCAAAATGAAGGACAAGAAAAATTCTCATACACTCACTCACAGAATATCACCAGGAGAGAGGGAACTCTCATGGCCAGGGAACAAGTATAGCCAGGACAATTCATACTGCTAGGATGGTGTCCTGCTGCAACACTTTGGATGCTTCTGCTTCTCTTCAGAGCTGAAGATGCCATATAACGTCACATGATAAAATGATGTCATAGGGCTGGGAGCTATTTTCTCTGGTGTGACATGCTGCTAGGGTCCTTTGCTAGTTTCTTCTCTCCACTGCAGTGTCCTCTGCTCATGTCTGGACTGAATTGTTCTTTGCTCTTTCTCTCTAGCTATCATTCCCTATTGAATTAAATCTGTTCTATCACCCTTTCCTTGTAAGAAGGACAGCTTTTTTAGATCATAGCCCCAAGGGTTATCTCAACCCTTTTGTGATTCAGATCATAGCCAACCAGACAGTCAATGAAGCTCTTGGGCATTGTCAGTCTTTTCAAATGATTTTCCCCCTCCCCCCTCCCAGTAGCTACTGAAATTTGGTGTAAGCTTTGAGACAGAATGAAGAACATTCCTTTCAACTCCTTTCAACTCTCATCCTAGCCCTGGCTAATCCTGTCAATCACCCTGTGGTTTCAGTTAGCAAGATTGTAAAAGGTTTCATGGGGCTGTTAACCATAGTCCTATTTTTTTTTTTTAGCAGTAGTTTGAGTCACTTCCCTCCCTACATAATGGCACAGCATTGTATGACAACTCTTTGGTGAGGGGAGGGGGAGAGACTAGACTCATACTTTTAAAATGAGATTTAATTCTGCGGCCTCTTTCTATCCTTCGTGCTGTGTCCTTAAACATGAGACTGGCAATCTTCTCTAGAGAGCAATGCTTTAAATCAAGAGAGTATAGTCAGTTTCGAAGCTAGCAGAAACCTATTTGAAGGTGGTCAAATCAAGAGGGGAGATCTTGGCAGGGTAGGGGTATGTGTGAAGAATCAAGAAGAAAAACAAAAATATCTAGTCTCTGATGTTTAAGGGACACCAGCCTGCCCCAATTGCATTGCCTCTTATTCTCCATAAACTACAAAAAAAAAAAGCTAAAATACTAATATAATAACAGAGAGCTTCCTAAGGGCTGAAAGAAGTCACAGACTTCATGGGATAAGGTCCTGGAGCAGCCTGCAGGCCTAAGGCCAGTTTTCTTGAACTTTACAGACTGTTCAGTACAGTATTGGAATTCAAATCTGGTCCAAAAGAATGGTATGAGAGATTAGTGATAAACATGCAGAAGAAGCAACACAAAGGCGTGAAAAAAAGAGGCTTTGATCCAACTGCCTTGGGTAGTCATAGGCAAATTACTTCATCTCTTAGAACCTCAGTTTCCTCATCTGTGAAATCAAGGTAATTATGCCTTTCCTATTGGAGAGCATTATCAGAAGCAATGCATTCCCTCTCCCTCCCTCTCTCCCTCTCTCCCTCCCTCCCTCCCTCCCTCCCTCCCTCCCTCTCTCTCTCTCTCTCTCTCTCTCTCTCTCTCTCTGTCTCCCTCCCACTCCCCACTGGAAAACATGTGAATTACTATATATTATATTACATATTATATAATGTGTGTATACAGACAGATACATATATCTTTATAGGACCAGTACTTACTAGGGTTCCCCCTTTTTCCTTGAAGTGGGGATTAATTTTCTAAGTTCTAAAAGGCAACAAAGCTGTCCCTAGGACCTGATTGGACCCTGCCTCCCTTGAAGCAGCTTCCTGGTCATCTAAGGACATAAAAGGTCCTACCCATGGGAAGTAAGGCCTCTCCAACTTGTGGGATGTGAGACATCCTTCCCTGTTGACCAGATGATGAGAGGGCCTTGTCTATAGAATCTAAGGGTCACTAGGTCCTTTGTGTGTGTGAGCTGGACTCATCTATCCCCACTTACCATTCCTATAAATTTCATGACCAAAAATGCCCCTTCCTGCCCACTACTCCCCTATGTATTTTGTCTCCTCCCTTGGTAAGGGCTTTTTTCTTTTATTCAATCATATATGAGAGATCTGACAGAGGAGATTGAAAGAAATATTTCTTTGTATAATAGTCTTGATGATAATCTCACTCTCTTACTTACCCTTACCATTTCCAATTACTTTTCTAGGGAAATGGTTTTTGGTTTTTTTTTTCCAAGGGTCTGAAACTTTGATCCTCAGGGCATTCATTTTGTAAAAGTCATACTATCTCAATACCAGTGATTTTTGAACCCAAACAATAAAGCTAAAATCATAACTCACATGTATGTAATGCTTTCCTCTCAACCACCATGTTAGCATGGAATTATTGCCTTAATTTTTACAGATGATAAAATTGAGGCTTTAATCAGAGATTACATAATTTGCCTATGAATGACCTGCCTCAAATTTTCACATATCTTTCTATTGCTTCTTCAACTTGCTGAACACTAATCTTACATGCCATTCTTTTGGTCCAAGCTTGAATTCTCATACTGTACTGAACAGTCTGTAAAGTTCAAGAAAACTGGCCTCAGCCCCCGCAGGCTTCTCCAAGGCCTTAGCGCTGGAGTTTCTGAATGAGACTATTTTCCTTAATACAGATCTTCCTCCTCTGAGGCAGACTACAGTCCTGCTTTAAGATTCTCCCAAGTTAGCTAGGTTGGAGCTCAGAAAACAGACACATGATCCATCACTGGGTCTTCCTCTAAACCTTCCCACCTTAGTAGAAAGTGCAGTTATTCGAATTCAAGAATGCAGGTGGTCACCTTTCCACCACCATCATGCAATCTTTATTCTTAGCATCATTGATTTAAGGGGCAGAAGGGATCCTCCAAATTACCCTGTCCAACAGATGCTGATGCTGGAACAGAGGTCCGGCATTACTGGGGGAGTATGTATGGACCCCCTACTAATTTACATACCAAAGCCTTTGATATCTAGAATCAATCTGATAGTCTTCCAATGATTGAATAAGTGAATTAATGCATGATTGTCGAATAAGAACCCTTGCTGAGTAATCATTCTGGAGAGGCAGTCTCAGAGCCAGGAAACACCTGGGTTTTTCAGTCCTGCTTCTAACATATATTGACTGCATGATGCTAGATAAGTCCTTAGATTTCTCAGTACCCCCAAGTGACTTCTCTAAGACCCCAGGTTACTGGAGATAGTGATCTGGTTAGTAAAGACATTCTCTTCATAAGGAGTGCCCTATGCCAGCAAAATCATAAGTCCAGCTTAAAAAAATATGCCAGAGCATTCAAATGCCAGGATTAGTTCTGTGAAACTTTGATGTATAGGAAATCTGAAATGGGAAGTCTCTTTCCCATGGGATCTCTCTCTAGGGTTAATTGCCTGATCCAAGGAAGGGAAAATATGTGGTGAGATTATCCTAATAGCCTTAGAATATTAACTGTTAAATGTTTTGAAAACCTTGGGCCAAGTCTAAAGTAATTCATACCTACACATATACATATATGCCATGTGTATATGCACATGTGTATGTGTGCATACACACATGCAAACACACAGTCACACACATTTATATGTACACATACATACACACATGCACATATGTGTGTATGTGTGTATTTGTATATATACATACTGTCTGTTCGTACTGTGTACACTATGTATATGAGTATAAAATATACCTACATATGTGCATGAATATATGTACATACATCACATAGCCATAAATATAATACACAGTACACGTATGTATATAGGCATACATATGTGAACATATGTGCATATAACACACATAACAACTATACGTGTGAATATATATGTATGTGAATATATGTATATATACAGTATGCATGTATGCATGAATATATGTGTGTCTGTATACACATGCATACACATGCATACACACACACGTAGCCAAGGTCCAGGGTCCCTGCTTAATGGACCCCCACCCCACCCTAGGAAGCTACCTTTAGGTTCAAGATATTCTTTAGATCAGCATTTCTGATCAGATCTTTCAGTGCCCACATGGGGAGGGAATTAAAATCTGGAGATTAAAATCTCCAGTTCAAGTCTGCTCAGGCTCTAACATTTTATAATCTCTTGATTCTTTGCAGAAAATATTCTAATGAATAAGCAGCATGAATGGATTTTTCCAAAATAATGCCTTGCATATGGATTCTGGGACAATCATTCCACCACTGAGCATTGTTCTGCTTAGCTCCATCTCATCAAAAGAATAGGTAAGACCAGCCCAAGGCTATTACCCAAGTTCGTTGACCTCTGCATCCTTCCACCCAACAAACAGGAGGCTGCTTCTGAGCAAAATGCTGTGGACTGAATGTAGATCCTAGGCTCTTAATGCTTCTGAGAAGTAACCTGTCTGGAAAACAACCCATTAAGATCAGAGGCGTAGGCAGGAACAGTCTGGTCCCAGCTTCCTATGGCATCAGACAGCGTAGCCCCCTTATCTAGCTCCTTTTTAATCTTGATTTAAGTCATTTTGGCAGTGTTTGGGGTCAGACTGGAAGCATGACAGCTCACCAGAGTCATCTTAGTACCAGCTGATATTACGTGACTTTTTACAATGGCAAAATACTTTCCCATGCGTTGTCTCATTTCAGTTTCACCAACAGCCTGTTGAGGTGCTGAGGCTCAGTGACTTGATCAAGGTCACACAACTAGTAAGTGGAAGAATCAAGCCTAGAAGCCAGGGCTTCTGGCTCCAATGAAAATTTAGATGAAAAAAAAAATAATAGCAATAACAAGAATAATTTGAATGTGCCTAATGCAGCTAGATGGGGCAGTGAGTAGAGCATTGAACCTGGAGTCAGAAAATCCTGAATTCAAATCAATTCTCAGAATTTTTTTATCTGTGCGACCCTGGGCAAGTCATTTCACCCCTGTCTGCCTCAGTTTCCTTATTTGTAATGGGGATAATAATAACTCTCACCTCCCAGGGTTGTTATAAGGATAAAATGAGATCATATTTGTAAAGTACTAGATATTGTTATTATTAATAGTGTTTCAAAATTTACCAAATGCTTTCCCTACAACCCTGTGAGATAGGTAGATGATAGATGACATTTCTATAGGGTTTTAAAGGTGCTTCTTTCACAGTAACCCGGTGAGGTCAGTAGATAGATGATAAATGACATCTCTATAAGGTTTTAAGGTGATTCCTTCACAATAACCTTGTGAGGTAGGTGATGTAAGTGTAATGACATCCATTTTATGGATGATGAAGCTAAGGCTCAGAGATGATAAAGTGACCTGTCTCAGCTTACATAGCTAGTAAATAGCAGAACCACCACTCAAAACTCAGGTCTTCTGAGTCTAAAACCTCATCTCACATAACTAGGTGTGTATTGGGCATCTCAAACTGCCTATTCTGTCCAATCTCAAACTCAACATGTCCCATACAGAGGTCATCCTCTATCCCTTCAAACCCTCGCCACCTCCCAGTTTCCCCACTCCTGTCAAAAGGCACCACCATTCCCCTCAGTCACCCAGGCTCAAACCTCGGTGTCATTTTCAATCCTCACTCACACTCACCGCCATATCCAGTGTGTTGCCAATCTTGTCTTTTCTATAGTCACATCTCTCCTGTTAAGTCCCTTTCCCATAGCCCTTCAAACCTGGAATACTGCAGTAGCCTCCTAGTTGGTCTTTCTTCCCTCAAGTCTCTTCCACTTCCAGTCCATTGTCCACTTAGCTGCCGAAGCAATCTTCCTAAAGCAGATGTCTGACCATGCTACACACACACACACACACACACACACACATTCTCTCTCTCCTCTCTCTCTCTCTCTCTCTCTCTCTCTCTCTCTCTCTCTCTCTCTCTCTCTCTCTCAACTCGTGATAACCCTATTATCTCCAGAACAAAAAACAGCATTCTCTGCTGGGTTTTAAAGACCTTCACAACCTGGTCCTTCCTCCCTCTCCACTCTTCTTATACTTTACTTCCATTTACTATTGGATTCAAAGACCTTGGCCTCCTTGCTATTCATCACACACGATACTTTATCTCCCAACTTGTGTTCCTTTGCACTGGCTGTCCCCCAGACCTGGAACACTTTCCCTCCTCACCTCTGACTTCTGGCTCCCCTGAATTCCTTTAAGACTCATTTTAAGTCTCATCTTCTGAAAGAAGCTTCTCCTAATCGCCCTTCATCACTCTGCACCCCGCCCTTGCCCCCACCACTATTAATGCCTTTCCTCTGAGAACCCATCCCATCAAGGACCACATTTTTGCCTTTCTTTGTATCCCCAGTGCTCAGAACAGTGTTTGGCACACAATAGGTACTTAATAGATGCTTGTTATTGTTGTGATGATGATGAGAAGGATGAGTATGATGCACACTCCCATCTTTTATCACAAGGCATTTTCACTGGCTGTCTCCAGTGTCTGGAATTCTTTCCCTCCTTATCTCTGCCTTGTCTTCCTTCAAGTTTCAGCTAAAAACCCACCTTCCACAAGAAGCCTTTCCCAATTCCCCTTAATTTGATGAAAGCAGTGATTTGCTTGAGCTTTCCCCCAAACCCCTCCAAATACCTGTTAAAAAAATTGCTCTAAACCAATTCCCCTTAATTTTAGTGCTTTCTCTCCCTTCATTATCTCCAATTTATCACATATATGTATTATATACATGTATACGGGTACATAAATATGTATATTTATCATGCATATATACTGTGTGTCTATCTAGATGTAGATCCATGTATATATATATATATATATATATATATATATATATATATATACACACACACATGTATCTATGGATCTAGATATAGCTAGATAGATACATAGATTATTTGTACATAGTTGTTTGCATGTTGTATCCCACATTAAAGTGTGAACTCCTTGAGAGACTGCTTTTCGTCTTTCTTCATATCCCCTCCAGTTCCAGGACCTAGAACATAGTAGGCACCTGACTATGCCATAGCTGACTTTTATGTAGAGCTATGTAAAACTAAAGTTGACAAATCATGTTATATACATTATCTCATATAGGAGTGAAATAGCATAAATGTTGCTATCTTCATTTTACACATGCACGTTCCAGGAAACTGAAACTAAGAGAGCTTAGATGATTCACCGAAAGTCACAGAGCTAGTGTGAGGCAGGAGTCAAACTCAGGTCTTCTTAACTCCTGGACCAAGAGGCCCTTGGTTTTTTCTATGTCAGTGTAGATCTCTTTCTCTTTTTCTCTCTGTCTCTGTCTCTCTCCCTCTCTCTCAGGCAAATTCTACCAAGCTGAAAAGACCACACAATATAATATGTTATTGTTATGCAGTAAGTTCAGAGAGGTCCATCTCCAGGTGGCTGACTACAAGGAGACAAATTTGGGTGGGATGAGAGGTCACAATTCATACAGCTCATCAATTAGGTTATAGATGCCCTGTATCAGAGGAGGGGGGTAGCCACTTGGATGAAATTGGAGAAGGGGGTACTTGCACCAATGAAATCATGGAACTGGGAATTACTAAAGTGACATGATCCCCTGTTTTTATATGGTGACAACATAAAAATCATTAGGTTGGCCAGCATTTCTGAACTTTTATAAAAGAAACTATCTTGTAAATCACTCAATGTCCTTTATATAAGGACCCACGAGATCTATTTCTGCTTAGGTCTAGTTTCAGGAAAAAGGTTGTCTCCAGAGATGAATTTGTTTGTTTTTTTGTTAACAGAAAATGAAAACTGCCATATTTAACACATTTCCTCTTTTGCCTTTGCTGCCAGAACTTAATCAGATGTACTGCCTGAGTATTATAATCTGCTTACTCAGATGTTTGAAATAATCTACCCCCTCTGCTTCCTTCAGATGGACTCTGATATGTTTTATCTCCTGCTGTTTTTTAATCTCAAGTCTTTTTGAAAGTAGGAAAGATATATTTTTTTAAAAATTTAATAGTTCTATGCAGCTCACTCAGATTAGGCAATGGTGTGCTGGGAAATGCTTAATAACCGGCTCTTCATAAAATATATATATATGTACACATGACACATTTTTATTTTAATCTACTTTATTAACATTTTTCTCCATAGTTCCTTAAGTCTTGACAATCGGTGAAATGATAAATCAAGTCCTGATTTGTAGTATTTGCTGATTCCAAAGTATAAATGCTCACACTAAAACTTTAACAATAGGCTCTTGAGAGTTAGTATGAACCAGCTCCTGCATACCCATGTAACATAGATATAAGGAAGCCAAGAAATAGCTACTTAAAAATTGTTCTGTTCAACTTATTTTATTGTTCTCAGAATTGGGGGAAAGGCAAAGCTCCTTTAAGAAGAAGGTTTGCTCTGTTATGATTAGTTATGGTACAATCTTTGGGGTTCTGTGCAAATAACTTTTACACAAATACTAAGTTTCAAAGGTCAAAAAGGAAAGGAGTTGAAGCTGATTGATTAATCATTTTTTTTTGCCAAGAAAACTCTCTCCTGATTAGAAAAAAAAAAGAGGCAGTTTTGGAGACGGTGGATACAGAGACATTGTTAGAACCAAAATCTTTCTGGATTTTTCTGTTTTGACCATGCAAGATAAAGTTGAGAGCTACTGCAGGAAGTATAAAACCACTTTAGGAAAAAGAAAATCGGTTTTTGGTTTGTTCACTGGTTTTTTTTTCTTTTGAAAGATTAGTTTGTGGCTATATCTAAGTCTCCGAATTAACTAAGGAGACAAATTGGCTACTTTTCTTATGTAGTGCTATGCTATCTTGGTGTTGAAAGCAGGTCAGGACCCTAGATGTGGATGGCCATTGCATTGGAGTGGAAATCCTCCAGCAGTCTCCTCGCAGCTAACCCTTGGAAAATTTGTATTGACCATGAGTTTGGCAGGGCCAGACTTTAACTGACAAGCCAGCCCTTCCCATCTTAAGGATTGTAAGAATGGGAAACTGAGAAAACATTCAGATGGAGTAAGGGAGGGTGAAGGGAAAAGTCATAATGAGTGGTCAGTCCCAAAGCTGAGTTGGTATGATTGAATCCTGCATGAGAGATAGGGGGAAGGCACTGTATTGCTGGAAATGGTCAGGACTCCTAAAAATAGGGAGTGGGGGAGAGTCACTGACAGCCTTGTTTACCAATACAGCGATGCAGCACTAACACACTTAGAAAAATATGAGGAAGTAGCTAAAGGCTTTTCTCACCAAAACTTCTTGGACCCCCTGAAACCTTTAGAATAGGTAGAAAAAACAAAATGCAGATAGAAAAAGGTCTGTCTTATTTTTGTTTTTGTTTTTTTTTACAAATCTCACTTAAGTGGGAGAAAATTAAAGGTTGATAAAGAATAAGGAAAACCATAGTTAGATTAAGCCGTGATAATTAA
Organism: Phascolarctos cinereus; assembly: GCF_003287225.1. Taxonomy (NCBI): domain Eukaryota; kingdom Metazoa; phylum Chordata; class Mammalia; order Diprotodontia; family Phascolarctidae; genus Phascolarctos; species Phascolarctos cinereus. Next base: position 373,958,728 of record NW_027555958.1, read on the forward strand.
TAACAGTGAAATTTAAGATGAGGAAAAACACTTAATTTGTACTCATTTGTCCTTTTTAAAAAGTTTGCTCTAAAATGAATCTTTCCTTAAGAATTATTAAAGAAAGACTAATAATGTGTGCTACTTTAATGAATTCCATTTTTTCTAGGAACAAAAGCATAATCTATTGCATCTTTGCTAATTGCTCCAAGATTTAGTTTTCCATGACTGTGAAAACCCTATCAAATTGCCCTATCCATTCATAAGTCAAGGAACCATCTTCACCTGGTAGATTCTACCTGAATTCCTGGAAGGAAATCACCAGCATTTCCAAGCATGACCTATCTACAAACACAGACATCACATGTCACATCTAGTAAAGAATGTTGCTTGTCTACTTAAAAGATTCATGAATGAAAAAGCATTTATTAAATACTTATTATGTACCAAGCACTAGGGGTACAAACACAAAACCAAAGACAGTTCCTGCCTTCAAGGAACTTACCTTCTACCTGAGGGAGATAATACATATAGGAGAGTAGTGGGCAGGGTAGATTATTTTGGTTTTGAAAGGAAGGTAAGTGGAGCCATAGGAGTGGATGTTGATATACCCTTTCCAAGACTAATAACAGTATAGAGTGTGCAACCTTTAGCTAAAAGGGTCAACCGCATGGGTCTGTCTTCCAGTTAGTAGAGATAAATGTCCCATGGCTCCACGAAAAGCAGGCAGAGTTAATACGAGTGGGAGAGGAGAGATGTTCTGGCTTCCAGATTTAAGAGAGAACATATGGGATTCCAACCTCTCTTCAGGTTACTGGAGGAAGGAAAGACTCTGGGAAGAAGCTGGGATGTAGAAATTTGATAATATCCCTATTCTCAGCTTCCTGCATTAAAGACTTTGGAGGATTTCTCCTTGGGGGAGATCTGATTCTCTCTTGGTTGAGCTGAGTTACTTCACTCCCAAAGGGAAAGTTCATTCAATCTGCGTTTTCTGGAATATATTCTCACATGTAAACTGTCTTTGATTTTTGTTTGGCTAACAACTGGATAAATGGGTTTATTTGCTATTATCTATGTGTGTGCATTATGGAACTGGCACGTGGTGGAAAGGGGGTCAAGCCTCAGATACACGATTTGGTACACTCCTTTCCCTTTCCCCATCAATGATTAGTGATCAGGAGCCTAGCTTGAATCTAAAACTTACATCTCCAAACCAGTATTGTCAAACTCAAATAGAAACAGATCCTTGAAGGCCAAATAGAGGAACAGACCTGGCCACAGGCCCGAACACTGTTGCCACCAACAGGCCACGAGTGTGGCACTTTTTCCCTAGACTAATAATATTTAAGGAAGTAGATAGATGTAATTCTTGTCCAGTACCCCTCTCTCTGGAGAGAACAGAGAGGTAGCCTCTGGCTCCAACTTTCTGCTTGCCTTCCTGGAAGGATTCAAAATCTCCCTTGGATAAGTATGGTGGGAAGAGACATTAGAGATGTCTATTCTTGCCTCCCTTCAAACCATCTTTAGATAGACTCTTGTGGCCATACATAACATGGGCAACAAAATAGTACCCCACCCATTCTAACCCCTTGTAATTTGATTATAGTCACCGAGGCAAACTGCTCTGGTTTGATACAGCAGGACAATGAGACTCTCACAATCAGGACAGTGTGTGCTCCAGTGCAGACATTCCTTGGATGAAATGGTTGAGTCCTCCAGAGCTTGGTCTCTGGTCCTAGGGAGATAGCTTTTTTTTTCTTTTTTGGCTAGGCAATGGGGGTTAAGTGACTTGCCCAGGGTTACACAGCTAGTAAGTGTTATGTGTCTGAGGCCGGATTTGAACTCAGGTCCTCCTGACCCCAAGGTCAGTGCCACTTAGCTGCCCTGGGAGATAGCTTTCAACAACATGGGAATGAGAGCTGATGAACTGAGCCATATACTTTAGCATATCAGGAGAATATAATTGCAAAGCACCCTAAAGGGAAAACTTTCATCAAAAAGCCAACAGGGACACAAGAACACAATATTCCCACCATATCTCTCATCTGAGAGAAATGAGTTCAAAGTCAGACCTAGGTCTGAATCCTGGCTCTGCTTTACTTATGAGATTACTTATGAGATCTTGGACAAGTTACTCATGTCCCAAAGTGTCAGTTTCTGAATCTGTAAAATGAGGCGCTTGGACTATAGGATACCACCCTTCCCCTTCCAGCTCTGAATTGTGTGATACCCTGAAAATCAAATTCCTGACATAAAGCACTTTTTAAAGGAGTAATACGGCAGTAATATGCCAAGCATTGTGCTCAGTACTGGGGATACAATGAACAGTTCCTATCCTCAAGAAGCTTACGTTCTAAAAATAATAACTGATGTACAGCTCTGTGATGTTTGCAAAGTGCCATATAGGATGATAGATTTGATGCTGGAAGGAATCTTAAAAAGGTCATGTAGTCCAAGTGTGGGCAGCTCGGTGGCGACATAGTAGGACAGAGCACTGGGCCTGGAATCAGGAAGACTCCCCTTCCTGAGTTCAAATCTGCCCTCAGACACTTAATAGCTGTGTGACCTTGGGCAAGTCACTTAACCCTGTTTGCCTCAGTTTCCTCATCTGTAAAAAGAGCTGGAGAAGGAAATGGCAAACCACTCTGGTATCTTTGCCAAGAAAGCCCCAAACGGGGCCCCAAAGAGTTGGACATGACTGAAATGACTGACCAACAAAAAACAAGTCCAAGTGTTATACAACTCAAAAGTGACGCAACTGGGCTTTGAATGTAGGTCCTCTGGCCACAAAGGCAGTGTTCTTTCCACTGTACTATGGAGCACCTCCCCCTCCTTTTCAGAGAGGTTACCTCACTTGATCCTCACAACAATCTTTTTTTTTATTCAAACTATCTTTTATTAGAAACAACTGAACTTCAAGACAATTGATTACCATTGTTCTATAAATGAGCCTGAATTCCCTGAGCTCAATGGACTGGATAATACCAAGCAGCTGTTTAGAGCCAGAGTCCAACAAATAGCTGGAAGAACCACCATCTTTGTGGCTGGATTTCACAGGTGCCACAGCCTCGACTAGACTAGACTGGACTAGACTAGAGACTAGAGAACAGTTGTCAAAAGGCACATCCATCCAACTTGTGCCTTTTAGCATGTGTAATGACCAATCTTCTAACATCACCTCAGATGTGAAGACCAAATGTGAGATCTCGGAGCACTGCATTCCCTGTTCATCTCATCCTGTTTAGTGATTAGTCTTTTCATTTTACAGATAACGCCCAGAGAGGTTAAGTTTATAGGCGCACGTGAATCACAGCATCAGAGTAAGGATGTGAACCTTGGTCTCTCCGGATTCCAAGCCCAGCATTCCATCCATGACACCAGTATCATATATGCCGCATAGAGCTTTTTAATCTTCTCCAGTGTCTAGTACCCTAAAAATACTTAGGTTTCTTGAATGAATGAATGAAAACAGAACTAGATGGAATTGATTGAATATAGATATTTAGACTTTAAAATATCTAAGGAAATAAGCAGAACTGGGAAAGCAACATACACAATGACTACAGCATGTAAATAGAAAGAACAAGAAAATGAAACTGAATATAATGACCAGGATTGGCCCTAGGAAAGAACTGAGAAAATGCACCTCCTTTCATTGCAGAGGTGAAAAACTATGTGTATGGAATATTGCAATATACTGAACAGACTAGGTTCATGGGTTAGTTGTTTTTGCTGAACTATTTTTCTCTTTTTAAAAAAATGTTTATAATAAGGGAAGTTTCATTAGATAGAAGGGGGGAAGGGATATGTTGGGAAATGAATATGATGTTACAAAGAAGGCATCGATAAAATAATTTTTTAAAATATAAAAATAAATTAACACAAAGACATCAATATTAAAAATTTTAAAGATGTTCTATCAGATAAACAAACAGGGAGATAAATTAGGATGATATCAGATCACATCAAAAACAAAACTTTATTATGGAAGGGAACTTGAGTTAGAAAAAAATAAAACACAGCTCTTAGGTCTTGTTTTCCAGACCCGTGCTGGCTCCAAGAGGTCAAGCAATTTTTCAGATTAGAAATATCTTTTCCTCAAAGTGGGAATGTATTTTTAATAGTAAAGATAAGTGTGATTCCTCAAAAGAAGAAATAATGCAGATTCTCAGAGGTGGAAGGGGCCCTTAGAGGCCATCTCTAAACCAAGCTCTACCAACCTGTTACCTGAACAAGAATCCTTGAGAAGTGCTCACCCAGCATTCTTTGGAGCTCTCCCTCAACCTCCTGAGGGCACCTATTTCACTTTAAAACAGCTTTAATGTTGGGAAATAGGTCTTTACCTCAAGCCTAAATCTTCTCTACCATTTCCACCAGTTACTCCTAGTTCTTCCTTCCTAACATATGGCACCCAAATGGAATACAACATTCTAGACGTAATATAATTAGAGTAGGGTACGGCAGCACTGTCCCTTCCTGGGCTCTGAAAACTGTGTCTCTCTTAATGGGGCCTAAGATGATGTCAGCTTTTTTCTGGCCGTTGTATTATACTGTTGACTCATGTTGTATTTGCAGTCTGCTAAAAAAAAAAAATCCAGATCTTCTTCAAGGGATCTGTTATCTGATCTCCACCATCCTCCACCATCTTTGACTTGTGAAGTTGATTGGGAGTGTAGGGGTGAGGGGGAAAACTTAGGTGTATCTCTGCTGAATTTCATCTTTCAGTTGTTTTTTGGATATTAATTCTGTCATCCAATGGATTGGCTTTGGGTCATCTGTTAATTGGATAAACATGTCCTCTATTCTTTCACCCATGTCATTAAAAAAAAAAAAGTTAAACAGAAGGCCAAAGATAGATTCCTCAGGTCCTTTAGTATGGCCCTTCCTCTCCAAGTTAACATTCACCAATTAAGTACTTCTCTTTTTCTCCTACTCTATCTCTTGAATTTGAATCATGACATCAACTGCTTGCCAGACATCTCTTCCCTGGGTATCCAATAATCACATATCTGAAACAGAGCTCATTATCTTCCCCTACTAAATCTACCCCTCCTACAGTAAATTCCCTCTTTCTGTGGGGGCGTTACCATCCTCCTAGTCACCCAGATTCATAACCTTGGAATCACCAACTACTCTTCCTTCTCCATCACCAGTCAAATACTATATCTCATCAGTTCTTTTTTCACAGCATTTCACAGCTGTTGCCTTCTCTCAACCAACATGGCCATCACTCTATTGAAGCTCTTAACACCTCTTACCTGGACTTTTTCAGTAGCTTCTTAATTGTTCTTGTCATTCCTACCTCTTCCCTCTCCAATCTATCCTTCACATTGCTGAGTGGTGTGGTGGTAAATGTCTAACAACCAGCTCTCTGAGGGAAAAGAAATGTACACAGCACACTGTTTAATCTGCATTGTTAACATTTTCCCTATCATTTTCTTAAGTCTAGGCAATCAACAAAACAATAAATCGTGGCTCTGATGTTTAGCATTTGATTTCTGAGGTATAAATGCCCACAGAGAAAATTTAACAATCAGCTGTCAAGAGTGGTCTCCAGCACACCCCTGATAGGGGTCTGAAAATATTCTTTCTATGACCCAGCTCTGACTGTATCAGTTCCCTGCTCAAAATCCTTCAATGGCTCCCCATTGTCCGTAAGATAAAATGCAAACTCTTTAGCCTTGCACAATATAGCCCTACCTTTCCAGTCTTATTTCATACTAATTGTCTGGAACTCTAGTTCCAGACAAACGAGACTACCTACTGCTCCCCGAACTCGACACTCTATCTCTGAAGTCTACATATTTATACAATCTGCCCCCCCCTTGGCTGCAATTCGTTCCCTCCTCCTCTCCACCTGTCAGAATTCTGGTCTTCCTTCCAGGTCAGCTCAGGTGCCACCTCCTCAAAGAAACTCCCTCATCCTCCTAGTTCATTCTCTTTCTCTCTCTTTAATTCTCCTTCTATGGTATTTATTGTGTCTGTATTGTATCTCCTCAGAGAACACAAGGTCCTTGAGGGAAGGTGTTTTGTCTTTGTATCCCTGATGCATAGTGGTGTCTCGCATATAGTTTAATAAATCTTGGTTTAATTGAATCGAACCGGTTACAAATCCAACCAACTGCAATACCATCTTGCCCAAACCTCTCCGTCTTGTCAAAAAGGACAGCTTGAAAGACTTTGTTAAATATTCCCTGAAATCGAGGCAGACTTGGCCTCCTGCAGGCCCCTGATATGCCAATCTCGTAAGTGTCAAAAATGGAAATAATATTAGTCTGGCATGAGCTTTTGTTTTTGTAAATGAAGTCCTTCTGGCTCTTATTGATCACTCCTTCCCTTTCTAGATTGTTCGCCATCTATTCTTTTAATAATGCATATAGATGGCTAATATGGAAATATGTTTTACATGACTTCATATGTATAAATTATATCATATTATTTGCCTCCTCGATGGGTGGGGGAGGGGCTCCAGGGAAGGAGAGAATTTGGAACTCAAGATTTTTAAAAATGAATGCCAAAAATAAAAAAAAGACTAGAAATAATAATAATAATAATAAACAACACCAGAGTATGACTTGAACCAGATTAAAATGCAATTTGGAAATATTTAGCAAAATAAATACAAATACAATAGATTATAGATAATGTTAATATATTGTTTTCTAAGTCAATATGCAGCCTTCAGGGATCCTTAGGTACCATTTAGAGGTACCATTCCTATTTGAGTTTGAAATTACTGATGCACATGTCTATAGATAGATTTACTGTACTTCCCAGAAAATTGTATAGTTTCCCAGAAAGTCTACCATATAGCATGAATTCTGATTAAGGTATAGGATCATAAGATCATAGATACAGTTACCAGAATGGTTTTAGAGATCCTTTATTCCAACCCTTTTATTTTATATAGGAAGAAACTGATGCCCAGATTTGTGCAAGGTCACCCAGCTGATAAGTGGCAGAATCCAGGTCCACTGATTCCAAATCAGGCCTCCTTTCCACTATACTACTCTTTTTCAGAGCAGTACAGAGTTCAGCGCCATGATAAAGCTCCGACACGAGAGATTATTTTAAAGAATTGTAAAAGTCTCATGAAAGAGGCTGGACCAGCTGCACAGTTAGAATCAACAGGGAGACATGGAAATAGGTGCAGATGTTGAGGACCTGGATACAGCATCTTGAAACCAGCAGCCAGGGCAAGAGGCCAGAGTATTCATCCACTTTTTGAGAAGTTGGCACCATAGGCTGTGGTCTATGAGAAGTCGATGCTCTCTAGCAACCATGCCGAGAATAGTATATTCCTGCAATGATATTGGAAGAGAAGTGATTAATCAAGGAAGTGTTAGACTCTTAACTTTCAACACCAATGACACAAGTGGTGTGACTTTGTCCCTCTCTTGCTGTGGTGTAGAGACAGATGGCTTAATTGGAAAATTGACTTGTCATCTTCTGCAAGCACGTGAAGAAGGCCGCCATTTGGGTTGCAGAGAATGTGTACTACCTAATTTTAATTTTTCTGTTACTTTACCTTTCCTTAAATGCCCCTTGCTCTGCATTTCTATGGCGCCTAGCATGGTCTGGTTTAGAGATATATTGGTGGAGTCTCAGCACTTTGTACTCAGTACTTTGAAGTGATTACCAAATAGCACTCTGAACCTTGATGGAGATCCATATACATTTCTGCAATTTTGGAGGGCCTGTGGGAAAACAGACACACTGATACACTGTTGGTGGAATTGTAAATGGGAGCAACCATTCTGGAAAGCAGTTTGGAATTACTCACAAAAGTTACCAGATAGCTATACCTTTTGTCCCAGCAACATCACTGCTAGGCCTATAACCAAAAGAGATCAAAGAAAGAAGAAAAGGTCCAAAAAGTTATAGCAGCTCTTTTTGAGGAGGCAAAAAAAAAAAGGGAAACTATGGTGTTTCCCATCAATTGACAATGTATGAGTAAATTGTGGTTTATGAATGTGATGGAATACTATTGTGCTGCCAAAAAATGATGAAAGGGGTGGTTTCAAAGGGACGTGGAAGACTTATAGGAACTGGTACAGAGCGAAGTAAGCAGAACCAAAAGATAACTGTGTACTATAACATCAGCAATAGAAAACCAAAACATTTTGGAGACTTTTACGAAATAATGAAGAATGAAAGGAGAACCAGGATTAGAATTTACACAATAATAACAACACTGCAAAAAGAAATGATCTCAAAAGGTGTAAGAGCTAGGATCAATACAATGTCCATTCATGATTCCAGAGGGCTGACAATAAACTATGCCACCTATGACAGAGAGCTGATGGAATTAGGCTGTAGAATGAGACATATCTGTTTTTTTATACAATCAAGGAATTTGCTTTGCTTGACTATGTATATTTATTACCAGGAATTTTTTTTTCTTTTTTGTTGTTCCAATGGGTGGAGATTGAGAAAGTGAAAAAAAATAGATTTCTGTTAATTTTTCTAAAACAATGGAGAAGGGCGTGGTGGTGCTACAGATGGGGAATGTTGCATGTGCCTTCTAATGAGGTCACTATATTATTAGCTTTATTTGTTTTATTTTGTTACAAGAAACGTTTTGTAGAGAAGGGGTATTCTGTAAATGTTTGTAATGGAAAAAAACAAAATACATTAATGAAAATTTTTTAAAAATCTTTTTTGGCCAGTAATAAAAGTCAAGCTCAACAGTCTATAACTCATAATTTTTTTGGAAAATGGGACTATTGGTCCTTCTCCCCTTCTGTACCCTTCTTTAGAAATCTCCAGTAGTGGCTTCGTAGCCACAGCTGTGAGTTCTTTCAGTACTCTGGGATGTAATTCACCCAGAAATGGTGTGCTGAACTCATCAAGGGCAGCCAGGTTCCTAGGATCATGGTGCTGTCTTAAGAAACAGACTCAGAAATGAGAACAAATGGGAATCTGAGGTGTTTACAAGTACCTAAAAATTACCATTACAAACACGACCGGCCCACAGAAACCTTCCTTTCTCCCCTTTCCCTCTGAGACCAAAAAGGATGCAAAGGGAAAGGCGCCCCGATGTACATGGGTCGGTGTAACATCCTTGACCTCACCGGGCTCTCCGGCTCTCTGTGATCTTCCTCCTCCTCCTTCAGTTGATTGTGCCCTGTTGATCTTCCAGCGGATCCTATATGTATCTGTCACTTGCTCCAGTGGAGCTGTTCCTACATACAGCCATCGGAATGATCTACCTCACGTATGTCACGCTCATGCTCAAGCACCTACCATGTCTCCCCATTTCTCGTGCGTTTAACCTAAAGAAATTATAAGGTGAGGGGTGTAATCATTCTCTTTGACTATCTGAACGGTTGTCATGTGGGAAAGGATTTAATTTGTTTCATATAGGCTCAAAGGCAAGTGTTTAAGGAGTGTGATAGGGAGCAGTGTGCTGGTAAGTTTTAACAACTAGTTGTCCAGGAAAAAATATATAAGCAGGATACACTTTTAAGTTTAATTTGTATCATTAACATTTTTCTATCACTTTATAAAGTCAGGACAAACTGCAAAACAAAAGATGAAGCCCTGATTTGTAGGGCTTGCTGATTTCTGAGGTATGAAAGCTCATGCTGAAAATTAACAATCACCTCTCCTGAGGGGATATGAGCTGGCTCTAGCACATCCCTATAGTTAAAGGGGAGGTTCCTATACTGCGTCCTTTCCACTCTAGAATCTATGATATCATCTCAGTCTAATATTCAAAGGTCTTCTATCAATGGGCCCTCACATATTTTTCCCAACTTTGTCTTCTTGCGCCTACCAAATACTTCTTTATAGATTAGTTAGTTCTATCATCTGGACCTCACTCCTATGTTGCTTTGCGTTAGCTGCAGTTAATAACAGATGACCCAGTTGAGTATCCCTCCAGGTTATGTCGTCTCCACTACACACCACTGCTTTCCCTTGGCCCTTACATTTGGGTTCCAAACCAAAGACTTCCATGCTTCTTCAGGCGGAAGACCTGTGTCTCACTTTTCTTGTATTCCTCTAAAGCTCTAAGTGGAATAAAAGACACCATTAATACTAATAACAGCTAGCATTTATGGAGCACATTATGGTTTCCAAAGCACTTTACATATATTATCTCATTTGATAATCACAGCATCTCTGGGAAGTAGGTGCTATCACCATCCCTGTTTTGTCTATGAAGAAACTAAGAAAGGGGGGGGGAGGAGAGAGAGAGACAGAGACAGAGAGAGATCAAGTGGCCCTTTGTCCAGAGTCCCAGAGCTAAGTGTCTAAGGCAGTATTTGAACTCAGGTCTTCCTGACTCCAAATCCAGCATTCTATCCATTATATCACTTAGCTGCCTCAGAAAAGTAAGTGGCTCACTCACTTATCAGTAATGAAAGACAATAGTTGAATAGTCTGCATGCTACCCTTGAGATATTAAGCAAACCAGAGAAAGACTTCACTGTACTAGGTGGAGGCTTAATCAAAGGCCATAGATAAGGTGATACACAACAATGATACACGATCAGAAAATGCAGAGGTTGGGATGGGGTGAAGACCTCACTGAGATCTCAGGTCCAAAAAACAAAATAATAACAAGCATTTATTTGGAGTTTTAAGGTTTGCAAAGCAATTTACAATTATATCCTTTGATCTTGAGACAACCCTGAAAGGTGGGTGCTATTATTATCCCTATTTTACAAATAAGGGAACTGAGACAGAATTTAAGTGATTTGCCCAGCCATCATACAACTAGTAAGTATCTAAGGTCAAATTTGAACTGAATTCTTCCTGACTTCCTGACTAGGCCCAGCATTCTATGCACTGTGCTATCTAATTGTCAAGATCTAATCGTCTAAGTAAAGCTATAAGTACAGTACCAGGCATAAATTAGCTATCCAAACAACGTTTATGGAACCAATTAATTAATTAATGATGAGTACATCATTTACGTAAAGTCCCTTCAAAATCTGAAGACCATGAAACTGAAGGGCATCATGATATAGTGGAAAGAACAGGGGTCAGGGTCATACCTCTGATGCATACTAGCGGTGTGACTAAGGGCAAGAAAGTTAAGCTCTCTGATCCTCCATTTCCTCAGTTGTTTAAAAACAAAAGTTGGGGAGGGGATTATCAGACTCTAACACTTGGAAGGAATATATTGACACTTCTTGGTTCACATCATACATGGACAAGAATCATCATCATCATAACAATAATACCTGTAGTACCTACCTATCTCATGCTGTTGTGAGGGTCATCTGCGATTATGTACATAAAGCACTTTATAAATGTTCAGCTATTATTATCCAAATCACAGTGCAAAAAGTGCTGAATTCAGAGTCTGAAGCCCTGGGTTCCGATTAGAGCTCTGACACACAAACTTCTTGACCTGGGGCAAAAACACCTAACCTCTGATTGTTAAAAAACAAACGAACAAAAAAAGTGAGGGGGTTTGTGGAGACCTTAGGGACCCATTTAAACTGAGATCTGGAGAGATGAGGTAGCTTGCCCACTGACATCTGGAGAGATGAGGTAGCTTGCCCCAGGTTAAACAATACCACTAGTTTGACAGCTGGGGCTCAAATCCAGGGCCTCCTTAAAATGGACTAGACCGTTTCCAAAGGCCTGTCCAGCTCTAAGTACTGTGATCCTAAATGGCCAGGGGAGTCCCCATATGGGTAAATTCAAGGAGGGAAATTAAGAGAAAGTTCCTAGGGTCCTCAAAGTCTCGCTAAATCACTTCCTGGAGATAGCCACATGCTGGAGATCAGTGACTCAGATTGTGGTGGATTAATCTCAAACTCAATTTATTTTTCAGTTAACAAAAGGTAAGAGGGGGTGTGTGTGTGTGTGTGTGTGTGTGTGTGTGTGTGTGTGTGTGTGTGTGTGTGTGTGTGTGTGTGTGTGTGTGTGTGTGTGTTTTGCTGGGGGTGGGAGGGGGAAGTGGGAAGCAACTGAATTTCAACTGCAGATGACAAACAGCTGGGTCAAAGAGGCTTATCTCTCCTTTCCAGGCAATTCCCCCCACCTCAGCCCCTCCCCCAAATAATGGGGGCTTCCGGAGACAAATCCTTTTTTCTTCCTCGTTCTGGAGCACAATGCCCAGTTTTCTGCGTCTATAATTAGCCTTCGTCCCCACCCCAGTCCCCACTACCCCCCCCACCCGTTTATTTATTTTGAAGAAGGGTTCAGGAACTGAGTAAGCCCAGAGAAGCTTGATAATAATCTTGAGATTTCTGTGGTGACTCTGTTTCCAAAACCTTTTCTCATCTATTATCTTTTCCTTTTGTCCTCAGTTAAGAGAGTATTTTGCCCATAATGCAGATGGGGAAACTAATGCTCAGTTTAGTAACTTGACTAAAATCAGACGATGAGGCCAGTAGTAGTGCAGGACCCAGATCCTGCTGACCTGCCTTCCTACCTGCTGAATATCCCATTATATCCCAGTGAAGCCAAAAGACCCCTTACCAATTCAATGCAATAAACATTTATTAAGTACCTACTATGTGCCAGGCACTGTAGAATAATGCTTTTAAATGCATAAAGAAAACAAATTATGTTGAATTAAAGTTACCAAAACATAAAAAAAAGTTCATGAACCCCAAGTTAAAAATCCCTGAGTGGAGGTAGTGGTAGGGGAAATGACTAAGGCCCGGACAATCGACTCTCCAGTTTGCTACCCATTAAGCCTTAAAAGAGTACAAGGAGGTGGGAGGGAGGAGGTTGTCAGAACAAAAAGAAAAGGAGAAAGGGAAATGGAGATGGAGATGGAGATGTGGGGAGCAGAAAAGCCCTTCCTCTTCAGCCTGCCACGGAAGAAGGCAGCTTAGACTCTCAGAGGCAGCAGGTTTTTGTTGCATAGACCCAACCCATGTTTCCTGCACCTAGAGATAGTGGCCCACTCCAGCTGAAATAATTTCAGATAGTGTGAGGGGAGAATTAACCTAACTGCAAGGCTCTCCCAACAGAGAATTCCCCACTGCTAGCACCACCCAGACCAGAGGCCGGGAACCTGTGGCCTCAAGGCTACAAGTGACTCTCTAGGGACTCAAGTGTGGCCCTTTGAATCCAAACTTCCCTGAGCAAATCCCTTTAATAAAAGGATTTGTTCTGCGAAGTTTGGATTCAGTCAAAAGAGCGTACCCAAGGACCTAGAAGACCACATGCGACCTTGAGGCTGCAGGTTCCCCACCCCCGACCAGACAAAGGCCTACCTGAGAGGCCTACCTCCCCTACCTAGGGGAATCCAGCCTAGTAGAATATAAACTCCATGAAGCCAGGGTGTGCTTTGTTTCCTCAGTGTCTAGCCCAGTGATTTGCATATAGTAGGTGTCTAATAAATTGAATGGTAAGTGAATGAATTAAACAGAGCTCTACACACACACACACACACACACACACACACACACACACACACACACACACTCTTATACACCATACCCTCCATCCCTCAGCATTATTTAATGCATGACTTCTTTCCTTCCCTGTGACTTTGCATCACAGAGTGAGTAACTCTAGTTGGGAGTACTCTCCTCTAGGTATACCTTTGGAGTGCCCCTTCCCTTCCCCAACTGTGGGCGGCTTGGTAGAAGGAGTTACTTCTTAGAGTCCTGGTCCTAATGCCTCTGTCCTCCCTTTATGGGGGGCAGGGCTGGGCAGCAGGCTATAATAGAGATGCAGAGTGGGACTTTGATCTCTAAGGTCAGAGGAGAGAATGACAGGAAGGGGACAGCCTGGACACTCCGGCTCTCTCCTCTCAGGCCTCCCAGAGGAGGGCCCATGGAGGCTGGAAGGAAAGAAGAGAGCTATTCTTAGCCAAGGTGTGGGAGCCCAGCAGGACCTGTGGGCGCTGCCCTGAGGGTCAAAGACAGGAACTGACCACCCACTCTGGCTGCTTCCCCAGTCGGCCTTGGACTGATTTCACACGGGCTGGAAGAGTCTGACCCCTCCCCCAAGCTCACCCCCACGGCTGGTTGCCCTGGCTCTCTCCCAACCTACCCACACACACATGCTTGACTCTGGCTATTGGAATTCAACCAGCCAGTTAGTAATTTAGCTAGGCACCAAGTCCCCTGCAACCAGGTTAGGGAAACAGAGGAAAACCTGAGGGAAGATAAATATCCACCACCTGCTTTCAGGAAGCCTTTTCACCTGGTTAGGGAGACACACGAGGGTTCAGGAAGTTTAAAAGGCAAAAGTAGAAAACAACATATTATAAAGTAAGAGTTAGATTGGGGCAATAGTAAATAGAGGATACTGGAGGTAGAAAGACTGGGGTTCAAATTCTGATTCCAACATATGCTGACGTGATCCTGGGCATGCATTTAACCTCTTGGCGCCCCAGTCAACTCTCTTAAGACTAGACAAAGTTATTGATCAATGGGTAAACATTTATTAAGTGCCTACTATATACCAGGCACTGTGCTAAGTGCAGGGGATACAAAAAGAGGAAAAAGACAGTCCTTGCGCTTAAGAAGCTTAGAATCTAATGGGTCAGACAACAAACAAACAAATATATACAAATATATACAAAGCAAGCTATACACAGGATAAGTAGAAGATAATTAACAGTAGGAAAGCAATGGAATTGAGGGGTTAAAGGGTGGATTCCTGTGGAAGGTGGGATTTTAACATTCATTTTTAAAATTTTGAGTTCCAAATTCTCTCCCTTCCTTCCTCCCTACCCCCCTCACATATTCTCCCTAAAGAGAGAGAAGCTATACTAGAATTATGTCCATCTGTCCCCCTAAATATTGCTGGTCAAGAGGTATGACTTTTAAGTTAAAATCCAAAGAGGCTTCTCAGCTTTATTCAGTAGCTACCCCTTAAAGGGGAAGGGTACCCCAAACTTAAACCCACTGTCTTGGCCCTTTCCCACCAAATGCTATTATACAAAAGACCATCACAAATAGTCAATAGTGAGTAAATCCATTTATTCAAGCAAATAGTACACAGAAATTTAGAAGTTGTACAGATTAAACTATACAAGGAAATAGACAGAGAGACATGTTGAGGCACTGGCTTATATGCTTGCCTTCCAAAGTCTGTCTTTCTCTCCTTTTCTAGGTGCTTGGAGTCAATCTTCAAGGGAGTACGGAACTTGCACGGCCTTTCTTAAAGAAGGAATCAAGAATGCCTCTCCTCTCCAAATCTCTCACACCAATTTAGCCCCTCATGTGGTCATGGCAGATTCTATCATTATATTCTCTACCAATCTGAAATTATGTTCTACAGGCAGCATGCAATATAGGGATTCTCTTTCCCTACTCAGCCTGGTTGGGGTCTAGGTTACATAGGTTTATGGTAGTGGTGTCAAACTCAAATAGAAACAGGGAACCTTTCATAAGAAGCCCCTGCAGACCATATTTTGACTTAGAAAACCTCATATTAACATTATCTATTTTCCACTGTATTTTTATTTTATTTATTATTTCTCAATCACATTTTTTTTGTGATTGGGGTTAAGTGACTTGCCCAGGGTCACACAGCTAGTAAGTGTCAAGTGGTCAGTCTGAGGCCAGATTTGAACTCAGGTCCTCCTGACTCCAGGGCTGGTGCTCTATCCACTGCACCAACTCTCAATTACATTTCAATCTGGTTCAGGCTGCACTGGGGAGTGTTGCAGGCTGCATTCCTGCTGGTGGAGTGTTTGACACTTTTGGTTTAGAGAGTCAAAAAGTGTAGGAAAAGTAATTTGGAGGAGAGAGACTCAGTCAGGGAAGACTTCTTGGAAGAGAGGGTTCAATCAATCAAAAACCAGTTATTAAGTGCCTACTATGTGTTAGCTGATAGGTATAGACAGGGAAAAAGTTAAACAATCTCTACTTTCAAGGAATTTACATTCTAAACATGGATGGATATGTATTGGCAAGGAGTATGGATGAGAGCTTTCTAAGTGCTCCCTGCTTTTTGGTACTCCCCCTTTCACCCCACTTATTGGTCACCCTAGCCATTTTGTCTTCAAATGTCATTTGGATACTATCCCCTGGGATGACCCAACTTCAAAGAAATCTACCCCTCCCTGCCCCTCCAGCACCAAGACATTTTTCCCCATCCCCACCCCCAGCCCCCTTCCCCTGCAGCTGGGCTATTTTCACCTCTAGGGAAAATATACATCTGGTAAACAGATGTATATTTGGGCTGGCCTCTCTACACAAAGTCAGTCCTGGCTTCTTCAAATGAAACTGAAGAAGAGGACCAAAGGGATTCAAAGAGAAGATAAGACACATTTACCCAAGCTGGGATCTGGATAGAGTATCAGGGTACCACCCCACGTCTTTGGAGAGGTACCTCATGACCCTCCAAGATGGCCAACAGGGTTTCCATTGGCTCTGGTGTCTTCCTGCAGTCCCTGCCATCCAGATGTGTTGCACAGCTGTACACCAGCTGTTTGTACTGAACCCCAAAGAAGGCTGCATTGTGAAGGTTCGAAGATGGGGAGGGGGATATTCCCTTGGTTGTGGAGGGCTAATCTTGGACAATCACCTCACTAGCCAAGGCAGGGGAAATGGTTTCACATTCATATGTGCTGATGGCAACTTAGACACTGTCCTGGCTGGAGGAATGGAAAGCAAAGCAGAAAAAAAATCAAAGCCCTAGGGTTGTGAGCCTTACACAGGCTCAAGTTTCCAGACCTCTTCTCCTCTCCTCCTTACCTGGCACCCTGGATGCTCCAGCCTAGGTCAGCACAAGTCCAGGGGCATTTGTTCAAAGCCGATATCCAATCTTCTATCCCTTCCAAAGGACAGAGCAGAGTCCCCGTCCAGTAAGTGATGTTATCCTCCCTTCTTCCCTCTCTCCCTCCCACCTCCCTGAGCTCAACGGCTCCATTCAGCCCAGACATATGGATCTTTTTAGAGTCTTATGCAATTTGGCAACTGGGTTTCACACCCTTCAACCATGAGCTCTGCTCCACAGAGAGAAACAGGGAGAATAAGAGGGCCCGTGGAGCCGGGCTTTTCATTGTTCTTGTCCTTCGTTCCTCCCTTCTCCTGGCAGCTCTCAGCCTCAATCTGGAAAACAAAATGTACCTCCACATCCTCCACTGGAAACAGGAGGAGAGAAGACAGAGGGGAGAAGAAGAGAAGGGATGGGGAGGAGGGAAGAAGAACAGAAAGAAGGGAAGAAGCAGTTAAGCAGCTGGAGCCCCACTCCCTTTCCAAGACAGGGAGCTCTTCCACCAACTGAGCAACCCCTGTGTTTCTGGAGGCCAGGGAACAGCTCAAATGGCTCTCTTTGGCAGGCAGCACCTTCAGAGGCTGTCACTGTCTCCTATTCCTTCCCAGAGACCCTTGGAAACAGGTGAATGGGAGACTGACAGTGTTGGTGGGTGGTCCAAACTTTCCTACTGCCCCCAGAGAGGAGGGCTCTTTGCTACTCAGGGTAGGTGATTTTGGAGTCAGAGGACCTGAGTTCAAATCCTTTCCATGTCACTTACTTGCTATGTGACTTTCAGCCTCAGTTTCTTCATCTGTAAAATGAGGGATTTGGACTATATAGAGGTCCTTTTCGGCTCTATATCTGTGATCCTGTGTAATTCTATTCAGAGAGATGAGTAGGACTTTGGAGTTCAACAAATTCAATGAACAAACATTAAGTGCCTACTATATACAATGTGGGAGACAGCCTAGTATAGTGAGCCTTGGAATTCAAACTTGGGTTTGAGTTCTGCTTCTGACACATCCGATGTCACTGGTCATTATGTATGATCAGTCAAATCAATCAATAAGTATTTATTAAGCAATTACTATGTGCCAAGAATTGCGCTAAGCACTGGAGATACAAACAACCTCTTAACCTCTTAGGGCATCCAGATAACTCTTTAATACTCATATGTGTCAGTGCAAGTAGTTTCTATAGGAGGAACATCCCACACTAATGGAATCGCAGGTCTAGATAAAAAACAGAATGTGCAAGACACAGTGCTAGGCAATAGTGTTAGAAAGGTGAGACTGTCCTTTCCCTCCAGGAGCTTAGATTCTATTGGAAGATAGAATGTGTACATAGATATATAAATGCAAAGGAATCTGAGGAAAGAGAGACTACTAACAAGTAGAAGTATCAGGGGAAGCTTCAGGAACTTGAGCTAAATCTTCAAAGAAGATGATAAGGATTGCAAGAGGCAGGGAGCAGGGTTGGCTTGTGCAAGGTCTCCGAGGCCAGAGATGGATGGTTCAATGCACTAAGCAACTAGGAATGCAGTTTGATTAGGCTGTAAAGTTCAGTGAGGACAGAATTTTAAAAATTTACATTTTTTAAATTTTATGCTTTTAATAAATATCAGCAAACTGGGACATTTCAATATAGAAAGAAAAACTGAAAAGGGATGGAATATAAAACTGTGAATTTGTTATGTACAATTTGTTTTGTCCCACTATGTACATCTTTTTGTTTTTTTCTTAATGTAACTACAATTTGACTTCTGGTTCCAAAACCAAGATAAGATCAGAAAATTAGATAGATGACAGATTGTGGAGGTCCTTAAATCCCAGGCCGATTTTTATCCTAAAGAAAATAGGGAGCCACTAACAGGTTTTCAGCAGGGAATTCACAAGGACAGACTTGTGCCTTTTGAAGATTATTTTGGCAGCTGTATGGAGGATGGATCACAGAGAAGAGAAATTGGCATCTGGGAGACCATTTAGCAAAGCTAAGTAGCACAGGAGAGAGGGATTTCAAGAGCCTGAACTCTCAGTGGCTAATGTTATTGAGAAGGCAGCAGAAATGAAAGATGCAGTGGCAGTCTAGGTTAGAGAGGAGTAGAAAGCTGGCCTTGCAGTCAGGAAGACTTGGGTTTAAATCCTACCTACCTCTGACACTTCTAACTGTGTACCTTCACTCTGGGGTCCTTTCCAGTTCTACCATCCGTGATCCTCTGTGCCTACTCAGAGAGTTGCTGTTACAACAGAGGTGGGTAGGACTTTGGGATTCAACAAATCTGAGTCACTCTGAGCCTCACTAACTTTAGTGCCTACTGCACAGAGTGGTTTGAGGCTCAAATGAGATGATGTATATAAAACACATTGGAAACATTAAGTTTCATAAATGTCAGCTGTTATTGTGGAGGTAGATGGAAACTGGATAAAAATGGGGGTAGGAGGGTAGGGAAGACATTCAGATGGAAGACTCAAAGATGACTCCAAGGTTAGGAACCTGGAGGACTGGGAAGATGGCAGAACCTGAAGAGTAATTTTCAGAGGGAAGGTAATTGGTTTGTTTCAAACATGTTGACTTGGAAATGCCCAAACGCATTCAAATGGTCTTGCTGTCCCAGCTGAGGTCACTCTGGTGGGCATACTTACTGGTGGGGGCTAGAAAGCTCCAAAAACCTGAGTTCCAAAGGGGAGAAGCTTCTTTGGACATAGTCTATTATAAGATAGCAAGAGTGGGGAAGAAAGAGGTATTGTTATTCCAAATTTATATTGCCAGAGAATTTCAGAAACCACCTAGGCTAGGAGAGTCTTCTTTTTCTTCCTTCAGGACACATTCTAAAGGTGGGAGGTGGGAGAAGTATAGGGTGGGAACTGCTTTGTCTTATTTTTTTCCTGGGCCAAATCACATAGTTGTTGGTAGAGTGGTCTTTTGTTTGTGTGTGTGTGTGTGTGTGTGTGTGTATTTAAACAGTCCCACCATGAAAAAGGCCTCTATATAAAGCTCAAGAGTCAATAACCTGGAACAGATGTTTCCTCTCCAGTGACACTTTCCTGCCCCAAAATAAAAATAGCCACCCTCTTTGCCTCAGCACTTAGCTAATGTATGATACTTGAGCTCACAGCTTGGGATTTGAATGCCTGAGGTGAGGGCACAAGGGCCCTCGGGTCTGGTGATGGCCTCTCAGGGCACAGGATCATAGATTAAAAGCTGGATGGGACCTTAGAGTCCATTGAAACTGACCTCCTAATTTTGGACAAGTGGAAACTGAAATGGTGAAATGATGTGTTCAGAGACACATAACTAGTATCTGAGGTAGGATTTGAAAACAGGACTTCCTGACACTAGGTCTAGTGCCCTAACCACTATATCATGGCACTTAAATAAAGTAGAAACATTTTAAAGTGAAAAGACTGTTCCCTGCCCCTTGAAGGGCAACTCTCACATTCTCCTCTCTGGGCTCTGATCTTCCTTTTCTGGTCATTTACAATGTAAAATGAAAGAGGTGAGAAGAGGAGTTGAAATAGGAAGGCCTCAGGTTTTGACATCTCAATTTCATCTGTCCCCTAAAAAGAGGAGGATGGGATATGGACCCAGTATTCTATGTTCACTATTTCTGGTGGGGAGCTGGAATGATAGGTCAGAGTTACTACATTGCTGGCCTGAATTCCTGGAAAATCTAATGAGCTGTAGACAGCAAGAAGCCTCCCTAATAGATATATATAGATACATAGCAAATCAGAGGAGAAATATTCTGCCTTTAAGAAAAGACTAATCCTCCCCTCATCATCATCATCCTGCCTCCTTTTGTGCTGATGTTTTGGCCAGGAAGAGGGGGTCTATGTGAATCCTACCTGCACACTGCAGGTATTTTTTTCTAAAGGAATGAAGTTGCTTTTACTGTATTTACATCCAATAAAACCTCAAAGAAACCCTACTGCAAAGATTGGAGTCCTGGGTGGGTGAAGCAGCCCCCAGCAGATATGGGAAAAGGGAAGAACACTCTACTAGTGTATTCGATAGAAAGTGGGGATGTAAAATGTATGTGGGAAAACTATGCCTCACTTGAATTCCCACTCTCCCAAGGGAAGGGGAAGGCAGAACACAACTCCACGACCCAGAGCTTTCAGTTTCCCAAACTTCCAAACGTAAGAGGAACCCTAACATGAGGTTTTCAAACCTTTTCATCCTTCCTCTAACCTAAAATAGAGGCATCGATTGGGCTCCAGAATAGATAACTTAAAATATTAACATTGATGCAGAAGGTGGGAGTGGGCCCAGGTGGAAAGAAGCCAACACCCATCTTCTCCTCACCCTAATACACTTGACTTCTGGGACACTTGGTTTCTTTCCTCAATGAGTTCAGTGTCTGGCTCACAGCCTTTCTCTCCTCCTCAACTCTTGCCTTCATTCTAGAGAACTTCAACATTGATAATCTCTCAAACACCCAAATTTTCAGTTTCAATCCACTCATTTCCCATGACCTATTCCTCTACCTGACTCAGTTACATACACAAACAGCCATAACTTTGATCTTGCCATAACTCGCCAACGATCCACTTCCATGTTTATGAACTCTGAAATTACCTGATCTCATTACACTCTGTTGTCATTCCACTTCTCCCTCTGCCTTGTCACTCCAAACCCTATTTTTCATCCTCACCATGACCCCCAGTCCTTCAACCCCTCATTTCTTTCCCAGGCCATCATCTCTGCACTGGATACATTCTCCTCCCTTACCCATCTTGACCCCTTGGTGAACTATTTCAACTCTACAAGTCCTTTTCTAAGTCCCTTGCCCTTTATCTTATCTTATCAACAATCTTGCCCTCCATCTACTTACTGCCTTTGCTCCTTCTCATGTGCTATTGGACAAAATTGGAGAAAAATCACAAAACCATAGTGACTGGGTTCACTACTAAAAAATATTTTTAAACCTAATTTCAATGGAGTCCTCACTGCAGCAAGGCAATACTTTTACACCTCACTAACAGATTCATTATAGCCTTAACCACAAGTGTTTTTCCAAACCTTTTCATCCCTCCTGCAACCTTCCATGGCTTTCTCTCTCCATCTTCTCAGCTAAGAACCTTGCCTCATACTTCAGTGAAAAAAAATGGAGGTCATTGACCAAGAGCTCCTTCTTCTCTCCTCCTCCTCTTCTCACACCTCTCAGATACCTTCTGGTAATATCTCCTCCTTCACCCCTGTCTCATATTCAGAGCTGGCCCTTCTTGCCAGCTTTACATTAACAAGCAGTCCCATTCCATCTGGTTTTCTTCAGTAAGTTGCCCTCTCTATGATCCCCACTCTTACTTGCCTTCAATCTCTGCCTATCTTGTGGCTGCTTCCCTACTTCTGACAAACATCCCCATGTTTCACCTATTCTTTAAAAAAAAAAGCCTCGCTTGATCCATGCTAGCTATTGTCTCATGCTTTTTCCTTCCTTTTGTGGCTGATTCCTTAAAAAGAATATCTACAATAAGTAACTCTTCTTCCTTTCCTCTAATTCTCTTCTTAATTCTCTAGAGTCTGGCTTCCAACCTCATCATCCACCCACAATTATTCTCCCCAAAATTGCTAACAATCCCTTAACTGAAAAATCTAATTGCCTTCTCTCAATGCTCTCCCTTCTTGATCTCTCTGCAGCCCTTGACACTCTCAGTCAGCCTCTTCTGGATACCCTTTTCTGTCCAGGTTTTTGGGAAACCTATCTCTCCTCATTCTGCTCCTACCTCTCTCACTGTTCCTTCTCTGCCTCCTTTGCTGGGTTTTCATCTAGGTCATGCCAGGGGTGTTCTGTAGGGCTCTGTCCTAGGCTGTCTTCCTTTCTGCCCCTATACTATTTCACTTGGTAATCTCATCAGCTCCCATGGATTCAATTATCATCTCTATGCTGATGATTCTCAGATCTACTTATCCAGCCCTAACTTTTCTCTTGATCTCCAGTATCCCATATCCACCTATCTATCAGACATCTCCAGCTGGATGTTCCACAATCTTCTTAAACTCAATATTTCCAAAACTGAACTCATTATATTTTCCCCTAAATACTACCCTCTTCCTAATTTCCCTATTACTGTTAAGGGCACCACCACACACGCTCCCAGGCACCCAGGCTTGCAACCTAGGTGTCAGCCTTAATTTCTTACTCTCTTTCACTCCCCAGATCCAATCTGTTGCCAAGTCCTTTTGAATCTGCCTTCATAACATCTTTCATTTATGCCCCGTTGTCTCTACTGACACTGTCACCACCCTAGTATAGGTCTTTGTTACTTTAACACTTTGTTGTTGTTCAGTCATTTCCATAGCGTCCAATTCCTCATTACCCCATTTGGGGTTTTTCTGGCAAAGACACCGGCGTGGTTTGCCATTTCCTCCTCTAGTTCATTTTACAGATGAGGAACTGAGGCAAATAAAGCTAAGTGACTTGCCCAGGGTCACACAGTTAGCAAGTGTGTAAGGTCGGATTTGAACTCAGGTCTCACTGACTCCGGGCCCGGTGCTCTCTCCACTCTGCCACTTAGCTGCCCTATCTCATCACCAGACTGTTACAATAGCTTTTTGTTGTGCTGCTCACTCTATCCAAAGTGATCGTCCTAAAGCACAGGTCTGACCATGGCACGCGCGCGCACGCGCACACACACACACACACACACACACACACACACAGAGTTCAACCAACCCAGTGGCTTTCTGTAACCTTCAGGATCAAATATACAATCCTCCATTTGGTATTCAAAGCCCTTCATAATATGCTTTCTCCTTCTATTCCCCCACTCACTTTTCCAGTCTTCATCCACCTTACTTACCCTCACATATGATGTGATACAGTGATACCGGTCTCTTCACTGTTCCTTATACAATTCACTTCATCTCTTGACTCTGGGCATTTTCACTGGCTGTTCCCCATACCTGTAATTCTCCTCCTCCTCACCTCTGCCTCCTGGCTTCGCTGGCCAGATCTTCCCATCTAAAATCTCACCTTCTGCAAGAAGCCCTTCCTGGTCTCCCTTAATGCTAGTGCCTTCCCTCTGTTGATTATCTCTAATTTATCTTGTGTAGAGTTTTCACTTACTTGCATATTGTCTCCCCAAATAGATTATGAGCTCTTTGAAAGTAGAGATTGTCAGGGCATCTAGGTAGTGCAGTGAATAAAGCTCTGGCCTTGGAGTCAGGAGGACCTGAGTTTAAATCTAGCCTCAGACGCTTAACACGTATTAGCTGTGTGACCTTGCACAAGTCACTTAACCCCGATCGCCTCACCAAAAAGAAAGTAGAGATTGTCTTTTGCCTTTCTTTGTATCCCCAACACTTAACACAGAGCTAGGAACATAGTACCAACTCTAAATAAAGGCTTGTTGTTTAATTAACTGACTTGGCAAATACAATCTGCTGTCCTCCACAGGCTCTGTTCTGTTGAGCCTGTCTCCAACTCCAGATTTGGCTAAGCAATTTCACTACTAGAAACTTAACAGTTTTTCCTTACTGTACTAGGTAAATGTGTGGAATGAAAATGCCCCACTGGAAGTTTCTGGCCTCACCCAGGAAAGGCCAGACTGGCCCCGCTGCTCACAGATCACACTGATCTCATATCAGTCACCTGGGAACTCCAGTTTGCTATTTTCTCCCTTCTTGTTAGAAAGTCTCATTCCATAGGCAATATGGAAGGGCCTACGTAAGAAAGATTTTGCACCCGTTGTCCCACCCCACCACATCTGCCCCCATAATTTCCCTTAAAATACATACACAGAACAAAAAGTGTCTTTACAAGGAAACTTTCTTTGTGCAAGCACAGGTGAAAAGATGTTGAGGCTTGAGAGAATTTACGTAGTATGACGCTGTTGTATTTGCAGCCCCCCTTCTCCCTTTGTGCTCCCTTACCATGAAGTTACATTTCCTCCCTGCCCCTTCCAGGCTTCCTGTGCATTTAATCAGTCTTATCAATCAGCAAGAAATATGTTAAGCTCCAAATATATGCCAGGCCAAGTTCTAGATACTGGAAATACAATGACAAAAAACCAAAACATTCCTTACTCTGAAGGGGTGTAAGTCCTATTTCCATGGAGAAAAACGATGTGAACCCACACAAGTATATTCAAAATAAACACAAGGTAGTTAAATCTGAGGTGGTTCGAGAAGGAGTTGGAGACAGCCTTCTATAGAAAGTGGTACTCGAAGGAAGTGAGGGCTTCCTTTCATGAGGAAGAGGAAAGGAAGGAGTGGATTCTAAGCATAAGGGATGGTCCATAGACAGGAAATGGGGGGTCATAGGTGGGAGTGTGAGGGGCAGAGATAAGGCCATTTGGCCAGATTGTACAGTGTGGAAAGGTAAAATATAATAAGACTGGAAAGAGAGGTTGGGACCAGGTTGTGAAGGGATTCAAAAGTCAAACATAGCTTATGTTTTATGCTAGAATCAATAGGGATTCACTGCAGTTCATTGACCAGAAGAGCAACATGATGAGATCTGTGTTTGAGGAAGATCTTTTTGGCAGCGTTGTGTAGGATGGAGTGAAGTGGTGGGATCTAAGGCAGGGAGACCAAAGAGGAGGCCAGTGCCACCATCCAGGTGTGAGGTGATCAAGGCCTGAAATATGAGTGAGGGCTCATCCTTGGGCGGCTCACCACTCTAAGGGGTGGCTTCTGGTCAGTGAGAGAAGGTAAAAAATGTTGGGGAGATAGAAACCATAATATTTGGCAACTAATTGTTTATGTTTTCTAAACACGGTTCTCTTCCCACCTACTTTTTTATAAAAAGTCTAAGGGATCTGATACCCCCTTTTAAAATTCATATATAATAATGTGACTCTTGTATCTAATTATGGGAAGGAAAGGATTTTTTTTTTTACTATGTAACAGAGTTTCATTAAACAGAGAACAGGTGGGGAAGTTTAGGAAAAACCCTAGGGGGACCTCCATGGGTCTGAAAATTCATTCAAACTGAGATTGACCTTTTATACAAACCCATTTTAGTCATTTTCTTGAGTGCCTATAAGGCTACGGGTCATAGGGAAAGCCACGTTTCCAGATCTGCTCTCTCTCTTTCTCCTTCTCTTATTTCTCCTCTTCTCCTCCACCCCACAGCCAATGAGCAATGCATAACCCATTTTGTAATGCCTTCTTTCCTCTCCTAATACTTTTGATTGTCAGTATTTCAAACTTAATACATACTAATTAAATGGAACAAACCATGGCCTCCCTGATGTTGTTGCTGTTGTTGTTGGGACTTCTTTCTCAAAGAGGACCATGCCATCAGGGAGATGATGCTATGACTTGCAAGTGAATTGGATCTAAGTGAGGGAGAGCTGTGCAAAGTTACCAGCCTCACTTTCTCTTCCAAAGCCATCTGGGTCCAGTGGCAAGATATGGATCAGGAAGACTAGAGCTGTCCTCCCTAGTCCCTAGGATAATAGATTGAGAGTTGAAAGGGATCTTAGAGATCATGGAGTTCCAATTTTTAATTTTGCAGATGAAGAAAAAGGTTACAGAAAGGTTAAGAGATCTGCCTAGGGTTATACAGCTAGTAAGTGTTGGAAGTAAGATTTGAACCTGGTCTTCCTGACTCTAAGAGCATCACTCTATCCACTGTTCTTATTGTTTCCATTGTTTTTCAGTCATCTCTGACTTTTTGTGGATAGAGTGGGCACAGTGGATAGAGCACTGGCCTTGGAGTCGGGAGGACCTGAGTTCAATTCCAGCTTTAGACACTTACTAGCCGTATGACCCTGAGCAAGTCACTTAACCCCAATTACATAAAGACAAAAAAACCCAACCATTTGGGGTTTTCTTGACAAAGATGCTGGAATGGTTTGCCATTTGCTTCTCCAGCTCATTTTGCAGATGGGGAAACCAAAGCAAACAGGGTTAAGTGATTTGCCGAGGGTCACACAACTAGGAAGTGTCTGAAGCCAGATTTAAACTCAGGAAGAGGAGTTTTCCAGACCCCAGGCACAGCACTCTATCCACTGAGCCACTAGTTATCCATTTATCATTCTACTGCATACTAAAGTTCTCTGGGCCTCAGAATCTGCCCTCCCACTATGCCTTCTGGACCCTGGGGAATTGTTATTTGACCTACCCCTTAATGGGCACCCCCTAGGGCAGGATTGGGACCCTGCGGCATTAAGGCCCCATGTGGCTTTCTAAGTCCTTGGGTGAGGCCTTTTGACCGAGTCCAAGTTATATAGAACAAATCCTATTTATTAAGGAGATTTGTTTGGTGAAGTTTGGACTTACTCAAAGGACCACACTTGAGGACCTAGAGGGCCACATGTGGCCTCCAGGCCGAAGGTTCCCTACCCCTGCCTAGGTCTTGTCATCTGAACCACCACCATAGCCTTAGGATGTTTAGGCATCAGCCATGCAGCTAAGCTCTATTGTATGCACTGTCTCCCACAACTAGAATGTGAGGGCCTTGTCTCAACTTTTCTGTTTGTAACCCCAGTGCTTATTAGAGAGCTTGGCCTGTAGTAAACACTTGATAAACGCTTTTTCATTCAGTCAGTCCTGGTAATTCTTGTATTCAAAACACAGTTGCTAACACTGCAGTTGTCTATGCCCTCTATGCGGCTCTCTGTTACCCTCTGGGGCAGTGGTAATTTTTATTCTTTGGAGATGGCTAGCGTTCCATGAATAACAGCCAAATAGCAAGAATGAAAAAACACTTATTAAGCGCCTACTATGCAGCAGTCCATAAATAAGCATTTATTAAGTACCTACTCTATTCCAGGCTCTATGCTAAGTGCTGGGGATTCAAAGGACAGTTCCTGCTCTCAGGTGGCTCACAGTCTAATGAGGGAGACATCATGGAAACAACTATGTATAAACAGAATATATACAGGCTATATTGGAGATAATCAGTAGAGAAGACACTAGGTGGATCAGGAAACGTTGTCCATAGAAGATGGGATTTTAGCTGGACTTATAGAGAAGCCAGGAGATAGAGATAAGGAGTGAGAGTATTTCAGGCATGGGGACAGTCATTTAAAATGCCTGCAGTCTGGAGATGGAGTTTTTGTTCTAGGAAGATCAAAGAGGTCAGTGTCACTGAATCATAGAGTACATGGGAGGAGTTTGGAGTAAAGTGTAAGAATACTGGAAAGGTAGAAGGAAGCCAGATTGGGAAGGGCTTTGAATGTCAGAGACTTTTATATTTGATCCTAGAAGGGATAGAGAGCCCCTGGAGTTTATTGACTAGGGGGATGGCATGGTCAGATTGGCACTTTAGGCAGCTGAGTTTGACAACTGAGTGGATAATGGACTGGGAGGAGGAGAGAACTGACACACAGAGACCCACTAAAAGCTTTTGCATAGTCCAGGTATGAGGTGATATGGGCCTGCATCAGGGTGGTGGCTGTGTCAGAGAAGGGTTTTGTTGGGTTTTTTTTTTGAGAGATGTTACAAAGGTAGAATCCACAAGACAGCAAAAAATTGGATATGGGCAATGGTCTAGGATAATACCTAGGTTGCAAGCCTGGGTGACAGGGAAGATAGAGATGCCCCTGCCAGTAATAGGGAAGTTTGGAAGAGGGAAAGTTTTTTGGGCATGTTGAGTTTGAGACTATGGGACATCCAGTTGGAGCTAGCTAATAGGCAGCTGGAGATTTGAATCTGTAGGTTAAGAGACAGGTTAGGGGCTAGATAAGAAGATCTGAGAATCATCAGCTTAGACATAATGACTAAATCCATGAAAGCTGATGAGATTGCTACATGAAATAGCACAGAAGGAGAAGAAGGCCCAGGACAGAGCCCAGGGAGACACTCCCTTTTAGCAGTTGTGATCTAGTCGAAGATCCACTAAAGGAGAGGGAGAAGGAGTAGTCAGATAGGTAGAAAGAGAACCCAGTGGGGTATTGTTATGAAAACCTGGAGAAAAAAAAGTAGCAAAGAGAAGAGGGTGATGGACAGTGCTAAAGACTTCAGAGCAGTCAAGAAGAATGATAATTAGGGAAAAAAAGGCAATTAGATTCCTAAAGTGAGGGCAGTTGAGAAGAAGGGAAAAAATTGTGATCCAGTCCCTGAACTCATTGAAGAAAGAAGGAGAATGCCTTGGAAATCAGTGGACAACAGCTACCAGAATTTTGATTGGGTGGCAGATATATATTGAATGAAGGTGAAAATGGAGGAGAAATTATTGAGTGATGGTGATAGAAGGAAAACATTATTCTACTTTCTGATAACATTGTTGTTGGGCAATTGCTTTTTACCCCCTGAAACTATGTCTGAGTTTCTATCCATTGTTCCTAGCTCTGTTTTCAGGAGTCATACAGAACAAATTCCAAACCCCTTTTCACCTGACAGTTCTCTAAATACTTGAACATAGCCATCATTTCCTCCTGAGTTTTCTCTTTTCTAATCTAAAACATCTCTAGTTTCTTTTAGCTCACCCTCAGTTCAACTCACCTTCACCATCATTGTTGCCCTTCCATGAAAGCTCTCCAGCTTGTCAATTTCCTTTCTAAGATGTGGTACCCAGTACAGAACACAACGTTTCGGCCACTGTCTGACCAGAGCACGGTACAATGTCGATAGCCCTAACAACTTCTTAGTCCTGGATATTACCCCTCTCTTAATGAAGATAATATTGCTTTGGGTTTTGTAGCTGCCCTCTTATCCTGTTAGCTCATATTGACCTCGTAATTAACTAAAAATCCTACATTTTTAAGACAAATTGTTGTATAAGCATCTCCCCTATCATAAACATATAAAACTGATTTTCATCTTTATCCCCATTAAATTTCATCTTATTACATTCAGTCCAATGTTCTAGTCTGTCAAGCTCATTTTGAATCTGACCATCCCAAGAATTAGCTCTCCCTTTCAGCCTATGCCATCTGCAAACTTTATAAGCATGCCATCTTTGCCTTTACCCAAATCGTTGACAAAAATATTAAACAGCACAGAGCCAAACAGAGACACATAAGACTCTCTGCTGAAGACCTCTATCCAAGTTGGCATTAAGTCATATAAATGGCAATCTTTGGATCTAATATTCAACTAGCTTCAAATCTGTCTTATTGTACTGTCGTCTAGCATACATTTTGCCTCTTTTCTAGAAGAATAGCATGAGAAACTGTGACAGATACATCCTTCTCTTTTCTGAGCTCCCAACTCATATCTCCAAGTGCTTACAGGACAGCGCCATCTTGATCTCCTACAAGCAACTCATACACAATGTGTCCCAAACCAAATTGACTATATTTCCCTGTAAAACTGTTCCTTATTCTGAATTTACTGCTTTATTACCATCTATAGAAAGCACCTCCATTAACCCAGTCTTCTGTATTCAAAACCCTAGGGCTATCTTTGCCTGTGCCCTTTCTTTTAGTATCTACATTCAGTCAAAGATTCCAGGGTCATCCATTGCATCCTGGGCCATCAGTCAGTCACCTTGACTTTTGTCCTGCCACTGAACTTTGAGGACTCTGGAAGAGAGAGTGAGGCTGAGGACTTTGTGCAGCTCTGCCTCCCTTAAATCCAGCTCACATATAAGTCCAAACATCACCGATCGTTTCTTGATGTGATTGGTCCTCTTCAAAAATGAAGGACAAAAAACAATAACAATATCTATTCAGCTATCGAGTTCTTTCTAGTGAGCTTCTACTGTAATATTTCTGCATATATGTGAATATGCAGAATATGTGTGTGTGCACATATATGTATACATATTTTATATATACTTATCTATGCATATATATTAATAACCACTGCTAATTGTATTACCATCCTCCTGGAGTATGAAAACCGCTTCTACCATCTACCTTTTCAGTCTATTTTTTACACTTCAAGAATATTTTTACTTATGCATAGATGTAATCATATCACTGATTTTTTAAAGAAATTTTCAATGACTCCCTACTGCCTGTAAAATAAAGTTCAGACTCTTTTCCTTGGCATCCAAGACCATTCACAAACCAGTGCCACACTACATTTCCACCCTGATTTCATCTTATTCCCCTCCTCACACCTTATGTCAAATGCCCCCTCCTCCCAATATGTGCTATTCTCTCTCCCAACTCCATGTGTTTTTCCCATGTGTTTCCCACGCATGGAATGATCTCTCTTCTTTCACCTTTTGAATGCCTGCTCATTCTTAACAGTCAAACTCAAATGCAATTCCTCCATATAATTTTCCCTGATTGATTCCAAGTGGAGAGTGACCTACCTGCTCATAAAGCACTTTGTTCTTTAATACATCCTTTTCAGACAAACTATCATGCCTGTCCTACTTGTACTTATAAAGTTGCAATATAGTTTTGTGAACATGTAACATAGTTTGTGTGGTATTTCTCTCCTAGATTGTAAAGCCCAGGGGGGCAGCCTGCAGCAAAATGAAATGCCCTGGGGACCTGAGTTCAAAGGTAAGATCTGTTAGTTACTTCTTTTGTGAAAGGAATAGCACATGGGAAAATAACAGTCTCTCTGGTCCTCAGTTTTCTCATCTGTAAAATGAGGGGGTTGGATTAAGATCACCTCTAAGGTCTTTTGGAATTCTAAATCCGATGGTCTTTCCTATACTTTGATCTTGCTTAACACAATGTAATCGATAAGCTTCAGTCAATCAACAAGCATTTATTAAACTCCTACCATATGCCAGACTCAGTGTTAGGCAGTAGGGTTACAAATGCAAAGAATACAACAAGCTGTACATTTCACATCTATGCATTCTCAGTGCCTTGCACAGAGTAAATACTTCTAAAGAGTGATTATGGAACTCAAGAAAAATGTTGTCACCTTTATATCGCTAAAACGATGAGGATTACATATGTGACACAGTAAGGAGGTAATGCTTTGGACTCAAGACTGTTACTAGTTGTACCAAGTCACTGTACCACTCTCAGCCTCAGTTTCCTCATCTGTAAAATGTGGGTAATAATAGCATCTATTTCATAAGGTTGTTATGAGAATCAAAGGAGATAATAGCTGTAAAGTGCTTTGCAGATTGAAAAGGTCCATAGAAATGACAGGGTTTTATAGGCAACAAATACTTATGAATCAGATACAAAGAAAGGAAAAAGACAGGCCCTTTTCTCAGGGAGCTCACAGCATAATGAGAGAGAAAACAAGAAAACAGTTATGTACAAACAAGATAAACACAGGATAAATTGGGAACAGTCACCGAGGGAAGGTGCTGGTATGAAGGAGGATTGGGAAAGGCTTCTGCTAGGAGAGCTGATTTCACCTAATATATCGACTCTCCTTTGTCCGGATTGTAAACTCCTTGAAGGTAGGAAGTCATTGTTTTCTTCAGACTTGTTACCCCTTACTGTGCTTTAACCCTTGCAGCCTCTAATAAACTATGTGGTGAATTGTATTGGTTGCTCGTTCTGTGTAATCTTAGAAAAAAATCGTAAAGACATTGCTCAGGCTTTGGGACTACCTGCCCAAGAAGGGAGTTTTTGGGAGCAGGGTGAAAGAGTGGGTGTGGGGCCTGGGGAGGCATAAAGGAGTTAAAAGGCACGTGGAAATCAATGCTTCAGAGCCCAAGGAAGACGGGTCATTGAGTCTATATAAAGCTGGAAGAAGCGTCCCTGGTCCAAACAAACTCTACGTACCAGGTTCAAAACAGCCACTCTACCACTGCTGTGCATACAGCGGCCGCCCCCGCCCTCCGCCCACACCCCCTCCCACGCTTAGGTTGACCTGGGAAGCCCACGGAAACCGCGAAGGAGCCCAGGCAGGCCCAGCCCAGAGTCAAAAGAAGGAGGGGGAAGGGGGAAAAAGCCAGTATCTCCCACCCCCGGCAGAGGGGGCGGGAAGCCGAGAGCTGCGGGAGCGGGGCAGCTTGTTGGACTTTGTGCAGCTGCTGGGAGAGCCGAGCTGCGAAGATGCTGCTCCCGAGAAGCTGGCGCGCTGGACTGCGGCTGCAGTTTTGGGCGACCCTGATCGGTTTGCTGAGTTTGCTGTGTGAGTAGGGGGGACCTGGGAGCGGGACCCAGGACGCATAGCCTTACGGCAAAGGGGAGGGAGGTTTGGAGGTACTGCAGGCTGGGTTACCGAGAGATACCGACCTTCCCCATTAGTGCACCTCTCTCCCCTGGGAGAGCGGGCTGCTCTTGTAGACTCGGGCAATGGCTAGCAGGGAGGAAATTCTAACGGGAATTTATTGGAGCGGAACGGAGTCGGGCTACGCAATGGGACAAAACTGCTTCTGGGAGTTAGCTGCATGTGGTGGGATGGAAGATGACCAAATCTTAGTGGGTGCGTGGGATGGGGGGTGTGTGTGTGTGTGTGTGTGTGTGTGTGTGTGTGTGTGTGTGTTTGTTAAGGCTGGCGGAGGCATGAGGGAATGGGGAGTCAGGGCTGCCTTAGGATCGTGCTTTGGCAATGTTGGCCAAATGTCTCGGTGCCAGAGGGGGTGGGGTGGGGGCCGCGGAGCTACCCGCTTAGCCTGAGGGTCTTCAGCGCCAGGGATTCCTTGGGGTCTGGTGGGGAGATTTATTGGCCCCTACCTCCCAAGGACTGTCTAAATCAAGATTGGAGACTGGAGGGGAGGGGTAGCTGCTACTGTGGTGCATGGAGATGCCTGCAGGCTTTCGGAGTGGGTGGCAAAGTTAGGTGACCACTGAAGAGTGGGGAACCAAGAACAGACACTTTTAATGCTGTTTTAAAATACCACCCACAAAGGTCACTCTGTCTCACAGCTGGGCTTTGCGCCTAGTAGGTGTTAAATATTTGTTTCTGCCTGGACGGCAGATCCATTCTCCTGCACCCCTTCTCCATCTTGAATACTCAAAGGGTTAACGCTCATGAAGTTCCTTCTGCCTCTGCGGATAACTTCACTTAAGGTCCCTTAAGTCCTCAGTGTCTCTTCTCTCCTGGATCAACCCCTCTACTGCCCACCCAGTGTCCCGATGTTGTATTCTTTCTGCCTCATCTTGAGGCCCGGCTACAAACTCCACATCTAACGCCCCGAAACCCGTAGCTCCCAGGCCTCCTGAACACAGCCTCATTTGCTCTGCTCACAGGGTCCCACCCAGCTGGAGAGAAAGCAGTTCTGGGCCAGGGTGGACGGGGAGGGGTGGTGGTAAGTTCTCCGGGGTGTGGTCCTACCAGACCCCCCAGCCATCGACTTATTTCCCCCGGAGATAGTGGTGGTGGTGGTGACACGGGAGGGGGTGTGTCTGAAGCCTTGGAACAGAGTAGCTCCCTAGGTGTTAAGCCCCACTGTCACGGAGAGAGATGGAGTTGGACGGGAGCTCGGATTCCAATCGGATACTCCGTTCTGCTTTGGCTCAGCTGCTTTGAATGATCTGGTACTGGGACTTCGTCCCGCGCCAGCCTTGTTTTTACTTAGCTTATCCTTGTCTTACTATGGTTAAAGCCCTTTAATGAAAGGATTTGTTCTGTGAAGTTTGGGTTGAGTCAGAGGGCCGAATTTGAGGACCTAAAGGGCCACATGTGGCTTTGAGGCCCCAGGTTCCCCACCTCTGGAAGGGGAACCTAGGGTAGGTGAGCATGCTACACTGTACCACCTGTTGCAGAGAGAGAGGAGAGAGGGAAAGAAGGAGGGAAGAGTGTGTGTGTGTGTGTGTGTGTGTGAGAGAGAGAGAGAGAGAGAGAGAGAGAGGAGAGAGAGAGAGAGAGAGAGAAGAGAGAGAGAGAGAGAGAGAGAGAGAGAGAGAGAGAGAGAGAGAGAGAGAAGACAGAAAAATACAGAGAAAGACAGAGGTAGAAAGAGGAGAAGGGAAAGAGAGACACAGAATCTTCCCAGCCTGGGAACCCTATGCCTTCAAGTCTAGTTCCAGTATACTGCTGTTAGGTCTCACCATGGGCAGATCCTAGAATTCAGTGCTGACAGAAAATTAGAAATCTAAGCCAAACTTCCTCATTTTACAGATAAGGAACATGACGCTCAGACAGGCTAAAAGACATCACAGAAGTAGCAAGAAACCAGGGTAGGCTGCATACCTAGGTCATCTGAGTTCAAACCTTGTTCCCTTGCCCCAACACCATGCCTGTCTTCCCTTCCTTCTCTGCTCACCAGAAAGGTTTCCCAGACACTAACAGACAGCATCATTTTTGTTCTACAAGGAACTCTCAGGAACAGATAAGATGGTCCCAGAACAGACAGGAGGCAGTGTCCTTCCCTTGGAGAAATAGGGGACTGTGGGTGTGAAATATGAAAGATGCTGTAAGGCAGTTTATGTTTTCCTTGGTTTGGCTTAATTACTTCTTTGTTATAAGATAAAGGAACACTTTGAGGTAGCTACGGTAGACACACTGGTAGACCATTGGACCTGGATTCCAGAAGACAGATTCCAGAGTTTCAGATTTAGCCTCAGACCCTCACTAGTTATGTGACTCTGGAAAAAAAGTACTGTATGAATGTTAGCTATTAAGCGGAGGGGTTTAGCTGGCAATAATTGTAGTATAGAAACAAACAGCATCATTAAAACCTTTATTTTTTAAAAAGTCATTTAAGAAAAGAACAAATAAATTGCTTGAGCTGGGTGCTTTGAGGTTGTTAGAGGGGGGCATTATAGAAATCCTGTACAAGGAGCCCAAAGAGGGATGTTATGGAGGGGGAGTTACCACGAAATCCAGGGAAATGTATAGTTCTTTAGGAGTGAAGATGATCAATGATCCCCTTACTGAGTGGCCTGTTCCTTTTTTGTGGATGGGACAAGCTGAGAAGCCTTGGCCGGGCTGTGGCAGAAATCTTGGCCTAGGCTATATTCTCAACTCTAGCTGAGCAGGGAAAGGGGAGTGGGGGGGAAGAGGGGGGAGGGTAGAGGTAGGGAGCTCATTTCTCATCCATCCAATTGATGTCATGCTCAGGTTATCAGCTTCCTCTAACACCTCCCCTCACATTCCTCCTCTTCCTTTGGGTTCCTCGTGCCTATCAACCCCACACCCATATCCTGTCTGGAGCTATGTGTAAGAGGGGAAAAAAAGAAAAGGGAAAAGAATCGTATCAGATATTTCCAGAGGGGAGAGGGCTCCACCCTTTGAAACCCAGCCACATGGCAGTTGGAGAGGAGCAGCTTTAGGGGCCACTGCCTGACAAACTCAGTGACAGGGCCAGATCTGCCTGGAAAGAATTTACAGATGCTTTTCTGCACAGTTCTGCTTATTGGGTAAGATGTGCTCTCATGCCTCTGCCTCATTTCCTAAATTCTACTTAATGCATGTTAACTAGTGCCTATGACTGGGTTGAACTGTGGAGGGTAGATGGATTTGGGATTCAGGTGGGGAGTAATAGAAAGCTCCTTGGCTCTGTACTTGGAGGACTTGGGTGCAAATCTCTTTAATGCTTACTACCTGTGTGACCTCAGGTCAGACCCTTAACGTTTCTGGGCATTAGTTTGCTTCTCTGTAAAATGAAGGGATTGAACATAACAATAATAATAATTAATACCAACAGTTGGCATTTGTATAGCACTTTAAGGTTTGCAAAGTGCTTTACATGTTTTCTCAGTTTGGTCCTCACAACCTTGTGAGGTAGGTGCTATTACAGATAAGGAGACTGAGGCTAGAAGTCAAGTGACTTGCCCAGGGTCACATAGCTAGTAAGTTTCAGAGGCTGGATTTGAACTCAACTCTTCATGACTTCAAGTCAAGTGCTCTACTTGCTAAACCACTTAGTTGCCCAGTGGTGATCCTTAGGGGCAGCTAGGTGGTAAAGTGGATAGAGCACAAAGCCTGTAGTCAGGAGGACCTTAGTTTAAATCCTGCCTCAGACACTTACTAGCTATGTGACCCTGGGCAAGTCACTTAATCCTGCTGGCCTCAGTTTCCTCATCTGCAAATTGAGCTAGAGAAGGAATTGGTAAACCACTCTAGTATCTTTGCCAAGAAAACCGCAAGTGGGGTCATGAAGAGTCAGATATGACTAAACAACAACAGTGATTTCCTAAGGTGCCTTCTGTATCAATCAGCAGATATTTGTTAAGTGCCTACTATGTGCCAGGCATTATGCTAGGAATTGAGGACACAAGGAAGTAGGTGGAGCTGAGTACGGAGCTAGAGTCAGAAATTCGTGAGTTCAAATCCAGCCTCAGATACCTATTAATTGTGTGACCCTGGGCAAATCACTTAACTTCTCTCTGGTTCAGTTTCTTTATCTTTCAAATGGGAAAATTAATAATTAACCTACCTCTCAGGGTTGTTGTGAGAATAAAATGTGATAATACTTGTTAAGTATTTTATAAACCTTAAAGTGCTATGTAAATGCTAGCTCTTTTAAAAAAGAAAGTCTCTGATCTCAAACATTACAAAATACTATAGAAACTTAGTAGAAGGAAAGATTACTTCTGGCCTAGAGATAAGAGCATCAAGGAAAGACTCCTGGAGGAAGCAGCAATTTAAATCAGAACTTATTGGATAGGCTTTTGACACGTTATCTCCACGGCTCCTTTTTTTCCTCCTTTTGTTGTTGTTCTGTTATGTCTGACTGTTCGCCCATTTGGGATTTTCTTGGTAAAGTACTGGAGTGATTTGCCATTTCCTTCTCCAGCTCATTTTGCAAATGAGGAGACTGAGGCCTTAGGGTTAAGTGACTTGCTCAGAGTCACATAGCTAGTGTCTGAGGTCAGATCTGAGCCTAAGAAGAGAAGTTGTACTGCTTCCAAGTCTAGCACTCAGTCCATGATGCCACCTAGCTGCCTCTATTCCCCTCCTAACCATTCCTTTATCCAGAAGCTCAGGGCACATCGATTAATCTGCATAAAATTCACAAATGTTTTTCTGAAAAGTTCCTGTTTGGCCAATATGTTTATTGAGGCCACCCATGTTTCCTAAATCAAGTACCCAAATTTGAGCCTGTCTAGACACCCCGAGGCAGAGTCCTATGAAAACCAATGAGAAATGAGAGGCAGTGATTTTTTTTGGACCTTGATCATATGGCCCAGTGCTTGTTTTCCAAGTTAGGTTTTTATCCAACTCCACCCTTCTGATGCTCTGGCCCCTTGTTTGGGGACCAGAGAGGTGAAGGCCAGAGGAAAAAAAGTCAAGTTGTTGTTGTTTTTCCTGAACAATTTCCAAAACAGAAAAGGGTCCCCTAGAGAGGGGGAGGTGGTACAATTCCCTAACTTTTCTCGGTTCTCCTTTCTCAGTCCTCCCTGTCTCTCCACTCCCTGCCCGGCCTCTCCCCTGCCCCCAATGCTTTTACATCTCTGGTTGTTGTGAGGACCAAATGAAATAGTCCGTGCAAAGCATTTATCGCAGTGCCTGGCTCATAATAAGTGCCATATAAAATATTAGCTATTGTTGTTGTGGTTGTGACTGCTGAGGGTGCACTTGGCCCTTACCAGCTGGAGAACTTGTAAATGGAAGGTTGGAAGGTAGAACCCAGTGGGCTACTTTCTGCCATCCCAGGGACTCCCACCTCTCTCTTCTGCAATGTAGATAGAGATGTCACAGCGTAGATACCCCTGACAGCACCTGAATGTCTTCAGCAGATGATGATGATGATGGTGATGATAGCTAGGATTTCCATAGTGCTTTAAGATTTGCAAAGTGCTTTACAAGTATTATCTCATTTGATCCTCACAACAACCCTAGAAGATGGGTGATATCATCTTCCTCATTTTAAGGAGGGAAAACTGAGGTAGATGGGTCAAGTGACTAGTCTAGGGACATGCAGATAGTATCTGAGACTAAATTTGAGCTCAGGTCTTCCTGACTCCAAGGTCCAGCCTTCTATTGGCTATGCCATCTGGCTTAGCATCTTGTTAACAAGAATGATTAGTTTAGGGGCAGCTAGGTGGCACAGTGGATAGAGCATGGGCCCTGGAGTTAGGAGGACCTGAGTTCAAATGTGACTCAAGATACTTAATAGCTGTGTGACCCTGGGCAAGTCACTTTAACCCCATTGCCTAGCCAACAACAACAAAAAAAGATTAGTTAAAATAGAAACTCCTCCCCAGATGAAATTGGGCTCTTCCCATAAGGGTTACTGTTATCAGAGGTGAGAAGTTCTCCTGGTTTTTTTCCTTGCTTGCCCAGAGACCACCAAAATTTTTAGTTTTGGCTCTGTGTGTAGCTATGGGAAAACAGGGAGGAAAAGTCTGAAAGCAGGGATGTCTTAGTCTGGGGACAGGTAGGTGATAAAGAGGTTAAGAACTGGCCTCTGAAACTCTTAAGTGGGTATGTTCAGTGGTGCAGTCAGTGTACTCCCCCCTCCCTCCAAGCCATTTGCACTGCTGGCTCTCAGGCAATCTCCTCTTCTGTAAAGAGCAATTGGAACCTGTGCGCTGTAGGAGGTGCCTACTTCGAATTGGAACTGGGGCATCACCCTTCCACATTCCTATCTTACCTATTTGCCATGGATTCAGGGAAAGCTGATCTTTGACTTAATGGCAGACAGAAGCCTGTCTTATCCAGGCACTTTTAAAAATCGTTCTGTACTGGTGGGCATCTCCAGTTGGTCAAGTGGAGGTCATCCTGGCCATTCCCTTCCTTTTACGAAAGATGGCCATGTGCAGTGGGTTGGTGGTTGTCCTTCCTTCTCAGCGAGGACCAGAATGACATCGCTTCGTCAGGGTCAGGGCTCAGTGCGTCCGACTGTGGCTGGTCAGACCAGTACGAGCTCAGAAGGCTTTACCACGAGACAAGCACAAAGAGGCCATGTGAACGTTTGGAGTGGAGATGCCTCTGAATTTGCACATCTCGACGTTTCTTGTGAGCTGCTTGGATTCTGTTCCACTCTTAGAGCACAGCTGAGCTCCTACCATTCATAGAATAGAGAGTCTGTGTTGCGTAGTACAAAGAGCTGTGATTCTGGAGCCAGGGGACCTGAGTTCAAATCCAAACTCTGCTACTTATTACCTCTATTTACCTTGGACAAATCACCTAACCTTTCTGAGTTTCTGTTTCCTGATCTGAAAATGAGGATAGTTAGGCTTGACAATAATAATGACTGCCGGCATTTATATTACACCTTAAGGTTTGCAAAGCAAACATATGTTCTATTTATATAAGTTCTTTCTTTTGAACCTCACAATAACCCTGTGTGGTAGGTGCTGTTATTATCCCCATTTTACAGATGAGGAAACTGAGTCTGGGAGAGGTGAAATGATTTGCCCAGGGTCACACACCTAATACATTTCTGGAACAGGATGTGAATTCAGTTCTTCTGACTCCAAATCTGACACTGTGCATTCACTACACCACTAGATGACCTCTATACTCCTCTTCAGCTATAAATCTGGGATCTTATATTCATATGGATAGAATACAATCTTACAATTGGAAACAATTTTTCACTACAATCTTCCCAACTGATGGTCTCCTAGCATCTGCTTGATTATCTTTAGTGATATGAAACTCCCTGTTTCATAAAGCAATGTGTTCCATTGCTGGACAATTCCAATTGTTAGAAAAGTTCCTTCATATTTCAAGCTTAAATCTGCCTCACCTATAACCCATTGCTCCTAATTCTGCCTTCTGGCACAATGACAATATCTAATTTTTGATACTGTCTTCAATTATAGTAGCTGCTTCCTTCTACTTTCTCAGCCTAATCCTAAAATAGGGAGTAGGAAAAAATTTAGGGCAGCTAGGTGGTGCAGTGAATAGAGTGCCTGAAGTCAGGAGGACATGAATTCAAATTTGGCCTCAGACACTGACTACCTGTGTGACCCTGGGCAAGTCACTTAACCCTGTTTGCCTCAGTTTTCTCATCTGTGAAATTAGCTGGTGAAGGAAATGGCAAACCATTCTAGTATCTTTGCCAAGAAAAGTTTAAATGGGGGCAGCTAGATGGTACGGTGGTGTGAGCTTTGGCCCAGGAGTCAAGAGGAACTGAGTTTAAATGTGACCTAAGACACTTAACTAGCTTTGTGACCCTGGACAAGTCACTTAACCCCAATTGTTTCAAAAAAAAAAGTTCAAATGGGGTTACAAAGAGTAGGATAGAGCTGAACAATAACAACAGAAACAAATTTTTATTCAGGATCTGCTCCCAACCTGAGCCTTGGGGATCAAGAAAAGACAAATTGGCTGCCTTTAGGTCAGATTTGACAAAGGAACAGAGAAGGAAGGAAGGAAATCGGGCAGGAAGGGGTGAGGGATGGCATGATCTTCAAGTTATTTGAAGATTCTGGCTATCGTATCTTGAATAAGTCTTCTCTTCTCAGGTCAAATATCCTCAACTGTTTCAAATGTTCCTCCTGTGGTATGTTTCCCAGACTCTTGAATACTGGTTTTACTCTCCTACAGAGAGGATCCAGAAGATTCTCGATAGTTTGACAACAGCCCTCTTTAAAGCGGGACATCTGCCACTCCAAATGTCCAAGTATTCACTAGGTATTCAAATACCTATTATGTTCCTAGGACTTTATTGCTTGTGACCTGATATAGGCTTGGAAACAAGATTGCCAAACTTCTTAGAACTGTTTGTAAAGTAAGAGTCAGAAGGCTCTAAACTGAGGACTTCTGTAAGTAAAGTGCATAGACTTTATGTACATCTTTTGGCTGCTCACATGCCCTTAAGAGTTATGTTCCAGCAGTGAAGTTGCTAGATGATTGAGTTCTGCACAAGGGAAGTTATTATAGAAGATATAGTCCCTGCTCTCAAGGAGCTTACGTTCTAGCTGGAGAAGACATGTGAAACAAACAACAATAGGAGAACATTTTAAGTAAAGCACTGAGTGACAGTATGAACTCAAAGTTCAGATACTGTGGTAGGAGGAGCCTGTCTACACAGAAACGTCCTGAGGAAAAGAGATTCCACAACTTACCCTCTTCCAGTATCTCACAAGTTTTCCAGGCCACCATAGAGAAGAAGGCATTTCAGCCTAGAAAAAAGAAAAGGGGATAATAACTGATTATTTTATATAGCCCTTTAAAAGTTTATAGAATTCTTCATATATCATACCTCATTGGGAATCTCAAAACAACCTTGGATAAGGATCTATAGGAATTATTTCTATTTTACAAATGGAAAAATTGAGGTTCAGAGAGGTGAAAGACTTGTTTACTATGGTCACTCCAGCATCAGAGGGAGGTTGAAGCTGCATCTTCCTAACTCCAAGCCCAGTGCTCTAATAATTGCCCTATATAGCTTCTGCATAAAAACCTCTCATTTCTATAGTGTTTTAGGGTTTACAAATAATTTTCTTCACTACATCCCATGAGGTAAGAAGTGCAAGCATTATTATTCCCAGTTTTACAGAAGAGGAAGCAAAAGCTCTGAAGGATAAAGGCACCAGAATGGTGATGTCGTTAATATAGACAATTCCCCAATGAGGGAACTTCTTCTATCAATGCAGATCAGCACTTTCTCTGACAAGTCTGTGACTTGATTAGGATCCCACGTGATTGATGTCAGAAGCAGGACTTGAACCCAGGCTTCAAGCCCAGCTCCCTGTCCTTTTCACCTCATTTTTTTTTTTGGAGAGGCAATCATGGTTAAGTGACTTGCCCAGGTTATGCAGCTAGTACATATCTGAGGCTGGATTTGAGATCAAACAGTTTGACTCCAGGGCTAGCGCGCCATCTACTGTGCTACCATTAATTCATAAAAAGTCTGATCTGAACTCGGGTCTCCTGACTCCAACTCCAGTAGTCTTTCCACTGTACCTCAGGTTTTCAGTGGAGGTCATGGGAAGGGGAATGGGAGGTGGACTCAAAAGAGTAATTTTACGACATTTGTTAGCCCTGACTACTGAGATTGTAGTTCCCTCAGGTTAGAGGCTGTGTCTCTCCAAAGTCCATAAAGACACAGGAAGCTTAGAGACTTGGGGACTTGTTGAAAATATATATAGAAATTATATATATTATATATCATATATATTATTATATTATTTGTATTATAATATATATTATATATAGTATAAAAATTAGTGTTGGGATTAGAACTCGTGCCCTGGGTCCTGTTTCCTTATCCCAAGTTCTCCTAAACTGCCTGCCTTTTCGTTATAGTAAACCAGAGGTCTTTCCATCCCTCTTTCCTCCCTCCCTTCTTTGATTCATTGTCAAGTCTGGCCTAAAGGCAGCCATGTCTTATCTGGCTCCCCCAGGGCTCAGGATGGGAGCCCTCAGGTTGGGAGTAGATCCTGGGTCAAAACTTCTTCCTACTAACTGTTTTAGGATTAGGCTGAGGAGGCCGAAGGAAGCAGCTGCTATAAGCCTGGAATAGACTATTCCAGTGAATGGTGGTGGAATGGACTGGGTAGAGTCCAAAGGATATGCTTCACAGCTGGACTCAACCAAAGTCTCTATTCATTCTCTCTCTCTCTCTCTCTCTCTCTCTCTCTCTCTCTCTCTCTCTCTCTCTCTCTCTCTCTCAACATCTGGAAAAGTTCAGAAGTGTTTGTCTGACTGAAGGAGGCCCCTTGGGGGAAAGGGTTCAAAGTATGACATCACTGCAGCGTGGCCCAGCTTCCTTTGCAGAAAGAGAAAAGGTCTAGATTGAGCCAAAAGAGATTCCCAGGAACCAAGAAGGGACTGGGGTGGAGGTGGGAGGGTGGAGAAGGGCTGCCTTTTCAAATTCATGTTTTCTAGACAAGATTGGTCAGACTTCTATAGAGAAAGAAGGGACTGAGGAGTGGGGCAGCAGCTTGCTGACCATTTACCAGCTGCCTCCCAATCTGGAAGCAGTGGTTTCCTTTTTTATATACTTCATGACCTTGACTCCAGCCCCACAAAGGATGACAGCAGGGCAGCCAGATCTCAAGGGCTTCAGTTCCAACCTGGACCCCTTGCCACCAACTCTCCAAGGGACAAAGTTTGTAGCATCAATCCCATTGCCACTTATTCCAAGGAAATGGAGCATTACCAGCATCATTCAACAGGCAAGACCTATAGCTTTCCACTGACCTAAGTCCTTCCCATCATATGCCTCAGTTTTTTCACCAATAAAATTAGGATATTTCTTCCCTAAATTAATTCAAGGCTTGTTGTGAGGATAAATTTTAAAGGGGTTAAAGCTTTTATTTTTTAAAGTAAAAAAAAAACACAAAATACACCAACTAAATGAAAGTAGGTGTTTTTAATTGTACTTTTTTTTCCTTTTGAGAATGGGTCTACCTACCTTGGTCAGGCAGAAAGTGCATTGACGTGATCCCAGTGACTTGCTCTGTTTCTGACCTGAGCCACTAACCCCTCCTCAGGCAGCCTGCCAGCTCCCTGCCCCTTGGAGTTCAGTATATTGGTACCATACCTAGTGTGGACACTAGATTGGCTCTAGCCCACTGTAGCTCAGAACTCCTGAGCTCAAGTAATCCACCAGCCTTA
Organism: Phascolarctos cinereus; assembly: GCF_003287225.1. NCBI lineage: Eukaryota > Metazoa > Chordata > Mammalia > Diprotodontia > Phascolarctidae > Phascolarctos > Phascolarctos cinereus. The sequence goes on from NW_027555958.1 coordinate 374,002,513, forward strand.
GCCTCCCCTCATAGCAGGGATTATGGGTATCACAAATGGCCTTTTTAGAATTTCTTCTATACTTCAAAACAGCTGTGATTCCAGCAGTATGGGCCTTCCCTCAACACGGAAAGAGCCCTGGACTTGGAATTACAGGATCCTGGATCTGCTATTTACTTTATGTATGTCACTTTATTTGTCTGGTCCTCAGTTTTCCTCATCTGTAAAATGAGGGGGTTTGACCTGTCCTTTCCAGTTCTGAATCCTGTGATCCCAAATGGGACGCAACCGTTCTGTACATTATTAGATGGTATTCATGAGTTGCTCCCATTCAAACACATGCCACACACAAATTAGCAACCCACCAAAAGGTAGTGAGTTCCAATGAACATAACTAAACTGTTTTTCTAGATAGCAGATAATATGCAGCCCATTGCTTCCCATACTTGAAGTCTTTCTACCTTGAGAGGACCCAGCTGAACTCATCCTCTATTAGCATAGCTTCTAAGAATCCAGGGTCTCCTCCATGCCCAGAGGGGGCAAGAGAGGGAAACTTCAGAGGAGGATTTGCTATAATATTAGGAAATATTATTTCCATCCTAATGATTATTATTATCTAATCAATAGGTAACAGTATCTGTGACAGTCGGTTAATAAGAGTCACCCAGGCTCTGATATGACATTGTGAGAAATATGTCTAAGATGGGAGCAGTAGAGTCATAGGAGGTAGTCTCTGTTCTCTGGGTTGTGTGTTCAAATCCAGCATTGTCTAGGAATAAGATAGGCTGGTAATATCAGCAAGTCTATTTTGGGGGAGTGAGGGGGAAAGGGTTGTAGGAGGCGGCTGTCACAGTGTAGAGAAAGCAGGAACTGGACAAGGTAAGGGGAGAGTTTCGGGGATGGAGAAATCACTTCGATGTTGTGGACTGCAATTTCTTCATCTGTAAAATAAGGGAGTTGAACTATATCTCTAACATCCCATCCGGCTGTAACATGCTATGATTTTTTTATTTCTGCAGAGGCAGAATGGGCGATTCCTCTGAGCTAAGCCTGGGCAGTTGGGGGTGGGGCAGGGAAGTAGAGACTCCCTCAAGCTCTGGTTTCATCGTCTGTAAATAAAGATCTCATCATTTCTTTCTAGGCAGGTGTTATAAAGCTTAATTCCAGCCTTTGAATTACTCTGAGATCCATGTTGAGATGAGCCTAGATCTCAGCAAGTGCTCTGTGTTGGCTGGCTAGGACAGCACAGAGAGTCAGGCTCAGGTGGTGATCTGGGACTCTGGGATTCCCCGTTGGCCTTGAATCCTTCTTCAAGTTTCTCTGCCGTTGGCCTCTAAGGTCCTAAGAGCTCCTTGACACATACTTTCCTCCTCCTCACTACCTGTGCTAGGGAGACAGAATATCCTTAGAAAATAACTAAGGCCCAGAAAAGTTATTAGATCGGTTTCCTCTGTGCTTCCTGGCTCATGGGGGTAAGAGGTGGGAATTTTTAGGGCTGTGTGCCCTGAAGGGAAAGAGAATGGATTTAGAGTCTGAAAAAAGGAAAGATCAGAAAAGGAGGGCTGGCGAGGGGAGAGGTAGATAGAGGGCTAAGGATTATGGAAACTGTATATAATGTATGAGCCCAGAGATCAGATGAATTCATTTCAATTCATCAAACCCTAATTATCTGCTATGTGCGAGGCCCTTAACTAGGCACTGGAGATACAGAGACAAAAAGGGGGGGAAGTCTCTGATCCCAGGGAGCCCATATTCTGCTGGGGAAATAGAAAACAGATAAGGAAATACAAATTAATTTAAGAAGGAAGAAAACATGGGGTGGGGAAAGATCAGGGAAAGGCTCCAAGGTACTGGTAACAGTAGCTGTCTTAGAAAAAAAAAAGATGCAGATTAGCCCCAAATAAGAGGTATGAGAAGAAACCCTTCCCCTCCCCCACCAACTCCTTTGCAGAGGTGGGAGGCTATGGTATGAAACATCATATATGTTTTCAGATTTTTTCAATATATTGATCAGTTTTGCTGATTTTTTTTCCCTCTCCTTTGGGCAGTTGGGGTTTTCACCTCATTTTTTTTTTGGAGAGGCAATCATGGTTAAGTGACTTGCCCAGGATCACACAGCTAGCTAGTGTCAAGTGTTTGGTTTGAGGTCGGATTTGAACTCAGGTCCTCCTGACTTTAGGGCCAGTGCTCTATGCACTATGCCACCTAGCTGCCCCTACCTTTTTCTTTTTAAAAATAGTCCTTTTTATATTGTGTTTTCTAGGAGAGAGAGGAAGGGATGCAGGTGAAAATTTTTGTGATATGAAAACAAAAGATCAGTAAAAAATATTTAAAGAAAAAAGCACAGATTCTGAGGGGTTGAGATTCACCAACTTGGGCATTTTTCTTAGTGGAGAATTTTGATGAGATGTCCTCTCAGGTCTCCTGGGAGCACAGGCTCTGGATTCAGAGGATTTGCATTTAAATCCTGCCTCTGACACCACCTGTGTGACCTGGGCCTCAGTTTCCTGGTTTGTGAAATGAAAGGATTGGACTGGATGTTTTGGCTTTAGATCTCTGATCCTATGAGCTAATAGCCTAGCATCCTTTCACTTACAACTTTCTGTGATTCTTTGGAATGAGATAGGAGAGTCAGATGCATTAGAAACAGTCCGGGGAGAAGTTTAATGGAGATGGTTACATGCTGACTCATGCATGGAGATTAGGGCATTAGATGGAGGGATGCTGCTGGTCCACAGAAGGCTAGATCAGCTTCCTTGAAGTATGGAGATTCTAACTTCTGATTCTCCCCAAAGCCCAAGAAGGAGCAGCAGATGAAAGTGATAACCTCCAGGAAACGACAGTGCTGCCAGAAAATGACTTCAATCTTACCGTTTCTACATGGAAAGGAACAACTAAAGAAACCCCTAGGAATACCAACCCCAGTCCAAGCCCTAGCCTTGGCCCCAGCCTTGGCCCCAGCTCCAGCCCTAGTCCTAGTTTCACTTCCCTGAAGAGCAGCCCAGCTCCAGGGAGTACACAGTCAACCACACCTAACCCAGGTAAGGACATCTGACCTGCTGGCAACCCCTCTAATGCTTATGCAAATCCCTTAGAAGAGAGCTACCCCCTTCACTCTTCTGTACCATTCCAGGCTAAATGGATTCATCTAGACCAGTTACAGAGAACTGGACTGTCTCCATGCTGGTTTGGGAATTATAGGCCCTTATATTAGGAGTATTAGACACTAACCTTGGCCGAATGTACCCACAACATTCCTGAGTGTACCCAAAACCAGATCAACTAATAAATAAACACTTATTAAGGGTCTACTGTGTGCCAGGCACTGTGCTAAGCACTGGGGATACAAAAAGAGACAAAAGGCAGTCCTGGCCTCAAGGAGCTTACACTCTAATGGCTTAAAATGTAATTAGGAAATATTTAACAAAATTAATAAAAAAATATAGTAAGGGGAGAGAGGGAAGCATTTATATGGCACATAGCTAAGTACATTACAAATATTCTTTCATTTGTATTATGAACAACAGCCTGTAAGTAGGTGCTGTTATTTTACAAGGTGAATAATGGGTAAGTGCCTATTTTACAGTTGTGGAGACTAAGGCAAACAGTTTAAGTGACTTGTCCAAGGTCACCCAGCTAATGTCTGAGGGTGAATCTGATTTCAGGTCTTCCTGACTCCAGGCCCAGCACTATCCACTACACTACCTAGTTTTTTTGATAAAACATAGATAATATTAATATATAGTTTTCTGAGTTCAGGGATCCTTAGGTATGGTTTAGTAGGCCCTGTTTCTATTTTAGTTCGACATCATTATCTTAGATCATGTAGACAGTAGGGATTTAGGATGTCCCAAAGTGAATCATTAATCTGGGCTATCCCTGAACACTCCTGGAGACCAGGAGGAGAACCAATAAGTCAAGTACATTCAGAGAATCAGGAGGAGAATCAATAAGTCAAGTACAAATGACCTTTTATCCCAAACAGTTTAGTTTTGCAGTGGGGATCTGACCTGGACTAGTTTGGATGCACATGGTCATGCTTGGTCCAGGGGCCTTGGTACCTTAAAATGACCTTGGTGGTCACCAGTACGATTTAGGTTGAAAATCTCAAGGATATTCCAAGAAATCCTTTAGATTGTACCTAAAAGTACTGAGATGGTTTTGGGGCCAGTGTAGCCCCTAAAAAAGAAGAGTTGAGGACAAGGAGGGAATAATTGTCACTAGATGTCACTCCTTATGCTCCCTGCCCTTTTGATCAGCATTATATTTTGAGGATCATAATCAGAGTTTTTCTGTGTGTGTGTGTGTGTGTGTGTGTGTGTGTGTGTATCTGTGTGTCCATGTCTGTTCATATGTCTTAATCCATGCAAGAGACCTCAGAGCCTGAAACTCAGAGTCCCATATCTACCTCTGGAGTCAGCCTAACGTCTGGAGCTGTGAACACCTCTGCCCAAAATGAGATCCTTCCCGCCACCATGGTGCCCACCAACCTGACAACAGCCAATTCATCTTCTCCAGAGGCGACAGTAACGACCAGCATGTCTGAGACCACATCAAGTCCACTCTCCAATGGTACCAACACTACAACCATTTCTACAGCACCATTGCTGACTAGTATGGTTCCGGTTATAATTGAGGTAGGTGAAATCAGTCAATCCATAATCAATCCATCCATCAATCAACAAGCATTTATTAATTGTTTACTATGTGCCGGGTGCTGAAGTAATCCGTGGGGATACAAAGACAAAAGTAAAAAAGGAAGCACTGTCAGAAAGCTTACATTTTAATGGGGAAAACGTGTACATAATAAAGAATGTCCAAAAGTCTTATTGTAGCTTTGAGCTATTAATTAAATTTAATTAATTAATGTAAAAGCTATTATCAGGTATTGAAGCTTAAAGCTGCACTAAGACTTTTGGGACACACAATATATACAAAATGAATACAAAGTCACTTGTGGGGGAGAGTTCACTAGCACCTGAATGGGTGGGGATGGGGTAGAACCAGGAAAAGCTTCATGAAGAAGGTGGCATTTAAGCTGAATCTTGAAGGAAATTAGGATTTCGCAGAGGTGGAGGAGAGGAGGGAGTGAATTCTAAGTATGCAATTAATGATCATGAGTACTTTCTATGTACTGAGTGTTGTGTTAGGTGCTGAGAATACAAAGACAAAAACCAATCAGTCCCTAGATTTAAAGAAAGGGAGGCCCAAGCCAGATAGGGAAGGGCTAAACCAGAAGAACCGCCTTCATGTTTGATCCTAGAGGTAAGAGGGAGCCATTAAAGGTTCTTGACAGGCATGGTCAGACCTATGCTTTAGAAACCTCATTTTGGCATTTGGGTTTTTGAAGGTGAGAGATTATATACAGAGAGACTAATTCAGAGGCTACAGGTCCAGAAAGATGTGATAGGAGCCTGAACTAGCTTTGGTTGTGGTGTGAGAGAAGAAAAGGAGGTATGGTGGACGTAGAATTAAGAACACTTGGCACCTGATTAGATTGGGGGGGGGGTCAGGGAGAGTGAAGAATCAACAAGGATTTATTTATTTAGTGGATTTATTTAGTGCCTACTGTGTGCCAGGCACTTTGCTAAGTCCTGGGGATATGATGACAAAACTGAGACCATCTCTGCCCTTGTTCTACTGGGTAGCTGAACCAGGAGTTAGGAGAGATGTTAGGAAATACAAGAAAGATAGAGTTGCTAGGAGAGAAAACAGGGGGATATGCACACAGCATGGTTCTGACCCAGTCCGTTTAGAAGTCACTGTCTAACAGCGTTGTGTTAGAGGCTTGAGGATCAGGCTGTATTTCTGGACAATGGAACCCAGAATTGCCTTGTTTGGAGAAGAGACAAAAACATCCTTTTTAGAGTTCCATTTGGCCCAGTTAATATGATGGACTTTAGGCATTATGTAGTTCAAATCCTTTATCTTTCAGATGAAACAACTGAGAAGAAATTTTTTTCCCAAGGTGACCCTTATAGTTAGTGGCAGAATTGGAATTTTAACTATGATCCTTCGGCTACAAGTCCATCCTTTTAAGCTATAAGCTATGCTGTGCAGTACCATGGCTGCTCCCGTTGGTTGTCCAGAAGATCAAGGGGCTCAGTGGAAAATATCCCCAGTGAACCTGACCACCTCCTTTTCGCTTTCATAGATCTCAAAGCCATCATGGGAGCTTTTGCCCTCATGCCCCTGTCAGGCTGGGATGTACCTCTTTGCTGATGTACATGGGCAGACTTGAGGCTCAGGGTTAAGTGACTTGCCTCATCACACAGCAGAACAAGGTATAAAACCCACTCTCCCAACCCCCTTTGCCATGAGCTCTAAGCTTCTTCCAGCTGTAAGGTTCTGCTATTTCTGCTTTGGGAAGTCAATGGAAGCTCCGTAAGAGGTTTCCTCAGGCTAATTCACAGGTCAGCAGACTGCCCAGAACCAGTGGTATTCTTTCTGGCCTAGGCCAAGTTGTAGTAGAGACAGGTGCTGATGGGAACAGGGCTGATTTGGGGGGATAAGCTCAGTTTGATCTCCAGCTTCAGAGTCTGTGGCTGTCAACAGGAAGGGGATAACTCTTGAAGGGTTAAGAAGCCTTGCATGGTGGGAGAGAATTTAATAAATGCTTGTTGATTGGTTGATTGATTGAGAACTAGAACAGGAATCCAAGAAGTTGTTGAAGAGAGGTATAGTAGCTTTCATCCCTCTTGGTTGTGGGACGGGATCATCAGGGGCTCCAATATGCAAAGATACCACTTGGCTAAAGATGGCAGTTGTTTGCCATATAATTCCTTGCTTTCAGGCCTATACCAGTAGAGCTACCCTCGATTATCTGAAGGGAAATGGGGGCAGGGAACAATGGAATAGAGAGTAACAGATAATCAAAATTTATGGATAATTCAAAAATAAATTTTAATTTAAAGATTCACTTCTGTTGGATTTCTGAAGAGGAAAAGACATCACCAGGAACCAAATTGGGCAAAGGAGGAGGGCGGTGTTGAAGATGGATGGGTGAGGGGGAGGAGGGAAGAAGTCATGGTCGTACTGACTTATTTTGTGGGGGTTTTGCTCCCTAGAAACACATCAAATGCTTAAAAATCAAACAAGTACAAGCATTGAAGGGCATCTGCTTGGAGCTGAACGAGACCTACAGTTGTGTAAGTCAAACCCTTTCCCAGTCTCCCCTCAATCCTCCACCATATACAAAGGCTGGACCCTTTGCCGCCGTGAGCATTCTCAAGGCAGAAGGTTACACTGGGGTCTTAGGCACTGGAGGACGGGTCAGACTGGTCTGTCGTGGATTCCACAGTGGTTTCTGAGGCTTTGGGCTTAGGCTGTGTAGGGTTGCCATCTGGTGGGAAGACAACAGCAGACACAATTTCCACTTTGATTCATTTGTTATAATTCCTTCCATCCTTGAGCAGTTCACCTCCCTAAAACCTCAAAGATACCTTTGCATCCAGAAAAACAGTTAATGATCAGAGAATTTAGGGAGGCAACAACTCTAACAGAAAGGATACATGGATTGGGAATCAAGGGATCTGGCTTCTGGTCCCAGCCAGGTCCAGCATCTCGGTAGCTAAGCCACTGATTTGCTAGCTGGTTCCATTAACCAGTTAACTGGTTAAAATAAGATCCTAGATATGGCCAACCCATTGGGAAAGGTCAATGTATTATATACCAAGGTTAGCTATTGTTAGTTTTCCCAAAGCCCTGTGATAACATCACATTTCAGTTGTGTTGAAAGATTTACAAAGTACTTTTCCTGACACTAACCCTTGGAGTTAGGTAGGTAGTAAACATATTGCCATGCTTATTTAGCTGAGAAAATTGAGAAAAGAGAGGTTTAAGTGATTTGCCCCTAGGCTGCTTAATTCTCAGAGCTGAGAGTAGACCTTGAGTCTTCCCACTCCAAAGCCAGCAGCCTTCCATATGCTCCATGCTGCCCCTCTCACACCAGATTTCCTTAATGGTAGTTATCAATCAGTCATTCAGTCAGCAAGCTCACATTAAATGCCTTCTATGTGCCAAGTTCCCTGCCTCAAGTAAAACAGTCTCTGATCTCAAGGAGCTTCCATGGAAGGGGAAGAGGGAAAGAATGGCCACGTGTACGTAGGGGCCATTTGGGTAAATACGCCTCTGGAATCGCACAGCTTGGCTGGTTTCCTCCTGCTTATTGTCCCACGATATCTGTCCAGGCCTCAGGAGAGGATGTTTATTTCAGGCATCCGGAAAATCATTGTGCTTTTGTTTAAGATCCACCTGCCCTGAGAGCCCAAGTATTAATTGTTGCTGGACTCAGTGGGTTGAGAAGCTGAATGCTGCTGCTCCCTCCGATGGGGGTCTAAAGGACAGCAGTAGAACAACTTAGTGTGGCTGGCAGAGTGTTCAGCCATTCGGGGTGCTCACTGTTGTGTTAAGGTCTAGGGAGGACACCAAAAACAAACTAAAAACCCCATACAAAATGCTTATTTACCCTGAAGAGAAGACAGAACAGTTGGATACAGAGTCATCTCTGCCTTCCAAGAGCTCACAGTCCAGCAGAGGGAGAGATAAGATAGACATTTGCACAGTTAACTATAATGATTAGAAGTTAAGCATGAGAAGCCTGGCCTCCCATCCTCTGCCACTGATGCTTCGTTGTGCTTAGGGAGGTGACCTGGAACTATAAAGTGAAGCTTCTGGAGCGACCAGCCAAGCTGGGAAGGTTCCAAGATCAGGTTAGAAGACCCTGGGCCACAGGTCTTTTTCTGAGGACCATCCTAGAGGCTCAGCTCTCCAAAGGTAGCCTCCTTCTTGTGATTTCTGACCACGCAATTCATAAGATGATAGATTGAGAGCTGAAAGCCACCTAATTCAGCCCCTTCAGTTAGGAAGGTGCTGTGTGTTCTGTATTGGCACTTCCTCATGTCAGAGGGAGTTCCATTTCTGGAACTAAAAGGGCTTTCCAGAAAAATCAGATGAGCCAGTCAATGCTGAAAATAATATTTTTTTCTCTCAGATACTCTCTGTACCAAAGTAAAGCAACACCACCCCTAGAGTTCACAGACTTTGAGAGAAGCCTGGCAGTGGGGAGAGGTGGTATTGAGAGGTCTAATGATTTGCCCAGGGTCACACCTCCAGAATAAGTTACGGGCTTGAATCCAGAGCCTTATAGATAGGAGTATGCTGGTAAATGTTTAATAACTGGCTTTCTAAAAATATATCCATAACATCTTTTAAATCTACATTATTATTTTTCTCCAGTATTTCTTAAAAGATAATCAACAAAACAATAAATCATGCAGTGATTTAGAATGTTTGTGGATTTCTGAAAACTGAACAATTGGGAGCTGGTTGGAGCGGGTTCCAGTGCACCCCTTCATTGAGATCTGAAGGCAGCTTTCTCTCCTCTCTGCCAAGCTGGATCTCTATTGAAAACAATAGGCTCTTTTATTTTGTATGTTTAAGGAAAGGCTAAATTGGGAACACTCAAAGGAGCAGTGGGGAGGGAGTGGAAAGTGACAACAAGGCAAGAGCACTGGGGTACCCCAACCACCCTGCTAGACCAGGGCTGGGAATGATACCCACAAAGCAAGACTGAGGAAAGGTCACGGATTCAGAGCTGGAAGTGACCCCCAACACTATCTAGTCCAACCCCTCCGTGTTCTAGAAGGAAACTGAGGCTGAGAAATGAAGTTTTTGCCATGTATGACGCAGGTAATAGTAATACCCGAGTCGTGCTAGAGACCCTTTGTCCACTCTGCCTCTAAACAGAGATGGGATGCAATAAAAAATGTCTCCAGGGAGCCGTAGGTACAATGCTCTCTGGGCGACTACAGGAGGAAGAAGTCCATTATGGTCTTGCTAAGAGACTCAGACCCAAGGACCTTGGCTACGGCACGTGGTCACATCAAGAAGTCTTTCTGAGACACCTGGACCTGGCGGCCCCTTTGGCAGCTCCTGGGGTCAGGGCAGTTTCCTTGGAGCAGAGCAGATCTCTAGGGAAGGGAAGGGAAGGGAAGGTCCCACCCAGATGCATCCCAATGGTTTTCCACCTCCGAGGTCACTTGCACCAATCAGGGGCTTTACAGAAGGGACAGAACAGAAGGGGGACACAGATAGGAGGAAGTAGTCATGGTCATTGGCAATTTATTGGACAGAGGAAGAATTGGCCTAAAAATAGAAGAGGTTTCTAAGCTACAACCCTGTACCAGTGAAAAGATTGATCTTAGGAAGAAGAATGAGAGACCTGCATATGATGGTACCAAGTACAATAAAAAAAAATCAGATGAGAGAGAAAGTACTTTAAGGCTGGGTGTGCTGGAGCCAGCTCTGATCGATCAGGATAGCCAGTTGTTAAATACTCAGTAGAAGCATTTTCACCTTGGAAAGAAATGCAGCAAATCTGCTCCTGTCTCTCATTTTCTTGTTTTGTTTTGTTTATTATCTAGACTTGTCTAAACGTAAGAAAGTGCTGGATGTCAATAATGTAGATTAAACTTAAGCGTGTTGTGTGTACATGCCCCCTGTCCCAGCCAGTTATATTTACCAGCCAGAAAGCCAGTTGTTGTATTTACCATCTCACCAATGGGGGCGGAGCGATTTGGGAAGATTTAGTAGAGGAGACAGTATTTAAATCAGGCCTTCAGTTGTATGTGACAGACACACATTTAGCATCTGTGTGTTGGGCACTGAGCTGCATCCTGGGAGTACAAAGATAAATGTCACATGGCTAATGATCAGTCTAAGATGGGGAGGAAGGAGGGTGAGGACAAGAACCCCAGTAATTCAGAACCAGTATTCCATGTGTAACCTCAGACAAGTCACTTAGTCTTACCGGGTCTCAAAAATGTTTTTGGCTTTGAATTTTCTTTTTTTAATTAAAATCTTATTTTATTTTCATCCCGCCTCCATTCCCTTGTTATTAAAAAAAAAAAAAAAGACAAACTCTTCTATACAGGCAATGTCCAAAAAACATATCTAGGTGGTATGCTGGATTAGAACACTGGAACAGGAGATCTGAGTTCAAATTCAGCCTCAGATGCTTATGAGTTGTGTCATCTTGGACAAAGCACTTAATCTCTTTCTGCTTTAGTTTCCTCAACTGTAAAATGAAGAAAATTATACTACCTACTAGTGTTGTTTTGAGTCAGTTGACAAGCATTTATTATATTCTTAATACGTGTCAGGCATTGTGCAAAGTGCTGGAAATACAAGCAGAAAGACAGTGGATACCCTCAAGAAGCTTATGTTCTAATGGAGGAAGACAACACATAAAAGGAATGGATTTTTTTCAGAACATAGTATATATACACACATGTGCATGTGTGTGTGTGTATATATGTGTGTGTGTGTGTGTATGTATATAATGGGTATCATTTCTTGCCTTCTCAATAGGTGAGGGGTGTGGTGGAGAGAAGGGAGAGAATATAGAATTAAAAATAAAAATAAAGTTTAAATTAAAAATAAAAAGGAATCTGGAAAAGAATTTGGCACATGGCCGCATTGTAGGGGGAGATAAAAGTATAATTATGATGAGGATAAAATGAGATAATATTTGTAAAGCTTCTTGCAAACCATAAAGCATTATGTAAATGCTAGCTATATTTTGTGATCTGCACTTTGAACTCATTACCTCTCTCACAGGAAGCCTGACTTTTAAAATTAGTTGGTTGGATTAGATGACATCTGAGATCCCTTGCTATCTAACTCCATGGTTTTATGATCCTGGACATTGTGATAGAAAGGAGAATGAAGGTAAATATAAAGAACGAGAAGACATTTAAAGAGAGGAGATAAATGTCAGGGAAGGCTTCCTGGAGGTGGTGGCATCTGACTTGAGTTTTGAAGAAAACGAGAGATGTCAGCAGCAAATGGAAGGCAGAGGAAAGAACACATATTTCAGATGTGGGAAATGACTCAAGTGCAGTCTGCGAGGTGAGAGGGTGAGAGGATGAGTTGGAGTGGCTCCAGTTTGTCTGAAATGTACCTGAAAGGGGAAAGGGAAGGGGCTAGTCTGGGTTAGCCTGCCCATTGGCCCCAGATCATGTAGAATTTGAATCAATAAGACCCTGCACGAAGGCTAGGTTGGAGAAGGGACAGACTGAATTCAGGAAGAAAGGTTAGGAAATTATTACAATAATCTGGATGGGGAGGGGTGAAGGCCTAGACTATGATGACTTCAGTGGGAATACAGAGGAGGGGCACCACCCCTGTATGGAAGCCCCTCTCTCTGAGGTTAACAGTGATCTCTTGACTGGTAAATGTAATGGTCTTTACTCAATCCTTCTTGACATCTCTTCAGCTTTTGAAGCTATTAACATCCTTCCTCCTCCTCCTCCTCCTGTCTTCTCCCTTAGCATCCTTGACACTCTGTACAGTCTTCTTTTGTTTTTGTTTTTTGGGGGGTTTTTTTGGCTAGGCAGTGGGGTTAAGTGACTTGCCCAGGGTCACACAGCTAGTAAGTGTCAAGTGTCTGAGGCCAGATTTGAACTCAGGCCCTCCTGACTCCAGGGCTGGCACTCTATCCACTACGCCACTTCACTGCCCCACTGGACAGCTTTCTGATTGTCTCTCCTGGTTCTCCTGCTACCTGTCTAACCATCTCATCCTCAGAATCATCTTCTGTTTCCTGCCTCGCCCCTTCCTACCTGTGGGAATGCCCTAAGGTTCTGTCCTAGGCACTCTTCTCTGTCCTGTAGAAAGCCTTTCCTGAACTCCTTACTTGCTAGTTCTTTCTGTCTTCCTCCTGAAATAATACAGGGTATCCCGAAAGTCTTAGTGCAGTTGCAGCCTCATTAAAGCTTCACTTTGAATTTTGTTTCAAGCCAATTTTATCCCCATTTTACAGATGAGGAAACTGAGGGGTTAAGTGATTTGCCCAGGATTACACAGCTACTAAATATCTGAGGCTAGATTTGATCTCAGGTCTTTCCTGACTCCAGGACTGGGTCTCTATCCCCTGAACTCCCTGGCTGAATTTCTTTACATCACAGATGCTTAAAGTAGGAGGGTGGGTAGGCACTTTTAAAAAAAAAATTTAAGCTCCAAACTGCACTAAGACTTTTGGGACACCCTGTATTATATTAACTTATTTGTATAAACATTGTATTCTTTGGTAGAATGAAAGTTCCTCGAAGGCTAGGACTGGTTTCCATATTGTTTTTGTATGTCCAGGACCTAGCACAATGTCTTCTACATTGGAGGAGCTCTATGTATTTGTTGAATTGAATTGTAGGTTGATATTATATTGTAAAGGTCTTTGAATGCCAGTTTGAGAAACGGGCCATTAAGAAGATTACCTTGATTAAATTTTATTTGTTTTCAAATGAATATGCTCCTCTTTCCCACCTCCTCCCACACCCTCCATTGAGAAAGCAAGAAAAATAAAACTCCTGTTGCAAACATGTATAGTCAAGCAAAATGGATTCTCTCATTGGCCATGTCCCCCCAAAACATATCTCGATATGCTCTGTGAGCCCATCACCCCCCTATCAGGAGTAGAGCAGCAGAGAATCCCCTCTGGCATTGGATTGATCATTGGGTTGATTAGAATTCCTAAGTGTTTCAAAGTTGTTTGTCTGGGTGGTCTTGTTACTATATAAATTATTCTAGGAAGATTATTCGAGCAGTGCTATAAGACATGAGTTAGAGAGCAGGGAAATTAGCGATTGCAAAAGTCCAGGTGAGAAATAATGAGAACCTGAACCAGGGTGCCTGGCACATAGTAGGCATTTAATAAATGTTTGTTGGCTGAATGACTCCTGCCAGCATTTCTTCCAGGGTGAATCTACCCTAGAGGTCGTTGGACATATGCCTGGTGACTTCTGTGGGCAACCTATGCTTTTTTGCATTTTTCATGAGGGGAGGCACCAGCAGTGGCTTAAACCATGCAGGCATCTACCTACCCCTCCCTCCTTAAGCCTCTGGAATGTAAAGGAATTCAGCCAGGGGGTGCAGTGGATAAAGCACCAGGCCTAGAGTCAGGAAGACCTGAGTTCAAATCTAGCCTCAGATATTTACTAGCTATGTATGATCCTGAGCAAGTCACTTAACCCCTGTTTGCCTCAGTTTCCTCATCTGTAAAATGGGGATAATAATTGCACCTACCTTCCAGGATTGTTGTGATGCTCAAACAAGATAATATTTGTCAAGTGCTTAGTAGTGTCTGGCACATAAGTAAGTACTATATAGATGTTAGCTGCTGCTATTGTTATTATCCTCTAGACCTGGATTAGGAGTCAGGTATCTTACTGTGTGACTTTTGTCACATCACCAACCTCTTGAAATTTAGTTTTTAGCTTTAAATCATGGAAGAACTGGCTGATCTTGGAGAAACCTTGCTAAAGATCTTTAAGAATGGGGGAATGAGAAGGAGAGAAGAGACCCACTTCTTGCATCTGCCCATGCAGGATGTGTTAAACAAGTGGTGTAGGGTATAGTGTGTAGAAGATAGAGTCAGAGGACCTGGGTTCAAATCCCATCTCTGGCCATCATGAGCAGTGTCACTTAGGGCAAGTCATCTGGGAGGCATTAGTTTGTTTATCTGAAGTTGAGGTGGGGGGTGGTTGGACTAGGTCCCCTCTAAAGGCTTCCTTCCGGCTCAAAATTTCCAAGCCTGTTCTGGCCAATGACAAACCCTCTTGCAGGTTCTTCCCAGGATGCTTTATAGAAGTTGGCAAGCCTTCCTCTTCTGGCATAATCCACCACTAGGTTGTTTTCCCTCAGCCTTCCCTGACACCCAATCGAAAGGAGAGAACACAGGCCGTGGCCGACCTTGACCTTGCTGTGTGCAGTAGCCAAGGCCTCTGGTGTTATGCAAAAGCAGTAGGAAAATACCCAGGCTTCAATTCCCAGCTGGGAGGAGCCCTTGGTGCCCAGCCCCCACCCCTCTCACTCTGTCCGTGAAGGAGGAGGAGCAACGGCAGCAGACGGGAAGCTTTCTTCTCCACCCCAGCTCCATCCCAACAGGAAAGTAGCCAGAGCTGCTTTGGCATTTCCTCCTCCCCCGACCGGACAGAGGAGAGAGCCCCGGTTGCAGTTCCTTTCCTGTGCAGAGGAGGCAAGGAGCTCGTGCTGGACACAGGCTTAGTTTAAATCAACCCCAGGAGGTGGAGGGAAAGGGGATGTGGATGTCTGCAGCTGCTGCCACCGCCAAAGCAACTCTGCCTTGTGATTACATATGTGTTAAGGATGGGTAGGTAGAAAGATAGATACGTGGATGGATAGATAAATAGATACAAGAAAGGATGGATACATACATACATATGTGGATGGATAGACAGATATGTGGATGGATAGATAACTAGATACATGGATGGATGGATACATACATGGATGGATAGACAGATATATGTGTATGGATAGATATAAATAGATACAAGGAGGGATGGATACATACATGAATGGATAGACAGAAAGATACATAGATGATGGATACATACATATACATGGAAGGATAGACAAGATAAATAGATACATGGATGAATACATATATGGATGAATGGATACATACATGGGTGGATAGATAGAAAGAGATGTGGATGGATAGATAAATAGATAAAAGGATAGATGGATAGATAGATAAGAAAGATAGATATGTGGAAGAATGGACAAATGGATGGATGGATACATATATACCTACATGGATGGATAGATAAATAGATACATGGATGGGTAGATAGATAAATAGATATGTGGTTGGATAGGTAAATGGATGGATGGTTAGATACATACATAGATACATGGGTGGATAGATGCAGATGTGGATGGATGGATAGAGCATTTATGAAGCACTTACTATGGCACTGTGCTACGCACTGGGAACATTTATATATAAACATATATACATAAGTGTGTGTGTATATATATATATTTTTATATATATATATTTTATATATATATGTATTTTATATATATATATATATATATATATATATATACACACACACACACATACATACATACATAGATACATACACACACATATACATAGACACACAGAAAGATAGTTCCTGCCTTCAAGGAACTTACATTCTAATGGAGAAAACCCACACATAGGTCACTTCACAGTGGAAGTATGAGGTGAAGCCATTAGGCCATGGGGGCAAAGTGGAAAAGCAGTGGGGATGGTTCATGAGCTGAGTGGGGTCTGATGTGAGCATAGCTAACATGGAGGGGTACTTCCTCAAATGGTGGTTCTTGGACAGTCAACGGCCAGTTCTTCACCCAGACCCATTTCCCTAGTAATACCAGAGAGGGAACCTTATTGGAAGAGCAACCCAAGAGGTAGGATGTCCCAGCAACAGTTAGGGCACTGGACTTGGCGTCAAGGAAGGCCTGGCTTCAAATCCTCCCTCCGATGTTTGTTACCTGTGTGATCTTGGGCATGTCACTTAAATTACTGCACCTCGGTTTCCTTTTCTGTAAAATAGGATTTGACCATAGAGAACCCTTTCAGTTCTAGATCTATGATTCCTTCTTGCTCTGCTTCTCTGTTTCTATCTGTAGCTATTTTCTCTCGGTAGATTATAATCTCCTTGAGGGCAGGAACTGTCACAATTTCTGCCTTTGTTTCCTCAGTGCTGAGTACAGTGTCCAGGCATAAGGAGCCTCTCAAAAATACTGTTGAATAGTTGAGTCCTCTTTCTTCTCCCTGGTACCCTATGTCCTTTGTCCCCAACCTTGCAATTACTGCAATGTTACAGTAAATTATTTCTTTTTGGAAAGTGCTGTGTATTAAGGTGCTAGAGGAATATGACAGTGTATTGAGAGTGCCAAGACATCACAACAGCGTTAAGGTCCCTTACCTGTGCACATGGGTGAGCTCCTGAGGACAGGGTTTCATTGTTGTCCATTGCCACCCTTGCTGACCTTCTGGTGGCAAGGTTCTGGTGTCTGGTAACTCGACACCTCACCCCAGAACACAAAGTCATTGGACTGCGTTTTCTCATCTGTGAGTCACAGCCCTTCTCACGACCTGGAAGTTTAGTACAGAGACTCATTTCCCTTTGTAGAAAGGATAATATTGTGGCTTTAACTGAAGTGGGTGCTTGAGAATAGGGGTGCAGCTTATGTGGGATGCTAATGTTGTGCACTGAATTAGGCTAATTCCTGGATCCTGCTCCCAGCATACACACACACACACACACACACACACACACACACACACATGCATCATATAAACTGTTTTTCTTATGCTTTGCCAGGAGGACATCAAAAATGTTTTATGAGTGCATTGTTTTTATAAATAGTCACTTTTTGATCACCTCCCTCAAATAGTTCATCCAGAACAACCAATACAGTGACCTTGTCTGATAATATGTTACCTTCTGCCCCCATAGACACACACACACACACACACACACACACACACACACACACACTCGCTACCCAGAAGAGGGAGGCATGTTTTGTTATTTCTTTTTAGTGACCAACATTTTGGTCATTGTCATTACTTTTAGTCTGACTTCCTTCAAGTGTTCTTTTTAGTTATTCTATTGTCCTCATGATGTCTTGTGGTCCAGGAGGATTTTAAAAAGGCCCAGGGAGACAACTTAACTAAGGTGGTTTGTGAGCCTAAGGTGTCTGAGGCAGAAGCTGGGACCCAGGACTGCTCCCTAATCCTGGCTCAATCTGAAGTAAATCCGAGCTGCCTCTTCTTGGTTCTGGATTCAAAAGGTGGTGAGTGCTGGGCCTGTTTGGGGCTCAAACAGTTGGGAGGTGTGGGAGACAAGGGATGGCCCTGGGAGTGGGCATTGGACCACATAGCTTCCCAGTGCTTATGAAAGGGGCTCTCTTTGTCTGCGCCAGTGAGGCCAGAGAGCTTGGGACTTGAAACTCTTCTGAAACGAAATAGTAGGGCCGGGGAAGCGTGGAACAGGGTAAGCCGGGCCAGGTTCCCCAATGCACTAACTTGTGTTCCTAATTCCAGACATTACTCACATGCTCGAAGTCATGAATAAGCACAAGTCTAACCTGGAAAAGGTAAGGCCTTTGAGGTGATCTTTGAGTCCTGGGGCTCAGGCTATTGTTGGTTGAAGCAAATGGCTTCTCCAGACCCTTCTCCCCACTTTCCCCTGCCCTTTCCCCAGTCAGGGAAACCCTAATTATTTTCACCAAAGGTCCTAGTACCCCTCTGAATCTGAGCCAAACCCCAGCTACCCTGCTAAGGGAGGAATTAGAGGCTGCCACTGAGAGGTGGCATCTGGAGGAGAAAGCCCAGAAGCCATAAGCAAGTCTAAAAATAATAATAAAACTTACATTTTTATGTGTTCATAAAGTCCTTTGACATCCATTCTCCAGTGGAGTAAATTAATTGTGGAGGTGATAGTTGAGAGCCAGAAGGAATCTCAGAGCTCTGGTAGGCCAACCCGGGTCCTCATTTTAACAGGTGAGTTAAATGAGTCCCAGAGAAGTGAATTAGCTTACCTAAGGACACCACAAGGCACAGCTAGGTGCTGCAGTGGATTGAATGCCAGGCCTGGAGTCAGAAAGACTCATCTTTGTGAGTTCAAATCTGGCCTCAGACACTTACTGGCTGTGTGACCCTGGGCAAGTCACTTAACCTTGTTTGCTTGTTTCCTCATCTGTAAAATGAGCTTGAGAAGGAAATGGCAAACCACTCCAGTAGCTCTTGCCAAGAAAAATCCCACAGCGGGTCATGAAGAGTCAGACATGATTGGCGATGACTGAACAATAACAAAAAGGGCACATATCTGTAAGCTGTTAAGAGCTGGGTTAGCCTAGTTCCTCTGGAGGCAGTGGAAAGAGCCCTAGCTCCCGAATCATAGGACCAAGGTTCAAATCTTACCTCTTGACTTCTTATTGGGGGGGAGGGGAGAGAGAGAGATAATTTGGAACTGAAAATAAATTTTAAACGTTTTTTAAAAACAAATCTTCTGGGGCAGCTAGGTAGTGTAGTGGATAGAACTCCAGCCTGGGAGTCAGGAGGACCTCAATTCAAATTTGACCTCAGACACTTAACACTTACTAGCTGTGTGACCCTGGGCAACTCACTTAACCTCCACTGCCTCACCAGAAAGCCAAAAAAAAAACCCAACCTAAAAACAAAAAACACATCTTCCCTCTGATGCTTGCCTTGTGGGGTAACTAAAAGCAAAGTCACTTAACTTTACTGAGCCTCAGTTTTTTTTATGTAAAAAATGAGGAGTCCGGACTCTGCCATCCTTCCCAGGCTACTATAATCTAAATTCAGTGTTCTTTTCCCTATGCTGGGCTAGAAGGTATATACAGTATTTTTTTCTGGCCTGGGACCTGTCATTTCACTGGGTAGAGAACTATCGAGGAAACAGTCTACCAGCATAGATAGGTCAGTCAGTCAGGAGACATTGAGAAGTGAGCGTTGTGTGCCACGCACCGTGCCTAGGAACCAAGGACACATGAAAGGCAAAAGCCCCTTCCCTTAAAGGGCTCACATGTGATTATGGGAGACAGCACGCTAGCAGCCATGTAGATTCAAGATCTATATGTACTATGTAAATCAAAGATAACATCAGAGGGCTCTGGCAGAGTTCTAACATTTGTGTTCTAGAAGAGTTGTCTGGGGGCACTGGAGAGGTCCAACTGATTTGTCCAAGGGTACTCAGACAGGTCTTTCGATTTTGGGACCACTGTGCCTCAGTACAAAGTTACCCCCATTTTGTGGAGGAGGAAGCTGAGGCCAGAGAGATTTTTACTCACTTGCCCAAAGTCACAAAGCTAATAAATGGCAGAGGTGGAATTTGAACCTAGGTCACTGGAGTCCAGGTCTTCCCAGTATAGTAAGTGGGAGTGCACACGTTCTTTGTGTGTTCACCCTTTGTCCCTGGCACATATCCTGCTTTACCCCTGGATCTGCTCTTTTTATTCCCATGCGAGCACACAAACACACACACACACATACACACTCACATTCATGCACTCACACACATGCATACACACACTCTCACACTCACATACATGTACACACTCATACACTCTCTCACACTCGCACTCACTCACCCATACTCACTTATATAAAAACACCTACCCAGAAGAGCATTGCGAGTTGCTTTTTAAGCTGAATGTTATGACTTGTAAGAAATTCTTCTATTTACCCCACCACACATAACCCCTAGGGTCAGCTTCCACCATACATATGTAACCACTCATGGTTCACAACCTTGACTTGGCTTGACACTAGCTGTGTGACCCTGGGCAAGTCACTTAACCCCAAGTGCCTCACAAAAACCAACAAACAAACAAACAAAAAAAAGACACAACTTTGACTTGGCCCCAAACACATGAGAACTGGGAGGGCTTGGTTTCTCCTCCAGTCCTTAGCCTCATCCTATCCTCCCTTCCCATGGCTGGCTTCCCATGAGTGACAGGCATTTGTCTATGTCCACATTGTTCCTAGTTAGGGATCCAGGACTTCCAGGAGCAGGACATCCGGAGTCACCAAAGCTATTCCCGAAAAACACTGATTGCCCTGGTCACCTCAGGTCTCCTGTTAGCAGCTCTGGGCACGGCTGGCTACTTCCTCATGAACCGTCGGAGCTGGAGCCCTGCAGGAGAGAGATTGGTCAGTTCTGGGAGCTGGTGAGGACACCAGGGTTGGTTAAGAGAGGAGTCAGAGGTTTTGCAGGGCTACTTCATAGCATGATCACAATGTCATAGCTAATAGTGTCAGAGCTGGAAAAGACCTTTTAAGTTCACAGAGTCTGACCCTCTCATTGTAAGGGTGAGGGAAACTGAGACTTCTGTGGGTAAAAGTATGAAGAAAGCATCCCCTTTCCCACTGGAAAAGCAAGCCTTCCCTGACTCCCTTCTTCCATATACATCCAGTTTTATCACAAGGTGCTGGGTTATGGGAGAGGGAGGGTTCTTTGCTCACTGGAGTCCAGTTTGTGAGGGAGAACCTCTGTGTTTAGTAGATAGAAAGGAATGCTAAGGTCATGCATTCATTGCTGCCTGTGGGGAAAGCTGCAGTGTGTGGTGGTGGTGGGGAGAATAGGAGTCTTTTCAAATCATTCAGACTTATTTATAAAGCTGTTAGATGCTGGGAGATACCACCAGGACCTTTCCTTTGCCCCATAAGTAGGTGGTGGATGTAGCAGTCACCAGCCTGTCTGCACTTCTTTGGTCAGGAAGAGGTTGGGGCTAGGAGAGAAGAGAAGGTTGTGGGCAAATCTTTTGGGAAACACTATTTCCTGGCCTGGCATCCTGATATGCCTAGCCTGCCCTGGGAATGTGCTCTGGCCAGGGGGACCATCCAGGCCTCCCTACCAGGCCAACCTCTTGCCATCAGTGACATGTTTTGGTGCCTCTCTCCTCTGTCCCCAGGAGCTGGAGCCCTGACCTGTTCTTCAGGAAGAATGGAGTCTTCAAATACAGATGTCACTCCTCTCCTCCTCCCCTCCTTCTTTTTCCCCCTCCTCTTTGGGACCCACACCAATCGACCCCATACTTTCCTGTTTCAGTAATGCTCCCTTTATTTATATACTGTCTAGGGAGAAGACCCCTATTACACGGAGAATGGTGGAGGCCAGGGATATGGTGCAGGCCCTGGGGCCAGCCCTGATTCACAGGAAAAGGCCAGTCAGAACCGAGGGGCCCAAGAGAATGGGACCAGCCAGGCCACATCCAGCAATGGCCACTCGTCCAGACAGCACGTGGTGGCTGATACAGAACTGTGATGGGACAAGGAAGGGCTTGGAGCTGGTGGGGTGAGGGCAAAGACCATCCCCCCAGAGAGCTCTAGGCTCCTCCCCACCCTTCCCTCCCTGCTGTCCATGTAGTACACCAGTTCCCAAATTGTTCTTACCCTTTATCATTCTCCCTCTCCCTCTCACTACACATAGCTTTTTTTGTGTTCCTAGGTTGGGCTGGGGGAGGAATTTCTCTTATTACCAGATCCCCAGGTCAGTGGTGCCTCTTTACTACTCTGGACAGCGTGCCCTGCTGGGGACCCTAACTCTTACCTTGGTCTATTTGGGGCCAGGGTGTGACAAGAAAGAGCTAAGGCTCCAGAACCCATATATAGTACTATATAAATAGGGACTGGGCTCCTGGGGCATGAGCCAAGCTCCAGATGAATCTCTCTCCCTGATAGACCAGAGAGTTAGTACCTCTGCCACCCTGGTCTCTCTCCCCACCTCTACCTCCCCCTAGGGCCCCACTCTCCTACTGCTAATTCCTAGGAAGAGAGGAAAAGTTGGGGCTGCCAATGCTTCTGTGTAGGATGCCCATTATTCCGGGCTTTCCCTTCCATTTTCTTCCTTTCTTGTAAGGAAGCCACATTAACCACTTTCTGTCCTTCCTGCCTACTTATCAAGACTAAACAACTTGTTTTTCCCCAAATGTTTCCCTCTGTCCTCCTACAAAACAGAATTGGCTGTCCTTGCCTTCCCTCTTAAGCCCAATACAGCCCAGCCATTTCTCTTGTAAGCAAATATGCCCGTGGGCAGCTCTCTGTGAGATGGGGATTAGAACTAACCAGATTCTTAAATTTTTTTTTTTGGTCTGTACTCATGCATTTGTAGGTATATACTGGTATGTGGGGACGTATCGGTGATAGCAAATTGTGCTCAATCTTGGCCTCCTCTGGGGAAAGTGGTGGGGGGAGTAGAGATCACAAACCTCTTCTTGGGCACAGGAAGCTGGGCCGAGGGGTGCGGCCTGTTGGCAGCTCCTGTGGCTTCCCTAAGAAAGTGCCCAAACGAGAGCCTTGGAAAGGCAAGATGACATTATTTCTGACTGTCACAGCCTTGACCTCCTCATCTGTAGCTCTCAGGAGTTTATACTAGTGCCATCCCTTCATGAGCCTCGCTCCCCCAGTTCCCCGTGCCTCCACATCCCTTTCACACCCAACACTCTTTGCTCACCACCAGGAGTCAGCCTCTTGGGAGAAAAGGATAGAATAGTTCTGGAGAGGGAGGAAGCAAGAGTCCCTGGGTTCAGCAGCCCTTAGAAGCTATTACTTTCCAGAGGCAGGGAAGAGGGTTGTAATTTTTGGGGTTTTTTCCACCTTGAGAAAAAATGTTTGTAAATACTGTAATTAAAGTGATAGTAAAATGGGTATGTTTCTATCGCTCAGGTCTGGGCTCCTTATTCAGTAAACATTTATTAAGCACTTATTTACCTTGTCTGAGGAACTAAGCACCTGGACATAAAAAAAAAGGCAAAAACATGACCCTTGCCTTTGAGGAACTCACATTCTAATGGAGGAACACAAGCAAAACTCTTACCTGAGATAATGACCCTGCCTACCTGGTCACTGGAAGTGGGGACCCCCGTCTGGGGAGGGTTGTTTCTAGAGTACGCCGGCTCAGGGGACCCAAAGGCCAAGGAATCTCCACTCCTTCTATTTGTCAACCTTGGAGAAAAAAAAAAACAACTAACTCCAAGGGGTGTCATAGGAGGGTCATTTCTTTAGGGGGTATAGTGCCAAGCTGGAGGGAGGTGCTGTTCGTACTGATTAGGCCCTGAAAAACCTTGGGTAGAGTGGATAGGAGTTGTGTTGGCAGTTTCCTTCTAAAGGAAAAATGGAAAGACCCAATGTTAAAACTAGATGTTATCGATCTTGGCAGAATAATGGGCTCTGAATACAAGGATGGCCAGTACAATAGGAATTTTGGAGGGGTGTGGGAATTTCATGAGGCCCAGCCCATTACAGAGGTCTATTCTGTGAACTCTGGGTCTAGTTTCTGTGCAACTCACTAGATAGGGAAACCTTTTGGGGTCTGAATAAAAATAAAAGGGCAGGGGAATTACCAGCAAGGTCTTATCCCTTTTCTACTATCTATAAAATGGGAATATTTAAAATAACTACTACTTAACCTCAGGGTGATAGTAAAGAACATGCTTTTTATAAACCAAAGGCACTAAAGAAATGTGAGGTATCATTATCATCCCTGGCTCTCTGCTTTCCTTCTAGGACCTGAAGCCTGAGCCTCAGGGACCAGATAACAGAGATATTTGGGGAGCTCACTCTCTAGATACTCTACCACCTGCTAAGACATTCGCTTTCACCCACCGCTTTAGGAAAATAAGTGTAAATGGAACTTCATGCACCCCCTGACCCACCCAAGATTTTCCGTAGTCCTTTGGCCGTAGGAAGCCAAGAGGGCATAATGCCAGTCATGTCTGCACAGCTCAGTGACCCCAGGAAATTTGCAGGGCATGTAAATGGGGTCAGAAGCTACCAGGGCCAAATGAAGGTCTGATCCTCGCATTCTTATCTGGCCTGGACCAGGCCTTCCCCCTCCAACAGCTTCCTAGTCTTCACCCCTCCCACTCCTTTTACCCTTGGGTTTTTTCTGGCCTCATATTCAGACCCCGTGTTCCATGAGGCTCTAGAGGAGGAAAGGGAATTGAGGCTGGAAAAATCCAAAGATAGGAAGGAGTCTTGTTTGTCACTGTGTTGGGGCAGGAAAGGGATGATGGTTATTTTTTGTAACTAGCTGGGTTTGTGAAAGTTG
The DNA here is from genome assembly GCF_003287225.1 of Phascolarctos cinereus. Classification (NCBI taxonomy): domain Eukaryota; kingdom Metazoa; phylum Chordata; class Mammalia; order Diprotodontia; family Phascolarctidae; genus Phascolarctos; species Phascolarctos cinereus. Next base: position 374,026,926 of record NW_027555958.1, read on the forward strand.
GGGAGGGGTGGGGCTGGCAGCTCCCTTGAAAATATGGGGGAGGGGGAATATGAGTGTTGTTATCAGTAGATTATAATAAGTTCCTTGAGGATAGATAGTTTGATTTTTGTCTTTGTATTTCCAGCACCTAGCCCAGTGTCATGCACATAGTAGATGCTTAATAAATGCTTGTTGAGTAATTGATGTCTGGTAGCAAGGCCCTGGTGACAGCTAGGTGGCAAAGTGGATAGAGCACCAGCCCTGGGGGCAGGAAGATGAGTTCAAATGTGGCCTCAGACACTAGCTATGTGACCTGGGCAAGTCACTTAACCCTGTTTGCCTCAGTTTCCTCATCTGTAAAATGAGCTTGAGAACGAAATGACCAACCACTCCAGTATCTTTACCAAGAAAACCTCAAATGGGGTCAGAAAGAGTTGGACGCGACTGAAATGATTCCAGAATAACAAAATGCCTGGCGTACTAGGAACCTGTCCAATTCCTATCCCATGTAGGATAGGGGGAGGGGGAGGTTTGTGTCTGTTGGAGGCTAAATGCCGGGGGGGGGGGGGGGGGGGGGGGGCAGCGTAACTGTTCTCTGTGACAGCTGGGAAGTCACGTCCCTTTCTCCGGTACCCCGAGGTCGGTCCCACCCCTTTGGAGCTCGTCAGCAGCGATGCGGCAATCGCCCCATCTACTGGTCTTTGCGGGCTCGTGCGGCTGGGTCCTGTCCAAAGCTTCGCATGAAGCCACGGAAGGGAGCAAAGGGAACGAGGAGGGCTGCGCCGGTTTACCGTTGGCCTTTCAGATGCCATCTACGCTTCGGCTTCTCGCTTCCCCCACCTTGCCCCACGTCCCCTATAGCAAAAACTTGTGGCCCCCGCCTGCTTTGGACATTCTTTGCACTAGCTGATGGGGGAACATGCGAATGTAGGGAGGAGAGGTATTGAATTACCTTTGCGGTTTTGCCTCTAGGACATTCCGGGCAAGAGCCTTGTTCTTGGCTCATTTATAACCGGGCCCTCCTAGGATCACAGAATGTTCGAGCTGGAAGGAGCCTCGGGGAGGATGTCGGCCAATCTCCTCATTTAGCAGGCAAAGAAAACTAAGCCCAGAGACAAGGAATTACTTGCCCAAGGTCACCTAGGTAGTGGGGAGCAGAGCCAGGATTCAAACCCAGGGCTCTTGTGGTGGTATTATGAAATATCTCCTTGCAAGGTCTTGCCTATCTGCCATAACAATGATTAGGAGCCCTGGGCTTGGGGAGAGGGGCAGGGGGACCCACAGTGTGCATCAACAATGGGAAACAAAAAGCCTAATTTGATCTTAGGCTACATTAAGGGGAGAGTGGAGAAAGAATTATTTACTGAGTACCTACTGTGTGCAAGGCTTGGGAGGGGGGTACCACCCACTGAAGATGAATAAGACATGATCCCTGCTCTCAAGGGGATGTACAACCTAGCTGGGAAGAATAGACATGCACAGTCATAACTACAATACAAAGCAGGATGGCATTGATCTGTATAAAAAGTGTTACAAATTTCAGAGACAGAAAGAGGTTACTCCTGGCTGGGAGCCAGATGTACCGGCAATTAGGGAAGACTTCATGGAGGAGGTGGCATTGGAGTTAGGCCTTAGATACGCAGAATTTTAATGGGAAGAGAAGGGATGAAAACAGCATGGGTCAAGGGTACCAAGGATGATTAAGACAAGTTTAGCCAGCACACAGAGTACGTACTGGAGAGAAGTAGAAGATTGAGCTGGAAAGATAGATTGGAACCAGATGGGAGAGCCTTGAATGATGCAATTAGAAATTACTTTTCTTAGGTAAGCAATAGGAATCATTCAAGATCTTTGAACTAAGGAGTGATAGGATCAAAGTTATACACCTGAAAGAGTAATTTAGGCATTAAGTCATTCAGTAAGGAAATGCCATTGGAAGATATTGGACAAAGAAGAGATTGGAGGCAGGGAGATCAGTTAGGAGTCCAGCAGAGAAGTGAGCAGAGGACAGGGTTTTGGCAGTGGAAATGATATGAAGGGGTTAGATATTAAAAACCTCAAAAGTGTAGAATAGACAGGAGGTGGTGGCCTGGACCCACTGCTTTCCTGGTATGGCTGAGTCAAGAAGGGATACGTTAGGCTCATGCCAAGACTGTCAGCACAGGGTGGATTCCCACAATCACAATCAGAGGTCTAGGCTTTGGGGAGACAAGGTGAATCAGACAGATAATCAGCACCCCAACACTCACTTGTTAGCATGAATCCCTGCTGTTAATGATAGCTAACATTTGTACAGTGTCTACTTTGTACCAGACACTGCTAGGCACTTGAGAAATATTATCTCATTTTGACTGTCACAACAACCCTGGAAGGTAGGTGCTATTATTATTCCCATTTTACAGATGGGAAACTGAGACAAGCAGTGGTCAAGTGACTTGCTTGGGGTTGCACAGCTAGTAGGTGTTAGAGGTCAAATTTGAACTCGGATCTTCCCGATTCCAGGCCTGGTATTGAATCCACAGCACCACCTAGCTTCTGTTGCTCTTGCAATAAGTTTCCTGCCTCTTTCTTAACCACTTGGATTCTTAACCACTTCTGAACCATGTTGGTTCCCTCTTGCTTCCATCCCAATTCAGGTCCTGCTTCTCTCCCCATGAGCAGGCTCCTTGTTCAAAGGCCAGAGCCTTGTCATAATCACCTGCATTCTCGTGCTTAGCACACAGTAGGCACTTAATAAACACTGGTTGACTGACTGATTGTACGTCTTGCCTCTAAACCAGGCAGGATTCTACATTGACATCTAGGTGGTCAGCTAGCCGGGTGGGTAGCATTGGACTTAAAGTATGGGAGATCTGAGTTCAAATTGTACCTCAGCTCCTTCACTTAAACTCCCTCAGCCTCAATGTCCTCATCTGAAAATGGGGATAATAATAGCACCTACCTTGTTGTGAAGATCAAATCCATGTAAATCACTTTGCAAACCTTGAAGTTTTCATATAAACACTACTGTGATTATAGCCAATTGAATATTGGAGCAGATAACAAGAATCAGGGATGACCCCCGGATTCTGTGCCTCAGTTTGCCACTGGGTCTGGACGAATTGTTTTTGTTTTGAGGGGGAAGATAATAAATTGCAGACATATTGTTTCAGAAAAAAAACTGTTCTCCATATTGAGTGTGAGATACTAGCTGGCCATCTAGTTGCAGATATCCAAAAGTTCGTTGGAGATCTGGGGCTGGACCCTGGAAGAGCTATCCAGGACAGAGGTAAAGAGATGCTAGCAGCATCTGCAAAGAAGCAGTAATAGCCGAAGCCACATGGGAAAGGATGGGAGCACTGACTGAAGAAGAGTTATTACTGGGGATACGGTGCCGGAAGACTGTCCATCCCTAGTAGGCAAAGGGAGGAAGAGGAGCCTACAGAGAAGAGAGAGCAGAAACAGAACGGTCGGAAGAGGATCACAGATGCCAAGAAAGGAAAAAATCCCTAGAAGAGGAGGGTGATTCACCGTAACAGTAATAATAATAATAATAATAATAAAAATAGCTAATATTTGTTGTTGTTGAGTCATTTCAGTTGTGCTCAATCTTAGTGATGCTATTTGAGATTTTCTTGGCAAAGCTACCATTTCCTTCTCCAGCTTATTTTATAGATGAGGAAACTGAGGCAGACAGGGTTAAGTGACTTGCCCAGTATCACACAGCTAGTAAGTGTCTGAGGCTGGATTTGAACTCCTGAAGATGAGTTTTTCTGATTTCAAGCTCAGTGTGCCACCTAGTTGTCCATAACAGATTTGTTGTTGTTCAGGTATGTCTGACTCTTTGTGACTCCATTTGGGGCTTTTTTGGGCAAAGATACTGGAGTGGTTTGCCATTTCCTTCTCCAGCTCATTTTGTAGATGAGGAAACTGAGGCAAACAGGGTTAAGTGACTTGCCCAGGCTCACACAGCTATAAGTGTCTGAGGCCGTATTTGAACTCAAATCTTTCTGACGCCAGGCCCTGCACTCTATCCCTTGTGCCACTGCTTGAAGATTTTCAAAGTATTATGCATATATTATGTAATTTGACCCTTAACAACAACTCTGTGAGGTGGGAGTTGTTGTTATCCCCATTTCATAGATGAAAAAACTGAAGTTAAATGACACCTCGCCCAGGGTCACATAGTTGGGTAAGTGGGATCCCAACCCTGACTTTAAGTCCAACGCTCTATCTGCTATGCTGATAGAAACATTGCATGGAAGAGATCAAAGAGGATAAGGCCTAAGAGGAGACCTTTGGATTGACAGGTCTCCAATTCCCTTCAGTCCCACTGCCTGTCAGTAAATTCATCCTACTGTCTAACCCTTCTGCTGTAATCTAAACCCTCAGGCTGAGAATATATAAATCAGAGTGAAGAGTTCATTCCTTCATGTATGATTTATTGATTATCTGCTATATGCAAAGCACAGTACTATGAGCTGGATAGGTTAGCCCTCTTAGCATGCCAGAAAATAATGATGTGAAAGAAAGTCCTCCACATATGGACAGCTCGTGTGTTCCAAAAAATCTGTCTGATATTCCAGATGAAGGTTGTACCAGAATGAGGACAAACAAAATGTAGTTACTGAAAATATGACAGCCGCAGAGGGCTAACAAATGAGGCAATCAGGGTAATCAGCCGGTGATGATTAATCGTAACACCTACTCGTGGGTCAGATTGGGTGTACATGTGTGGGGGGTGCTATGAATCATGGAACGTCTGAGCTCAGAGGAATTGAAATTGCAAGTAGCTCAGAGGGCACCGAAAAGACGCACGGTGGGCATCAGCAAGTTGATGTACGTTACCAGTGACGACTTAAGCACGCAGGGGAACAAGAAAGGCGTCATCAGGGACACAGAGGGCCGAGAAAGGAGGTGGACTGGGCATGGATTGGGAGTGAGAGGCAACAGGTGGACAGCCTGAGTGCTGCATGGAGGCCCCTGGGGTATTAAAAAAAGCCAAAATAAGATCTCTAGTATATCATTGTTGTTATTCAGTCTATTCCAAGCCACTGTGACCCCATTTGGGGGTTTCTTGGCAGAGATACTGAAGAGGTTTGCCATTTCCTTCTCCAACTCACTTTACAGATGAGGAAACTGAGGCAAACAGGGTGATGTGACTTGCCCAGGGTCACAAAGCTAGTAAGTGTCTGAGGCTACATTTGAACTCAGAAAGATGAGTGTTCCTGATTCCAAGCCCTGTGCTCTATCCACTGCACCACCTAGTGTATCCTTAATGGAAGGTTTGGGGAAAACAGGAATAAGAGTTGAATGGATGCAGAGGAAGGAAATAAGCATTTATTAAGCACCTACTATGTTCCAGGCACTATGCTAAGCACTTTACAAATACATCATTTGATCCTAACACCAACCCTATGAGGTAGGTGCTACTATTATCCCTATTATCCCTATGAGGAAACTGAGGCAGATAGCAGTGGAGTGACTTACCCAAGGTCACACAGCTAGTATGCATCTGAGCATGGATTTAAACTCAGGTCTTCTTGACTCCAGCCCCAGCGCTCTATCCACTGTGCTACCTGGCTGCAACAAAGAAGGCACAGAGGGGTTCTGACATTTACCATACCAGTAAAATCACAGCTCCATTTAAGTAGTTGTGCACATTCATATAAATATTTGCATGTGTACATGCATGAATATGAATGCATGAAACGAACAACTAGCATTTATTTGTGCTTTAAGGTTTGCAAAATGTTTCACACATATTATCTCATACTACTCGTGAAATAGAAGTTATTAAGCAGGGCAGCTAGGTGGCTTATGGATAGAGTGCTGAGCCTGGAGTCAGCAAGATCTGAGTTCAAATCTGGCCTCAGACACTGACTAACTGTGTGACCCTGGGCAAGTCATTTTACCTCTATTTGCCTCAGTTTCCTCATCTGAGCTGGAGAAGGAAATGGCAAACCACTCTGGTATCTTTGCCAAGAAAATCCCATGCATAGTACAGTCTATGGGGTCATGAAGAGTCAGACATGGCTATTATATGCCACACATTTTGCTAAGGGCTGGGGATGTAACATAAGGAGTTGCCATTCGAACGGGGGGCAATGACACATATAAGGCAGTAGTGGCCAGTGATGGTGGTTCTCTGGTTTGGGAAGTTACCAGGATGGGAAGTGGAGCTGACATACATCCTTCCTAGTAACAATGGCAGGACTGATTTGATCATGGTTTCAGAACTGGACAGTAGTGGATTTGGGGAGGGCCTTTGGGGAGAGGCAAGTAGATTGGCAAGTGAACGGATAGGGAGGTGGAGCAGAGTGAAGCGTGGCTTGAGTCAGCCTAGATATAATAATCCATATGAGCCCTGCCCCCATCAGGACTTCTGGACATAAAGGAATGTTTATGTGCATGTGTGGATACATACATACATATATACACACACATATATACATATACATAATTTGGAGGGAGGGGAAGGTGACATAATGTGGATAGAGAGTTAGCCTAAAAGTCAAGAGGACCCAAGTTCAATACTGCCTCTAACCCATAATAACTGTGTGATCCTGAGTAAGGTGCTTACTCTTTTTGTGCCATCAGATAGCTCTCTAATACTGTACAGTTTCCAATCTGCCTTGGTAGAGAGACTTTCCTCACTGTGAGTTCTCTATGCCAATCAAACAATAAACATTTATTAAGCACCTGCTATGTGCCCAGTAATGTGCTAAGCACTGGGGAGACAAAAAGAGGCCTACCCTTTGGGAGTTGATTATCTAATGAAGGAGACAGCATGCAAAAAAAAATATGTAGACAAAGCAAGCTATACATAGGATAGATAGGAAATAATTAGTAGAGAGAAGGCACTAGAATTAAGGGGCGGGGTTTGGGGCAAAAGATGGGATTTTAATTGGGACTTAAAGGAAGCCAGGTAGGTCAGTAGGGAGAGCATTCCAGGCATGAGGAACTGCAAGAAACTGGCTGGAGCCGAAAAAGGAGGCCAGTATCACTAGATGGAAGACTATATGGTGGGGAGTAAGGTATAAGAAGAATTGGAGGGTGGGATGGGGCTAGATCATGAAGGGTTTTGAATGTCAAACAGAGCATTTTGCATTTGCTTCTGGAGCAACAGGGAGTCACTGAGTGTGTGTGTGTGTGTGTGTGTGTGTGTGTGTGTGTGTGTGTGTGTGAGAGAGAGAGAGAGAGAGACAGACAGACAGACAGACAGACAGACAGAAGTGGTTTGCTCTGCTCTTCAGGAAAATCACTTTAACAGCTATGCAGGATGGATTGGATTGGGGAGAACTCTGAGGTAGGCAGACCCACCAGCATGCTCTTGTAATAATCACAGCGTGGGGTGATGAGGACCTTCGCTAGAGGGGTGTCGGAGGAAAGAAGGGGGTGTAATGAAGAAATGCTGCAAAGGTGAAATCAGCAGGCCTTGGCAACAGCTTGGATATTGGGAGGGGATGAGAGATAGTAAGGAATGCAGGACAATTCCTAGGCTGTGAGCCTGAGGGCCAGGAGGATGGTGTTACCTTTTACAGTGATAGGGAAGGTTGGAAGGGAAGAGGCTTCAAGGGGAAAGATAAAGAGCTCTGTTTTGGGCATATTGAGTTTAAGATGTCTACTGGACATGTAGTTTTAAGAGGTCTAAAAGACAGTTGGAGACGCAAGAAGTCAGCAGAGAGTTTGAGGGCAGGAGAGACAGGCTTGAGAATCATCAACACGGATGTGACAATCAAATCCATGGGAGCGAAGTGATCACCAAGTGAAGTAGGGTAGAGGGAGAAGAGAAAAGGGCCCAGGCCAGAACCCTGAGGCACCCCTATGGTTAGAGGGCATGATATGGATGAGGATCCAGCAAAAGAGACAGAGAAGGAGAAAAGGAAAGGAGTTAGGTGGGAGGAGAACCAAGAGAGAGTGGTGTCCTGAAAACCTGGAGAGAAGAGAATAGCAAGGAGGGGACAGTGGTCAACAGTGCCAAAGGCTGCAGAGAGGTCAAGGACAATGACAACCGTGAACAGGTCACTGCATTTGGCAGCTAAGCAACCATTGGTAATTTTGGAGAGTTACTAATTCCACAGAAATTCCATTTCTGTGGAAGAAGATTGGAAGCCAGAATGTAAAGGGTTAAGAAGAGTGTGAGAGGAAGCAGAGGTACCTATTGTATGTGGCCTCTTCAAGGAGAGATATAGGATGATAGTTAGTGGGGTCAAGTTAGAGGGGTCAAGTGAGGGTTTTTTTCAGGCTAGGACAGATGTGTGCATGTTTGCAGGCAGTAGGGAAGGAACCAGAGAGGGAGGGAGAGATGGAAAAGAAGTGACAGAGTGGGGATGACAGAGGGTGCAATTTGTTGGAGGAGAAGGGATGGAATGGATTGCCTGAACAAGTGGAGGAGTTAGCCTTGGTAAGAAGTAAGGCCACTTTATCATGGGAAATGGGTGAAGGAGGAGGAAGTGGTAGAAGGTACCTGATCAATAGGGGATGAGGAAGAGGGGACAAAAGGGAGCTCATGGAGAACGGCCTCATTTTTTCCTATAAAATATAAGGCAGACCATTTATCCTCCTTGCCTTAATTTCCTCAACTGTAAATTGGGAACAATAACAGCACTTACCTTGCTTGTTATGAAGAGCAAATGAACTAATATATGTAAAGTACTTAGCACAGTGCCTGGTATATAGGTGGTGCAATATAAATACTTATTCCCTCCCTGGGGAAGTCCCTTAGCCTCTGTCTGCCTCAGTTTTTTCAACTGTAAAATGGAAATAACAATAGCAACTACCTTAAAGAGTTATTGTAACTATCAAAGGAGGTAATATTTGCAAAGTGTTTTATAAACCTTAAAGTACCATATAAATGTTTAACTATTATTATTCCTCACAACTTTGTACAAGGCTCTATCTTCATTTCTGCTTTAATACCTTTACCTTTCTATTCATCTGCATTAGGTTGTAAGCTGCTTGAGGGCAGGGACTTTCTTTTGCTTCTTTTTGTATCTCCAACACTTAGCACAGTGCCTGGCACACAGAAGGCACTTGATAAATGATTACTGCTTGAAAGGACTACATTTTTTCTCCCCTTCTCCTACCTCCACAAAATCAAGTGCCTCTGGGGAGACATTGCCCTGGGAATAAGGCCCAACAGTAGCTTAATATCTGGAAAGCATGTGGAAAAACGGAAAAAAAAGATTGTTCACATCTGGTAGATTTCATTGCAAGTGCCTTCCTATGGAGAGGAAGAGCAGCAGTCTTCATAGCTGTTTGATGTCAGCTGCAAGGGCACCAATTACGGACTTTCTTTTCTTTCCATTACTTTTCTTGCAGGGAGAGCACTTGGAGGGACAGCATGGTGTCACACGAGACTTAAGAATTAGCAGCAGATCTGGCCCAAAGTAAGTCATTTAATCTTTCAGAGCCTCGGTTTCCTCATATGTATAATGGGAATAATAATATGCACCTTGCTTAATGCATAGGGTTGTTGTGAGGAAAGGACTTAGAAAGTACTTAGCTCAGTGCCTGTCACAGAATAGAAACTTTATACATGGTCATTGATTGACCAAAAGCAGAAAGATATGTAAACAGTGACAATTTTGAACACATTTTGGCAGCACTGGAATAAACACCTTGTATTCCTCTGGTAGTGGCCGCTAGGTGGCGCAGTGGATAGAGCGCTGGGCCTGGAGTCAGAAAGACTTGAGTTCAAATCCAGCCTTACCTACTTACTAGCTGTGTGACTCTAGGCAAGTCACTTAACCCATTTGCCTCAGTTTCTTCATCTGTAAAATGTGCTGGAGAAGGAAATGGCAAACCACTCCATTTTCTTTGCCAAGAAAACCCCAAATGGGGTCACAAAGAGTTGGACACAACCAGACTGATTGCACAACAACATTCTGCTGGCAACTCAGGAAATATCAGTCAGTCGCCCAAGGTAGAAAGGAAAGCCCAAGCCTTTCACCAAAAAGATGGTCCACTCCAACTCAATAAACTCCAGGGACTCCCTGTCCCCTCCAGGAACAAAGGCAAAAATCTTCTGTTTGACATTCACAGCCCTTCACACCCCAGCCCCCTTTCCTCCTCTCCCACCTTTGTAGTCTTCTCTCCACCATATACCCTTCCATCCAGTGACACTGGCCTCCTGCTCATTCCCCAAATAAGATACTCCATCTCTTGCTCGGAGAATTTTCTCTAGCTGCCGGCATGCCCAGACCATTCTACCTTCTCTCTCTGCCTGTCTGTTCACTTCCCTGGCTTCCTCCAAATTCCAACTAAAACCCCATTGTCTACAAGAAGACTTCTATCCCTCTTAATTCTAGCTCCTCCCCTCATTAATGATTTCCTTTTTATCCTGTATGTAGTTTGAATGTATTTGTTTGCATGTTGTCTCCTTGTTAGATTGTAAGCTCCTTGAGGGCAGGGACTGTCTTTTGCTTCTTTTTGTATCCCCAGTGCTTAGCACAGTACCTGGCACAGATGAGGTGCTTAAAAAATGGTCCCAGATTGACTGACAGAATGGGCCCCTAAATAGATTCTAATTTCCCTCCTTCTGGATCAACAAAGGTCATCTCAAATTCACACACACACACACACACACACACACACACACACACCCCTCTCCCCCACCTTAGAGTATTGTTAAATGTCTCATCCTTTATTGAAGATGGATTTTCCCAGGGCACTGAGAACTGTGCTCTTAACACACACAAACACACACACACACACACAGTTATTAGAATTTGCTACCTTTGTCTCTCTGATTTTTCTTATCTTCTGTCCCAGGGGTTGGGTTTTCTCTGCCTTGGCAGGCTGATAACATGTGGAAGCATGAAAAAAATGTCTAATTAATAGACTAATTAGTAGTACAAGTCTTTAATAGCTGATTATGGAAAAATCATTCAGCAGTGTCCCTCCCCATCGCCCGCCTGACTTATTTCTTTATTGCTATTGTCCCTCGTAAGAGCCATGTATCTGAAGTCAGATCACTCGGGTTTGAAACCTGAGTTTGCCACCAACTTGCCTGGGTGACCTTGGGCAAATCACTGAAACCCTCTGGACCTCAGTTCCTGCACCTGTTAAAAAAAATTAGTAGTTTTTCTGGATGACCTTTAAGGTCTCTTTTGGCTCTAAATATATAATTCTTTGGGAATGATTGTAACAAGTCAACTATCTACCGTTCAGGGATTGGTTCTGTGATGTATGGATTCAATTGTTTTTCAGTTATGTCTGACTCTCTGTGACCCCATCTGGGATTTTCTTGGCAGAGATACTGGAGTAGTTTAACCTTTCCTTCTCCAGCTTATTTTACAGATGAGGAAATTGAGGCAAACAGGGTTAAGTGACTTGCCCAGGGTCACACAGCTAGTAAATGTCTGAGGCCAGATTTGAATTCAGGAAGAGGAGTCTTCTTGACTCCAGGCCTGGAACCCTATCCAATAACATTTGATTGATTAATTAGTCCCTAAAATGAGATCCTCAGCTAAGGCCAAATATTTTCACATTTACCGAAGAGATTTTGCAATCATTGACCAGAGTGGAAAAAAAGTCTACTAACACTCAGGGGTGTTTAAAGGTGGAATGGGTCTCTGGTTCCTGATCCCTGGAAATCTTTAAAAAGGGACAGGATGGTCACTTGTCAGGGATGTTGACTACTCTGCACTGACCATTTCTGAACTATAGCACTTAATAGGTGAGCTTTTGGGTTGGCTCCTTGAATCAGAACTCTGTCATTGCCAGTAGCCACTCATCTCGGGAACACTCCCTCTTCCCCTCAGCTCCCTTTTATGTGTTCTCTTCTCTTATCAAAAATACAGTGGGCAAGAACTCTCAGGCTTGCTCATATATGTATCCTTTGTGCTCAGCACAAGGCAAGGTAGATTTTGTTAAATTGTTGTCATTTTTCAGTCCTGTCTGACTCTTCCTGACCCCATTTGGAGTTTTCTTGGCAGAGATACTGGAGTGCCAATTCCTTCTCCAGTTCATTTTACAGATGAGGAAATGGAGGCACACAGAGTTAAGTGACTTGGCCAGGGTCACACAGCTAGAAGTGTCTGAGGCCAAATTTGAATTCAGGAAGATGAGTCTTCCTGCTTCCAGGCCCTGCATTCTATCCACTGTGCTCCCTAAGGTAGATAGTAAGCATTTAATAAATGATTGCGGATTGATTTATTACTAGGCAGTTTCTGATGTGTCATATGAGTGGTAGAGTCTGTAGGAGTTCACCCAGATAATAATAGCTAACATTATACGGTGCTTTAACAGCTTTCCAGATATTATCACTCTGATCCCCCAGATCAGAGGAATCTGAGAACGGAGCTGTTCTGGATACACCAAGCAAAGCATGGAGGTTCAGAGCAGGGGAGAAGGTGCTTCAGGCAGTAAGCTGGGGCTGTCCAGGAAGCCTTTAAAAATGGAGGTGGCAGGGATGAAAACAGACATAAACATCACTTTAAAGTTTCCAAAGCCTTTACATCCCTTATCTCTCCTCCCTCTTTACCCTTGACCATTTGCTCCCTGCAATTCCTCTCCCTCCCCCATTCCAAGCCCTCCCCTTCTGACTGATGGATGCCTCAGTCCCCTGCTCCATCCAGGTCCATCCCCAGACAGATCTGGGAGACTGGTCTCTGAGACAGCATCCAAGCCCTGCCTCTGACACATTAAGGCTGTGCGACCCTAAGCAAGCCCCTTAATTTCTCAGGGCCTCCAGGGAACTCTGGAAGAGATTGTATGTATACATACATTTTTAAAATATATATATATATATATATATATATATATATATGCATGTATACACACACATGTACATACATATAGACACACACACATTTTATACATATATATATATATATATATATATATATATATATATATATATATAGAGAGAGAGAGAGAGAGAGAGAGAGAGAGAGAGAGAGAGAGAGAGAGATTAAGGATATTAAGAACCTAGTTTTAGAGCTGGGAGGGACCTCAAAGGACATCTACTCCAGCCACCTGATTCAAGGTCATGGAGTTAGTTTTGTCCTGAGGTAGGATTTGAACCCAGGCCTTCTGTCTCCAGAATTCGACTTCACTGAATTAGCAGGAGTTTTTCTCATTGGCAGCTGTCTATACAAGTGAAATGGGTCTGATTCTGGAAAAAAAAATGTTAAAGGAAGTCCTGGCTGGATGAAGAGGAATGGGTTTAATGAGTCCTGCTCTTGGCTTTTCTAGGCAGGGCTAGGGGTGTGGACAAAGGGCCAGAGAGGCTGGGACTTGTCTGACTGGAATTGTTTCCTCTTGACTCAAGATCTTTCCATTTCACCAAGTTGCCTCCTCAGCCCTGGCTCAGCTGACTAGCCCGAGTGACCTCAGGAAGTCCCTTCAGCTCTCCACCCCTTACTTCCTCATTTGCAAGGAAACAGGAACTTAATATGGAGTCCAGAGACCCAAGTTCCAATTCTGTCTCTGCTTCTAGTAAACACTAACATTTACCTAATGGGAGCTGTCTCCAGGGTGGTGGAGCTGGAAAAAAAGAAAGTTACGAGATAACTTTGTTGTATATTTAAAGGGAATAGCAAGTTCTGCATAATAGATCTGAAGTTTCAGGTGCAATCCTCTTTTTTTTCTATCCCACTTTGTTATGGAAATGCTTGCTTTATTTTTTTTTTAAGTTCAGAATTTGAAAAAAAGTTTTAAAAAACCTAACATTTATTCATCACTTTAATATTTGCAAAGCTCTCTACATATATATTCTCCCACTGGATTTTCACCACCTTATGAGCAAAGTGTTATTATCATCTCCATTTTGTAGATGAGGACATAGGCTGAGAAGGGTTCAGTGACTTACCCAGGGTCACCCCTTAATTCTAGTGTTTTCCCTCGTTAATTATTTATCATTTATCCCGTCTATAGCTTGTTTGTATATAGTGGTTTGCATATAGGCTACCCATTTAGAGTGCCCTCCTTGAGGGCAGGACCTGTCTTCTGCCTCTTTTTGTATCCCCCCAGCATTTAGCACAGTGCCTGGCACACAGTTTATTGTTTATTGACCCACCTCTTCTAAGCTTCCTTCCAGGCCAAAGCCAGGCCAAAGCCAGGCCAGTACATGGGATCCCAGACCAAGATCAGGGCGTGCTCTGGCTTGCGTTTAGGGGCCCTCCCGGCCTGCACGGCCGGCTCCAGGTCTGGGGATTCGTCCCTGAGCCGGCCCAGCCTAGGCTGCAGCACTTGTCCCCAGCCCAGGCTGCGCTGCCCACACGCGACCGCTAGGTGGCGGGGCCCCGCGAGCAGAGCGTGGGAAGCGCCCGGGCTCGGGGGCTGAGCTCACACGCTGGCTCGGCGGCGGCCGCAGAGGAGCCGGCGGCCGGCCGCGGCGGCCGCCCCAGCTCCAACCCCACTGGGGGCCCCCAGGGCCCCCTCCCCAAGCACCGCCCCCACTCCGGAAGCTGGCTCCCGAAGGAAGGTAAGAGTCGGCCCTGGCCTGGTCTGGGAGCGTGCACAGCTAGCTGGGGGCCTGCAGCCGGGGGTCCACTGCCCTGGGGTTAATGCCCCCCGCTGCGCCCCTCCCCCCCCCGTGCTTCCCGGTCCCCCGGCGCAGCTGGGAGAAGGCTCTTGGGGTACCCCCGCCCCCCGCGGCGTGGTCAGTGGGCACGGCTGCCGGCGCGCGGGGGATCTCGGGGCAGGTGCAGGCGCAGAATCAGCTCCCTGCGCCAGGAGCTGAGCATCCCCCACGCGGGACCCCCCCACCCTTTCCTCTCCTCCCCTGCAGTGGGCGTGGTGCCCCCTTTGCTGCAGAACAGGGCCCTGGGGAGAGGAGAACCAACAGTGGAAGGCCTAAGGAGGACCCTGGGGACAGCATGGGGGAAGGAAGTGGGGAGGGGTCTGCAGGGTGTGAACGGGCGTGGGAGAGACAGACAGGTGGTCGAGAGGGAGCGCTCTTGGATATGAAGGGCTAGGCAGGTGGGGTTCCCGCTCCTCACCCCCTAGCCGGGGTAGGTAGATGTGGGAGCAAGAGAGGAGCCTGGAGGGAGGCAGGTGCAGCCACATGTTTGGGGGCTACATCTGCATCGCCCTGCCGGCCTGCCTCTCTCCCAGCCAGCCAGGGTGTGGCCCCGGGACCCACCCTGGGCAGGTGCGGCTGCCCCTCCACGCTCCACCTTTCTCCAGGAGCCCCCTAGCCAGGGCTGCCATGCGGAAGAGGAGTAGGGGAGGGGGCTGTTCTTTTCCTCCCCCTCCCTCTACAGAGGAGGAGGCGTGGTCACTGCAGTGAGCTGGGGTCTCTGGGTGTGTATTTGTGGGGAGGGGCGGCGCGCAGCGTTTGCCTTCCTCCATGCTGAAGTTCAGCCAAGTTCTGCAGGAGGGGAGCTGGGGAGCAGGAGGCGGAAGCGGGGTGGGAGTTAGGGGAAGGAGCCCCCATACTCCTCAGCTTTGTTCACAACCACCGGTTTTTTGGGATTTTTAAAAATGAGGGTTTTTTTCTTTTTACCCTTTCCATTTTTTTTCCCTTAGCTGCTTGGCAAATGAGAGTGGGGGACATCTGGCCGAGCCAAATCCAGAGTCTCTGCAGCACTTGTTCCTGAAACAAACATGTACCAATGTCTCTGTGTGCCTGGGGTGGGGTACAGGCCCTGTTCTGCTCGACTGTTTCACCCCCTCCCCCAAACCCCCCCTTGATGGGAACTGGGACCCAGACAGCAGGAGACTCTTTGGGGAAAACTAGAAGGCCAGAAGACCCTGTGGGCGTGAATTGAACAAGAGTCAAGAGAGGACACCCACCTTCACCCCTGAGTGTTATCTGCAGGAGGATTGAAAGACCTCAGCCAGGCAAGTTTTTCTCCATGTGACTCTAGGTTGGGAGGGGTGGGTGTATCCAGGGCTAGGGTCCCTGTTCTCTGATGTTGCTTTGACTTCCATCTGTCCTTGGGTCAGGCAGGGGCCCTGTCTACTCACTTGGGTTGAGTCCAGATCCTGGCTTGTCTCTGGTTCCTGCGTAACCATGTGGTTATTGGTGCCACCATGTTATATAATGGTTATATAACCTCACACGGCAAGTACAGTGTGTCTGCTCTTGGGACATGTAGAAAGGGTATCTGCGGGGGAGGGGGGGAGGGGTTGGGAGGCAGGAGCTGTGGGGACTTGGGAGGGAGCATACCGCCCTCTCCCTGGGCATGTGAATAATACTGGGAGGATACAGATTCACGATGGTGTCGGGTGACTTCAGTAGGAGCTGGCTGGGGACATGGAGCTGAGGATGGAGGGTTGGGGTGGGGGCCATCCCAATCCCCCCCTCTGACCCTGGAGGTGGGAGGCCTTCCTAGGCTAAGAGCTCTGCTCTGTCCCCCCAGCTCCAGCACTGTGAGATAGATGAGTGGAGGGTTCGGATGGGGAGGTGACCCCCCTGAAAAAGGAGGAGAAGGGCATCTAGTAGAGCTGTCCTAGGCAGGAGAGGATGAGCAGAGAGGGGGTGTGAGGAGATAGATAAGATAGTGAAAGAAAACATGATGTTCTAGTACTGTACTCTCCACTGGGCTGTCCCTGGTTACCAGGGCAACCAAAGCAGTGATGAAAATCGTGCCTATCCATCAGAGGATGGAAGATCTTCCTCCTCCTCCTCCTCCCCTTCCTCTTCTTCCTCCTCTTCTTCGCCCTCCTCCTTATCTTCCTCCTCCTTTCTCCCTCTTAACTCTTTTTATCTTGTGAAGCCTAACTGAAGGGAGATGCCTCTAGGGATGGAGTTCCCCAGCCCCTTCTCTCCTTTCTCTGGCTTTCGTAACCCACCCCAACACTGCTTTGAGGTTTCTCTTTTCCCTTTTCCAGCTGGCAGGGAGGTTTCCTCTCTCACTCAGAACTTGGTACACAGAGATGTGGCAGACTCCCTCCCTCTTTGGACATTGAAGGCTGAGTCGGATTTGGAATAGATGGTGGGAAGTTTGGGGAAAATTCCAGAATGGGGAAGCTGTATGAACAAAGTCATGGAGGCTGAAATGGGTTTGGCACATGTGAAGGACAGGGAGAGACCACCCACCTGACTGGAGCTGAGGGTATGTTGGGGATCAATGGGAGGTAAAGTTGCATAGACCTTAAGGTGAGGCTGGAAGTGGGGTGTCTTCCTTGAAATCCAGGCAGAAGAATCGGAGCTAGATGAAACAGGAAAACTTTGTAAGATCTGGAATAGCACAGTTGCACGAAGAAGCTGCTATTTTAGTCATTCAGGTAGGGGTTGGACTAGATGACTTAACATCTCTTCTAGTTCTGAGATTCAGTACTCAGTACTTGGAGTGATACAAAGATTGAAATTTGCACATACTTTTTATTTACTATTCTGTGTGTAATATCTTATTTCCCCTATGGAATGTAAATTCCTTGAAGGCACAGATTTTTGTTTTGTCTTTGTATAGCCAGCTCCTAACAAAGTTCTTCGCTCCATAGTAGGCATTTTAAAAATGCCAGAATGTTGAATTGAATTAATAAGGTTTTTGATGACTTTAATAAAATGATCACCTGGAATTAATGTGCAGGATGGATTAAAGGGATCTTGGTGGAGTGGTGAGAGCTTTGGTCTGAGAGTCAAGAGATCTGGATCTGAGTCTTTGTGTTGGAGTTTTCTAGATGTATGGCCTTGGACAAGTCACATCCTATCTGGACCTGTTTCCTCATATGTAAACAGAAACAATAATATTTATACAATCTTCCTTTTTTAAACTTTTTTTATTAACAGATATATATTTTCTCTCCCTCCTACCTTCCCCAACTGAAAGCCAACAAACAAAAAAAACATTGTAACAAATATGATTAGTCAACCAAAACAAATTCCTATGTTGACTATGTCCAGAAATGTTTGTCTCATTACGTGTCTTGGGTCTCTTCCTGTCAAGATTATGTGTGTGTGGGGGGGGGTAAGAGGTGAGTAGACCGCTTCATCATGAGTCGGGTGGAATTGTGATTGATTACCTCGTTGTTTGCGATTCTTAAGTCTTTGAAAGTTGTTTTTCTTTATAATGTTCTTATTGTATAACTTGTTCTTCCAGTTCTGCTCACTTCCCTGTATATCAGTTGATACAAATCTTTCCAGGTTTCTCTGTCCCTTCCATCATGTCATATGGCACAACAGAATTTCATTATATTCAGATACCATAATTTGCTCAACCATTCCCCAATCTGTGGGTACCCCCTTAATTTCCATTTTTTGTCACTATGAAAATGGCTGTTATAAGTATTTTTGTACATATGGATCCTTTCCCAAAATAATAATTAATAATGATAATTCTTTGATCTCTTTGGGGTACAAGCCTAGCAGAGGTATTATTGCTGGATCAGAGTGTGCATGGTCTACCGATTTTGGGGGGCCATAGTTCCAGATTGCTCTGCAGAACCAATTCATAGTTCCACTAATAATTCATCAGTATATCCCCTATCTCATAGCTCCTCCAACAACTTTCTTTTTTCTTTTTTGTCGTCCTTGTCAATCTGTTAGGTGTCAGGTAGGACCTCCCGTTTGTTAGTATTTCTTGAATTATTAGTGATTTAGTACATGTTTTCATATGTCTGTTGATAGCTTGAAAACTGCCTATTAATATCCCTTGACCATATATCTTTTGGGGAATGGCTCTTATTCTTATAAATTTGAATCAATTCCTTATTTATTTTGGAAATGAGACCTTTATCCAAGAAACCTGCTGCAATTTTTTTCCCCTCAGTTCAAACTGTTTCCCTTCTAATTTCAGCTGCACTGGTTTTGTTTGTGCAAAAAATTTTAATTTTATGTAATCAAAACTGTTCGTCTTATTTTCCATGATCCTTTCTTTTGCTAAACTTATCCTTGATCCGTACATCTAAAGGGAAGTGTCTTTCTTGCTCCTCTAATTTGTTTATGATGGGACCTTTACTATCTATAGATACTTACTATCTGGGAGAAGTCGTTTAAATATGTGAATTTTTTTTTATTGAGGGAGAAAACAAGAAGCCAGAAGACCAACTAGGAGGCTCTTGTAGTGTTCCAGGTGAAATACAGTGAGGGCCTGATTATTATGGGAGTTGAGAGAAAGGAGTGAATCTGAAAGACATTTGGAAGGAAGAGGGACTTGGCAGTGGCTTGGATCTAGGAAATAAAGGAGGGAGAAGGGTTATAAATGACCCGCAGTGTAGATCTTTGGTATAATGATGCAATATTCCCAACAATAACAAGGAAATCAGACAACAGAGCTTCTTTTGGGGTTGGAGACAGATGATGAGCTTGGTTTTAAATGTGTTGAATTTGAGGTGATGGCAATATACCCAAATTAGAATTATCCATAGGAAATTAATACTTTTTTTTTTTAATTTTTGTTTAAAAATTTTTTTTTCCATATGCTTTTGAGTTGAAAATTTTTCTCCCTTTTTCTCCTTCCCACCCTCCCCAAGATGGCGCACAATCTGACATAGGCTTTACGTTTACATACCCATTAAACATATTTTAATTAATGCTTTTTAGAGGTGATAATAGACAAACTCTTGAAGGGATAGAGAGGAGAAAAGAGCAGGGGGCCAAGGATGTGGACCGGGCATTGTTCTAATCTTTGTGTAAGGATTGACTGACTTGTCCCAGGTTCCATGTCTATGCGTGGGCCAATTTTCTTGTTTGCTATAACTGCCTTCACTAAATTTTGAAGTTCAGGGTCAGGTTTATAGTTTGTGCCTCACCTCTTCCTGGTTAATGCTTCCTCATCATTTCACTCTCCCTCTATTTCCCCTCTTCCTTCCCCTCTCTGTCATCATCTTTCTCTATCACTTTCCCCTCTCCCCTTCCCTTCTCTCTCTCCATCATTCCTCTTTCCCCTCCTCCCTCTCTCTCCCTCATCATCTCCCTCTTCCTGTCTTTCCCTTTTCCCCTCTTCCTCATCTTCTGCTATCTTCTTTCCCCTTGCCCCTTCACTTCTCTCTCTCCTTCATCATTCCTCTTTCACCTCCTCCCTCTCTCTCCCTCATCATCTCCCTCTCCTTCTCTTTCCCTCTTCTTCCCACTATCCTGTTTATGCTCGCCCCTTCCCTTCTCTCTCTGCTTCATCATTCCTCTTTCCCTTCCTCCCTCTCGCTCCCTCATCATCTTCCTCTCCTTCCCTTTTCCCCTCTTCCCACTATCCTCTTTCCTCTTGCCCATTCCCTCTCTCCTTCACCATTCCTCTTTCCCCTCCTCCCTCTTTCTCCCTCATCATCTCCCTCCCCTTCCTTTCCCTTTTCCTTCTTCCTCATCTTCCCACTATCCTCTTTCCCCTCCCCTCTTCCCTTCTCCCCCTGTTCCCCTTTCCCTTCTTACACTGAACAATTCTTGTGATGTTAGCTGTGTGATCCAAGGTTGTGACTAAGATGCATATCTGTAAATATTTGTGTCTTTACCTTTGCATGTTCTGTTGGACTGTGTGCATCACATGGAGTTATTAGTAGTGATGGGCTGTGTATTAGGAGACCCTGCTTTTCATCTCGGGTCTGCTGATAATTTTGTGACCCAGAATCTCTGTTTCTTCACTTAGAACTGAGCAGAGTTTGAGCCTCTTGGTGTTTTTCCAACTCAGACATTCTACCTGGGCTTTGTGGTATTAGTGATAGAGTAGAAGGCTGCTTCTTAGACTTCGAAATGGAAGATCTGAATTGGCATGGTGGGGGGTGTCTGTGACTTAACCACATCCTAGCTGTGTGACCTTTGGCAAATTGCTTAGCCCCTCTGAGGCTGTTTCCTCAAGTAGCTTGAGTTCTGGAATGGCCCTTTAGAGATGATCTAATCTCATCCTTTCATTTTATATCCAATCCAATAAACATTTTCTTTTCTTTTTTTTAACTAAATTTCATTTTTTTTCAATTAGCAAAAATCTGACTTCTCCTCCTCTCTCCACCCCAATTAAGAGCAAAAGAAAAACAAAACCCCAATTATGAATATGTGTATTCAAGCAAAACAAATGTCTGCATTGGCCAAGTCCAAAAGGAGATCTACCTACACACACACACACAGACACACACACATACACGTGCGCATCTCATTTTTGCACTCATTAAGTCCTTTGCCTCTTTATCAGGAGGTGGGGAGCATGTTTCATCATCAGTCCTCTGAAATCATAGTTATTGATTATGCTGACCAGAGTTCCTAATTCAGGCAGTGTATGAATTGTTCTTCCGGTTAGTGCTTACTTCTCTCTGCATCAGTTATTATAAGTCTTCCCAGATTTTCTAAAACTGTCCCCTTCATAATTTCTAACAGCACAATAGTATTTCATTGTGCACACACACAGTATGTACATGTATGTACATATGGATTCACACACACGTATCTTGCTCAGCCATTCCCTGGTGGGTGGGCACCCCCTTAGATTCTCATTCTTTGCCAACTGAAAAAGAGCTGTTATAGAGTTTGTTTTGGTCAGAGCTAATGCCTTCCTTAAGCTTCCCTTGTTCCGATTTCCCCTTCTCCCCTTCCCCTGTCGTGTGAAAGGTATTTCTGTACCCAGCTATCTG
Organism: Phascolarctos cinereus; assembly: GCF_003287225.1. NCBI lineage: Eukaryota > Metazoa > Chordata > Mammalia > Diprotodontia > Phascolarctidae > Phascolarctos > Phascolarctos cinereus. Next base: position 374,048,337 of record NW_027555958.1, read on the forward strand.
AGAAGCGTTTTCTAAATGCTTGTTATGTGCATGGCACTATCCCTGGCAATACAGAGACAAAGTAATGGTAGTTTCTGACTTTAAGGAATTTATATTCTTACTGGGGAATAGAATGTGTAAGCAGATAAGTATGTATGTGATAATTTGAAGGAGAGACCTCTAATGACTTAAGGAGGTTAGGAGAGGCTTGCCAGAGAAGGTGATCTCTTAGCTAAGCCTTGGAGAAAGCCAGGAAATCCAAGAAGTAAAGAAGTGCATTCCAGGCAAGGGGGCCAGCCTGTACAAAAGTATAGAAGGGAGGTAGAGTTGCAGAAGCAACAGGTAGGGGCAGCTAGGTGGCGCAGGGGATAGAGCACCAGCCCTGGAGTCAGGAGGACCTGAGTTCAAATGTGGCCTCAGACATATAACACTTACTAGCTGTGTGACCCTGGGTAGGTCACTTAACCCCATTGCCTAACCAAAAAAAACCAAAACACCAAAGAAACCAAAAACAGAAGCAACAGGTAGGCTGGTTTGGCTGGAACTTAGAGGGAGGGAATAAGCATTTATGTAGTATCTACTAAATGCCAGACACTGTGTTAAGCCTTTACACATATTATCTCATTTAATCCTCACAACAACCCTGGGGTGCTATCATTCTCTCCATTTTGCAGTTGAGGTTAAGTGATTTGCTACTGGTTGCACAATTTTTAAGTGCCTGAGGCTGAATTTGAACTCAGATCTTCCTGACTGCAGGCGAAGGGCTCTATCAACTATCTACTGTTACTATCTACTACTGCTTCTATCTACCATGCTGCCCAGCTGTACCTAGAATGAGGGAAGGGGAGAAATGTTCAATAAACTTGGAAGGTTAGTCTGGAGCTATATTGTGAAGGGCTTTAAACATCAAATAAAATGTTTTAATTTTATGTTAGAGGCAATAGGGAGCCTCGTAAGGTTCTTGGACAAAGGATTGTCATAGTTAGATGTGTCCTGTTGTTTGGAGGTTATGTGGAGGATGGAGATGGGGACCTGAATGAGCTAGGGTGGTAGCCACGTGAGTGGGGAGAAGGAGACAGATGAGAGAGATCGGGTAGAGGTGTTGTTGGCCAGACCTGCGACTGATTGGATGTGGGGGATGAAGGAGGGAGGAGGCACGGTGGAGGATGATTCTGAAGGACCAGCCTGGCATCTCTGGCAGAAGCAGGGGAATCTGGGGTGGAGAACGTCGAGGAGGGAAGAGGAGTTTCATTTTGGACATGTTGAATTTGAGATGCCAGTGGTACACCCGGTTGGAGATGTTCAGCAGGCAGTTGGTGACGCAGGCAGGACTTAATCACTCGCACTGTGTTACATACAAACAGGTCTCTCTTTTTGAAGAGAACAGAATGAATGACTCATTCTCAGCCACAGGGAAAGAAGTGGGTGTTTGGAGGAGGGGGCAAACCCCTCCTTCCCACAGCGATCACAGCTTAGCAGTCGGGAGAAGGGACTGGGGAGTCAGACGCAAAGTGTGGGAGGGGGCAGGACATGAGGGACCTGCACCATGTTCTCCCCCCACTGGGGACCAGCTCTTCCATCGCTGTTCTCCCTCTGTCCCCCAGGCTCCCCTTTCCAGAAGCAGAGATTGGTTCAGTCCAGCCTCTTCTTTTTTTACCAAGGGCCTGGAAGCCAAGATGAGGGGGAAGAAGGGAAAAAAAAGCTTGCATTCTCTCTCACAATTGATAGTGCGTGGTTCCGGAGACATGTGCCTTCCCTATCTCCCTGTCCTCGATGGTCCAGCCTTCCTGTCCCTCCTGAGGCCACAGTGCCTGCCATGTGTCCGGATGCCCTTCCCCCATCTCCCGCCACCAGCACCACTGGCCTCTTCAGAACCAGGGGGCTAGCCAAGTGCCTCGGGGAGGGCAGAGCCCCAGCTGGGGCTGGTGCCCTGGTCCCCCTCACGCTGCTGAACGGGATTGGGGAGCTGCTTTGTCAGTGACATCGGCACTGGAACGGCATGTAGTGAGGGAGACGGTGGGCAGATTGCTGGACTTAACCCATTCAGGAAGAACAGACACCTTTAGCTGTTTGTCCTTGGGTATCATGGGTGGAGATGATGATGACGCCTGCAGCACTGACCTCACTGTGTGGTCATCAGGCTCCTGTGAGCTAATGTCTGCAAAGGGGTTTGCAGACTTTACATCCTTTAGATTGTAAGCTCCTCGAGGGCAGAGACTGTCTTGCATTTCTTTGTATATACCTTTATAGGCATAAATAAATATATGTATGTATATAATACATATACATACATACACAGTGCCTTTAGCACAGTGCCTGGCACACAGTAGGTGCATAATAAATGCTCATTGACCCACTATGTGAATGTCGCTGGTGGTTGTTGATTTTGTGCTTTGTTTTATTATTTGTAACATTCTGAGATGGCATAGTATTGTGGAAAGAGGGCTAGATTTGGAATCGAGGGCTTGGGATCGAATCCTTGTTCTGCTGCTAACTAGCTGTGTGACCATGGGTAAATCCCTTCACTTCTCTGTTTCCTCATGAGTAAAATGAGAGAGTTAGAACAGATGACCTCTCAGGTCTCTTCCAGCTCTAAGGCTTTGCCCCTGTGACTCTACTGTGCTCTCATAGGCATTGTGGGAAAGTCTTCTTTAAGAAGGTGGGATTTTAGTTTAAACAGGCTTCCTTTATATCACATCTTATGGCAACTAGCATTTATGTGTGTGTGGGTGTATATATCCCTTTAAGGTTTTCTGAACAATTTCGAATATTATCTAATTTTATCCTCACAGTGGTCCTGGGAAGTAGATGCTATTATTATGCCTATTTTACAAATGAGGAAACTGAGGCAAGCAAGTTAATAATAGCTACTTTATCTTTGTTCTGGTCCTGGGAGGTAGGTGTTATTATTATGCCCATTTTACTGATGAGAAAGGAAAGGAAACAGAGGTTGAGTAGTGACTCACCCAGGGTCACACAGCTAATAAGTGTGCGATGCTAGATTTGAACTCAGATCTTCCAGCCTCCAGGTCTAGTGCTCTTTCTACTGATTGCCAATATCTAAAATCCCTCCTCCTCGAAGAAGCCTTTCTCTGTTCCCCCCCCCCCCCCTTAGTGCAGGTGCCTCCCATTTGTTGATGCTGTCCTTTGTATCCTATCCTGACCAGATAAGACTGTGAATTTCTGGAAGACAGGAACCCTGTTTTTGTCTTTTTTCTGTATCCCTAGCACTTGCTTGGCATACAGTAGGCACTTAATAAATGCTCATTGACTGACTGACTAACTTTATGGAAAGCCTTTTACCCCAGTTTCTGGCTTCCCAAGAGGGTTATCACCCTGATGCACCGGTGAGAGACTTGGACGAAGCTTATTTTAGAAGCTAGCAGCAGCAGAAGCAGCCGCCACCGTGGCCCAGGGATCAGTTCCGTCCAGGGCTGAGATAGGAAATGAGACATTTCGGTGGCTGGAGGGGAAACCACATGGCTCGAGTTCTGGGAGGCTGTGGGGGGGAACAGAGGGTTATTGAAGGTTATTTTTACCGTGTGTGTGCATTGCAGGATGGGGGGGAAGGAGGTCCTGGAGGGGGGCGGTTATTAGGAAGAAGGGAGCAGGCTAGAAAGTGATAACCAAAATGGACCAATTATAGAGTTACTTATTCCTAGGCTGGCCTGGTGAACCCTTGTTGCCCCGCCCCAGCACCTTTGCCTAATTCTCTGTATTCCACCACTCTCCCCTACCCTGTCACCTGAAACAAGCTTCTTTTTCAGGAGCTGAGACCTCAGCAAAAATACTTTCCCACAATGTGCTTCCACCTCCTGGCATCCCTCCCTGATTTCCTTCAGAACTCAAGTCAGTATCATCTTCTTCATCAAGGCTTTCCTGGTCCTCTAGCTTCTGGTACCTTCCTCTCTGAGGTTACCTTTGTATGTATCTTGCTCTAAGTTTGAATATGGCATCTTCCTCATTAGAATAGAAACTTCCTGAAGGTGTGATTTGTGTCTCCATCACTTAGGCACATAGTAAGCACTTAATAGATACTTGCTTGGCTGATCGAATCTGAGTACCTACTTGAGTGGGGTGGTGTGTTAGGTGCTATCAGTAGTGATCAGAAGATAAAATGAGAGGCTTGCATTAAATCAGGGGTTCTTAAACTGGCATCCGTGAACGTGTTTTTAAAAATATTTTGATAACTTTCAATACAATTATTTTCTTTTGGAATCCTATGTATTTTATCTTATTCCTTTAAATACATTATTCTGAGAAGGTGTCCATAGGCTAAACCAGACTGCTGAACAGATCATAGAAAAAGGTCAAGAACTCCCAAGTGTACAGTGTTTCAGAACCAGAGTAGGAGGGGAAAAAAGAGAAGCATGAATCTAGCACCAGTCACATGAAGGCCGCGTTCATGGCCGGAGTAATGAGAAAGGAGGAGAGAGGGGAGTGAGCTAAACCAGATCACTGCCCAGTGAGGGGTTGGGACACCAGGGGAGAAAAAGCTGGAGGTGGAAGGAAAGGTAGGCAGCATGCCCCAGTCGGAGGAGAACCAGGAGAGTCGCTGCAGGGTTCTGTCTGCTGCATTCTGTGTTCTGTGTTCCACTGCCATCAGACGTAGGAGAAGCAGAGAGAGAAGGTTTAGTCCTTGAGTTTCAGATCATGCATTTAGAGCCAGGGCCCTAATTTTACAGATGAGGAAACTGAGGATGGGGAGGCCCTAAAACAACATGATGCTCTCTTGGTCTTCTGGAGGCGTATCCAAAGATGGCCACTTGTAATGTCTGTCTCTAGGATGGGGGCTGTGGGTGGCCAGGAAAGATCAAGAAATTATTTTTCTGCCATGAGCGAGACTGCAGAGATGGTCTGAAGTTTGCTGGCATTTACCCACCCTGTCTCTTGGTCTCATAGCAGTATTGAAAGCTTTGCCATCCCCACCTTCAGATTTCCCCACCTCCCCTTCCAAGGGCTGTGCATTTCAGTGGTTTGTTTACCTATTGCTTCTTTTTCCCCGGATTTCAAAGCATCCCTTGCTCATAGGTCCTTTTCTGATCAAGTTAATGGAGTGGCATTTGGGGGGTAGGGAATGGGGAAGAAATACTACAGACACAGGCTTCCTTGATTTCAGTAGGGCATTTGACAATCTCTGGTAATAATCCTGTGGTCAAGATGGAGAGATGCAGACTAGATCACTGCTTTCCAACCTGGGGGCTGAGGAGTTCATTACAAGGAGCCAGAGAATCCATATGCGTACCGAGCATTGTCATTTTGATCTTTATTTAGCTCTAGCAAAATAAGGCAGCATGACTCAGTAGAATAAATAAGCAAACGTGCCTTCTGCAGACTGAATAAATAACGTCTCACACATATATGTGTTTTTGTTTTTCTAGTGTAGCTGGATGCTCTTAGGAGGAATGAATGAATGGATGAAAAATCATTTTTTAAGCATACGCGATGTGCCAAGCACTGTGCTCAGTTCTGGGAGTGCAGATTCAAAATCGAAGGCAGTCTGTCTCTTCAAGGAGTTTCCATTCTAGTGGGGTAACACACATTGGGGAGTGGTGGACAAGGAAGCCTTTTGGTTTGGAAGGTTAAAGGGATAGTGAGTAGAGCCATAGGGATGGACACCTCTTAGTCACAAATTTCACGTAAAAGTGTTATTGAAGTCAGAGTAACTTTGTGTCCCGTGTCACGGAATTAGAGGTGGCCTGGAAGCCAGGCGGTGCTAGGTTCCGGGCTCAGGTCTTCTGATGCAAACTGATTGTGTCGTGCACTTAACCACTTCATGCTTTCAGCAGCTCTCTTGCTACCTTGCATTGGTAAAGGGAATTTCCTCACCTGGGAGTTCCCTGTAGTGATGAAGTCACAGGTCTTATCCTAATCCTTGTTTTTTCAGTCAATAGTTACTGATAGTACAGTAACTATAATACTACTACTAATCATGGCTAGCACGTATGTAGTAATTTATATAGCACATACTGTGTGCCAAACACTGTGCTCAGTGCATTCTAATAATAATAATAATAATAATATAATAATAATAATAATAACAGCCAATATTTCTATAATGCTTATTATGGACCAGGCACTGTGCTAAGTGCATAATAATAAATAACAACAACAACATTTATATATAGGGCTTACTATGTGCCAGGCACTGTGCTAAGTGCATAATAATAATAATTAATAATAAGTAACAACATTTACATAGGGCTTACTGTGTGCCAGGTGTTGTGCTAAGTGCATTATAACCATAATAATAATAATAATAATAATAGCAGCTAACATTTATATAGCACTTACTGTGTGCCATGCACTGTGCTAAGTGCTTTAGAATGATCTCATTTGATATAATGCTCTGTAAGGTTTACCAAGCACTTTACAGAGCTATCTCATTTGATACTCTCATTTGGGGAGGTCTATAAAATATTTTTACACATTATAAATAACGGTTTTTCTGTTTGCAGGGTCTGAGAACCACCATGGTAGGTAATAACAGAGTTGGAGCTGGTAGGGACCCTAAACGTCATCTAGTCCAGTCCTGCCGTTTTTATGGCTGAAGAGGCTATGGCCCAGAGACCATGAGGCCTTCTTTCTACTCTAACATGCCGTCTCATTCTTTAGTAGATTTGGAACTGGTTGAATGACCAGACCCAGATACAGGCCAGTAATGAATCGGTGTCAACCTGGAGGGAGGTCTCTGTTGCAATGCCCAGAGAGCTGTCCTTTGCCCTGTTCTGTTCAACATTTTTCTCAGTGGTTTGAATGAAGGCAGAGATGTCATGCTTTGTCAGATTTGTGGATGACATGAAGCTGGAACAGAGCTGCCACATGGAAAACGGTATCAGGATTCATAGAGATCTTAATACAAGGCCAGAATGATGGGCAAAATCGACTAAGGTGAAACTCAGTAGGGATGAATAGAAAGATTCCTGGGTTAAAAAATGACATCTGGGCAAGGATAGAAAGGAGGAGAGGCTATGGAATGGTTTATGAAAGAAATATTTTTTGTGGGTTTTTTTTATGGATTGTAAGTTTGATGTGAGTCAATAGTAGGACATTTGCCCTCCCCAAACCTCCAAAATCTGACATGATCTTGTGGATAGATGTAGTGCATAGAAGATCAACTGAAATTACGTGGAGAGTACTTTGCAAACCTTAAAGTTCTATATAAATGCTCTTCTTCCTCCTCTTCCCCTCCTCCTTTCTACTTCCTCTGCCTTATCCCCTTCCTCCTCCTCTTCCTTCCCCTTCTTCTTCCCCTAAATAAGAGAGCTCTGCTGGGCTCTGCCCTGGTTGGACCATATCTAAAATACCACTTTTAGTTCTGGGCACCCACATTTTAGGAAGGGCATTGATAAGCCAGAAAGAAAGAAGGGAGGAGACAAATGTTTATTAAGCACCTACTATATGCCAGGACCTGTGCTAGGCACTTTACAAACATTATCTCATTTTATCCTCACAACAATCCTGGGATCCCGGTAGGTAGTATTATTATCCCCATTTTACAGATGAAGGAACCGAGGCAGGCAGAGGTTAAGTGACTTGCCCAGGGATGCAGCAAGTAAGTGTTTGAGGTCAGATTTGAACTCAGGTCTTGCTGCCTCCAGTAATAATAACAACTAACATTTATATAGTGCTTACTGTGTGCTAGCCACTTTGCCAATTCTTATCTTATTTGGTCCTCACAACAACCCTGGGAGGTAGATACTATTATTATTATTATTATTATTATTATTATCATTATTATTATTATTGTTGTTGTTGTTGTTACTGTTTTACAGATTGGGAAACCTGAGGTGAGCAGAGGTTAAGTGACTTGCCCAAGGTCACACAGCTAGTAAGTGTTTGAGCTGGATTTGAATTCATGTCTTTCTGACACCAGGCCCAGTGCTCTATCCACTGAGCCACCTAGCTGGAGTACATCCAAATGAGAGGACCAGGATGATGAGAAAACTGGAAACCATTCCATAAGATAATGCATGGGTTGAAGGCACTGAGGGTGTGTAGCGTGAAGAAGGTTGCCTTCCAGTATGATGAAGCGCTGTCATGTGGGAAGGGGATTAGAATTGCTTTGCTTTGGGGCAGCTAGGCAACACAGTGGATAGAGCTCCAGACTTGGAGGCAGGAGAACCTGAGTTCAAATTCAGCCTGAGACACTTGACACTTACTAGTTGAGTGACCCTGGGCGAGTCATTTAACCTCGATCACCTAAGCAAAAAAACAAACAAACAAAAAAAGCTTTGCTTTGCTTTGCCCAGGGAAGCAGAGAGGCAGATTCTACATTAGCATAAGGAAGAATGTCCTCATGAGAGCTGTCTGCCTTTGGAGGGGGCTGCCTTTTGGGAATCCTAACCCCTGGAGGCCTTCAGGCCAAGGCCGGGTGGCCACTGGCTGCTGACTCTGTAGAGGGTGGGCAGCCACTGAAGGCTCTTCCATCTCTGAGATTCTGTGATTTTATGAAGCTCTGATCATAACTCTGGGTTTGGAAGGGTACTTAGGCATCATCTAGCCCCACCCCTTCATTTTACAGATGAACAGACTCAGGCTCGGGCAGTGACTTTCCCAAGGTCATACGTATAGCAGGATTTGAACCGTGTCCTTATATGCCTGTAAGTCACTCTTTCTAATATGCCAGACTGTTTCCCTCTACTTCATTGCATCCGTATCCCCAGCACTTAGCACAGTGCCTGGCACATAGTAGGCTCCTAATAAATGTTGGTTGATTGACTGGCAGTCATTCAAAAGGGAGCTGACTGTCCTCCACGAATCTCCCTCCAGGAGAGTGGCATTACAGTGACCGCCTCCTCAGGGCCGGTCAGCCTGCGTTCCAGGCCTTTACGGTCTGTCTTGTTGTTTACGTTTTGTCTTCTCTCCGTGTTCTTTAGTGGGGCTGCCCAAGAAGCCCAGTGTGACTTCAGTGGTGGGTGCCACATGGTGCAGCCTGGAAACCTGGCTTTGGTTCTGGCCACGTCAGAAGTTGCTATTTGACCTTGATCTTGGGCTTGGCCTAGTCTCTTCACACCCTCCCTCCCAGGCCTTAGTTTCCACATGTGTGAACTGGGGTGAATCATACCTGCCCACATTGCAACATTGTAGCAAGGAGAAAATTTGGAAGGCATTTTGAAACAAGCAGAGGATTCTTTAAAAGCAGGAGGGGAGGGGGTGTTACTACTCTGGAGGCTAGACACAGCTCCCATGTTATAGACTTCAGTTCAGTTTAGTATTTGAAACCAGACTGGCACTACACTCAGTTGGCCAGCCTTCCTGTGGGGGAAACGCAGGCCTTATTCAGGAAGCTATATGAAAGAGTGGCTCTATTGTCATATTTGGGGTGGGGCAAGCCTCTCAGTCAATCAGCCTACCTTATTAAGCACCTGCTGTGTGCCGGGCACTGTGCTGTGCCATTGACTAACTGTGTGGGAATAGTACAGGGGGAAAGGCCCAGGAGCACCTGGCCGCTGCTGTTTACCATCATGATAACTTTGGGCAGGACATGTAATCTCTTTAGGCCTCAGTTTCTTCATTTGTAAAATGAAGAAATGGGCATAGATGACTTTTGGGGTCCCTTCCAGCTCTAAATCTATCATTCTATAACCACGAGTGAGTTTCTCAATCTTTTTTTTCCTTAACCTTAAAGGTTTACCAGGCTCAAACCATAGTTATCTGGGGAAATTCTAAATGTTCAGTGAGATCCCCTAGGCAAAGCACTGTGCAAACCTTCAGGCACTCTTTAAATGACCTGTTCTTATTCTTAAGGAGGTCTTATCCTTGATTTAAGTCCCCCGAGGACCAGCGATCTGCTGCTTCCTTGGCCAGCATGAAGTGACTAGCACAGTCCTACCACCCAGCCCCCTGATTCCTTAGGTGAAGTGTGTTGCTGCTTTGTTGGTCATTTCATCTCCGGCTGCCAGCATCGCTTTCTAAGGAGCAGAACTCAGTGACTAGGTGTGTGGATGATCACCTGTGGAAACCTACCAGAGTGTGGAGTCTTTCCAGATGCAGGCGGGGGCCGGGCCTGAATCTATAGGCTTAGCACCAGCAGGACTTCCAAGTGGTCCAGGGTTGGTTTTGTATCTTCTTGCGTAGGCGTTTTGAAATTCCTGGATCATAGCCTCAAGACCTTTGGCAATCATCATTGGTTGAACTGGAAGAGTTTCCTAGATGTCTATAATTATATTCCTTTGCCATTTCCTAGATCTCTTGGTGGCATGATGTAATGGTAAGAGCACAGGTCTGTTAGTTAAAAAAAAAAGATCTGTGTCCGAGTCATGTCTCTGGCACTTACTAGCAAATCAGGAGGCAAGGCAGTGTTTCTGAGCCTCAGTTTCCTCATATGTGAAGTAGGGATACAACTATTGTATTAACCTAGTCTTTCTTTCCTAACTGTGAGGAAAGAATTTTGTATCCCATTGGTGAGTTCCTCTTGGGGGTGGGATCTCCATTTGGGAGTGGGAGGATCCTTACCAGCCATCCTTCATTCCCTTCCCCACTCCACTTCTACACTCCAGACTTTGCCTTCATAATGGAGCTGCCTTCTCACCTGGGAACTTCCTTCAGTATCTTGGCCCTCCTCATCCCCAGGGCTCAGTTTGGTGCCTGGCATATAGTAGGTGCTTAATAAATGCTTGCTGCCTCCTACTTGTCTTAAAGCCTAAAGGAAATCTGAGTTGCTATTTATGCTGCATTGATGAGTGTATTGCACAGAATAGACTGAGCCGTACTGGGCTGATAGACACTCCTATTTTATGGATTTTTCCTTTGCCTGCATTCTCATAAATGCTAGAGCCTTACAGTTTAACATTTGATAATTCATTGTGGTTTTTAATTTTCCTTTTGTCTCTTGGTTATCAGTCTTGTCTGTCTCTAACCCTACTATAGGTTCCTCAAGGGCAAGAGATTGTGTTACCTGCTTTCGTGGCCTGTCCTAAGTGACAAAGGCAGGCCCCTAATTTTTTTTTAACCCAAATTCTTCTTTTTATTAATTTATTTTGATTTATCAACAATCACTTCCATATGCTTCTGAGTTGAAAATTTTTCTTCCGCTTCCTCCCCCCCACCCTCCCCCAAGACGGCACACAATCTGACACAGGCTTTACATTTACATTCCCATTAAACATATTTTCACATTAGTGAAGTTGTAAGTAAAAATTAAAATCAATAGGAGGAACCATCAGAAAGATGAAACAAAACTCAACAGAAGGTAAAAATAGGTGATAGGGATTCGACTTCCATAGTTCTTTCTTTGGATGTGGACAGCATTTTCCATCCCGAGAAGGCCCCTAATTTCTTATGTGAGGCTGGACAAGTCTTTGACGTGGGTTGGTCCTCAGTGCCCTTCTCTGTATAATAGAGTGAAACTAGGTGGTGTCTTAGGCCCCATCCACCTTTAAAGGGCTATGACTCTCATGTCTTCTTGTGGGGTTTGGATTTGGTTTTTATTATTGTTATCTAATTCTCAGCCTTGTCCCAGGAGGCTCCCTTCAAAGGAAAAAAACTGAACCTGGAGTCAGGTGACCAGAGGTCCAAATCCTGTCAGTTACAACTCATGCAGGTCCACTCAACCTTTGTAGGTCTCAGTTTTCCCATCTGTAAAATGAGTACATTGGACTAGATGACCTTGGAGGTCCACTTCCATGATTCTTTACACTGCATCCCCCCAACACCACCCCAAGTCTCACTAAACCCATCTTTGTAAAAGAAAAAACATTTAAGCAAAAAGGATCACACCTGTTTTGACGTAGCACACGAAACTGTTGGATGCCATCATCCACATACACGGCCCCTGCTTGTGTTGAGTGGAAGAAGATTGTGGTTTATAGCCAGTTCTCTAGGACTGAGGTTGTTCATTGAAATTCTTCACATCTTATCTACCCTTGTGGGTTCACTGATGAGGAACTAGGGTGGGGCTTGGGACCTCTGTGTTCTGAGAGCACCATGTCAGGACCCCAAGGATGCAATGGATAGTAAATCTGCCCATTGGCTGCCAGAGTGTGGTTATGGGGTGGAGGACTTTGGGAGGGGGTCAGAGAAAGTAGTGGCATTCTTTGTATGCTCTTAATTGTACTCTATATCCAATGGACTGGAAAGACCTTGGGTCACAGTGGAATTCTGGAGGGGGACAGTTTTTGTGATGCTCGGTAGAGAGAGCAGGGGTGGTGGGTAAGAAGACTTAGAGGAGAAGTGCTGGGAACCTTAGAATATTAGGAGGGTTTCGTGTTGGTCAGGGATCAGACTTAGCGCTCTGCTTAGCCCTGGATAGGATTAGTGCCAGCAAGGGAGGCAGTAATAGCACAGTGGTGGAAAGGGCATGAGATTGGAGGTCAGACGACTTGGGCTAAGTCTAGCTCTGTCTTTTGTTGCTTGTGGGACCTTGGGCCGGTCACTCAGTTTCGTCATCTATAAAGTGAGTGCTGTTTGGATGAGATGACTGCTAAGTCTCATCCACACAGTATTTGTATGCATGCATGCCTCTATTTATGCATACATTCACGTATGTGTTAGTATACATGACAAGTATAGGTATGCATATGCATATATGCATAATATATGTATATATTCATACATATATGTATATATGGACCACCAAGGGCCCAAAATTTGAGGGGAATATACACATAGGTATTTATGATGTGTATTTATATATGCATACACACATATACACATAACACACAATACACGTGTGTATAGAGACCATTAAAGTTCAGAGGTTGAGAACATATACATGTATATGTGATATGTATGTATATTTACATACACATACATATATACATACTGTGTACATATGGTGCAGCAGAAGTCCAGAATTTGAGGGGAATACACACACAAATGTGTTATGTATGTATATGTTTATATGCATGTACATAACACATACACATTGTTATTGTTTGGTCATATCTGACTCTTTGTGACCGTGTAGACCTTGGCACGCCAATACTGTCCGTGGGATTTTCTTGGCGTATCTACCGGAGGGGTTTGCCACTTGCTTCTCCAGTGGATTAAGGTAAACAGCGATTAAGTGACTTACCCAGGGTCACACAGCTAGTCAGTGTCTGAGGCCAGGTTTAAACTCGGTTCTTCATGACGTTAGGACTAGCGCTCCATCCATTGAGCCATCTAGCTGCTTCTTGGTTTACATATATACATTTATACATATAAATGTATAAAAGTATACATATGTATACAGACATATTCTAATCATTCTGTGAGAGGAGAAGTTACAGCAGCTGACTTTTCCCTACTATAAGGGGGAAAAAAGTTTCAGTAAACATAATTGTTCAACATGGAGCTGTTTGCTTGTGAGGTAGTGAATTCTGTCACTGGAGAAGTATTCAAATAGAGATGTTAAGCATGTTGGGAATGCCATTCCTGAGCTGCCTGGGAGTTTGAACCAGATAGCAGTTATAGCTATCCATTGAGAAAGAAGACAGTGCCTTGGGAGGTAGTGAGTGCTTCATCACTGGAAGTATTCAGGCACAGGGCTGTGTGACCAGTCAGAAGTGTTAGAGAGGGGATTCCTGCACTGCATGGGCATTGAACTGGGTGAACTCTGAGGTCCCACCTGAGGCCAATTCTGTCCCACTAATTATGATAGTGTTTTCACTTGTCTTTAGAAGCTCAGCTCCTTGAGGGCAGGCAGGGGCTACTTCTCCTTTGTCTTTGTATCTCCAGCGCTCAATAAATGCTCACCGATTTTTGACTATTGACTGCTTCAGTAATTATCTTCTTGGGCTTGGCAGTGGTACTAACATTTTAAAGATCTTGCAGCATTTCTTTAGCTATAGAGCTCCATGTATTGAGGAAAACCCTGTGTTCGCTCCTATTTGAAGCTCGCTGTGGTATGTCCTCAGGCTGATGCATACTTGGAGCTGTTTTTTTCCCCTTATTTTCCCCTGTGGTGATGTCCAGTTTTTGGAGTCAGTATCTAGCTTGTGAGGCAGGGTGGGAGAGGAGCTGTTGTCGGTAGTAAGGAGTAAAGTCTGCTTTTTGCAGCAGCCAACATCTGCTTGCCTCTCAACCTTGTGTCAACGTGGCATTGTTGAATAAGGAGGCACTCCTGCCAACCACAGGAAACGTGGAGGTCTTTGCTGCTTAACCTGCTAGCTGATTAATCAGCACGTGTTTAATGAATGCCCACTCACCCATCTGTGCTTGAGAGGACTTGGATGGTGTCATCCCATATGGGTGACCTGGGTTTAGAAGACAATAGACATTGATGGTGGCCCAGAAACAGTCTGGAAACTTAAAAACTTGAAGCCTGTATGTTTTAGCATGTTTGGAGAAATCAGATATTGGCTTTCCTTAGCAGGCGGCAAGAAATTTGTCGGGCAAACAAAAGATTAAAAGAAAATAATTGGAAAACATTTCAGCCTCTCTCCATACACCCTTCCACAACACAGTTTTCATATGGACTTGACAGAAAAACAAAGTCACTGTAGAGGTCCACATTCATTTCTTATTTTATAGAACATAGGCTCATTAGTTTAGAGTTGGAAGGATCCTCAGATATCTGAGTGTTTCAGGGATCTCAGATTTCTTCAGTGTGGGTATTGCTGCCACCATCATAGATCACCACACCACCTCTTAGTCTTTGTGAATTGCTGTAGACCCCCCAGATTCTTTGCTGGTGGTCAACATGATGATGAGCCAGTCCTCAGATGATAGTCCATTGGCAGGTTGCTGTCCTGAGCCTTTCTGGGATGGTAGGACAGGCTACTGCTTGCATTCAGCTGGCACCACCTTTGAGAACCCATGCTCATCTCGGCTCTGTGATGCTGTGTGGGAGGAGGGCTTTGGGGGAAGGCATATAGAGAGCTCTGCATTAGGTCAGGGTGGAGCTAGGGGAATTTATGGCTTCTTATCAGGAAAGATTTCCAGGAGGGAGAGGAGGAGGTGAGATTTCTGAAGCCATGCAGAGGAGGAGAGAGCTTGCCAGGCTCAGGAGGATGGGAATAGTGGAGAAGAGGGCTGGACTTGAAGGCAAGAAGATATGAGTTCATATCCTCCTTTTTTTCACTTGCTAGCTGTGTGACCCTAGACAAGTCAGTTCCCCTCTTATTTTCACTTTCCCCATCTGCACAATGGAAATAATAGTCGTTCTAGCACCTACCTCACATGGTGGTTATGAGGCTTAACTGTGAGATAATGCGTATGAAGCATAAATGTACAAATTGTCAAGTGCTATGTAAATGTCAGTTACTGTTATATTATTTTTAAAGATACAGGCTTGGTACAAATTGGGTTGCTGTCAATATTAAAAAAAGCAAATAAACCAAATTTTAATAAATGACTTTGGCCCTGCGCTGGGGACTCTGAAAGAGAACATTTAATTTTTCTTCCTTGAGGAGCTTGATAATGATAGTAGTGATAATAGCTAGTATTTATATAGCTCTTTAAAGTTTGCAGAGTGTTTTACAAATACAGTCTCATTCTATGCTTTGTGATACATCATGAGAATCAAAGATCACACTTGTAAAGCCCCATGTAAATGCCAGCTTATGACAACAGCCTTGGAAGCTAGCTGTTATTTTTATCCCCATTTTACATGTGAGGAAACTGAGGCAGGTAGCGGTTAAGTGACTTGCCCTGGGTCACACAGCAAGTGAGATTTGAACTCGGGCTTTCCAGGCTCCAGGCACAGCGTTCTGCTCACTGTACCACCTGGCTGTTTCATTATCATAGATACAGATTATACATAGATACAGATGTCATAGATACACAGATATCATGTGGTATGGGGATACATTCAGCCAGGGTTAGAGAGGGATGCTAAGGTTTGGGCAGTGGTGAGTAGTCAGCATTCATTTGGGAATGGAAGGAATGAAATAATACACTCTCTAAATCCTTGGGGAATCTGTGGGAGGAGTCTTGAAGTGCAGCAGAAAGAACACTTTGGAGATTCCAGGTGAAGACCATCTGCCTTCTGTGCTAGCGTTTTTAGCAAAGGGAGACAGCACGTTCTTTGTTCAAAATTGGAAGACCTGAATTGTATTAAAAAATTTTTTTCAAAATCTTGTGGAAGTGAATGTTGAAAACTAAAACTTAATTAATTAATTAAAAAAAAAGAAAACAGTTTGTTCTGGGTCTGTGATTTCACCAATGTAGGGAGTTTTCAGTGAAGAAGTCCCCCTCAATGAAAGCAGAGCAGAAATATTCTGCAGTTTATAGTCCTATAAGATGTCTGAGAATTTAAGTGATCTGGTCACAGTTACAGTCACTGTGTGCCAGAGGAAAGACTTTAACTCAGCTCTCCTCCTGATTCTCAGGCCACTAATTCATTTTTTGAGGTAAAGGGCTGGTGTTAAGGGTCAGGAAGAGGGCCATTCCAATCCTTCCTCTGGGAGATAACTATCTATAAGATTGTGGCCAAGTCCCTGAACTTCTGAATGCTCCCTCAGATTCTAAGTTGCAAAGGAGGTGGTAATTTGTATCAGTGGAGGAAGTTTTCATAATGGGAGTTCCCCCAGATCAGTGATTTAAATCAAAGGTCTAGAATTGGGGGGAGGGAAACCATTTATTTATTATAATGAAGAAAAATACCATTTGTCTTAAATGCAGTGACCGGTCTTGATGCCAGAAGGAAAATGATGAAAAAAACTTCCTCTCTCAATAGAGAAGTGGTAGACTACAGGCACTGAATGTTGTATATATTGTCAGATAAAATTGCGGTCAATTGTTTTTGCTTTATTTTTCCTCCTATGTTACAAGAGAGAGTTTGGTTTATGGGAGGAGAGTATAAAAGGTATCACGATGATTTTTTCCACACAAATGTTATCTGCCTTTACTTAAAAAAAGTTTTTATCAATACATTCTGTTCCTTATATTATCAGTTACCCCAAGTATCCCTCCACCCTCTCCTAGAGAATCATTTTGTATTAACTAAAAGTATTTTTTAAAGTGGGGGGAAAAATCAGCATTACTGATGAATAGACTGAAAAAAGTCCAAAAACATGTGTGATGTGTGACACCTGAAAACCTCCCTGCAACCTCTACAAAGGGGTGGGTTGGGGAAGTGTCCTCTCATATCTTTTCAGTTGCGTCTTGGTTGATCTTCATAATTTTGTTATATTTATTTTTTATTTTGGGAGGTGTGGCTGTTCTCTCCGTTTACATTTTTGTAGTTACCATATAGGTTGTTTCCTTGGTTCAACACCGGTTCATTTAGACTTTTCCATCTTTCTCTGTATGTATCACACACATCACTTCTTTTCTTTTATTTTTTTGCACACATCATTTCTTACAGCACAGTAATATTCCGTTACATTCATGTACCAAAGTTTGTTTACCCATTTCCCAGTTGATGGACATCTACCTTGTTTCCAGTTCTTTGCTATCACAGAACGTGCTGCTATAAACATTTTGGTGTATGTGTTTACAGACGTTATTCTTAATGATGATTTCCTTGGGGTATAAGCCCAATAATAAAGTCTCTGGTTCAAAGCGTGTGGACTTTAGTCACTTTATTTGCATAATTCCAAATTGCTTTCCAAAACTGCCCTGCCATTCCACAGCTCCATCATAACGTACTAATGTGCCTATCATTCCACAGCCCCTCCAGCATTGACGATTACCATTTTTGGCATCTTTGTCAGTTTGCAGAGTATGAGGTGAAACCTCAGGGTTGTTTTGATTTGAAGTAGGGATACAGAACATTCTTTCATGTGGCTGTGAATACTTTGCAATTCTTTTCAGAACTCTTTGGTCATATCCTTTGACTACTTATCTATTGGGGAATCTGCCTTTTAAAGTAATATTTTAGGTTTTTCAGGGGGATACATAATAATCTAATGGAGAGAGCCCTGGGTTGAGAATCAGGCGGCTTGGTTTCTAGCCCATGTTCTTGATACTAATTAGCCTTGTGGCTTAAGTAAGTGATTTCATCTCTCTAGAATTTCATTGTTCCTAAGTAAAATGAGCTCGTTGGACCAGAAGAATGCTAAGGTCCTGTCCAGCTCCAACATTTAATCATTCTAGTATTGCATATCCATAGAGATGAGGTTCACCACCCAGGATGTGGGCCTTTTCCCAGCATTGTTGAGATGTATCATTGGTGCTCTAAAGGGGATCACACACCCCAGAAAGCTTGGAGACCCAAAAGACTTAATGCCCGCTTATTAGAGCTGTGGATTGGTCTAGCTAGCCATTCTGGGAAGCAGTTTGGCACTGTACCCCCTGAGTGAACAAACTGCACATGTATTTTAACCCAGTGATACCACTGCTAGGCTTATACCCCAAAGGGATAAAAGAGAGAGGAAAAAGACCAGTATGTACAAAAATATTTACAGCAGCTCTTTCTCTGTTGGCAGAGAACGGGTAAGAGGGTGCCCTTCAAATGGTGAATGACTAAACAAATTACAGTATGTGATATAATGGAATATTATTATGCTGTTAGAAATGATGAAGGGGATGGTTTCAGAGAAACCTGAGAAGACTTATATGAACTGATACAGAGTGAAATGAGCAGAACCCAGAGAACAGTTTATGCAATAACAACAACATTGTAAAGAAAAACAGTTTTGGAAAGACTTAAGAATTGTGCCACCCAGGGTACCAGAAGACTGGTGATGAAACGTGCTTCCTGTCTTTTCTCAGTCAGGTAATAAGCTGAAGGTGCAGGAGGAGACGTACCTTTTTTTTTTTTTGGACATGGCCAACGTAGAAGTTACTTTATAGTTTGCTTTAGAATCATTATGCTGAACATTTACATATCTGATACAAGGGGTAGTTTTCTAATTTTAAGTTTTGGGGGGAGAATTGAAGGGCATAGTGTTAGGGTTAGCAAAGAAAGAAAAAGAAAGAAAAGCGAGACAAGAGCGAGACAGTGCCCAGAAGAGAACAGAAGGAGGGTCAGTAGGACAGTTCTGAAAATGCCAACTTGAATTTGTTGTACCCTAGAAGGAGGAGGTTCATATTCTCAGCTGCACGAACAGTCCTCTTTCTTCTTTCTGCTTTGCATGTAGAGGAGCCCGTTTTGTTTAGTATTGTAAGTTTAGGGGGGGAAATGAAATGAGCAAAACAAAATTAATGCCCTTCCAAGGAGAGGCACCACTAACCCTCTCCCAGGCCAGCTGACCCCTAATTGGGCTTTCTCGCCTCTCAAACCATGAACTCCTCCCTCCTGTCTGGGTAAGATCATCTCCACCGAGACAGATGTGGTGAGTTTTGCTGTTGTTGTTTTTAAAGGAAAGCCAGAGGCGGGCCATCGCTTTTGGATTACAGACAAGGGCTGCGGTCTTCTCCTCCCCCGTGCCCTGTGTTTCCTGCTGCAGAAGAACTGGGGAGCTATGCCAGAAAAACCTGAGTATGTGGAGGAGAGGGAGAGGAGAGGGCGAAGGAAGACGGAATTAGAGGGAGGGGAGGGAAAGAGAAGAGAGAATTAGTGAGAGGGGAGGGAGAGGAGACAGGGAGGAGGTGGGGGAGAAGGAGAAGAGGCAGGGAGAAAGAAAGAGGGAAAAGAGAGAGAGAGAGAGAAGGAGAAGAGGCAAGAGAAAGAGAGAAAGGAGAGAAGAGGGAGAGAGGTGAGGGAGGGAGAGAAAGAGAGAGGCAGAGACAGCACATGTGCTCTTTAAACCCAGCCTTCTCCTCTTCCCTTCTCCAGGCCTCTGCTTCACCTCCTTATTTCTCTTGCTTCGTCTTTTGAGCATTTCTTTGTTGCTTCTCTGGTGTGTCCCTTCTCTCTGTCCTCCTCACCCTCCACATATTGCATGGACGGTCAGGGCAGTGGAGGCCCGGCAACCATCCAGTCTGTGGTTCTATTCTGTGCTTTCAGCTGTTCCCTCGGGTCTTCAGTTTTTTCAGAGTGGAGGTTGAAACTACATTGAAGTTTGAAATTTCTTAGTGGGTTTCAACTCTTCTGATGGCCTAGTCACTAATTCCAGATGGATTGGGAATCCCTTTGCCTTTTACTCTTTTTGTCTCCTGGCATAGCCTATTTCTCTCCCCTCCTGGCACTGCCCACCTCCCCCCTGGTACCACCTACCTCTCCCCCTTTCCTGGTACTGTCCACCTCTCCACTTCCTGGTGCCACCTTCCTCACTCCAGTAATGCCCACCTCTCCCCCCTCCTGGTACTGCCCACCTCCCCCCCCTTCTGGCACCACCCACCTCCCCACCTTCCTGGTACCACCTACCTCTCACCCCCGCCCCAGCACAGCCCACCTTCCCCCTTCCTCGTGCTGCCCCCCATCCCCTCCAGAACTGCCCACCTCTCCCCCCTCCTGGCACCACCCACCTCTCCCCCCCTCCTGGCATAGCCTACCTCTCCCTCCTTCCTGGCACCACCTATCACTCCCCCCCTTCTGGCATCACCCACCTTCCCCCTTCCTGGCACCACCCACCTCCACCCCCCTGGCACAGCCCACCTCTCCCCACCCTGGCCCAACCTACCTCTGTCCCCTCCTGGCACCATCTACCTCTCCCACCTTCCTGGCATACCCCATCTCTCCCCCCTCCTGGCACCACCCAACTCTCCCACCTTCCTGGCACAGCCCACTCTCCTCCCTCCTCTCCAGCAGAAAAAAAAGGACAAGAATTTCTTGGATCACAGTTATCTCTCAGCCTGTTGAACAGACAGAGTGGCCCCACGGAGCCCTGACCCACTTGTCTTACCTCAAATAGAGGTTTAAATTAGGAACTTTAATCTGTAAGAGGCTTATAGCCCGTTATGTGGCCAGCCGCTCCTGGACTCCCACGTGGGTGGCATCATGGCCTTGGGTCTCATCTGGGTCTTGCTCTACTGCCTTTGGGTTGGGAAGATCTCAGGGTTGGGTAGTGGGTTCCATCACAGGGGAAGCTTCGCACAGTGGGGTTTACCGAAATTGGAGTCTGCGGTAGCAGAGGAAACAGGACGCTTATGGGCTTTTGGGGTGAGAGGTGGGGGTGGTTCTGTAAGCTAGCATCACTGGAGCTAATTCAGTACAACAAAAATATTTGCCTACTATATACAAAACCCTTGATTTAGGGGCTGGAATAGAAATACAGAAATGAAGCCATTCCTGCCCTCAAGGGGCTTATATTCTACTGGGGAACTTAACAAAATAATAATAATAACTGGCATTTATGTGCTTTCACTTTTACGTAAAACTTGACATACTTTATTTTATATTACCTTTACAACAGCTCTACAAGGTAGATCTCTACAGGTATCATTATAACCATGTTGCAGATGAACAAACTGAAGCTCAGTGACTTACCCAGGGCCACACAGTCTGAGGCAGCAGTCAAATCCAGGTCTTTCTGAGTACAAAGTAATTTGAGGTTGTGGAGAGCAGCTAGGTGACATCGTAGATTATGGAAAACCTGAGTTTGAATTCTGTTTCAGACACTTATTATCTGTGTGACCCTGGGCAAGTCACTTGTATATTCTCAGTCTCAGTCTAACTCATCTGTAAAATGGGGATAATAATAGTTTCTACTTCCCAGCGTTATTGTGAGAATAAAATTAGATTTGTCAAACACTTTGCAGACCTTAAATCAGTATGTAAATAGTAGTTATTTACTTATTATTACTGTTGCTGCTGCTATTGCTATTACTACTGCTACCTCATGGAAGGGTCAGGAAAGGTTTCCTCTAGGAGGTAGCCAGTGACCTGAGCTTTAAGGGGAGAAATAGATTCTGAGAAGCTAAGAGGAGGAGGAAGTTCATTTCCAGCAGTGTGGTTGACCATTGTGAGTGTCTGGAGCCTGGAAGCGTGAGCATAGAGAAGTGGAAGGGACCTTTGAGGTCACCCAGTCCAAATCCTGTATTTTACAGTAGGGAAACCAGAGTTCATTGAGGTTACATTACTACAAGGTCACACAGGTAGTAGGTGACAGAGCTGGATTGAAACCCAGGTCCCTCCCCAGACTCCAAACCTCACCCTCTTTCCACTTCACCAGGCTAAATGCCGAGTTCAGGGCCACTTTGGACAGAATCACATCATGAAACTCAGTTCAGGAATTTTTCTTCAGTCGATCCACAAGCATTTATTAGGTTGATTTATTATTTATTATTTTTATGATTTATTATTAATTATTATTCATCACAATACTATCATCATTAATCATAATATTATCGATCATATTATTAATATGATTTATTATTTATTAAGCACCTCAGGAATTTTCTCTCAATCCACAAGCATTTATTGGATTGATAGAGCATTTATTAAGCACTTACTGTGTACCAGACAGTGCACTAAGGGCTAGGAATACAAATTTGAGCAAGAATTACAGCATGTAAAAGGGAACAGAAAAGCCGGGGGTGGGAATGGTATTTCAAAGTAGAGAAGCCTTTCATTTTACCTAAATTTATCACCATTCAGCAGCCGTTCATCAAGCCCCTGTTCGGGTTGCATCCTGTCCTGTACTAAGTACTACAGAGAGGAGAAGAGAGAGGTACAGGGTGTCCCAAAAGTCTCAGTGCAGTTTCAAGCCATTAGAGCTTTGGGACACCCTGCTGTCTCTCTGCCCTGGAGGAGTCTGCAGCCCAGAGGGCAGAGACAGTAATTTCCTGCATCTTTGTCCACTATTTCAGCAAATGTTTTCAATAAAAATAATAAATTAAAGACCTGAAATTCCCATATCATTCCGCCACCAAGCATTTATTAACCACCTGCTGTGTGTGCCAAGCACTGTATGAGGCACTGAGGAGATTAGTACAAACATCGCTTTACACATATGTGTATTTTCTCCCCTCCTTGAGTATCAGCTCGACAAGAGCGAGGGATGTCGTACCTGTTTTCTGTTTGTACCTCCGGGGATCAACACAGCGACTGGCATGTGGTAGGTGCTTAATCAGTGCTTTCACTCACAGTCTCTCTCATTGAGTCCTCCCAGCAGCCCTGTGAGGTAAGAACCACGCAGGTGGTTCCCACTTTGCAGATTAGAGAATTGAGGCTGAGAGTTAAGTGACTGGTACATGGTCATGTAGTTGGCATACGGTACAGGCAAGATTTATATAAGCCTGTTATAATAATAACAATAATAATAGCTAACATTTATATAGCACCCGCTACGTGTCAAGCTCTGTGGTAAATGCTTTATAATTATGATTTCATTTGATCCTCACAACAACCTTGGTAGGTGGATGCTATTATTATCTCCATTTTTCATTTGAGGAAACTGAGGCAGACAGAGGTTAAGGATTTGCCCAGGGTCACACAGCAAATGTCTGAGGCTGGATTTGAACTCAGGTCTTCCTGACTCCAGGCCCCAGCACTCTATCTGTTGCACCTATCTTCCTTATGAGTTGTATATCATGTCCTGTATAAGATTAAGTAGCAAAAATAAAGGATTCCAAACAGGAAGTATTGGGTGGTCAGAGAGGGGAGTGGTGGATGGGAATGGAACCGTCAGGGAAGCCTTCCTAATACAGGTGGGATAAGATTTACCAGATGTTTTCTTGATACTAGCCCTGTGACCTGGGATTCTGATAAATACTGGGGAAGATATTCTTAGACAAGGAGATGGTTGAGAGAGGTGAGGGTAGGGGGCTTCTTCCCTCAATACACTTGTCAGTGTGGAAGCATAGATTCCCCATGCCTTCCCTGCCTTTCTCCTCCCTCCCCCCCCTTACACGCACACACACACACACACACACACACACACACACAAAATCACTGAGTAGTAGTACTAGAAGGAAACTCAGATGCTGTAGTTTCAGGAATCACAGGGTCTCAGAATTGGTTTGTTTTTGCTTTTTTTTTGGTGAGGCATTTGAGGTTAAGTGACTTGCCCAGGGTCACACAGCTAGTGTCAACTGTCTGAGGCCAGATTTGAACTCAGGTCTTCCTGACTCCAAGGCTGGAGCTCTATCCAAGGGTCTCGGAATTGGAAGGGGCCTCAGAGGCTGTATGGTCCCACTCGTACATGAACAAGGGGGTCCCTTCTACTGCATAGCCTGCTGCCTCATTTTGCCGAAAGTGCTGAAACCTTCGTCCCTCAGACTGTCCGAAGTCATATATCAACTTAATGTCAGTGCCTGAACTAGAATCCAACTTTCCTGCTCCTCAATCTGATGCTTCTACATACTCCTGCTCCTCTTTGAAGCCAAATAACCATGGCCCGATTTCCATCCATCAGTCATTCAGTCAGTAAGCATTTATCAAGCACCTGCTATATGCCAAGCATCATACAACAAAAGGTGAAAGACAGAGCCTGCCCTCTAGGAGCTTACAGTCTAGTGAGAAAGGCACCACGTAGATGACTGTGTGCAAGCAAGATCCGTACAGAACGAGCAGGAGATAATCAGTAGAGGGCAGGCAGTGGTGTTTAAGAGGGCCTCCCCGGTGCCCCCAGGACAGGCACTTCCTGCTGAGACTCACAAGGGCTGTCTTATGGGGTGGGCTGGCTGAGGCTTGCCAGTTCTGATGCGTGGTCTGAGCCCGAGGCGGGGCCCGCCCTGCCGCCTCGCTGGTCAAGCGTGTTTCTGAGTCCTAAATGGGCGCTGACCGTGAAGGATCCGAAGTCCTGAGACCTCCAGCCATTGCTGCCTGTCTGGACGCTCCTGATTCCAGTCAGACTTCTTTTACCAGACTTGATTTACAGCGAGATGGCAAATTCACAAGTTACACCGAGAATACAAGAGAATCATCGCGTTAACAAAACGTTTATATTTCCATTGACCGTCTGGGTGGCCGTCAAGCTTTAAGTCAGCAAGCCGAGTCAGGGCAGCAAGCATTTATTTAGTCATGTGTTAAGTGTGGGGGATACAAAGAAAGGCTTAGAAACGTGGTCCCTGCCCTCAGGAAGCTTACAGTCTGATGAGAGAGACAACATATAAATAACTATGTGCGAACAAAATATATGCAGGGCAGATTGGAGGGAATCTCAGAGGGAAAGCATGAGCAGTGCTGGGGACTGTGACCTTTCTAAATAAATCCTGTTTTCCCTAGGGCCCCCTGCAGCCATAGCCCAGTACCCCCTGGCACGTCTGAATACAGACTCTGTCTTCCCTTTCCCCCTTCCCCAGCCAGTCTGGAGACCACCCAGATATCTGGCTGCTGTGAAGGTCCTGCAAAAAGAAAAATAATACTTGCTCATTCTTATGTTTTCCACTGTTGTAGACTATAGCCCCTCTACGCCCCAGCAAACAGTTTAACACATGACTGAGTCAAAAATTTCGTTAGCCAGTAGCCAACACTGTTGATGGGGACCCTTTCCACACCTTGCTAGGCTGGTCTGCTATTAACAGCTGCATAGTCTGTTGCTAAGCCTGTCCTCCCAGCCTTCCCAGCCTCATAGGACTCCCTAGCTCAGACATTCTTAACTTGGTGTCCATGGACTTTTTAAAATAAAGTTTTTTTCGATAACTGCATTTTGGTATAATTGAGTTCCTTTGTAATCCTATGTATTTTATTTTATGCATTTAAAAACATTATTCGGAAAAGGGGTCTATAGGCTTGGTCTATAGTCTATGGTCCATAGGTCTATAGGCAGCCCAGGACACACAAAAAGGTTAAGAATCCTTAGAATAGGAATAGCTGGGTGGTGCAGTGGATAGAGCACTGTCCCTGGAGTCAGGAGGACCTGAGTTCAAATCCGGTCTCATATTCTTACTAGCTCTGTGACCCTGGGCAAGTCACTTAACTCCTCTTGCCTCAAAAGAAAGAAAAAAAAGGAATCCATAGTATGGAGGCCGCCATCAAGAAGCTGGAGGTACTGCCATGCTATGGTAGGGCATGGGGGTGCTTGCCCATATCTAGAATTATGTAATTCCATGAGTTTACGGATTATTGCAACCTGTCGTCCCTACAGAGTCCTCAAAGGCATTCCATTTCCCACCATCCGCTGTTCCTTTTTCTTTTATTCTTTGGTTTCTCGTGGTGGATTTTTGTGAACGGCCTGAACCAAGGCTCTTCAGTAGGAACCTTGACCTCTGTCTCTTTTGTCTCATACAGAGACTCATTCTTGTCTGTTTGGGTGGGCCGGGGAGAGGAGCAGAGGGGAAGCCTTGTGATTTTAAAGCACGGGACGGAGAAAGTCTCCTTGGTTCCCTTGACCCGCAGTGCCTGCGCTATGATGGGACTCCTTGGACGTTCCCAGGGCCCCATGAGGCATTCGACCTTGACTAATCTTCATCTTGGCTGCCATCCTCCCGGTCCTCCCCACTCCTCCTCCCTTCTCTTGCTTTTGGTCCTTGGCCTTGGTGGGAGAGGGGGAAGGTCACATGGGGTTGTTCTGGTTCTGCCCAAAGGCCTGTCCTCAGGTGAACTTGAAATGGACACGAAAAGCTCAACTGTTTGGGTGGCTGGGAGCAGCCCTAAATTTAGCAAATATGTCGCCGGTGGGGGGCTGGCTTTGGGGAGCCAAAACTAGCGCAGGGTGGACAAGATTTATAGCCAGAGACTTGGTCAGCGCTGCCTCTGCCTGGGCAAGTACGCAGTGGCTCAGGACCTTTTAGTATCTCAGATACCAGAAACCTTTCAGCCCCAAGGCTTGGCAGACCTAAGGCTTCTTCTCCTGCTTGGATGAGGCCCTTCTATCCCAAAATACATCCCTATCAGGAGGTGTCCGGGATGCATCACTTCTTTGTCTTAAACTGACCTACACAGTTTTTACGTGTTCGTCGAAATCTGTGTTGGGATCGGAGGACATGGTACCATATGTGTGAGTCCCTTTATGTAACCCCCAACATGGAAGAGAAAGTTTTAGGATGGTGGGAATGAATTGAAGAGAGGGAAAAGTGGGACTGATTAGTAGAGACAGAGTCACATGTTTAGAGTTGGAAGGGGCCTTAGAGGCTAGCTGGTGAGTCAACATAGATTTTTTATATTTAATTTTTATTTAAATTTTTATAAACAAAAATTTTGAACATTTTTTTAAATTTTGAGTTCCAAATTCTCTTCTTCCCCCCTCTTTGAGAAGGCAAGCAATTTGATACAGCTTATATATATATATATATATATATATATACACACACACACACACACATACAGTCATGTAAAATATTCCCATATTAGCATTCAACTTGCATTTATTAATTGCTTAATATAATTACAATTATGTGCCCCAACATGGGAGAGAAAGTTTTAAGATGGTGGGAATGAATGGAAGGGAGGGAAAAGTGGGAGTGATTAGTAGAGACAGGG
This sequence comes from Phascolarctos cinereus, assembly GCF_003287225.1. Taxonomy (NCBI): domain Eukaryota; kingdom Metazoa; phylum Chordata; class Mammalia; order Diprotodontia; family Phascolarctidae; genus Phascolarctos; species Phascolarctos cinereus. The sequence goes on from NW_027555958.1 coordinate 374,075,374, forward strand.
TCACATGTTTAGAGTTGGAAGGGGCCTTAGAGGCTAGTTGGCGAGTCAACATACATTTATTTTTTTATTTAATTTTTATTTAAATTTTTATAAACAAAAATTTTTAACTTTTTTTTTAAATTTTGAGTTCCAACTTCTCTTCTTCCTTGAGAAGGCAAACAATTTGATGTAGCTTATACATATACAGTCATGCAAAACATTCCTATGTTAGCCTTCAACTTGCATTTCTTAAGCAATTAATAAATTATAAATATATTTGTAATATATAAATATTATGTATTAAATAAATAGTTATAATTATGTGCCAGGAACTGTGCTAAGCACTTGGGATGCAAAGGAAGGCAAAAACAGGGTCCCTGACCGCAGGGAGCTCCCATTCTAACAGTGGAGACGATGTGTAATCGACTATGGACAAACTAGATATATTCAGGCAGAGTTGGAGGTAACCTCAGAAGGAAGGCAGCTGAGTCTAGCTATGTCATGTTACACGTGAGGCAGCTGAGAATGAGAAGTTCAGTGACTTTCGCAGGGTTGTAAGTTTGTAAAGCAGGATTCAGATGCATGTTTTCATGCCTTTAATTCTATCCACTACCACTCATAATTGCCTTAAGACTGGCAAAAGAGAGAGCAGCCACGCATTTCTCAGGTCCTCTACCAAATCTGTGATTTGGGGGCAGATGCAAGGTGCAGCAGGACAGGGGGGGCATAGCAGAAAGATCAGGCCATCTCGTTAGAGGGATCAGCCCTCCCACCCCAGTGTGAAGGATTGGGATCTGGGAGATGGCTGTCAGTGAGGTTGAGACCTCCTGTGACAGGTTCAGGAACATTTTCGTGCATCTTTGTTTGTTACTAACCCTTGTATTAAGCACTGCAGTCATCCCTTGTTCTCATGACTCCAGTGGACTCCCTTCTCTTCTCCCATCTCTGTTGACATCCCCCTCTTCAGGACCAGCTCAGCTACCACCTCCTTCATGGAGTCTTCTGTTATGTCCTGCCCCCTACCTGATAGAAAAATATTTTCTCTCTCAGATTTCTCACGGCACTTTCTCTGTATCTGATTTTTCCCTTGAAATTCTTTGTTTGCAGGACTTTCTCTTGCTTTTAGATTGTAAACTCCTTGAGGGAGTCTTTGTGAATCCCCAACCCCTACCTTAGTGCATCCTGCAGTTAGGTACCTAATCCATGTTTGTGCAACTGAACTGAATCCAGGGTCCAGGGAATGTGATACTGGTCCCCAGAGGAAAGCAGACAACTTAGCTCTGACAGAACTCCCCAGGCCCTTGTCCCCAGGAACGTCTGGCCCACACCCACTGCTGTGTTCTTGCTGGTGAGACCGCTCCTAGGCCAGGCCAGACAAGAGAAATTAGATGTCTCCCAAGGAAGGTACTTGAAATTTTCCTAGACATGGGAGGATTGTTAATTTGTAGGATTCAATTCAGCAAGCAGCTGCTTAAGCACCGGGCTCTGTGCAAGTCATTGTGCTGGCTGATGGGGAATGAAGCATAAAAAAAAAAAAAGGAAAGGAAAAAAAAGAGAAAGAAACAGAAAAACAGCATTTCCCTCAAGGAGAAGGGGATCCACTGAGTGATACGACGTGCAAACATATGAGTAGGTAAAGATGATTTAAGGAGGGAGAGGGCACTAAGATCTAAGGGAATCAGGAAAGGTTTCCCACGTGACCTGGCTCCTGAGATGAACCTTGATGGAAATTTTACATTTCCAGGAGGCAGATGTGTAGAGGGAGTGTGTTGTTGGCATAGGGCGCAGCCTATGCAAAGGCATGGGGGTGGGAGATGAAAGAAGCTAGTTTGGCTGAAATGTAAAGCAAGTAAAGGCATGTCGTTTGTAAGTCTGCAATGGCAGACTAGGCCCAAATTGGGAAGGACTTTAAATGACAAGCTGAGCAATTTGTATTTTATTCAGTCAGCAGGCATTTACTAATTGCCTGCTGTGTGTTGGGTGCGGAGGATACAAAGACACAGTCCCTGCCCTTTAGGAGTTTACAGTCTAGTTGGGCTAGGCAACATGTACATAAGTAGGTATACGACGTGTAAATGAAATACACGCAGGGGAACTTTGGGAGGACGGCGCTAGCATCTTGGGAGATCCAGAAAGGTATTCTAGAGGCGGTTTTGTTGCTGCTCAGTCATTTCAGTCGTGTCCGACTCTTCGTGACCCCGGGTGGGGTTTTCTTGGCAAAGATCCTGGAGTGGTTGGCCATTTCCTTCTGCAGCTCATTTTGTAGATGAGGAGACGGAGACCGGGAGAGGTGATGCGACCTGCCCAGGTGGGACAGGGGTGACATTCGAACCCACTACCATCACACACAGCCTCCTGCTCCTGGTCCCAGCTCGGCTTCTCCTCACCACCCAGCACCGTCCTTGTTTGCGTTTCTTCCAGGTCCGGTTGGTGCAGGTCCACAATGTGCAAATAGATTTTTTAGAAGAGTCTAAACTAAAGATTTATGAGCGAAAACCAAACATAATTAGGGAAATAAATGTACTGCAAAAAAAAAAAGTACTCATACCATATTGATTTGACTATAGACTGCCTCTAAATAAGGCCATACTCCTAAAATGGTAGGAAGGAAGGAAGGAAGGAAGGAAGGAAGGAAGGAAGGAAGGAAGGAAGGAAGGAAGGAAGGAAGGAAGGAAGGAGGGAAGGAAGGAGGGAAGGAAGGAAGGAAGGCTGGTTAGATTTATGAAGTGCCTACTATGTGCCTGACACTGTACTAAGTGCTGTACAATTATGATCTCATTTTGTCCTCACAGTAACCTTGGGAGGAAGGTGCTATTATAATCTCCATTGTACAGAGGAGAGAACTGAGGCTGAGAGCAGTTAAGTTACTTGCTCAGGGTAGCAAGTATCTGAGGCAGGATTTGAACTCAAGTCCTTCTGACTCCAGGCCCAGCACTCTATATGCTGTGCCACCTCCATATCTGAAAAAAAAAATGCACAGGTATACACTAAAGCAGGCCTGCACAACCTGCGGCCCATGGGCCTTAAGTGGCCTGTGGGCACGCCAGAGGATTTTGGGTGGCCTGCAAAAGTTCTAGAGGATGTGTTCCTCTACATTTTTTTCAGGCAGCAGGAAATCCTTTGGTGGGACGCAGGTTGTGCAGGCCTTCACTAAAGAGCAATACAGATTATAGACCATGCTAAAGTAGTAGTAGTAGTAACAGTAGTAGTAGTAGTAACAGTAGTAGTAGTAGTAGTAGTAGTAGTAGTAGTAGTAGTAGTAACAGTGTAGTAGTAGTAGTAATAGTAACAGTAGTAGTAGTAGTAGTGGTAGTCGTAACAGTAGTAGTGGCAGTAGTAACAGTAGTGGTGGTAGTAGAAGTAGCAGCAGCTGCTGCTAACACTTATATAGCACCTACTGTGTGTCAACCGCTGTGTTAAGAGCTTTACAATGATTATCTCATTTGATCCTCACAACAACCCTGGAAGGTAGGTGCTGTTATAAATACCCATTTTACAGATGAGGAAACCCCCACAAATGGAGATTGTGACTTGCCCAGGGATACATAGCTAGTAAAAGTCAGAGACCCAGATCTGAATTCGGATCTTCCTGGCTCCAGATCCAATACTCTCTCTGCTGTGCCACCTTGATGCCTGGGGAAAAAAAAAAAACCAAAACAAAAAAATCCCTGCTTATACACTTAAGAATGATACAGATTGTAGGCAGTGCTCAGGTCTGATGTAAACCCGATGTGGCAGATGTGGCCTCTTTGTGAACCCAGTCAGAGGTTGACTTTGAGGCATCCCATCTATATGTCCTTACCCAGTTTTCCGGAGGGTTTTCTTCCCCTTGCCCCTGTGAGGCCAGCCCTGTGGGTATTGTTATGCCTGTTTCATTGGTGGGCCATTGAAGTTATTGAGTTGGAAGGCACTTGCCCAAGACTAGACAGATGGTGAGTGGTGGAGTCGGGGTTAGAGCTCTCATCACAGGGAGTCACTCATGCCCTGCATACTTCCTGTAACACTGTGGTTAACTTCCAAGCAAGCACCTCTTGTCCTCACCCTCCTTCTTCTTCCTCAGGTGCCAGGATCATCGATTTGATATATTGAGTCCAACCTTCTCATTTACAGATGAGGAGAGGGAAGTTCAGTGACTTGCCCAAGGACATATAGCCAGTAAGCATTGGAGGTGGGATTTGAACCAGGTCCCTGTGGTTTCTGACCCAGGGCTCTTTCCACCGTACCAGGATCTCACATAGCATACTCCATTTTATACTTCTCCAGTGTACTTATTTTCCACGATGTCCTTACAGTCTACTACACTTAGACTTTGGGTCAAGATTTATTAATGTTAGTGGTGCCAGGCTTAGAATCAGGAAGACTCTTCTTCCTGAGTTCACATCTAGCCTCAGATACTTACTAGTTGTATGACCTTGGGCAAGTCACTTAACCCTGTTTGCCTCAGTTTCCTCATCTGTAAAATGAGCTGGCGAAGGAAATGGCAAACTACTCCAGTATCTCTGCCAAGAAAACCCCAAAAGGAGTCACAGAGAGTCAGACATGACTGAAAAATGACTGAACAACAACAATTTATCATTCACTGTGTTCATGTCTCATCCCCCTCTTGTGGTAGACTGTGACCTTCAGGAAGTCAGGGACATTCTTGAAGTTTAGGGGAAAGGGTGCTGGAGCTAGAATTGTGAGACCTGAGGGTTCAGATCCTACCTCGGGCACTTACGAGGTCTGACCACAGGCAAGTCACTTACAGTTTCTTTGTCTGCAAAATGGGAATAAGAGTACTCTTTTTTGCAGAGTTGTTTTGAGGTAAGTATTTTGCAAACCTTAAAGTACTGTCAAAATGGGGATTGATATTATTTTATAAAATTTGTCATTCCCTCCCAGCCACGGCACCTGTTTGATGCTGTCTTTGTTGCTTTTGAATGGTATTGATAATTGAGAGCTGATTGTACAGTAAAGCCTCTATATTTTTAGGGTTTACATTCACAGTTTCTCTTATCTCCAAGATCTCTTCCAGCTCTGAGATTCCACGGTTCTATTTGCGTAAAAACGATTATAGCAGTGTTTGTGGCTCAGGGACCCGGGTTCCAAGCTGTTCCCGGTTTGCAACCAGAGTAGCAAGAGTTCCAGAGCTTTCTCCAAGGTATGGTAAATATTTAAATGAATCCATCTGTGTAAATATAATCGTCCCATTCGGAAAGTCACACGTAGTGTAAGAGCCTCCGTGTAATCCCAGCTGCCCTCCTCCTGCCCCAGCCACGATCAGAGCTTGCCTGCAGGCCAGGTCAGCTGCCAGTCATTCCCATGTGTGAACCTGTGAGTCCACACCCAGGCATTAGTTTTGGCCCTGGCAGGAAGGATAAAAAGAGCTTGTGGGGTAGACAGTCCTTGCCTCAGAGTCAGGCTCTCTTCCAGTATCATTATTAAGACTTGACCTACCGGACTTATTGGCTTCTGAGTCCTCTTCTCACCTTGGCCAAGACCTGATTGTTACTTCCCACCCTGGCCAAGACCTAATTGTTATTTCCCACCTTGGCCAAGACCTGATTGTTATTTCCCACCTTGGCCATCCCCTTTAGCTTTCAGACACTTGCCCTGGTTCATCCTCCAGCAAACAGTTCTCAAATTGGAAAGTCTTCCCGAGGATCTAGAGGAAACTTCAAACATATGAATGTGGTATTTGGGAAATAAGCCCTTTACTGTTTATGGCAAAGAGTCTGGTTTGGTAAAGAAAGATTCAGCTGCTTTCTAGTTTCTGAAGTGTGGCAGGATAGAGATTATAAATGCAGTTATGCCATTTAGATCCCAAGAACAGAGATAACGAAATTACCACATCCTATTGGCGTTGGCTGTTGGACTGTACTTAGCAGTGAGACTGAACAAAATGTTCGTTTTCCTTGTATTTTTCTAAGCTCATTTTCTTTATAAGCTTTAAATATCTGAATTCATGTTGTTAGCTGGGAATCTAACCCCTGTGAATATGGATCTTCTCCAGATGGCTTCAGGAGGGCTCTGCCATGTTGTGGCAGAGTTATGGCTCTGCCTTAGCTGTGTGACCTTGAGAGGTCATTTTGTCACTCGGACTCAGTTTCCTCATATGTAAAGTGAGGCAGTTGGATTTGATGGTAGTTTGAAGACTGGAAGGATGGTGGCACCTCGATGGGAATGAAGATGCTTCCCCAAGGGGTGGGTAAGTTGAATTTTGGACATGCTGAGTTTGAGAGGCCTGTGGCACATCTCATTTGAACTATCCAATAAGATTTTGGAGATGTGTGATTGGAGCTCAGGCGAGGGGCTAGGGATATGAATGTGTCTGGATGTTTCCTTCTCAGAGATGGTAATTAGACCCGTAGGAACTGATGGGGTCCCTGAGTGAGAGGGAAGAAGGAAGAGGGCAGAGGGCAGAGCTTTGGAGAACACCTACGGTTTGGGAGTGGGAGGGCCCATGATGATGAACCAGGAAAACTGTAGTCAGACAGGTAGGAAAGAAGTAGAGAGGGCAGGGTCAGGAGAAACTAAACCATTTGCTATTTATTTTGTGCTTATTCTCTGTATGTGTGCGTATGTGTATAATATATGCCATATATCTATACCTGTTTGCCATATAGATGCCATACTATCTATTTGCCATATATATCCATAAGTATATGTATGTAGATGTATTTGTCTGTCATTTCTATATGTATACATATATATATATGTGTACCTATATACATACATATACATGCATGCATACGTGTGTGTGTGTGTGTGTATGTTATATGTATCTGTCTGTCTGTATGAGGCAACTAGATGGTACAGTGGATTGAGCCCCAGACTTGGAGCCAGAAGAAGATCTGAGTTCAAATCTTGCTTCAGGTCACTAGCTTGTGATCCTGGGCAAGTCATCTAACTGCTACCTGACTCAGTTTTCTCATCTGTAAAATGGGGATAATAATAGTGCCCACCTTCCAGGGATGTCATGAGAACCAAATGAGATGATAATGGAATATATAATTCTAATTGTAATAGTGATTGTAACTATAGTAATTGTAAGTGCTTAGCACAGTGCCTGGCCCATACGTTATATAAATGTCATCTGTTAGGAGACGGTTGCCTGATTTGGATCTTGAAGGAATTTAGGGCTTCTAAGAGACAGAGGTTAGAGGAAAGCGGAGGCTTTGAGGTATGACACAGAGTTTTGTGTATGGGAGACAATCAGTAGGCTGGTGTGGCTGGAACATAGTACACTTGAAGGCATGTGAGATAGTTCTGGAAAGGTAAGCCAGAGCCACTTTTTGAAGGGTATTCAATACAAAAGAGGCAGCTAGATATCCCAGTGGATAGAGCGCTGGGGCTGGAGTCAGGAAGACTCATCTTGAGTTCAAATCCATCCTCAGACACTTACTGGCTGTGTGACCCCGGACAAGTCACTTCACCCTGTTTGCCTCAGTTTCTTCATCTGTAAAATGAGCTAAAGAAGAAAATGGCAAACCACTCCAGTATCTCTGTCAAGAAGACCCCAAATGGAGTCACGGGAGAGTCAGACACAACTGAAAAATGACTGAACAAAAAATGCAAAAGGAATTTGTCTTTCACCCTAGAGGTAGTAGGGAGCCAGTGAAACTTCTTGAAGGGTAGTGGTGTGGCCAGACCTAGGCTTGAGGGAAGTGGTTTTGGCACCTTTTTGGCAAATGGAAAGGACAGGGGAGAGACCAGAGGCAGCCAGGCCATCAGAAGCCCCCCTCCCCCTCTTTAGCACTGGTCTCCAACTCTGTGCCACTCAGTCAGTCAGCATTTACCAAGTGCCTCCTGTGTGCCAGGCATGCCTGGCTCCCACATGACTTTTGCTGAGGGGAGGTTGGAAAGCAGCAGTTTGGGTTGTGAGGGGGCCCTGAGGCCATCGCCCAGCAGGACTGAGCAGAGGAGGAAAGGCAGGTTGGCTCTCCTTGTTCAGTGTGTTGGGGCAGTGCCACAGTGCTGCCCTTTGGCAGGCCGCGGCTCACGTCCATCCTGCTGATTAATGCCTGCTCTGGAGCTGTCTCCGTTCAGGCTCCATTTCTGATCTCCTGCCTCGTTCTGTCTGCCCAGACTCCTGCAGGGGTGGGGGTGTGCTTTGATTGGACTGGCTCCCCTTGTGCAGAGTTCGTGTTCCATCTACATGGATCCTTCATTTACATTCCGCCTGGGATTGTGCTGGGGCACTTTCCTGGAGATAAACAGCAGCTAAGCACACTGGGATGTAGTTAGCCAAAAAAAAATTTTTTTAAGTCTCTTTCCAGTGCTTCCTAGAGATTGCCATCCTACTTTTAAAAAAATCTGTTAATCTGTCATCTATCTATCCATCCTCATCTATCATTTATTTGAGATTTTTGTCTGTTTGTCCATCTGTCTGTTCATCCCTGTATGTATATATCCACATATGTCTCTATATATCCATGCATCTATCTGTCCATCTGTATATATGTGTATCTATCCATGTATGTATCTTTCCATCCATGTGTGTATATATGTGTCCATGTATCTAGCTACCTGTCCATGTATGTGTGTATGTATATATGTTTCTGTCCATGTATGTATATATGCATCCACATATGTCTCTATATATCCATGCATCTATCTGTCCATCTGTATATGTGTGTATGTATCCACGTATGTATCTTGTCTATCCATGTGTGTGTGTGTATATATATGTCCATGTATCTATCCACCTGTCCATGTATGTATGTATGTACATTTCTGTCCATGTATGTATGAATGTATATATGTATCTGGCCGTCCATGTATGTATGTATCCATCTGTCCATCTGTCTGTCTTTCTGTCCATCTATCTAGGCATCTGTCTGTCTTTCTGTCTATCCATCCATCTATCCGTCACAGTGTGAGAGAAAGAGAGAGAAGAGAGAAAGAGGAAGACAGAGAGAGAGGGAACATGCACAAATGTCACAGCTGTTCCCGTTCCAGGTTTTTGTTCTCTTAGCGTTCGAGTGGGAGACTGCTGAGGAGAAGAGATGGCGGTGGAAGCGGGAGTGGCAGCCGCCCACGAGTCCTCTGCACTGACCCTCCCTGCAGTTCCAGGGAGAGAATGGTGCTTAAAACCCAGGCAGTCCTAGGACAGTTCGTTCTTAATTTTCCAGGAACTGATTGTCCAGCACAGGCATCAGTGGGACTCAGATGACGCCTCAAGCCACGCGCATCTCTTTCCCATCCAGCTCAGCTTAGCAAACACCTACTGCGTAGTAGCCTAGCGTGGGGAAAGGAGCACTTGATTTGTTTGTAGCCAGGAGCCTGGGTTTGAATCTCAGCCCTGACCTTTATCTCCTTGATGACTTTGGTCACGTGTCAGTGTGCTCTTCTTTAAAATGGAGATGGCAGTCCTTGGGGGGTGGGGTGGGGAGGGTAATGTTCCTAACTGTGGGGGGGGGGGGAATCCGGGAAGGCCTTGGGCAGGAGGTCGCCCTTGAGCCAGTTGAGCTAGGGATTCTGAGAGGCACAGATGAAGGACAGCGTTCTAGGCCTAGGGCACAGATAGCAGAAGGACCAAGCTCTTGGCTTTTGGAGGGCCCTGGAATTCTCTGGGGATTTCAGTTGTCCAGGCTCCCCTCTGACTTTGCTGGCCCAGGAGCCTTGTTCTATTTCCCCTTCTGCTGTCACCTTCCTAGAATGTGGGAGAGCTACTCTGGGCGACATTTTACTTGCTCCCGATCCCAAGAGCTTGTTTTCAAGTAGAAAGGAGGAGTGAGTCTTCCATTGCCATCCGCATGCAGCCCCTACTCTCCAGACACACTATTCTCCTTTCTCTCAATGAATCTGACTGTTCTCTATGGGAGGTGAGGAGGAACAAAATGGCCCTTGGTAAGATCCCAGAGAAGCCTTTCATTGGGAGGGACCCCATCCTCCAAACTACTCTTCGACTTTCCTACAGTGCTTTTACTACTCGTATGTACTTATCATTCCACCTCGTGCCTTTGCCTTTTGGGGATGTGCCTCACTGGCAAGCATTTATATAGCCCTCATTTTATCCTCACAGCATCCTTGGGAGGTAAATGCTGTTACTTCTGCCATTTTACAGAAGAGGAAACTGAGGCAAACAGAAGCTAAGTGATTTACCCAGGGTCCCACGGCCAGTAAGTATCTGAGGTCAGATTTGAACTCAAGTCTTCCTGGCTCCGGTCCAGTGCTCTATCCACTGCTTCACCTGGCATGCTGGATTGGGAGCTCTATGAAAACAAGAATTCTATCTTTGCATTTCCTCCTGCATAGCACCTAGCACAGTGTTCTGCATGCAGTAGGTGCTTAATAAATGCTTATCAACTTGGATTCTTATTTCCCTTGCTAAACTAGAAGCACCTTGAGGTCAGGGACTGTGTCTTATTTGTGTTTGTGCTACATGTGCTTTGTATATAATAGATACTCAATAAAGAGGTAACATGGTATCGGAGAGAGAGCACTGTTGGAATCAGAAGACCTAGATTCAAATTCTGGCTCTGTTATTTACTATCTGTGTGACACTGGGTAAATCACTTAACTTCTGTTTGCCTTAGTTTCCTTTTCTGTAAAATGGTAGGGCTAATAAAATAAGGAGGTTGAGCAAGGGCCCGTCTTCAGCCCTAAGTGCCATGGTCCTATGTTATAATATTTATTGAGTGAGTGAATGAGCATTACCTTGGAATTAGGGTAGGGTCATGGTGAAAAGGAGACTTGTCAGAAGGGGATGCCATGAGCTCTGTGTGTGGCTGTGTAGGTGATAGTGAGGAGACTAGATGACTGTATGTGAGGCAGTGTTTGGGCTGGAAATGTAAATTGGGGTCAGAATGGAGGAGGTCTCCAGAGGGTGTGGATCTGACCTACAGAGACCATACCCCTCTAAGGGAGTTCACTGGATCTGCTCAGTTTGGGAGCTCTGGCCTGGGGCTGAGCTGCCATGATTGGTGAGTGAGTGCAGACTCACCTAACCCACTGTATTTGGCCAGCATCAGGCCATGCGTCACATCCCACCCATCCATCCCCCAGGAAGCCGGGGCTTCCCTTGGCATCTTGCCCTGGGCTCTGATGCAGCCCGAATACCCTTCCCATCCCCCATCCCCACCTCTTGTTCTGGGAACAGTAATTAGATCGATGTTACTATTGCTTCTGGAAACGGTATAACAATCGACTGCCCTCTGGCTTCACCCTCAGTCCAGACAAAAGCTCCCTTCCCTGGTCACCATTTTTCCTTCTCTGTGTTGTCTCTCTCCGTCAGAATATGAGCTTCTGGAGGTCAGTCTATTTCATTCTTATTGTTGTATCCTCAGCCCCTAATGTGGTGCCTGGCACTTATGACATGGTTGTTGCTTGATTAATAAATGCCTTCCATTCATTAATTTCATTCATTTATCCTGTAGACAGTGGGAACCATGAACAGTTTTTGATCAGGACAGCGATGGGATGGGTGCATCATTTGGGGAGATCTGGCCATGGTTTTCAGAAGGATATAGAGTGGGGAGATCATAGGTGGGGAGGCTGGTTGGGCTGCCCTTGGCAGGTCACAAATCTGGGAGCCAGGAGCCTGGGGATCAGCAGCATCATAGCTGCATTCATCCCTCCCCCACCCTCCCTTCATCACCTCAAGGAACCAGATGCGCATGTTGTGACCTTCCCCTGGTCCAGCCCCAACTGTTCCCAACCCTGGTACTTGTCTCTTTACGTGTTCCTCACTCCGACACACCTTCCTGGGTTGCCAGGTAACCATAGCCCTGGGCTGCAAATCAGAGCGTCCATGCCACTTACTTTCTTTCCATACTGGTTTTCTTTCTTTCTTTACCCGCCTCCCACCCTGCCCCTCCACCCCCCCCTTTTAAAGTGAGAAACGGTAAAAGCTGCTGGAAATAGGCCATGTGCTTTTATTTGTTCTCCTCACCAAGGACAAGTGCGTTCCCAAGGCAAGAGAGCAGGGGCTCGAGGCTGGGGGAAGGAAGCGTGAGGCAGAAGGGGAGTGGATGCCAGTACCACCCCCATACTGACATGTGTGCTCAGGCTGACACATGCCACCGGCTGCCGGTGGCCATTTTAACTGTGGCCTCAAGCTGTATCCTCCCCACTGCCAGGGTAGGTAGCCTAGGCAGGGGAAAGAGCCCCCTCTCCACAATCTCTCTGGTCTTGGCATCCTACTCCACCTCAGCCCTCAAGACAACGCAAATTGGGGTCAGCGAGAGGATGTTGTAAGCTGGGGCTGGCCATTGATGTTTGACCTAATACCATTGGATTCAACATCCGTCAGGAAGATCTAGGTTCAAATCCTGCTTGAGACATTTATTACCTATGAAATCCTGGGCAATAAAAAAATAATGATGGTAATTTATAATTATATATTATACTATAATTATATTTTATAACTATCATTTATAATTATAATTTGTGATTATAAACTATAATTAATGATAATATAATTTTACTGATTATAACATTAATTATATATTATATACAATTGCATATATAATGCATGTTATATATTACATATATGTTAATTATGATTAATGATAACGGTTATTATCATAACAAGCATTTACATAGCACTTTAAGGTTTGCAAAGTGCTTTACATAAGCCACTTCATTTGATTATATAACAACCCTGTGAAATAAGTGCTATTATTATATTCCTTTTACAAATGAGGAAACAGACTAAAATAAATTAAATGACTTGCCCAGGGTCACACAGCTAATCAGTGTCTCAGGCAGCTTTTGAATGTAGGTCTTCCTGACTATTCAGTATGTCATTCAGCAACCCTAAGTGATCCCAGGAAAGTGACTTAACTTCTCTGGGCCTCAGTTTCCTCATGGACTCGAGCTCTAAAGGTCCCTTCCAGCTCTAAATGTGTGTGATCTTAGGAGCTTCAGTTGCAGCCTCCAGGCGCTGATGTACTGTTCCCCGAATCTTGAAGGGGCTTTCATTTCATCTATGAGGTGGGGTGGGCTGGCATTTATTAAGCCCCCACTGTGTACACAGTTCTGTAGTCATCACTGGAGGCAGAGGCAGTTAAGGAAAGGACGGTCCCGCCTCATGGAGCCTCCTGCTCTTGCTTCGTTTTGTATTCCTAGTGCTTTGCACAGCGCCAGGCACATCGTACGACTGACTATTGAGGAGAAAGGGCACCCACGTGAGAAAGAGGCATAAATGTGTTTGTAGTGAGGAAGTGTGAAAATAACACACACACCGACATATACGCACGTATATATTTAGCACAGAGCGCGTGTGTCTTCGTATGCTTAGTAAAGCAGAGGATTCAGCGCTGGAAAGGGTTAATCGGGAGCAGCCTTTCGGAGGCAGAGTTTTGAAGGGGAGGAGAGATGGTTTGCCAGACAAGAGGGTGAGGGCATCCTCGTTTGGCAGGTTGGTGAGGAGGGAAGGATAGCTGGATGGCGGCAGAGGACGATTTTGTAAATGCATAGAGGGAGAAATCAGCACAGCCTGCCGGGGCAGAATGGGGTAAGGGAGGGGAGGCTGGTATGCCAGTCTGGAACGGAAGTTCTGTTAACAGCGTGACTTCACACGAGGTGATTCTAGCCTTCGCCGAGGAGGGAGCACCGCCAGCTGGGGACCTCTTCCCCCTCCTCTCCCCCTTCTCCCCCCTCCTTCCCCGCCCCCCGTGTAGCCCCTCATCAGCCAGAGCCATCTGGGGGACACCAGGACCCCGACGTCGCTCTGCCAGGAGCCCTTCTGCTAAGCAGGCGCTGTAGAAGGCACCTACCAGTCTCCAGGGAAATGGCTCCATCCTAGGAGCCAGCTGGCCGAGATCCAGTCCCGGCTGTGAATCAGCAGCAGGGATTTCTGTGCAGGATTTCGTTAGAGGAATGGGGTTTAAATCTTGGCTCTAGTGCTTGCTAGCTGTAGGATCCTGGAGAATGTCAGTTTCCTGTTCTGTGAAATGGGGGCAGTAATATCAGTGCCCCCTTATCTCACTAGGTTTTTGTGAGAAAAGTGTTTTGGGGGCTTAAAAACACTGTAGAAATGTGAGCTGTTGTTACTCATTTATTTAGTCCCCATATTTCTTTAGAGGCAGGTAGGTGGCTCAGTGGGTAGAGTGCCAGGCCTGGAGTCAGGAAGACCTGAGTTCAAATCCAGGCTCAGATGCTTACTAGCTGTGTGACCCTGGGCAAGTCACTTACCCCTGTTTGCCTCAGTTTCCCCATCTGTAAAATGTGCTGGAGAAGGAAATGGCAGACCCCTCCAGTATCTCTGCCAAGAAAACCCCATGGACAGTATGGTCTGTGGGATCACGAAGAGTCAGACAGGACTGAACAGCAGTAACAGCAACAACCCTTTCTGTAATCCCTAACCCTGGAGAAAACGCTGGCGTGAGCTTGTTTACTAATTTTTTAATCAAGTGAATTCACTGATATCTTTGGTTTATAGCTGGAAAGCCAGAAGTCATCCATCTCCCTCATTTGGGTATTTTATGATGGAAAAAACCCCCAACAAACAAAAAGTTCAAGCCCCAGGAAGGACGTATCCGGTTCTATCCTGTACGCCTTGAAAGAGCACTCTCCAGTTCTGTCTGTGTCGTAGGTGTTTGGTACTCCTGTAGCTAACAGCTTCTCCTTGATTCTCAGCTCCTTGAACGTAAGGATACTTTCTAAAACACCTTTTTATCCCCCAGGGCCCAGCACAGAGTTCAGTGTCTAGGAGGCACCTGTCTCTTGAGTTCAGAGGACCTGAGTTTGAATCCCAGCTCTGATACATATTACCTGTATGAATTTAAGCAACTCATTTAACCTTTCTGGGTCTGTTTCCTCATCAGGAAATCAGGGTGGTTGGATTAGGCCATCTCTGTATTCCCTTTTCTTTCTAGAATTCTGTGATCCTACTTAAATCCCCTCTGGTTAGGGACGATCTCCCTATTTTCTTCCCTGCCCTCTGTCCTTGGCTTTCCTCCTATGGTCTTGTCCTTCTCCTGACTCTGGAACTCCTCCTCAGGGTCACGGGCAGGCATTTCTAGAGCACCTACTATGGGTCAGGCACAGTGCTGCCCCTGGGGGAGGGAAGCCTCTCAATAAGGCTTTGTTAACTAACCACATTAGAGCCAGCTCCTGGAGCAGACCTCTGAGGACTTTGGTCCAGGCCGCCAGACGATGACCCATCCTTCCCATGCACAGTTGCAATTTCCTGTTTCTCGGTGCTCCCAGGAGCACCCGGTGGATGGAATCCATGTATAAAAACTCCAGAGAGTTAGGCAGCAAGCTACATTTGGGTGTGTCTCTTTCTTGTTTTTTCATTGATATTTGGAGTAGCCAAGAGAATTGTAGAGTAACCCGTGGTCCTGATGGAAGTTTAGGAGATAGTTTCTCTCTTTCCAATCACCTCTCTGAGGCTTACTGTGAGCAGGCAGCAGAGTCCTATCCCACTGGATTTTCTTAGCTCAGATCCAGATGTCTGATGGGCAGTAAAAAACCTTGACAACTATGTGGTGTGTGTGTGCATGTGTGTGTGTTTGTAGTGTAAGGGTCTTAGACTCTCTCTTCTGCCTCAGCTCTTGAGTAGGAGCAGGGTCAGATGAGCATCCGGGAGAGTTGGTGGAAGAGCGGGTCTTACATGATGTGGGGGGAGTCATTGTTTATTGTTGTTGTTGTTGAGTTGTTTCAGTCGTGTCTGACTCTTCAAGATCCCACTTGGGGTTCTCTTGGCAAAGGTACTGGTTTGGTTTGCCACTTCCTTCTCCAGCTCATTTTACAGATGAGGAAACTGAGGCAGACAGGGTGGCGTGACTTGCCCAAGTTCACACAGCTAATAAGTGTCTGAGGCCAGATTTGAACTCAGGTCTTCCTGACTCCAGCCCCAGTATTCTATCCACTGCACCACTTAGCTGCCCCTTGAGTCATTGTTAGGCATATTTATTAAGAACTTACTGTGTACAGTGCCTTGCACATAGCAGGTGCTTAATAAATGTTTATTGATTTATTGATTGATGTAGACGTTGGTAGTAGCACTATAGGCAAATGTAAGGTGAAGGAAAATTGTGTGTGTGTTTTTAGTGGGGGGGATACCTTAGTGGAGAGAGGTCAGTACTTTGCATTCACAGATCTACCAGTGAAAGAGGCAAACTTGATGTGTTCTTGGTTTAGGAGTGGGCTCTTGTGAGTTATGCATCCCTGCACCTATCTCCCTCCTATTGGCATTTTAACAGGTGATAAGAGGCCCTCCCTCTTGTAATGGAAAGTGTACTCGATTGGGGAGTCAGGATATTTGGGCCAATCACGTGCTTCAGCCTCAGTTTCTCGATCTATAAAATTACGCAGATCATACCAGATGATCCAGCTCCAACATTCTGTGATTCTGGACATTTATTGAAGAAATTCCAGGTACAGGAGAGAATATTGGAATAGGATGAAATAAGGCCCTTATCCTCGGGTAACTTATAGACTAGTTGGAAAGATGAGTCTCCTGACACGTAAACCATCAAAGAACAATGCTAGGCAATATATAATCAAGTGTCCAGCTGCATGCTATGGATAATAACTACCATAAGGAGAGATCAGTATTGGCAGAGGCCCAGTCACTGTCAGCGCTCACTGGGAAAGATCAGATACTTAGGATGGTTTCTCTGAGACCACAGGATTCAGGTTTCAATTCAGGTTCTGCCATGAATTAAACCAAGTCCCTTCCCCTTGCAAGGCCACATTTTCCCCATCCAAACAACAGAAAGAATGCTTCCAGCATTTTCGTTCACTGAGGAGCCTGAAGGAAATGCCACAGACAGTTAAGGGAGGAATGTTCTGGAACAGCTGGCTCCATGTGTGATGATACTGGTGAGGAAGGGGAGATTGCACTTCATGGAGGGTGGACCTGGGGAGGTAAAGGTGTTAGGATTCAAGGGAGATGATAGTACCATTGTACTCTGCGTTAGTCAGCACACTCTTGGAATATTGTGTTCTGCTCTGGGTGTTATATTCTAAAAAAGGTATTGATTAGCTCAAGTGTCCTCAGTGGGGTGGCCAGTCTGATGAAAGGCCTAGAAACTTCTTATGTGAAGAACTGAAGAAACTGGGAATGTTAAGCCTGAATATGAGAAGGCTTGGGGGAAAGGCAAGGAGTCATGATTTTTTTTTTTAATCATTCATTCTTGGTTATGTTTGACTCTTCATGACCCCGTTAGGGATTTTCTTGGTAAAGATCCTAGACTGGTTTGCCATTTCCTTCTCCAACTCATTTTACAGATGAGGAAACTGAGGCAAACAGAGTTAAGTGACTTGCTCAATATATCTGTCTTCAGAAGCTTGAGGGACTGTCATGTGAAAGACAATTTAAATTTACTCTGCAGCTCCAGAGGATGGAAGTTATGAGATAGCATATTTCAAGAAGAACATTCTCATAATACTATTTTTTTCATAATACTGTCTTTTTGTTTTGTTTTCCTGTTTTTTGGCGAGGCAGTTGGGGTTAAGTGACTTGCCCAGGGTTACACAGCTAGTGAGAATCATGTGTCTGGGATTGGAGTTGAACTCAAGTCCTCCTGACTTCAGGACCCGCACTCTATCCACTGCACCATCTTCCTGCCCCGTCATAATACTATCTTAAAGTGGAGGGGAATGCCTTATTAGATGGTGAGGCTCCTGTCATTGGAAACCATAATAAATGAGAATTGTAAAATTTTTCAGAACTAGAAGGAACCTGGGCAGTCATTAGCTATCGTTATATGTACTGTGTTGTATTGTGTCGTGTTATTTTTGTGTAGAAGACAGACTTTATTTTAACCTATCGAAAAATACAGGTCACAAAGGATCGTAGGAGATCATAATCAGATACAGAATATGTTAAACACAGTGGTCCATAAGCTCCCCTTGGGAAAAAACTGAACTTGGATTTGTCAGCAGGCCACACCCTGACTTTCCAACGAAACAGTGCTCACCCACTGTCCTACACAGTTCTTCCAAGACTCGTATTGCTCCAGTATGGTTTGGACTCCTCCCCAGAAAACAAATAGATTTAGGGGGCTGCTAGATAGCCAGTTCTTTCCCTTTGACCCTGCACTGTCTTCATAACTTGGCAGCAGCAGCGGCAAAGTACAGGTTTTCTCATATCCCTATGTTGTGACTTTAAGCCCCTTACTGCTCCTCCAGCAGCACTCCCGGAACTCAGGAGTTCTCTTCTTCCTGGGGGGTCAAATGTGCTAATAGTAACTCTTGAACTTGGGGTTATTCTTGAGGCAACTTGGCCCCTCCCAAGAAACCCTCCTGTTCCACTAGAAGGCTAGATTCTGAAATCACACTGCCTAGGAAATTAAGGTTTCCGCCTTCGCCCCCACCTACATAAGAAGTTGGGGCTCAGGAGCATTGTCCATGAACTCTTTGCCTGGTTTTGTTTTAAAAACTTGAAGCTCTAGCCCCTAGCATGCTGCCTGGCACCTAGTGGATATTTAATGAATCCTGTTCCGAATGAGCGAATATGCTCCCCTTTCAGGCCATGTGGGCTAGCATATGTCTGCTTCTTCCCATATCCTTCTTTAAGAATTCTTGATGCTCCCCCACTGTCCCGGTTGTTGCTTCCATCTCTTGGGCTGGGAATGTCCAGTCCTAGGGGTCTGGCCCCTGACCTGGGTTCAGAAAGTGAGCAAATATAACTCTGATGCAATGTCCGTTCTGCACATTGCTGCCAGATTGATGATTCCTGAAGCACACAAATGACCATGCCATTTCCCTGCTCAATAAGCTTCATTGGCTCCCTATCACTTCTGGAAAAAAACAAAAACAAAACCAAACTCTTTGTTTGGCATTTAAAGTCTAACACAGTCTGACTCCAGTTCTGTATTTCAGTGAATCAACCAAGCGTTTATTACGTGCTTGCTGTGTCCGGCACTGTTGGGAGCTCTGGATATGCTTTTAAAAATTCTATTCTGTAGGGAAGGCATGTACATATATAAGGGTATATATAAGGATATACAGAATAAAGACAAAGTAAATTCAAGGTCATTAGGGAGGGAGGGGGATCAGAAAGGACTCCATGGAGAAGGTGGTGTTTGGGCTGAATCTTAAATGGAATGAGAGATTCCTTGAGGAGGAAAGTACATCTCAGACGTGGGGTGTGGCCAGCACAAAGACACGAATACCAGCGATGGAGTTTTCCACATGTGAGGGACCCAAGGCCAGCTCGGCTGAACTGCAGAGTATGGGAGAGGGGGTAATGTGTCATGAAACTGGAAAGATCTATTGAGCCCAGGTAGCAGAGGGCTTTAAAAGCCAGGCATAGGAATTTCTGTCTTATCCTAGAGGCAATAGGAAGCCATTGGGATTTATTGAGTAGGGAGTGTCATGGGTGGTCCTAGAGCAGAGAAAAGAGAGGTACTTCTCTAATTTAGGACGATCACTTTGACAGCCATTTAGAAGATGGATTGGGAGAGTTTGAGGTAGGGAGACAAATTGGGAGTCCATGGCAGTAGTCCTGGGAAGAGGTGATGGCCCAAGCCAAGGCGGTAGCTGTGTAGGTAGAGACCCTTTACAGGATGAGCATCCTTATTCCTTCTAAGGCAATCAATGCTTCGGCCAAACCAAGCCCATTTGCTCTTTCCCCATAAGCAACAATCCATAACTGGAATGTTCTCTCTCATCCCTAACTCTCTTCAAGGCTCAGCTCAAGAGCCTTTTACTTCAAGAGGTTTTTTTCTAATTCTTTTAATTATTTAGTGCCCTTCCCATCACTTCATATTTTTGTATGTTTACCTCCTGCATTTTTGTAGCAATACTTGGCTGTGTCTAGCATGATACCTGGTACTTTATAGGCACTTAATAAATGCTTGGTGATTGAATCCCAGTGTAACCCATTCTCCCGTTGAAAAACTCAGCCTAGTGGTTCACATTATTAAAAAGTACAGAGAAATCAAGGAGGTTAAAGGCTGAGAAAAACAAAATTTTTTAAAAAGCACTATAAGTTTACCCTGCCCTCTTCTTAGACTCTTGTATATCTCTCCTCTTTATTATTCTTAGGAAGAATTGCCCACCATTGCTGCTTCTGTTTACTCCGGGAATCTGGCAGCTCACCAGTCCATTCTGTCGAGACTCTTCTCTCCGAGGCTGCCAGTGATTTCTTAACAGTTTAAATGTCTTCATCCCCCCGATGTCTCTGCAGCTTTAAGCACGAGGGACCACCTCCTCCTAGATCCCATAGCTTTCCTGACATGGCCCTGTCCCTGGTTCTTCTTCTACCTGTCTGACCGCGTCTTCTTAGTCTGCTCTGCTGAGTCATGCTGCCTGTCCAGCTCCCCAGTAACGAATGGACCCACAAGGCTCTGTTCTGGGCTGACTTCATCATTTCCCATGGGTTCAATTAGCATCACTACAGAGATGATTCCCAAATCTATGTATCTAATTTCTCTCCTGGATTTATGTTTTAAATTGTCTCTTGCCTTTTTAGACGTCTCCTCCTTGTTGGCCTGCTCATCCCTTAAAACTCGGTGTCCAAAACAGTGTTTTCTTTATTCTTAAATAGCAACAGCATTATTTTCATATAATACTTTGAAGGAAAAAGTGGCTCCTTATAAAAAGGACTTACAACCCTTTGAGATAGGGAGCAAATATTATTATCCCCATTTTAAAGATGAGGGAACTAAGGTGCTGAGTTGCCATGTATATTGACCATTATCACACAACTAGGAAATGTCTAAGTCAAGACCTGAATCCAGTTTTCAAACTTCAGATGTAGTGCTTTATCACTTTAAATTTTGTGCCTAAAATGATATTGTATAATTTCAATTATAGCCAAATATTTCCATCAACTTACAGTAGAACATTTTTATCATGGAAAAAAAATTTTGTGCCTCTCAATTTTCTTTTTCCCATATTGTCTTTAAATTTTCCCCTTCTCCTAAATGCCCCGTTTCTGCCATCTTCCCAGTAACCCAGGTTCATAACCTTGGAGATATCCAGGGCTCTTCTCTCGCTGCTACCACACTCTCTTCGATCTTTTTCCTTCCATCCACATAGCTGCTGTTAGGCCCTCACCACCTCTTGTGGGACTCTTGGTGATAGCTGATTGGTCTCCCTGTTTCTAGAGCAGTGATATCAAACTCAAATAAACTCAAATAGAAGCAGAGGCCACCGAACCATACATAAGAATCCCTGTGGTCTGTATGTTGACTTAGTTATAAAGTGTAATATTATCTTTGTTTTGTTATATTTTTATTTATCACATTAAATAGTTCCCAGTTGCATTTGAATTTGGTTCAGGCCCACTTGAGATGCAGCTGGTGGGCTGCATGTTTTGATACCTCTGTTCTAGAGTCTTCACTCTGCAATCCATCCTCCACGCATCCATCGCTATAATCTTCCCAAGACCTATGTCTGACTGTTACTTCCCACCTCAAAAACCTTCGGTGAACTTCTAATTGCACATCAGATAAAATAGAAACTCCTCAGCCTGGCATTCAGAGCCCTGCACAATTTGGGTCAGGCCTTATTTCATATTATTCTGCTTTCTTGCTCTCCATGTTTTGCCAAATCAGTCTATTAGCTGTTCTCTGAAACCAGCATCCATCTCCTCCCCACCTCTGTGCATTCACAAAGCATGCCCTCCTTATCTCTGTCTCATCCCTTAAAGGGTTGGTGTGAAGACCAAGTGATATAATAAAATATAAAGCCCTTTGCAAACCATAAAGTACTATATAAATAATACATAGTATTATTACTATGACTGCTGTTATTTGTATGGCTATATACATGTTATATCCTCTGATGGAGTCAATGTTTCTTGAAGTCAGAGATGGTTTTATTTTTGTCTTTGTACCTCCAGAACCTACCACAGTGATTTGTATATGGTAGGAGCTTAATAAATGTTTGAGTTGGCGCACTAATTTGTATATTATAGGAACTTAATAAATGTTTGAGTTGGCACAGTAATTTGTATATAGTAGGAGCTTAATAAATGTCTCAGTTGGCACAGTGATTTGTATATGGTAGGAGCTAAATAAATGAGTTGGCCCAGTGATTTGTATATGGTAGGAGCTTAATAAATGTTTGATTTGGCACAGTGATTTGTATATGGTAGGAGCTTAATAAATGTTTGAGTTGGCACAATAATTTGTATATAAGAGCTTAATTAATGTTTGAGTTGGCACAGTGATTTGTATATGGTAGGAACTTAATAAATGTTTGAGTTAAGTTGATTCAGTGCCTCAAATTTTAGGAGTTATTTTCCTCAGTATTAAGCTAAAGTCTCTCTCTGAAGCTTCCACTCCTTGGTCTGTGTTCTACCCTCTAAGGACAGATAACGTTGGCTCGATCCTCTTCAGCTGAGCAATTCAACATTTATTAAATGCTTACTGTGTTTACTGGGAGCAGATGTAAAGTTTAGCTAAGACCTGGGCCCCCTTCTTCCTCTAGGGGAGTAAAACCTGTAGCGAGCTGGAATACACATGTGTACATTATATTTCTGGATATCCTTTCCATCTGTGTCTGTCCCAAACCCTGCATGCTGTCTCATCCTCTGTCAGCATTATCTCTGGCTTTCCATACATCTTTCATAGAGGAGCTAGCCAGCATCTCTGAGGTCTTCCTTTGGGGCTTGTAATAGTTCCGGATACCAGGGCGGCGCTCAGGCTATCCTGCTGTTACCTCCCACTCTTCCTTCGTGACTAGCCTACCTTTCACACATGCCCTGGGTGATGCTTTTTATGCCTAGAGGCAGCCAGGTGGCCCAGTGGATAGAATGCTGGATGTGGACTCAGGAGGACTCGGGCCTTATCAGACCCCCTGTTCCGAGCCTGTTCAGCTTGGTAGGACCTGCTGGACCTGGACCTCTACAACTTTTTCTTTTCAATCCAGTAAATATTTATTAAGTGCCTCCTATGTGCCAGGCACTGTGCTAAGCAAAGAGAGGCAAAAGGCTACCCCTGCCTTCAAGGAGCTTACAATCTAATGGGCTTTAAAGAATCCGTGTCACTAACATCATTCTGATTGGAGGTGTGGCATCCTTTCAGGGTTCACCAAGAGCCATCCTCTTGTCCCAGCTCATTCATCAGAGCCTCTCTCTTATATCCCATTGCAAGGGTTCGGGCAGAGATTGAATAGACTGCATGGTGGTAGGCTAGCTGGGATTTTTCCATTGCTTGGGGAGGTTGGATGAGATGACCTCCAAGGTCCCTTTCATTTTTAAATTTTGTAAGATTCCCCATCTGGTAGATCATTTCAGGCTATTAGGCTGGGGTCACTAGGTGTGAGAAGTAGGGCTGGAAGGGAGAGAGGACAGGGGAAAGGAGGATGTGCTCTGTCATAGGAAGGAAATACCTCTGGGGATACAGGTGGGAGAGGCAGGTCCGAAGGGAGGGCTGTTCTGCTGCCCCCAGGACCTCGTAGCGCCCCTTGTCCTGCTCTTCCATTCTCTTCTCTCCAGCATTCTGGTGACTCATAGTGACGGGAAGCACTGTGTGGCACGAGGCTATTTCTGGGCTCTTAGGCTCCCAGGAAGCACCGCGGCCCAGACTACCTCCAACTGTGCTGTCAGTGTGCACCTCAGCCTGCCCGTGCTCCCCCACACACTCTATTCTTAGCACTGACGCTCTGGGAGACAGTCGATCTGGGTGTCTTGGACTTCAGGAGAACGAGCTGTCAGATTTGGGGACTGGGGATGTCTTGGGAGCTGGCTGCCTCATGGCTCTATTCCTCCCCTTATCTCCATCCCTTTACCATCCCCACATCACTGCCTTCCATTCCCAGGTTCATCATATTGTGGGATAAAGCTTTAGTGTTTGGGAGCAGGGAAAGTGCTTCAGGATAGCGACAGGAAGTAACAGTAGCTGTCTCCATCAATTGGACCGTCCCTACTGTCTTAAAGAGACCAACTCCGATATCCACCTGGTTTTTGATAGAGGATTGGTAGATGTGAACTCTTAGCATGCATCTGATTTGCATGGTGTTTGGAGAAAACTTTTCCCAGAATGATTTTTAGAGCAAAAGTATCAAAAGGGCGGCCCTGCTCCCTAAAGAAGGATGCTCAGAACAAGAGGCCTGGGCCCATCTCTCTCTCCCAGAGAGAGTGGGTTTTCAGGGAATCATGGAACTGCATGGAAAATGACCCTCTGAAGGTCATCACATCCCATTCTCTACTGTAGGCAAGACTAGCTGTCCTCTGTAACCTAGATGGGTCAGGCAGAGATGGGAGAAGCAAGAGGGAGAGGAGGAACATGGGATCATAGGTTTTGAGCTGGAGGAGAGACGGTAGGGGCTATCCATCCCGAACCCCTTATTTTTACAGATGAGGAAACTGAAGCCCAGGCAGGTTAATTAATTGCCTAGACTCACACAGACTGTAGGAGTGGGATAGAAGAGCTACAACATGGGGTCCCTCTGACTGGAGCACGGAGTATGGGAAGGAGGAGGATGTGAAATGAACACTAAAAAGTGAAATTGGAGCCAGTTTGGAGGGCTTTGAATGCCAGGATAATGCCAGGTTTTAAATTTTATTCAGCAGCAGCATGGGGTAGCAGGAAGAAAGCTGGCCCTCATAGTGAGGAGGGGCCAGGTTCCAAGCCTCCCTTTGTCACAGACCATCTCGGTGACCCAGGGAAATTTCTCAGCATGACAGGCAATTCTCTAGGATGGTATATTGCAGAGAAGATAGAAGAGAGTTCCTCAATCAGAGCTCCTTTTTTTTTTTTGGCTAGGCAATGGGGTTACGTGAGAGAGCTCCTTTTACTGATGAAATCACATGCCTGGTTAAAAACAAAACAAACAAACAAAAAGTCATATTAAGCCACGGGGAAATGTTAATCATGGGGTGTGACATGTTTTTGTGAGTCACAGTGGCCAAAAAATTCATCATTGTGATACCCGTCACAACCTAGTCTCCTACCTGTCCAATGTTTTTACACCTTACTGCCTGACAAATGGGCTGTTAGGTGGCACAGTGGACAGTGAGTCAGGAAGACTCATCCTTCTGAGTTCAGATCTGGCTTCAGACACTTACTAGCTGTGTGACCCTGCACAAGTCCCTTTACCCTAACTGCCTCAGTTTCCTCATCTATAAAATGAGCTGGAGAAGGAAATGGCAAAACTGCTTCAGTATCTTTGCCAAGAAAACCCCAAATGGGGTCACAGAGAGCCGGACACGACTGAAATGACTACAGAACAACCACCCTGAGAAATGCCAGTGTGCTGGCTGTTCCATAAACAAGACACTCCGTCTCTTGGCTCTGGACATTTTCTCTGGCCATCCCCCATGCCTCCATCACTCTCCTTCCTCATCTCAGCCTGTTGGCTTTTCAGGCTTCCCTTAAGTCTCAACTAAAATCCTACCATCTACAGGATCCTTCCCCAACCCTTCTTTAATCTAGTGTCTTCTTAATCTTTAATCCAGTCTCTTAATTCCTATTTATCCTGTCTACTTCGTTTGTTGTCGCTGCTGTCAGATTGTAAAATCCTCGAGGGCAGGGACTATCTTTGGCCTCTTTTTGTATTCCCAGCACTTAGCCTGGCGCATAGTAGGTAGTTGATAAATGTTGATTGCGTGACTGACTGGCGATAAGTATGTCTCCATTAACCGAGGCTGATGATACTGGAACAGCAGAATCTGTTACTGCTAGGATTACACTGGCAGCTTTTCCAGCTTGCCAGAGCTCGCGCACCATTAGGGTAGTCTTTGATCAGACCTGTGCGTGCGTTAGGAATGTCGGGCAGGCAGTATTCTGAAAGACAGCTTGGAGAAGGGAGAAACCGGTGGCAGGAAGGTCAGTGAGGAGGCGATTGTAGGCCAAGCAAGATGTAGGCCAAGAACTGGGGTGCGAGCTGTGAGAAGGGAAAGGAGAGGCATTTCTTTGTACTGCTTTCATCTTTCCTCTCTCTGTGCCTGTGATTGCACACATCTGAGGAGGAGACGGTGTGGGTTTGAAAAATAAAGTACGTGAGACAATCCATGAAGAAATGTTAGTCAATCAGTAAATATTTTTTAAGCGCCCACTGTGTGCTGGGCACTCCGCTAAGCTCTGGGGATACAAAGAAAGGCAAAACACAAGTGGCTCCTGCCCTTCTTGACATGTTAATTCCTGAGGTTTAGGGCTTTTTGAGGTTTAGGCCTTTGACTTGTCTAAGCAAATGCCATGTATTTTGTTCCACTGCCTACAACAGAGCCTGGTGTGTGATAGTAGGCTCTGAATTTAGGATGTCCCATTGGTAAAGCACATGGTAACCTGGTGCATCTACCCAGACCAATAATAATAATAATGATATTTATATAGCATTTACTTATATAGCCACGCATTGTGTTAAGCTCTTTACAATTATTATCTCATTTGATCCACACAGCAACCCTGGGAGGCAGATGATATTATTATCTCCATTTTACAGATGAGGAAACTGAGGCAAACAGAGGTTAAGTGACTTGCCCAGGGTCACATGGCTAGTGTATGCCTGAGGCTGGATTTGAACTCACGTCTTCCTGATGCCAGGCCTGGTCACTGTACCACCTTGCTAGCTGTC
This sequence comes from Phascolarctos cinereus, assembly GCF_003287225.1. Classification (NCBI taxonomy): domain Eukaryota; kingdom Metazoa; phylum Chordata; class Mammalia; order Diprotodontia; family Phascolarctidae; genus Phascolarctos; species Phascolarctos cinereus. Next base: position 374,101,762 of record NW_027555958.1, read on the forward strand.
CCTTCTAAGCTCTGAGACACATCTCCATACTTGGGCTCTCTGGGGATGGTGTGGGGTACCTTTTTCTTTGAAGAAAGAAAGACGAAGGGGCATAAGGAGGAGTTCTTGGGAAATTATAGACCAAAGCTGGACTCAACAGAGTTGTATATACTTAAATCACCAGTGGGCTTCTCTCCAGGATACTACTACCACACCTGGCTGACACTCCTTCTCTTGTCTGGCTGTGGGTTGTGGGCATCTGTGCTCGGGGAGGGGGTAGCCCTTCCTTTCAGATGCAGCTCACATAGCACATTGTGCTGCCATCCTTCTGAAAATTGTTTTGGTTACTGTCGATGAGGCCAGGGTTTTAGAGAGCAGTAGGTCAAGAACCACGCTGAATTACTCTGTGCTTCCAAGAAGACTGCGTCCTGCTGCTGCCCCTCGTAGCACTAGAGCCCCTAGGCCAGGCAGCTCTGGAAAGTAGCTTGTTCATCTAGCTCCCGCCCATCAGCAGGGCAGCAGGTGCCGGACCCATCGCCAGCAGGGTTTCGCTTGAGGCTGAGGGGTAAGCCATCTGCGGTGGGAGCACATATTTAATGATCCATGGCCTCAGAAGAGAGGGATATTTTGGCCTCCGTTGCTTTGCCAGTGAGGCAATGGGCTGCAGTTGGGGCAGGGCGCTTTGAAGCCTTGAATTCTGACACCAAAGATCCTTCCTTCCTTCCCTTTCCTCTCCTTCTCTCTTCTCTCATTAGCCTGAGGCAACAGACGGAATAACTTAGAGACTGCCAGCCAGGCTACCCTGGGGAAACTTCTGTTCTTGAAGAGGAAGATGGAGGACAGGTCATCCCAGGGAGATGTCCTGTTAAGGGGGAAAGCATTGAATTTAAAGGTGCAGAAGCCCGGGCCTGTCCTTCCTCAGTTCGCTGTTTGGCCTCGGACAAGCCGTAGAGTCATAGATTTTCAGCGTTTAAAGGGGCCATCTGATCTAACCTGGACCTGACCAAGCGTCCCCTTTACAACAGCCACAGTAAATGGCCAGCCAGTCTTTCCTTGAAGTTTACCAGGAGCCTCCACCTTCAGACAGCTCGGATGGTAAGGAAGCATTGTTTTCTTTATATCAAGTCTTCCGTCTGGTCCTCTCTCCCTTCACTTGTTCTTAGCTCTGCCCTTCAAGGCCACGCTTTCTCCACGTGGCCTTTGCCATTCTCATTGTCCTGCTCAGGATGTCCATCAGGCTGTTCACATCCTTGACGTTTCACTGTCTCTGGACTTCAGTTTCCCCATCCAGAAAAGGAGAAGTTTCCCCTTCCCTGGCCTAAGCTATGGTAGTGACTTTGTGAATAAGGAAAAGAGAACAATGCAAGAAGTATTGTGGCAATAGGACTGATAAGATACTTGGAGGGGAAGGCGAGTTAAGAATGCTTCCAAGGTTGTGAGTCTGGGTGAGTGGAAGGGTAGTGGGGCCTTCAGCAGAAATAGAGGTATATTGGGAGAATGAGTGGATTTAGGGTAGGAGATAACACATTCTGTTTTGGACATACTGAGTTTGAGATTAAGCCATGACAAGCACAGGCTTTTGTGCCTCTAAATCCAATGCTTTCCACCCCCTAATAGGACACCTCATTAGGATGACCTGTCCTCTCCCTCCTTCATGAATAGAAGTTTCCCTAGGGTAGACTGGTTGGCAGGTCATCTGTTGGGACAGCTAGGGGAGATAGCAAGAGTTCAGGAGAGATGATAGGTCTGGATATATAGATTGGAAAGCCAATCGTGGAAAGATAATGATTGAATTCACAGGAGTTGTTGAGATTGCCAAGAGAGTATAAAGAGAAAAGAAGGCATAGCCATGTTTAGTAGATGGGAGATTAAGATGATAACAAAAATTACTGAGAAGGATGCGTCCTCTAGGTAGGAGGAGAAGCAGGAGAGAACAATGTCATAGATAGAAGAAGGAGAAGGAGGGGAGAGGGCAATTGGCAGTGTTGGAAATGGCAAAAAAAAATCAAGAAATGATGACTGAGAAAGGTCATTGGCTTTAGCAGGTAGGAGATCATTGGTGCTTTGCAGAGAACACTTTCAATTGAGTAGTGGGCTGGAAAGCCAGTCTATCAGTAATCATTTGTTAAACATTTTATGTCCTAAGTTCCAGGGTTATGGAAACAAAAACAGAACAATCCCTGTTCTCAAGGAGCTTACATCTTTTCAAGGGACAACATGTACACATTGAAGTAGATAAAATTTGTGGCTGCTGTTTTTGCAAAAGACTTGTGAGTTTATTGTCGTAGGGAGCTCCAGGTGGAGAAATTCCTCTAGCAGTACAGATCAGCCCCTTCTCTGCAATTTAGGGCCTTAGAGAGTTGCCTAAGGCAGCAGTGTCAAACTTAAACAGAAATCGGGAGCCACTAATCAGTACATAAGGATCCCTGCTGGCCTCCTCTTGACTTAGTTTAAAATGTCATCCATGCTTTATTGTTTTGTTTTGTTTTGTTTTAGTTTGCTAAATATTTCCAAATTCCATTTTAATCTGGGTCAGGCTGTACTCTGGAGCCAGGTGTTTGATACCGATGGCCCAAGGCACTGAGAGGCTAAGTAATTTATGGGAGTCACACAGCCAGTATAGGGCAGAAACAATGTGAACCCAAGACTTCTTGATTAGGACCCCAGCTAGCTCTCTATCCATTATGCTAGATGGTCTCATGATATGGACTCTATGCAAAGTCAGTGCAAGATAATTTATCAAGGGAAGGGAATAGAGGCTGGAGACACTGGGAAAGGCCTCATGGAGGAGCTGGTAGTTGATCTGAGCTTTGAGGACCCTCGGGATCGGAGAGGCCAGAGGTGAAGAGGGAATGTATTCTAGGCATGGAGAGAACAGCCTGTGCAGAGATGTAGAGACTGAAGACAGAATGTCCTTTTGTAAGTGACAGCAGAGAGTTCGTTCAGTTTGACTGGATTGTCGAGTGCCTGAAGGAGAGAAGGAGTTTTTTTCTGTTTTTTTTTTCTTTTTGGGGAGTGGTAGTAAAGACCAGGGATCTAGATGATTTTTCCCGGTAGTTTGGCTATGAAAGCAAAAAGAATTATAGCATGATAGCTTGAGAGATGGTAGAGTCAAGGCGAGGTTTTCTTAGGATAGTGGGGAGGCCTGGGCAAATTCATAGACATCTGGGAAGAAGCCAGCAGATAAGGAGAGTTTGAAAATGAGAGAAAGGCAAGGACTGTGGGGGTGAGTTCCCTTAGAAGGCCATTCTAGTGCTGACATTCTGAGTCAATGACTTTAAAAAATAAATGACTCTCACCACATGCACTCTTCTGTCTGGTTTATGCTATCCTGAGATCTTTTCTGTCATCTTTTAGTTTATGTACCATTTTTAAATTAACTTACTGTGAAGTCACTACCCTTTCCTCGACTTTTTCTTCTCAGCTCTTCCCTAGTAGCTGTATCTCAGGGACCCATCCCTGCCTGCTTCTCCTCATGTTCCATGGGTGCCTGGGTTCCTTGTGCTTTGCCCTGACAGCAGTGTTAACTTCCCCTTCCAAGCTGAGAAGGTCGGTGTACAGGTATGACAACCTCACTTCCCAAACCCCTCAATTAAGAGGCGTGTGTGTGTTCTGGGCTCTACAACCTGTTGGCCTCGTGCTGTTTCCTGCTTAGCTTTGTTGCCTCAGCTGTCCAGTCTCTTTGTTACGGTCCAGGTCTTTCTTTGCCAGGGGTTTTCCTCCAGCACAGGCTGTCCTCAGCCCTCGTCCCTCCATTTTCACTTGGCTGGTAGGGCCGCAGCCTGTCCTCAGACCACGTGTTTTCCTTGTGATCCTCGTCAGCTCAGAGACTTGTTTCCATGGTCCCTTTATCTTGGTCCTTTGATGATGAGAAAACGTAACACCTACAGGTACCTGATTTGGATCTTCACCCCCCAAAAAAACCCAACAAATAAACACAACCAGACAAGATATGCATCTTCAAGGATCAAGTCACCCTCCTGATCTCAGTCTTATTTTAGTTGATTAAATTATTAGTATTCTTTTTACAGCAGCTAGGTGGCATGAAGAATGAGAACGCTGGACTTGGAGTCAGAAAGACCTGAGTTCAAATCTTGTATCAGAAACTTACTAGTTGTATGAGCATGAGCAAGTCAGCTTATAGCTCTCAACTTCAGTTTCCTCATCTGTAAAATGGGGATAATAATTGTACCTGCCTCACAGGATGTTTGGAGGAACAAATGAAATGACTTGCATAAAGCACTTTGCAAACTTTAAAAGCTCTATATAAATGTTAGCTAGTATTATGATTGTTGTCAATAATATTATTGTCTTCTGGAACACTGCCTTCATGAATGCTCCTCATTCTTTGGTCCATCAGCATGATTTGGGGCAATGAAGTAGCATAACAGATAGACTGCTGCTCTTGGAGTCAGTCTGTCAATTAGAAGACATTTATTAAGCACTTACTATGTGCCAGGCACTGTGTTAAGTGTTGGAGATGCAAAGAAAAGCAAAAACATGGCCCCTGTCGCCTATAAGCTTATATTCCAATGCCGGAGACAACAGGCCAGGACTGTATGTACTAGATATGGAGACATTCAGTGGGAGGTAATTTCAAAGGACGGGCACTAGCATGTGGAGGAAGGGGAAAACTGGGAGAAGAAGCCTCCTGTAGAAGGTGGAATTTGAGCTGAGTCTTGTAGGAAGCCAAGAAAGGGAGGTAAGGAGAGAGAGCTTTCCAGGCACAGGGAACAATCAGTGAAAGGTATGGAATTGAGAGATGGCTGGTCGTGGGCAAAGAATGAGGCCGATATCGCTGGATCATCAAATACGGGAAGGGAAATAAGGAGTCCTAGGTTAGCAGGATAGGAAGGGCTCACACTGTGATAGGCTTTAAAAGCCAAAGCATTTAAAGTTGGTGCTGGAGGTAACAGGAAGCCACTGGGGTTCACTGAGTCACATGGTTTTTGATGCTAGTGCCTTGTCTCTGAGAATACCTCCCAGGTAATCCAGTATAGATAATATTTTACATAGCCTTTTGCATGCTGTCTTCCTTATTAGGTTGTGAGCTTCTAGAGGGCGGGGTCTATTTTCACCTTTCTTTGTATCTCCAGGACTGAGCTCGGTCCTGGAACATATTAAGTGCTTGTTGATTTGACTTGAGCAAAAGATGGTTTTCAGCTTGGAGGAATTTGAGTCAGAGAAGCCAACCAGAAGGCATTTGTAATAGTCTAGGCGTGAAATGATGAGGGTCTGCATCCTTGTCTGTGTGAGTGGATAGAAGAGGACCTGTGTGAGCATTCTGTGTCGGTCAAAGCAACATGACTTGACAGTAGATTGGATGTGTGGAAGTGAAGAGTTGAGGATGACATTGAGGTTTTGAACCTGAGTGATTCCAAAGGTGTAGAAGAGCTCATTATTACAAAAAATAAAAGACGAACAAAACCCAAGGAAACCAAGAAGGTATCAATGACTACCAATCTCTAGGCCTATTTTCCCATCAATATAATTTTTTAATGAAAAAATCTACACATGCATTAAATATATCCTTGTCAAAGGTATAAAAAGGAAGTAGGCAGGCTTTTGCAAACAATATTCTATAGTAAACCATATCTTTGCAATCATACAGTTGATTGAAAGGTACAAAGAATTAAAATTAAAGGACACAAGGTCCCTCAGTGCTTATTGTTTGATGACAGTTTTTTAAAAAGCCTTTGATTAACTACAGCAAAATGCCATCTAAAAGGGTATCTTCCAGCAAGTGCATTTGTCAGAATTATAGCAGACTCTATAGTAGACGGAACAACAAAGATGATTTTGTTCAGTCCTTTGATTTTTAATATTAATCAGGCATGGAACATAGAGATATGTATTCCCCAAAGTGTTCACCACCATCATGCAGGATCTCTAGCAAAGACTTCGAAATGAAGAGACATTCTCTATAGATGATGATGTATTCCCGATGAACTTGGTTGTATCAAACCTAGGAAAATGGCGGAGCCTCACAAATGATACCCAGGATCACTCTAAAGAGTTTGGCCTAACCTTTCCACATAGGGGAAAAAAATAGATGACATTGTGTCAACTGTTCCAATCATCAGTTCTCAAATAGTAGTCTATGGATCCCAGGGGTCCTTGAGATCCTTTCAGGGGCCCATGAGGTCAAAACTATTTTCATAATACTGAGATGATTAAATTTTAAATATAGTAAATATCACTAAACATAAACCGCATAAACAAAAGCTCAGTAATTTTTACGAGTATAAAGGGGTCCTGAGACCAAAAAGTTTGAGAACTGTTGGTCCAGATGTATAATCAAATGTGTAACTCATAGAACTATTCCACCAGGACATATATGTTAGCCGGCTATGGATAGACAGTGAACTGGGCTCAAAGTTGAACAAGAGGACAGTGGGCTGAATTGCTATTGGGAAATGGTATAGTTCTTTTAATGACCCCAAGCTTCTCCCTGAAACAAAGGCCTATATTTGTGTATTTATTTTCAGTTAAAGAGCAATTATTTTACCACCCTCCATTTAAAAAAAAAAAAACCAAAACCCTTGTAACAGATACTCATAGTCAGGCAAAAAAATGCCTACATTGGCCATGTTAAAAAATATGCTTCCTTCTGCAGCATTACACTTAATCTCTCAGAATCATGGTTGATCATTGCATTGATCAAAGTTGTTTTTACAGAGTTGTTATTTTTGTCATGTTTCTCTTGGTTCTGGTCATTTCACTATGCATCAGTTCATATCAGTCTTCCTAGGTTTCTCTGAAAGTCCATCCTTTTTAAAACCACTAATCTTATTGGGATCTTGTATAGTAATGGAACATTCCTGTCTTTAGAAGACTGGAGTCAAGAATCCCCCAAAGGGCAAAGGAGAAGTGATGTATGGTAGAAGTGAGTAGGCTACAGCTCATTCCAACCAAGGAATTATAAATATGAAGAGGTATAAAGGTTGTCATCAGAGAAAAGTATAATTGGAAACGAGAAGAGTCTGGTCACATAGAAATTGAGAGAGGATGATCAGTAAATAAGAGGTCATGAAGATGGCCACATTGGGTAACACCCCATTCTGTGGAGGGCAAGGACTATTACCCTTCCTTAGTCAGTATCCAGTATGGTGAGCAGAAATCCTCCCCATTCTGGCCTCACTTTACCTCCCCCAGATTATTTACCACTCTCCTCCAACCCGAGCCCACTACTCCATTCAGGATGTTAGTTACGTATACCTTGCTTCTTCTTACATCCAAGCCTCTTTGCTCATGCTGCCCCACCTGGAAAGCCATTCTCCTTTGCCCTACCTAGTGCTCAGTCATGCCTCCCTCCTCACTGAAGCCCAGTTCAAATCCTGACTCCTCCAGGAAGTTTTCAACCCACATCACACCTTAAGCACTTTATTATATTCTTGTCATCTAATTAATTACGAGTGTTCCTTATGTTTCAAACACCTTACTGAACATTCCATACTTAAAAATGACAAGTTGTTTATTGCTTTCTCTCCTCTCTTCTTATCCCAGCCTCCTGCCCCCAACTCCCCTAGACAACAACCAGACCTTCTTGGACTAATGGTATAAACTGTTGGGGAGCCTGAAGACCTACCTGACTCAGGCCCAGCTGCCCTTCTCTGTACTTCATTAAGGAAATTATGCGTGTATTGTATTATTTGTACATCATTATTGGGATGTCATCTGCCCCCTTGCAGTATGAGATCTTGGAGAGCAGGGACTGTCTTCTACCCTTCTTTGCATACCCACCTCAGCACAGTGCCTGACACATAGTTGGCAATTGATTTATTGCCTGTCTCCTTTGTCTTTCATCACTCACAGATTAATTAATGCTCCCTTGGGCAACCTTTGACTCCTTACCTCTTCCAGCTCTACCAGTTTTTGACCACAGAAAAATTTTTCTCTTTTCCTGTCATAGTCCTGGTCAAATGCCCTATTACAAATCCTTTGACGTCTTAAGGAGATGAATCAGAGAATCTTAAGAACACTTAGACCCAGTGAAAGCTCCCTACTCAGTCAACAGACGTTAATTAAGTGTTCACCAGGCGTTGTGCCAACCTCTGGTGAAAGGCAAAAACAGTACCTGTCCTCATGGAGCTCTCGTTTTAGTTGGGGGAGAAAATATGTAAATATTTAAACATAAATAAGATAGATGCGATAGAGTAGATTGAAGGTTATCTCAAAGGGGAAAGCCTTTGGGAAGGTGGAATTTGGGCTAAGACTTCAAGGAAGCCAAGGAAGTTAGGAAGTGGAGGTGCTGAGACACGGGAGGCAGCCAGTATCAAGACCCCAAGATGGAAATGGTGTAACGTTCAAGCATGATAGACCAATTTGACTCATAGTAGAGTGCGTGGGTGGGGAATAAAGTATAAGAAGACTGAACAGATAGGGAGATCACAGGTTATATAAGAAGAACTTTAAATATCAAATAGAGGATGATTTTATATTTGGTCCTGAATGTAATAGGGAGCCACTGGAGTTTATAGGGAGGGTGACATGGTCAGACCTAGATTTGAGGAAAATCACTGGCAGCTGAATGGCAGCTGGATGGAACTGGGAAGAGCTGGGAACTAGGTAGGAAGTAACGAGGACCTGCACAAATGTTGTGATTACATGGATGGAGAGAATGGGACAAATGGGGGGATGCTGTGAAGGTCAAAACAGCAGGATTTGGCAACAGATTGGATATTTTGGATTTTTAGAATTGAGGATGATGTAGAGGTTTTGAGCTTGAGTGACTAAGAGGGTGGTGGTATTCTGGATAGTAATAGGGAAGTCTTCCTGAGGACAGAGTAACTGTATCTTAAGTCAGGCTCTGAGAATTCCTAGACTGAGTCTATTGGTGTGGCAAAGCTAGACCCCTTATGTGACCCAATTCCCACCTTTATCCCCTTTAAAATTGACTTTTGTAGGTCATTTACGTTTCTGCCTGTATCCCTCCCCCTTCAGAGAGCCATGCATTGTTATAATCAGAGGATAAAACAGGGTGGGAGGGAAGGGGAGGAGGAGGAGAAGGAGGAGAGAGAGAGAGAGAGAGCGAGCAAGCTGAGCAAAAGTGACCAATTGACGTGACAAAAAAAAAAAGTGACTTGAAATACAGTGTTCCATACCTAGGGATTCCCATCTCTGAAAAGGATCAGGGTGGGGAAGGGGGAGATATCTTATCGCTTCTTTGCAGCCAGGTTTGGTCTTTGTGATTTTTTTCCCCAATATTCACTTTGGATTTTGTTGTTCTTTCCATTTACGTTGTTTTAATCATTTTGTCTATCATTTACCTGGCTCTGCTTATTTTATTTTACATCAGTTCATATAAGTCTTTCACCCTTCTCTGTTTGTTGTTTCTTGCAGCACAGTAATATTCCATTACATTCATACACCACAATTTGTTTAGTCATTCCCCAATCAATGGGCATCTGCTTTGTTTCTGGTTCTTTGCTACCACAAAAAGTGCTGCTATAAATATTTTAGTGTATGCCTTTTTTTTTTCTCATTATTGGCATCTTTGGGTTATATGCCTAGCAGTAGGAACTCTGGGTCAGAGGGTTTGGAGCACATTTTAGTTACTTTATTAGCATAATTCTAGATTGCCTTGCAGTATGGTTATAGCAATTTACAGCTCCACCAACAATGCATTAGTGTGCCTTTTTTTTCCACAACTTCCCCCAACATTGACGATTCCCATCTTCTGTCATCTTTGCCTATGCCTGTATCTAGGAGAAGAAAAGGGTTACATTTTGAAGTGAAATTCGATATAACAAAAACCATTACCATTGACCTCTAATATCCTTGAAAGTGCTCACAAATCTTAAGAATCTACATTAAAAAAAAAGATTCAGTCTACTGTATATTGACCATCCTTTTTTTTAAAAAAAATTGAGACAGCTATACAAAACATTCTACAGACCTTAAAGCGTGTTATAAATGCTAGCTATTTTTATTGTTAATAATTTCTAAATATGTCCTCTCCCCAGTGGCCCTTCCCCTGTGACAAAGAAAAAGTTGAGCAAAACTTTGCTGTGTTACAGCAACCTGACGGTGTATACAGTATTCCATACCAATAGCCCCCCCACTCTGTAATGCGACATGAGAGACACATTTTCATGTCTCATCTAGGACCATGATTGAGCTTTATAATTACACAGTGTTTGGCTTTGTTTTATTGGAATCTTTTGTTTACATTTTCATAATCATTGTTTATATTGTTTTTCTGGTTCTGCTTACCTCAGTCCATATTAGTTAATACAAATCTTATTCATTTTTCTTTTGAATTTCTTATGTTTATCATTTCTTATGTGGAAATAATATCATTTCATTCATATACCGCAATTTGTTCAGCCATTCTCAAATTAACGGGCACTCACTTTATTCCTTGTTTTAGGTTTTTGGTTTTTTGCTATCAAGTCAACTGTTAATTCTTTGACATATATGGGAACTTTCTTTGACCTCCTCGAGGTGTATGTCAGTCTGTGGGAACACTGGTCAAAGAGTATGAATGGTTTAGTCACTTTTCTAGCATAATTACAAATTGTATTCCAGAATAATTGAGCCAGTCCACAGCTCTACAGTTTTTCAGTTAAGCAAAACCAGCTTCCCATAATCCTACAACATTGACTGTTTCCATCTTTTGTCAGCTTCACCTGTTTTTCTGTGTGAGGTGAAACTCAGAGTTGTTTTAATTTGTATTTCTCTTGTTTTTATTTGAAGCATTTTTTCATGTAGTCATTAAGTTTGTAATTGTTTTGAAATTTTTTTTTGCTCATATCTTTTGCTAATCTATTGGGAAATAACGTCTTTCATTTTCTTCTAACCGATTTGATAGATAAATGTTTAGTGGTTTGATTTTTTTTTCACCTTTACTTAATCACAAACTTTTCAATGGACTTTTTTTTCCTACTGTTTTATCAGTTGACATGTAGCCTTGCTTCAGCCAAGCTACAGGTTAAATGTGCTTTTGGGAACTAGCCAGGGACCAGGCCTTCATTTGTATAACATTGTTTCTTTGGGAAAATATGCCCTAAATTTCAAATAACTGGCTCAGTAAACAACTGTTGGACTACTTGTTTGCAAGTTGGGAGAATGCTTATATTTTAGAGGGCTTATGATGGAACACCTACGTGAATCAAATCATAGATCTATTAAAGTATCAAAGTCAGTTCAGTCTCTTCTCTTGTCTTCCCAGCTAGAATATAAGTTTCTTATTGGATAGCCAGGGACCATGTCTGATATTTCCCATGTATCTTCTGCAAGTACTAGGCTTGCATTAGGTCACAATAACAATAATAATAATAATAATAATAATAATAATAATAATAATAATAAAATAATTGTTGTTGTTACTCAGTCATGTTTGACTCTTCCTCTTTGTAACCCCATGGATTGTTTCACGCCAGTGCTGTCCATGGGGTTTTCTTGGCAAGGATACTGGAGTGGTTTGCCATTTCCTTCTCCAGCTCATTTTACAGATGAGGAAACTGAAGCAAACAGGGTTAAGTGATTTGCCCAGGGTCACACAGCTAGTAAATGCCTGAGGCTAGATTTGAACTTAGGCCTGGCACTCTTATCGTCTGAGCCACCTAGCTGCCATAATATATACAGCACTTTAGTAGTTTAAGTTTTGCAAAACTTAGTAGTTTAAGGTTTGCAAAGTATTTCATATAGGTCACCTCATTTTATCTTATTTCCTGTGTGTTGAGAAATGATTGGTAATAGAGGTAATGTGATCTAATGTTTTAGTGAGTAGAACGTTGACATTGGAGGCAGGAAGCCCTGCATTTGAAACCCTTTCATACGCTGAGCTAGCTGTGTGACTCAGAGCAAGCCATTTTTATCCTGTCCGATCCTCGGTTTCTTCATCTGTAAAATAAGGGGGTTAGATGATCACTTGATGATCACTGAGGTCCCTGCCGTCTCTAAATCTATGAGCCTGTGATCCAAGGTTGTTCATTAGATGAGTTCGCTAAATGCATATGGCCTTCCTTTTTCCCACAGAAGGTCAAGAGCAGTGATTCTTAACCTGCTCCTCTAAGGGGTTCATGGGTTGATATCAGGCAGGGCTCATGAATTTGGATAGGAAAAATGGACATTTTTTACTTTCACTAACTTCTAACCGAAATTTAGCATTTTCTTCAGCTGCCTAAAAATACTACTTTGAGAAGGTGTTCACAGACTTCTCCAGACTCCCAGATAGCCCCGTGACGGCACAGTTAAACCTCTACAGCCTGTCGCCAGTCAGGACTCCCCACTCCTTCAGCCTCACTGGCTTGCCAGCCACCATTACTTAGCGTTTTGTCCATATTCTCCACCACTGCATTAGCTTTGGGGAAACAGCCTCACCCACCATTTAAAGATTCTTAAGCAAGAAGGCACTGAAGTTGTGATAACTTTGCTTTCCAAACTTGATGGGGTATCGTAGCTGGAGTTACAATTACACGCAGCCTGCAATCCAGACCCAGAGTGGGGGTGGGTAAAAGTTCAGCTAATAACCCTTAAAAATATCCCTTGTCTTTGGCCCTTCCAAGTTTTGACCCAGATCAGTCAGAGGCCATTGAGTGCTTGCAATGTCTGAAAAGTTTGTTTAGTTCCTCAGGCCTCTCGATGCAGAGAAGCCAGAGGAGCCAGTGACCTCATCAACTTGAGCTCAAGCCCAGCCTTTTCAAGTTAGCCTGACCCGGGTCTTACCAGCCCTCCTAGGACGAATAGAAGGAGCCAAGTTCCTTCCCTTCACACTGTGGTTATCGCTACCCCCCTGAAATCAAACAGTGTACACGGCACCCTGTAAAACTGCTTCCTTGTGGACTTGAGTGTGCTTGCTAAGTAAACATCCTCCTGTGTTTTTGGAACTAAATTCATTTCTGTTTCCTGGTCATCCCATTTGTCGCTGTTTTTTTTTTTCTTCCCTCCTCTGATGTCAGCTCCAAGTAAAAAAGTGAGATTAATGGAAAAGAAACCCAAATTTGGGAAGTGACATGAGCATTTTTATCTTACCAAAATTGCTAGGGGAAAGCAGAAAGGGCATGGGAAAAGCACTGTATGTGTTTGTATCTATTTTTGGTTGGAACCTGTGATCTCCTTGGTATAAGTAACTTCCAGTGTGGAAACTCCCTTCGTCAGACAAGCAACCAGCATTTATTAAGCATAGTTACTCTGGAGAGAAAGGCAGAAATGAAACTGTCCTGAGCAGAGCATCAGCTTCTTCAAGGCTGAGAGAATAACCCTGAGGGTACTGAGAAGTTTTGTGACTTGCTTATGGTAACGCTCTCTGAGTCCCAGTTTCCTTATCTGTAAAATGAGTTATCTCAAAGGCCCCTTTTCCAGTTTAAAATATAAGGCATCATAGTTATCAGAGGTTGATGCTAGTGGTTAGCCCACTAGCCACTCTGACTCTCACTGTGCATATTTAGATTAAAAAAAAAAAAGCAAACAAACCCCCAAACTAAAATCTCCCATACTATCATTATAACACCTTGCAAGTCACAGCTCATTTGATAGTCTGGGGACTGGAGTCAACTTCTCTAATAATTTTTCTTTTTGCTAATTTGTAAACGTTCATGCTTGCTCCTGACGTTGTGACATGTGCCTGGGTCTGTCTGCCTGCATCTTTTTTTACCTCTGTGTCTATAGCTTTCTCCACTGTACCCTGCCCTGTTCCATCCCTGTCTCTTGTGAGCTATTTGCCTTTTCTCTTTCTTGGCCTTTTCCTGTTATTTCCTCCCACCTATGACATACCCATCACTATGGCAATAAGGCCGCCACATCCCTGAGGTTGGGAGAGGGGTGATGGCTGTAGTGTGATAGTTGGCCCTTTCTCCCTCCAATGCCCCCTACCCTCCTTATCCACCCTTCAGTTTTCCCTCCTAAAACAGGAGGCTCCCTGGCAGAGCTAAAAGTCTTTTGTTTATTTGATCCTGGGCTCTTGGATAAATCAGGAATGTCCTGATATGAACTCAGGCGTGTTTTTATTCCATGGAGGAGGAAGCAGAAGCATATGGGATGTAAATGGGCAGGCGACCACTCAGGGGGACTGGTTTTGCTGCCATCAAGGCCTTACTCACTTTGGTACTCAGACCAGTAGGTGACTCCTTTATTGGCCACCTCTACCCTGGAGCCCAGAAGGTGCTAATTTGGAGCATTCCCCCCCCCCACTGAGGACCTGGCACGGAATACCTGGGCTTCTCCTGGAGCCCTGTGGGGCTGAGATTAATTTCCATGTGGTCCTTGTTTCTGCTAGAGTGAGATTCCCGTGCTACTCAATGTTCCCGCCCCCACCTCCCCAAAGGATGATCGCTTAAGCCAGAGTAGTTGCCAGGAGAAGATTCTGGCTGGAATCGGGCATGGGGTGCATTGGGGGCAACAGCTGGTCTTTCTATTTCCTTGGCTCCCAGATAGCTACAGTATAGGGAAACTCTCCCTTAGGAACAGAACTACTCTCTGTTCCCCCTCCATCTCCTACTCCAAACACTTTTCCTAATTTCACACAGTATCTCTGAAGCCATTTTGCAATAGTGAGTTAAGTAGAGAGGCCAAGTATGCTTGTCCGCGATTGCTGCGGCCAACTTACTGGTCCACAGGAGATTCTCATGACTTCAAGTCAGCACTTTAGCCTTCAGGGCAGGAAAATGGCAAACTGTTTAGTTGCCCATCTAGAAAGGGTTACTTTCCTATACCTAGGTGGGGGCCAGAAGGCTAGAAACTATCGCAAGAATTGTGGCATTATCCAGGACTGGGTTTGGGACATATTCAGGCAAGCAGGGGTTAATGTGCTTGATTAAGCATATTAATCAATGTGATGCTTTTTTTTAATTGGGGGTGGGGTGGGGAAAATGTCAGAGGGAAGTCCTGGAGTAGGGAGAGGGGCAGTTGGTTTCTGCTCATTTTTTTTATAGCTGCTGCTCGTAGAGAGGAGAACCTAACAGAAGCCTAATTCTAACTTGAACCTGCTTGTTCTGACGCTTTGCTGCCCCTCAGGCCTTCCGAAGAACTTTTCTCAGGAACATATGACTCAGCAGTTGAATTCCCTGGGGGACGGAGGCCCCTGAAGTCCTCCCAGTTATGGTTGGAGTCCACACCTCTGGAACTTGGCACCTGATCCTGGAAGGACAGAGGGGTAAGTCTGTTTTATTTTGGATTCCTCAGGCTACAGTTCAACCTGGCTCTCTGGATCCCTGGCAGAAGCCCCCGTAGTGGGGGATGAGGGGGTGATCCCAGACATCAGACAATCAGGTGGGGTTCTCAGTTCTTGCCATGCCAGGCGTAACCTAACCCTGAGAAATCCGAAATGGGGTGGAGAGGAACCTTAGATTAGGGAAAAGCCAGCCCCAGACATTACCCCTGACCCCTCCATAGCAGAAATAGTTAATGTGATGGTGGTCATAGGGTGGTGACTACTTGTGTTTTAGGGACTCCAAAAGATGAGATGAGATGACATTTGGCTGAGCTCTGGGGACCATCACTCAGAGTTAAGCAAGGTTCTGCCTCAGGGGAAGAGGTGAGCCTGCTGAGACTAGAGGGAATCCCCTCAGCATCCAAGGTGGTGGGGTGGTAATGGGCCACCCAAAAAGTGTGGCCCAGGAGGCAAAGTGTAGGCCCAACTTTTTTTTTTTTGGTCTTGTTTGACCAGCCTTGGCACTGCCCCCCCCCCCCCAGCTCTCCAGGGGAAAGCTGCAATTCTGCTATTGCAACACAGGGAGCAGACTGGAGAATTTAGATCTGCGTCACACAGCTGAGAGGGAGGGAGGGAGGGAGGGAGAGGAGAGAGAGGAGAGAGAGAGAGAGAGAAGAGAGAGAGAGAGGAGAGAGAGAGAGAGAGAGAGAGAGAGAGAGAAATAGAGAGAGAGAGCGCTCCGTCGATAGGTCTGTTAGCAACAGCCCTGCTGCAGCAGAGAGAGACAGAGAGAGAGAGAGAGAGAGAGAGAGAGAGAGAGAGAGAGAGAGAGAGAGAGAGAGAGAGAGAGGAGAGAGAGAGAGACAGAGAGAAAGAGAAACAAGTAATATCAACATTGGGTCCTAGGTTCTGCCAGCCTACTTGCGAAGCTTTCAGAGATGTATTGGGGACATCGCAGCCCATGGGAGCTCAGGCAGAGAAGATGCAAGGTGGCTTGGGTGGCTCTGTGGGGAAGGAGGCTGGGGGGGGTGGCGGCAGAGGTTGCAGGGTGATGGTGGCAGACTTCACCGGGGACAAAATTCTGGAACGTTCTGTCCTGCGACACCATACGGTAGGTTGGATGGAGAGCCGGGACTGCGCAGGAGGCGACAGGCAGTTGTGACGGGCTCCCAGACTTGGTGGTGTGTACCCCTTCTTCCCCCACGTACGTATATTCTGGGATCGGGGGCGATTCTTCTGTGGAGGGGGGTGCTTTCTCTCCTAGACCGTCTTTTCTCTTGCTTTTGGCTGTTTCCCTTTCCTGGAGGGAATTTTTCCACTTTAATTTTCATTCTCCTTAGTGTTAGTTAGTCCAAACTGACATGGGTCATGAGGAAGAGAACAGACCTGCCCCCCTGGGCTCCTATCTCCATCTATACCTTTAGCCCAGAAAGAGGTCCCTTTCTTTACGATGGACTGACGACCCAGGCTGTTTTGGTGTCTGTCTGTCTGTCAGTCAGTAGAGTTGCGATGTGGAAATGCTGGGGGGGTCAGGGAAAGAAAAGGGGAAGGGACAAGTTACTTAGGGGCTCCCTCTCTCAAGGTTTGGCCATGGTGGGGATCATTGGGGTTTGGGTGGAGTTGGAAAGTGGGGTGGGACCTGGTTGCCCCGGGTGGGGGCTGAGGCTGTGGAAGGTTTGTCACTGCGTAGTTGGGGGAACAAAGTGGTGAGTAGTGACGCAGTCATGGGTACATCTGAGGGGGGCAGGGGACCGAGGCTCCCCGAGCCTACCGAGCCCGGCTGAGAGGGTTAAGGATGAGCTGAGAAAGGGAAGCCAGCATTTAGAGATTAAATGTCATCCTTCTGGCGTTGCAAAGTTGTTTACCTTGCATTCTCTGTGTCTCCATGTTGGCATCTCTCCAGTTCCCATGTGATGGCCTTCCCTGTACTGCTGCATCATTAACTAAGTGGCAGGGCTGGCCCTTCATTGGCCAGGGGAGGGCTCAGGCTCCAGACACTTCCTCCCATTGGTGAGAAGGGCGATGGCAGGTGAAAAGCTCTTTTGGATTGGCCGAGGACTAGGTATCAAATCTGAATTTCCATTTCACTGGAGAGAAAAAGGGGGGTCGGGTGGTGATGATGGTCAGAGCATGGGGGGGGGGGACTGAGCAGTTCTGATCTCTGAAAGCTCTTCATGGGTGTGTGTGCGTGCAACAGTGTCCGGGGGTGCTTTGGGCCTGATGCTTCCAGGCATTTGAGGGACTGACATTTGCTCCATAGGTGTAAGAAGAACTTACAGCTGTACGAACTTTAAAAAAAACCAAAACTATTTTTTTGGAGGAGGGAGAAGAGTTGATTTTAGGCATGAGGGCGGCAGAAGAGTTGACAGCCTCAGAAGAAAAGCTGCCTGGGCTATTTGATTTCAAAAGAGGGAGTTTCCAGCTGTCACTGGCCGCACCTTGGTGTTGCAGCAAAATAATTCCCAACTCCCCTGGAAATGCGTGGGCAAGGTAGGGCTGCGGCTGCTGACTCCCAGGGCTTCCTGCTGCCTCCAGACTACTCCCCGGGGACCAGAGATTTGCATTGACATCCAGAGATAGCCAAGGTCCAGAGGGGCCAGCGGTGGGCCAGCCTCTGGGCTGAGAGGACTTGTCTTCCTCAGATCAGTCCTTGGGTGGGTGGGAGGGTAGGAAGAGGAAGGATATGAGTGAGGAATGACCCCTGGATGGATGTTAGCCCATGCACTTGCCCACTTGGGTGGGCTTTCGATAAGAGTTGATAGAAGAAAGAGCTTTCTTACCTGTATCTTCCCATCTAAAGGGAGGAGGATTGGAAGAGAGAAAAACTAGGACAGCAGTTGGTGGTTTTGGGGGGAAGTGAGAGTTGGTGGGGAGAAAGACCTGGAAAAGAAATGTTTATGAGGATCTCCATCCTTCATTTAAATGGAGGGCCCGAGTTTGCCATAGATATTCAGGTAAGAAATGGGCCCCTCGAGACCAGGTCTCCTCCCTCACCACGTCATCCTGGTGTGTCATGAAAGCTCAGCTCAGTGCCCGGGCCATCTACCCTCTCATCCACCCTAGCACCGCACTGCACCCCGTTTCTTCGCTGAGGGCTCATGCCACCCCATATCTTACGTAACTGTTATATGCCTTCTCTCGTCCTCTGGCACATCCCCTTGGGGTGCAGAAAACACAGAAGAAAGGTCCTGGCCGGGGGAGAGATTACCGAACAGCGTTGCTGACCAGCCCCTGAGTGGTTACGCAGTCAGCAACACCCAGTGGATGAGAGAGCAGACTCTACTGTGCCCCTGTCTTCGATCTTTGTCACCAGCGGTTTCCTGGGAACATCTGCCCTGGAGATAGAATGATGCCTTTCAGCTTCCTTCTGTAACTCAGCTCACTTGGGGGGATCTTTCCAAAGGAAAAGGTATGATGACTGAAAAAGTAAGATTTTTTTTTTCGATGGGGTGGCACAGAGTTGTTTGGCCCTCTTTCTTTCCCTTGTCTTTTTTTGTTGTTTGTCTCTGGGTCCACAGAGGTCTTGAATTGGGATTCTTAACTGTTGCTCCTCTTTGGGGGCTTCCATTGGCCCCTGCCTTGGTGGAGTGGGCTTCTCTGGTCCTGCCGAGCCGATTGCGCAGAACGGGCGGGGGCCAGTGGGGGGAGGGAGAGGAAATGGAGAACCTGGAGAGCTGCAGAAGCAGCGCAGAGGACGTAGTGGGCATTGCGGCAGTGATAGGAGGCTCTCAGAGACAGAGCTGGGAAGGCCTCATTGTGCCCACCCTTACCCAAAAGACGCAGACTTAGAGAAACATGTTTATTGCCCTTGGACCCAGGACCCTGCCTGGGACTTCTGGCTGTGTTGGGCCCTCCTAAGACAGAAGGTATTTGGAGTCACAGACTAATAATCCCCTCGTCAGAGAAAGTCCTCAAGTAGTTTGGGGTGGGGTTGTGAAGACCTTTGGGGTGAGTGACGTAGCACTTAACAGGAGAAGGGTCAGTCCTGTGGGCTGGTGTTCCCAGCAGCCCATTCTTCTGTCCCCGGCAGGGATGGTATGTGAATGAGTATTTGCCAGTTTCCGTGATGTTTTTTGTATGTCAAGAATCACTGAATCTTAGATGTAGAAGGTACTTTGAAGGTCACCCCCTCATTTTACAGATGAGAAAATTGAAGCTGAGGGAGGTTGAGTCTCTTCTGTGGTGACGTAGGTAGTAGTAAATACCAGAACCAGGAGTCAGACTTGGGTCCTCTGACTCCAAACAGAGCTCTTTCTCTGCTACACCGTGTAGACTACGACGTTGTGGCTGTAGTTCTGGAGAGCCCTGGATTCTTCTCTCTGCATTCTTATTATACCCCACGTATACAGCCCATAATGGAAAATCGGGAGAGTCGTTGGGAGTGTAGAGAAAGAAGCTAGAATAAAAGGGCACTTGTGATACAAGGATCGGTGGGTCGATTCTTCTTATGAGAACCCCCTCCTGAGATCACCCATTGTTTGCTACATCATCTCTTTCTTCCATCGTCTCTGAAATTTATCATCCTTTCTCCCTGAAGAGCCTCTAGGGGGCCACCTAGAGGTGCTCCCCCTGCACCTTGGTTCACAGCTTTGAGGACCGGCCCCCAGGTGGTCTCTTTTGGTATTGTGGCCACCCGATGATCCCTTCCCCCACCCTCTGCTCCTCCTCCCAAGACTCTTCACGGAGTGGATGAGATCCTGGGTCCTCAAAGCCTATGCTGTGGCAGAGTCCATGGGGAGTAGTCCATCAGCAGATTACATGTCTGCTAAGACCAGCCTGTCTTAATGCAGAGATGCATGTCACCAGAAGAGCATTCACCAGGTGATGGTTAGCCGCAGGAAACTGGGGAGACCATCTCCGAAGTGTTGATACGTGTGTCAACGGAGGGAGACCACCCAGGTGGAAGGACAGCCTCTCAGTAATATTAAACTAAGGGTGATGATCAAGGGTGGTTCAATTTCCCCTGAGGTTCTTTCTCCAGAAAAAACATCAATGCCTCAGAATTCTGAGTCTCCACGTGCCCTTTCCTGTTTTCATTTAACCAACATTTATTGAACAACCTGCTGTGTGCAAGGCCCTGGGGGAGGGGGTAACATGCTGCCTTTGAGCTCGAGAAGTTTACAGTCTAGTTGGTAAATGATGTAGGGGGGGATAGGATGGAAGGGGGACCTCTGATTTCATTGGTATAGAGAACTCCTGATGGGGAACCTCCTGTTATCCATGAATGCACATCAGTGCCTGTTTTGACACTTTGAGAGCTTCCTGTAGCCCCAGTAAGTTCAGTGACTTGTGTGGGATTGTACCTCCAGTATGTGTCAGGCAAGACTCGAACCCAGCTCTTCTTGCATCTTTCCACTGGCCGCCTTGTCTGTAATGTAAAATATGTACACAGAGAATTGTACAACTTAGAAAAGGCACACAAAGTACCATGGGATCTAATGAGGGAAGGATTGCTTCTGGAGGTAGGGTGGGGGGACCTGATCCTATTTGGCGGCTGGGTGGTGCAGCAAATAGACCTCTTCAAATCCCACTTCAGACACTACTGGCTAGGTGAACTCTGGGCAAGTCACTGAACATCTCTGTGCCTCAGTTTCCTCATCTGTAAAGCATAGAGAATAGTAGCACATACCTCCCAGAATGATTGCAAGAATCCAGTGAAATGCTATTTGTAAAGCCCATTGCAAACCTCAAAGTGTTCAAAATGAATGCTCCTTGGCTGGGACATAGAATACAGGAGAAGCAGGAAGGGGAGATGAGGCTGGAAAGGATGGTCTGGGGGCCTTTTCCTTCTTAGCTCAGAGGAAGAACTGTCCCTCCTCCTTTCCACCTGCATTCTTGATGACATGGGTATTATGCCTTGGGACCAAAAGCACTTGACCCACATGTGACCCACATGGTTTTGTTTGATCCTGCCCCGAGAGGTAGACAAAGCACATTGTTATTGCTGTCCTACAGATGAGGAAACCAAGGTTCCAAAAAAGACTAATTAGCTTACCAAGGTCACATAGCAGGACTTAAATCCAGGTCTTCTGACTCAGAATTCTGTTTTCTTTCCACTGTTTCATGAAGCTGCTTCTTCCTTTCTGCCTCTTCCAGGACTTCACCCCATTCATTATTTCTTTCCTCTCTTACCTCTTCAGTCTTTCTGTCCAGTGACTCCTTTCCTGTCTCCTCTGCCTGCATTTTAAGGCTGCCTGTATTCTTTAAAAAAAGAAAACATAAAATTTTCCTTCCAGCCCGCAACCCTCTTTTGCCATTGGCCTATCTCTTCCCTTCCTTTTGATGCCGAGTTTTTAGAAAGATCTCTCCACACTGGCTGGTTCACTTCACCACCCACTCACACCCTAATCCCTCGCCATCTAGATTTTAGCCCTACCACTCTACTTAAAACGCTCTTTCAAAGGTCACCAATGACCCACCAAATCCAATGGCCTTTTTCAGTCCTTATCCTATTTAAGCTTTCCATGACATTTGAGGCTTTGCCAGCCCCTCCCTCCTGAAATTCTCTCCTCCTTTGGCTAACGTGGTACCATCATCTCCTGATTCTCCTCCTACCTCTTTGATCCCAACTACTCTGCCTCCTGCAGTGGCATCTCTTCCTTCTCCCAACCCTCTTAATCTAGGTATTATTTCCTAAGGTTCTCTCTTTATCTGTCTTCTCTTCTGTCACTACACTCTCCCCCTCAGACCATCTGTCTCCCTTAGATTCACCACAACACTTCCATAAAGATAACTCTCAAATCTTTTATCTCCAACCTCGGCATTTTATGGATATTCTTCCAAATTCCAGTTATCTTTTGGTAAATACCTGCTGGAAACAGATGGCAAGATGTAATGGATAGAGAGGCATGAAGATGTGGGTTCAGGTCCTTCTGGACTGTATGACCCTGGAAAAGTCAGTGCCCTGAGCAACTTTCTAAAATTGACTATAAATGGTAGAGAAAGGGCTGCCCTGCATTTGTAGAGGAAGTTTCCTCATAAGACATTCCTTATACCAGTGTAATCAAAGGTCTTGTTAAAAAAAAAAATAGATAGCTGTGGACCTCTCCACTTGGGAGTCCCAGTGCTTCCACAAATTCAACACAGCCAAAATTGAACTGGTCATCTCTCCCTGCTCCTGCTCATACCATCAGATTTTCTTATTCCCACTAATGGCACCATTGGCCTCCTGGTTACCTAGGCTTGAAATCTTGTCGTCCCTCCTCACGCTTCTTCACCTCTATGTACAGTCAGTGACCAAGTTGTTTATAGTCTCTCTTCATAATATCTTATCCCTGCCTATAGCCGCCATGTGTTGTAGGATCATAAGTGTAGTATTGAAAGAGACCTTTCAGGCCATCCAGTCCAGCCCCCCCTCTTTTTACAGATGGGGAAAGTGAGGCCCAGAGAGCAGCTTGTAAGCGTGGAAGGAGATAAGTAATCTAAAAGGCAGAAGTTAAGACTCTGCCCTGTTCAGACATTTATAACAGTTCCTGATTACTTGCAAGATCAAGTCTAAGGCATTCTAGGTTCTCTGTGGTTCCAGCTCTCTTTCCAGCCTTGGTTCTTATTGGTTCCCCCTAATATATCTGACAGCATAGTCCTCAGGGTATGGGACTCTAGGCCCGCAGGAATCAGCTTAACACTTATTTTGGGCTCACCTTCTCAGATGCTAAAAAACTAAGACTGTATAGGAAAAAAATTGAGGGGTGGCAGTCGGGGTTAAGTGACTTGCCCAGGGTCACACAGCTAGTAAGTGTCTGAGAGCACGGCTGGTGCTCTATCCACTGCACCACTAGGTGCCCCTATAGAGAATTTTGGTGAAAGAAAATAGTTCCACAAATTATTGTGGGCGCTTTAGTTTGAAGAGTACTTTGTATGTGTCATTACACTTGATCCTCGTGCCACCCTTTTTATAAATGAGGAGATTGGGGCTCAGAGACCTTCAGTGACTTGTCCATAGTTGAGCAGCTAGTAAGTGTTTGAAGCAGGATTCAGAGCCAGGTCTCTTGACTGCCACTGTCTGCTAGGCCACACTGCCTCTCACTGCCATGTTGCCTGATTCCATCTGGGAGACCTTTGGGGGCCAGGAAGTGGCATTCTGCAAGCATGTTTGGCAGAAGCAGAGGAGATGAGAGCTTGTGTGTGGTACTCAGTCCTGCAGATGGGAAAACAAATTCAAGGAGGGGACCCACTTACTTTGAACCACGTTGAAGTTGAAGGCGCATGCTCCAAGCCTGTCCCATGTGTCTTTATCACCAGGTGTAGTGGAAAGAGCATTAGATACAGTCCGAAGACCAGCATTTGAGTCCAGATACTAGCTGCCTCAGTTTCCTTACCTGTAAAATGGGCTTAAGCCTATTGGTACTGCTTGCCTCACAGGGTTGCTGTGAGGAACGCTCTGTGTAAACCCCTGAGGCACTAGGTCACATGTGTGCTTGGGGTTCTGTGTCAGGTGGCTGAAGCAGCATTAGGGTACGAGGGAGCGAGGCGGGGATTCATGAAGGCAGGGCATAGAGAATTAGGGAGAGTTAGTCAGTTCTGTGGAAGTCCCATTGGGAGCCAAATTAGTTTTCCCACTAAAATCTCCCCTCCCAAAGTGTCAATAATGACTGTCTGGTTCCTGAAGACATTGAGCCTTGTGGAAGGAGGGAGTCCAAGGCCCCTCCCTTTCATTTCTGGGGCTTCAGGAGCAGAGATTGACAAGCAGCTGTTGGTAATTGTGGGAAAGGAGAGAGGCGCACTGGTGATGGATGCTGGGGTTTTGGTTTTTTTCCCCCTTGGAAGATGACTCATTATGTCAGGAGCCCTGAGAGGGAGCTTTCAGTCTCATGTCTGATGCTCCATCAACATGAAAATTAGCTGGTCTGGGGTCAGACTGAAGAAGGGGCTGGGCCTAGAGTCTCAGGGTCAGACAGCACAATAGCCCAGTGTATACCTCAGAGGAGAAAATGCCAGCCCTTGGGGTTTAGAAGTGAAACCTGCCAAGCAGTATTTTTTTCCTCTAGATCTTCGCATTCCCTCCCCCAAATGTCAGGAGTGTTTCTTGGGCTAGAAATCCTCTGAGGAATTTTCCTGTGTCCCTGTTGGCCAGTCCTTGAGCAGGGGGCATATTGCAGACATCTATCTTGGGCAGTGGGCCTTTCTGGGAGTCATCCATGTCACCTCCTGTCAGGGTCGGGGTGGAACAAACCAGCAGCTGGGGAGGCACATCAGTGTCCCTGCATCCGTCTATGTTTCATTGAGGCACTGAGATGTAGCCTCTGAGTATGTCAGGGCTTGAGTCACTGGCCCCTGTTGGAGAGGAGACCAGGGCTAAGCTAGTGGTCAGTTTACTGGTTGAAACCAGTCTTGGGCTTCCATTTTCCTTCTTTGTCCAAATTTGGAGGAGGATTCCACTCGGTCATTCCTCTGCTACTTTTCTCATGATGTAAAGGGTTCTCAACACACTGGTTTTTTCTGCATATTGTCAATAAATTTCTATCTGTTAAGCACCTACTATGTGCCAGGCACTGTTAGGTACTTCAGCCGTAGGATTCTAGCTCTTTCTAGAGCTGGCCGTCCTGGACAGAATTTTATTTCGAGTTCCTTTTATCCATCAGCCCAGTCATCCCAAGGGTATGGGAGAGGATGGGCTGCCCACTGCCCCTGAACCCTGGCCAAACCATTACCCAGGCAGCTGGGGCCCTCCATTTTCTCCATTGCTTCCCGGAGTCATTGGATAAGGGTGGTTCATTTGTGGCATGAGCAAGCATCTTCTGCTTGGGGACTGAGGAAGAGAACCAGATCAGGTTTTATTTAGCTTGGTAGCACCCTTCTTTCTCTGTCCCCCTTCCACACACACTATTTTTGCCATGTCCTGAAAGCTAGAATCAGGTCTCTTAACCTCCTTGCCCATGGAACATCCTGAAGGTTCATTCAAAATTTCGTCTAGAATTTGGAGAGGACGAAGAGTATGTGCAGAGCATAAACTTTGAAATCTGACCAAGATGGCATTCACTACAGGAAGCCAGGACAATTCACACAACAAGCTATGTGTGAGGCACAATGCTAGGCACCGAGGGTACAGAGTCAAGAATGAATGGTTCCTGTCCACAAGGAGTTCACAAATATAGTCACTCATCCCCTGGATCCTTTCCCGTTTCTTCACTGACCCTCAAAGCAAGCCTCCGTGGTATGCATACTAACCCCCAAATGTTGTGGGGGGTTTTTTTAAACGTAGCAGGAGCCATCAGGGAAACTCTTTGATTTGCTGGATTGGGTCCCCTTTAGCAGAGTTGAATATGCTCTCTGATCTTTGCTGAGGATTCCTCTGATCATTCCCTCTCTACAAAGTATTTACCAGGGGTACTCTCAATCGTATTTCTCAGGTCTGTATAGCATGATATGAGCATCTTTGCGTTTCAGAAAGCTCTGCAGTCCGACAGACCAGTTCTTCTCAGGAGAAAGAAATGGGCCCCCTCAGATGTGGACCTGCTTCAGATGGGGGAGCAGAAACCAATCGCAGAGCAGCTAAGGCTGTGAGAATTCTGTTCCAGGCCCACTGCTCAGCCCTTAGCAATAGGTCCTCACCTGGGTCGTGAATGGTCATTCCAGGGTCAGCTGCTCAAACCTGAGCTCATGTCTCTCCCTTTCCCTCCTTGCAGGGATGCAGGATTCATTCATCTCAAAAGGTCCGTCAGAACCTCCCTGCCTCCATGATGGATACTGATCTGCACATCCGTTGCTGGAGAATCTCGCTGGTAAGTTGAAGCTGTCATGGCCCAGGAGGGACTGGGTTGGTCTCTTTTGGCTTTAACAGCAACAACAATAATAATAACTAGCATTTGTGTAGTGCTTTAATGTTTACAATGCATTTTACACACGTTATTTCATTTGATTTCATTAGAGGAGATATCCTGCAGGCCTTCTGTGGTCTTGGCTTGTCTGTGGTCCGTGTGTTTGCCACATTCTTTTAGGCCTTCAGAAATACACCTTCATCACTCTTTCATCCTTTCCAGCCTGTGTGTGGGCTAGATTTGCTATTGTGCTGTTGTAGGGTTAAATCCATGGAATAGCTCTTGACCTCTGATCCCCAGTCCATTCCTTCAGCTTTCATAAGCTTCTTACTTTCCTTGCTATAAAGCAGAGTAGATGCCTGTTACCCACCTTGGGGGAGAAGGGCCAGGATACAGTGTTGTCCACCATGGTCTTGAAGATCCTGTCTGTCTTTACTGTCTTCAGGCCTGGGGCTGTGATAGAGTTTGTTTGTTAATCCAGGCTAATTGGTCCTGTATGCCACCAATATGGCCTCTTGCCAAGTGCTACTATCATGCTATAGTCTTGCTGGGAACCTTCCATGTATATGTGGCCTGATGTTAAGTTGCTTTTATCTAATGTGGCTGTCCCTCTCTCCATCAAGGGGTGACCTGCTGGACCCTGATGGGTGATGTTATCAGGGAACTGGCAACTAAGAGGGAATTGCAGCCTTCATCTTGGTTGGATTATGTGGCTAAGGGACCTCATGTCTTCTTTCACATAACCTCCCTTATGGCGGATGCTGATGTAGTGAAGGAATCAATGGTTTCCCTTGGGAGGGAATGGGTTAGTCTCTTTTGGCTCAAACAGGAGAGAGAATACCCCACAGGCACCTCGTGACTTTGACTGTCTGTGATCAGTGTTCACCTACAAAGCCAGTTAGATAGCATCTCTCTGAGGCTCTGATCTTGGGGGCCCAGTGCATTGTGGAAAGTGCTGGGGGTCAGAAGACAGCTTGAGTGCCTGTGATGTGAACAAAGACCCAGCTGTACTCCATGAGGGATCTCAGCTTCCAGTTTCTCCATTTCCTGTTTGCCCAGGGAGCCTTCTGACCTGCCTCCTCATCTGCTAACCCACTGGGTCCCCTAGCTTTCCTTCCCTTTTATTTTTTACTTCGATGCCTATCCCTCTTAGGAGAAGCACAGAGGAGTATGAGCAGAGAAGCCTCTGAGTTGGAGATCAGAATAGCCTTCGATAAAAGCCCTGTTAAACACTGTCCCCAGTCTCCCTCTACTCATTTTTTTGAGTTTCTGAAACTAGTTTTTCTAGAACAGGGAACGAGGGCTACCCACAGAACGAAGCTGGACGCTTGGACGAGCACGTCCTGCTCCGGGTTTGGATGGGGTGGGCAGTCTGCTGTCCTTTGTTGCTCCCTCTTTATTGCTCCCCTGCCTGACGGGCCCCAGCCTCACCCTCAAACTGAGCTGCTTGGCCCAGGGACTTGTAGGTCTGTGCAGAGGGAGCTTGTTTAATGTGACACGAGCTGACCAGTGGGTCATTGGGCTGCTTATTAGAAAACTAGCCCTGGTCAGACTACTTGGGCCTTCACTCCTTGCATTCCTCCCAAATGAGTGAGGCCTGCTGTCACTGTTTTCCCCCTCACCAGATCTTGACCAGTTAGCTCATTTGGTGGGGTATCCCCAAGTGGTATTCAGTGGAGAATATTCCAAAAGGGGGGGACAGTATGGTACAGTAGGAAAAAAAAAAAGCACTGACAGTGAGAAATGAAGATGAGGGAAAAGCAAGAGATAGCAATGTTAAAAAATTTTAAAGGAAAAATGAAAAATGGGCCTGGCTGTGGCGTCAGACGACTTGGGTTCAAATCCTGCCCCTGATGCCTCTGGTTTTGAAAAGGACCCTGCTCAGGCCCAGTTATCTCATCTGTGAAACTTGGGGGTTCGACTAGCTGGCCTTCGGGGTCTTCCAACACGATGATAAATAATTGCCCTCCTCTCTTTACCCACGCTTTTGTGGAAATGGGGGAGATGGACTGAAGGGGATTCCAAGGAGGGGAAAGCCCCACTGCAGTCTCTTAGAATAGGCAGGGTGGGGAGGTCTAGGAGTTGTTGCTGGGTGTGTCGGTTTGTAACTAGAACTATAATGGGAAGAGGGTGGCTGGAGGAGGGAGGAGGAAGGTAACTGGAGGACTCGGAATTCTCCTGAGTAACTGAGTGGAAACTTTGCCCCACCCCATCCCTTTTCCCCAAAGTTTAGGACTTCAGGCTAGTTTTAACAGCCCCGTGGTCCTTACAGCCCACCTAGAGAGATGGGCATTAAGGAATGCGGTGCCAGGAGCACAAAGCATCTTTCTTTGAGGCTTTTTGCTGGTTTTCTGCCTTAAAAACGAATGGCCTTTGTCCTAGTCTGCAGCACAGCTGGGGGCTGTGGTCCGTAGGTTAAACTATGGACATGGGTGACCGGACCCTGGGCTTCCATCCCTAAATTGCTGGGTTACTGCCTGAGTCACCCTGACTCCCAAGACCCTGATTGCCCTCTCTTTAAAAAAAAAAACTTGAACCCTGTCCAGCAGGCTGATTACAAAACATTTCCTAGCAGTTGACACCGAAGTAGCACCAGTAACAATAATAGCAACAATAATAAAAATAATGACAATTGGCAGATCTGGGGGTGGTGGCGGTGGGGTTTATCGGTCATGTTATGGTGACGGATGAGAAAGCAGTCCTTTGGAGCGCTGGCCACGTCACCAGGAAATCTCTACCCCACTAATAAATCACTGTAATGTACTTGGCCAATAGGACCTGTTTTAATTAGCCACACCAAATCCGTCTGCGTCAAGAAAATAGTCGTGCCTTGTCTTTTGATAGTGCTTTTGGATACCGTGAGAAGATACCGTAAGAGCACTGAGCCCTTGATCTGATGGCTCCCCCCACCCCAGGCACTCCCCAGCTTCTGTCGGGCTGATCTGTCCCCACTTTGCCTGCCTTGGAACATTTTCCCCTCTGACATAGCTTGTCTCAGACCTTAGTCTTTGTGGGGCTCTGTGAGGGGCTTTCAGATCCTCCCAGGAGGAGGATTAGGAATAGGTTTCAGGAACCCTGCTTTTTATATTCACTCTTATTCCTTTCTTCATCACTCCCCCGCCCCCACTGCCCCTGCCTCCCCCTTACCCAACATACTCATAGACAAAGAACTTGGCAGAAAGGAGTTTCTCCTAGATCTAGGTGGTTGGGGCTTTTTGAAATGAAATTCTCTCTGTGAGTAACTAAGCCTTAGCCAGGAACATGCAAGCGTGGAAGCCAACTGAGCCCCTGAAGATGTCTCCAGTGGGGCCTACCCTTGGCTAGCTAGGAACCAGGGAGCCTGGGGTGGGGCTGAGGCCAGAGTGTCTGAAGCTCCCAATGGGAAATGGAGCTTTTGGGGATGTCTGGGTTAGCCCAGTGGGCAGCTGGCTGTCCCTGTGGATAGGGCCTCACCCTTGGCAGAGTTGGAATGTGGGGAGGGAGTGCCATTGTCTCTGCTGGCGTTTCCGGTATCACCCTGGTGCTTCTACTTTTTTTCCTCTAATCATGCTCCCATCACTCCACTCCATCTGCATGTCCTCCCAGTTCTCCACCTCCAGACCAATGACTTCCCCTTCCCCCACTTCTGTTATGGGATCCCAGAGTCTGGAGCTGTCTTACCTTGCATCCTTCTTGGAGCACATTGATAAGAGAAGAGTCAGCATTAACTGAGGTTGACCCCAGAAAAATCTGGCACTTTCTTTTTGCCTTTTTCACCCCAAAGGCTGGGAGCCTTGAAGACACTGTTTGGGTTTCCTCTGGGGTCCGGCTGAGGTCTTATGGATCCATGAGGTGCTGGTTGGAGGAAGAAGGGAGGGGATGGTGTCTGAGCCTGGGGTTTGGCTCAGAAGAGGAAGGAATGTCTGTGCATTGTGGACTTGACTGGTCTCCCCTTGAGAGTTAGTCACGGTTCTAGGCAACCACAGGCTGGATGGTATTGTGAAATGTTCAGTAGGGATCTTGGCCCTGGCCAGGGGAGAGGCCACCATGGCAGGACTGAGCCTTGGTTCAGAGGCAACCTCAGGACATGCTCTGTCTGCTTGATACTGATTGCTTTCTCCCTCCTGCTGTGTTTCCCAGAGATGCAGAGGCCACCTGTTGCCATTTGCATACAGGTGACCATGGGGTCCCTTAATTTTGCTTTTCTTTTCTCGGGCTTCAGGAGTGCAGCAAATGAGTTTGGGGCCTGGTTCGGTTTCCTCCTCACAGAACTGTGCAAAGAGAGGTCATTAGAATCCTGAGGAATAATGTGGTCTCTAGCCCTAGGGCCTGTGCAGGGGACCCAAAGCAAATGTCTCGTAGGGAGATAGAGTGGGTGAATCTGGGGGACCAGGCTGTCTCCCAGCTGCCCCAGCACGGTAGAGGGGAGAAGGTATGGGGTGAGTGTGTGCAGTACCAACAGTGTGGCCACTGCTGAGAGAGACAGAGAGAGAGGGAGAGAGAGAGGAGAAGGAAAAGAGAGATGGGGAGAGACAAAAGAAAGATGAGGGAGAGAAGAGAGGAAAAAGGAGAGAGGGAGAGGGAGATAGAGGGAGACAGAAATAGAGATGAGAGATAAAAGGGAGAGAGAGAAGAGAGGGAGAGACAATTTGTCAAGGAAGTGTAGATATAGGGTCCATAAACAAGGCATGAAACTCTGAAATGGGGGTGGGGATTTCGAGATTTGGAGAAGAAAGACAGAGGAACAGAGGCCAAGAAAGACTCAAAATAGGACGTGTAGACCTGGCATGGGCTGAAGTGAAGGAAATCTCAGGCTACACTACAATCTGGAGAAAACTTTCTAGCTTCTAAGGGCTGAGACGTTGCCAGAGGGAGGAGAGCTGTCACCTGAAGGACATTTAGCTGTGAGTCAGGTCCCCAAGGACAGAGTAGCGTGACCACGGAGAAGAGGCACCTAAACTGTCCAGGAATCTCCAGAGTGAGAGAGGGGCCCAGGTGAAACACAGGATCAATTATGTAGGGACTTGCTGGCCTGGGTCAGCCAGGGGGGGCTGCTGTGGTGATACCTGGACCCTCGTTTCTGCTCCAGAATACAAAGCAGGATCATAGACTTTGCCCTGAAAGAGGCTTTAGAACTCATCTAGTCCCAAGAAAATAGGATTATAGATTTAAGACTGAAAGGGTCCAACCCCTTCATTTTCACACAAGGAAACTGAGGTCCAGAGAACTTAATTGACCTGCCCAAGATGACACACAACTAGGGTTCTTACCAATGTCCTCTGACTCCAAACCGCAGGGTTCTTTACACCACCCCCCACTGAACTCATGGGACTTATTATTTGAAACAGGAAGGGTGGGGCTGATTCTTTTCATGTCCTAGTCAGGAATGTCAGGCCTACAGGGGTGAAATGACTTACTGAAGGTCAGGCAGTGAATCAAGGACAGCCGCAACTGCCTCTGTTAGATTTTTAAGGCCCCACCCCCAGACACCCCGGCTTCCCTCCACCAGCATAGGCATGGCCAGTAAGAACTTTGCACTTGTCAGGGCAGAGAAACATTTGGGTTCGGCCTTTGCCAAGTCATTGGTGAAGAATGCACCCACAGGCCACAGGCCTCACAGCTTAGCTCTGGCTGACCCAGATGCCTGTGGATTGATTATCCTGATAGTACAGGTGCCAAGGGATTCTCTCCTGAGCAGGTGGGGGTGGTAGCATGGGGAGGACTGTGCCCATTACCCTGACATTGGGGGGGGTCATAAAGGTCAAGGTAGGACAGTGTCATTGGTGATTGAGGGTGGGACATGTCATGTGTGCGTGGCTTAGGGTGTGGGCAGCTAGCTCGGGATTTGTTTCCTCCAAGGCAGAGGCAGGTCAGGCTGAACTTGAGTTGAGCCTTGAATTGTTTCATTTCTGGGATCCCCATCCCTGACAAACTGGCTGCCCACTCAGGCCAGGATGACTGACGTCAGAGGTTGGCACTGTGGCTGAGGAAGGGTCACAGGGGCAGTCGAGGGGCAGGGCAGCCATGGGAACTTTTTATGAAGAAAGGCATGACTTATCTGAAATACAGAATGAGGGGAAACGGACCTGGGTCATAGCATGTGAAATTTGGACTGGCTGAAAGGAAGGACTCCCAGATGAGGGGGGACTGGGGCCACCAGGCTGAGGGACCCTGGGGAACTCTCTGAATAAAACCCTCCAGCTCTCTGGGCTAGGGCAAGGATAGTTCTACCTGGTGGCGGAGATGGAGGGGGAAAACATCCTTGAAGGAGTCTTTCAGGATGTGGCAGGGGAAGGGCCAGAATGGGGCTGGCACAGTCCCTAGAACTGGGGGGCAGGTTACTACTAGTTCAGGAGTACAGCTGGGGTACAGTACAGGACCACAGGGTATAGAGATGAAAGGGACCTTAGAGATCAGCTAGTTTGCCCTCCTCCATTTTATAGAGGAAGAAACTGAGGCTCAGGGAGACTGAAGACCGCTGGAAGTGTTCATTAAGGAGTAAGTGATAGGGACTGGAACTCAGATTCAAGTTTGCCACTTGCTACCCAGTAGCCCTGAGTAGCCTCCACATTCACACAATTTAGCAGCTGATTAAACAGCCTTTCATAGAACAGAGGATGATTTCATTGGTACAGGGAACTCTCAGGTAGGGAAAAAGCCTCCTCCTGTCTCTCTTAAGAGAATGCCCTAGAGCATAGTTGTCAAATATGTGACCCACCACAATACTCTCCAGTTCAGGGAGCCTGATTAAAATATAATTGGGGAATAATTGATAAAACAAATTTAAATATACAACAAAAATAATATTAGATTTTTAAACTAAGTCAATAAGCGGCCCACAGGGATCGTTCTGAAAGGTTTAGTGTCCCCTGTTTCTGCTGGAGAGTTTGACACCGCTGACCTGGAACCTTGAGAAAGTAAATAATTTTCCCAGGATCACATGGCCCATATGTATAGGAGACAGGACTGGAACCTAGGTTTTTTGGCTTCAAGACCAGCTCTTTCTCGACTATGCTTCCTTTCCTTTATGGTCCCTCACATTGTTGCCCAGTTGCTTGATTTATTAGGAGTCTCATTTTTCATCAGCTCGTCATGATGAAGACCTTGTTTCATGCTTCTCACATGTAACTCATGGCACCATTTAGATGCCCAGTAAAGAATAATAATAATAATTAGCATTTATATCATGTTTTAAAGTTTATAAAGCAGTTTACACATCCTCACAAAAACCCTAGGAGGTAAGTGCTGTCATTATCCACATTTTGCAGGTAAGGAAACTGAGGCTGTAAAAAGACCTATCCATGGTCACATAGCTAGTGTCTAAGGTAGGATTCAAACTCAGGTCTTCCTGAAATTGCAGAATCACAGACTCTCAAAACTGGAAATTGCTTGTTTAATTAAATTAATAGAGGCCACCCACCCCTCTTCATGACACCCTCCTGGGTGGTGAGTTTAGGGAAAGGGAGATGGCTAGGGAGTACCAGTAGCCTAGGAAGATGGGTCTTTTTTAGGGCCCATGGAAGAGAATATTGGGTTGTTGGATGGAGATTCCTGTGGGTGCTGGACAGAGAGTTCAGAGAAGGCATTTCTGAGTGTCTATTCCCAGAGAGGATGTGCCTCCTTGCAGAGTCACCTGCCCTAGTCTCAGGAAGTTTTCTCTTTTAGTCCAACCTCAGAGCCCATCTATGATCCCATCCACGGGGGAAAAACCAACCTACCAACAGCCACCATAACCGCTTCAGTTTTTTGGTTTTAAACCACTCTTGGGGGAAAATGTGGAAAGGACCATTGACTGGTCTTCCCCAGTGGTGTCTTGGAAGGTGGGATAGTGTGGCCCCCTAGTGGTGTACTGCTGCCACTGCCCTGCCGTCTCAAAGGTTGAATGGGCAGGAGCCCCTGGGGGTCAGGGGGCCTGCAAAAGCTTCTCTGAAGAATGAATGTGGTATTTCAAAAGCCATGTCTCCAGTTAGCTGCCACCATTAAAACTCTCCTCTAATAATAATAATAACTCGTATTTCTATAATAATAATAGCTGACATAGATGTATCTACAGGTACCTGTATGAGATTATATGCATGAGATATACACATGTGATAACATGTAAAATACTTTGAAAACCTTAAAGATATATACATACATACATACTCTATAATTACTTTGAAAACTTTGAATATATTATATATATGTATATGTATATATACATATATATGCGATGATAGATGATGTCATATTGACGATGATGTGTGTGAGAGATGGGGAGGGGGGAGGTGAGGCAGGCCATCCTTTTTCATTCTATCTTTCTGTCTCCAGGACCAGCACAGTTCTTTGCACATATTAGCCACTGACTAAATTCTTATTGGATTGGAATGAACTGATTAAATCACTGATCTTTTGAATTCCTGAAGCAAATTTCTCCAGAAACCATCTGTCTGCCTGTATTGGAGACATTTACCAGGTTATGATTATAACCTGTGAGTTTCTCTTTTGAGCGTAGAATAACTGAGAGGAGCTGTACTGGATTGGGCCAGGGTCAGGAGAACTGTATTCTAGTTACCATTCTGGCCACAAACTAGCTGCATAACCTTGGACAAGTCCTTCTGTCCTCCCCCCACACTTTGGTTTTCTCCTTTGCAGAGGAAGGATTTAGACTAATTCTCCCTAATTTAGCCCTTCCGGCTCAGACGTTCTGTGCTGCTCTGACCATCTGGGCAGGTTAGAGCTGGAGTTTTATTTCTTGGCTGGGGGCGCAGGTTGTAATATTCTTTCCCTCTAGTGGTTTTGCCTTTTCCCTACTCAACTAAGTTGCACAGTTGGCATGAGGCAAAGTTAAAATGCATTTAGCTTTGCATGTTTAATACTGGGAGGATTGGCTGCCCATGGTAGAATCTCACCACAGAGAGACTGCTCACTGCTGAAGCTCCTGAAGATGCAGAGTTAGCCCAAGCTCATTCCCATTAGGAAAGGATTCCATTCAGTTGGGTGTTTATTTATTAAATGCTATTTAAAACATTGTAGCAGAGTCCTTTGAGATATGTGTCTTCCTCTTAAGTAAGGTAAGTGATGCTGTGAATCTCCCCTAACATACTTCCAAGTTATGGGTTACTGGAGTTAGCCAACAAACGTCTGACCTTAGTCTGAGGAGCTGGCTAATGTGTCACAGGAAATAGGAGGGTTGGGGGGAGTGAATGCATCACCTTCAGTATCACAATTATATTTTTGAGAGTGCTTCCATTTATTAAATTAAACTACATACCTAAAAGGGATATTTTCTTTTTAAAAATTACCTTTCAATTTTCTTACATTCATTTTTTAAATTTTGAGTTCCAAATCCTCTCCCTTCCCCACCTATTGAGAAGGTGAGCAGTAAGATACTGAAGGGGATATTTTCTTGTACTTTCATTTTCCCTGAATAAGGAACAGTATACTAACACACCATGTAGGAGGTGCTATCTTTGAAGTCTTCAGGCCTCTGGTAAATTTTGCTTTTCTGAACTTTTTAGGAATAGGCTCATAGAATCATAGGTATAGATCTCGGAAGGGATGTTGGGGGTCTTTGAGTTCAGTCCTTATATTTTATAGAAGATGATGCAGAGGCCCAGAGAGGTTGTGACTTGCTCAGGGCCCCACAGCCACTAACTAAGTGTCTGAGGCAGGATTTGATCTCGTCACTCTATGTACTCTACCACCTGACACAGATACCCATTAGCCCCTGACAGGTCACATACTCAGGTTTGCCAGTGATCTATGTGGCCTCTTGAGCACTGTCACTACTACAACTGGAATTAATTTAAATATGCTCTGTTCAGGTCAATAGTGTTTCCATAATGATGGGGAAGGGCATTTGCTTTCATTGATTTACTCTTTAAGAGAATGTATGCTGTTATTCATGGGTTTGAATGGATTTATAGGCTCGATGGGTCTGAAACAAAGGCCTCTTCTAACAACAGTTGTCCAAGGATGCCATGTGGCAATGAGTCATGGAACACCAAGTCTCTGTAGAACGAAAGCTGCGGGTCATGCCAAGGGCAATGGAGAAGTGATGGTGGGCGACTTGAGTTGGCTGCAACGTGTCACCAGATATGAGTTATGCAAGAGAAATGGCATAAAGAATGTTGTCGGCAAGATGTATAACCAGGGAAAGTGGGCCAATCATGTGGAGAGTGAGAGAGAACCAGTGTGCAGTCTGCTGGCTCTGTTGGTATCCATCTGAAGGTAAGCAATCCCTGTGGAAGATTTCTGGTCCAAACCAATAAGCATTTGTTAGGCACGTACTGTGTGCAAGGACACTGATTGATGCTGAGGAGTCAAAGTCAAAATAGAAAATGGTCCCCATCCTCAAGAAACATAACTTTCAACTGAGGTGGGGGTGGGATACAACATATAAACATAAATATAGAGATGATTGTTTGGGATGAAGGGAGAAGAGAAAATCAACAGTTAAAGAGATCAAGAAGGTTTCTTGTAGAAAAGGGTCAGTGAGCTGAACCTCAAAGGAAGCTAGAGATTCTAACAAGCGGAGGTGAAGAGGGGAAAGTTGCAAAGACACGGAGGTGAGAGATGGAAGGGCCCACTCCAGGGAACAGGAGGTCGGCCAGTTTGGCTGGAACCAAGAGGGTGTGGAGGAGAGTAAACTCGTCCTGAAAAGGTAGATGGGAGCCATGTTGTGTAGGACGTTAAATACCAAGGGGAAGAATTTGTATTTCATCCTAGGGATAATAAGGAGCCCCTGACAGTTTTTGGGCAAGGGAGTCACATGATCAGAGTTAGGGTTTGGAGAATTTATTTTGGCAATTATGTAGAGAGTGGATTAGAGAGGGGAGAGATTGGAAACTGCAAGTTCCATTAGGAGACTGTTGCAGTAGTCTAGGCAGAAAATGATGACTGCCTGAACTAGGGTGGTGATCTAAGAAATGTAGAAGAGGTAGAATCAACAGACTTTGCAACTGATTGAGTATAGGGAGTGAAGGAAGAGGAAGAGTCAAGGGTGACTCCCAAGTTGTGAAGAGACAGGGAGGATGGCTAGGTGTAAGGGGAAAGATAATGAGTTCTGTTTGGGGCAAGTTGAGTTTGAGAGGCCTATGAGACATCCACTTGGAGGTGTCCAACAAGCAGTTAGTAAAACAGGCTTGGAGCTCAGAAGAGAGGTTAGTGCTGGATATACTGATGTGAGAGGCTTCTGCAGGGGGATGATATTGGATTCCAGGAGAGCTGATAAGCTCACCAATATAGTACATAAAGAGAGAAAAGAAGAGGGCCTTCAATAGAGGCTTAAGATATACTAGGCAAAGTTGGTGGAGCAAAGTGATTTAAAAGGAGTGGTTTGACAGGTAGGAGAATAAGGAGAGAACATTATCATCAAAAGCCATGGAGAGGAAATGGTTTCCAAGAAGAGGAGAATGGACCAAGTTTTGAAACATAGAATAGGGGGGAAAGGGAGCTCATGAGGAATGGGCTGTTTTTTTCTTGGCAAGTAATAACCAAGATCTTCTTCTTTAGGAAGGTAAGGGTGAGGGAGATTTATGGGGTTGACATGGATTACAGGAAAGTGATGGCATGCATAGTTGGGGGAAGTAACCACATTGATGAGGTCACAGGTCCACTGAAGATTATCTAAAGGTTGTCTCCAGTTCATTGGCTGGATCTTCCTTGAATGACTTGGAAAGACAGAATGAGAATGAATGACACAGGAGGAAGAGGCGTGGAGGGGTCCTCACTCTGCCCTGATGAGGGAGTTAGACTGTTGAGCTCAGAGATCCATCCAAGTCTCAAAACGTTATATTTAATTGGGCCTGTGAAGGCCTATATGGCTGTCTTCCAAAGATCAGCTTGGAGAAGTGCTGAGAGGCTGGTCAACCAGAAGGCTGGTCACTAGGTGATGAATTCTTTTGGCTACAGAAGCAAATAGACTATATCTGCTAAGGTGTGGAGAGGTTGCCATCTGCTTCCTTGGAGGGTGCAACCACACCAATTAAATCATAGATCCCTGAAGCATTGGAGCAATTATTATTTAAGAGTTCTGTTTTGGGGCTCATTTAAATATGGATTTTGAGTGACAGAATCCCTGCTTTTTGGGCCTGGGCTTGGGGGGGCACGGGAGAGACAGAGAGAGAGAGTTTATAAAGCCCTACTTCTTGTCAGCTTGCATTCCTTGACCATTATGGCTTTGGGTGATAGAGGAACTGTGAGCTGGTGGGACGTTCATGGGGATGGAGTGACAGAAATAAGGAGCATTGCTTTGCTGAGTCTTTGGGATGACCCAGACTGAAGGGTTGTATTTGGTTCCTGTTGTCTGAGTTTCCTGGTGAAGTTTTGTTTTCAAATGTGCAGTAAGAAGTGGGGTTAAAGCAATTTCCTTTCACAGAGGAGTCCACTGGTGGTGCTCAGTGACTCTGTGAGGCTGGGGAAGGTGAGAAGGGAGGTGGGGCTTCCTCTTCTTAGTGACCTCTCAGTGAGTCTCTTGAAATACTGTTCTTATGTGCTAAGCAGCAGCCCTCCAGTCTCTGAGGGGATGCTCCATGGGGGACAAGGAACAGCTCGTGGAGGTAGATAGGCAGAAGGCTGCAGTGTAGTGGATTTCAGTTAGACATTGGGCAGAACTTCCTGATCAGATCAGGAGAAACTAGATCAGTAGACAGTAGCTGGGGTTTTCTAGAAGAAGGGGCTGATTTATCAGAGTTGACTTCAGGCTAGGGATTTATGGAAGTGGAGTGCTAGGTGTAAGTGACTTTTCAAGAGCCTTTTTTGGCCCTGGCGTAGTTCTATGACTGCCATATTTTCAGATCGCTGTAGGACTATAGGGGTACCGTGGCACTCACCCCCTTTCTGCTTCTGGGCTTCTCTTTGCTCTCTGCTGTAGCTGCTGAGCTAAGAGGCTTGTGTTGTTGTAAATAGCTTTGTCCTGGCAACCTACCCCATAACCTGACTGTGTGGGCTCCTGGAACTTGCCCCAGAAATAGCTTTTTTTATGAGGGCAAAAAAAAAAAAAAAAGAAAAGAGGCCCAACAGGGCATGTTCCCACCAATCCCTCCCAGGGGGGAGCCTCAGGCTGGGTGGGACCTGTAGCCACAGGCCTGGGCACTGCCCACCTCCCCCACAGCCAGGGATTCTGAAGATGTGTGGGAGGGAGCTCTGTGGCCTGACACAATGAAAGGTGTGAGCCTGGCACCATTATCCAGAGATGATTTTTGAAGGTTGGAGGGGTGAAGTGCATCCCCTGCCTGCCTTGTAGCCCTACCTGCAGATAAGGTAGAGATCTACAGGGAAATGACCGTCTCTCCAGCTGAAATGGCTTGGGTACTGGTGGATGAGTATTAGCAGTTTAAGGTGAGGCCTCACCTGGGGAACAGGAAGTGTGTGTGCGTATTTCTTAGATATGAACTGGAAGGTCCAGAGACTGAAAACATAAATAAGGCTACAGGTAAGTATAGATTTTAATAGAAGAGCAAAATCTGTTGTTTGTGTGAACTACTTGAAAGCAGGGACTGTCTTTGCTTTTTTATGTTTACCATAATGCACAACACATTGTAAAGGCCTAATAGATGTGTCTTCATTGCGTTCCATCACCCGGGGATCGGGGGCGGGGCAGTGGCATACTTCTCTCTGCCTTTGGTGTTTCCCTCCTAGGCTACTAGAAAGTGTAGGAAAGGAGCCAACAGGGTTTTAGTGGACAGTGATTAGGATAGCTCACAGTTCTGTTGTGCTGTAAAGTTTCCAAAAGTGTTTTCCTTCCCATCCATTTTAAAAATGAGAAGATTGAGGCTCAGAGAGGTCGTGGCTTGCCTGGGTAGCAGAGCCGGACCTGAAACCCAGCTCTTTGGGCTCAAAATCTAAAGTTCTTCCCACAATCTGTCTTTCCTGACTCTTCATTTTTCTCCCGCTCCATTCATAGACCACACACCCACAGCCATGTGAACTTCCTCTGACATGTGCATGTAAGTTGATAGAGATATATGCATAGGGGCAGGCTGTGTGTGGATAGATATGTGGTTAAGTTTGGGGGCAATGATATCATTGGTCTAGAGAACATTCAGTCTGTAGGTCTTTAGGTGGGGCCTGCAGGCCACACATTCCCCATTTCTGTACTAAGGCATGGAAGGGTGAAGTGATTTGCCAAGTGTCACACCAGTATGTGTCAGAGGCGAGTTGAACCTAGGTTTTCCTGACTGAGGCCAGTGTTCTGTCCACCAGCCCTTGCTTCCCCTCATGTTTGTGTGTAGAGAACGGCTTACATATGCACTTCTCATAATTCATTCATCATATATTCAGCACATTGCATTATACTGATTAATGTGCATTAGGGCACATTTTTATGAAAATGTGTTGAGTCACTTAACCTTTAAAAAAAGTTTTATATATAAGCCAGAGCTCATTTCAGAAGCTGTCTGCCCAGACTGAGCTCCAAGGCGCTGCCCATAGGACCTCAGGATGGTCCAGGACCAAGGTGCAAAGCCTTGGGGAAGATGAGCAATCCCATCATCAGGATAGGAGTGCCTGGGGCATTTTCACAGGGTTCAGTGATCTTCAGCTGGTCATGGGGAGGGGGGAGGGACAGGTCAGTTTCTCCATTCCTGTTCTCTTCAGTTGCTTTCATTTTGTCTCGAACCCTGGCTCATTGACCATTAAAGCCCCAGCCCTTGATCATGCAACCAGGCATGTCCTTGCCAGACTCAGAGTGCCTCCCCAGGACAGGAAGAGAAGGAGGGCATGAGGGTAGAGGGCAGAGAGAGAGAGAGAGAGAGAGAGAACACATGTTCCTGGCTGCTGGTCCCTTTCCAAGACAGGTGAACTCTGCGTTGAGAAAGGAATTGATTTAATCTCTTGGCTCCAGTAGACTTTCTCACTCTTCTCCAGCCACCCCCCAACCTCTAAAGAATTTAATCTGCTCCACAACAAACAGTACTGTTATAAAACTTTGAAAACAAGAGGGCGAGGTCTCCCCGAAAGAGGCAGAAGTGCATGATGGGTAACGGCCAGAGGGAGATTGCCAGGCCTGGGATAGAGTCGGGCGAGAACCCAGTTGGCTTGGTACCTGGGCACCCGCCCCCACCAGCAATCGTCATTCCTGACAGGAGGGGAAAGAAAAAGAAATGAAAGGGGAGACATCAGAGTTCATTAAAGAGAAGTGTCTATGTATGTCTCTCTCTTTCTCTCCCCCCTCTTCTCCCCCTCATTCCCTTCCTCCTCTCTCTCTCTCTGTCCCCCCATGTCCCTTTACTTCTTCCCCTCCCTCCCCTCCCCTTTGTCTCCTTCCTTCCTTTCCTTCCCCTCCCCCTTCTCCCCCCCCCCATGGGAATGCACTAGACTGTGAAACTTCCTCCTCCAGCTCTCCCTCCCCCACTTACTGTTCCTGGTCATAAGACTAGCAGAGACAGGTCCCGATAACAAAATGGGGCTGGTGGGCAGCCCGGGTCCAGCTTCTAGCCATATCATACTGTAGGGGAAGTAGGGAGGGTATGCTTGAAAGTTGGCGCTGAGCTCAGAACCTACCCCATGACTGGCCCAGCCCCATCCCTTCTTCCCCCAAGAGGAAAGTGGAACAACGTCACTGGGCATGCCCAGCTTCGTGTGCTGTCTGCCAGGTGTGTGCCCAGGCAGTGGGCAGAACTGCTAGTCTGAGGTTAGTTAACATGCCCAGTACCTCCTAGTATAAGAAAGAAGGTGGGCAGGAGGGGATTGTATTAGAGACAGTGGGGAGAACATCTGACCTGTCAGAATGCCCTTTCCTTCAAAACACAGGGTTTTGGAGTTTGTTTTCAAATGCCCAACATGAAATTAAAATAGGATTAAAATGGAAACAAATTCTATCTATTATTAAAACTGTCAAAATAGTTTTTTTTTTAAAGTTCACAGACCACACTTAAAGAACCCCTGATCTAGGTAGAAAGGGGAAGGAAGGGGAAGTATGGGGAGAATTAATGCATGGCATATGGCCTGATTTAGAAAAATCTTTTGGGAGGCCCATTTACAGGCAAACCAGGAAAATCCCCCATCTATATTATACGTGTGAGATGGGCTCCTCAACTAAAACTGTCAATGGTTCCTGCACAGGCTGGAGAAGAAACCACAGGTGGGTGCTAAATCTCCTTCAATGGAAGGAGGCAAAATGCTGGTGTAGGTGGGGAAAATGTCCTTGTCATATGAGAGCTAATGGTGCATTGCAATAAGAGCTTTTAACTCCTGTTTATGTCTGCAATAACATGATTAATCTGATCTCTTTTGGTCTGATAGTATAAAGTTAATACAGAAAGGGGTTTGTGTTGCCACCTCTTAGAAAATAGGAGGGTGGTTTCTGCATTGTTCTAGTCGCCATTATGTTAACTTTGTCTCCTTCTGTGCCATGATCATAATTGCACCTTTTGTCACCAGTGGAGGAGGAAGAAGACCTTCCATCTCAGAACAGAGACTGAGGCTTCCCCCTCTTCAGGATGTTGCTCTTCTTCTGGAAGCTGGTTTCACATGGTGGCTTAGATTTTTCCATCTCTGTATCTAGCACCATTTGAAATCAGTGTTTTAGGAGTAAGAATTGCGGCAAGGAAGGACATACGTTTTAGTGGCTCATCTGCTTTTTAGATTTGCCATTTGAACTGGGAAAAGACTCCCTCCACAAGAGGATAATTGTCATAAAAATCAAACTGAGGGGTAGGATCACGTTCAAGGTATTAACTCCAATGATAATGCTATGAGGAACTGAGGCCAGTTTTGCATAGCTCAGTTGAAAAAACAAAAACAAACCAAAACACTGGATTGGGGATCTCAAGACCTGAGGTTCTAATCTCAACCAGTTACTAGCAGTGTGAGCTTGGACTAGTCACAGGCTTTGAATCTCAGTTTTCTTTTCTTCAAAATGGATATTATACTCACTACCTACCTACCTCACAGGGTTGTTGTGAGGATGTATGACAGTATTTTATAAATATGATAATACTCTTTTTGAATATTAGTTAACAGTCCTGCCCAAGCGTGGTAGGGTCCTCGTAGTTTCATAAAATAAACACTTCTTGGTTAATGAATGTCATGATTTTAGTCTTCAATTGAGTGGTGATGTGTTTTTCTGGAATAATGAGAAGGGTAGCTGTAGCACCCCTGGGCAAAAACTGTTTATTACTTGCTTGAAAATTTGAGGTTATTTGTACATGCAAAGATGTCAGCCATTGTTATAATACATCAGAATTCCACAAATCCTACTGGACCTCTCTCTTACACAGGCTGACCGATTTCTCTTGGTGTTCAGAGTCTGTTTTTGTCTAGCACCATTTGAAATCGGTTATGATGTAGGGGGAAAAGCAGCAGTCCTGGAACGCTATGCAAGGCTGATTGGTTAGTCGTAGCACGAATCATGGGGGAAAAAAAGAGCACACTTCTTAGTAACCAACTGCAACTGCATTGAAGCTTCTGAAACTCAGAGGTAAGAGACAACCTAATGGATAAATGCTCTTTGGACACGTGAATGAATCCACGTGATTTGATTCCAGTCCTGTTTTGCCTTTTCTTTGTAATTTTGAGGTGCTATAAAACGATTAAATCTATAATAAGGTTAAATGCACTAATAAATTTTTTTCTGCATTGCTTGTCATGTCTATTTTTCAACTTCTCCTTCCCATTCAATTCCATGAGGTTGAGAATAAGAAGGCATAAAGGACAGGGAAGACCTAGATTCAAATTCCACCTTGGACACTGTGTGACTCTGGGTAACTCATTTAAACTTCTCTGGCCCTCAGTTTCCTCACCTATAAAATAAGGCTTTAAACTTACAATTCTTCTGTTAGTCTGACATACAAGGCCAATTTCCCTCTTAATTTCTTCCTCCCTTTCCTGGCAGTCTGGGGAGTTGACCCTTTAAAGTCACTCACAGTGTGATGTCCACGTGGTTTGTGGTGGCCTTGCCACTAGAGGGCCCAAGATAGGAAGGTTTTCACAGAATCCTATGTGGAAAGGAACTTCAAGTGACAATGTAGATGGAGGGGTGGGGGGTGTGAAGTGTTAACCTTTTTTTGTGTGCCATGGACCCCTTTTCTGAAGTATTTTAAATGTATAAAATACCTAGGATTGCAAAAGAAACCAATCAAAATATCAAAATACAGATGTAATTATTTTTCCACAACCAAGTTTATGGGCCTTTCTGAAATTCTCCAGGTC
This sequence comes from Phascolarctos cinereus, assembly GCF_003287225.1. NCBI lineage: Eukaryota > Metazoa > Chordata > Mammalia > Diprotodontia > Phascolarctidae > Phascolarctos > Phascolarctos cinereus. The sequence goes on from NW_027555958.1 coordinate 374,145,706, forward strand.
TGTGAAGGCCAGGTTAAGAATTCCTGATCTAGTGAATCTGTACCTAAATGAAACCCCTGCAAAGCTGACAAGTGGGTCTCCAACCTTTGCTAGAAAATGTGTCTGGAAATCTTCACTCTAGATATTTGAGTAATTACTGCCTTTTTAACTTGAGTTGAATTGTCAGTGGCTGGTTTTGCAGAAGGACGGACACTGACAAGTAATATAGAATATTCCCAAATTAAGGAAGGGGGGAGGTTACCAACTTTATGGAAGAAATGATTCTTTTAAAGTAAAATGCTATGACACCATAAATATTAAATTACCAACTAGTTTCTCAAGTTTCAAAAGGGTTGTAGACATAAATCTAGAAGAGTGTAAAAAAAAAAGTTAAGCCTCATTGAATACATATAAAGGGATCAGCCAATAGGCCTTTTAAAAAGAATCTTAAAGGAGTACAATGAAATTATAGGAATCCTGAGTAATAGTGAAAACTTTGGGAGCAGCTTTCATTCATGCCATATTTGAACTGTCTGGAATATGAGGTTTGTATAGCTCATCACTTATTCATAATGAAACAAGTCATGGCTAATCCTGGCTTTTCTTCACCAATCCTACGTGTCCTAATACTGGAGAAAGTCCACCAAGATCTTTGCAATTCAGCAAAAAACCAAAATGAAAACCAAAAAAAAAAAAGCCTATTCAGATAAAGTTAGAATTATATTTTTATTCAGTTTACAACAATTCATACATCCTGGGTGGCCATCTTGCCATCCTTTTCAAGGACATCATCTGTAATTTTTATTCAAGTAGGAAGACCTTCCTTTTCCCACAAATTCTTAACAGAGAAGGCACAAGTTGTTGATGAATAGCCAACGTTCATATAAAACTGATTTCCCTAGCTATTTGAAAGTACATGTGTACGAGGAAAATTACATTTAATCCTAAGTTACAGTTTTAAAGATATCCAAGAAGCTTTAGCAAAAATATATATATATATTACACATACAATAGAGAATTTCATAAGTACCTGCATAAGAGAATATATTTAAAATAAACACCAAAATTAGGTTTAAAGAAACCTCCACAGAAATCAGTTTAATTTATTTTGCAGAAAAATCTGTTTCAAGAGTCATCTACCCAGTTTTAAATAGGTTATCTCCTCCTTTACTTTAGTAAGGCATTCCTAAAAACCTGAATGTGAAAAAGACAAAGCCAGTTCCTGACATCACGAATGCAGAACTCTCATATTCTTCATGAATAGCACAAGTAAGATTACAAGAAATACTGAAGCACTCCTTTACATACAAGTTAGTGCTTATTGATACATAACAGCATTCTTTCCTAGCTTAGCTGGAGTTACTAATTGTCCTTCAAAACAGAACTTTGTTACATACATTTAATGCAAGAAGATTTGTAATTCAAAGGAAAACTCCTCCCTTCTGTGCATTGGTCCAAATTGGTGAGGTATAGATTGAATTGTGTCCCCATGTCATTTCTTTCAAAGTATACGTAATATGCTTTTGTAACATTACGTTAACTTCCAACTTGCATGGCCCTTCTTGCAGAGACTCTAGATATAGTTACTGAGCCTTTAACAAAAGGAACCTTAAGCCAGACAAATTAGTGATTATCTTTGCAGGAGTCTTTGAGAGGCACCAAGAGCCAAAATGCATTTCTGAAGAGACTTGGGACAGTCAGCTGTCATGAAAGAATGCCCCCTGACAGGCTTGTAGTCTAGACAGACACTTTGAGGGAACTGACTTAACTGTGACTTTCATGTCCACAAAGCTGTTCTGTTCTGAGGAGAGATTATCAGTTAATGGAATTATCAGGAGAACGAAGTAAAATGTCACTCTGAGAAATCTGTTACCAAGATTTGGGAGAGCTTGGAGAAGCCAGCAGTTCCTGCTGAGAGTCTCAGTCAGCAAATTCCCTGTTCTGCTGTTCCAGAACGGAGGGGTCTCTGGCTGGGACTTTTCTCACAGATGAGACATCGCTTAAATACACTGCACTGCTTGTTACTGTTAATAAATTATATAGGCAGCAACCGATGTTCCTCTAAGCTTAAGCCTTTGAGTCTGGGGTCTGAGACAAAGGAAAAGATTTCACAGGAAGAGAGATTTCCTCTAGTTTACCACCTCACTCCCCCGGGGCATGGGCTCAAAGCTAGTGAATTAGTGGTGAATGTTTGCATTTTATGTAATTTGGGAGGTGATTTTATTTACAACCTTGGAATCCAAAAAGAGAAAAAGAATAAGGTCAGTAGTGGCAGACTGAAGAGTGGGATTTGGTGTATTTGTCCCCTGGAAGACTTAAGAGGCATTTCTCACACACCAATCACAACCCTAAAGGAGTCCCATTGACGGGATTATGACATGGGGGGCAGGGGTGGGGGTTGACCAAAGCCCGATGGGTTTATTCCTACATATGTGTATACACACAAACATGCAATAATGGGGAAGTTACATTCTGTACCACACCAAAATTTTAAAAAATCATGAATCCCAAGTGTGTTTACACTTCAAATATATATATATATATAGGCAGATACATATATATACACACATACATACATGAAAATACGTAACACAAGCTCCGTTTTTTCGTGATCACACACTGATACCCAAATATTCACACTCAGGGAGTGTAATATACAGGATGGGCTTTCTAGTTAGGAAGAGTAAGGCAGGTGATAAAAGATCTGTATAATTTTCTGAAGTTCACAGCCTCCCTTCTCCAGACGCTTTTAGAAAATGTACAAACTATATTTTTTGTTCTCTTGGCCCAGCTGAAGTCTTAAAAGAAGACTTTCTCTCTTTAAAAAAAACACTGAGGGGCAAAATGGCATCACGGATGAAGGCATGCCCCTAGAAGAGTGTATTCTAAGGCTTTAAGTCATTGTTTGAGCATATTCCCTGATATTAAAAAACAGGCTACATGGCAGGGGAGCAGGGGAGTCTGAGGTGGTGGGAACTCCTGGTGTGGAAATTTTCCCCTTACTGATACATTCTGGCAACACTTTGCTTATAGACTGCATTTTAGAGAACAGCCTAGAGCAGAAATGTTGCATTCAGCCTGAGGACTGCCTAAAAAGCTGCTTTGTGTTGTCTAAACCAGACTAAAATTAGGAAGAAAATGATAATACAACATGGATATCAATCTGTGGCTTCCTAAGTTTCTATATAAGTGTGACAACAATGGCCTAAAGCAAGACCAGGTTAGTTAGGTGTTCTGCCCAAGATCACACAGCTAAGTGTGTGTCATGCTGTACTCCCTTCTATGCTGCCTCTCAGGCTTTAATAGGCATTAAACATGGGTACATTCAGACCACAAAACACCAGCCCTATTTGAAACAAGCCAGTTCTTAACCTTAATAGATTCCCCGCTGCCCCCCCCCACCCCTTACTCTAGAATTCTCTGTGAAAAAGATGGTAAGGCTCCAAGTATTTATTATTCATTGTGTACATTGTGCTGGAATTCTTGGCTGGAGACTAATGTCCCTTACTTACTTTCACAGAAATAGCTGGGGGGCTTTTTGTATTTTGCATAAATTAAAACCATTTCCCATTGACTGGTGAAAATAAATGTCAACTTCACAGCCATATGCACAGGCTGGTTTCTTAACTTTGTCCTGAATTAGTATACTGGTTACCAAAAGAAATGGTTATAAATAGGATAAAGTACCACTGTTTGACAAGAACATTCCTTACAAAACTTTTCTTTAGTGATCCATGAAGTTGATCATAACCAACCTCCCTCGTTTTCAGTCACTTAATTTCTTAAATTACCCAGTGAAAATATTACACATTTCTTATTTCCATAAGTGCATTTGCAAAACTTTTTTTCTTAAAAGAGTATTTTGCCATCATCCTTCTGACACCCTACACTAAATGCAGTGATGACCTGGGCAGATCCACAATGTGTGTTTTATCTTCATTTCCATTTTAAGCACCATACAGGTGTGTAAGGGTGTATGTAAGGATGCTAATTAATAAGCCTCATTTTAAAACACCAAAATTCCAACTTAACAGCTTTGTTTTCAGCTGGCAAAGCAGTTACATTGAAAGTAACTAGAAAAGTGCTTAACATTAAAACTAAAAAAAAGGCCAGATTGGTGGTTACATTAATTTACTGAAACCATACACTTGCTTTCCTCAGAATGGTTCCCTTGTTCCAGGCTAGGTTTGTAATCAGCACTAACAGGAATCGTTGCATTTTTCCTATAAGGCAAAACAAGAAAAAGAGGATCACAGTCAAACAAGATTATATCACAGTAATAAGTTAAACTTTAAAAGAATTTTCAAAAGGGGTATTAACATAGAAAAGAAACTCTTTCTAAATGATTCCTAATGCTTTTTAGAGATTCCTAACCCCCAACCACCTAAGAAGCAAATCTGTTAAAAAAATAATTGTGGCTCTGAGCAACTCTCTTCTCACCCTAAGCAGTAGTATATATTACTTTACACCAAATTGGTAACCAATTCCCATGTGTTGAAACTGAGTTAATTTTCATTTAGTTGCAATAGGAAAACAACTCAGAGGGACAGCTGAATAAAATGATAACATTCAGAAATCTGTGACTCAACTGAAGCTTTTAAAAAGATGATTCATTTGGAAGACAGGAGTCCTTTAACAATTAGAGGAATGTCGGTTTATCTAGCACTGATGGGAGAAAAAAACATCTGGGATAAGTGAATTCTGCAGCTAATTGAGGCCTAACATTTTAAATAATAATTACTATGAAAGACAAACCATTTTAATGGCAGTCTTTCTGGCATATATTACAGATTTCCCTTTCATAAGAAGTTGGATAGAAACCAATTATTTACCAAGAGGTTTTTTTCTTGGAAGGTACAATATTCCTGACAACCAACAACAACACAGGAGCACCCACCAAATGTTATAATTCCTTCTTTGGAGGTAAACTTAATTTAAGCTCAGGCTCAAACTTCCTGGTAAATAATTATATTTCTAAGGCAGGAAAAGATGTAACCTATTTCATAAAGATTGAAATTAAAAATGTTTTACTGATGCCCCCAGGCTGTGGTGCTATTCTAGTGTCTCCTGCTTCAGTGAAGCCCTCAGATGGGGGAGGCTCTTGACTTCTCCCTAATCCCCACCCTATTCAATACAATCACTTCTGTTTTATCCTTCTGTTCCTTCAACTTGTGTTAACTGGAGGTTTCCAGAGAAATTAAGATAACTATGCTTTGTGTAAAATAAGCAGTAAACATAAGCTTCCTGAGGGCAGAAACTCTTTTTTATCTATATCTCCCTAGCATCTAGCACAATGCCTGGCACATAGTAGGTGCTTATTAAATGTTGTCAACTGATGAATTGCCTAGGAAGGGACACTACTACCAATATTAATAGGCTTGGAAGCAGATAACTGACACAGGACTTTTCAGTTCTAGATCTGTACCTGTGTAGGAAGGCTGAGGGACCAATCTCCACGTAAGTGTGATGCTTAATTTTTTTTGGCCCTTTCCTCCAAAGCAAAAGTCTGTAGTGTTTTGAAACTTCTTCAGAAAATATTTTTAGAAAGCATGTTTTATGATCAAGTACAGTTCAATGCCAGAAGATTCAGTACTTTAGCAAAGAAAACATGGCACAAGTTTTTCTTTCTGTCCCCTGCAAATATCCCACAGCTTTGGTTAGTTCCCAATGAAAATCTCTGAACCCTTTTCCAGTTGAGTATAACTTAAAGATACAATATGAGTTACAGATACCTTTTAATGATTTAAGTAAACCTTTCTTTCATTAAGGTGTCTTCTTTAGAAGGAGTAAGAGAATTTAAATGTGTTTCTTCTTTGTGGATTCCATCAGGTATGTATGTGCTGAACAGAGGAAGGTAAAAAGGTCTGACTGAATAAAATATGAATGATCAATAATACTAAAGAAAAGGAAGAAGTGAGGATAGAAAAAACAAGCAAAATCAATTCTATGAGAAAGATGAAGTAATGCTAAAAAGTTAATTTAGGTTTGCCTTGGCTTTGTAGTTTTACTAAAAATATAACATTAATTCAAATTAATGTATGCTCTCAATTTGAACAAGATTAAAGATGATCAAAACAAATGGAGAAATTCCCAACTTCTGCCTCCTCAGTGATGACCTGTGCATGAGCATTGTAGAGTACACAGTTATATGATCTAAAATTGTTTCATCTACTAAAAGATCATATCAAAAGAAATAGTACTGGGATCTAATGCTCAAAGTTTTTGGCAGGTTACCTAGTATGCCTATAGAGGAGACGAGCGTTCATACTGTTCAATTTTATGGCAAGAAGTTTTTACAATACATTCAATTGAGTTTCAAGTATACCTACTACTGATTATCCTGACAGATTAACTATAAAAAAAAATTTTGCTTTTCTTTAAGTAATATCTTGTAAGAGCAAATAATTCATCACTTCTCAAGTTCCCAAAGTATGAATTCTAGAAACAGCAGTCAGACTTGAATTTAAGTCAAGAATGCACCACCAAACCAATCATAAATCATTTTTGCACTCTTGTGATACTGTTTCCTTTTACATGTTTATATGCATAAGTCAGAATAGGCTGTAATAATATGGCATACATTATAGTGCTTTTGCCTATTTAAGAACCAGAGGCAAGCAGAAAATAAAGTCAGGCTCAGATTCTTAAAATCTGCCCAATGTGGTGAATCTTTAATAGACCTTGTCTTTGGCTGGGGAAAAAAAACAAAAACAAAAACCTTGCATTGTTTGATTATCTTTCCCAACTCAACGTCACTCCTTCTTTTTCTCTCCTACAAATCTTAGTTTGGCTACTATGAGAGTAAAAACGAGCTTTTCCATAAACACTTGTTTAAGGATAGGCAGGATGAAATTTAAAATATAGAAAGCAAAAATTATAAGAACCATAGCAAGAAATTATGTAATTATTAATGGGTTCATTTTTCTAACAAAATCATAGGTTGATTTAAGAAAAACCAGCTAGTGGCACAGAAATTTAAAATAAAAAAGACAACCTATTGAAAGTTTTCTTTAATCCATTAACACTCATCACGGATTCTGTCCAGCTATAATGAACAATCTTTTAATGAAGAATAAAAGATTTTTGAAGGGAAAGTAGATTTTATCTGTAGTTGCAAAAGAAACAGAAAGCTTTCATAAAGTCTCAAAAGGTAAAGTGAAATAAAACTAAAAATACTTAAGCTCTTCAGAATAATGCCTTTTGTATAAGTATAGCATTTCATCTATGCTCAATAACAAATAAAGAAATCTGATAACATTTGAACTCACTAGGTGTGAGTTAAAGATGATGTCAAAGTTATTAAAGTGGTAATGTATTTCTATAGGCAGAATCAGTCAGAAGACAGTATTCCTCAGAAATAATTCTAAAGCACAGCTAACTTTGTTTCACCCTAATAATTACATTCAAAATCTCCTGGCAATAAATATATTTCATTTACATCTTCTTACTTTCTTATTCAGTAAATTACACATTTGCTTTTCCAAGCTTTTTGCATTTGTAAAAGGCTAACAAATGTGCTATTAATTTGCTAGGTCTTATAGATCTTGCTTCTGTCAACCACTACAATTAAGTTTAACCACATCATTTTTAAGTGCAACTAATTAATTTGCAACTCCTCCAACTTAAGGGGAATTTAAGAAAACAAACAGCAATGGAAAAATCTGCAGCATCCTTATGAAGGACAATTCTAAAATAAATTTCTCAGATGGGATTACCATATTGCTTCTACAGCTACATAGGAATTAGTCCCCCAAGTTGTACAAGGGGCAAACATGGAATCTGTCACTAACATGCCAATGACACAACTGTCAAATTTTCCAAAAGAAAACTCCTCATATCTATATCTCACAGGGTTTTATGAGATTTAAATAATGAAATATATGTAAAAAGTGGCTTACACACATAAAAGTGCTACATAAATATTTGGTATTATCACTAATGTTATTGGTGGTATCACTCTTATTTTTGGTTGCTAGGTCCATTTTGAAATATGAAATAGGCTTTCTTTTCAAGTCCATGACACTGCAGAATTTTAGTATCTAATTACAAAGAATTGTCTTTTGTTTTGAAAATCTAAAACAACTTCACTAATTAATTCTTGTGCAATGATCACAAAAGAAGGCAAATGGATAAAAATATTTTCCTTCAACCCGCATACCACAAATCATGGTATCAGGTTGTTACAACACTGAGCTATTCATTTCATTGTGGTACCTCTTTTTTAAGTTCACTTTTACCCAAAACTTCAGAATTGTACATTGTTCTTTCTGCTTTTGCATATTCACAGTTTACTATAATGATAACCTGAAAAAAAAGGCAATATTTATGACACTGGATGGTACCATCTGTCACGGACAAGAGCATGTGAATGAACCTCAACATGACTATTATGGAAGGGTTTTGCATGACTACACATATACAACCTGGATTGAGTTGCTCGCCTTCTCAATGAGGGTGGGTCAGGAGGGAGGAAAGAAGAGAATTTGGAACCCAAAGTTTTAAAACAATGTTAAAAATTGTTTTTACACGCAATTGAGAAATATGATATACAGGCAATGGGATATAGAAATCTATTCTGCCCTACAGGAAAATAGAAGGGGAACAGGAAAAGAGAAAGGGGGGTGATAGAAGGGAGGGCATATTAGGGGAAGGGGTGGGAGCAGGGGAGAAATGGGGCAAAAATTTGAAAGTCAAAATCTTGTGGAAGCGAATGTTGAAAACTAAAAATAAATAAAATAAAAGAGAATATTAAAAAAATAAAGAAAAAAGAAAAAAAAAGCATATGAACCTGCCCCTAAAGAGTTCCTTAGATTTCTTAGCTACAAAACTATGAATTAATCTAGCCATTTGTAACTGCATTCAAAAAGATCATTAAACTGTGAACCCTTTGACCTAGAATAGAAATATAAATACTAGGCCTACACCTCCAAAGAGATCAAGAAAGAGGGAAAGAACTCACATTTACAAAAATGTTTATAACCGCTCTTTTTGTAGTGACAAACAACTGGGAACTAAGTGGGTCCCACTGGGTTGTGGATAAGTTAAAACAAACTATGGTATATGAATGTAATGGAATAAAGAGTACTGCCCTGTAAGAAAAGATAAAGGAGTTTGATTCAGGAAGATATTTTAGACTTCAGAATGAAGTGAGCAGAACACAGAGAACAATGTAAATAATAACAAAAAATACAACTAATACTTTAACAACTCAGACTAATATGACCAGCCATGATTCCAGAGGACTAGTAATTAAATGTTTAATGGTGAAGTCAAAGTGCAGAATGAGACATACGTCCTCAGACATGGCCAATGTGTGGATTTGTTTTCTTTCTTTAAATTCAGTGTGGAGTATTTAGGTTACCAAAATGGGGGGGAAGAGGTCAGCAAGTATTTTTTAAAATTCACATAAGAAACAGGAGCATCAATAGACAACAAGAGCAGCTCTGAAAGTAACATGTTGGATTCATCACATACTTAAAAGAAAGCAAAATGTAATATGGATCTGTAGCTTCATGGACTCCTTCCTCCCAATAAAAAGACTTGTGAAGCATCAACGATTCTGGTGCAGCCTGAGGTCACCAGCATGGGGTGGTCTGACCATTGATCTCCTACTGGTTCCATTTGTGGCTGTGATCAACAAACTAAGCTGTGCACTTTGAGAGGGGCTCTTTCAGCCCCTCCTGTAGATCCTAGATTGGCACTTTGATTTGAGTTTGGAAGCCATCATCTTATGGAGTGAACTGCCTTTTTCTTTCTTTGAAAGCCAAAAATTTTGCCTGTGCCCTTTCCCCAACAAAACAAATTTGACCTGGCTCTTAAATACAAAGCAAATTTGCCAAGTCTGGCATTAACATTAATATACTGGAAAAAAGGAAAAAATACTGATTGTACAAGTCAATGCAAAAGAAAATATTCTGGATGGAATTGTAAAAAAAATGATCCATTTTAAAAGACACTTTGACTCACCCTTTTTGCTTCTTGTACTGACAATAAACGATAAAGCCGAATATTATTGCAAGCACGATAACTATAAAAAAAAAATCCAAATATCATGAAATGTTGAAAAACAGCAAGCTTCTTAATTTAATGACAGAGAGCTGGCCACTGTGAACACATAGATAGGCACATATACTACACAAATTCATACTAGTTACTAGGTAATACATTATCCATCCAGTTTCAGTGTACAACATACTTTTTGCCTCTCAGGCATTCTAAAAATCAGTAAGAAGAGATTCCTAGGAGAATTTATAAGGCTACCAGAGAATACTGAAGGGAAACTCACTCAATTCAACATTAGGGGGGAAATTACTTTGTAAAAGACTAAATGGTTGTAAGTACAAAGAGCCATTCTAAATCACTATGACAAAGTAAAATCATGTGATTCCGTGTCAAAGATTTGTTTATTTCACTCTAGGTTGATGGTCTCCAAAGTGGAATGCATGCAATATGATCCTTGTCAGGTACAGGAAAAAAATGCATTTATCTAAAAATAAAGAACTTTATGGATTGACACTGGTACCAAGTAGATCTGTATGTCATAAATATGCATCAAGAACACAAGGTGTCCTGAAGAAGAATGAAAATTCCACCACTCAGTGGTGTGGTGTTTTCACCTGTTCATTCATTCAGTTACTGTGATGCATATATTTGAAATAATGCCCAATGAAGTGGATTTATAGAATATATTATCTAGCTTTAACCAAACAATCTTCACAAAATGGGCAAGAATTTTTAAAACGATTTCTGCAAAGAAACTGTGGATCATAGTTTCAACCAAGCATACTACTCTATGTGTGTGTGTGTGTTGTGTGTGTGTGTCTCTCTCTCTCTCTCTCTCTGCTGGAATGATTCAAGCATAGTAGCCTTGGGTAACTCAAATTTAATAGAACCGCTAACAAGTTAAAAAAAGCCGATTTCGGGGGGAGGGGCGCTTGGAGTAATTTTTTTTAAAAAGGGGACAGAAGGCCAAATAACTTTGGGAACCTTTGCTATAAATTGAAGATAATAATGTGAGTACAGGCAAACAACAATAGCAGAGGTTACACTTCTACTCTTGCAACAAACTTCAACAGCCACACAGGCAAGCTAAAAAACAATCTGATAAAATGGGACAGCCAGTCGAAAAACTCAAATTAAAATTATTGGAAATATTAGTTTTCCTAAGCCAAGTGTATGCTGAACTTCAAGACATTAGCTAGTGATAGTTATAAAACCATCAAAATTTTAAAAAAATTGTTTTGAAACAGTATTTTAAGCCATCACAACTTGAAAAAGCATAAACCTAAGCTTCTATTTCCTTAAAACAATATGCGTCACAAGAATTCATTTATGGACTTAACCTGGAAAGAGAATTTTCTATCCTGTTTAAAAAATCTTCCAAAAGTGCAATAGAATGCAAAACCTTTCAATTAGTTTGCAAGAATAACTGACCTCAAGGAATATGTAAAGTTACCAAAGCAATGTCAACAAACTGGATAACTGGTGGATAAGACCAAAGAATAGCTTGATGTGGTAAACTAGTCAACATGCACTTCTTCCACCTGTATCTACATATCTGAGGCTCTAGACTTCTTTCTCCAGTCTTCTCGTACAGCAAAAACATTCAGCCCTCAGCAGCCTTCTCATCCTAGCAGACCACTGGGGCACCTGCCTTTAATTGGTCAGTTTCTCCAAGAACTTCCATTTTAAGCAAAGTGCCCACACCTGTCAGGGTCACACCTTCATTCCACTCCTAACTTCTTTCTCCACCAAGCCCCCTCCTCCTGTTATCAGCTTCCTTTTCTGCACAATCTTCCCCTATTAGAATGTAACCTCTTCAAGGGCAAGACCATCTTTCTTTTTGCTTGTATTTGTATTCCAAGTGCTTAGCCAGAGGGCTTGGCACATAAGAAGAACTTAATAAATGACTGTTGACTTAACAACTTGACATACTTTTGTGTAGTATATAGTTTTCAGCTATGAAATCCATTAAAATCAAGTATTAAACTGAGCTCAGAGCCATACCTTTAAATCATTACTAACAATGTTCTCACTAAAGATGCTAATAATTTTAGAATGAGCAAAGGGTTTTTTTGCATTAATGACTTTTAAAATAAATATTATTCCAATTTTAAATCTCATCCTTAATTTCCACTTTGTGTGTGGCTAATAATGAGAATAATACATTAATACAGCATTTAATTTATAAATAAACATATATACTGAGGAATGCAAACTCAATAAATTTTCACTGATACACAAAAGTAATCAAAAATGTTTGGAGACCATTAATCTACAAGACCAAATGATAACTGTGAACAGTAACAAAATAAAACAAATAATTCTGCTTTCTTCCCATTAAACCACATAGGCTTCACTTTAAAACAAGATTCTTAAGATTTTGTGCTACTTACCTATGGTAAGAACTATCACGATAATGATGCCCAAACCTAAGAAACATTAAAGTAATTCAGCATGAAATACTGTGCATTTTTTCATCTCTATAGTGTATAAGATAGAACACTAAAAATGATTAAACAATTTATAAGTGGCTTTTAGAACTGCTTGTAAAGCCCCAAGTTCATTGAACTCACTGAACTTTTAATTAGCTTTGAAACTGTGATATAGAAAACTGAGAGCAGCAACCTAGTTTTATATTTTTGTGTGCATTACTAAGAGTAGGTGCTTAGTAAATGTTAATTACAATGATTGAAGCAGAAGAAAAATAAGTTAATGCTTCACTATGCTATGGCAGTATCCATTTCTATGGTTTCCTGTAGTATCTGGGTTAGGCTTGGTTTTCATATTAATGAAAAATATGTCCCAATTACACTTAAGTTTAGGAACCTCAGAGTACCTGTCCATGAAAACGTATATTGCAGTGTTAGCCGAACATCTAAAACCAGGTAAGGTCCTATCCTACAGATGAGCAATTCTAAAAATGTTCACAAAATGTCAGAACACATGCACTGAGTTCACATCTGGGAATCTAAACAGGCACCTGTGAAAATTGAAGAAGAAATATTTATATACAATTCAACTTACAGATTTGTACAAAAAGTACAAATGAGTAGTTATGTGACTCAGGCCACCATGTACCATTTACCAAAGCTTAAATTTTACTGCTCCTCAAGAAGACCAGAATCAAATTTAAATGTGACATCTTTCTCCTTCACTAACAAAATTGAGGCATGAAGAATTTTTCTGTGAAGAATTATTAGTAGTATAATATTGCGAAAAACTAACTCTAAAAAAAATTAAATTAAAAATTAAAAGAATTATTAGGGCTTTAACCTAGATTTGGAATGAAATGAAGCCAAAGAATGTGACAGAACAAAAAATGAGACCCTGAAAAACCAGGAACCATTAGTCAAAAATCACATTAACTTAGCTTGTGAACTTTCATATTATTTCTTCTTGCCTACTATTTCCAAAATATCATAAAGAGAACTCTATACAGGATGTGCACATTAAGTAACAGATGAGATAAGTATTAGAGGATCTGCTTAGATGATAGAAAAATTGTTTAAGGTTAAGAGTACCTAAAGGTCCAGGAAGCAACAAATTAATTTCATTCTGGTCAAAGAAAAGTTCTAGGCTGATGGTGCATCTCACTTATTAAAGTTTTTTAACCTGGGGTCTATAAACTTTTTATTTTTAATTTGTTAACTGTATTTTAATAACTAGTTTCCTTTGTAAATATATATATTTTATTTAAACTAAAAGTATTTACCTAAGAACAGATTCATAGACTTCACTTGCCTACCACAGTCAATAGTATTTATTGAACATCTATTACGTGTCAGACACTGTTTGAAGCCTGACACAAAAAAGGTTAAGAAGTCCTGCATCAGAAGCAGCACTTTACCAAGCAATAACCAGCAAGAGCCACTACACAGAAGTGAGAACAGGAGAAGACTGAAAAAATATTCTAGCCTTTAACATTTTCCTCTTCATTACAAAGTAATTTGGGCCATAGCAAATAACTTTTCTATCTGCATGATTATTATTACATGAGGAGTTACTGAACTTGGTCCTTGTGGTTCTTTATTGGGAGGAAGCGAAGGCCCTGGAAACGACAAAAAGGAAAGCAGTTTCAGTCAACAATTGAGATGAGTAAAGTGATTCCTAACAATATTGTTTTACCTTTCATCTGCTAAAACGAAAACTCTTGCAAACTTTTTATCAGCTGTTAAAGTTTTGTTTTATCACTGAAATTTTATAAATCGATTCTGACATTATATGCAGTGGAAAAATGCTAGTAGCTTTCCCAATAAATACAGGAATAAAGTCTCTATAATTTGACACGGTTCCAGAAATACCAACAAGATATTAAAAGGCAAAGAGTTAACTAAACTATCCCTAGTTTCTGATGACATGATTTACTTAAGAAGCAATAAACTCTAACAACTGATTACTTCAGTAAAGTATAAAGTTACAAATAAACTCACAGAAATTAATAGCATTTCCACATAGTGATAAGATCCAGAAGGGAAATGTAAAAGGAAAAAGTCTCATTTAAAATAATTACAAAATACATAAAATACATAGGAGCCAATATTCCAAAGAATACTTAGTAACTACATAGATATAATTATTCCTTTAAGGAATATTTTTAAAGAATTTATATAATTGGATAAATATTGATCAATTCTCGGTGCATTTAAAAAAAATGGGTCAGTGACTTTTTTCTTTCTTCTTTTCTGGCAACATAATCACTCATACACCTCTCCCATCTAAATCCCCTCCAAGGTGGGGGGAGGACCCCAACTTATAGTAAAGCAAAACAGTGTTTTAATGTATGTCTTCATGTACAACTTGAGTCTATCACCTCTCTTGTTAGGAAGGGAGTAAGCAGACTTATTCTGGAGTCACAGCTGGTTGTTATATTGATCAGAGTTCTTAGGTCTTTCAAAATTGTTTTTTTCTTTACAATGCGTATAAAATGTCCACATTCTGCTCACTTGGCTCAGTATCAGCTCACACTAGTCTTCTCAGTTTTCTCTGAAAATGTCTCTTTTATCATTTATTAATGATAAAGAATAATCATTTATTCCATTCAAAGTCCAGCCATCCCTCAATTGAACACTTTTACTTTCTAGTTCTTTCCTAGTTTCTTGTAGTTTTTTGTTTTGTTTTGGTACTTTGGGAGACAAAAGAAGATCAAAGAGTAGGACCTTTGGGGCAGCTAGATGGCTCAGTAGATAGAACTCAGGAAGACCTGAGTTGAAACTCAGACACTTAACTAGCTGTGTGACCCTGAGCAAGTCACTTAACCCAGATTGCCACCTCACTCCCCCAAAACAGGACCTTTCCTGGTGCAGATGGATAATGAAAACTGACAACAAAGAGAAGGCAGGGTGCACAACCCTTATTTGGTTTTCTATTTTCTTTGCACAAGAGGATGTCCCTCACATTGGAAATGAGAGAATAAAAATTACTACCAGGGAGTTAATACTCAAGTTAAAGAGCTAGGAAGAAAACCTAGATGACCTTGCTGAATTCAAGTTACTTGACCCTTGAGTTCAGAAAGAACAGTCAGATGGATTCACAAGTGTTTGGACTCAGAGAGGAGTTATTGTTTCAATGTCAATATGGCGGGAGGTCTCCAGTGGCATACTCCAGACATCTATGCTTTTTAACACTTTAATC
Organism: Phascolarctos cinereus; assembly: GCF_003287225.1. Lineage (NCBI taxonomy): Eukaryota > Metazoa > Chordata > Mammalia > Diprotodontia > Phascolarctidae > Phascolarctos > Phascolarctos cinereus. The sequence goes on from NW_027555958.1 coordinate 374,161,318, forward strand.
AATGCCCTGGATGAAGGCAGAGATGGTATACTCAAACCTGTAGATGACAGAAATCTGAGAGAGATACTCATACAAAAAAATGACAAGAAACAAAAGAATGCTGATAAGTTATAACATGGCTAAATCCAATAGGATGAAATTCAAATAGGATAAATGCAAAATTCTGTACTTAGATACAAAAAAAAAATCCACCTCACAAGTATGAAATTGGTAACCCATAGACAGACAAGAGTTATTCTAAAAAACATCTGACGCTTTCATTGTAGTATAAGCTTAATGAATCAATGACATATTGAAACAGACCAAAAAAGCTAACATGATCTTGGGCTGCACCAAGAAAAACAGGGCTTTCAGGATTTGATAGTTCCACTGTACTCTGACTTTCATTACACTATCTAGAATACTGGGCTCACTTCTGGGCACCACATTTTATGAAGGACATTGACAAGTCAGAGTTTCCAGGAGGGCAGCCAGAATGGTGAAGGGCCTTGTGTTCAGGTCATATGAAAATTAGTTGAAGAACCTGGTGACAGTTAGCCAGAAAGAGACGATTCAAGGATGATGTGTTATCTTTCACTGATACCTTGAGGGGCTGTCTTTGTAAGACAGATTAAACTTGTTATATTTTGGTCCCACTGGACAGCACAATAAGCAAAGAGCTCTAAGTGGTAAAGAGGACAAGTTAGGCTTGCTGTCATACAAACTTCCTAACAATTAGAGCTGTTCAAAAGGGGAATGGCCTAACAGGTGGATGGTTCTCCTTCTTGGAGGTCTTCAAGCAGAAGCTGAACAAACAATGTTATAGTGGGCTTTCCTTTGGTATAGCGGATAGATGAGATGACTTCTGAGGTCCCTTCCAACTCTCAAAATCTATGACTATGTAAATGCTGAGATACTACAATGACTGAGTAGGTCCCAATGTAGAGATATGAGAAAGCACCTTCTTCTTCTGCTACGCAGTGGTGGGGACTAAAGTTGTAGAAAAATCAATGTGCTAGTTAGCTGAACTGTTTTTTTTCCCCCTTTTTAATTTATTGTTATGGAAGACTCTTCTCTGGAAGGGATGCATTGGAAAATGTGGGTGAGACAACAGATACCAACATTTACTTTTTTGAAAAGGATCAGTCTACTGTGAGGTTCACTTAAGACAAGGGAATGGGGAACTTCCCTGGTCATCTCAGAACTGCTCTAACCTACTACAGACGTTTGCTTATAATAGGTATTTAATAAGTGTTTGTTGAATGAGGAATATACCAAACTACACGTATTCTGAAGAATGGGAAAAGCCCTGGAAGAGCAAGGCAGCTTTGCCATAAAAGATGATGGGATAAAAGCATCATAAACAACTACAATTTCTATAAAAAAAGCTAAATGAGGAATTACTGAACCTGGTTTACTTGAGACAGGTGGTTCTTGTTGGGAAGTACTGGTAGATCCTAGAAAAGGCCCCGTCCCCCCCCACCCCAGAAACGCAGATTTAATTAAAAACAACAACAACAAAAACCCTATTTTAGAAACCATTGCTCTAGCTTCATCAGAATAATGTTAAAGTTTTTTACTTTTAAACTTTAGAAACAAAAACTCCAGTGTCTCTTTGCATAATGACCGTGGATTATTATTAACCAATTACTATTCTTTTCTATTCATTAATTTGTAAACTCCACTTATTACTATGGAAACTTTACAAACATATATAAAGCACATGGGTGCTCAACTCCTATGAAAAACTAAACAAATCAAATTAAATAAACAGTGGGTTATTTATTAGGGTGAACTACATTAATAAACATTTATTTATAATGGACATGAAAGCATAAGATGAGTTGCCAATGAGTAAAAGTGACTGCCAATAAACAAAATTAATCCTTATAAAATGTAAGCTATTATTTTATATTATGTCCCACAAGAATTCATAGAATCAACATCCATAGCCTTTGGGTATTATCATACCTATATCCTATATGGGAATCCTAGAGCAAAGATTATGGCAATTACAGTATTTGCCAGTATATAAGAATAATTCCTAGCCCAGATATTTTATAGCCCTTTCCTAGGGCTATAAAAAAAAAATTCAAGGCAAATTTTTTATCATTGTTGACAGGAGCTAACATTTATGTAAGCATTTTAAGGTCTACAAAATATTGATATGTTATCACATTTGATCGTCAAAACAACACTCAAGTGCCGTAGTCAGAAGTACATTTCCCCTTGGACAGAGTCTAGCAGGCTCAGAACTGTTGACAATGCACATCCTTTTGTATTTACTTCTAGAAAACGGTATTTATCCCACTTCATCATCAATTACCATATGCTTTCTACCCTAACTACAAATCAAAGCCCCCCAACATGGAAGAAATAAATCTGGAAGAGGTGAAAAATAATGGACATTTCCTCTTGAAACCTTGGGGCAGAGGGATAAATGAATGTTGGAAATGGGATAGTATTTATGGGAAGTATAAACACTACCTAAGCATTTTACTGAGTGGTTAATGCCTAAAAAAAAAAAAAGAATTTCAAAATCTTATATATTTACTTGATAAGATTTTGGAGGACCTTTGTACTTCAATGGGAATTTAAGCTGCATTACCTGTATGATCATTCCTTCCTTGGGCCTCATTTTCCTCATCTATAAAATGAGGGGACTGAACTAAATGGCCTCCAAGGCCTCTTCCAGCTATGATTCTATGACTAATGAAATGTCTAGGTTGTCATCTACAGAGGTAGACTGTTATTCCCATTCATTGTCCCAGCAACAGTAAGGTAGGGGAAGGTTCTGAGTAAAATCAGGAGAGAGTGTCAGGTGAGTGCTAGGAATACTGCATGGGTCATATCAGAACAGTTTCCAAGCTCAGAGCACCTTCAACAGTTCAGAACACAACAAATGGACTGAACTCTGAAAAATGAAGAACTCTCTGACGAATTCCATAAAAGGCACTGCCATGTTACCTTACTGAAGATTAATCAGCAAGGGTCATTAAATACCACCAGAAATAGGCATAGGGGAGGAACTGAACCTTAGCCTTTTTGCCTTCCCTTTTCACTGTACATCTTACTTCATTTGTATCACCACTGAATTTTCGGTTCAGTGAAGATGGCAAATGAAAGATAACTCAAAATACGTAAGATGTTTTTTAACAATATATACTAAATGAGGAATTACCGTACCTGGACGACTTGGGTAAGGTGGTTCAGTACTGGGACGTTCTAGAAATTCAAAAAGAAAAGCAGATGTCAAAAAGTTTAAGAGCTACCTCTCTAATTAGTAAAGTTATGTTCTGCCTTTTCATTTCCTTAAATAAAAATTCTTGTAATTTTTCTTTATTGTCAGTCAACAACTCCTTATTAAGTGTGTGCTATGGGCCAGGCACTGCATTAAGACCTGTGGATATAAAAAAAGGCAGGAAAAAAAATATACATATATATATATATATATATATATATATATATAATATATATATATATATATAATATATATATACACACACACACATACATACACACACACACACACACACACACACACACACACACACACATACATACATACACACATAAAACAAATCAGAGAAAATCAACAGAGAGAAGAAACTAGCATTTAGGGGAATAAAGGAAGTCCTGCAGATAGAATTTTGGCTCAGCCTTTACAGAAGCCAGGAAGGACAAGAGATGGAGACAAGTCAGGTATGGGGGACAGTCAGAAAAATGTCTACAGTTGGGAGACGGAAGTGTCTTATGCAAGGAACAGCAAGGACATCCGTGTCACTGGATCTCAGAGTATACAAGAAGAGGAGTGCATTTAAGAAAACTGAAAACAGAAGAGGCCCAGGTTATGAAAGGTCTTAAACATTAAACAGAGGATTTTATTGGATCTGGGTTAAATAAATGGGTGGGCATTGGGGGGGAGGGGGGGAGAGAGCACATTACACCTGCACTTTAAGAAGACAACCGACTGGAAGATGGACTGAGTAGAGAGAGAGACCTGAGGCAGGGAGACTAACCAGGAGGCTACTACAAGTTTAGGCATAAGTTAATGAGGGTACTAGAGTACTGGCAATGTCAGAAGAAAGACAGTGTCATACTCAAGAGATGTTGTGAAGATATAACAGACAGAACTTAGCTTTTATTGCCTCACATCCAGTATGTTGCCAAGCGAGGAGTCAAGAATGATACCTACATTGCAAGCCTGGTGAACTTGGTAGTGATGCCTTTGACAGTAACAGGAAAGTTAGGAAGAAAGGAGGTTTGGGGTGGAAAGATGAGTGTAGTTTTGGGCGTGTGGGGTTTAAGATATCTGTGAGATACCTATTTCAAAATGTGCAAGAGGCAGATGGAGATGAGAAACTGAAGGTCAGGAGAGGTTAAAGCTGGATAAGTGGATTTGGGAATCATATGAAAAGGAATAATTGAATCCATGAGAACTGATGAGATAACCAAATGAATTACTAGAGAAAGAAAAGAAGAGAGGCCCAGCACAGAACCTTAAGAAACATCCACAGTTAGAGGGCATGACCGGGATTAAAGGACAGAAAAAGAGACTGAGGAGTGACTGGACAGGATGAAAACCAGGAGAGACTGGTGTCATGAAAACCTAGAGATAAGAAACTACCAAGGAGAAGAGGATAATCAACAGCATAAAAGGCTGAAAGAGAAGTCAAGAAGGATGAAGACTGAGAAAAGATTATTGGATTTGGCAATTAAGAAATCACTGGAAACTTCAGAGAAAGCATTTTCAGTTGAGTGATGAGGTCAGAAGTTAAACTACAAAGAGTTAAGAAGAGAGTAAGAGGAAAGGAAGTGGCAACACCAATTCTTGATGGCCTTCTCAAGTAGTTTAACCACCAAAGGGAGGAGATATGGGATAATAGCTAGAAAGGATGAACAAATCAAATAAGGGATTTTGGAGGAAAGGGGAGATGTGAGAATGTTTGAAGGCATCACGGACACAACCAGTAGACAGGGTAAGATTAAAGATTAATGAGTGAGCTAGGATGACAGAAGGGTCAAGTCCCAAGAAGAGATGGAGTAGGATCACTTCTGCAGGTAGAGGGGCTAGTCTTGGCAAGGAAAAAAACCAAACCTTCATGTGACACAGGAGTGAAGGAGATAGCAGCAGAAGACATTTGAGTGATACAAGATGAAGAAGAAGGGATAAGAGGAACTCTTGGCAAATGGCCTCAATTTTTTTCAGTGACATAAGAGGCAAAGTTCTCAGCTTAGAGAGTGAGGTAAGGGAAAATAACTGAAGTTTGAGGAGGGATGAAAGGTCTGAAAAAGCTGCTGTGGTGAGTGGGATGGTGAATTGATTAGAGAGGTATAAAAAGAATGCCTTGCAGTACTGAGGGCCCAGTTGAGATAATATAATATAGATTTGTAGTGGACCCAGTTAGCATGGTTTTATGATTTTCTCCAGCTTCATTTAGGAGCACATGAGTAGGAGCAAAAGACAACAGATGGTAGGAGAAATCCAAGGCTGAGATTTGGCACAGAAAGACTAGAAAGGGAAAAAGAAGGCAAGGGCCTCAAGAGGATAGTATAACATGGCATTAGTTCATCAATAGGTCAAGCTGGGCACAGAGGGCAAGGGAAGACAACATATGGGTGATATCCTGGAAAAGAACTGAGAGGTGGAAGGACTGGAGGTCATGGTGTGAACAAAGAACAAGATTTGGGGCTGAAAAAGAAGGAGAGGTAGGATGACAGCTGACGGGAATCAGAGAAGGCATTCATGGACATGAAAATGGAACACTTACAAGTGGAGACAAGATCAAAGGTATGACTGTCTCTACGTACAGCTGAGGTAGGGTAAGAATCAGGTCATGGGAAAAGAGTAAGCTGAAGAAAATGGAGGTAAAGGTGGTTGAGGGAGTATGAATAAGTGTGCTGACATTCCCTAGTATGAGGGTAGTAGCTGGGGAGTGGAAAGATGTGAGCCAGACGCTGAACTCAGTGAGGAAAGAAAAAGAATGTTCTAGAAGTTGGCAGAAAACAGTTACCCATCTTAATTAGGTAGTAGGTGTGGAGTGAATGAACTTCAAAGGAGGAGAGGTTACTAATTGATGGTGGTAAATAAATCGATGGCATAGAAGAGGCCACAGGGAGCAAGGGGAATCTCAAATCCCCAACCATGACCAGTGACAGGGAGGGCTAGAGTGAAAGTACAACTAGTGCTAGAAAGGGTAGACAAGTTAAGCTGTGTCACTAGAAGGGAGCCAGGCTTCAGAAAAATGAAAGAAGATGGAAGGAGTGGGCAAGGAAAAGGTTGAAGATGAAAGCAAGTTTTGCCCCTATAGAGCTGCTAACATTGCAAAAACAAAAGTGCAAAGAGTGGGTAGATCTTAATGGAACATTGATTTGGTGGACAGAATGACGGAGGTGAATATGAATAAGGGAGTAGGCAGTAGGGTACAGAAAATAGAGCTGACATGACTGTTAGGGGCAAAGAGTCACTGGGATTGATAGAGATCTTGTCTGAAAGCCAGAAAAGTCTAGGTCAAAGTCTAAATTGTGTATTAAACACCTGATTCCATGCACTAAATAAACACAAAATATATATACAAATGGAAATAGAAAGTCTTATTCTGGGGGGAATGAAAGTGAACACTAAAACTAGGAGAATGAACAAGTGTCCTCAAATAATAAGCAACAATTAAGGTGAGGCTTGAAAAATATTAACAGTTAAATCAAGATATATTGGCAAATATGCACACCACAGCAAATGAATACAATGTGACAAACAATGACTTTTTTAGAGTCCCTATCTATTATTACTCATGTTAGAAGTAGCAAAATGAAAGAAGTAAAAGACTGATTTTTGTACCTGCAGAACAAACTGGAAGTACAGGGCTCCAATTACTATCAGCTTCACAAGTAATTCTGCCGTTACCTCGTAAGAAGAAATAACCATCTTCACATTCGAAAATAATTGTGTCCTTGTAAGTATGAAAGGATCCAAATCCTGTTAGCTGGACTGCATTGTCAACTTTTGGAGTTTTACATTTGACTTCTAAAAAAGAAAATTTATAAAGTTTTTCAAAAGTTTCCTTCGAAGAAGCAGGAGTAGATCAGTAAAAGCAGAACTAGGAAACTATTCACAACAATAACAAACATTAAAATAAATGATAAACATGATTAAAATATAACAAGTAAATGACATTTTGATTCCAGATATATCACATTCCAAAGAACTCAAGGTGTAGTAAAAAGATCACAGGATTTGAACTAAGGGTACTTAGGATCAAACTGCTTCTCTCCTACTTAAGACCAGATTCCCAATGCGGGCTTAGACATACCAGGCCCCCTCACTGGGGCTTGGTTTTCTTATCTATAAAATAAGGGTTTAGATTAAGTGATACTCATGGTTCCTTTAAGCTCTTAAATTCCATAATGTAATAAATTCTCATTTCAGAGCAAATGCAAACTTAAAAAATTTTTTTTTAATTTTCACTTCTGAATTCTGTCCCTCCCTCACCCATTGAGAAGACAAGAATATACAAAACCAATTATACGAATGAAGTCATATAAAACATACTTCCATATTAGCCATGTTGCAAGAGAAAAAAAAAGCAAGAAAAATAAAGTGAAAGAATATATGTTTCTATCTACACTCAGAATTCATCAATTCTCTTTTTAGAAGTAGATATAGCATCCTATATTATGAACCCTTTATTTTGTGGAACACTGTATTGATCAGAACAGCAAAGTCATTCACAGTTCATTCTTGTTACAATATGATTGTTATTATGTAGAATTTCTGCTCATTTCCTTTTGTGAGGGTTCATATAAACTTTCCCAGTTTTTTCTGAAACCATCCTGCTTGTCATTTCTTATACCACAAAAGTAACCCAGTACAATTACATACCATGACTTGTTCAGCCATTCCCTAACTGACGGGCATCCTTTTGATTTCCAATTCTTTGACAACACAAAAAGAGCTGCTATAAATATTTTTGTACATGCGGGTCCTTTTCTTTTCATCTCTTTGGAGTGCAGACCTAGTAGCAGTATTGCTGGGTCAAAGTATACGTACAGCTTGATAGCCCTTTCGATGTACTTCCAAATCGTTCTCTAGCATGGGTGGACCAGTTCTTAACTCCACCAACAGTGTCCTTAGTGTCCCTATTTTTCCACATCTGCTCCAGCATGTCATTTTCCTATTCTGTTATGTTAGCCAATCTGAGGGGTTCACAGTATCTAAGAGTTGTTTTAATTTGCATGTCTCTAATCAGTAGTGATTTAGAGCATTTTTTCAAATAACTAGTAATAGCTTTGATTTCTTCTTTTGAAAGTTACCTGTTCTAAGTCTGCCTGACCTTTTATCAAGTGGACAATGGCTCTTATTTTTATAGATTTGGCTTAGTTCCCTATATAGTTGAAAAATCAAACAATTATCAAAGAAATCTGCTGTAATTTTCTCCCCCAGTTTCCTGCTAGCCTTCTAATTTTGGCTGCATTGGTTTTGTTTGTGCAAAAAGCCTTTAAATTTAATGTAAATCAAGTTATCCATTTTACTTCATAGGATCCTCTCCATCTCTTGTTTGGTCATAAACTCTTCTCTTACCCATGAATCTGAAAGTAATTTGCTTATCTCACTTTTTATGTCTAAATCATGAACCATTTTGAGCTTATCTTGGTATGTGGTGTGAGATGTTAGTCTATGCCTAGTTTCTGCTGGACTGCTTTCCAATTTTCCCAGCAGTTTTTGGCAAATGGTGAGTTCTTAACCTAACATATAGCTTGGATCTTGGAGTTTATCAAATACCAAGTTACTGTGGCTATTTTACTAATGTAGATATGTTTATTTCTTATCCAGTACTCGGCTGTTTTAATGACTACTGATTTGTAGTATAATGTGACATCTGGTGCTACTAGGCTGCCTTCCTTTACTTTTCTCTCCCCACTGAGTCCCTCAATATTGTTGACCTTTTGTTCTTTCAGATGAATTTTGCTATTTTTTCTAGTGTATAAAATAATTCTTTGGTAGTTGATTACCATCTTATAGTTAAGTTTTCCTATTCATTTTTTTTTAATCTCCTCTGGTTGTTTAAGCCTCTAAGACTTAGTCCTATTGAATTAGGTATTCAGTAAATGTATACCAAGTTGAATTTAGTTTGGCTCATGAAATGTTTTTTCATGCTGAGTTGATGGGTCAATGAAACCATCTATATAATCTATGATAAATCCCTCCCAATAATTAAAAGAATAAAATTTTGTAATGAAATCATTGAATTTTTTTTAAAACCTTAAGTTTTCTATATTTTAAGTGTCAAGACAAAAGGTCTGTGAATGGAAATACAAATCACTTTTTGAAAGATCTTGAATCAAAGGCAGTTTGTAAAAGGCAAGAGACTTGTAGGGAGAACTTCATCTGCAAAAGAAGCCACTTACCAGAAAGAGGAAAAATTTGATAGATTTCTCTTTAAAAGAAACAAAAAAAATTAATAAAGGTCAAATGAAAATAAACTTTCTGTGATAGGAGCACATGGGTCATGAAGGGGTTTTCATATAAAATGTAGGAATATCCTGCATTGGCTGTACTCATCTTTCAAATTCCCCAATTACCCTGATCTAACTATTAATATATCATAGGAGAGAAAACATTACACCTAGCCTGACATCCAATCAATCCTTAACCTAGTTTGCTCACTCCCATCTTGCCCCTAAACTCTCACAATAAATCTCATGCAAGTTTGGGAATGGTTCAGGGAACAGTTACAGTTCAGGTTACAGTGCAACTCAAGCCTGCTTATTTTCTGCCTGTATGTATGGTGGGGAAAGTTTTTAAATAAATTTATTATCTTTAGCACAGATTTAACAAAAAATTATGAAGTCCAAATTTTCTCCTTCCATCATACCCCTCCCCACTCACTGACAAGGCAAGAAATATGATATCAATTATACATGTGAAATTATACAAAACACATTTCCATACCAGCCATGTTGCAAAAAAAAAAAAGGAAAAAGAAAAAATTTAAAAATGAAAAAAAAATTATGCTTCAATCTGTACTCAGACTCCATCAGTTCTCTCTCTGAAGGTCCATTCCAAGTCCTTCAGAATGGTCTTAGATGATTGTATTCATCAGAATAGCTAAGTCATTCACTGTTGGTTACTGTACAATATTGCTACTACTGCGTACAATGGTTCCTGGTTCTGCTCACTTCATTCTGTATCAGTTCATTCATTCATCACACAGCACAATAGTATTCCATAACAATCACATAACTTTGTTCAGCCATTCCAGATGGGGCATCCTTTCAATTTCCAATTCTTTGTCACCAAAAAAAGAGCCGCTATAAATATTTTTGTACATATATGTCCTTTTCCTTTTTCTTTGAAGCCTTTGGGATAGAGTCGTGGTATTATTGGGTCAAAGAGTATGCAGTTTTTTGGGGGGGCGTTTTGGTGAGGTAATTGGGGTTAAACGACTTTCCCAGAGTCACACAACTAGTGTGCATTATGTGTCTGAGGCTGGATTTAAATTCAGGTCCTCCTGACTCCAGGGCTGGTGCTCAATCCACTGTGCTATCTAGCTGCCCCTGGGTACGCACAATTTTATAGCCCTTGGGTCACAGTTCCAAATTGCTTTCCAGAATTAGACTAGTTCACAACTCCATGGTGGGGAAATAATTTAAAGCAGTTTTTTCTTTAGTATTTGAAAACACTTGTTAGTATCATTATGTTTAAAAAAAAGTGTGGGGGGGGCATCTGGCTGGGAAGCTGTGGATACAAAACTAGTTTGTTAAGTACTGCCTGAAACTAAATTATCACCAAGTTTACACTTGTAAAAACCTACAAGGGTTTTTGATGTTCTGCTTTTCTAGAGCTCCAGAGCTTTGGATAAGTCCTAGATAGGATATGACTTCAATGTAAGGACACAAGGAAAGTTAGTAAAGAACTATCTATTTAAGCTCTCTGGAAATAAAACCAAAGTCAGATCAAAACTATGCTTTATAACAATCAATATAATATCAATATAACAGTCAATCAAATCAATAAATGAGGGAATGAATGAAGAAATAGAGACCCAAAGGCACAATGTATCTTTTTTCTTAAAAATTTTATATTATTAGCTATTAAATTAAAATTTTTATATTATTAGCTATTACATCTATATATAACATCATTAACTTAGAACTTGTTAATACTAGTATTTAATTTTGGTTCTTTTAAAGTAGTTATATTTAAGGTAATTTTAAAAATGTTTGTAGAAAAAAGATGTTCCTTTCTCAAACTTAGCCAGGCCTATGGCTTAAACCTGTTAGCATGGTCTAAGTGACTAAGGCACTTACCATCACAGAGTAACATGTATCCTAACACCACCTCTGGTTCTTTGGGTGATGAATAAACTTCTTTAAAGCTGAATCAGTAAACTTCACTCAACAGACAAGCAAGCAACACAAATATAAACCTACCATGTAGGAACAGTAAGTGAAAATTTTCATTCTATTTGTAGTGATGATATTCTCACAATTAGTAGTGAATTTTTATGTGAAAATATTGGTACAGATTTTGTTTTTCTTCATTAGAATTCTAATCAAAATACCTTGAATACCTACACAATCATGGTAGAGACCCCAAAAAGCACACACCATACAAATCATTTCCAGCCCTAGGAATAGGTAACAACATTTCCAGAAACAAAACTGGTTTTTAGTCTACACCGGCCAAACTGAGTTAAGTTAAAGGCAGATTTTAAAAGAAGCATGAGATAGGCATTGCCTCTACACACACACTGCTAAACCCCATTATAAGTATTTTCTAAGTAGTCTTTTACTATTTATAGATCAAGAAGGAAAAAACTGTAAAGAAATCCATTACCTTTACATTTAGGAGGCAACTTATCCCATTCTCCATCTTTATCACAAATAATTCTGGCATCTCCAATAAGCGACAGTGGATGCTGACCTCTTGAATCGCAGTGGTAAGTCACTACCTCACCATAGGTAAAGAAATCCTTGTTGCCGCCATTGTGCTTCCCATTTTCGATGCTTGTAGGTGGTGCACAAGTATTAACTTATGGGGAAAAAAATTAAAAGTAAGAATTTTCTTTTATTCACTTGCTGAACCAAAAACATTATATTGAAGGGCACAGAAAATCTTAACCATTTAGCTGAAACTCAACCTAAGGTTGCACTGGCCCAATTACTGGATTAGGTGAAAGAGGTGAAGGGGTAGGCTGAGAGAAAGAGAAGGCCAAGAGCAGCACCTGCCCACAGCCTCCCCAGGGTATCAAGCCAGTTTTATCATAATTACTGCAACCTGTTTGGCAGGAACAGAGAGATGGTGCTTGTTCTTCATGCCCTGGAAACAGCCTGTTCCAGGCTCCTAGGTGGGACCATTGTGAGCACCATCCTAGGGGAAGCTTTTTTGCTGGGTAAGTAAAAGATGAGTTTTGCTTTGGAAAAAGGATCCAGCCAACAGAAGAGAATGTGAGAGAGAAGAGCTGGACTCATGCTTGTTAGGCATTAGGACACTTATTTACCTATAGCTATGTACAGTGAATGTACTTTCCAAGAAAGAGAAAACTAAAGAGGCTTTCAGTGAAATCAGAAGAGGGTGAAGGAGGTGAAGTGAGTCTTTGAAGAGTGTGGCTCCAGAAGCAGAGGAAGAGAAGGAGCTGTGAAGCTTCCCTATTATAGTTGTGGGTACCACCATCCTCCCAATTACCCAGGTTAGCAACCCTGGAATTTATCTTTAACCTATCCTTCTCCCAAACCCTTTCCCTCATATCCAATGACTTTCCAAGTCTTGCCAATTCCACCTCCACTCCTCTGATATCCATTGTCTTCTACACTCATATAGTCAATAATCTAGGTTAGCCCCTCATTACCTTTTACTGGCTGTCCAACTTCAGTATGCTTTTGTATAGTCTGCCCTTTGTGCATGAACTCCCTTCCTCAGCTCTCACTCATCACTCCTCCTCACCCTCATACATCCACACCTCTTAGATTCCTTCTATTCCTTTAAGGTTCAGCTCAGGTGCTATCTCCTCTGGCAATCCTTTCCTCATCCCAAAGTTGTTAGTTTGCCCTCTCTTTCCTCAAATGATCATATATTTACTTTTCTGGGTCCATGTGTTATCAAGCATACATTGTAAATCCTAGACCAAAGTTCTGTCTTGATTTCAGTGCTTCTGACTTTGCACATAATAGGTATTTAATAGATATCTGCTGCTCTAAAAACAGGAATAAACTGAAGGGAACAAAGCCTGACTAGAATTTTATCTCCCAATTCAAAAAGATGTTTCTAAGTTTTTCCCCCATTTCACTATGTCAAAAAAGCCTGAAATTTCACCAATTAAGAGATTTAATGTAGTTAAGTACACTACTTCTTTTTAGAACACAACTCTCTCCAGAGGGCTTAACAAACAATCAGCATCTTAGCCCCAATCCCATCTCTCTTCTCTGTGAAATTCCCCATTTCTGTTGAGGACACACCACTGTGTTTCCAACCAACCAAGTTTGCAGCTTGTCATCCCAAACTCTTTACACTAACTCATCCCCTGTATCCAATTACTTAATTCTACTTTCATCCCTTTCTCTCCACCCATACACTGTAATCCAAATACCACCTCTTACCTGGATTATTATTACAACCTTCTGAGAGAAATGATTAGTAATAACCAGTTACGGGGAAGATAGAGGCTTTTTTCCAGTTGTTTGAAGCTGAGTCTTTGAAGGTCATTGCTGACTTCGGCCAAAAACTTACCCCACCTAGACCATCTTATCTAGGTGAATTCCAGAGCAGTGTTCTACAGGGGTTTGGGTGGGGATAAATTCCTAGATTAAATTGCCCAAGGCTGGGGGTGATTTGGAAGTAAATGGATCAAAATCATGTGCCCTAGCCTTCATTAGAACAGGTCCACCTCTCATTTTAATTCTCTCATTAATTGTTAACGAATCAGAGTTGATTTCCACCCTAAGGAACACCACTCTCCCAAGGGCACGTAAGTGTAAGTTCAGTTCATTCCATGATTCGTCTTTGGCCTGAGAGACAGCCAAATGACCATCCTTTTATTAATAATATGCTAGCATTCTTAATAAAATGATTAATTACCTGGAAATTGTCTCTTGAACTTTGTATATATTACACTTCTATTTGGTCACCTGCATCCAGAGCTGCCAAAATAATCTTCCTAAACCACAGTCTGGTCAGGTAACTGCCTTGTGAAAGAAGCCTCAATAGCTCCTTATTATCTTTAGGATCAAGATAATACCAACTCTTTAGCTTTACACTTTTTCACAGTCTGTCTCCAGACTACATTTTCAGACTTATTTCAAATTACTCACGTCCAGGTTTCAGCTGAACTCAGAATTGCATTTCTTACCTTTCCACTTTTTGTGTAGGCTTCCCCTTGTGCCTGGAATGCCCACCTTCCTCACTTCCAAAAATCTTTAGACTTCCTCCCAGGTCAAACTCAGGTGCTATCCTCCCACTCTCACCACAGAAAGCTTTTCCTGATTCCCCTAGTTGTTAATACCCTCTCACTCTTCAGCTCAACTTATTGGTTACTTAATGTTATATCCCATCTTCCTCTTAAATGCTGCCCCAAGCAAAGGCCTCAGAGGACAGAACAGTTCTTTATCTTTATATCCCTGGTGCTTAGCACAGTGTGTTCTACAGGCTGGCATTTAATAAATATCTGCATTATTGAACGGAAGCATTCAGTGTGAACTAGTTCCAACTGTTGTGTTCCTAGCTGAGATGGCAACATGAAAGGAACAGGAAAATGGATTGCAGAAAAGGCAAGGAAGAACAAGTATATAATTTCAGAGTAGGGAGTATTTTGGAAGGTGGGCCTGGATACAGAGTGTCAGAGTCTTTGGGCAGCATGAAGGGCACTAGGGGATAGAAAGATGTAAAAGGAAAAGAGGCCCATTTCTAAATTTTGCTATGGGTTTCGTCTTTTCCTCAAGAAATGATACTCTCTTTTCTCTAAATCTTTAAGACATAGAATTCAGGCTATCATTAGCATATCAGTTACATCATGAGTAAACGTGTTTTGGTACGCTAACCTAGGACATTGTTATAGTTCACAAATGAATGTTAGAAACATAACCAATTACAGTAATGACGATTACTGCACTACCATGCTAGGTCAAGACCATTTGAAGATGAATAACATTTTAATATGAATTTCAATCTACATTTTGAATAACATTAAAAGATAAACACCACACAGTTTACAAAGACACATCCAAAAAATTCTTTAAGTGTATAAATCCATTATTTACTTACTTTTGCAAAATGGAATGGCACCACTCCACACAACTCTGTTTCCATCAAGCTCACACCTTCTAACATCATCACCTATTAAGGTGTAGCTGGAAACAAGAGGAAATGTTATAGGACAATAAGACTTCTGGGATAAGCCAGGAGATTGGTACATTACCCTTTATCTTGCTAAACTACAGTTACAACAAAGCATTGATAAAGATTTAAGAAATATCAGGGGGCAGCTGGGTGGCACCAGCCCTGAAGTGAGGACCTGAGCTCAAATCTGACCTTAGACACATGACAATTACTACTATCTGTGACCCTGGGCAAGTCATTAACCCCATTGCCTGCAAAAAAAAAAAAGACTGAGAAAAAAGAAATACATCATAAAAGTAACAATTGAAACTCCTACAACTTAACCAAATAGAGACACCTACAGTATCTCAATACCTAACCTTTAAATAAGCAAAGAGTAAACATGCTTAACATGAATTTGACCTTGCTAAATAGTTTTTCTCAATTGTCATCTGACCTTATTTTCAAAATGCCTCACTATTACATTGTTTATCCCAACTTGAATCCCTTTCCTCATCATATCTACCACCTACCTAATTTTCCATATCATTCCAGGGCTAGTCATTTGTGAAATCTTTCCTTGCCATTTCAACCAAGAGTAATCTCTAGAAATTCTGTGCCTATTTGCATATGGTTATTTTATGTATTACTATCATACCAATCTCATTCAGATGATGAATTTTTTTATATGCCTATAACGTATCTCCAAATAGACTGTCAGCTACTTGAGGGCAGGGACCACATTTTATGTCTGAGTATACACTACCCAATATATTTATTTAGTAGCCACTATGTACAAAGTATCTATTAACTCAGATTAGGTAAACAGTATCTACAGGAAGGAGAGTTAATGAAAATACCTTTACAGGGTTATCTATTTCCATATTGCCATTAATTTCCCCATATTACTAATATAGAGAAACTATTTAAGTTCCATGAGGACTCCAATTTCATCTTTGTATCTCCAATAGTACATAGTAGGCATTAATAAATATTTGTTGAATAAAATGTATTACATTTTATTACAATTACAATTAATTGTACTATGATTTCTTGCAGTAAGTACTGAATTCTTTCCAACATTCGCTTCTCCAAAAAAAAACAAACAAGTTCTTGAATATTTAACATTGGTAGGATCACAGCACCATTACCTTACAGCAATCTAATATTCTGGTGGATCATAATCAAGCAAATGATGACCATTCAGGCTATAAGGCACTGACAGAACTCCCTGCTCATGGCTTATTATGGGCATTTCCAGAACAGAGAGGAGGCAGGTAAGCACATTAAGTTCTTACCCTAACAGCCTCCTTCAGAAATGTGAAGAGTGTATCTTCTAAAAAGTAGCAAATTCCTTTGTAAACACCTTCAGGAATGCCTCCTGGGCTGAAGCTCAAGTTAAACAAGACTAATGATTGCTCCCTTCCACAGGCTCACTTGGTTGTCTCTGACAAAAATCATCAGTGACCATTATCAAACTAGATATTTGCAATATGTTTATAATTATAAGTAGTTATGATACTCAATAGCATAGAAGGATAGGGACTGGACCTCTCAGATGAAGTACCTCTCTCATCCAATATAACAAACTATATCCCATTCTATGAGATGGGACATACCTATACATACATATACACATATATACATATATACACACATATATAGACACACATACATACACATATATGTATATATGTATATACAGACACATATAAAATATGTATATATGTCTGTGCATATATACATATACATACATACACACACACACACATATATAAAATGAGAGCCTCCCTCTCATTTTTCTTTGGACAGGGAAAAAAGGATTGCAAATAGCAGGTAATATGGAGAGTAACTCTATTATAATGCCATGTTCATGTTGTCAGTCAAGTAAAGCCACTTCCAAACTTCCCTGGACTTGCCTTTGAGCACTCAGTATACAGGCCACCACTGGGCCATACCACTATGCCTTTCCACGTTAATGGGATCGGCAGAGCCTGTAATAAGGAAGGGTTGTCTTCAAGAATCCACACAATGACAGTTACTAGTATAAATCCATCATTTAATTACAATCAAACAGATAAGGATGCCTATTATAGTGGATGTTTTACAAGCCCTAAAAATTGTGAAACAAAATAACAAAACTGAGTTAACTCACACTCCATTTTTTTAAGAAACAACTCACCCTTCATCACAAGAATATGTAATTTCTGAACCAAATGAGGTATCTGGTATATGAACTTGACCATTTTCTAAATCTTGTGGATTTGGGCATGACTTTTCTGGTTAAAAAAAAAAAGTTAATATTTACATAGCACTGTAAAGTTTTAAAAGTGGTACACACACACGAATACAGATATTGATATCTATATAGCAAGAAAAACATTGAGATACCTTAAATCAGGTGTTTTATAGATATCTTATCTAACAATCTAGCATGTACACAACACCTAATCTGAACCTCAGAGTGACCCAAGGTGGAAGGCACAACAGGTATCATTATCTCCATTTAAAGATTAGGAAACTGGGGCCCCAAAGGGCTAGGTAACTTGCCCCCTCTCACCCAGCTATGAAGTGTCAGACACAATGCTCAATCACAGGTTTCCTGTCTCCAATTTCAGCACCACAAGAATGTTAATGATGCCACTTGCTGCGTGCACAGAATAGAGCAGACACCAACCAACCAGCAAGCATTTATTAAATGCCTACAATGTGCTGGGAATTGTGCTAGGTGCTGAGAATACAGAGACAAAAACTCAACAGCCCTTGCTCTTCAGGAGCTTACATGCTCCTTGATGTTTTCCAGTATGACTCAATGACTGAAAGACTAAAATGAGTTCTTTCTGTGCCCAAATACAAACTAAATCCTCAATTCCTCAGAATATTTTCTTGATTCATCTGTTATAGATGCCATTACAGGTCATAGGTAAGGTTGATAATTACAAAGAAAATAACTTATCAAGAAATGCAGGGAAAGCTGAAAAGTAATATGGAGGAAGACAGATTATTTACAACAGTATCTTATACCATATACCAAGGTAAGATCCCAATGGACGTGCAAACTAAATATGAAAGACCATGTCATAACAAAACAGAGGAGAATGGAAGCAGACTATGGCCAGAGGCAGAATTTTTTTTTTTTTGGTGAGATAATTGGGGTAAGTGACTTGCCCAGAGTCACACAGCTACTAAGTGTTATGCATCTGAACTCAGGTCCTCCTGACTTCAGGGCTAGTACTCTATCCACTGCGCCACCTAGCTGCCCCTCAGAGGCAGAATTCTTAATCAACAAAGTGGTCAATCAATAGCGAGAATATAGACAACATTGCCTACATAAAACTAAGAAAATTTTGCACAAACAAAATCAATACAATTAAGATAGAAATAAAAACTCTGAACTGCAAAAAGCTTGCGTCAAACATCTGATAAAAATCTAGCAGTCAAGATACATAGGGAATTAACATAAATATGAAAGGACAAGAGCTATTCCCTTCTAAAGAAGGTCAAAAGATAAGAAGTGTTCTTTTTTAATGGAATATAATTTTATTATAAAAAATTAACTTTTAATTGATTTTTATGCAATCTTCAATTTCAAATAGATTCCTCACGTTTCCTTTAACAATGGAACCAACCTTTATAACAAATTTTAAAAGAGGGGGAAAAAAAGGGGCAGCCAGGTGGCACAGTAGATTCTGACCTTGGAGTCAAAGAGGACCTGAGTTCAAATCCAGCCTCAGACACATGACACTTACTAGTTGTGTGACCCTGGGCAAGTCACTTAACCCTGATTGCCTCACCCAAAAAAAAAAATCCAACCAACATGTTAGCTTTTTCAGAGTACACATGTTTCACACCTCCAGTTTCCCATCTCTACATGAAAAGGAAGTGTGCACATTTTCTCAGCTGTTACCTGGGGCTAATCTTGGTCATTATAATTACACAGCATTCAATCTCATTCTTTAGCTTTTCCCCTTACGCTGCCATAATACTAGACACTGTTTTCCTGGCTATACCTGTTTCACTCTACATCGATTCATATAAATCTTCCCACAACTTACTGAATTCTTCATATTGTTTCTTAATGGTACCTCGATATCCCATTACATCTACACACTGCATTTTGTTGATCTGCTCCCTAATGAACACACATCCTTGCTAGCACAAGAGAGTATTTTATGAACATGTGAATGAATAAGACCTGTAGTTCTTGGACCACTCTTGGGGAGGTGCCTTTGTTGTTGTTCAGTCACTTCAGTTGTGTCTCATCTTTCATGAACCCATTTGGGATTTTTGTGACAAAGATACTAGGGGAGTTTGCCATTTTCTTCTCTGGTGGATCCATTTGTCAGGTAATCAGAGGTTAAGTGACTTACCCAGAATCACACAGGCTGGATTTGAACTCAGATCTTCCTGACTCTGGGCCAAGTGCTGTATCTACTGAGCCATCTAGCTGCCTCATAACAGCATAATACCTGGTTACAGCCCCTCCAATAATGACTATGCCTATCTTTAGTCACCTTTGCCAGTTTGCTGAGTGTGAGGTGAAATCTCAGGTTTTTAAATGTTCATTTTTTGTATTATCTGATTTGCATTTCCCTTATTAGCTATTTTGAGCAAACTTTCAAATGGTTAATGGTTTGCAATTCTTTTGAGAACTTTTATGTTCATAATCTTTAACTACCGATTTACTAGAAAATGGTTTTAACATTTGTGTGGGTTCCTTATTTGGATACCAGACCTTATCATAGGCATGATATACAGATTTTTCCTCAATCAAAAGTTTCCCTTCTTTTCCTAATTGCACTGATTATGCCAAAACTTTTCAATTTCATGTAAACTAAAATTACTGATTTTATCTTTTGTGATCATCTCTTTTTACCTTGTTTGGTTAAAGAATTCTCCCTCTAGCCGCAGCTGCAAAAGGTACCTGATCTAGTTCTTTTCTAATTATTTTATGGTCTGATTTTTAATAACCAAGCTGCACAAGCATTTTGGGTTCATTGTGGTATATGGTACATGGAAACAGCAATATCCTAACCCCATCTCCCACTCCGGTGGGCAAATTTTACAGCTTTTGAAGTACTGAAGGCTTTTTCAAGACCTAATTAGCTCAGGTAACTTAAGGCTCAGGCTGTTGATGTCACTTCCTCACTGCCTTAGAAGTCACTTCAGGGAACTCCAATGCTTGGGTGATGGATCACCCTAGGCATCTCAGACAGGGGAGCTTGGCTCAGCTGAATCAACTTCAGGTACCTCAATGCCTGTTCTTACTGAACAGCTTTTTGCTAGAGCTAAATATTGAATGACCAAGTAGCTCATTTGGTTCCAATTCCAAAATATTCATAGCACCAAATTGTGGTAGCAAAAAATTAGAAACAATATAGGTTCCCATTGATTGGACTATGGCTGAACAAAAGTATATGAATGTCATGTGAATATTGAGGTGTTTCATTCTTTTCCTAGTGGTGGAATCTCTGGCTCAAAGATTATGTAGAATTTAATTACTTTTCTCACATAATTCTGAATTGCTTTTCAGAATGTTACATCAATTCATAGCTCTAGCAACAGCATATTAAGGTGCCTGTCTTATCACACAGCCCTTAGAATTGTACTCTTTCATATGGTTAAGTTTGCAATTTTTTGGAAAAACTTTTCATTTTTGAAAAAAAAATGCATCTGATGACCAGGGACATATGGGAAGACTTCTATGAAGTAATGCAGAATGACATAAACTGAACAGGAAAATATACTCAACTAAATAACAAAAGAAAAGAGCACTAAAAGGAAGCCAACTGCTAAGTCATTTTAATCACTAAACTTGTACCAAAAGAGATGAAGAAAATGAATCCCCCTTTTTGGTGGAGAGAAGGGGAAATTATGGGTGCAAAATAATGCATATGTTACATATGTTCAACATGCTGAAGTAAATGTTTTTTTTTTTGTTATAGGGATGGATCACTGATACAAAGGTCCCTCATGGGGGGGGTGGGGTGGAAAAGAACATTCTGAAATAATTGATGTAAAAACAGAAAGCATCAATGAAAATTATTGCTGAAAAAATCAACAGTACAAAGATTCTCTGTAAACAATGAAAATTTCAAAAGTACATGGCAGCCTGTAATTAAGTATGAAAATATCACAGGAAAGAATATGGATTCAGTAGTTCAACATAAATGAATGAAAAATTCCAATAATAATGACTAAGATACAATACATGTGATAGAATTACTCACTTTTACAAGACCCTGACACAGGTGACCACGTTCCATCATCTTGACAAGTACTGATAAGAGGCCCAGGTTTACTGAGAGTATATCCTGGCCGACATAAAAAACTCACAGTGCTGTTAATAGGAAAGTAATTTTTACTTATGAATATCACTCAGCTGCATACTAGCGTCCATTTGGGGCATTACACTACCTGAGAACAAAAGGGAAAAGGACATGAATAAAGGAGTGCAGTCATGAACAGGTGATCAAAACATTTCCTTCAAAAAGCTTACAAAGGAAAAAAAACCTTACAATATGCCATGGTATGCTATATACCAAAAAAAAATTCTCTACAATGTTAATATAGGAATGAGTTTCTAATTCAACATTACATGCAAAAGAGAGGATGTTATTCTGTATTTCTTTTAAAAAATGTATCACTCTTACCATATTCATTTCTTCCAGGGATCCCTTGATAATCAAATGAATGAAAAAGGCTTTATTAAGCACCTACTATACAACAGCACATGTGGTCGGCAGTGGAGATATAATTATATAAGAAGTTTATTTCTAACGGTGGAAAATAACACACGTAAGAGAAGTTGGAACCAGGGAAGGGAGTTTTGACCTGCAGAAAGAAGTCACAGGAATTGAGGGTAATTCTATAAGGCAAATAATTGTTATATCATTCTAATAAAGATGGTTCACTGATTTGACTACTTTTCCTAGGACAAGATAAGAAGAAGGAGGGTCATAAGGAAGTGAGAGTACTCTCACAGTGGCAGAGCAGATAGGATGCTTGAGCTGGACAGGCCCTAGTTTCCTTATGGATAGCTAAATGGGAGGTCAAACAGTGGTCTGGAGACAGGTAGATAAAAAACAGGCTAAGTGAGTTTTTAGTCACTCATCAAGTAATCAGGATAGCTCAGATGAGGTCAGAGCTGAGTGGATTAACTGGGGGAGAAGACAGAGTTCCTCTGGACATCCAGGTCTCTACTGGATTGATTAGTTTATACTAATTTCAATGATAAATGGCACTGTATATATTCTTTAATTATTACTTCAAGTACCTATTAGATCTTCTTATAAAGATTAATGTACTAGAGGCAGGAGACTTGTGTTCTACATTCTCTTATGCCTCCTGTATTACTCTACACAGTGTGTTACCAAGAAATGTAAGCATGAAGTAAACTAACAGCTGCTCAAGAAATATGTACTGAATTGAAAATAATTCACACTTAAATTGATAACATACTAAACACATTTAAATAAGCATTATATCCATTTACTTGGCACTTCCAGGGAATGGGCAATTCCATATCAATAAGCCTCCTGGGTAATCGAACTTCACCCCCAAACACCAAAATTGTTTTTTTTTTAAAAAGTATGTTAGGTAGAAATCTAAATTGTATTACAAATTTCCTTGTCTCCTTAAAAGAATATGCTGAATAAAATTCAATCTACTTTTGGTAATCTGGTATCACCACCATAAATGATAACAATAACTATCACTAAGTGTTATAATACCATGTAGAGCCCCTCTCTGGTAGCACTTTCATCTAAATCCAGCATTCAAAGGATGTAGGTTGGTCTGAAAGGGGAAACCATTATCTCCAGGGTTCAAAGGAACTTGATGGGTTTGCACTACTAAAATTACAGCTCATGAGCCCCAACCAGTACACCTATTTTTAAATAGTTAGCCCATAAATACAGTGAACTCAAGGAAAAGACAGTTATTAAGATAGGATAGTAAGAAAGTAACTATACAACAGTTCTACCTCCCCACACACCATAAACTTGGGGTGTATTCTCCCCCATATTAAAAAAGCAGTAGTTAAGAGTGAGGAAAAACTAAGAGTATACTGGTAGTGAAGTACACATGAAGGAAACATATTTAGCCTAAGTAATGCTTCCAGTACTGTAGGGCCTCAATGTCCTTTCTCTTCTTACAGTGTACTCAAGCTGCACCATCTGAGTAGCATCTGTGTTGACCAGGTTGCTTAGATAGGTTCTCTTAGTCTGCTGCTCTCCTCAGTGCCTGGGCTAACTCCTTCTTGAAACCACAGTAGGCTCTCTTCTCTGCTGCCATTTCCACCAATTCTCTTATGTACTGGCTTCAGGGCCAGTGGACAAGATGCTATGGATAGTGGGGCTGAGAAATATAATCCACCTCAACTCCTTGCTGTGTGCTCTGTAGAGTGCTCGTCATACTTCATCAATCTGCTTTCTGACTTGGCTTTCTCCCTCTCTCTCTCTCTGCTCCCTAAATGAAACAGAGTATTCACTGGGTGATCAATCTGCTCCAAGACACCAAAGATGAGTAAGACAATGGGTGAGTGGGGCTGTCTCCAGGACTGGAAGTTTAGCTTTTGAAAGGCCATCAGCATTGTGACCAATTTTTTGCCAGCCAAATGTAAGCTGCCCTTCCAATTCCACCAGTGAAACTGAAGATTTTGTAAAGGTGCAATAAGGTATAAACAAGACCGTGTTTCATTTAAAACATGTTATAAGCCCCTTCTATTATGACATTAACTAACTTGAGGGGATATCAATTGGTAAGGACTAACTCTACACACACTGATTTCTACTTCTTCTCAAGGCAACTGAGATGTGTGTAAGATTCTTTGTTCTGATGCTAAACATCCTTAGACTTATGTTTGAGTTAGTGTCAGCTTTTTAATCTGCATCCTACCCCATTTACAAGGTATCAACTTCTCCTATTGCCTCTAAAAGCCATTCTCCTTTATCAAAATTGCCTTAATGAAAATTTCACTCTTCAAAAGTAATACAGAGAAAACCATCAGCAAGCATTACATGTAATGGGGATAAGCTAGAAGCATTTCCAGTAAGATTGAGGTGAAACAAGGATGTCCATTATCACCACTGTTATTCAATATTGTACTAGAAATGTTAGCTTTAGCTGTAAGAGGAGAAAAAGATATTGGAGGAATTAGAATAAGCAAAGAAGAAACAAAGCTATCACTCTTGCAGAGTAAGATTATACTCAGAGACTCAAGTAAAAAATTACTTGAAATAATAAACAAATTTGGCAAAGTTGCAGGATATAAAATAAACCCACATAAATCACTGGCATTTCTATAATTACTAACAAAGCCCAACAGCAAGAGATAGAAAGAGAAATTCCAGAAGCAGCGAGGTGGCACAGTAGAGTACCAGCCTTGGAGTCAGGAGGACCCGAGTTCAAACTCTAGCCTCAGACACTTACTGACTGTGACCCTGGGAAATCACTTAATACCTATTGCCTTTCAAAAAAAAAAGAAATTCCATTTAAAGTTCATAAAATATGGAGTCTATCTGCCAAAACAAACCCACGAACTATATGAACATAATTACAAAACACTTTTCACACAAATAAAGTCAGATCTAAATACTTGGGAAAATATCAGTTGCTCATGGTAGGCTGAGCTAATATAATAAAATGACAATTCTACCTAAATTAATTTACTTATTCAGTGCCACACCAATCAAACTACAAAAACTTATTTATAGAGCTAGTAAAAAAGTAACAAAATTCATCTGGAAGAACAAAGGTCCAGAATATTAAGGAATTAATGAAAAGAAATGCTAGAGAAGGTGGCCTTAGCAGCACCAAATCTTAAATTTTATGATAAAGCAGTAATCATCAAAACCCTTGGTATTGGCTAAGAACTAGAGTGGAGGATTAAATACACAAGACACAGTAGTAATGACTATAGTAATGTACTGTTTGATAAACCCAAAGACTCCTCTGGATAAGAACTCACTATTTCACAAAAACTGAGGGGAAAACTAGAAATCACTATGGCACAAACTAGGCATACACTAACATCTTACACCATATGCCAAGATAAAGTCAAAATGGGTACATAACTTATACATGAAGGCTGACAGTATAAGCAAACTAGGAGAGCAAAGAATACTTTACCTGTCAGATTTACAGTGAAGAGAAGAATTACAACCAAACAAGATATAGAGGACATTAGGAAATACAAAATGGATGATTTTAATTACATTAAATTGAAAAGCTTTTGCACAAGAGGGCAGAGCCAAGATGGTGGAATAAATGCAGTGACTTGCTTGAGCTTTCCCCTAAACCCTCCAAATAACTATAAAAAATGGCTCTAAACAAATTCTAAAGCAGCAGGACCCACAAAAAGACAGAGTGAAACAAATTTCATGCCCAAGACAGCCTGAATGGTTGATTAGAAAGGTATATTGCGCCAGGGGGGGAAAGGAGAGAAAGTGGCAGTTCAGGCATGGGAGTGCAGCCGCAGCAAACCTGAGCAGGCTCAGAGACTGAACTGTGGGCAGCTGTGGCAATTTCCTGACTTCTCAACCCACAAACGCTAAAGACAACTAAGAAGGTCAGTAGGAAAAGTCTGTGGGTGAAGAGAGATGCCCAGTCCCAGTCCCAGCCCTTGCGCTTGGCCCCAGGGCAGCAGCTGCCTCCACAGCTTCTGGCCCACAGACAGAGGGAATGGAGTGGCTGATCAGAGGGAGATTGAAGGGATCTTTGCTGGTGCAGGATTCTCTTGCTTTGCCCACACTTGGATCTGGGTCACAGCTCTAGGCAGTCCTGGGGCATGATGGAGCTTGTAGGGCGCTGTGACCAGGAAATCCTCCTCATAGTTCCAAGACTCACTCATAGAGCACAGCACAGGCCAGGAAAGAAGTAAACACCTCCCCTTGATCATAGCACCTTGGAAGAACTGAAAATTTACAGGTTCTAGAAGTATCTCTGAAAGCTGCTGCACAAAACCCTGAAGCTTGGGACAATACATTCTCCACACTGGAAACAGACTCCTACCTTAACAAAGAGTTTATAACTCAAGTAAATGGCCGGGATCATGAGCAAGCAGCGCAAAAAGAGTCAGACTATTATTTTACTTTGGTGACAAAGAAGATCAAAACAAACAACCAGAAGAAGACAACAAAGCCAAAACTCCTACATCCAAAGCCTCTGAGAAAAATGTAATCGGTCCAAGGCCATGGAAGAGTTCAAAAAGGATTTTGAGAAGCAAGTAAGAGAAGGAGAGGAAAAACTGAGAGTGATGCTAAAGCAGACCCAAAAAAATTCTTAAGAAAATAACACCTTAAAAAATCCCTAACCCAAATGGCAAAAAAAAAAGCCAATGAGGAGAAGAATGCTCTAAAAAGGAAAACTGGCCAAATGAAAAAGGAAGTCCAAAAGCTTACTGAAGAAAATACTTCCTTAAAAGTTAGAATGCAGAAACTGGAAGCTAGGGCCAATTTGAGAAATCAAGGTACTGTAACAGTAATCCAAAAGAATAAATAGAGAAGAACGTGAAATATCTCACTGGAAAAACAACTGAATAAAAATTATATGTAATAAAGGGCCATGGAAATACAGACTAAAAAATAACTGGAAACTAAATAATCTAATCCTAAACAATGACTGGGTCAAACAACAAATCAGAGAAACAATCAATTTCATTCAAGAGAATGACAATAATGACACAACATACCAAAACTTATGGGATGCAGCGAAAGCAGTTCTCAGGGGAAGTTTTATATCTCTAAATGCTTACATAAATAAAATCAAAAAAGGGCATGAATTGGGCATACAACTAAAAAAGCCAGAAAAAGAGTAAACTAAAAATCCTCAATTAAACACCAAATCAGAAATACTGAAAACCAAAGGAAAAATTAATAAAACTGAAATTAAGAAAACTATTGAACTTATAAATAAAACTAAGAGCTGGTTTTATGGGGAAAAAAAACCACAATAAAATAGATAAACCTTTGGTTAATTTAATTTAAAAAAAAAGAAGAAAATCAAATTACTTGTATCAAGAATGAAAAGGATGAAGCTACCACCAAGGAAAAGGAAATTAAAACAATAATTAGGAATTATTTTGCCCAACTACATGCCAACAAATTCAACAATCTTAGTGAAATGGATACATATTTACAAAAATATAAATTGCCCAGATAAACAGAAGAAGTAAAATACTTAACCCAATCTCAGAAAAAGAAATTAACAAGCTATTGACAAACTCCCTACGAAAAAATCTCCAGGGTCAGATGGATTTATATACGAATTCAATCAAACATTTAAAGAACAATTAATTCCAATACCATACAGACTATCTGGGAAAATAGGTGAAGAAGGAGTCTTACCAAATTCTTTTTATAGTACAAATATGGTGCTGATACCTAATCAAGAAGAGTCAAAACAGAGAAAGAAAATTATAGATCAATTTCTCTGACGAATGTAGATGCAAAAAATATCAGCAAATAGATTACAGCAACTTATCACAAGAATAATACACTACGACCAGGTAGGATTTATACCAGGAATGCAGGGCTGGTTCAATATTAGGAAAACTATCAGCATCATTGGGCATATCAACACCAGAACCAACAGAAATCACATGATCATCTCAATAGAGCAGAAAAACCTTTTGACAAATACAACATCCATTCCTATTAAAAAACACTAGAAAGCATAGGTATAAATAGAGTCTTCCTTAAAATAATAAATAGCATCTATCTAAAACCTTCAGCAAACATCATATGTAATGGGGACAGGCTAGAAGCATTTCCAATAAGATCAGGGGTGAAACAAGGATGTCCCTTATCACCACTGTTATTCAATACTGTACTGGAAACATTAGCTTTAGCAGTAAAAGAAAAAGAAATTGAAGGTATTAGAATAGGCAAAGAAGAAACAGAGCTATCACTCTTTGCAGATCACATGACGATATACTTTGAGAATCC
Organism: Phascolarctos cinereus; assembly: GCF_003287225.1. NCBI lineage: Eukaryota > Metazoa > Chordata > Mammalia > Diprotodontia > Phascolarctidae > Phascolarctos > Phascolarctos cinereus. Next base: position 374,189,554 of record NW_027555958.1, read on the forward strand.
TACAGAATCAAGTAAAAAACTAATTGGAATAATAAACAACGTTAGCAAAGTTGCAGGCTATAAAATAAATTATCGGCATTTCTATATATTACCAACAAAGCCCAACAACAAGAGACAGAAAGAGAAATTTCACGTAAACTTACTATAGACATTATAAAATATTTACAAGTCTACCTCCCGAAACAAAGCCAGGAACTCTATGAACACAATTACAAAACACTTTTCACACAAATAAAATCAGATCTAAATAACTGGAAAAACATCAGTTGCTTATGGGCAGGCCACGCTAATATAATAAAAATGATAATTCTACCTAAGTTAATTTACTTATTCAGTGCCATACCAAACTACCAAAAAATTATTTTATAGAGTTAGAAACAAATAATACCAAGATTCATTTGGAAGAACAAAAGATCCAGAATATCAAGGGAACTAATGAAAACAAATGCAGGTGAAGGTAGCCTAGCAATTCCAGATCTTAAATTGTATTATAAAGCAGCAATCATCAAAACTTCTTGGTACTGGCTAAGAAATAGAGGGGTAGATCTGTGGAATAGGTTAAATATGCAAGAAACAGTAGTCAATGACGATAGCAACCTATTATTTCATAAACCCAAAGACCCCAGCTTCTGGGATAAGAACACACTCTTTGAAAAGTTTTTGCACAAACAAAGCCAATGCAACTAAGATTAGAAGGAAGGTAAAAATTCTTTCCCAATTTTCTACAACCAGTCTCTCTGATAAAGGTCTCATTTTTAAAATATATATAGAGAATTAAGACAAATTTATAAGGATACAAGCCATTCCCCAATTGATAAATGGTCAAAGGATACGAACAGACAGTTCTCAGATGAAGAAATTAAAGCCATCTATAGTCATATGAAAGAATGCTCTAAATCATTATTGATTAGAGAAATGCAAATCAAAACAACTCTGAGGTACCACATCACACCTATCAGATTGGCCAACATGACAAAACAGGAAAATGATAAATGTTGGAGATGCAGGAAAATTGGAACACTAATGCATTGTTGGTGGAGTTGTGAAATGATTCAACCATTTTGGAGAACAATTTGGAACTATGCCCAAAGGGCTATAAAGTGCATACCCTTCGACCCAGCAACAGCACTTCTAAAGTTATCCCAAAGAGATCATACAAATGGGTAAAGGCCCCACATGCACAAAAATATTCATAGCAGCTCCTTTTGTGGTGGCAAAGAATGGAAATTGAGAGGATGCCTATCAACTGGGGAATGGCTGGGCAAGTTGGGTATATGAATTTAATGGAATACTATTGTGCTATAAGAAATGATGAACAGGCTGACTTCAGAAAAACCTAGAAAGACTTATACGGTCTGATGCAGAACCAAGAGAACGTTGTACACAGTAACAGTCACTCTGTGCGATGACTGATATTGATAAACTTAACCCTTCCCAGCAACAAGGATCTAAGACATCTCCAGAGGCCTCGTGATGGAAAACGCTATCCACATCCAAAGAAAGAACTATGGAAGTTGAATTCCTTTTTTCCCCTCTTCTGTTCAGTTTTCTTTCCTCTTTCTGATGGTTCCTTCTATTCGTTTTAATTTTTACTTACAAGATCACTAATGTGAAGATGTTTAATAGGAATGTAAATATATAGCCTACATCAGATTGAGCGCCATCTTGGGGAGGAAGGGGGAGAAAAATTTTAAGCTCAAAAGCATAGCAGTGATTATTGATAAATCAAATAAATTCATAAAATTAAAAAAAAAGGAAAAACAACCTGGAAAATAGATCCAGGAGAGAAAACTTAAAAATTATTGTACTACCTGAAAGCCATGAACAAAAAAAGAGCCTAGATGTCACCTTTCAAGAAATTATCAAGGAAAACTGCCCTGATATTTTAGAACCAGAGGACAAAACAGAAATTGAAAGAATCCACTGATCACCTCCTGAAAGAGGAAAACTCCTAGGAATATTGTAGCCAAATTCCCGAATTCCCAGGTCAAGGAGAAAATATTGCAAGCAGCCAGAAAGAAACAATTCAAGTATTGTGGAAACACAATCAGGATAACACAAGATTTAGCAGCTTCTACATTAGGGGTCTAGAGGGCGTGGAGTATGATATTTTGGAGGGCAAAGGAGATAGGACTACAACCAAGAATCACCCACCCAGCAAAACTGAGTATAATCCTCAGGGAAAAAAGATCATTCAATGAAATAGGGGACTTTCAAGCATTCCTGAGGAAAAGACCAGAGTTGAATATACAATTTGACTTTCAAATACAAGACTCAAGTGAAATACGGAAGAAGGTAAACAGGAAAGAGAAATCATAAGAGACTTAATAATGTTGAACTGTTTACATTCTTGCAAGGAAAGATGATATTTGTAACTCATGAGTCCTTTGTCAGTGTTAGGGTGGTGGGAGGTAAAAAAAATCATATGTATAGATAGATAGAGGGCACAGGCTGAGCTGAAGACACAGGGGTGATATCTGGAAAATAAAATTAAGGGGTGAGAAAGGATTATACTGGGAGAAGGAGAAAGGGAGAAGTAGAATGGGGTAAATTATCTCACATGAAACAGACAAGAAAAGGCTTTTATAGTGGAGGGGAAATGGAGGAAGGTGAGAGGGAATGAGTGAATCTTTTTCTCACAGGATTGGCCTTAAGGAGGGAATAACACACACACTGGGGTATGGAAATCTATCCTACCCTACAGGAAAATAAGGGGCGGATGGGGACAAGAGAGCAGGGGTTGATAGAGGGAGGGCAGATTGGGGGAGGGGATAATCAAAAGCAAACACTTCTGAGGAGGGACAGGGTCAAAAGAGAGAATAGAATAAATGGGGGTAGGATAGGATGAAGGGATATGGAAGTGTTTTGCATGACTACACATCTATAACCTGTATCGAGATGCTTGCCTTTTCAATGGGGGGGGGGGGAGGGAGGACCGGAGAAAATTTCTATCCCAAAGTTTTAAAAACATATGTTAAAAATAAAAAAAAAGAAAATACAAAAAAAAAAGTTTTTGCACAAAGCCAACGCAACCAAGATTAGAAGGAAAGTAGAAAATTGGGAAAGAATTTCTACAACCAGTCTCTCTGATAAGAGCCTCATTTCTAAAATATACAGAGAATTAAGTCAAATTTATAAGAATACAAGTCATTCTCTAATTGATAAATGGTCAAAGATATGAACAGGTGGTTCTCAGATGAAGAAATTAAAACCATTTATAGTCATATGAAAAAATGCTCTAAATCACTATTGATTGGAGAAATGAAAATCAAAACAACTCTGAAGTATCACATCACACCTATCAGACTGGCCAACATGACAAAACAGGAAAATGATAAATGTTGGAGAAGATATGGTAAAATTGGAACACTAATGCATTGTTGGTGGAATTGTGAGCTGATCCAACTATTCTGGAGAGCAATTTGAAACTATACTGAAAGGGCTATAAAACTGTACATACCCTTTGACCCAGCAATATCATTCTGTATCCCAAAGAGATCATAAAAATGGGAAGAAGGATCCACATATACAAAAATACTTATAGCAGCTGTTTTGTAGTGGCAAAGAATTGGAAACTGAGGCAATGTATGTCAATTGGAGAACGGCTGAAAAAGTTGTGGTATACAAACATAATTGAATACCACTGTGCTATAAGAAATGAGCAGGCTGATTGCAGAAAAACCTGGAAAGACTCATGTGAATTGATGCCGAGTGAAATGAGCAGCACCAGGAGAACACAGTACACAGTAACAGCTACCCTGTGCAAAGACTAACTTTGATAGACTTAGCTCTTCTCAGCAATGCAAGGATCTAAGACAATTCCAAAAGACTCATGATGGAAAATGCTATCCACATCCAGAGAAAGAACTATGGAGTCTGAATACAGATGGAAGCACACTATTTGCTCTTTTTTTGCTTTGTCTTTTCTTTCTTATGGTTCCTCCCATTGGTCCTAATTCTTCTTTACAACATGACTAATATGAAAATATGTTTAATATGAATGTATATATAGAGCCTTTATCAGGCTGCACACCCTTTTGGGGAGGGGTGCATGAAGGGAGGGGGAGAAAATTTAAAACTCAAAATCTTATGGGAGTGAAAACTAAAACTAAATTTATTTTTTAAAAAGTAATACAGAAACCATTAAGGGAATAGCTATTTTATGCTTGGTTCTAACAACAAAAAATAACTGGTGAAATAAAAATGCAAGGAACATGGTAATAACTACTCATCTTTAGAACTCATGACTGAAAAAGCCAGGAAAGCTAGAAAGTCTGGCACACACCCTAGATTTTAGGAGAAAATTTCTTCTTCAGAGAAGGGAAAGTAGCATTCCATGGCCTAAAAATTTTATAGAGAAAGTTATCCCAGAAAGAATGAGAAGCTCAAGAGGAAATTCTAAAGACAGAGAAATCATCCAGTTGTGGAATAAAGAGGGAGTTGTCTAAAGAACTGTGTGGTTACCTATGGAACCCAACCATTCACTAATTTGGATTTTTTTTAAAAATATGTTCAACAATGACTACAATAACAATATTAAAAGGCAGTGAAACTGACACACTGCCATAAATATAAATTCTGGAAAACTCATATTGAAACATTATTCTCTTCTGAGATGAGCTGGAGTACGATATAAATGGAATATGGTACATATCGTCAAATGCAGTTTTATCAAGCTTGTTTTGCTCAAACATTTTTAGTGGTGGTAGTAGGGTTTAAGAAGGAATGGCAGAGACATGTGCAAAACAAAAAGCAACTTGATAAAATTTTATTTAAAAAAATGTACAGAACCTTAAAATAATGTTACATATTGTTGAAGAGGGACTGTGATCAATGAAATACTGTAGAAACAGAAGAACTGTCAAAGTACTGGAAAAGGGCAAACGTCTCAGTTCTTAAAAATGCAAGCAGTGACCTGCAAGTTAAAAATCAGTAAGTTTGACTTTAATTCCTGGCAAAAATTCGGAATGGTTAGTGAATAATCTAGAATAGCATCTGGTCATCAGGAGAAGTCCACCTGGCTTTATCAAAAACAAGTTATGCCATAGTAACCTTATTTTCTTTTTTAACAGGGTTTTACTCTTTTAACAAGTTTCATGTAGGGTGCAGAAAGGGAGAAAGCCAAGTCAGAAAGAGACTGGTGTGGTATGATCCCAGCACTCTACCAGAGCACACAGCAAAGGGGTTGGGGTGGATTATATTTCTCAGCCCCACTATCCACAGCATCTTGTCCACTGGTCTAGTAGTAGATACTGAATCTAGCACAGAAGAGAGAATCAGTGGAAGTAGCTTAAAGGAGTATGATCCTTGGTGGCAGAGAAGAGCCAATTGTACATTCAAGAAGGACTTGGCCCAGGCACTGAGAAGAGCTAGCCAAGGGAATCCAGTGCCCTGCCTGGTAGATCAAGCAAATATTGCAAGTATAAATTTACCTAGATTTTAATAAGCATTTGAAAAAGTCTCTCAGGTTATTCTTACAGACAAGATGGAGAGATGGCGAATAGATTTTGTGGATTCCGAACTACCTTACTGCCAGACCCAGAGAGTAGTCATTAACAGCTTGATGTCAACTTGGAGGAAGTTTCCAGTAAAACATCCTAGGGATCACTCTAGCTTAACATTTGAATCAACAAAATGCTTATCAAAGGTGCAGATGACACAAAGTTTAGGAGAGGTATAGCTAATACAGTGAACAAAGTCAGGATCTGAAAAGAACTTGAATGACTAACTTGCTGGTTTAAATCTAATAAGATTACATTTATCACTGGTTAAATTTCAATTCCCATATTTATTTTCAAAAAATACTTCTTCAGTACACGATCGGAAAGGCAAGCTTAGAGTAAAAATTTGTTTGAAAAACATCGGAGGTTTTAACAGACTGACAATTCAATGAATCAATTAGTATAGAATGGCAGCCAAAGAAGTGTGACTTCTTTGCCCAGGACTGCACTGCCAGACCACACTTGAATAAACACGTACAGTTCAGGGTGCCACCTTCAAGGATCACTGGAATGAAGACTTTGAGGTGGAAGGAAGAACACAGGAAACTGAGAGAGAACACAGAGAGAAGGACAGCCAGTATCGTGAAGGGAACTGAAATTATGCCGTATCTGAAGAAGTAGAAACAACCAAGAATTTTTAGTTTGACAAGGTGAAGATTTAGACTAGGAAACATGATCACTGTCATCAAGTTTTTAAAGAGTTTAGACTTCTCCTTGGTTTCAGATGACAAAACTAGGAGTAACAGGACAGAAGTTACAGAGAGGCAGATTTGGGTTTGATATATGGAGAAATTTCCTAATAATCAGAACTATCAAAGTGAAATGGGTACATACATAATATATACTGGGTCACTCTACTCTCATCCCAATGCAGGTCTTTAAACAAAGGCTGGATTATTACCAACTACATTATAAGAGAAATACTTATTCAAGGATGGTTTGCATTATATGGCTTATAAGGTCTCTTTCAATTCAGATTTGATTCTGTAATTTGATGCTTCTAACTTAGCATGGGCTTTCAAATCAGATAACTAACAAACTTAGAACTGTGTAAAACAGAATAGCCTATGAGGAAAGGGTTAATACTAAAGTACATGAACCACTACTGTGAAAACTTCAGGATATCGATTTTTGCCTCTTAAGAAGCCTATGTTTGCTCACTTTTGGGTTCTCTACTATATTCTAGCACATGGAGGCTATTTACTAAGTGACTTTAAATAAGTGAGATATAAGTCAGAAAACAACTTACTGAATGTGAATACTTCCTGCAACAATGTAAAATTATTACATATCTGTATCCCCTCTTAATCTTGTTCAACTCTTGTCTATGTCTTCCTATAAACTCTTTAATTTAGTGAAGCTGGGTATCAAAATTATTTCATTCTTGGAAGGAAAAAAGACCAATGGAATGCGATAAAGATCACAGAAACAGAACTGACACATTTTCAAATGTGGGTAATGTTTGACAGAATTTGTGGAAAACAAAAACTAGGTTAAGGATTATTTAACAAATATTTTTGGAAAACCATACAGCAACATGACAAAAACAAAAGCTGAATCTCAATGCATACCATAAAAAACTGCATCTGTATTACAGATGTAAACATACAAAAGTATTCATTAAAAATGAAAAGGGGAATGTTTTTTGTCTCAGTTGCAAAGGGCATATAAAAATTATTAAATGAGATATTGTGAGGAAGCAGACAAACTGCAAGGAAAAATTATAAACAAAAAATATCCAATAAATCAATGGAACAAACATTAAGTGCTTACTATCTGCAAGGCACAAAAAGAAAAACAAAAAAGTTAGGAATACTGCATGAAAAATTACATAAGAACTTAACAAACAGTAAAGAGCAACACTCAATTCACTTTGCAT